>NC_141096.1:4434020-5784020 GCF_041138505.1 Cibotium barometz | reverse complement strand
GTGTACTATGAGATTAGAGGGAGGTTCCATTGCCTTTTTAGAGAGGGGTTCAGCCCCCTTGCCATAGTGATGGACTACAGTGACCAAAGATGCCACGTGTACTATGAGATTAGAGGGAGGTTCCATTTCCTTTTTAGAGAGGGGTTCAGCCCCCTTGCCATAGTGATGGACTACAGTGACCAAAGATGCCACGTGTACTATGAGATTAGAGGGAGGTTCCATTGCCTTTTTAGAGAGGGGTTCAGCCCCCTTGCCATAGTGATGGACTACAGTGACCAAAGATGCCTAGGAATTTTTCTACTAGAGATACGCCGGCATAGAGAGACTCATACGTGGAGGAGTAGCACACACGTCCTGTGCAGAGACAGCTTAGTGATTTCTTTGGGTGCACCACTTGAGGCAGGGTCAGGACACAGCCGCATCCACATCCAGAGGGGTCACTCTTGAGTGTGACAAACACCCTAGACCTCGGGGTATTTGTAGTAGCAGATCCAGATGGCATGGGAGGATTAGAGATATCATCACAAATTACCAGCCGGATACCCTCCAGGCCGTTCACCCCGAAGGAGCTTGTCTTCATGCTTTAGCGACCTATGAGGGATTTCATCCACTGAGGGCCTGTCTATACCCTCACACATTCATGAGCCTCATGCGCCCAAAGATGTCTCTGTGTGGACACTTTCGTCCCCTCTTGGTAGTTTCCCATGTTTCCCATGTTTCCCATGTTACTCTTGATCTCTAGATCTATAGATCTTTAGATCTTTTCTCACTTCTTTTTTTGTTACACACCACTGACATTTGTACTTCATCTGACTAGATTATTGGAACTTTTGGTCTCATAGGTCATTTTAGCCTTTTGAAGACGTTAATACAGATTTCATTTCATTTCATTTCTCTCTCTCTCTCTCTCTCTCTCTCTCTCACACACACACACACACACACACACACACACACACACACACACACACACACACACACACACACCATGGAGTTTTGTCTTTAGCCTGTGAACTTGTAACCATAATACCATGAGAAATTGGTCATATTACCAAGTATTTATCATATACAAGCTTTGGGGGTACTTAATGTGTCTAGCACCAAGTTACTCAATTTACCAAGTAAGTGATCCATAAACGATCTACAAGTAGATGTGTAGATCTAAGGAATCGATGAAGTATTGAAGAATCCATGCAGTATGACAGAGGTGGGTGGATGTAGTTTTGACAACATTGCGCACACACACACACACACACACACACACACACACACACACACACACACACACACACACACGTGTATATATATTTGTAAATGGGTTTTTACATCAATTTTAGCTCACAAGAATCGGCCTTTGAAAAAATAAAATTACACACATATTTTAATTCATTTTGCATCAATTTTTCCTTTGAGCTTTCTCTTAACGTTTTTCTTCTTCTAGGTTTTCTTATTTGCCCCCAATTATGAGACAAGGTCAATATATTCATAATTTATGTAGGCCTCTGGCACCCAAAAAATAACAAGGAGTGTAAAGCCTTTCACTCAAGAGGGGCAAACTAGCCTTTTTCCACATGATTGACTTTCTAATCATTCCATTGATTATACATGTCCAAAGTCCAAGTCTCGTTCTTGGACATCCTTGAAGATGTCCAAGGTACTTGGAACTCATATTTCGATAATTTCCATTTCCAGAGCTTGTTGAAAGATGAGTCACGAAATCCATAGCTTTTGTATAATCCAAAGATCCAATACCATCAACCTTAGCATAATCTAAGAATCCAAGACGAACAAGTAAGTGCTGGACGATTGATTGATCACATTGAAAGTGATCAAAGCAAAATCATATCTCCACAAGTTAGAAGTATTTTCCCAAACAAATAAATCCGAGAATTCATAATGCAAATCCGTACCAATCGGTAAACATATACATGTATATATTCTTAGACACATGGTTAGGTTGAAATTGATCAACACATAATCATATCTCCATAAGGAGATTCATAAGAAGCAAGAACCCATACTTCCAATTTGCGTTGTTGCATACTCATTGATGTCAACAAACCATAAATCAGATAGGACCATAAGATTTAACCGTGTATTGTAAGAAGAATCCATATCGCTAAAGCTTCATGGTAGGTTTATATCATCAGACACAATGGTGTCTCCAATATAGAATATGTAAATTCATAAATAAGTGAATCATGGGTGTACTATATACTATACCTACATGGGCAATATCCTTGAGACACTATGACTACACATGTACTTGGATAGTCACCTATCTAATCTCATGCATTTCATAAATATCCTATGCCATCATTGAGTACATCTGCCATACAAAGTGTACAAAACCCATGTTCCCCACCTGGTGGGTCTAAGTATCTTTGGTCATGCTTGAGATAACACATGCCCCATTCATGATCTCTACGGGCCTTCCCAAAGATTCAACATGACTATGTTCTAGAACTCCTTCATGGGCGGATACTATGGGGAAGACTTAGGTGGACAACCATAAATTCTTCTAAAAGAACTCCACTACTTCATTTAAGAAATGATTCCTAAGTCGAGAGACAAACCACAAACCACAAACCACAAACCACAAACCACAAAATGGTTTGAGAAATAATGTCTAGAGAAAGGGAGCCATAAATTCGTATTCCCAATCAATTATCTTCCATAAGTCCATTCTAGGTTTCACACTCATTATAGATGGAGAAAGCCATAAATCTTGATAATTCCAATGATAACAATATCTATGTATGTGTCATACTATCATGCATATAGATCCTTGAGCAAAATCTGCTCCATAAACATACTCCATCATGTTCCATTTGAGGTAGTCATAGGAAACTATATAAAAGCCATAAAATCAACTTTCCATAAAGAACATGGATACCATATAGAATCCATATAATCAAGCTCATTAATGCTTTCCCAAAACATACTCAAGAAAGCGTATGTGAGCTTCAAGCAAGCAAGCTATGGGGGATGAAAATGCTCCATCATGGCTACTTTGTGTGCACAGAGAGAGAGAGAGAGAGAGAGAGAGAGAGAGAGAGAGAGAGAGAGAGAGAGAGAGAGAGAGAGCAAACGCTAGAGAGAGAGAATAAATGCTAGAGAGAGAGAGAGAGAACAAACGCTAGAGAGAACAAATGCTAGAGAGAGAATATGATGCTCGACTCAATGATGTGATGTTATATTTCTTGAATCAAGTACAATACCTTTATAGATATAAAGGTGCATCTCATGACGTCATTGCTTATGTCAAACACATAAAATATTTAGATATTATTCTAACCACCCTGAGAGTGGGTTCACACACAAATACACACATAACCATATAAGTGAGTGTTCACATCCCTTAAGGGCCGTTCACACACACACACACACACACACACACACACACACACACACACACACACACACACACACACACGTGTGTATATATTTGTAAATGGGTTTTTACATCAATTTTAGCTCACAAGAATCGGCCTTTGAAAAAATAAAATTACACACATATTTTAATGCATTTTGCATCAATTTTTCCTTTGAGCTTTCTCTTAACGTTTTTCTTCTTCTAGGTTTTCTTATTTGCTCCCAATTATAAGACAAGGTCAATATATTCATAATTTATGTAGGCCTCTGGCACCCAAAAAATAACAAGGAGTGTGAAGCCTTTTACTCAAGAGGGGCAAACTAGCCTTTTTCCACATGATTGACTTTCTAATCATTCCATTGATTGTACATGTCCAAAGTCCAAGTCTCGTTCTTGGACATCCTTGAAGATGTCCAAGGTACTTGGAACTCATATTTCGATAATTTCCATTTCCAAAGCTTGTTGAAAGATGAGTCACGAATCCATAGCTTTTGTATAATCCAAAGATCCAATACCATCAACCTTAGCATAATCTAAGAATCCAAGACTAACAAGTTGTAAGTGCTGGACGATTGATTGATCACATTGAGAGTGATCAAAGCAAAATCATATCTCCACAAGTTAGAAGTATTTTCCCAAACAAATAAATCCGAGAATTCATAATGCTAATCCGTACCAATCGGTAAACATATACATGTATATATTCTTACACAATAAATCACAATGTCAATTCGTAATAGATAACACAATGGCTAGGTTGAAATTGATCAACACATAATCATATCTTCATAAGGAGATTCATAAGAAGCAAGAATCCATACTTCCAATTTGCGTTGTTGCATACTCATTGATGTCAACAAACCATAAATCAGATATGACCATAAGATTTAACCGTGTATTGTAAGAAGAATGTCAACCATATCGCCAAAGCTTTTCACTTGTAGCACAAGAAAGAGGAGAATTTCAAAGAACTTTTCAAGGATTGCTATTTTGGAGACTTTGCTATCATGGAGACTTAACCACTTGGTTTCAAGAGCAATTGAGCTTCACGATTCTCCAAATTTTGAGCCTTTTTGATATTTTTTTCTCAAGTTCTACCAAGCTTACAAAAACCACTAATAGGCTTTTTGACATTTGAAGTTGTTGATTCTCTGTCCACAAAAATTGGTACAACATATGATTTTCATCAAATTCGAAGCAAGGTCGTAAGTATTATTTCACACATATTACTTTCTTGCTTAACATAATTATTATCAATTTTTTATAATTTTATTTTTTCTTCTTCATTCATCATCATGATAAACCCACAACCACCTCTTCTATTTCAGAGCGACTTCTATCGATTCAATCTCAATTAAACTAAGAAAGAGCTAAGGGAATAGAATTGGAAGAGTCAATCTCCAATAGAAAACGAGCTCGAAAGTGCTGAACCTCAACTCAACATTCAACGTACCGTTAAGGAGACTTTCTGAGAGCAAGTTTACTTTGGATGTCAACGTGCTTGAGATGAAAGTAGCCATGTTTGCGCACTGGATAAGTGTCATTATAGATATCAACATATAGCATGTGAATATATAGTGGTTGCTGAAATCCATACAGGCCCAAGATATTGTTGTAGGTTTGCCGAAGTTTAAGGTTGATGGTATATAAAAGGCCTGTTAAACAAAAGTGGTGAATCAAGTTGTCGAACAACTTCGCTTGATGAGCGCCATGGCCTTGTCATTACGATCATTCCACATGCGAATCTTTTTCACTCCATCACAAGTTTGTGCCATTGACTACATTCCAAATGCCATCTCTCATCATTAGAAGACACATCTTTATCTACCATGTTGGAAAGTTGATCCCATTGAATTTTTCAATCACCATGCTAGCTCACTGTGCACAGCAAGGCAATGGGCAAGTGCTAGTGGTGGAAATGACGGTCGACAGAGGATTGAAATTATGCGAGGTTGACAACTGTGCTCACAGCCAGGTGAAGGACACTAGGGTAGCGAATTCTCTAGATGCGATGACGCACAATAGCAAGAAGTCGACCATGGTGCAAGAGCAACATATGTGGCTTTGATACCATGTTTCATTTACATGGTGGGTTGCTGTGAAAACATTGAGAGACAAATGTGATAGAAGAGAGAGTGAGAGAGAGAGAGAGTATTGCATGACTCAATGTTGGTTTCATTGGATTGATTTCTTACACCAAGTACATGCCTTTTGGTAGGTCTACAACCTTATCTTTTGACCCAAACAAATCACACTTACATATGCATGACACATGTCACACTTATCTTATTTAGATATAAGGGGTGTTCACAATTATAAAGGTGTACACACACATATACATGAATAAGTTTACACACATTAGGCTCCAAATCCTAATAATATCTACATGAATACAACATACCAATGCATGGCTACATACCAATAGAATAGCACTTCTTAACTTTTACATGTAGCATGTGATACATGTAAAAGGCTCCAAATCCTAACAATATCTACATGAATACAACATACCAATGCATGTCTACATACCAGTAGAACAGCAGTTCTTAACTTTTACATGTAGCATGTGATACATAGAACCTGTTGGTGGGCAGGCCCTTGAACCGTGTCAAGTTCTCAAAGAAGAGACTCTGGCTTCCTTTCTAGGGTCACAGGCAGCCCGTTCAACATGGTCAAGTTCACGCCATAGGATAACTTTGGCTTGAATCCAGGACGCAGCTTGAACTTAAAATCTCGAACAAGAGAAGCGATTAGCAGCTTCATCTGAATGAAGGCAAATTCCTTGCCCAGGCAAATTCTTGGACCAGCTTGGAACACAGGATACTTGTAAGGGCTTGCAGGAACAAATTGTCCATCTTCCCCCAACCACCTCTCAGGCCGGAATTCAAGGCAATCCTTGCCCCATACTCTCTGCGCCCTGCCCATTGCAAACACATTGTATGATACTTGATAATCCTTGAGAACTTGGGTTCCATCTGGTAAAGTGTCATCCTGCGTTGCATATTTGCAGTCAGATGGTGCAGGAGGGTATAACCTCATTGACTCTGATAAGGCAGCCTGCAAATAGTTCATCTTTCTTAATTCATCAAAGGAGAATGTTCCTACCTTCTCCGTTGCATTACAATCTGTGGCAGGCGGTGGTGTTGATCCGCGGGCTTTAAGGATCCCTTTGATCTCTTCATACACCGCTTTCTCTACTCTTGGGTGGAGACATAGGAGCCACATAAGGAACGTGACACCAGATGCCACCGATTCACGACCGGCCAAGATAAAGCTTAGCAAGATGTCCTTTAATAAAGAGTCAGAGAGGGTCTGTTCATGCTCATCACTGTTAGCCTTCCATGCCGCTTCATCCTGGCCAGTAAGCAAGCTCTCCACCTGGGGCTTGGAGAGCCGCAAAAACCTCGAAAGTAAGTCTTTGCGCTCCTTGCCGCTGCCCAATTCTCTCTTGCTCCTCTCAATGACAAAGCTCGAGAACTTCTTCACTGCTTCTAAGGCATCTAGAAGCTTCTTCTCGCTCCCAATTTTCAACCTTCTCTTTGTTTGCCAGATGAAATTGGGTGTCAAGAATCTGTCTGCAGTGACTTGAAGGGCCACTTGGAAACCTTGGATGAAACCCTGGATGAGATCATCAGGAACCATCATATCTGATGTATCAATAGTTCCATCATTTATCATGCTATTGTCTAATCCAATGCTACCCATGACGGCACGGTCATCATCTACCCCATGTGATCTAATGCTTTTTGCACTGCTTATCATGTTGGCATCATGTGGCCCATCCGACTTGGTGCTTTTAGAGCTACCCAAGCATGCTGGGTCAGCACCAAAGGTCAACTGGCATATCGTATCGAATGTATAGTGCATGAAGAGGGCTTGGAGGTCAACAAAACCTCGGGAAGATTGACATGCAGAGTTCAAGGCAGGCAGCAAGCGATGGCAAATCTCTGCATCAGCAATTTCAATGACAAAATCCTTGAGAGAATTAGAGGTGAATTCACGGCTGGCTACCTTGCGCTGGAAGAACCAGAGGGGGCCATCACAGTTGAAGATGCCACTGCCAAGGAGGTCGGCGAAGTAAGGGTAGAAGCTGGGGCCTTTGGGGTAACAGTCGAAGTGGGTCTTGAGGATGTGCTGGACGTTTCGGGGGTCAGCTGTGGCGATGGTGATGCTGCGCCCGATCACGACGCGGCACGTAAGCGAGGGGGTGCGATCGAAGATCTCGCTGGTCCACTCGTAGAAGCGGTGCTTGTTCAGCAGGATGAGCGGGAGGCAGCCCACCAGCGGAAAGGCGGGCAGCGCCGGATTGGCCCCGTAGCTCGGATGATTCCTCCACAGCACACAGATTAGTACCACCGCACAGACCAACACCGCAGTCGCGCCCATAACCCATGATGATGAAGAAGAGGCCGCTGCAGTGAGACCAGTTGAAGCCATATAATCAAGCTTAGCTTGATACTCTTACCTTAGCGGTAAGCATGGAAGACCCAAAAAAACACCCTTCTGTACGAGTTCCTCCCCTACCGCAATTCCTCCTCTGTCGAGTGGAACGTTTGAGGCTCCAGGCAGTTGTAAAGAGGTCGCAGAGATATTTTATATTATCTTGAGAACTTTTCATTTGGTGTGCATTAATTAATTACCTCCATTGAGGCTTCTTGACTAAGTCACACGGGGTTAGAAGAAGCTTCCACCATGGGATCTACGGCTCGGAAGTGAGGCGCGCTTTTTGTTAAAAATTGGGCCGTCCAAACTATGAAACTAGGCCAAAAATATTGAACTCGGGCATCGGGCTGACGTGGAAGCATTTTTGCACTCGTGGCAAGTGGGGTGAGTGACATGGGTGTATGCGTGGCTGTGGGGGCACGAGGGGAGCACAGGGCTAATGATTGGGCTAAATTTGAATTGCATGAATCGCTCCTCTCTCTCTCTCTCTCTCTCTCTCACACACACACACACACACACACACATATTACTCTCTCTCTCTCTCTCTCTCTCTCTCTCTCACACACACACACACACACACACACACACACACACACACACATTATCAATTTGTCTTGCTCACCCTATCTCCTGTAACATTCAGCTTGATAGCCCATGCATCCATAGAGAGAGGTGAGAATAATGATTTGGGAATGCTCCATGCTATCTACATGTCTACAATAAAAGGAGAGAGGGGGGGATGCAGACGGAATGGCACTAGCAGCAACTATAGAAGTAGAAGAAGAACAATACCTCCAATCTGCCCCACTTCTACTATTAACAGATGATAAGCAAAATGCCTCTACCATTGCCACCACCAAGCTATGTAGAGGGACGTGCATTCGATATGGTAAAGCTTATTTAATGCTCCGTCTCTCCAATCTATTTTCTTATTTTTGTGCCATTGTTTATTTTGGTTTTCATATTGATCAAGAAGGAACTTGAAGGGAAATAAGACTATCCATAGTTGTGTTAGCTTGCAAAACAAGAGACAATTGCCAAGTGCTTGTTGTTGATAAAGCATAATGCAATGCATTTTATCATTGAGGCTTATTTTATAATGGCATCATAATGACCTTCTGATGCATTGCTTCATGAAATCCTCCACACCCACTTCATGCCTCTTTTGTTATCGAGTAAGCTCTTCAATGCATTCATTTTTCTGGAATTCGATCCACAAAAAGTTTATTGCATCATGAATTCTTCAAGGATACTTCATGCTGTTAAAGCTTTATTCTATCCAAGGGAAGCTTGTATACAAAACTAAAGCTCATTGTCATCTTTCATTCCCCTATGTCTACACATTTGTCCATGGGATATGCAAAGATGCAACATGAGGAGGAGATGATTGTGCAATTAGCAATCCAATGGAGGAGGGAGAGGAGGGCATACACAATGAGCTAGAAGCTTTGAATTCTTGGTGGGATTGGAGGTTTTCAAATCCAAATCCATGTGTAGGAAGCAGCCTTTAAGGGATTGTTTGCAATGAATGGGGGGTCTTTGGCACCCCACTTCTTGGTGGAGATGATTGTGCAATTAGCAATCCAATGGAGGAGGGAGAGGAGGGCATACACAATGAGCTAGAAGCTTTGAATTCTTGGTGGGATTGGAGGTTTTCAAATCCAAATCCATGTGTAGGGAGCAGCCTTTAAGGGATTGTTTGTAATGAATGGGGGGTCTGGCACCCCACTTCTATGAATCACCAACTACGAAGCCTGTCATCTATATAAAGTGTTAGTATTGTTGGTGCAATCCCAAGTACATAGGGGAAGCTTCTATGCCTTTTTCAGTTCAATGTAGTCTTATTTTATCTAGCTTTTGATCTTATTTTATGGCGCCATGAGTGATGGCTAAAAAGGGCCACTAAATGGAATGCATCAGCTTGTTCTATAAGCACATCATAGAATTTTGACTAGGATCGATCCCACTACTTAAACAAGGAATTTACGTTAAAACATGGTGAGGGTGGGAAGATTCTTTCACTTAGGTGCTTGTAGAAGGGAGAATTTATGGGTGTTTATAAGAATTAGGATAGTTAAATCCTCTTGCGGGAAAGCTAACTCTTGAGGATCCATTTAGAAGCTATTCTAAATGGATCCATTTAGAAGCTATTCTATTTGCAAAGTTCTCTATGTACATAAGCTGAATTAAATATGATGGCCCTATTTTGGATTGATGGGCAAATGAAATAAAGGAGCTTATCATAAAGGACTTGATCATGAATTTTATTCTAGATCTAAATCAGGCAAGCTCTCTCTCTCTCTCTCTCTCATGTGTGTGTATTCTCTTGATTTGGGCATTGTACATGATATCAACTTGCCGATGGGTGCAACCAATGCATGCCAGGTCCCCATCCCCAATCTCAATGAGGTATGCATGGTCAAAAGATAGGTTTTTTCGAGAGTACAAGTATTGTTGTGCACATCAACAAAAAATGGTAATGAGGAGTTTCTTTGTAGGTTGATTGGGACACAGCATATGCTATGAATGAATTTGAAATGGAGGCTTTCTCAGAGGATGCAATGTGCGGTGATACATCAAGTGATGACATTGATCAAGATGAGTACATTCAAGATGAGGAGGAACATTTATGTCCAATAGCTTGTGACGTCATGGATGGTTCTCAAAGTCTATACCCCAAATCAAGGGATACCTTGGACCCATATTTATATGTCTCCAATAAATTTTTCTCTTTTGACAAGAAAAGTTATAGTTTAATGAAAGCAGATCTTGAAGGGAAAATCAAAGTGACACTTGATACATTAAAGGCACATGATTCTCGAGGTTTGCTCAACTTGAAGAGGTGGAAGAGGATGAAGGAGGATTTGTGTGTTAGTCCTACCCATGATGACAGTGAATACATTTGCTTGAAATTGGCACGGAACCTAAAGATCACAGCGCCATGAAGATTGGGAATGCATTATACAAGAAACTCATCTCCCTCCAGATCATGCAATACACAAAGGTGAGAAAGATACTATAAATTCAATCAAGACACAATGGTCCACAAATATTCAAAGCCATGGAATTCCAATAAGCTATATCAAAGATTGGATCGTTCTTTGTGGATGCCAGTTGCATGAAAGACATCAGCAAGCTGTTCACAAAGTACGTGTAAGTGAGAAAGAACACAAAAAACCCTCTTCGATTATAGTCACAGATCAACCTCATGTTCAAGAATGCTTGATTGACATCATGATTCAGCACAAGGTAAGACTAGTACAGCTTCGATCTAAGCTTCGATCTACAAAGCACAGTGGGCCACATCAGTGGTGGGTGAAAGAGTTTGCTTGCCATCGAGGGGGAAGGCCTTCTCGAAGTGGTGGTGATAAGCGAAGATTGCGAAAATCAAAGCGGTGCGGCTGTCCCTTCAAGGTCTTGGAGTATGCAAACGACTTGGACAAGGTTAACATTCTCCTATACAATGGCCATGAAGGACATGTTCCAGGGTCTAAGGCTGATCTTTATCATTTGCCTGTCCACCCGTGTGTGATAGCATGCTGCATGGATGACTTATTTGATGTCGGAACATGTCGTCATGTAGCTAAGATGTCAAAATCAAAAGAGCACTTCCATATGGAGAGCTCCTCTCCCCTTGACTGTGTGGTGTTTCGCTTCTTTATGATCCCCAAGGAAGTACAGATGATTGCCTACCAAATGCACACTCAAGGTAACTCAAGGTAGCATGCTACACATTGATTGTTTGTTTGCATGTCATGGGATAGTATGATTTAGTTGGCTGTCCTAGTTGATGAAGGGAAAAATTGATTGGGAGGCAATGTACATGCAGGCGCTTCATTTAAAAGATCAAAACAAGGTAGTTCAGTTGATGTCATACATTTTTTCCTGCCTTTTCCTATGGTAGAATTGAGACCTTATATGGCCTTATATAACCTCCAGGTAGAGATATTTTATATTATTTTGAGAACTTTTCATTTGGTGTGCATTAATTAATTACCTGCACTGAGGCTAGGCAACCTCGAGGCCGATGTAAAGAGGTCATAGAGATATTTTATATTATTTTGAGAACTTTTCATTTGGTGTGCATTAATTAATTACCTGCATTGAATAACTGTAGCCAATTAGTATAAAAACTTTAATACATTATGGTTTGACATTAATGTATTAATGTGAATGTACATGGCATATATTTAATATTTATCACTTGGAAAAGTAAGAGCAATGAATAAAAATTAAGAGCTCGATGGAAAATAAAGACAAAGCCTCGCATTTTATTCATAAGGAAATTTACATATGGTTTGAGAACATAACATGAACAAACAGGGATAAAACCATATTGACAGCAGTGACCTACACAAAACAACCCTCTTCCTCTGGGAGACCGACATATTTACAAATGGATGGCAATAGTGGAACAAAGTCATCACCATCTAGGATAGCTTTTTTGAAATCGTGTGTTTTTTCCCAAACAGACAAATAAGATGTACTGTAGTCCGGTTGTGCATTGGAACTATCATCATTATCGTCAACAATGATAGGATTGTTGTGGCTTCCTGGATGCATATCACCATCTCCTCCGTTGTTGTCGGTTGGATTATCATCTTCACCACTGGCTACATGTTGATACAGTGGGTCAAAGTATTTGCCACGAGGGTTGTCTGCCAAGAAAATCTCGTCAATGTCCATGCATTGTGTTAGATGAGGCACTTTCATCACTTTCCATATTGCTACTGACCATCTTCTGCTCATCCCATTACTTGTCTTTGGTATTATCCATGATGCAGTAGGGTAGTACTTGCCTGTGCACACCATTCTGACAAGTGTACTTTCAAGTGATGCACCTAGTTTTAGGGATGGCTCTACCTTAGTACCGTGCACCATTTGTGTTATATATATAGCATATATATGTACATATCCTTGAAGGGTACATGCATGTCCTCAAGTTATATGCTTGCACATGCCCCTTGCTTACTTTGTTCATATTTGACTCTATTTTTCCTTTTCCAGTATCCATTAGGAAAAAGGGGAGCTCATTTTGGGGCCTTTTAGGGTTTGGAGAAAATGTCTCGCAACCAATCAGGAGAAGGCCAACGTAACATAGAAAACCCACAAAAAAAGAGTGAAAAATAGAAAATAGAATAGTACTTTATGGTGGCAGAAGCGTGTGAGTTGAATAGGGAGATTTGTTTTTGATTCTCTTCTCCAGCATGTCTCTATCATGAGATTTTAGTCCATCTTTGAGCGTAAGAGTCTGTTTGAAACTTCCCGCTCGCGCGACAATCCAATTTCCTTTCTTCTCAGACTTTCGAGGGACTATTCCATCTTCGACAAGCATCCTTCCTTGCCATAGCTTTGTTGTAATTTGCTCTCTTCAACATTTCACCTCTTGTGGATATCTTTTTGTTCTTTCTTTTAAGTCGATCTGCATTACTTAGAATGTTAGATTAATTGAAATCTAACATCATACTATCTTTCTTTTGTGTTGGTTTCTATTAGGGGTGTGTTAGATCCGGAGCCTGAGATGGCACCCAGAAACAATGGACGCGGCATTAGAAAACATTCGGTGGGTTTAGATGGTGAAGACTCTGTTGATGTATGAAACATATCTTTGCCCCACGAAGGCCTATCACACAGATTTCAAGAATAGAGGTTTCCAATATTGTAATAGTAAATGCTAGTTGGAAAATGTTCGAAGTGGGAAAAGGAGCTTGGGTACTACTGCAACCCAAGAGGATCAGGAAGAAGAGCAAAAAGCAACAATCAACGAGTACTTTCCTGACATCGCGAAAAGGCAGAGTAAAAGGTTTTAGAGTGAAAGAAGGCAGAAGATGTGTAAAAGAGATTCTGGTGCAGCATGTTTATATGCATCGACGAGAACTTCAATTGCGAGAATATCCAGCTTATCTTCCACATCATAGACCAAATTGTAAACACATAATATAACTTAAATTATTTTCAAGGCACAATTGTTTCTCCCTTTATAACTAAGATGATCTTTCTGAATGTTTCAGATCTATATCCTTCATCATACGAGGAGTGGAAACCAGGGGAATGCATTTTAGGATTCTTCAATGTCGTACATGGCGCAATAAGAGAGCTACAGTACAAAGGTAGATCTGTAAGAGGCTTGGCTAACAAAGGTAGATCTGTAAGAGGCTTGGCTAAAGCCGGGAATTTTTTCTATGATCACTTCTACCAGCTATTAGACCATGCTCATTCTTATATGGCATATTGCAAAGGCAAGATTTTTTGGAATGGAATATAATAGACTGGCTTGTTTTCGATGGAAGTATAATAGAGGCATATAGAGCCAAACTATATGCAGAAGTGCAGCAGTCATTGAAACCAAATATTACAACAAGAATAGTCAAAATCACAGTTTTTATGCCTGTCAATGTTTTCATAGATATTTTTCAAGAATATTCAATCAGAGTTTGTAAGACTATGTTTTCTTTTAAAGCAAAAGGCTGTGATGACATTCCAAAATTTTTGGATGATGGTTGGGATAAAATTATGACCAACACTATGTATTGTGAGGTTGTCCATGACACAATCAATCTCAAGTACATGTTTGCCTCCCAGAATTTTATTTTCTCATTTTACTATAAATGAAGCAGGATGATAGGTACACAACTAGTACCAATGGAACAAGATGAGAGCTCTTCATGCCTAGAAAATGATATTATTGATATAGATGTTGTCGAGAATGGCATTTTAATAGCATCCATCACACTTGGAAGATACTCCACACTCTCTCGATTACGGAATGCCATTATAAATGAGACTGAAGGGAGTGTTTGCATGGGATTTTCATTCATTTTAAACAACAAAAAGGTATACTGAATTTCCTAAAGTACTCATTCAAGGTTGGCAAAATTGTTTTATCAAAATTTTAATTCAAAAAATGTAGACATCTCATTTTCAAACTGTGATTTTGTTTCAGATACTGCAAAGAAGAGAAAGCAAGATACAATGTAGAGATATTGCAAGCAGAACAATTCAGATAGTTCAATCATCTTGAACTCAGGTACATACAATAGACAATTCATATATACTTTTACTAGACAGTAAAAGCATTATAGAATTCTTAACATTTTCAAACCAAAAAGTGATCCATTGAGAAAAAGTAATTGCATTTATATTTACATTTACTGTTGTTGTTCTCAGATGTATAGAGGAGGGTATAACTACAGATGTACAAATAATCCTAGCTTTGGTCCAAAGACTCAGATAAAGGCTCCTTGTCGATATGGCTCTCCCTCGGCTTCTCCTTTTGCTCCTCAGTTACATCCGAAGACTTCATATTTCGTGGGAGAGGCTCATCTTCCATTTTCATCTCCTCAGGCACTTTGGAAGGCTGCTCCTGAACTTTCTGGAACCCATCAAGAATGTTATCATTTAGATCGAAAGATTTCAAATCATCTTTTTGCTCAATAATCACTTCTACATCAATATTGGAAGGGGATATTGGCTCATTTAGAATTGGAGGAGATGCAGGAATAGGAGAAGCAAGTCGTAGCAACCTCAAAATTGTATTGGCTCCGAAACTATAGACGTAGTCAGAGCCAAAACTATCTTCTTGCATCTACAATAAAGAAAATATTATTTTCAAAAACTGACTGCATTATGTTAGAAATTAGAAAATTTGAAGATTGTAAATCTTTTGACTTACAAACTCAGGCTGCTTCTCTCCAAAGTAGGAGTCCAACATGTATTTAGCTGTTATAAGTAATCTCCATCCACAAGAATATGGGTCTGTTTGTTGTGGTGTCTGTAAATGAAATTATGAGAATTTAAATAAAGATAAACAGTTCTCTATACAGAAGATAAAATAAGATTGGTGTTCTTCCACAAACCTGCGATTGGTTCAATCAGGTTGAGTAAATTTGTATTTGGAGGACATAAGTCCGGGGCATCAAAAAGTCTTTTCAAGACACTACAATACCAAAGGAAATGTGAGAACTATCAAATTTCTTTGATATTAGCTTTCTCCATACTCCAAAGTTTCATGAGAATAAATTAAGGATAAGACTTACAGGCCTAGCTCCTGGTGGGTACCCTGAAGAGAGTTAAATGTATAACATCTCTTTTGTTCAAGGTCAATGGAAGCAAAACTCCAATGAGAGCTACAAAGAGAAGAATAATATGAGGACCAGAAAGATAAAGGAACCAAAAAAGCAAAGTACTATTAAATCTAAAATCTAGGTGTACTTACTTGGAGTGGTATGGTAGAAAGATGACATCAACTACTTCAAAATTGCAGTAATTGAACCATTTTGCAATGTCTGCACTGCCTCTCTATGTGATCTCTGAGCTTGAAAGAGATTCCTGGATCAGTGAAGATCCTGTGCGTAACCCCAGGATACAATTTGCTCTTGAACATGGTGCACAAGGAAAGACTCAAAGACACAGTTTGAGATTGAAAAGGATTGATACTTGAATAATCTTGGAAAATACTCACTAGAGAGTAGCCAGGATGAGAGTATCTGTCAGGTACGACTTCCTCTGGGAAAGAGCTTTTATACAGTCTCTAGTGAGCCTGAACTCCAAATCAGCCAAATCAAAATCAATGGTCTCTAATTTTATTTTAATCTTAGGCCCCAACTCCAGAAGCCTCTCTTGTATCTTCAACTCCTTAACAAGTGTTTTTGACTCTAGGTCCGAAGCTGAATCCTTCACTTGTTGTTTGATTAAATCTGCATAGGCCGACTTCCCTCTGGTCTCATAGTTGTGTGTGACCTCTTCTATCTTCACCTCATCCTTAGATGGCTTCCTGCTTGGTGGTATTAATAAGATGTCTCTCATCTTAATATCATCCCAATCTGCATTTAGAATTTTATCATATCTGTACCTTACTCTCACTAATGTGTTGATATCCTTTTTCATTATTGTCATCCTATGTGCATGGGCAGCAACTAGCATGGTATCCTGGAAGAACTCTATTAGAAAATCTTCTGCTGCCTCCTGTAGGGTGAGAAGGGCTAACTTTGTATCATCATCCAAGTCACTGGAAACAAAAATTCAACATTTGAAAGTCAACAATTTAAATCTAAAAGCCAACAATTTAAATCTAAAAGCCAAAAGATCTCTATTTTACATACATTAAAAAGGTAAAAAGTGACTCACATAGGTGAGGTTTTGCTGCCAGAGCCAGATGGAATATCTCCTGGGGGTTATTGGTGTTGAGAGGATGGCTTCCAATTTTTCTACTTTTGCAACATAAAATGATGACAGGGTACTATCCAAAATATAATACCCATCCCCACTAATCCCATGGTACAAGGGAATTGCACCTATGCTCTGAAACCCATCACTAGTCGTCAGTAGACCTTCAATTAAAATTGCATGTTTTGTACCTATCTTTTCTTGCACTAGCTGAGCTGATAGTAATGATTTTCCATGTGAAAAGGGAATCGTCATCAAATAGATGGCCTCCAACATTGTGCAAGAAAATATTAGTTGACTTGGAATCCCTACAACAACACATGCGACCGACCTCTCGTTAAACATTACCACTAAACATTCAAACCAAATGTAATTCCATATTCAAAGGTTTTATTGCATTTGTTTAATTTGTCTAACTAGTTGAATGTCTTCTCCTAAGTTTAAAATTTGAATTCTCTAGAAATTTCTATCTATATGGAGTAAAATATTTGCCATGTACCCGTTTTTATGTGATGACAATATGCACTTTCTAGCATACCATTTATAAGTAAGGAAATCTTGCATTTCATAGACAACCTTTGGAATCACTATTTTTGAATGAAAGTCTATTGAAATGACAAGATGACTATGAAAGGACTTTGTAGTTAGTGATTACTCATTACACTGAAAGACTACAATGTAGAGCCAATTGATAACACTAAACCAATCACTTCACAAATAAAATATAAAAAACCTATCTAGTCCTCCTTGTAAGCATGTGTTCTTCTTTCCCTATTACTCTCAAGATTTCTTATCATTTCTCACTACTCTCAGTTTAGTCCACTGCACTTGCTCTCATAGTTCACTACACTTGCTCTCAAGCTCCCCTTTTACTTTCTCTTGAATACTTTCTTAACCTTTCCTTATTACTTTTAGAATGGCAAATTTTCTAGTCAGGTTATATGTTTTGCTTATATTAGTATATACCACTTCTGAAGAAAATTATAGTGATTCTGAAAATGAAAACAGCGATTCTAAAAATGAAAACAGTGATTCTGAAAATAGTGAGAATTATTCTAATTATATGAGTCAAGTTGAAGAGAGTTGCCACGATGGAATCACGGATAGCGATCCACTAATGAGATGTCGTGGCATAATCTCCCTGACATGACACTGAGGAGGAAGAGGAGGGGGAGGAAGAGGAGGAGATGCCAAACATGGAGGGAGATGACAAGGCAGAAGGCAACCCCGAGAACGACATGCAGGATGGCAATGACAGGGATGATGAGAAGACTGATGAGATGAGGATGGCAAGCCCGACAAACAACGGGGACGATAACCATGGTGACAATAATGATGGTGAGGAGTAGATAGCCTTAGGATTAGGGTATTTACTTAGCCTCCAAAATTTCCACTTGTGTGGTTTTTTATGTAAGGCTTGCAATGGTTTTTGTATGGCTCTACTATGTATATAATGCAATGATTTTTGTTTCTAATGTGTGGCAACATATTTCTCATACAGTTTTATTAACATAAATTTTTCTAGTCTTTAAAGTGAATTAAGGTTTTTGTATGGTTCTACTTTTTAAAGTGAATTAATCCTACATGACTAGAAAGTAAAGGTCACTTTCTAGACTAGCAGTTTTCTTATTTAAGGAATTACACTACCAGTTTTCTTATTTAAGAAATCGCTAGTTTCTGCAAGTGCAAAGAAGATGAAGTGGTCTAAAGGGCTCATGCATGATCATCCCACGTAAAAGACGACACGCACCATCCCCTTCCCCTCACCGAAAAAGAGTAAGATTTAGCGTTTCTAGTTGTGGTTTTACTTTTTAAAGTGAATTAATCCTACACGACTAGAAAGTAAAGGTCACTTTCTAGACCAGTAGTTTTCTTATTTAAGGAACTACACTACCAGTTTTCTTATTTAAGAAATCGCTAGTTTCTGCAAGTGTAAAGAAGATGAAGTGGTCTAAAGGGCTCATGCATGATCATCCCACGTAAAAGACGACATGCACCATCCCCTTCCCCTCACCGAAAAAGAGTAAGATTTAGCGTTTCTAGTTGTGGTTTTTTAAGTTTCTAGTTGTGTTGTTTTTGCAGTGTTTAGGGTTGTATTTTTGTCAAGGTGGATGCCTATATTATTGCGTTTTTATGTACCTTTAGGGTTACGTTTCTATGTGCCTTTAGGGTTACGTTTTTGCCACACGCAAACCATCCCCTGCTCCTCTGCTGACACACTTTGCAGCTCCACATGGACAATGTAGAGCAGGCTTCACATTGGCATTTGAAGCCAATGTAGTGGCTCCACAAAGCCATCCCCTGCTCCTCTGCTCCACATGGTCAATGTAGAGCCTCCAAAATCAAGTGTGCTCAGTGCACTTGATTCTACAGGCTTTACATTGGCATTTGAAGCCAATGTAGTGGCTTCACAAAGCTATCCCCTGCTCCTCTGCTGACACATTTTAAAGCTCCACATGGTCAATGTAGAGCTTCTAGAATCAAGTGCGCTCAGTGCACTTGATTCTGGAGGCTTTACATTGGCATTTGAAGCCAATGTAGTGGCTCCACAAAACCATCCCCTGCTCCTTAGCTAACACATTTTAAAGCTCCACATTGCCACTGTAGAGCCTTCAGAATCAAGTGCGCTCAGCGCACTTGATTTTGCAAGCTTTACTATGGTATTTTAAGCCAATGTTGTAAGATCCCTCTGCCCCTCCGCGCGAGACAGGGTTTCTCACTCGAGGCCTCGCCCTTGAATGTCCGGGCACGAGACTAAACTGGTGGTCACTCCAAAAAAACGAAACCGGGAAAAATTCCCATGCCTGGAAAGTAGGGACGATTCCACCTTTATGAATTTATTTATTTATTTATTTATTTTCTAACGTCAACAATTCTACGCTATCCTTCAACTGAATAAATCAGATAGAAGGAAACTATCACTAATATAATTTGATCATTTTAGTAAATTCAACGCTTTTTTCCTGATCAAGGTCAGGCAGCACAGCCGTTGATCCACTTATTTGAAAAATTTATCAGGGAATTGTCTAACTATTCGAATCTTAGCGTAATTCTAATATTTTTCAATTTGATTATTAAAACTCCACTGATTCCAGCCTAGCCCCATCCGGCCCATGGGTTAGCCACCACCCTACCACTGGAATCGGTGGAATCAAACAAGTACTCACCCACCCATAATTGAAATGCCTTTCTTAACTTTAGCTTTAGAAAACAGATACGCACACACTCCTCTTTATTAAACTTTAATAAAAACAATCCTTGATAAACAATTTACGAGTTATACATGTCATACTTCAAAATTTCTCATTGAGTCTTTGTTTCTCAACAAAACAGTATCACTCTAGACTCTCCGTTGAGACCAGCGAGTCAACAACGAGATCTAGTGATAGATTACAAAAAACATAGGTCCATCATATAATATCTTCCTCGACATACGCATGGATGTCCTCGGCACCGCGAGCTCGTGCATCGCCTGGTCAGAACCCTCCAGGATCCTCCTTAGGTGTCTTGGCACTTCACTCAGGGACCGCTTCGTCGGCCCGCGTCCATCGTACCGGAAGCGCACCATTTTAACCATACCGATGCTGGTCAAGACCTCGGCAAGCCTTGCCGCGTGAGCTGTCCCTCGAACACTCCCGCCAGCTGTTGCAACCGAATTTCCCTTAGATAAACATATATGCCAAATGCTCCCTCTAGCATTCTGGCGTAAGACAGTCTTTTAAGAAGGCAGGGTTTCTATGCAAGTTTACAGTTTTGATTTTGTTTGAATACCATGAGTATATCTTAAATCCGTATCTCATTACTTCTAGATCCAGTTCTCAATTCTAAACAGAATTCCTCGAATTCTGTTAACTTGATCCTTAGATCAAAATCACAAATCTTAACTTAGTTTCAGATTCGGTGGGTGATTTGGGTACATTTTTCTTGAACTGGTACATCGTCATTGATTGAAACTGACGAAGGAATTAGGTCTTGGTCAATAGTCTGAGTCAGAGTTTAGGTCCTAAAATTATCTTTCTCGAAGGTACTATCTCAATTTCTCTTTTTTTTTTCTAAAATTTCTTTCAATGAATATTTATTTACTGATTTCAAAAACATGGATTTCTTGAGGAATATTCATTTATGTCGATCTCCGATTAAAATTTATCTTTATGCATACTTCTATGCATTAAAATCAAATATGATAAAAGTAACACTTTTATAATAAAAATTTATCTTTTATGCATACTTCTATGCATTAAAATCAAATATGATAAAAGTAACACTTTTATAATAAAAATTTATCTTTTATGCATACTTCTATGCATTAAAATCAATTATGATAAAAGTAACACTTTTATAATAAAAATTTATCTTTTATGCATACTTCTATGCATTAAAATCAATTATGATAAAAGTAACACTTTTATAATAAAAATTTATCTTTTATGCATACTTCTATGCATTAAAATCAATTATGATAAAAGTAACACTTTTATAATAAAAATTATCCTTTATGCATACTTCTATGCATGAAATTTAAAAATTGATAAAAGTAACACTTTTATGTTAAAATAATAATCTTTTATGCATACCTCTATGCATGAAATCCAAATATGATAAAAGTAACACTTTTATGTTAAAATAATAATCTTTTATGCATACCTCTATGCATGAAATCCAAATATGATAAAAGTAACACTTTTATGTTAAAATAATAATCTTTTATGCATACCTCTATGCATGAAAATCAATTATGCATAATATAAAAATCAATTTCTCTATGATTACAATGAATATCTTTCAATTAATCTAGGATAATAATTCCTAGAATATGGTAGGAAGTCCTCTTTTCATGCTTTGAATGAAATTATTTTATGCATAATTTTTATAAAATTTTTGCCATAGCTCCGCTGCTATGACTGATAAATCTCAAATTTTCTAAGGGATAAAGCTTATCATTAAGGAAATAAATAGAATGATCCCTAATTGGATCATTAATCCATAATGTATTGAATCATCAATATTCATGAAATACATAAACTAAAAGCATAGAAAAAAAGCCATTAATTTGGCCTCAAGCATAGATTAATCTTGGATTAAGGAAAAGCTTTATGAAAAGCTTCATTTGGATTGAGAATGGGTCATGAGTATGACCATTTCTTGAGTGAGAGAGAGAAATTATATAAAAACCATTAGAATTAAGCATAAATGAAAATTTATGTAATTCTTAACTTTAATCAATTTACTTCAATAGCATTCATCAAATTATGTAACTCTTCACTACCATTCATCAATTAACTTCAATAGCATTCAAAAAACCATTCCAATTAAGCTTCTCAAGCTTGAGAGGGGTTGAGAAGAGAGAAACATTGAGAAATTATAGAAAAGAATCAAAATTCACCATTTACCTTACAAATTACTTGATTCTTTGTTCACGGTAGAGGCCCCCAACCAATCAATTGGTTTAGTATGTTGATGGAGCCACCAATGGGGATTGAAGAAAGAGGGAAGTGTCAAAAACTAGTGAATTATTATTGAATTCACAGTTCTTGGCTTAGGTGGAGTAGAGTAACAATTTTTCAAATCAGTTTGGTTGAATTTGGACTAGATTTGGATCTAGTTTGGTTCCTTTTTGATTCGGTTTGGTTCCATTTTGATTTGGTTTGATTCAAGAGAGAGGAGAGATAAAAATATCACAATTTTTATGAGTTTAAAACTCATTCAAGCATGTGAAATATGCACCTCCTTTAATGGACTCCCCTTCCTTACATATGTGTCAAAATGGAATCATTATACCCAAAATATCTCATATTTTTAATATTGCTCATAGTTTTTTACTAATAAACCTTGTACATTTTCAACTCTTCATCTTATGTGAGCATTTACTCATTTTTGGATACCCAAAATATCTCATATTTTTGATATTACTCATAGTTTCTTACTAATAAACCTTTTACATAGTCAACTCTTCATCTTATGTGAGCATTTACTCATTTTTGGGTATCTTCTTTTACAAATTGGATTTATCTCCTCCCTACACATGGATTGATGCTATTGGCCCATGGGAACCTTAATTGGACCATAATCCAAAAATTTCTGAAAATCTAGACCCTTAGGCTAAGGTCCTTTATACCTATTTCCAATTAATTCCAATTGCACATTGGAAAATTCTTTTTGAATTTTTGTTTTAGGAGAACTTATTTTAATAAGATGAGTTATTTTTCTATCCAAAAATATTCATAATCTGAATATTCTCTCTCTAGAATAATTTTCTCTCTCTAGGCTAAAACAGTTAGAAATAAGATCTTTTATATTTCTGAAGAGGGATTTGATTACACGGGAAGATGCTGGACATCTTGAGAGGCTGGGGAGGAATCTTACATTCTCTCCCACTTGAAAAACGCGAGATGTCCTCATCTCGCAAACTGGGGATAATCCCGCAAACAGATCGGCTTCATTCTCCCAGGTGGCATCTTCAAAAGGATAGAACTTCCATTTTACTAATAATTCTCTGAGAATTCTGTTCCTGAGAATCTTTTCTCAAACATCGAGAATTTTTTCAGGTTGGAGTTCCATCTGTCCTTGGGTTGAAGAGGTTAGGATTTCATCATCAAGCATATGATTTGGGTTTGGCACATATTTCTTTAGAAGGCTTACATGAAATACATTATAAATTTTGAGATGAGGAGGCAGAAGAAGCTCGTAGGCTAAGTCACCTACTTTCTTTGTAATCAGATATGGCCCACAATATCTAGGTGATAACTTCTTGTACTTCCCAAGAGATAAGGAACTTCTTTTGGGCCGTACTCGAATGAAGACCATATCTGTTTCTTTGAATTCTCTATTTGTCCTCTTCTTATCCGCATATTGCTTCTGTCTATCTTGGGTAGCTTTAATATCTTTACGAATTGACTGCATCTGTTGCTCCATGTCGTCAAGCATCTGTTTGGACATCTCGACCTTAATCAATGGGTCAGACCAAGTTAATGGAGTTAAGCAATCTTGTCCATACAGAGCTTTAAAAGGGCTCATCCCGATACTTCGGTGATAAGAAGCATTGTAGGCGAACTCGACTAGATGCAGATAGCTTAGCCACTTCTTGGGTTTCCTGCCACACACACACACACAGCATGTCCGAAGTATATCTTCAATTACTTGGTTTACCCTTTTAGTTTGACCATCGGTCTCAGGGTGATAAGCTGTGCTGAGATCCAAGAAAGTTTCCACTGCTTCAAAAAATGCAGTCCAAAACTGTTGAGATATCGAGCTCGTCTAGTGAGGCGGTGGCCACTGATGACCCGCCTGGGGGATAGGTCCCACATTTACACCACTGGCATGGTTGGTGAGATCATGGGAGATATGCGGCCAGTGGGATGACAGGCTGTGTGACAGCCATTCTAGAGACTGGCATAGTTATAGCGCCAGCTCATTTAGTCGGGTTCACACTATAGAGAACCCGTGTATGTATTGGTTGAGTACCTTTCATATTATGTGTACTCTTATTCTTGTATATGGTGTGTTGAGTGTTGAGTAGAGAAGAAGAAGATTTTCAGCCTCTCACCTTGTATGTTCTCTATTAGGGTTTTGTGAGTGTGTGTGTGTGCTTGCAAGAGCTCAAGCTCTCTTCCCCCCTGCATCTTTTCATGGTATCAGAGCCTGGTTCGTGCTAAGGGCTGAGTTGCAAGCAAGAGAACCACAGGAAGCGGTACGAGGGTAAGAGCTTCAACTACTCTTCCCTATTGTGTTGGTGACTACACCCTTGTCGGGAGCTCTACGGGAGGCACCGGCAAACGGTCTCTGATTGAGGAGCTTTCTTCGCGGGAGTAAAGATATAGGGCAACTATACAGTCCTTCGGACTAAAATTTTCGGGCCGAAAACGCGTTTCGGGCGCATCTGGACCTCCGTTTTCAGAAAGCAGGCGATTTCGAGCACTGCGGGTAAGTCATCGATTCTCTGCAGAACTCTGTTTTAAGAACTGCAAGAAGACAGATTGACTGTGCAGACACTGTGGGTGCTGCAAAGAGGTCTACAGTTGCCATTGGGTGTATGTATGCACATTGAAGTCACTGTTGGTGACATTTGAGAGTACTACAGTAACGCTGTGCAGAAAATACAGCAGTTTGTGCAGAAAAACCAGAGTGCAGTTTCTGGTAAAATTGTGTGTTTGGCAAGATGTTAAATGATGGGATAACTCAGATTGTGGCTGAGAAGCTTGACAAGAATAACTTCCATGCTTGGAGGTTCAGGTTGACGAATTTCTTGATGGGAAAAGGCTATTGGGACTACATAGAAGGTGAGCATGAAGAGGCACCAGAGATACCGGATATAAATTCGACTGCTGCAAATGTGAAAGAGTTTAAAGACTGGAACCAAGGAGCCAGGAAGGTTATGTATTGGCTCTCCATTAGTATACAGGACACCATGATTGGGCACATTCAGGATGCCAAGTCCCCCAAGGAGGCGTGGGACACCTTGGTAAAGCTTTATGAAACAAATACCAAGGCACGTAAGATACAATTGAAGAATGAACTTCATACTGTGGAGAAAAAGAGCATGTCTGTGAATGACTATGCGTTGAAGATAAAGGGTATTGTGGAATCCCTTGCATCTATTGGTGTGTCAGTAGATGATGATGACAAGGTGGAAGTCTGTCTACGTGGTCTCGGGCCACAATACAAGGCGTTCAAGACGTCTATTCAGACTCGCGAAAACACTCCCAACTTTACAGATTTGGTGTCTATGCTGATTATCGAAGAGAAGAACTTGGGTGAAGACCAACAGTCTTCACAAAGCAAAAACAGTTCAGAGCAACAGGCCTTCTACACGAGTTCAGGAAGAGGACGAGGTAGAGGAGGCCGTGGACGCGGTCAAGGAGGTGGCCGAACAGGTAATCAGAATTATGGCCAGCAGCAGCAACAACAACAACAGTCCCAAAATCAACAACAACAACAACATGCAGGTGGAAGAGGCAAATTCAGAGGCAGGGGGAGTCAAAGAGGCCGTGGAAATTGGCAAAGGCAGTACAATGATGCACGTGAATGCTATTATTGTGGTAAGCCTGGACATGTGCAGGCAGAATGTTATAAAAAGCAAGCTGACATGCAAAATGGGAAAGTGCAGCAAAACAACTACGCATCCTCAAGCAGAAATAATGAGGATAATGAGAGGTTGTTTGTTATGCAGCATGTCGTGAATGCCATGTCTGAAAATGTTGATGCAGCACAAAAAGATAATGTATGGTATGTGGATTCAGGCGCTTCGAACCACATGACGAGTCATGGGGAGTGGTTCAAGGAGATGAAAAACCCGGAAAGACCAGGTTTTGTGGAAACAGGGGATGACACTGCTCATCCAATTGCCCACATTGGAGATGTGCCATTGTCTATGCAGGATGGCAAAGTGAAGTACCTTGCAGATGTACTTCATGTACCGGACATAACAAAGAATCTGGTTTCAGTTGGCCAGATGATTGAGCAGGGTTTGTAGGTTCGGTTTAACCCTGATGGGTGTTATGTTGAAGATTTCAAAGATAAGTGCAGGTTGGTTGCAAAAGGCAATAGAGTGGGCAGAATGTTTACGTTGAATGTAGACATGCCTGAAATGAGTGCTGCGATGTTTGCAAATGGTTCAGGAGTTGTTGTAGACACAGACATATGGCATAAAAGAATTGGACATGTAAATGTGCAGAGATTGAAGTCTATGCAGACAAAAGGAATTGTGACAGGGCTGCCAAAATTTAAAGTGGAAGGTATGCAGAAAATATGTGAAGCATGCCAATTTGGGAAGCAAACAAAGCATGTGTTTCCACGTAACAGATATGTGAGTAGAAATGCACTAGATGTTGTGCATTCAGATGTATGGGGTCCTACGAAGATCATATCTATGGGAGGATGTGACTTTCATTGATGACCACACCAGGAAAGTGTGGGTATATTTCATGAAGGAGAAGAGTGAGGTGTTCACTCATTTTCAGAATTTCAGATTTTTGGTTGAAAAGCAAACAGGGAAATATGTAAAGTGCCTAAGGTCAGATGGAGGGGGAGAGTACTTCTCCAATGAGTTCTCTGAATTTTTGAAGAAGAATGGTATTCGGAGACAGTTTACATGCAGATACACTCCGCAGCAAAATGGAGTTGCTGAGCGGAAAAACAGGCACATTGCTGAGATTGCGCGAGCATTGATGGAAGAGAAGAATATGCCGCATTGCTATTGGGCTGAGGCTGTTTCTACAGCAGTATACATCATGAACAGGACTCCAACTGGAGCCATACATGATGTAACTCCAGAGGAGAGGTTTACTGGCAGAAAACCAGATTTGTCTCATCTGAAAGTCTTTGGATGCATTGCATATGTGCATGTGCCAGATGAGCTGAGAACTAAGCTGGACCCGAAAGCTGAAAAATGTGTGTTTATTGGATATTCCCTTGAGCAAAAGGGATACAGGTGTTATAACCCTGCTACACGTGAGCTGAGGGTAAGCAGGGATGTTGTGTTTGATGAGATGAGCAGCTGGTATGCTGCTGAAAAAGAAACTGTTGGGGCTGATGTGAGTGGAAGTGTGGTTGCACAGAATGTAGGTCAGCAATCACAGTCTTTGAGTGGACCAGGAGAGTCCTCATCTAGTGGGTCTGTTGATAGACCATGGAGTGGCAGACTGCGTCATAATACCAGCCCTGCAAATGTGATTACTACATCACGTAAAGGAAAAGAGAAAGTGGTTGAGCCCCTTGGTACGCCTGACATTTCTGCAGGGCATTCTCATGTTGATGGAGAGTCTAGTGGCTCAGATATGAGCCTTGATGAGGAGCTTGGGATCCCAGCAATGAGAACACCTGGTGTAAAGAAGGCTATGGAAGCCATGAATGAAAAGCTGCGAAGATCAGGGAGAGTGAAGAACCCTGTGCAGAGATTTACATATGATGGTTATGTGGCACATCACTATGCATATATGGCAAAGGTTGTGCAGGTTGTAGAGCCCACATGCATTGATGAGGCTATTGGAAATGTGTGTTGGGAGAAAGCTATGGATGAGGAGATGGATGCACTATATGGAAATGAAACTTAGGATTTAGTGCAATTGCCTGAAGGCAAGAAAGCCATTGGATGCAAGTGGGTGTACAAAGTTAAACATAACAGTGATGGAAGCATAAACAGGTACAAGGCTAGATTGGTAGCCAAAGGATATGCGCAGACATATGGGATTGATTATGAGGAAACTTTCAGCCCATTTGACAAGATGGCAACGGTGAGAGTTGTGATAGCAGTGACTGCATCAAAGCAATGGTCTTTACATCAGATGGATGTAAAGAATGCATTCTTGCATGGGGATTTGCAAGAAGAGGTGTATATGTTGCAGCCACCTGGTTATGAGGATGTGGGTCACCCCGAGCATGTTTGCAGGTTGAAGAAAGCCTTGTATGGCTTAAAGCAAGCACCAAGAGCATGGTCTGACAAGATTTCTGAATATCTTGTCACTATTGGCTTTCATGTAGCCAATGCAGATTTCTCATTGTATGTGAGACATGGTGATAGAGGAGTTGTGCTTGTTGTCATCTATGTAGATGACTTGATCATTACGGGGGACCATGATGCAGAGATCTTTGATGTAAAGATCTTGCTTAGACAGAAGTTCGAGATGAAGGATCTGGGGGAGCTCAAATATATCTTGGGCATTGAGGTGATTAGGTCACCACATGGTATTGGATTACTGCAGAGACAGTATGGCTTGGACATGTTGTCCAAGTATGGTATGACAGGCTGTAAGCCTATTTCTGTGCCATTGGATCAGAATGGCAAGTTGAGTGCAGATTCAGGAGAGATCTTGGAGGATCCTACTATGTACAGACGCATAGTAGGAAGTTTGATCTACATGACGATCACCAGACCAGATTTGAGCTATGCTGTTGGGTTGGTGAGTCAGTTTATGCAGGTTCCACGAAAATCGCATTTGGATGCAGTGAGACGCATACTGAGGTATGTGAAGTCTACTTTGCATTGTGGACT
This sequence comes from Cibotium barometz, assembly GCF_041138505.1. Lineage (NCBI taxonomy): Eukaryota > Viridiplantae > Streptophyta > Polypodiopsida > Cyatheales > Cibotiaceae > Cibotium > Cibotium barometz. Next base: position 5,755,053 of record NC_141096.1, on the reverse strand, counting down.
ATTCTATGAGACTGGGACAGAGATATGTGTACATGGGTACACAGATGCTGATTGGGCTGGTAGTATCTCAGATAGACGATCTACCAGTGGATTCATGTTTTCTTTGGGGAGTGCTGCTGTGACTTGGAGCAGCAAGAAGCAGCCTACGGTTGCTCTATCGAGTACAGAGGCCGAGTACAGAGGAGCTGCTATGGCAGCATGTGAGGTAGCTTGGTTGAGAAAGCTACTTGCAAATTTGGGTCTATTAGTGGATAGACAAGTTGTCATTTTCTGTGACAACATTAGCAGTATACAGTTGGCCAAGAACCCAGTCTTTCATGCTCGTACGAAGCACATAGAGGTTCACTACCACTTCGTCAGAGAGAAGGTCTTGGCAGGAGACCTTGATCTTGTTTATGTCAGCACAGAGGATCAGGTAGCTGACATCTTCACCAAAGCATTAGGTACAGAGAAGCTCCGCAGATTCAGGGCTTCGCTTGGTGTACATGAGAGATGGAGTTGAGCTCAAGGGGGAGTGTTGAGATATCGAGCTCGTCTAGTGAGGCGGTGGCCACTGATGACCCGCCTGGGGGATAGGCCCCATATTTACACCACTGGCATGGTTGGTGAGATCATGGGAGATATGCGGCCAGTGGGATGACAGGCTGTGTGACAGCCATTCTAGAGACTGGCATAGTTATAGCGCCAGCTCATTTAGTCGGGTTCACACTATAGAGAACCCGTGTATGTATTGGTTGAGTACCTTTCATATTATGTGTACTCTTATTCTTGTATATGGTGTGTTGAGTGTTGAGTAGAGAAGAAGAAGATTTTCAGCCTCTCACCTTGTATGTTCTCTATTAGGGTTTTGTGAGTGTGTGTGTGTGCTTGCAAGATGGGATCTCGGTCACTTACTATTCTCCTCGGTAGGCCATGCAATCTGAAGATTTCTTTGAGGAACACTCTGGCCACATCCACTGCAGTGTAGGTTTCTTTTACTGGAATCAGATGGGCAACTTTGGTTAGTCTGTCGACTACCACGAAGATGGACTTGTAACCTGATTGCACTGAAGGTAATCCAGTAATGAAGTCCATACTGATACATTCCCACTTCATCTGGGGGATGTCCAATGGATGTAACTTCCCAGGCATTTTTACTCTCAGCTTTGACTTTTTGGCATGTCAGACATTGACGTACATGATTCAGCACATCCTTTTTCAAACCAGGCCAAAAGAAACTTTTCTTTACGGACATGTAGGTCTTGATGAAACCTAGATATCCTGCAATAAGGCTGTCATGGGCTTTATTCAGAATTTGGTCCTTGGTTCCCTCATCATTGGGAATGCATAACCTGCGGTTATAATACATAATGCCATCATCCAGGCTGTACCCTTGAACTCTGTTCAACTCCTGCGGAGTTTTACTTTCCTGCATAAGTAGGGTAGCAATAGGGCCAAAGAATCTATCTTGCATGATCTTCTCACTTACTTGAATAATCAAAGGATTTGATATTACAGTAATTGCAAGCAAGGAGGTTTTTCTGCTGAGAGCATCTGCTACCACATTCTCTTTGCCTGGGCGGTACTTGATTTCAAAATCAAATTCCTGCAAGATCTGTATCCACCTTCTTTGGTGCATGTTGAGGTCCTTCTGGAAATTTATGTAATTCTTAACTTTAATCAATTTACTTCAATAGCATTCATCAAATTATGTAACTCGTCACTACCATTCATCAATTAACTTCAATAGCATTCAAAAAACCATTCCAATTAAGCTTCTCAAGCTTGAGAGGGGTTGAGAAGAGAGAAACATTGAGAAATTATAGAAAAGAATCAAAATTCACCATTTACCTTACAAATTACTTGATTCTTTGTTCACGGTAGAGGCCCCCAACCAATCAATTGGTTTAGTATGTTGATGGAGCCACCAATGGGGATTGAAGAAAGAGGGAAGTGTCAAAAACTAGTGAATTATTATTGAATTCACAGTTCTTGGCTTAGGTGGAGTAGAGTAACAATTTTTCAAATCAGTTTGGTTGAATTTGGACTCGATTTGGATCTAGTTTGGTTCCTTTTTGATTCGATTTGGTTCCATTTTGATTTGGTTTGATTCAAGAGAGAGGAGAGATAAAAATATCACAATTTTTATGAGTTTAAAACTCATTCAAGCATGTGAAATATGCACCTCCTTTAATGGACTCCCCTTCCTTACATATGTGTCAAAATGGAATCATTATATCCAAAATATCTCATATTTTTAATATTGCTCATAGTTTTTTACTAATAAACCTTGTACATTTTCAACTCTTCATCTTATGTGAGCATTTACTCATTTTTGGATACCCAAAATATCTCATATTTTTGATATTACTCATAGTTTCTTACTAATAAACCTTTTACATAGTCAACTCTTCATCTTATGTGAGCATTTACTCATTTTTGGGTATCTTCTTTTACAAATTGGATTTATCTCCTCCCTACACATGGATTGATGCTATTGGCCCATAGGAACCTTAATTGGACCATAATCCAAAAATTTCTGAAAATCTAGACCCTTAGGCTAAGGTCCTTTATACCTATTTCCAATTAATTCCAATTGCACATTGGAAAATTCTTTTTGAATTTTTGTTTTAGGAGAACTTATTTTAATAAGATGAGTTATTTTTCTATCCAAAAATATTCATAATCTGAATATTCTCTCTCTAGAATAATTTTCTCTCTCTAGGCTAAAACAGTTAGAAATAAGATCTTTTATATTTTTGAAGAGGGATTTGATTACACGGGAAGATGCTGGACATCTTGAGAGGCTGGGGAGGAATCTTACAAATGTAGAGGCTCTTCATGGCCATTATTGGTACCAAAACCCATTGTAGAGCTTTACTGTGACTACAAGGCTATACATTGGCCTTTTAGTGCCTCTAGAATCAAGTGCGCCTAGCGTAGTTGATTGTGGAGACTCTACATAAATACCTATGTAGAGCCTCTAGAATCAAGTGCACCCATCGCACTTGATTCTGGAGGTTTTCCACACTGTCCATATGGCCATTCTGAAGGTCCATTGCAAGGGACATGTAGGAGGCTCCAACTACCCTATGTAGAGCCTCCAGAATCAAGTATGCCCAGTGTACTTAATTCTAGAGATTTTCCATTGGGACATTAGGAGGCTCCAACTAGCCAATGTAGAGCCTCCAGAATCAAGTCTGCCCAACGCACTTGTTGATACTGAAGGTTTTCCATTGGCAACATGGCTATTATGAGGTCCATTTGCAGGGGACATGTAGGAGGCTCCAACTAGCCTATGTAGAGCCTCCAGAATCAAGTACGCCCAAGCAAACTTTATTTCGTAGGTTTTCCATTGGCCATATGCCCATTCTGGAGGTCCATTGTAGTAGGGGACATGTAGGAGGCTCCACCTGCCAATGTAGAGCCTTTAGAATCAAGTGCACCCAACGCACTTGATTCTAGAGGTTCTACATTGGCATTTAGCCAATATAGAGGTGCTCTACATGGCCCTTGAGGCCCACTTCCTGTTTGTTGTGGTGGGCCATTATGGACAATACAATCCGGGTCCAATATGCTACTGGAGCATAGAGACCTCCTTTAGGAGCACCAAGGTAGAGACGAGAAGGGATAGATATAGCATGATAGAGAGCAGATTGCATTGCTCTCAGAAAAGCCATAGAGAGATAGAGAGAGGGTGATGTCATTGATCTTAGAAAAAACATAGAGAGAGAGAGAGAGGGGAGACTAAAATTGTTGCAGAGTAGACTTACACAAGACTTGCAGGCTGTCGTTTAGAGAATAGTAACAAAAAAGGAGGAAACAATGAATCCACTAATATTGGTATTGATTTTAGAATGTACCATTCATTTTCGTAGCCGTTTCCTTTTTTGTCAGCCAATGATTAGTCCGTATACTTTTTGCCAACCCCATGGTAGCTTTTTGCTAGCCCATGATTAGTACGGTAGAGAAATCTATTGAATAAGCCCATGATTGCTTTTATGCCAACCCATGATTATATTCATATCCAAGTATGCTTTAAACTACCACAAAAATTAACCGGATAGAAACTACCACAATGACTAGATAAAAACTACCAAAGTGACTAGATAAAATTAACCAGATCTAGTTTTGGTGGTAGGTCTTTGCAAACATGGTTAAATAAAACGTTGTTAAATAAATTTTACTTCTTGTGAGGTAAGAGTTGCACTTTTGGAAATGTCCACCAACTCCCAACGTTATGTGACTAGATCTTCTTGTTCTCAAGGAGTTGCTATTTTAGAGCTATAGATTCTTCACTGCCTCCTGCTAAACGCTCCAAAAAATTGAAGGCAAGAACAATAGAGAATAGCGAGTCCAGGGTGTCTCAAGGATTGTTTGATGAGGAGGAGGACATTCAGAGCCCTCCTCCAATCCAAAGGCAAAGAGATGAGGGAGAAGTGTTGAGGGATGACAAAGACAAAGAGGATGAGAATGGGAGGGACAAAGATAAAGAGGGTGAGATGGAGAGAGAGAATGAATGAGGATGAGGATGGTAGGGGGGATGAGTATGATAGAGGGAAACATGATGAGGATGAGGATGACAGGGAAAAAGAGGATTAGGATTATATACAAGATGAGAATGAGGGACATGATGAGAATGTGGATGAGAGAGAGAGAGAGAGAGAGAGAGAGAGAGAGAGAGAGAGAGGATGAGAATGAGGATGACAGAGATGACAGAGAGAGAGATGATGATAGAGACAGAGAGCATGATAATGAGGATGATGGAGAGGATGAGAATGACAGAGAGCAAGAGACTGCAAATGATAAAGAGGATGATGATGGGGGGGACACCAATACAACTGAGACAAGAAAAACAGAGAGCAATAAGAGGCAGAGATTTTTGGAAAAATCCTCAAGACCTCTACCCCCATTGCTTTTATTGATAGGATTATAGTTAGATTTAGCACCCCACCCCCCAAAATCCCTTTATGTAGGCTTCTCCCAACAACAGAGACCATAAGGAGACTATGTCCTAGTACTGATAGGACCTTGGGTCGAGCATTCAAGAATGTGGGTGGGTATCTTGCAGCAGGTGTACCATTGGAGTTATATGGGTACACAGATGCAAATTGGGTAGGTAGCATCTCAGATATAGGAGATCTAATAGTGGATTTATATTTTCATAAGGGAGTGCTGCTGTGACATGGACTAGCAAGAAGCAACCCATAGTTGCCTTGTCGAGCACATAGACAGAGTACAGAGGAGCTGCGGGGTGGTAGCGTGTGAGGTAGCTTTATTACGTAAGCTACTTGCTAATTTGGGATTGCATGTGAAGAGAAAGGTTGTCATATATTGTGACAATCTTAGTAGTATATAGTTGGCCAGGAATCCAGTTTTCCATGCGCGAACGAAACACATTGAGGTACATTACCACTTCATCAGTTTTCCTTGCATCTTTTCACTCTCCGCAGTAGAATGGTGTTACAGAAAGGAAAAATAGGCACATTGTAAAAGTTGCTCATTCCTTGATGTCTAAAAAGAATATGCCGGATTATTTTGGGTTAAAGTAGTAGCAAATGCTGTTTACATTATGAATAGGACCCACACTATAGAGCAACTATTCATGGCATGATGCTTAAATAAAAGTTTATATGTGCATAAAACCAAATATGTCTCAATTAAAAGAGTTTGGATGTATTGCATAAAACCAAATATGTCTCACTTAAATGGGTTTGTATGTATTGATTCATATGTGCATATTCTTGATATAGAGGGAGAACCAAGTTGGATCCAAAAGTAGAGAAATGAATCTTTATTAGTTATGGTTTGGAGCAGAAAGGTTATAGATGCCATAACCCTACCACTCATGAGATACAAGTAAGCAAAGTGTTTTATTTTATGAGATGAGTGAGATATGAGTAAGGAGAGATGTTGTCTTTGATGAGTTGAGTAGCTGGTATGTACTAGTGAATGTAACTAATGATGTTGATATAAGAAGTAATGATGCTTTACCCAATGTAGAGTAACAATTAGGAGATAGTTTCCGAGGTAGCTTGGTGAAGGAAGCTTTTCTTGGCCGCCCTCTATCTCTACTTGAACAATCTCTCTCTAAATATTGCCACCACCATCTCCGCCCACCATCGCCGAGCCTAGCCCACCAGTCCCCTCCACCACCAACCTTGCTCCTTCCTTTCTCTCTCTATCTATTACCATCGTCCCTTCCTCTCCTCTCTCCAACCAACATTCAAGTCTTTTTGTTGCTTTTCTCTCTCTATATTTATCTCTTTGCTCACTCTCTCTCTCTCTCTCTCTCTCTCTCTCTCTCTCCTTCTCTTACCTCTTATCCTCCTTCTCTGTCTCTTACCTCTTATCCTCCTTCTCTCTCTCTCTCTATCCTTCTCTTACCTCTTATCCTCCTTCTCTGTCTTGCTCTCTATTTCCTCCTCTCTCTCTCTCTATCCATCTCTTTGCTTACTCTCTCTATTCTTCTCTTTACTCACTCTCTCTATCCTCCCTCGCCAACTCTCTCTATACTTCTCTTACCTCTTATCCTCCTTCTCTCTCTCGCTCTCTATTTCCTCCTCCTCTCTCTCTATCCATCTCTTTTCTCACTCTCTATATACTTCTCTTTACTCACTCTCTCTATCCTCCCTTGCTAACTCTCTCTATCCGTTTCTCTCTTTGCTAACTCTCTCTATTCTCCCCCTCTCACTCTATTTCTACTTCTCTTTTCTCACTCTCTCTATCCTCCTGCCCCTCTCTCTATCCTTCTCTCTCTCTCTCTCTCTCTCTCTCTCTCTCACACACACACACACTCTCTATCCCTCCTCGCTAACTCTCTCTATCATTCTCTCTCTTTGCTAAGTCTCTCTATTCTCCCCCTCTCATTCTCTCTATCCTTCTCTTTTCTCACTCTTTGTATCCTCCCTATCTCACTCCCTCTATCCATCTCTTTACTCACTCTCTTTATCGTCCCCCCCCCCCTCTTTCTCTATCCTTGTTTTGGCTCTCTCTCTCTCTCTCTCTCTCTCTCTCTCTCTCTCTCTCTCTCTCTCTCTCTTTGCTCACTCTCTCTATCCTTCTCTCTCTTTTATAGCTCTCTCTGTCCTCTCCCTGTCTCACTCTCTCTATCCTTCTCTCTCTTTTGTAGTTGTCTTTCTCTCCCTGTCTCACTCTCTCTATCATTATCTTTACTCAATCTCTCTATCATCTCCCTGTCTCTCTGTCTACCCTTATCTTTTCTCTCTCTCTTTCTCACCCTTTCTGTATTTATGTCCTTCTCTTTTCTCACTCTCTCTATCCTCCCTCCCTCTCTCTACCCTTCTCTTTCTCACCCTTTCTGTATTTATGTCCTTCTCTTTTCTCACTCTCTGTATCCTCCCTCTCTCTCTCTCTACCCTTCTTTTTGCTCTCTCTCTCTCTCTCTCTCTCTCTCTCTCTCTCTTTGCTCACTCTCCCTATATTTCCTTCTCATTTCTCAACACAAGACACTTAACTCATGTTTTACATACAGATTCTTGACTCTACAAACTCTAAACCCCAACATGCATTGCTCTCGCCCTCTTTCTCGCTTTTTTAATATGAAAAATAAGCTCATGACACAATCATAAACAATTGCTAAACCTAGTCACTTGAATATTCACAATTGCTAAACCCAGTCACTTGAATATTCACAAATAAATATGTTTACTACACTACAATGAAATCTTCATCTCAAGACACCCTCCACTACGTCCTCTTTGGGATCAATAATACAAACAATGTTCATGCCTAATTTTTGTGCTACCATAGCACAATCTCCACATCCAGCATAAAGCTCTACTATCACTTGCCCTTTTTTATACATGACGCTTTAACAGGCTATCTCAAAAGTCACATGCACGCCTTAACAGGCTATCTCAAAAGTCACATGCACGCTGAGATCCACTTGCAAAGAAAAAATCTCTCTTAATTCCACCAAAAGATGTAATACCCTTATTTTGGAGTACAAAAATGTTAACTCCATACCTCGCCATGCTGTCCCATCTAGGTGTCTGCCACCCTAGTGCATCATGTTGCAAGGATCAATGATATAATAAGGTGAGAAAGGTTGTGTATGGTTTTGTCCAACTATGCTTGTGAAGGTAGAAGCAATGAGAGTATGTATCTGCACAAGAGTATGAGATGATTTTTGTAGCAAAAAGTGGAAACCTCTATGGTTAGTGTTGCTTACCTCTTGTCCAAATGCCTTTCCAATCTGCGTTGTACATCACACATTCACTAGGGTGTCTAAGGAGAAGCCAGAGCGCTCGGTCTATGCTATAATGGTTGCCACTTGATACACAATACCGATGACAATAATAGAGCCATTGTCATCTAAGATGGTCTCACAAATCTAAAGCAATACATGCTCCTCTCCATCTACGTGGAATCAGAATGATACACAAAAAATGTAAGAATGACACACACAACATATACACAACAACATATAAGGTCTTAATGAAGGGAAAACCATCTCATCACTCACATGTGCAAAGATTCCATGATGGGACAATTTCATCGGAGTAGCCATAAATAGAAACTCCTATGGGCTCACTACAATACAATCACACGCTGTGCTTGTTTTGACACCTTTAACACTAAAGGTCTTGTCTCCCTCTTTGACCTTCTACAACATATCAAAGACATGTACTAGCTCATGTAGACACTTCTGTTTTAGAATTGCATGGCCTATCTTCAAAGGATCCCCAACAAATTCCCTCATCTTTGTAGAATGATGTCGTATCACACCATGTTGAGTTACACATCAATTGTCATTACAGAATATAAAAGACACACCTTTACAATCCTTTTGCATGTGGTTACAATTGATTATTACACCTGTTAACACCGAGGCTTCTATAATAGTAGAGGAGCTAGCACTTTGATGTTTGCTCGAAATGCGGAGGACTACTCTCGTGGTACGACGAGACACCCCTACAAAGCATACATTTTGTGAGTGCATGCACCACACCTATACATTATATTATCATTACCAATGAGTAAAATCATACCTGGCAAGTTCATTTGGATTGGGGCTAGGTTACCTAGGCTAGGTGGACTATTATGTTGCAATGGTGCATTTGGCACTTCACCTCTTGCCAAGCTTATCTAGATCCATAACTTAATCTATGTTAGTATCCAAACAATGTAACAATAATACTAATGAACCACAAGTAAAAGAGTTCCATGCCTGTGTTTTCGCATGACCCACTTCTTCAACTTTTGGGATTGCCTCGATCTTGTGAGTGCTATCATTAGAATCGCTTTCATCATATTTTGATGGAGAGGTATCAGAGTTGTCCTCTTCCTATAGTGCTTTTTCTTATTTTTTCCCTTTGTTGCATCCTTCTGTAGCACTTTTTCCCCTTCATTTATCATCATCCTCTTCATCTTCATCATCCCCTTCATAAGACCCTTTCCCTTGCCTTGAACATGTGATTGGTCACGTAGACTTCTAGGCTTCACAATAGAATTCACGATTTGAAAAGATATAGTAAACAATATTTAAAATAAACTGAAATATCTAATTGTATAGTTCATACCATGATTGATTGCTTCACTTTACATGCCTGAGTATACATCTCCTTCTCGCTCTTGGGAAATTTGCCACTTGGAAAGTCAAGGAACAATGGGCTGTATATCCCTGCTTCTCAAAGGTCTTGAAGTTGCTACTGTGCTGTGTATACATAGTGCTCTCATGTTTTGGATTGCGCCAATCTTTTAAGATTTCAGGCACATCTACAATATATCTCTTCGCATAGCACTTAAAAATCCATCTACACATTATAATTTTCGTTTAGTTTACAAATATAAGAGCACAAATAAGTAGTAAGTAAGGTTTGTAGGATGTTACACATCTAAACACAGCACACTTGGTAGCCTTGACAACAATAGCATTTGAAGCTACCACACCTTGTTTCTTCAGGGATCCCACCACTTCCTTGAACAGCTTCTCAAAATACAGTCTCTTAAGATTAGCAACAAGGTCCTTCAGAAATGTATTTGGGAAAATTATCTTGTACTTTTTTTATATTTCTACAAGGACAGCTACACCCTGTGCTCCAATCTCATGCCATATGACTTCTCATCGAAGCCAATTCCTGGATAAACTTGCGTTTGCTGCTTTGCCATTGAAATTTTTATTCAAACAAAATAGAGTGCTTTGTATTTATCAAGAAGATAGAGAAAGTAATTATTACTTACTTTTAGGGATTTATAAATCCTTTAGCCCCTGTAAATTGCCATCAATCAAAATATCCAAAATCTGTGCTTTTAATGAAACTATAGTATCACTGATCATAATCCTCCAAAATATCTGGTTGAATCCTAATTTCCAATTTTTCCTTCATCGGTGTACCTATGGCATCATTGGTGTGGCAACCAAAATGCTCACCACCTATCCACTCAAGGGCCTTTTCGATAGTTCCTAGCTCATAGTACCCAGCAATATATTCACTTATAAAAATCAAAATGGAATCTCCGTTGAAGATCAGCAAGATCAACCAACAGATCCATATAAAAGAGCCATGGACTCATCCGTTGAGGACCAGCAAGGTCAATCATCCAGATCCATGCCCGAATTCAGAAAACAACTCTTACTCCTTGATCCAAATATCTTCCACGACGCACGTGTGGGTATCTTCAAGGACCCAGAGCCCAAGCACCGTATGATCAGCACCCTCTAGGATCCTTCACAGGTCACCTAGCGCTTCACTCATAGGCCGCTTCTTTAGTCCCTCATCCACTGTACCGGAAGCTCACAATTTAAATTGAACCGAGGCTAGTTAAGACCTCGGCCGACCTTGCTATGCGAGATGTCTTCCATTGACTCTCTGTCAGCTGTTGCAACTTTATCAGTTAGGTCTCCACGACCTCATTCACAAGACGGTCAAAATGCTTCCCCAACATTCTTGACATAAAACAGTCATTTAAAAACAGGTCATAAATACAGTTTCTATAACGAACTCTCGTCTTTTCACATCAATCCACATTATTTAATCCACATCCATTTCATATGTATTCCCATTCTCATCCAATCACTTCATTTTCATCTCATCACATCTTTCCTCATTTAGCCTCATCAGATCTCATTCACTCGCATCTACCCATATCCACATCTTATCACATCACATTCATTTCAGATGTATTCCCATTCTCATCCAATCACATCATTTTCATCTCATCACATCTTTCCTCATTTAGCCTCATCAGATCTTATCCACTCGTATCTACCCATATCCACATCTTATCACATCACATTCATTCACATCTATCCCGATTCACATCTTATCCATTCACATCACATCACATATCATCCATTCACATCTATCCCAATTTTCATCACATCCATTTCACATCACATTTCATTCATTCACATCCCGATTCACATCACGTCTCATTCACTCACATCACATCACCTCCATCCATTCACATCCATCACATCACATTCATTCATATCCATCACATTCATTCTCATCACCATCCCATCACATACATTCTATCCACATAACATCATATCACATCTATCCACATCACATCTATCCACATCATATCTCATTCATACACATCTCATCTCATTCATCCACATCCATCCAATCATTCACATGTATGACTACCCACATCTATCCATACATTGATATCTATCACTTCACATCTACATATATTCATGTCACATCACATCACATTCTTTCACATACACATCCACATCCATTCTTTCACATACATCCACATCCATTCTTTCACATACACATCCACATCCATTCTTTCACATACACATCCACATCCATTCTTCACATACACATCCACATCCATTCTTCACATACACATTCACATCCATTTTCATCACATATCATCCACATCCATTCTTCACATACACATCCACATCCATTCTTTCACATACATCCACATCCATTCTTTCACATACATATCCACATCCATTCTTCACATCCATATCATTCATTTACATCCTGATTCACATGACATGACATCACATCTCATCCATTCATTCACATGACATGACATCACATCTCATCCATTCATTCACATCTATCTGATTCACATGCCATCATATAAAGGTAAAGAGAAAGTGGTTGAGCCCCTTGGTATGCCTAATATTTCTATAGGGCATTCTCTTGTTGATGGAGAGTCTAGTGGCTCGGAGATGAGCTGTAAGACCCCTCTACCTCCTCCAGCATTCTGGCATAAGACAGTCCTTTAAGAAAACAGGGTTTCTATGCAGGTTTTTAGTTTGATTTTCTTTTGAATACAAGGAGTATCTCTTGAATCAATATCCCCAAAACTTCTTGATCGAAATTTTGAATTTCATACCAGAATTCCTCGAATTCAATAACCTTAATCCACATATCAATTGGAAGGGTCTCAAACTTAGTTTCAGATTTGGCGGGAGTTTTGAGTGTATTTTTCTAAACTGGTCACTCCTTCTTTCCTCGAAACTGACGAAAGAGCTTGGTCTTGGTCATAATCTGATTCAAGGTTCGAGTCGAGTAAGATTTTTCTTGAACTATCTTTCTCGAAAAGGTTTGATAATTCAGTTACTATCTTACTAAATTTTTTCTTTGAATATTCACTTAATTGATTTCTAAATTAGTTACGAATTCCAAATGAGGAATAAATTAATCATTTATCTGAATATTTCGATCTCGATAGATTTCCTAAATTTTCTTTTACAATCCGTGTGAATATAAAACGATAGAAATTTGTCTCTTAGAGTATTTAATTATTCCTTTATCAAATACTCATAGAATTTTAAACATAGAATTTAAGAGAATTCTAATTTTGATATAAAAATTCTTTATACATCTATTTATGCATAAAAATCAACTTCAATGGGAATAACACTTTTATAAAAAAAACCTTTTATGCATCTATTTATGCATAAAATAAAATTTAATAGGAATAACACTTTTAAAATAAAAAGAATTTCTTTAGACATCTTTCTATGCATAGAAATAAAATTTAACAAGAATAACACTTTTATAATTAAAAAAATTCCTTTATGCATCTTTCTATGCATAGAAATCAATTTTAATAAGAATAACACTTTTATAATAAAAAAACTTCCTTTATGCATCTTTTTATGCATAGAAATCAAATTTAATAAGAATAACACTTTTGCAATAAAAGAAAATCCATTATGCATCTTTCTATGCATAGAATCAATTTTAATAAGACTACACTTTTATAATTTAAAAAAATTCCATTATGCATCTTTCTATGCATAGAAATCAAATTTAATAAGAATAACACTTTTGTAATAAAAAAATTCCTTTATGCATCTTTCTATGCATAGAAATCAAATTCAATAAGAATAACACTTTTGTAATTAAAAAAATTCCTTTATGCATCTTTCTATGCATAGAAATCAAATTCAATAAGAATAACACTTTTGTAATTAAAAAAATTCCTTTATGCATCTTTCTATGCATAGAAATCAAATTCAATAAGAATAACACTTTTGTAATTAAAAAAATTCCTTTATGCATCTTTCTATGCATAGAAATCAAATTCAATAAGAATAACACTTTTGTAATTAAAAAAATTCCTTTATGCATCTTTCTATGCATAGAAATCAAATTCAATAAGAATAACACTTTTGTAATAAAAAAATTCCATTATGCATCTTTCTATGCATAGAAATCAATTTTAATAAGAATAACACTTTTGTAATAAAAAAATTCCATTATGCATCTTTCTATGCATAGAAATCAAATTTAATAATTAATATCAGTGATATCCATGCATATTCATAGGTGAATATGTACATGGAGTAATTAGAATATTTCTTTTAGATGCAAAAATGGTGGGAATTATTCTTTTGGAATAACATAAAAACAAACTTTCTTTTCCACAAAAATCTGGAAATTTTTGCCATAACCTCCTTTGTATGGCTGACCATTTCTCATTTTTATCTTTCTATAATTAACTTAATTAACCCAATTTAGAATTATAGAACTCTAATCTATACAATTTTCTAAATTCAAGAGAATAAACAATAAGAAGAGCTTACTTAATCACTTAGTTAAGCTTTCTAGGATTAAGAAGGGTTGAAATGTAAAGAAGAGAAGGGGTGGCCTTTTCATCAAAGGCATAGCATTTGAATTTAATTCAATCATCTGTAATTCATAAAAATCAAGAAAACCATAGATTTTTCATTAAAATTTATAAACAAAGTAAGAAAAATAGCTTACATGGAGCTTGTAAGCTCTCCTTTGGCTTGAGGGATTGAGGGTTCTACTATTGTTTGAAGCAATAGTGGCCACCAATTCACTTTGGAGAGGATTAGGACAAAAACAATTGAATTATTAAAAAATTCAATGTAGATGGCTCAGGATAGGAGTAGAGTAACAGTGCATAAACACCATTAAGCTTTTACAAAGGGGGAGGCTTCTATTTATAGGAAAAAGTGAGCCTCTAACCAAGCAAACTGATTCTAGAATTTTCCAAATCAGTTTGGTCAATTTTTGACCATTTTTGGGTCAGTTTAGCTTACTTTTTGGATCTAGTTTTGAATTAGGAGAGCGGAGAGATGAAAATATCTCATTTTATTGATTAAAAATTGGGGGTAATGATGAGAAAAAGGTGCCTACTTCATGAGGGGAGATCCCCACACTGAGGTGTCAAAATTCAATTTTTTAATTTTTTTCTTTGGTCCTTAATCCACTCTTCATCTTATGTGAGCATTTACTCATTTTTGGGGGGTTTTTCTTTTATTCTTCAATTTATCTCCTCTCTACACTTGGATTGATCCTATTGGTCCATAGGAACCTTAATTGGACCATAATCCAAAAATTTCTAAAAATCTGGACCCTTAGGCTAAGGTCCTTTATACCTATTTTCAATTAATTCCAATTACACATTGAAAAGTTCTTTTTGAATTTTTGTTTCAGGGGAAACCATTTTAGACACTAGGAGGATTTTTATATCCAAAAATATCTCAATTTTGAATTACCTCCCTCTAGGCATTTTCTCTCTCCAAGCCAAAATGGGGTAAAACAAGATCTTTCTTTTATTTTAAAGAGGGGAATAATTATAAGATCAGAAGGGGAGGTTCTTACACCTGCACACCTCAAAAGCTAGAGGGAGAAATCTTACATCCTACCCCACTTAAAAAATGCTAGATGTCCTCATCTCGCAACGTAGAGGACAATTCGTTCCCTTAAGATCCAATTGATTATGGGGTTCCTTATAGTCTGGTCAGCCCAAGAGAATCCTCGGATAAAGATCCCTTATATAGAACTCATCATCAGATAACAGTTCATTCAGATCATATCATTCATTTTTAACACAATAATGGCCCATTAGACCGAAATTTCCATCTGAACAGTCCTCCATGGGAAAGGTTCTAGCTTGTGTTGTGTCTTTTTTTTGGGGACATGAATATAAGCAATACACCTAAATTATACAGATTTTTATTTTGTCATCCCTTAACTTGATCAATTGGGTCGTGTTAACAGTAGCAATCTGTCAACACAATCCACTTATCTCATAAGTGATTTACTCAAGTAATTATCGTCGTCATTCCAGTTACAAACATCATCACAGGGACTTGTCCCATTCATCCTCATTGTGGTTTTGCTCTGCTTATCGCTTTTCAACCAAAATTTAGGAATCATCATTTATATCAACCACATTCGAATTCATCATCTGAATAGCATTTTTGCTTATAATTTCAAGGTCTTAGTAAAGAGCTGCAGTTATACCCTCGGTATATACGGGTAGTCATGGTCCTTGGAAAAAAAAGGAAAATACCATCATGTTTAGGCCTCAAGCAAGTGAGGGATTCCATGCAATTTTAGTACTTATATCTGAAGACCCAATTACTAATTTATGAATTTCAGTCTGAATATCAATTTGTATGAATTTCATCACACATTTCCAACTTTTTACTGTTACTTCATAAATTTTTGACATTTTTGACTTCTCGGTTGATCCACTTTAGCCAATTCGCTCTAATACCAGCTGAAAGATCCCTATCCCCACCACGCAACGAATTCAGGGGTGCTAGCAGTGGAAGTAGTACTTCTTGCGTGGGGCAGGGTCCCTCACTCGGGGCTTCGCCCACGAATATCTGGACAAGAGACTAATCCATCGGTTCTTCCAAAACCGAACCCAGGAATAACTTTCCTCGCCCGAAAAGCACGGGCGATTCCTCTAGGATAAGTTTACTCTAATGTAGTCATGAGCCTTAACTAACTGAACTGATCTGATCGAACCCGTAAGTCCCATAGTCAGATCAAGGAAAAGACTTGCACTTGGATCATAGAGACCAACGCTTTTTTCCTCATTGAGAGGCACAGCCATTGATTCTTTTCCATAGAACAATTTTTATTTGGGATTTACTTCATCTATCATACCATAACAGAATTGAGTCTCATTTTAGGGATCCATGAGTCCAACCTAACCCCATCCAATCCCGTGGGTTAGCCAACCGCCTAACCATTGTAGTGATGGGATCCATTTAAGAATTTGGTTAGGTTTTATCCCGGGTACCAGGGA
The DNA here is from genome assembly GCF_041138505.1 of Cibotium barometz. NCBI lineage: Eukaryota > Viridiplantae > Streptophyta > Polypodiopsida > Cyatheales > Cibotiaceae > Cibotium > Cibotium barometz. Next base: position 5,738,556 of record NC_141096.1, on the reverse strand, counting down.
AAAGGGCTCCTAGGCCCCCTAGCTAGATATTCATGCAAACTTAAAACTAGTCACACCACTTACACACCCAATATGAAATTGCCTTTTTCATAGATTCAGCTGTCTTTTAAACAATCTTTTAATGAAACTTGAGTATCACTGATCATAATCCTCCAAAAGATGTACCCATGGCATCATTGCAACCAAAATGCTCAACACCTGTCCACTTAGGGGCCTTTTCGATAGTTCCTAGCTCATAGTACCTAGCAATATATTCACTTATAAAAATCAAAATGGAATCTCCGTTGAAGATCAGTAAGATCAACCAACAGATCCATATAAAAGAGCCATGGACTCATCTATTGAGGACCAGCAAGGTCAAACAACCAGATCCATGTCTGAATTCAAAAAACAACTCTTACTCCTTGATCCAAATATCTTCCATGATGCACGTGTGGGTATCTTCGGTGACCCAAAGACCGAGCACCATATGGTCAACACCCTCTAGGATCCTTCGCAGGTCACCTAGCGCTTCACTCATAGGCCGTTTCTTTAGTCCCTCATCCACCGTACTGGAAGCTCACCATTTAAATTGAACCGAGGGCTGGTCAAGACCTCGCCCACCTTGCTACATGAGACGTCCTCCAATGGCTCTCCGTAGCTGTTGCAACTTTATCAGTTAGGTCTCCATGACCTCATTCACAAGACGGTCAAAATGCTTCCCCAGCATTCTTGACATAAAACAGTCATTTAAAAACAGGTCATAAATATAGTTTCTATAACGAACTCTCGTCTTTCCACATCAATCCACATTATTTAATCCACATCCATTTCATATGTATTCCCATTCTCATCCAATCACATCATTTTCATCTCATCACATCTTTCCTCATTTAGCCTCATCAAATCTCATCCACTCGCATCTACCCATCATATCCACATCTCATCAAATCTCATCCACTCGTATCTACCCATCATATCCACATCTCATCACATCACATTCATTCACATCTATCCCGATTGACATCCCATCACATCTTATCCATTCACATCACATCTCATTCATTCACATCTGTCCCGTTTCACATCACATTCATTCACACCACATATCATCCATTCACATCTATCCCAATTTTCATCACATCCATTTCACATCACATCTCATTCATTCACATCCCGATTCACATTACATCTCATTCACTCACATCTCATTCACTCCACATCACATCACCTCCATCCATTCATATCCATCACATTATATTCATTCTCATCACCATCCCATCACATACATTCTATCCACATAACATCACATCACTCTATCCACATCATATCTCATTCATACACATCTCATCTCATTCATCCACATCCATCCAATCGTTCACATGTATGACTACCCACATCTATCCATACATTCATATCTATCACTTCACATCCACATATATTCATGTCACATCACATCTCTTTACATCACATCACATTCTTTCACATACACATCCACATCCATTCTTTCACATACACATCCACATCCATTCTTTCACATACACATCCACATCCATTCTTTCACATACATATCCACATCCATTCTACACATACACATCCACATCCATTCTTCACGTACACATCCACATCCATTCTTCACATACACATTCACATCCATTTTCATCACATATCATCACATCCATTCTTCACATACACATACACATCCATTCTTTCACATACATATCCACATCCATTCTTCACATACATCCACATCCATTCTTTCACATACATATCCACATCCATTCTTCACATACACATTCACATCCATATCATTCATTTACATCCGGATTCACATGACATCACATCTCATCCATTCATTTACATCTATCTGATTCACATATCATCACATAAAGGTAAAGAGAAAGTGGTTGAGCCCCTTGGTATGCGTGATATTTCTACAGGGCATTCTCTTGTTGATGGAGAGTCTAGTGGCTCGGAGATGAGCTGTGAGACCCCTCTGCCCCCTCCAGCATTCTAGCATAAGACAGTCTTTTAAGAAAACACGGTTTCTATGCAAGTTTTTAGTTTGATTTTCTTTTAAATACAAGGAGTATCTCTTGAATTAGTATCCCCAAAACTTCTTGATCGAAATTCTGAATTTCATACCAAAATTCCTCGAATTCAATAACCTTGATCCACATATCAATTGGAAGGGTCTCAAACTTAGTTTCAGATTTGGTGGGAGTTTTGAGTGTATTTTTCTAAACTAGTCACTCCTTCTTTCCTCGAATCTCACGAAAGAGTTTGGTCTTGGTCCTCATAATCTGATTCAAGGTTCGAGTCGGGTAAGATTTTTCCTGAACTATCTTTCTCGAAAAGGTTTGATAATTCAATTACTATCTTACTGAATTTCTTTCTTTGAATATTCACTTAACTGATTTGTAAATTAGTTACGAATTCTAATGAGAGATAAATTAATCATTTATCTGAATATTTTGATCTCGATAGATTTCTTGAATTTTCTTTTACAATCCGTGTGTATATAAAACGATAGAAATTTCTCTCATAGAGTATTTAATTATTCATTTATCAAATACTCATAGAATTCAAGAGAATTCTAATTTTGATATAAAAATTCTTTATGCATCTATTTATGCATAAAAATCCACTTCAATGGAAATAACACTTTTATTTAAAAAATCCTTTTATGCATCTATTTATGCATAAAATCAAATTTAATAGGAATAACACTTTTAAAATAAAAAGAATTTCTTTATGCATCTTTCTATGCATAGAAATCAAATTTGAATAAGAATAACACTTTTATAATTAAAAAATTTCTTTATGCATCTTTCTATGGATAGAAATCAATTTTAATAAGAATAACACTTTTATAATAAAAAAATTCCTTTATGCATCTTTCCATGCATAGAAATCAAATTTAATAAGAATAACACTTTTGTAATAAAAAAAAATCCATTATGCATCTTTCTATGCATAGAATCAATTTTTAATAAGATCAGAAAGGGACACACCTCAAAAGCTGGAGGGAGGAATCTTACATCCTACTCCACTTAAAAAACGCGAGATATCCTCATCTCGCAAACTAGAGGATAACTCTTTCCCTTAAGATCTAATTGATTCTGGGGTTCCTTATAGTCTAGTCAACCCAACAGAATCCTGGGATAAAGATCCCTTAGATAGAACTCATCATCAGATAACAATTCATTCAGATCATATCATTCATATCTTTAACACAATAAGGGCCCATTAGACCGAAATTTTCATGTGAACTGTCCTCCATGGGAATTTCAATTATACAAATTTTTAATTTGTCATCCCTTAAATTGATCCACTAGGTAAAGTGTTAATAGTAGCAATCTGTTAGCACAATCCACTAATCTCATAGTGATTTGCTGAAGTCATTATTATCATTCCAGTTACGAACATCATCACAGGGACTTGTCCCATTCATCCTCATTGTGGTTTTGCTCAGCTTATCGCTTTTCAACCAAAATTCAGGAATCATCATTTTTCAATCAGAATCCAAATCAACTCATTAGTTCTCAACTAGAGTTTTAAAATCATATCTACCCTCAGCAACAAAGCATCCAGATGGTTGGCAGAATACCCCGTCGCGCGAAGGGGGCGGGGATCTTTCAGATTCACAGTCGAGGCCTCCCCCCCACCGATGTCCGGACAAGAGACTAGCCCGGCGGTTTCTCTAGAACACTGAACCTGGAAAAACTTACCTCGCCCGAAAGGCACCAGCGATTCCACCAGGAAAATCATCTAACGAGAGATTTATTTAATGGGTCAATGTCTTAACTAACCAAACTGATCCAATCGAACCCGTAAGTCACATGTTCAGATCAAGGAAAAGACTTGCACTTGGTCCATAGAATCACCGCTTTTCCCGCCTTATGCGAGGCACAGCCCGTTGATTCTTTCCCACAGAACAAGGGTCTTCCTAGGACTTAATCTAACTAACGCAACTTAATCATATCTATTCATATCACAGGAATCCCTCGATTGAGCCTAACCCCAATTAGCCAACCGCCCAACCACTATATTAGTGGGATTCCTTTATATAAAAATTTGGTTATGTTTTGCCCCCTAGGTACCGAGGAAAAGAGTTCATAGGCCCCCTAGGTGCTTCAAGCAAAATTCAAGGTAGACACACCACTTACACACCCAATATGAAATTGCCTTTTTAACATATTCGGTTGTCTTTAAAACAATCTTTCAATGAAACCATAGTATTACTAATCATAATCCTCCAAAATATCTAGTCCATTGTTTTACAAAAATTATCATCCACTCTCCGTTGAAGACCAGTTGGTCAACCAATGAGATCCAATATCAAAATCCAGTTCACAAAAATAATTCCTTTCCAGTTCATCTATATCTTCCTCGACATACGCGTGTGTGTCCTAGCAACCGCGAGCCCATGCATCACCTGGTTATCAGAACCCTCTAGGATCCTACTTAGGTGTCCTAGCACTTCACTCAGGGACCGCTTCGTCGGTCCTCACCCATCATACTAGAAGCACACCATTTTAACCATACCGAGGCTGGTCAAGACCTCGATAGGCTTTGCTCTGCGGGGCGAGAGCGACATCCTCCTTTGACTACTCCCCGCTAGTTGTTGCAATGAATCTCTCCTTAGTCTGCAATCACAAGCCAAATGCTTTCTCTAGCATTTTGACGTAAAACAGTCCTTAAAAAAAATAGAATTTCTATGCAAGTAGAATTCCTGGTTTGAGTTTGATACTGAATTTTCAACTTAATTCTTGGTGATTTTGTGGTGATGGTTAAAGGAAAACTTCTCTAATTCTCCGGTAGTCTATTCTTTATATCGAAGATTTGGAATTGGTCCACGAGGTTTTTGCTTGATTTAGATTCGAGAGACGGGCAAGTAATTTACTGGCCGCCATTCTCACGGTCGTAGTCTAACAAAAAATTATTCGGTTTACTTCTAACTTTGATTCCTAAGGATTTTTTTCAGATAATTAACAAAACTTCTAACTATAAGAAAAATTCTAACTTTATGAAATTCATTCCTTCCTAACCACAATAGAATTAAGAAATAGTTCTATACGAGAATAACGGATTTTATAAAAATACTCTTTTTCAAATAATCCAATTTTGAGTATATTTCAATTTGTTGATTTATCCACATATAAATATCTTAAAATATTCTTTCAACCAATTTGATCTTCAACATTAGTATACCCAAATTTCCTACGTGAAGTTATGGTGAAAACTCTTCTTTTAACATCAAAATTAATTTAGACCTTTTTCCACTTAAATACCTCTTTTTCTACTTAAATACCTCTTTTTAACATCAAAATTAATTTAGACCTTTTTCTACTTAAATATCTCTTTTTCTACTTAAATACCTTTTCCTACGTGAAGTTATGGTGAAAACTCTTCTTTTAACATCAAAATTAATTTAGACCTTTTTCTACTTAAATACAATGAAAATTCCTCTTTTTAAATAAATACAAATATCCATATTTTGGAATATGCCAAAAATTCCTCTTTTAACATTTAAATGTTTGAATCTCAAATATCATGGGAATTCCTCTTTTTACAACTAAATTCTTATGCATAAAAATAAATTTATCAAAAATTCATCTTTTCTTTTAATTAAATAATTATGCATAAATACAAAAAAATGTATTTTTCATGAATATGATAAAAATCATTCTTTTTGTATAAAATATCTAAACCTAGAATATGGTAGGAATCCCTCTTATAAAAATAAGATATCTATTTTTTTCTAAGAAATTTGCCATAACTTTGCTACAATTATTGATAATATTCAATTTTCTAATTGAATGAAAACTTGTAATGAAAATATGATAGAAACTCTATACTTAAATTAAATTATGTATACTTAGCATATTTATAACCATAATTATGATTATTTTTCTTGATTAAACTAAATTAACCATTCCTCATTTCCAAAATTATTACTATAATCCTCTTTCAATTTAGAATGAGTTAAAGTAAAATTTCCTACTCATAATCAACCTAAAAAGAATTAACCATTATTTTTTTCTAAATTAAAAATCATAAAAATATCAATCCTCATTCTCTAGCTCATCAAGCTAAGAGATTACATTGAAACAAGAGATTTTTATTGAAATTCATCCTTTTTCTAAGGATCTAGCCATAAAGATGATTAATCTTTTCAAGAGAGAGATTTTCTTAGAAAATATTATAATTAAGCATAAAGATTAACATAATTCTAATTAGACATTATAAATCTTTGGAAAGCTTGATGTGAAGAAAGAATCATTACTTTAAAAGCTTCTTAAGCTTTAGAGGGGTTGAGAAGAAGAAAATCATTGAGATAATTGAAAAGAAATCATAAAAATAGGATTACCTCTAAGTTTGGCTTGATTCTTTGATTAACAGGAAGATATAATTTAAGGGATAATAGAAATATGCTAATTTTTAAGATAATAAGTCTAGCATGGTATAGCTTTAAGATGAAAATACAAAGGAATGAGGGTCTATTTATAGGTGAGGGAGGCCACTAACCAAGTCCAACTGGGTTCTAGAGCTTTCCAGCTTTAGTTTGACCCAATTTGGACAAGATTTGGATCAGTTTGGCTCCCTTTTTTATCCAGTTTGCTCCACGAGAGAGGAGAGATAAAAATATCATATTTTTTGAATTAAAAAACCCAAGTAATGATGAAGAAAAAGGTGCCTACTGGATGGGACCATAATCCAAAAATTTTTGAAATGTAGACCCTTAGGCTAAGGCCTTTAATACACATATTTAATTGATTCCTAATGCACATTGGAGAATTTATTTTGAACGTCTATTTCAGGGAAATATATCTTAGATATTAGGAGAATTTTTATATCAAAAAATATCTCAATATTGAATTACCTTTCTCTAGAATATTTCTTCTCTCTAGGCCAAAAACAAGGGAAAACCATATGTTCTTGCATTTTGAAATAGGGGATGATTACAGGGGATTGAGATAAAAGCTTGTTCATTATTCAGGCTGAGGAGGAATCTTACATCTTCTCTCACTTAAAAAATGTGAGATGTCATCATCTCGCAAAGTGGGGGTAATCTTTTAGAAGCAGAAGTAGCATTTCTTGTGCGGGGCAGGATCCCTCACTCGAGGCCTCGCCCACCACGGATATACGGACAAGAGACTAATACCTCGGTTCTTCCAAAATCGAACCCGAAAAAACTTCCATCGCCCAGGAAGCACGAGCGATTCCTCCAGGATATTTTTACTCTAACGTAGCCAAGAGCCTTAACTAAGTGAACTGATCCAACCCAACCCATAAGTCCCATGGTCAGATCAAGGAAAAGACTTGCACTTGGATCATAGAGACCAACACCTTTTTCCTCATTGAGAGGCACAACCGTTGATTCTTTTTCATAGAACAATTTCTATCTGGGATTTACTTTATCTATCGTACCATAACAGAATTGAGTCTCATTTTAGGGATCGATCAATCCAACCTAACCCTATCCAGTCCCACGGGTTAGCCAACCGTCCAACCACTGTAGTGATAGGATCCAATTGAGAATTTGGTTAGGTTTTGTCCCAGGTACCAGGGAAAGAGTTCCGAGGCCCCCTAGCTGGATCTTCATGCAAGCTTCAAGCTAGTCACACCACTTACACACCCAATATGAAATTGCCTGTTTCACAAATTCAGCTGACTTTAAAACAATCCTTTAATGAAACTATAGTATCATTGATCATAATCCTCCAAAATATCTGGTTGAATTCTCATTTCAAATTATTCCTTCATCGGTGTACCTATGGCATCATTGGTATCTAGAACTCTCACCACCTGTCCACTCATGGGCCTTTTCAACAGTTCCTAGCTCATAGTACCTGGAAATATATTCACTTATAAAAATCCAGATGGACTCTCCAATGAAGATCAGCAAGATCAACCACCAACAGATCCATATAAAAGAGCCATGGACTCATCCGTTGAGGACCAGAAAGGTCAATCAACTAGATCCATGCCTGGTTTCAAAAAACAACTCTTACTCCTTGTTCCAATACCTTCCCCGACGCACCTGCTGGTGTGGGTATCTTCGGCGACCCAGAGCTCGAGCACCGTACGGTCAGCACCCTCTAGGATCCTTCGCAGGTCACCTAGCGCTTCAGTCATAGAGGCCGCTTCCTTGGTTCCTCATCCACCACCGTACCAGAAGCTCACCATTTAAATCAAACCAAGGCTAGTCAAGACCTTGGCCGTGACCTTGCTACGTGAGACGTCCTTCATTGACTCTCCGTCAATTGTTGCAACTTTATCAGTTAGGTCTCCACGGTCTCATTCACAAGACGGTCAAAATGCTTCCCCGGCATTATTGACATAAAACAGTCATTTAAAAATAGGTCATAAATACAGTTTCTATAATGAACTCTCGACTTTCCACATTATTCCACATCAGTCCACTTTATTTAATCCACGTCCAATTCATATGTATTCCCACATCATTTTCCCTCTCATCACATCTTTCTTCATTTATCCTCATCACATCTCATCCACTCGCATCATCTACCCATATCCACATCTCATCACATCACATTCATTCACATCTCATCCATTCATATCTACCCCGATCCACATCACATCTAATTCACATCATATCTCATCCATTCACATCACATCTCATCCATTCACATCAAATCTCATCCATTCACATCACATCTCATCCATTCACATCTATCCCGATTCACATCACATCTCATCCATTCACATCTATCCCAATTTACATCATATCACATCATATCAATTTCACATCACATCTCATTCATTCACATTTATCCGATTCACATCACCTCTCATCCATCCATTCACATCCATCACATCACATCACATCCATTCACGTCCATCACATTCATTTACATCACATCCATTTACATCCATCGCATCACATTCATTCTCATCACCATCGCATCACCGACATTCTATTCACATTACATCACATCACATCTATCCACATCATATCTCATTCATCCCATCCACATCATATTTCATTCGTCGCATCCACATTACATCACATCCACATCATATCTCATTCATACACATCTCATCTCATTCATCCACATCCATCCAATCATTCACATGTATGATTACCCACATCTATCCATACATTCACATCTATTACTTCACATCCACATATATTCACGTCACATCACATCTCTTTACATCACATCACATCACATTCATATCATCTCTTTACATTACACCACATCTACATCACATTAACGTCCACATCCCCTTACATCACATCACATCTCATTCACATCCACATCCATTCTTTCACATACACATCCACATCCATTCTTTCACATACACATCCACATTCATTTATATCACATTCTTTCACATACACATCCATATTCATTTACACCACATTCTTTCACATACACATCCACATCCATTTAAATCACATTCTTTCACATACACGTCCACATCCATTTACATCACATTCTTTCACATACACATCCACATCCATTTACTTCACATCTCATCCACATTCATTTTCATTACACCACATCCTATCACATCCCATTTACATCTTATCACATCCATTCACATCCTATCTCATCCCATTTACATCTTATCACATCCATTCACATCTTATCACATCCCATTTACATCTTATCACATCCATTCACACTCTATCGCATCCCATTTACATCCATTCACATCCTTTTACATCCCATTTACATCTTATCACATCCATTCACATCCTTTCACATCCCATTTACATCTTATCACATCCATTCCACATCCTATTCCCATTTAGTTGCTTTTTCTACTTCGATACCGATAATGGGACTTTTTCTAAATTTTTACCAATTGCTTGGCCTAGATAAAGGTTCTTTTTCTCGACAACTATTTCCATATTCTTTCTCAATTTCTCAAATGAATTATATTCGATATTCCTCTTTTGAATAAAAGAATTCATGGGATTTACAAATATCAATTCTACCCAATAAAATGAATTATACTAAAAAATTCTCTTTTTTCATTTAATTTCTTGGACCTCAAATATCATGGGAATTCCTCTTTTTGCATTTGACCATTCGCATTCTGATGTCATGGGAATTCCTCTTTTATCATCAAATATTTCTCATAAAATAAATTTATCTGAAATAAAATATCCATTAATTCAATATGCTAGGAATTTCTCTTTTTCCATTTAAATGATTGAATTCCAAATGTCATAGGAATTCCTCTTTTATCATTTAAATATTTTGCATGCATGAAATAAATTTATCTAAATTTTATCTTTGAATTTAAATAAAATATCCATTATTCCAATATGCTAGGAATTTCTCTTTTTCCATTTAAATGATTGAATTCCAATGTCATAGGAATTCCTCTTTTATCATTTAAATATTCCTCATACATAAAATAAATTTATCTAAAATTTATCTTTGAATTTAAATAAAATATCCATTAATTCTAATTTGCTAGGAATTTCTCTTTTTCCATTTAAATGATTGAATTCCAATGTCATAGGAATTCCTCTTTTATCATTTAAATAGTCCTCATACATAAAATAAATTTATCTTTGAATTTAAATAAAATATCCATTAATTCCAATATGCTAGAAATTTCACTTTTTCCATTTAAATGATTGAATTCCAAATGTCATAGGAATTTCTCTTTTATCATTTACATATAATTACCATAATTTTCTCTTTTCTTAATTATTTAATTACACATAAACTTAAAATTATTTTTCCATTGAATGTGATAAAAAAATTTCATAGCTTCGCTATGCTATTACTGGTAATTTTCAATTTTTATAAAAAGAATAAGACATAGTAATGTAATTATGATAGTATAACTATCTTTTAGCCTTAAATCCAATTTATGGATTTATCTCATAATATTACCATAATTCTCAAGCATATAAGTATAAAAACCATTTTCTTAAACCTCTAGCTTCACAGGCCTAGAGTTTGATTTGTGAATTGAGAATTTCTCCATGATGAGAAGCACTAATTGAATAGAGAATTGGTCATAGGAATGACCATTCTTTGGGGGAGAGAGAGATAAACATAAAGGCATTCTAATTTAAGCATAAATGTAAACTTTATGTGATTGATCACTAAAATTCATTAGAGAGCTTCATTTGCATTGAAGAACCATTCAATTGAATACTTCTCAAGCTTGAGAGGGGTTGAGAAGTGAAAAGCATTTAGAAGATTAAGAAAAAGACCATAAAGTCGCACTTTAGCTCTTGTTTTGCTTGATTCTTTTAGCCTTAGGAGAGGCCCCTAACCAATCAATTGGTTATATCTGGTTGAATTCTCATTTCCAATCATTCCTTCATCGGTGTACCTATGGCATCATTGGTAACCAAAACGCTCACCACCTGTCCACTCAGGGGCCTTTTGAACAGTTCCTAGCTCATAGTACCCGAAAATATATTCACTTATAAAAATCCAGATGGACTCTTCATTGAAGATTAGCAAGACCAACCAACAGATCCAGATAAAAGAGCCATGGACTCATCCATTGAGGGGACCAGCAAGGTCAATCAACCAGATCCATGCCCAATTTCAGAAAACAACTCTTACTCCTTTTTCCAATATCTTCCCCGATGCACGTGTGGGTATCTTCGACGACCCAGAGCCTGCGCACCGTATAGGATCCTTCGCAGGTCACCTAGCGCTTCACTCATAGGCCGCTTCCTTGGTCCCTCCCTTGGTCCCTCATCCACCGTACTACCGGAAGCTCACCATTTAAATCGAACCGAGACTGGTCAAGACCTCGGCCGACTTTGCTACGCGAGACGTTCTCCGTTGACTCTCCGTCCAGCTGTTGCAACTTTATCAGTTAGGTCTCCACGACCTCATTCACAAGACGGTCAAAATGCTTCCCCAGCATTATTGACATAAAACAGTCATTTAAAAACAGGTCATAAATACAATTTCTATAATGAACTCTCAACTTTCCACATTGTTCCACATCAGTCCACTTTATTTAATCCACGTCCAATTCATATGTATTTCCACTCTCATCCAATCACATCATTTTCCATCTCATCACATCTTTCTTCATTTATCCTCATCACATCTCATCCACTCGCATCCACCCATATCCACATCTCATCATGTCACATTCATTCACATCTCATCCATTCATATCTACCCCGATCCACATCACATCTAATTCACATCACATCTCATCCATTCACATCAAATCTCATCTATTCACATCTATCCCGATTCACATCACATCTCATCCATTCACATCTATGCCAATTCACATCATATCACATCACATCTCATTCATTCACATTTATCCGATTCACGTCACATCTCATCCATCCATTCACATCCATCACATCACATCACATCCATTCACGTCCATCACATTCATTTACATCACATCCATTTAAATCCATCACATCACATTCATTCTCATCACCATCCCATCACATACATTCTATCAACATTACATCACATCACATCTATCCACATCATATCTCATTCATCCCATCCACATCATATTTCATTTGTCCCATCCACATTACATCACATCCACATCATATCTCATTCATACACATCTCATCTCATTCATCCACATCCATCCAATCATTCACATGTACGACTACGCACATCTATCCATACATTCACATCTATTACTTCACATCCACATATATTCACGTCACATCACATCTCTTTACATCACATTTATATCCACATCTCTTTACATTACACCACATCTCATCCACATCTACATCACATTCACATCCACATCCCCTTACATCACATCATCTCATTCACATCTACATCACATTCACATCCACATCCCCTTACATCACATCATTTCTCATTCACATCCACATCCATTCTTTCACATACACATCCACATTCATTTATATCACATTCTTTCACATACACATCCACATTCATTTACATCACATTCTTTCACATACACATCCACATTCATTTATATCACATTCTTTCACATACACATCCATATTCATTTACATCATATTCTTTCACACATACACATCCACATGCATTTACATCACATTCTTTCACATACACATCCACATCCATTTACTTCCCATCTCACTCTTTCACATATCCTCTCATCTCATCATTTACATCCACATCCATTTACTTCACATCTCATCCACATCCATTTACTTCACATCTCATCCATTTACTTCACATCTCATTTACTTCACATCTCATCCACATTCATTTTCATTACACCACATCCTATCACATCCCATTTACATCTTATCACATCCATTCACATCCTATTGCATCCCATTTACATCTTATCACATCCATTCACATCCTATCACATCCCATTTACATCTTATCACATCCATTATTCCACATCTTATTCCCATTTAGTTGCTTTTTCTACTTTGATACCCATAATGAGACTTTTTCTAAATTTCTGCCAACTACTTGGCCTAGATAAAGGATCTTTTTCTCGACGACTATTTGCATATTTTTTCTCAATTCCTCAAATGAATTATATTCGATATTCCTCTTTTGAATAAAAGAATTCATGGGATTTACAAAAATCAATTCTACCCATATTTTTACTTTTGATAAATAATCATAAATTAAATTATACTAAAAATTTCTCTTTTTCTCATTTAATTTCTTGGACCTCAAATATCATGGGAATTTCTCTTTTTGCATTTGATTATTTGCATTCTGATGTCATGGGAATTCCTCTTTTATCATCAAATATTTCTCATAAAATAAATTCATCTGAAATAAAATATCCATTAATTCAATATGCTAGGAATTTCTCTTTTTCCATTTAAATGATTGAATTCCAAATGTCATAGGAATTCCTCTTGTATCATTTAAATATTTCTCATGCATGAAATAAATTTATCTAAATTTCATCTTTGAATTTGAATAAAATATCCATTATTCCAATATGCTAGGAATTTCTCTTTTTCCATTTAAATAATTGAATTCCAATGTCATAGGAATTTCCCTTTTATCATTTAAATATTCCTCATACATAAAATAAATTTATCTAAAATTCATCTTTGAATTTAAATAAAATATCCATTAATTCCAATATGTTAGGAATTTCTCTTCTCCCATTTAAATGATTGAATTCCAATGTCATTGAAATTCCTATTTTATCATTTAAATAGTCCTCATACATAAAATAAATTTATCTAAAATTCATCTTTGAATTTAAATAAAATATCCATTAATTTCAATATGCTAGGAATTTCACTTTTCCCATTTAAATGATTGAATTCCAAATGTCATAGGAATTTCTCTTTTATCATTTACATATAATTACCATAATTTTCTCTTTTCTTAATTATTTAATTACACATAAACTTAAAATTAGTTTTCCATTGATCGTGACAAAAACCATTCTTTTAGCCTAGGATATTCAATCCTAGAATATGGTAGGAAGTCCTCTTTTCACCTTATGCATAAGAATGAATTATGTATCAATTTTCTTAAAAATTTTACCATAGCTCCGTTGCTATTACTCGTAATTTTTAATTTATATGAAAGGAATAAGACATAGTAATGTAATTATGATAGTATAACTATCTTTTAGCCTTAAATCCAATTTATGGATTTATCTCATAATATTACCATAATTTTCAAGCATATAAGTATAAAAACCATTTTCTTAAACCTCTCGCTTCACAAGCCTAGAGTTTGATTTGTGAATTAAGAATTTCTCCATGAGAAGCACTAATTGAATAGATAATTGGTCATAGGAATGACCATTTTTTGGGGGAGAGAGAGATAAACATAAAAGCATTCTAATTTAAGCATAAATGTAAACTTTATGTGATTGATCACTAAAATTCATTAGAGAGCTTCATTAAAGAACCATTCAATTGAATACTTCTCAAGCTTAAGAGGGGTTTAGATGTGAAAAACATTTAGAAGATTAAGAAAAAGACCATAAAGTCACACTTTACCTCTTGTTTTGCTTGATTCTTTAGTCTTAGGAGAGGCCCCTAACCAATCAATTGGTTAGTATGTTGAGGAAGGCTCCAAAGAAGGTTGAAGAGAGAGAGAAGCTCCAATCTCTCCAAATTGTAGAGGATTTGTAGAGGATAATAGAAAATATCATTACTTTAGTATAATATTGGCATGGTATAGCTCACAGATTTTTTTTACAAAGGACTAAGGATCTATTTATAGGTGAGGGAGGCCTCTAACCAAGTCCAACTAGGTTTTCCAGGTTCAGTTTCGTCGCAGTTGAATTTGGACAAGATTTGGACCTACTTTGGCTCCCTTTTGATTTGGTTTGATCCAAGAGAGAGGAGAGATAAAAATATCACAATTTTTTTAGGTTAAAAACTCCACCACATGTGTGAAATAGGTGCCTCCTTGAAGTGCCATCTTCTCCTTACCAAGGTGTCAAAAATGTATCATTATACCCAAAATATCTCATTTTTTTAGTTTAAAAACTCCACCACATGTGTGAAATAGGTGCCTCCTTGAAGTGCCCCCTTCTCCTTACCAAGGTGTCAAAAATGTATCATTATACCCAAAATATCTCATTTTTTTAGTAATATCTCGCAGTTTTTTACTAATAAACCTTGTACTCAGTCAACTCTTCATCTTACGTGGGCATTTACTCATTTTTGGGTATTTTTCTTTTATAAATTGGATTTATCTCCTCCCCACACTGGAATTGATCCTATTGGCCCATAGGAACCTTAATTGGACCATAATCCAAAAATTTCTGAAAATCTAGTCCCTTAGGCTAAGGTCCTTTATACATATTTTCAATTAATTCCAATTGCACATTGGAAAGTTCTTTTTGAATTTTTGTTTCAAGGGAAACCATTTTAGACACTAGAAGGATTTTTATATCTAAAAATATCTCAATTCTGGACTACCTCCCTCTAGACATTTTCTCTCTCCAGGCCAAAATGGGATATAATAGGATCTTTCTTCTATTTCACAGAGGGGAATAATTATAAGATCAGAAGGGGAGGTTCTTACACCTGTACACCTCAAAAGCTGGAGGGAGGAATCTTACATCCTACCCCACTTAAAAAACGCGAGATGTCCTCATCTCACAAACTGGAGGATAACTCTTTCCCTTAAGATCCAACTAATTCTGGGGTTCCTTATAGTCTGGTCAACCCAATAGAATCCTAGAATAAAGATCCCTTATATAGAACTTATCATCAAATATAACAATTAATTCAGATCATATCATTCATATCCTTAACACAATAATGGTCCATTAGACCAAAAATTGCATCTGAACATTTCTCCATGGGAATTTCAATTATACAGGTTTTTAATTTGTTATCCCTTAACTTGATCCACTGGATCAAGTGTTAACAGTAGCAATGTATCAGCACAATCCACTGGATCAAGTGTTAACAGTAGCAATGTGTCAGCACAATCCACTAATCTCATAGTGATTTGTTGAAGTCATAATCATCATTCCAGTTATTATCATCACATCACTGGAATTCGTCCCATTCATCCTTATTGTGGCTTTGTTCAACTTATCGCTTTTCAACCAAAATTCAGGAATCATCATTTTTCAATCAGAATCCAAATCAACTCATCAATTCTCAACCAGAATTCTAAAATCATATCAACCATCATTCGAATTCATCATCTGGATAGCATTTTTGCTTATAATTTCAAGGTCTTAGATTTACTCGTATATACTGCCAGTAAAGAGCTACAGTTATACCCTCGGTATATACGGGTAATCACGGTCCTTGGAGTTTAAAGGTAAATACCATCATGTCTAGGCCTCAAGCAGGTCAGGGATTCCATACAATTGCGGTACTTCCATCTAAAGACCCAATTACGTATTTATGAATCTTCATTCTGAATATCAATTTGTATGAATTTCGTCACACAATTTCAAACTTTTACTGCTATTTCATAAATTTCTGACATTTCTGGCTTCTCGGTTAATCCACTTTAGCCAATTCGCTCTAATACCAGCTGAAAGATTCTTGCTCCCTCCGCGCAACGGCGAACTCGGGGATGCTAGCAGTGGAAATAGCATTTCTTACGCGGGGCATGGTCCCTCACTCAGGGCCTCGCCCACGGATATCTGGACAAGAGACCAATCCCTCGGTTCTTCCAAAACCGAACCCAAAAATACTTTCTTCGTTCGGAATGCACGGGCGATTCCTCCAGGATATTTTTACTTTAACGTAGCCAAGAGCCTTAACTAACTGAACTGATCCAAACCAACCCATAAGTCCCATGGTCAGATCAAGGAAAAGACTTGCACTTGGATCATAGAGACCAACCCTTTTTTCCTCATTGAGAGGCACAGCCATTGATTCTTTTCCATAGAACAATTTCTATCCGAGATTTACTTTATCTATCATACCATAACAGAATTGAGTCTCATTTTAGGGATCCATCACTCTAGCCTAACCCCATCCAGTCCCATGGGTTAGCCAAGTGCCTAACCACTGTAGTGATGGGATCCAATTAGGAATTTGGTTAGGTTTTATCCCGGGTACAAGGGAAAAGAGTTCCGAGGTCCCCTAGCCAGATCTTCATACAAACTTCAAGCTAGTCACACCACTTACACACCCAATATGAAATTGCCTCTTTCACAAATTTAGCTGACTTTAAAACAGTCCTTTAATGAAACCATAGTATCATTGATCATAATCCTCCAAAATATCTGGTTGAATTCTCATTTCCAATCATTCCTTCATCGGTGTACGTATGGCATCATTGGTAACCAGAACGCTCACCACCTGTCCACTCAGGGGCCTTTTCAATAGTTTCTAGCTCATAGTACCCGAAAATATATTCACTTATAAAAATATATTCACTTATAAAAATCCAAATGGACTCTCCGTTGAAGATCAGCAAGATCAACCACAACGGATCCATATAAAAGAGCCATGGACTCATCCGTGTTGAGGACCAGCAAGGTCAATCAACTAAATCCATGCCCGGTTTCAGAAAACAACTCTTACTCCTGGTTCCAATATCTTCCCTGACGCACGTGTGGGTATCTTTAGTGACCCAGAGCCCAAGCACCGTATGGTCAGCACCCTCTAGGATCCTTCGCAGGTCACCTAGCGCTTCACTCATAGGCCACTTCCTTGGTCCCTCATCCACCGTATCGGAAGCTCACCATTTAAATGAAACCGAGGCTGGTCAAGACCACAATCAACTTGCTATGCGAGACGTCCTCCATTGACTCTACGTCGTCTCAGCTGTTGCAACTTTATCAGTTAGGTCTCCACGACCTCATTCACAAGACGATTAAAAGGCTTCCCCAGCATTATTGACATAAAACAGTCATTTAAAAATAGGTCATAAATACAGTTTCTATAATGAACTCTCGACTTTCCACATTGTTCCACATCAGTCCACTTTATTTAATCCACGTCCAATTCATATGTATTCCCACTCTCACCCAATCACATCATTTTTCATCTCATCACATCTCTCTTCATTTATCCTCATCACATCTCATCCACTCGCATCTACCCATATCCACATCTCATCACATCTCATCCACTCGCATCATCTCATGCACATCTCATCACATCACATTCATTCACATCTCATCCATTCATATCTACCCTAATCCACATCACATCACATCACATCTAATTCACTTCAGTTCTCATCCATTCACATCTAACTCGATTCACATCACATCACATCACATCCATTCACAACACATCTCATCAATTCACATCTATCCCAATTTACATCATATCACATCACATCACATCACATCCATTTCACATCACATCTCATTCATTCACATTTATCCAATTCACTTCACATCCATTCACATCACATCTCATCCATCCATTCACATCACATCCATTCACGTCCATCACATCCATTTACATCCATCACATCACATTCATTCATATCCATCACATTCATTCTCATCACCATCCCATCACATACATTCTATCCACATTACATCACATCACATCTATCCACATCATATCTCATTCATCCCATCCACATTACATCACATCCACATCATATTTCATTCGTCCCATCCACATTACATCACATCCACATTATATCTATATCATACACATCTCATCTCATTCATCCACATCCATCCAATCATTCACATATACGACTACCCACATCTATCCATACATTCACATATATCACTTCACATCCACATATATTCACGTTACATCACATCACATCTCATCCATATCCACATCACATTCATATCCACATCTCTTTACATTACACCATATCTCATCCACATCTACATCACATTCACATCCACATCCCCTTACATCACATCACATCTCATTCACATTCACATCCATTCTTTCACATACACATCCACATTCATTTATATCACATTCTTTCACATACACATCCACATTCATTTACATCACATTCTTTCACATACACATCCACATCCATTTACATCACATTCTTTCACTTACACATCCACATCCATTTACATCACATTCTTTCACATACACATCCACATCCATGCACTTCCCATCTCACCCTTTCACATATCCTCTCATCTCATCATTCACATCCACATCCATTTACTTCACATCTCATCCACATTCATTTTCATTACACCACATCCCATCACATCCACATTCATTTTCATTACACCACATCCTATCACATCCCATTTACATCTTATCACATCCCATTTACACCTTATCACATCCATTCACATCCTATCACATCTTATTTACATCCATTCACATCCATTCACATCCTATCACATCCCATTTACATCTTATCACATCCATTCACATCCCATTTACATCTTATCACATCCATTCCACATCCGATATCGATAATGGGACTTTTTCTAAATTTCTGCCAATTGCTTGGCCTAGATAAAGGTTCTTTTTCTCGACGACTATTTTCATATTCTTTCTCAATTCCTTAAATGAATTATATTCGATATTCCTCTTTTGAATAAAAGAATTCATGGGATTTACAAAAATCAATTCTACCCATATTTTCACTTTTGATAAATAACCATAAATTGAATTATACTAAAAACTTTTTCTCATTTAATTTCTTAGACCTCAAATATCATCAGAATTCCTCTTTTTGCATTTGATTATTTGCATTCTGATGTCATGGGAATTCCTCTTTTATCATCAAATATTTCTTATAAAATAAATTCATCTAAATTAAAATATCCATTAATTCAATATGCTAGGAATTTCTCTTTTTCCATTTAAATGATTGAATTCCAAATGTCATAGGAATTCCTCTTTTATCATTTAAATATTTCTCATGCATGAAATAAATTTATCTAAATTTTATCTTTGAATTTAAATAAAATATCCATTAATTCCAATATGCTAGGAATTTCTATTTTTCCCATTTAAATGATTGAACTCCAATGTCATAGGAATTTCTCTTTTATTATTTAAATATTTCTCATACATAAAATAAATTTATCTAAAATTTATCTTTGAATTTAAATAAAATATCCATTAATTCCAATATGCTAGGAGTTTCTCTTTTCCCATTTAAATGATTGAATTCCAATGTCATAGGAATTCCTCTTTTATCATTTAAATATTCCTCATACATAAAATAAATTTATCTAAAATTCATCTTTGAATTTAAATAAAATATCCATTAATTCCAATGTGCTAGGAATTTCACTTTTCCCATTTAAATGATTGAATTTCAAATGTCATAGAAATTTCTCTTTTATCATTTACATATAATTACCATAATTTTCTCTTTTCTTAATTATTTAATTACACATAAACTTAAAATTAGTTTTCCATTGATCGTGACAAAAACCATTCTTTTAGCCTAGGATATTCAATCCTAGAATATGGTAGGAAGTCCTCTTTTCACGTTATGCATAAGAATGAATTATGTATCAATTTTCTTAAAAATTTTACCATAGCTTCGCTGCTATTACTTGTAATTTTTAATTTTTATGAAAAGAATAATACATAGTAATGTAATTATGATAGTATAACTATCTTTTAGCCTTAAATCCAATTTATGGATTTATCTCATAATATTACCATAATTTTCAAGCATATAAGTATAAAAATCATTTTCTTAAACCTCTAGCTTCACAAGCCTAGAGTTTGATTTGTGAATTGAGAATTTCTCCATGAGAAGCACTAATTGAATAGAGAATTGGTCATAGGAATGACCATTCTTTGGGGGAGAGAGAGATAAACATAAAAGCATTCTAATTTAAGCATAAATGTAAACTTTATGTGATTGATCACTAAATTTCATTAGAGAGCTTCATTTGCATTGAAGAACCATTCAATTGAATACTTCTCAAGCTTGAGAGGGGTTGAGAACTGAAAAAATATTTAGAAGATTAAGAAAAAGACCATAAAGTCACACTTTATCTCTTGTTTTGCTTGATTCTTTAGTCTTAGGAGAGGCCCCCAACCAATCAATTGGTTAGTATGTTGAGGAAGGCTCCAAAGAAGGTTGAAGAGAGAGAGAGAGAAGCTCCAATCTCTCCAAATTGTAGAGGATTTGTAGAGGATAATAGAAAATATCATTATTTTAGTATAATATTGGCATGGTATAGTTCACAGATTTTTTTACAAAGGACTAAGGATCTATTTATAGGTGAGGGAGGCCTCTATTTATAGGTGAGGGAGGCCACCAAGTCCAACTAGGTTCTAGAATTTTCCAAGTTCAGTTTGGCTGAATTTGGACAAGATTTAGACCTACTTTGGCTCCCTTTTGATTTGGTTTGATCCAGGAGGGAGGAGAGATAAAAATATCACAAATTTTTTGAGTTAAAAGCTCCACCACATGTGTGAAATAGGTGCCTCTTTGAAGTGCCCCCTTCTCCTTACCAAGGTGTCAAAAATGTATCATTATACCCAAAATATCTTATTTTTTTAGTAATATCTCATAGTTTTTTACTAATAAACCTTGTACTCAATCAACTCTTCATTTTATGTAGGAATTTACTCATTTTTGGGTATTTTTCTTTTATAAATTGGATTTATCTTCTCCCCACACTTGGATTGATCATATTTGGTGGAGGAAGGAATCTTACAGAATCCCTGCCCCGCACGAGAGGCCGACATTGCTTCGCCGGCACCCCAAAGGGGGCATCACAAAGGGGGCGGGGGTTGCACGGAATGAAAGACCTAAGCACTAATGTTTCAAACCATAGTGAGGCTAACGTTTTTGTCCAAAAATCAAAGAGAAGCACCCACTAGAAATTTAATTAATGCATTAGAGTAAATAAGTACCCACAAAAAAAGAATAGAAATAGAGGTAGGTCATCAAGGCATTCTTTAACTCTCTTGTTAACCTTAGGGTGAAAAAAAGACCAAGCTACCAAAGATTGATACTTTAAAGTGGAAGAGAGAGAGAGAGAGAGAGAGAGAGAGAGAGAGAGAGAGAGAGAGAGAGAGAGAGAGAGAGAGAACGCTTTGGGCTCTCCTTCAACCAAGGTTGGCAAATGTAAGTTGATGATGCATCATCATCATCACTGAACCCTTCAGCCATAGCAGGAAAGGGTAGGTAGTGCCATGGCAGGTGACATTTGTTAACTTGTGTGAGGTAAAAGAGAGAGAGAGAGAGAGAGAGAGAGAGAGAGAGAGAGAGAGAGAGAGAGAGAGAGAGAGAGAGAGAGAGCAAGGTTGTATGTATGTGTTGAGAACAGTGTGGCAAAAATGAGGGATGTGAGAGCTAGAGAGCAAGAGAGTTAGAGCCTTTATAGAAGAAGGTGTGAGAGATTTGAGAGCAAGAGAAGAGAGGGGTGTGAGAGCTAGAGAGCAAGAGAGTTAGAGCCTTTAGAGAAGAAGGTGTGAGAGCTTTAAGAGCAAGAGAAGAGAGCGTTTGTGAAATGAAGATCTCCAATGAGTGAAAGTATGCTCGAGAGAGATTGCTTCTAACCGACAAAGAGACGAGGGTTGAGAGAGCATATGTGTATAAGAGAAGCATTGACTTGATGTAGCCCCTTACCTTGAAAAGGTAGGTCTCACGGTCTTACAACCAATCCCTATGGGGCTCGGAACTCCCTCTTACCCTCCATTACATTGAGTTCTACCATAATACAAATAATTTAGGGGAGGTTAAGATGTTAGATGGATCACTTTGCAAGATCCCACTCACCAAGGATCTTGTGTAGTGAGCCCTACATCTCCGAACCTATGCATCCACATTCCATAGTTGGAAAGGATCCAGGACCAAGGTTTGGTACCCAATCACCAACACAAGCCTCAATTTCAATGGGACATAATTTGATGACATAGTCATTTTGAAATAGGGATGGGTTAGGCTTATTGGGTATATTAAAACCTCCAAGTCTGGTAACAACAAGAGCTCAAGAGTCAGGATGCTGCATACATCCAAGAAGAGGGTCAAAAGCTCAACCATTCCCAACAACTGCTTCACGCTGCCCCATGAGAAGGATGTAAAGCTCTCAAAAGCTACACATGAAATCCATTGGCTTTAAAATGAGCTTATGGGGCAACTTTAAAATCCACCTAGGAGGAGGTCGTCCACACTCATAAGTAGGACATGTATGCCCTCCAACTTCAATACTAAGCCCTCTCGAGACTACCATGGTTGGGGTAGCTTAGGCACATGATGAAGCCCAAAGAGAACAACTTGTAGATGAGCTCAAGCAAGCTAAAGCAGAAGAGGTCCATGCGGATAACCAATCATGGCACACCAAAGGAGGCTAGTCCTAGGGACTATCCAACCCACAAGTCACATAGGCTGGAGTCCAACCCAAGTGGCACACACCCTATCTCCTCGGTGATCACCAAATGTGGTAGAAAACATGGCCACACCCAGAGAAATCAGTACTAACCCCAAGTACATGCCAATTAAAAGGAGGTGGCCTTGGCATAAATTCATGAGCATGGAAGAAAAAGGACTAGCTTTCAACTTCCAATACATTGATGGCCTGCACCCCTCACCACCATGGAGATATGGCTTCGAATGAAGAACTTCAATGACCTCTACTATGCCAAGGTCTTTAATCCTGTTATCGTTTGCCACATGCCAATTCTTCTAGCTCATTATCCTCATCCTAGGGGAGGTGTCCAAGAACCAATGGAATAAGTCAAGATCACCTGGTCTTTGATCTCAATGAAGGTCCCAACTCCGTCTCACAAAAACAACTTGACCTTTACGGCATGGTCACATACTTCCACAGCCACAGAATGGTCACCTTCAGATATACTGGGTTTTAGAAGCCCATTTTTTCTAATAAGAAATAGAAAATAATTCTCTTGTAAGCTCCCCTTCTTCCCTCTTCTTACTTGCTTACAACCTATTGGATTCTAGATGTGGATGGATGCTTGTTTGAATAGGTTTGATTATAGGTTTCCCTCTTCCATTAGCTTCCTCTTTTCCTGCCTTTTGTGAGAGAGAACCATCACAAAGAACCATATCCTTGTGCCTCCATCTAGGCATTGATGCAGTTTTTTTGGAAACCTTTTTTCTCTTTAGGTTGTTGTGTCTACTAGGAGCAAGCACAATCTTGTTAGATAGGAAGTTATGATGTACGTATGCTAGTCTAGAATGTCAATGTCCTAGGGGGATTCACTCTTAGACAATTTATGCTATCACGTGAGTGTACAAGAGGGGTTTTTTTTTAAATGATACATATGCTTATAAGGTAGGGGTAAGGCCATGTATTTAGGCAAATAGTAAATCCTAAATTTAAGTTAGGGGGAGGGGGCCTTGAGGGGGATGGGGAGGGGTATAGCAACATTAAGGATATGTCATAAGTAATTATGATGAACATAGTTGTACAAAATTATTGTAATGTTTTGGTAGTATTCGAGCAATGCTTAACATATATTTCTTGGTAGCATGCATGAAGTACTTATGTTCGCTCAATAAGATTCAAAGTAACATACTTTAATCTAAGGAGAGGGGGTGTGTAAATGCTAGAGAAAAAACATAGATATAAGGAAGGGGGACTGACATAGTCATTTTTAAAGGCATCCTTATAAACTTAAATAGGGAGGTGTTATGATCTTATGAGCATCATAAAACTATCTAAAACTAAACTAGTTGGAATGGGAACTGATTTGAGTTAGATCAGTAGATCAGGAGCTAACTGAATCATTGTTGATTGAGGCAGACCTAACTAATCTAGAACTAACTGTAGAGAGTTGACTAAATTAGAGCCATCTGAAGTAGGAAGAGTTAGTTCACACCTCCCAGATCAAGAGCTGTAAAAAACAAGAGATGACTGAGTCAGAGCTGACTGAGTCAGAGCTGACTGAGGAGAGCCAGGAAGAGTGCTGATTAAGTTAGAGCTGATTGAGGAGAGCCAAGAAGAGAGTTGTCTGAATGTAAGTTGACTAAAGAGAGCCAACTGAATTAAAACTAGTTGGAGTAAGACTATTCAGGTCAGAAGCTAACAGATTAGAAGACGTACAGGCTTGGAGCCGTCAGATGAGAAGCTATCAGAGGTAGAAAGCATTTGGATTGGTGCTGTGTAATTTAAAGCTGTCTGAACTAGAGCTGTCTAAATCACAACTAATTGAAGGGGAAGTTATAGGATATAGAGCTGACTGAATCAGTGCTATGAGACTGAAGGAGGAAAATCAAATGAAAAATAAATAAAACTCTAGTCAAATCCATGATTATAACCCCTTTCCTTTCACCTTATCCACACCTTCTCTACAAGCTGACTAGAGAGAGATCTGGTTCAATCAGAGCTATTAGAAGGAAAAGTCAGTTTAGTAAGAATTGTCTGAATAAGAACTATCAGAGTGAGTGTTGACCAAAGTAGGAGACATCTGGATTAGTGTTGTGTGAATTACAGCTGATTGAAGTAAGAAGACTTAGTAATAGAGCTGTCCGAATCAGGGAATGTCAAGAGAGAAGGTGTCTGAAGTTGTTAAGAATAAAAACTGTTCAAACCATAAGCTGTTGGATTAGGAGCTGTGTGGATGTTGGATTAGGAGCTGTGTGGAGTAAAACTGGACTAATCAAAAAATGTTGGCTCTCTGAAATTGTTTGGATCAGATACTATCAAAACTGAAGCTATTTGAGTTAGATATTGTTAGATTAGGAGCTAGTCAAAGTCGAAGCATTCAAAGAAGGAGCTACCTGACTCGGGAAAAGGATCTAAAGAGGTTTATGAGCTGTATCAGAAAGGTGTCCGAATCAGGATCTATCAGGATTAGGTGTACATAGCTACATTTAAGCAATGACCATTGAGCTGAAGAAAGGCAAGCTAAAACCTGTATGGGTGTTGTTTGTTTGGTGTTTGGGGGTGGTGTCTTGTCTACCTAATCTCATGTAGCCTTCATGGAGTGCTAGCTAGCTATAGCTAGTGTGGGAGTTGAAAAAGCTCTCTTAGAGACGGGTGCCCCCACTAAGGAAGGCTCTAGATCATGTTTAGCTTGTGTAAAGAAGTAGGTATTATGGAGCACAGGTATATGCCTATCTATTTGGGGATTCCTCTGTTCTTTGGAGAGGAAGGGGAAGATGCACATACATTTTTAGAAAATGCAGCTACTTATGTATTTGGAGCAACAAAGATACACCATCAAATAGGAGGATTACCTTGGTTTTGGGATCGAGGAAAGAGGCTAAGGAGTGGTTTAATAGTTCGGAAAGACAGGTACAGTAGGACCCTGATCAGTTGTTGGAAACAACTTTTAAAGCTTTATTTTACAAGGGAAGAGATGCAATAATCTTACGAAAGAAGATCCTTGACTTGAAACAAAGAAAATTGGGAGAGTATGCTGAATATGAATCAGATTTTTTGAGGTTATGGGGCAAGTGGATTAGGGCCTTCACTAATCCTGGAGAGGTGACAAATTTTTTGAAAAGGACAGGCTCATTGCAAGTCTGCATTCTTTGCTAAAGGCTAAAGTAGAAGAGGTTGAACCTACTAATTTTGAGGAAGTAGAAGCTAGAGCCTTATATAAGGCAAAGAAGTACAAGCATAGGAAATACATGCAAGGGGCAATGGAGGATGAAGGATCATCATCAAAAGGGGGAGAAATAGAAATAGAAGGCAAGGAAGAGCAAGCTATGCAATGAAAACATCCACAGATAGTTCAAACAATTACTCCTAAGGTAGTTGATAGATTGAATGAGAATATGCATAATCTTTCTATTTACTTTGTGAGACCCCCGCCCCCTCCTCAGTGCCCCCTCCGAGGGCGCTAGTGGCGGAAGCCGCATCAGCCTCTCGCACGGGGCAGGGATCCACACTCGGGGCCTCCCCCCCACGGATGTTCGGACAAGAGACTAGTTCGGTGGTTCCTCGAACCCGGAAAAACTTCCCTCACCCGAAAGGCACAGACGATTCCTCCAAGGAAAGTCTTCGAATGGGAGAATTAATCTAACGGGTCAAAGTCGTAACTATTCAATCTGATCCGACCGAACCTGAAGTCACATGGTCAAATCGAAGAAGAGACTTGCACTTGGTCCATAGAATCATCGCTTCTTTCCTCCTTTAACGAGGCACAACCCCACTGATTCCCTCCCACAGAACAAGGGCCTTCTCAAGACTTGATCTAACTAACGTAACTAATCATAACTTAATGGCATCGCGGGAATCCTCCGATGCAGCCTAACCCCAACCGGCCCATGGGTTAGGCAACCGTATAAAGATTTGGTTATGTTTTGCCCGGGTACCGAGGAAAAGGGTTTCCAGGCCCCCTAGCTAGCGTTTCATGCAAAAATTAAGGTAGGCATACCACATACGCACCCAATATACCCAATATGAAATTGCCATTTATAACAAATTCGGCTGTCTTTAAAGAACAAACAATCCTTCAATGAAAAATCATAGTATTGCTGATCATAATCCTCCAAAATTCTGAATCCATTGTATTACAAAATATGTCATCTGGACTCTCCGTGTTGAAGACCAGCTGGCCAACCAACGAGATCTAATATCCAAAATTTGATTCACAAAAGTCACGCATGGGTGTCCTAGCAACTGCGAGCCCATGCATCACCTGGTCAGAACCCTCTAAGATCCTACTTAGGTGTCCTAGCACTTCACTCAGGGACTGCTTCGTCGGTCCTCACCCATCGTACCAGAAGCACACCATTTTAACCACCGTACCGAGGCTGGTCAAGTCGGCAGGCTTTGCCCGCGAGCCACATCCCTCGACGACTCCCCCGCCAGCTGTTACAAAATGAATCTCCTCTTAGCAAAACACATGCCAAATGCTTCCTCTAACATTTTGGCGTAAAACAGTCCTTTAAATGAGAACAGAGGTTCTATGCAAGTAAAATTCCCAGTTTAAGATTGGTTCCACAAAACCCTTTTTCCTTAATCCCCAATTTCATAATGAGAATCCTTGATCTCTCATCAGGGTAATCTACCCATCATTTGACTGACTGTCCAACTAGATTCTTGGTGATTTCGATCAAGGGAAGACTAGTTAATTCAACGCTAGTCTATTCTTTGTATTAATAAACTGGAATTGGTGTGACGAGGTTTTTGCTTGATTTCGATCGAGAGATGGACAAGTAGATTTACTGACCGTCCCTCTCATGGTCTAACCAAAATCATTCGGTTTAGTTCTAACAAGGATTTTCTTCAGATAAACATCTACTTAATTTCTAATCGTAAGGAAATTCCAACTTTGTGAATTTTCATTCCTTCTTTTTTCATAGTAGATTAAGAAATGATTTTATTAGAGAATATTGGATTTTAATGAAAATACTCTTCTTCCATTTAATCTAATTTTGGGTAAATACCAATTTGGTGATTTAACCACATAAAATATCTAAAGATATTCTTTCTTTCATCTCAATTTATCAACCCTGATTCTGGTGAAAATTCCTCTTTTGTCACCAAAATTTAATTCAATTCTTTCTCTATTTAAATACCATAAAAATCTTCTTTTAACTAAATACCAATATCCATTTTTTTGAATAAGCTTAAAATTCCTCTTTTCCTCATTTAATGATTGGATTCCAATTGTCATGGGAATTTCTCTTTTATCATAAAATGAATTTATCTAAAATTTCTCGTTAAATTAAATAAAAATATGCATTATTCCAAATATACCAAGAATTCCACTTTTACCATTTAAATGATTGAATTCCAATTATGATGGAATTTCTCTTTTATCATTTAAGTTTTCTCATGCATAAAAAATAAATTTTACTAAATTTTTTTTAAAATTAAATAAAAATATCCATTAGTTTAAATATGACAGAATTCCACTTTTACCATTTAAATGATTAAATTCCAAATATTATAGGAATTTCTCTTTCATCATTTAAATTTATTCATGTATAAAATAATTTATCTAAAATTTTTTGTTAATTTTAAATAAAAATATTCATTATTTTAATATAACAAGTTTTCTCTTTTCCCATTGAAATACATGGATCTCCATTATCATGGGATTCCTCTTTTTGCATAAAAATAAAAATTAGTAAAAAATTTTCTTTTTCTCTAATTAATTATTTAAGTATAAACACTAAAAATTAGTTTTCCATGAATGTAATCAAAACTATTCTTTTAGCATAGGGTGACTAATCCTAGAATATGGTAGGAAGTCCTCTTTTCACATTAATGTATAAAAATGATTTATGTATTAATTTTTCAAACATTTTACCATAGTTTCGCTGCTATTACTGATAATTTTTAATATTTTTTAAAAGAATAACACTTAGTAATACAATTATGATAGAGTAACTATCATTTGGACCTAAATCTAATTTATGGAATTAATCATAATTTTACCATAATTTTATTAGTATAAAAGCATTAAAAAAAGCAATTTTCTAACCTCTAGCTTAACTAGCATAGAGTTTGATCTTTGAATTGAGAATTTATCAACGCGAAGCATCATTTGAATAAGAATTGGTCATAGGAATGACCATTCTTTTGGGGGGAGAGAGAGATATACATAAAAAGTGATTAATCATTAGAATTCTTTAGAAAGCTTAATTTGCATTGAAAAACCATTCATTTGAAACTTTTCAAGCTTGAGAGGAGTTGAGAAGTGAAAACATTGAGAATATTAGAGAAAAACCATGAAATTACATCTTACCTCTTGATTTGCTTGCTTCTCTATCTTAAAAGGAAGCCCCTAACCAATCAATTGGTTAGTGTGTTGAGAGGAAAGCTCCAAGGATGGTTGAAGAGAGAGAGAAGCTCCAATCTCTCCAAAATGTTGAGGATTTTTAAGGGATAATAGAAAATATGCTTATTTTAATGTAATATTGGCATGGTTTAGTTCACAGATGAGAATACAAAAGAATGAGGGTCTATTTATAATTGAGGGAGGCCACTAACTGAGTCAAACTAAGTTCTAGAGTTTTCCAGCTTCAGTTTGGCTAAATTTGGACAAGATTTGGACCAGTTTAGCTCCCATTTTGATCTAGTTTGATTTAGGAGAGATAAAAATATCTTAATATTTTTGAATTAAAAACTCATCCACATGTGTGAAATAGGCGCCTACCTCAAAGTCTCCCTCCTTACCAAGGTGTCAAAAATGTGTGAAATAGGCGCCTACCTCAAAGTCTCCCCTCCTTTTTACCAAGGTGTCAAAAATGTATCATTATTCCAAAATATCTCATTTTTTTAGTAATATCTCATAGTTTTTTTACTAAATAAAACCTTGTACTCAGTCAACTCTTCATCTTATGTGAGCACTTACTAATTTTTGGGTATTTTATTTTATTCATTGGATTTATCTCATCTCAACACTTGGATTAATCGTATTGACCAATAGGAACCTTAATTGGACCATAATCCAAAAATTTCAGAACATCTTGACCCTTAGGCTAAGGTCTTTTAAATCATTTTTAATTTATTCCTAATGCACCTTGGAAAATTTATTTTGAATTTCTGTTTCAGGGAAATATATTTTTGATATTAGGAGAATTTGTTTAGGAAATCAGCAAGGTAATCCACAAGCTCAAGAACTACCACAGGAAACAGGAGAGAGGGTAGTACACTTGGTTGAGTTGGAGAAGCCAAATGAAGCAATGGAAGATGATCTTTCTATGTGTTCATCCACATATATAATGGAAAAAATTAGGTCTGTTGAACATGACTGTGAGAGTTTATATAAGGTGGGTGGTTCGTTTGAACTTTTTCCTATGGAAGAAGAATATGTGTTAGGTGATGTCTACCTTGAAAAGGCTATGTCAATGTGGGATCTATGTGGGATCTATGTGTGATAGTCGATTGCTGAATGAATGCATGGTTTTTGAGGAATTGTGTGAAGTTAATGGCTTGTTTGATGTGAGGATGGTGACACAATAGTCATGGTGAGTCCATTTTAGAGATGGGGTCTAGTGCAGAGGTAGGGCAGGTGGAGCCTTGTGTGTGTCTGCAACAAGAAGAGATGCCCAGAGTGATGGAGAGCCAAGTGATGTTATTGAATTTCTCATTAGGGAATGGTAACCATGGGTTTTTTGGTAAGAAGGATGGAGAAGGGATACATCTTGAAGCTATGTGCATGGATTTGTCCACATGTTATGAGAATGTTGAAACAAGTAAGCCAAGTAAGCAAGACATAGATGACAAACTTGACTTGTTGTTGGATGATGCATTGGAAGATTTGTTGGCCATGGAATATTTTATTAGAATGAATACATGTGGTAATTATGCAAGCAAGGATCTAGATACCTGGATGGATGTGATTCTGAAGGAAGCTTTCAGTGATGATGAATTTTGTGCAAGCCAACATGAAGAAGCAATTATTGGGATATGTAACTAGGTGGTGAAGACAAAATGCTTGCATGTGAAAAAGAATGCTGATGATTTGTGTGGTTGTTCACATTGGCTGGATGCTGATGATCCAGATTCCGATGTCCTTCTAAATGAGGCATTGTATGACTTGATTACCTATGAGAGCAGGATGGGATGGGGATGTTTTTTATGCAAACTTAAGTGAATATGGAAGTGAATTTCAAGAGAATCCAGGAATGAAGACCATTTTAGATAATGCACAATAAAACTTTATGAGTTTGAATGGGCAGAATATGTATGAATATGATGCTACATGTTTTTTGGAAAACATGATGTTTGAATATAGAGACTTCTTAAAAGATAGGTATATGGATATGCCTATATGTTGTAGATTGTTAAGATTTCTAATTTTCCACTTGATCCTAGAGAGTATGCATGCCTATTGATGACACTTTGGCTGGCTGTCATGATGCCATTTGATCCTAGAGAATCAGGACTAGTCAGAGTCAATAAGCTGTCCAGAGCATAAAAGCTGTTCAGAGCACAAGCATCAGGAGGTGGCAAGAAGATCATTTAAGCAAAGTTATTCACACCTGGACATTTGATGGGCATTAATTATTCAGTTTTCAGCAAGCTTTTGTAAAGTCTACAATCTAATTGTAATTCATAGGTAGATGATGTTTTAAACCATTCCAACTCAAAACTTACATGGGGGATGGCTTGTATGGTAAAATAATAGATGCAGTTACATGTGGCACTGATACATGAACATATGATCTTCCGGGGGATGGCTGTCCATGATACAATTTTTTTGGGGGATAGTCACACTGAGGGAGATTTTCTTGGCTGCCCTCTCTCTCTACTTGAACAATCTTTCTCTAACTACTATTACCATCTTCCCTTCCTCTCCTCTCCTCTCTCCAACCATCACATCTTTTTGTTGCTCTTCTCTCTCTATATATGTCTCTTTGCTCACTCTCTCTCTCTCTCTCTCTCTCTCCATATTTTTGCTCACTCTCTATAGCCTCCTCTCTCTCTGTTTGTCCTTCTCTTTGCTACTCTATCCTTCTCTTTGCTAACTCTCTCTGTCCTCCCTATCCCACTCTCTCTATCCTTCTCTTTACTCACTCTCTCTATCCTCCCTATCTCAGTCTCTCTATCTTTCTCTCTCTTTGCTAACTCTCTCTATCCTCCCTATCTCGCTCTCTCTATTCTTCTCTTTACTCACTCTCTCTATACTCTCTCTCTCTCTCTCTCTCTCTCTCTCTCTCTCTCTCTCTCTCTCTCTCCCCTCCCTCTCTCTCTCTCTCTCTCTCTATTTCCTTCTCATTTCTCAACACAATACACTTAACTCATGTTTTGCATACAGATCCTCGAGTCTACAAACTTTTAACACTACCTTATTCATCCACACAATACAAAAAATGTCAATTCTTTATTACTTTACAACATGTTGCACATAAACATCGTTGAAACTGTCAATGATATCTTATTGCAAAACCCCAACATGCATTGCTCTCACCCTCTTTCTCTCTTTTTTCATATGAAAAATAAGAGCATGATATAATCATAAACAATTGCTAAACCTAGTCACTTGAATATTCACAAACAAATATGTTTATTGCACTACAATGAAATCTTCATCAAGACACTCTCCTCACAACGTCCTCTTCGGGATCAATACACAAACAATGTTCATGCCTAATTTGTGCGCTACATAGCACAATCTCCACATCCTGCATAAAGTGCTAGTATCACTTGCCCTTTTTTACATGACACTTCAACAGGCTATCCCAAAAGTCATACCCACGTTGCTGCAGCAAAGAAAACGTCTCTTAATTCCATAAAAAAAATATAACACCCTTAATTTGGATCACTTATATGTTTGTACCATACCTCGCCATGCTGTCCCATCTAGGCATCTGCTCTAGTGCATCACAATGCAAAGATCAATGATATAATCAGGCGAGAAAGGTTGTCTATAGTTTACTCCAACTATGCTCATGAAAGTAGTAGGTGACGAGAGTATGTGTCCGCACAAAAGTATGAGATGATTTATTGTAATAAAAGTGATGTTCAATGGAAATCTCTATGATTAGTGTTGCTTACCTCTTATCCAAACGTCTTTCCAATCTACCTTGTACACCACACATTAATCGAGGTGTCTAAGGAGAAGCTAGATTGTTCAGCCTGCGCTATAATGGTTGTGACTGATACATAGTACTGATGACAATAATAGAGCCATTATTGTCTAAGACGGTCTCACAAATCTGAAGCTATAAAGGCTCCTCTCCATCTACATGACATAGACATAAAATGTAAGAATGATATATATGTAACAACACTTAAGGTCTTAATGAAGGAAAAATCATCTCATCGCTCACATGAATAGAGATTCCGTGGTGGGACAATGTCATCAGGGTAGCCATAAACGGAACCTCCTATGGGCAACCTCACTATCAGACGCTATGCTTGTATTAACACCTTTAATATTAAAGTCCGGTCTCCCTCATTGACCTTTTACAACACCGCGTAGAAAAAGTAAGCATAATCACATTTACTAATCTCCTCCATCCATGCCATAACGCGATGATTGCCATCCCACACATAAACATCTTGTTGCTTATAAATGCCCACTCCGTGCCATATGTTGCTTATAAATGCCCACTCCATGCCATATGTTATCCCATGCACTAACATCATGTTGCATTACTTCTCTAATAGGATTATGGAATGAGGAGATAGAGAAAATGAACCTACATCGATCGACAACATAGCCATTTATATAGAATTCCCTTGCAAGTTTCTTGTACCTAAACTACACTCTTCGTATAGAATTCCCTTGCTAGCTTCTTGTACCTAAATTGAACTCTTTGTATAGAGGGGTTAAGCACAAGTCTACAACTAGAGAATAGGTAGCAAAGGAGTGGATTTGTTCACCTACAATGCACACACACAGGTTGTGCTTGGGAGCTATAAAAATACCTTATGTAAGATTTAGTAAAAAGTGGATACAATTACCTTTACTCTATTTAGGCTATTCTATAGGAGTTCTAGTCGCAAATGACTTGCATGTGTCACCGTGAAGTGGTCTTCATTATCGCCTTCTTTTTCAGTTCCCTCCTGCACCTCTCCTACTTCCTTTGTTGCTTTCATGGATTTTGAAGAAGTACCTTTTTCTTGAAGAGCGTGGTGGATTTCTTCGAGGAGGAGCATAATCATCATCATCTTCTTGTGCTATTTTCCGCCTCTTCTTCATACTTGTCACTTCTTATCTTGCTTCTCTTGCAGGTGTGCTCTCTTTAAGCGTTGTGCGCGCTTTGGATGTGGGGTTTCCTTTGATGTGTTTGGATCAATCTAAACACATTGACATATACAAGATAAATTACGTAATTGCTTGCTACTTTGGTACTGTTGAACATTAAGAACATATGTGTACTTTGTTGGGAAGACGCCATGTAGAAAAGAGGAGCTCATAAGAGGATTGCAAAATAAGGCCGCTTTGGAAGGAGATTGGAAGAGGAAAGAAAGAGATCGAACAAACAAAGTGAACAAAAAAGAAAAAAAACTAGAAGATATAAACAAAGGAAGAAGAGATATAAATAGAGAGAAAGCTTAAATAGATAGAAAGCTAAAAATAGAGAAAAAAATCTTAAAAATACATTTTAGGGTTTAAAAAATTTTAGGGTTAGAGAGAGAGAAGAAGCAAAAGAAAGAGAGGTGTTTGAGAGAGAGAGAGAGAGAGAGAGAGAGAGAGAGAGAGAGAGAGAGAGAGAGAGAGAGAGAGAGAGAGAGAGAGAAGGAGGGAGGGCGGCGGTCTCGAGCCAGCCAAGGGAGAGAGAGAGAGAGAGAGAGAGAGAGAGAGAGAGAGAGAGAGAGAGAGAGAGAGGGCAGTGGCCTTAAGTGAGGGGAGGGTCCCCCACTAACCTCACTAAGGGTGATGTCACCCTTAGAGTGAGGTTGTCTAAATTTTGTATTTGATCACATTATCATCATGTGACCACACACCCTCTAGAATGTTTTTAATGTGAATAATAATCACGTGCTTTTCTTTCTCGTGAGTAAGTTGAGGACTGCCCCACCCTCAAGGCGCGGCTGGCATCGAATAATTACAGGTCACCTTGCAGGATTTCTATAATGTGAGCAACCAGCGATTGTACCTCATGCGCTAGCTAATCCTCATTCCATGGAAAGAACTTTTGAGTCAGGAATGCGAGAGCAAGTTGATGCCACGTATTTGGCAGCTTTAGCATACCTATTGCCCAATCAGTAGTATTGCCTATTACATACCTGCCAATCAGCTTCAGAATACCTAATGGGATTGAACCCTGACAAAATTGGAACACTCTATTGGGGTAGTGTTCCACTTAAATTTAATTAATAGGTATATATATATATTCTATTAAGCACAGGTTTCCCTCTCGTACACATCTCACTCTCTTTAGCATCTCTTCTAAAACCATCTCTCTTCCTCCTCTAGCCATGTGATAGAGCATTGTACAAGGGTGGGTAGTTTGTGTCATAGAGTAGTAGTGCGGGCCTTCTATAAAATATATTAAAGAATGGGTAGATAGCCTATGCCGCACAGCAGTGCGGGCCTTCCACTAGTATATGTCAAAGAAGGGTAGGCATCTCTTGCAATTCAAAAAGGGTTCTACCATCAAGAAGAATAACTTTTGAAGGTAATAGATTGGTAATGGCAGTATTAGAGAAGCAAGAATTATTTCGGTGGGACATTCACATATATGCTCTCTAAGGGTAAACATGCCACATCACATAGAATAATCTACACCAACATATTTGTACTTTACTTCCACATGAGCATTTCCTTTTTGGCTTGCCATCATACAATGTCCGCATGAAAATTGCCCTACACCATCCTTGCCATACATCTTAAATCAACCCTTCTCTTGCAATTTTGCAATGAATATGGTAGCCCACTTGCCATACATGTCCTTAAAAGATCCTAATAAAGCATCGTACTTGCCATACACATCCACATTGCTATATATGCCATATACATCCATTTGTGCAATGCACTTACGATACATGTCTACATTACTATACGTGTCTACAAAAGCTTCGAAGAGAGCACCACACTTGCCATACACATCCACATCATCATACATGCCATACACATCCACACTTGCAACTTAGGGAGACCACATCTCTCCCCCCCCCCCTCTCTCTCTCTCTCTCTCTCTCTCTCCTCTCTCTCTCTCTCTCTCTCTCACTCTCTTTCTCTTTTTTTCTCTCTCTCAAAAAAGGAGACGTCATTATTTAAAATTTTATATATTAAAATATAATAGTTATTCAAAATTATAATTTTAATCACAACAATATGACCATCACATATAAATTACATGTATTCAAGGTTGTTAAAAAAGTAGAGTGAGAGGGAGAAAGAAAGGGACGACGCTGGGGGGGAGAGAGAGAGAGAGAGAGAGAGAGAGAGAGAGAGAGAGAGAGAGAGAGAGAGAGAGAGAGAGAGAGAGAGTGATTATGCACAGGGAGAGGGAGAGACAGAGGGAAGAGAAGAGGAGAGAGAGAGAGAGAGAGAGAGAAAGAGAGAGAGAGAGAGAGAGAGAGAGAGAGGAGAGAGTATGCATGGGGGGGAGAGAGAGAGAGAGAGAGAGAGAGAGAGAGAGAGAGAGAGAGAGAGAGAGAGAGAGTATGCATAGGGAGAGGGAGGGGAGAGATAGATAGATAGATAGAGAGAGAGAGAGAGAGAGAGAGAGAGAGAGAGAGAGAGAGAGAGAGAGAGAGGAGAGAGAGAGAGGAGAGAGTATGCATAGGGAGAGGGAGGGGAGAGATAGAGAGAAGAGGAAAGGAGAGATGATGCACAGGGAGGGATAGGGAGAGAGCAAGAGAGGGTGGGAGAAGGAGAGAGAGACAGGAAGAGAGAAAGGCAAGAGGTTGGGAGAGAGTTAGAGGGAAGGAGAGATGGAAGGACAGAGAGTAAGAGGGAGGGTGGATAAGGGAGAAAGAGGGGGAAGAGGGATAGAGAGGGAAGAGGGTGGGAGTTGCGAGAGAGAGAGAGAGAGAGAGAGAGAGAGAGAGAGAGAAGAGAGAAGGGAGAGAGAGAGAGAGAGAGAGAGAGAGAGAGAGAGAGAGAAGGGAGGAGCTAAATTGGGATAGAGGGGAGAAAGTGGGCTGGGCTGAGAGGTGGTGGTGGAGGTTTTAGGAGATAGTGGTGGGCTGGGCTGGAGGTAGTGGGTGGAGGGACTGGAGAGAGAATGTCCACATTTTTTAGAGAGAAGACTTGCTAGTAAAAGCTCCCTCCACCAAGCTCCTTCAAAAAGCAAACTCATTTTTTTTGGAAACCTTTTTTCTCTTTAGGTTGTGTGTAAGAGCAAGCATAATCTTGTTAGATAGAAAGTTATGATGTACGTATGCTAGTCTAGAATGTCGATGTACTACCTTGTGTCGGCCAAGTCAACGTAGTATGAAATCAACCCAATAGACCGGGATAAGTGGGTGGATAATGTGTAAAGGACATGTGCCTGCTAAAAAGGTAAGCCAATTGCATTGATGCGGGGGGAGATCCAAAAGAGCAAAGGTGTTGAAAAAGGAAAGAGAAGGGAGGAGATCAAAGATATCAGGTGGTGAAACCTTTTTTTAAGGAAGGAAGGTAGGAAAAAGTCATTGCTTTGGTTTTTTCTATAAAAGGGGCTTTGGCTAAGGGTCTCATGGTGGGGAAGAACAAGGATACGAACATTAGAGTGGATACACAGCCAATCTCACTGGGAGACGATGAGAACCAAACATGAGGAACACACCGATAGACAAAGAGTGAGAGGGTTATGTTCTTTATAAAAAACACATATAAATATATGGTGTGTGGAGTTTATGTGAGATGGTCAATGAAGGAAATGCAACAATTATGGCTGAGTTTGAAAGAACATTATGTTGTCTCAATCTCTTCTCTTTTACTGTGTGTGTATGTATGAAATGTAGGGTCACCGCAATCATCTCAGCCCAAGGAGAGAGCTTAAAAGTCTGATTGAATCTTATGTCCTATCTATCTTGCCATGTAGTCGTGAGTGCCTTCATGTTTATTTAGCTTTTTTGAGAATCTTTTTGTTTCGTGCTAAATATTGCTTCTGAGTTGTCTCCAGAATGTCATACTTGGGTGAGTAGCATGTTGGTCATTGAATTACTATGAGTCAGTAGCTATTGGGGCAACGATGACTTAGCTACCTGTGGTTTTTTGTTAAGTGTCTTATGAGTGGTGTTAGTTAAAAGGAAAGAGCAAAGCAATTCAGTGTGAGAAGAGAGTCTAGAGAATGAAATTCTTGCAGGTGCAAGTTTATCCATTTTAGATGAAGGCAATGATTGAGGACCATCTTGATATCCAAAGACTTGCCATATCCACCATAAATAGAACCAATACATAAAAGACTTGCTATCTTAATATCACTTGTCTTGAAATATACACAGCCATCATAGACAACGTATTCAAAGACTTACGATAAAAGTTATAAATCAGGCTGAAATGTCAACCAATACATAAAAGATATGTCTACCAATCCATATCAGGATCAAAATTGAACCAATACATAAAAGATATGTCTACCAATCCATATCAAGTTGAAAATTGAACTAATACATAATATCCACAAAAAATGCTACATCCAAGAATAGATATTAGAGCAAGAAATATGAAACTGCATAGCCAAAAAGGAAATAGCTACATCCAGCAATAAATAGTAGTAGATGTGGTTGTCATGTCTTTACTATTCTTGAAGTTGCAAAAAAAAAAAGATTAATGAACATTGCAGATATGAATGATTATGGGGTATTAATGCCTTCTCTTATTATTACCTTTGTAGAATATGGCTCCAAGAGCTTAGTGTATATGTGATGGTCCTTTTCAAACATAATAACATTACGTTCCATGATTGCTACAATAAGCCCAAGAGTTCCAGTCCCAGCAAACAAGTCAACAATTGTATCTCCTAGCTTTGAAAGAGAGATACTATGTACTTGCATAGCCTCTGTCCTCTCTGGCAACTGCCTCTCCATGCCTTTCCCTTTTGTTTCACCACATCCTCTTCAGGAACACTATAAACACATAGAGACATTGACACACATACATTTACTTGTATTGCAAAATGATGAGAGCCATTGATAAATAGACATTTATTTGTATTAAGTGAAGAACCAAAGAGAAGCCCTTACATGTCCTGAATGAGGTCTTTCTCCACATCTAATTCACTCCCAAGATTTTGCTCTTCCACCTTGTCTCGATACATCCGTTAAGGAATGCCTTAAAGTGCTTGAACATACAAACACAAATAGAATAAGACATGCAACCTATAATCCATACAATGCAAATTTCTTAGGGTTAACTTGAAATTTATAGATGACATTAAGATGTAGAAGAAAAGTGTTCAACTGCCTTTGTAATAACTTGTCTTATCTTCTTTCCCACCACTGGTGGAGTGCATTTGACCACTTGTTAATGAAAGACCACAAATCCTGCAGATGTTGCCTCATGCTCTATCTTCACTCCTTCCATTGTATAAAGTCATGTAATGAAGTCATGCTAACTAAGGCAAAAGTCTACAAACTAGAAAGTTGCCTCATAGAGCCTTTCGCTAACCGTATTCCAAGGTGGCACTCTCTGTCTTGTACAACCCTCAACAATGAGGTTTGAGGGGAAGTCTATAAACACCATCTCCACACAATACTCTATCTTTTCCCCATGGACTTTGCCTCTATTACAAACCACATTCATGGCTTCCAAAACATTTTTAAATAGAGGGGATGCAGCCTCTATGTTCTTGTAGTCTGTGTGGCAAGGTCCTCGATGGAGGTTTTGAATGCATATACTATTCATGTGAATTGCGACAACACAAGAAGAAACACAGAAGAAAAAACATTGTATTAGTAAGAGAATACTATTTATCACCCAACATAACAAGATTCACTAATGACATAAGCATGATGTCACCTTTCAATGGTGTTGGTTGGACCATAGATGAAGCTACAAGTACATTTCCTAAACTACTTTGCTATTTGATGTGTTGCGGCACCGTGTCCTTGTCTCCTATTTGCATACAATGCTTGATTGACAATTTCCCTGCCTAAGTTAACTAGCAGAGGGTGCATTCTAGATGTAGGGGCTGTAGATGTGGCATGAGAGCTAGCAGGGCCACGTAGAGCAGTGACTGGTATACTTTGGACAATGAGAGCATGCTTTAACAAATTTATCTTCAATATAAAGACTGAGCGCAAAATAATTTCATCATGCAAAAATCATAGACAACTTATGCTCACCTTAGCAGTCCCCTCCACTTGGGTCATCCGAGCTAGTACAGCTAAGTGTTGTTCATGCAATC
The DNA here is from genome assembly GCF_041138505.1 of Cibotium barometz. Lineage (NCBI taxonomy): Eukaryota > Viridiplantae > Streptophyta > Polypodiopsida > Cyatheales > Cibotiaceae > Cibotium > Cibotium barometz. The sequence continues at coordinate 5,697,622 of NC_141096.1, read as the reverse complement.
GAAGCTTATCGTCCGGCACAGCAACCATGTGTCTAGCCACCGACATTTTATCTTTTCACAACAGTCAAAAGAGGCTAACCATGCATATCAACATTCAAAATTAGAAAATACATTTTGAATGTGACTGGTATACTTTGGACAATGAGAGCATGCTTTAACAAATTTATCTCTTCAATATAAAGACTAAGTGCAAAATAATTTCATCATGCAAAAATGCTCACCTTAGCAATCCCCTCCACTTGGGTCATCCGAGCTAGTACAGCTAAGTGTTGTTCATGCAATTGAAGCTCGTCGTCTGGCACAGCAATCATGTGTCTAGCCACCAAGGACATTTTATCTTTTCACAATAGTCAAAAGAGGCTAACCATGCATATCAACATTCAAAATTAGAAAATAAATTTCTTACCTTTAACATACATAGATATTATCATCATGACCATGATTACAAAAACACTACTTACTCTTCCTAGTTGCAGATCTGCATATATATATCATGGAGTATCCTCGTATGTCCACAATAACACAAGTGGTGGTATGGCCTGCACTATACCAGTAACCACCTCTTGCAGTAGCCACCTACATCCAAGAATGGAAGAAAAAACACAAGTCAACTAGTTATATAGGAAGGACAACCAAAACTAATAAAGATTGACCATAATAATAGAATTACCTATAAACAACTCGATGCGTTGCATTCTGTAGCCCCTTTTGTGTGTCTATATCATTGGTAAATTTTATATCCCCATGATGGACTCTGAAAGATTTCTTAAAATACTTTCGTCGAGAAAACGCGACATAGTTTGTAAAAGAATTAATGGAAGGTAAGGAAACCAAAACTAATAAAGATTGACCATAATAATAGAATTACCTATAAACAACTCTATGCGTTGCATTCTGTAGCCCCTTTTTGTGTGTCTATATCATTGGTAAATTTTATATCCCCATGATGGACTCTGAAAGATTTCTTAAAATACTTTCGTCGAGAAAACGCGACATAGTTTGTAAAAGAATTAATGGAAGGTAAGGAAACCCTATCAGCATTTTGTATCTCCTTTAAAAGGGTGGCGCCATAAGTACTTATTTGCATCCAAAAGACAAATATATGCAACCACTTTCTTACTTTTTTTAAAATCCTTAGGCAAGTACTCTATCTCTCGAATGCTAGCTTGGGAATTATCCAACATCCGAACTAAGTACGCCTTATCCTCATCCCTAACACAAGCAGCCCCAATCATGTTGAGTTTCTCCTCTGTCGCAATATGACTCCCTCTGTCATGCCAGGGAAGTGAGAGCACAGCATGCCAAAAGTATTCGCCATTGTTGGTAGGGTTTACTATTCGGGCATACTTCCCAACCCTATTCTTAAAATAAACTTCTATCTCTTATCACCTTACCCCTGCCAACCTCATCCATGCCCTTAGCCCTGTCTTCAATTTTCTACTTCATCTCATCCTACAAAATTCATTTCATAATCAATTTATTCTTGCATACCTTGAATAGAAGATAAATAGATCACATCATGTTACTCTTTCATACCTTGAATAGAAGCCATGCCAATATGTTAATGGGAACAGAAAACCGGCTTTTTTTCTCACGGGTGGGGCACTTCTTCATTTCATTCTCCATCCAGGCCTTGTCCTTGTCATCCAACCCTGCAAGGAGGGTGGTCTTATTGGACTCACCAATTCACCTTAATTGAAAAAGATGATCCCCAAAAGTCATGGGTACGAAGGCATAGTCATGCAACCTAGTGCAATCAATGCATAAAGTTAAAAACAATTAACAATAAGACTACTAGTACTCTACTACAAAAGAAAATTTACATGTAGAACATATACTTATTTAATCTGGAAAGGGAAAACATGATCTCTCCAAGGTCCGCCTTCTCAAAATGCAGAAAGTCACAGCCAACCAAAGGATGCTTAGAGATGTCATTTGGAAACTCTGAGGCAGAAGGATAGAAGAAAATACAATTAGATAGGAAAAAATGTTGTTAAGTAGACACTGCTCACCTCGATCAATAAGATCCATCCAATATTTGTAGTGGTTGTTTCCATCCAATACATGTATCATTTTGCCCTGAAGAAATGGGCCCCATTCTGGCATATTGCGTAGAGACTCCTCAAAGGCCTCATTCACCTCTTTCCATGCTGTACTCCAAGACAATTTTGTTTCTTCTATCAGAGGAGTCTCCTCTCCATCCAAATCAATCATTGACACTATGAGTTTCCCCTTATAAAACAATGCATAATCAATAGTGGCCCTCAAATACCGAAGTGTGCATTGCACACTATCAAGATGTGGTTTGCATGAAACCTACATAAACTGGCTCTCTAAGCCAACAGTGTAGCTCAAATTTGGCCTGCTGATCGTGACATAGATCAAACTCCCCACAATCTTCCTGTACATACTCCCAACACATAACCTGCATCCGCACTAAGCTTTCCATTTTGATCTGACGGCACCGAGATTGGCTTACAATCAGCCATCCCATACTTGGACAACATGTCCAATGCATACTGTCTCTATGCTGTGCAACCAAATACCCTCAGGTGTGCAAATGACCTCAATTCCCAAAAATAGTGTAGATCTCCCAAACCCTTCATCTCAAACTTCCGTTTGAGAAGACTTTTCACATGCTCAATCTCATCCAAGTTGTCACCCCCAACAATAAGATCATCTACATATATGGTGATGATCACAATACCCTTATCACCCTTGCACACATACAAAGAGTAATCTATATCTGCCATATGAAAACCAATAGTAACAAGATACTCAGCAATCTTGCCATGCTCGTGGAGCTTGCTTCAACCCATACAAAGAGTAATCTACATCTACATATATGGTGATGATCACAATACCCTTTTCACCCTTGCACACATACAAAGAGTAATCTACATCTGCCATATGAAAACAAATAGTGACAAGATACTCAGCAATCTTGCCATGCTCGTGGAGCTTGCTTCAACCCATACAAGGCCTTACGAAGCTTACACACATACTTTGGGTGATCTGTATCCTCAAAACCTAGTGGGCTGATCCATATACAGCTCTTCTTGCAAGTCACCATGCAAGAACACATTTTTTACATCCATCTGATGTAAAAACCAACCTTTAGCTGTAGCCACCACAATCATAACTCTCACAGTTTCCATCTTTGCAACTGGGGCAAATGTCTCCTTATAATCAATCCCATGTGTTTGCGCATATCCTTTGGCTACCAATCTAGCCTTGTACCTGCTTATACTACCATCACTATTATGATTCACCTTATACACCCACTCATAGCCAATAGTTTTCTTGCCTTCAGTTAGTGGCACCAAATCCCAAGTCTCATTTCCATACAATGCATCCATCTCCTCATCCATAGCTTTCTCCAGCACACATTTCCAATAGCCTCATCAAAAACATGTGGGTTCTATAATCTGCAAAACTTTTGCTATATAAGCATAGTGATGTGCCACATAACCATCATAAGTCAACCTCTGCACAAGGTTTTTAACTCTTCCAGATCTTCATAACTTTGCTTTTATGGCTTCCATAGCCTTCTTCACAATAGGTGTCCTCATTGCTGGAATCCCAAGCTCCTCATCAAGGCTCATCTTTGAGCCACTAGAATCTCCATCAACAAGAGAATGCCCTACATAAATATCAAGCATACCAAGGGGATCAACCACTTTCTCTTTGCCTTTATATATTGTACCAACTACATTTTTAGGGCTGGTATTATGATGCAGCCTACCACTCCAGTCTACTCAATGACTGTGATTGCTGACTTGCATTCTGTACAACCACATTTTCACTTACATAAGCCCCAATAGCATCCTTTTCAGCAGCATACCTGTTATATGCACATTATGTGTGCGTATACTAGGAGGCTAACCCACATTAGGCTTGTGAGCATGGGAGCATGGGAACAAGCTCTAGTGGAGCATGGTTAGGACTAACCTTAAGGGTTAAGGTTAGGGTCAGGAATCCAAGGGTCACACATAGGAGATGGAGAGTCAAGAGTCACTTGAGAGCCCTCCTATATAATAGGGGCATGGGGCACACTCAAGGGGGGGCTTAGGCTTTGGTCTCTTGATGTTATCTTGAGGCTAGGTTATGTTATGCTCTCTTAATGTTATCTTGAGGCTAGGTTATGTTATCTTGAGGCTAGGTTATGTTATGCTCTCTTGTGTAGAGGATCATAACTACTCACCTACCATTTCACACTATAGCTACATGCTACTGGATTGGAGTTACACCTCTTGATGGTATGGGACATCAAGGTAAAGGTATGATGTACTTCATTATAATTCATGTGTACATCCCTTGGGCTCGGGGGTGGTCGGGTGGATGAGTTTATGCCTGATTTATGCATGTTTATGCATAATAATTATCTAGAGAGATCTTAGGGTTTTAATAGTGGTATCAGAGCAATCTCTAGTTAATTGTTGTTATTTTTTCTTTTTAATTGTAATTTTTTGTATTTTTTGAAGTAAATTTAAATATTTACTAAATAAAAATTTTATTTTATTTATTTGTATTGATGATTTGCATGTGGATCGTCGATATGGTGGTTGGAACACGTGTTACTACTATTCAATGGACGAATCGACGTTGCAAGGGAAATCTATGAGTTTAATGCTATTTTTACCTATTTTTTACGGTTTAAAATAAGCATTAATGGAAATTTTTACCAAAATACCGCATATTTTATTATGGGTATTTTTGATAGAATGGATTCCCTGAATTTCTACAATTTTTAGGAATTTTTTTCTATTTTAAAAGAAATTTTTAGAGCATTTTTATGGTTGAAAATGCATTTTTAATGCATTTTGCGGGTTTTTTGCGGGTATGCTTTTGATTTTCTGCCAATTGTTTTACTGAAAAGCGGTGTGGGGCAGTCAATTGATGCATTGGGTTCTCTCCCGTGCGTGTAACGTTCTTCTCTTCCCCAAAATCTGAGTTTTTCTCCTATTTCTTCTCTCCCACGTTGAACGCCTCTTATTAGGCACAAATTGATTAAAATTTAATCATAATTAAACTTTAATTAAGATTAAGATAATCTTAATTAAGTCTTAATCCTCTCTGATTAATGATTAACAGAGAAAAGAGAAGAGAACATAGGGTGGAGAAAGTTGATTTTTTTTGGAGAAAAGGAGAGGAGAGAGGAGAGGATTCTATCCTCTCCATTTTGCATTCGCGCACGCCTGGAGGGGGGGCGCTGGGCAAAAAATCGCCACCCCCGTTATTCATTTTTTTATAACTATGAAGGTTATATTTAGAAAGCTTTTTTTATAACTATGAAGGTTATATTTAAAAAGTTTTATTTAAAGCTTAATTTTTTTATAAAAAAAGAGATTTCTTTTTTATAAAAAGCATTTCAATGCTTTCGAAAAAAGCTTGGAAAAAAGCTCGAAAAAAAGAGGAGAAAATACAAAATTTGGGAAAATACAAAAAAAGAGGAGAAAATACAAAATTTGGGGGAAAAAAATCTTTGGTTTTTTCTAAAATTTTCTCTTGGAGTCTCTTGGCTTTCCGTATTCTCCGAAAACCTTTTGGCTTTGTGAAGAAAACCGTTGGGATTCCAAAAAATTTTGACCATTGGTATTCTAAATGCGTTCGGGGTAAATTAAAATTTTCAAAAAATTCTTGAAAATTAGTGGAAAATTAGACAAAGGTTATTTGAAATTTATGGAAAATGTGGGGTTGGTGTTTGGCATGTGGTGTGTCCATTGGAGCGCCCGTGACCATTCAAATTCCTTTAAAAATATATTTTTTGACCCAAAAATTTAAAAAATCCATTAAAATTGTAAATTTTCATTGGATTTGAGAATTGTCGAAAATTTCATGAACGATGGGATTCTCAGAAAAAATTAGGAATTTTCTAGAAATTATTTTTAGAAATCCTGAAAAATTGGTATTTATAAAATATCAATGGTATTTTGGCAAATTAAATTGCTAAAAAATTTCTAAAAAAATATAGGTTTGGAATGCCATAAGATAGGTTTGGTGGAATTCAAAATTATCGTATTTTGAGGCCTTATTAAATTAGAAAAAAAATCAGGATAATTCTTTTTCTCAAGAATTTAATAGGGCCTAGAGACTGGTAAAATTACAAGGTGGCCCTGCAGTACAAATAGAAGAAGCACGACAATTGGCTGAAAAGGTGAAACAAACCCAGAAAATAAGATTGCAATGGAAGTTAGAGAAAAGGGAAGCAAAAGAGGAAATTGCAAGACTCCAAGCAGAACTTTCAAAAGTGAAAATAGGTGGGCTAGCTACAGAAAACCCAAAGATGATGACGCTCGGAGTACCCAAAAAAGAACGAGGAGAACTGCTAGTTGAGGTTCGGAAGTTGCAAGACGCTAACCAAAAATTGCTCAAGGAAAATGAATGCTTAAAGGACCGACTAGTCAACTAGTTCTTCTGCTCCATGGGCCAGCATGGGCCAGAAGAACTAGTCAACTAGTTCTTCTGCTCCATGGGCCAGCATGGAAACCCTAGTTTTTGAAGCCTCACATGTCATGTTTTTTGAGTTACTGAAGGCAAACATAGAATTGTCACAATATTTTAAAAATGCAAAAAGAATAAGGTCCATACTAGTCCGGAAACCTCTTCCCCTGGAGCACCCATGCTCTCAATTTTTATTTTCACAGTCATCGAAGGGAAGGAGGATGCTGCCACCCCGAACGCAACCACCCACAAGTACCAATATATGGAAATGGGGCACTGAAGAAGCATGGCAGAAAGGGCAAAAAGCCATTATCAGATAATCTTGAAGAGTACGAAGAAGTGGCCCAGGTCAAATGGAGACCCATACCTATGGCAGAGAAAAAGATTATGGGGAAAACTCCACTCACACTGGTGGTGAGACTTTTTGATAAAAAACACCGCAGGAAAGCAACAGGGGTCTGGGAATTCAGAAGAACACACAGAAAAACTGAAGAGGATCCAAAAAAGAGCCACCTACACCGATGAGGTTTACATCCCGGATCATACCCCCCCAGAGATGTTCATAAAATTCAAGCAACAATTTGTCAAGGGAACCAGTTCAGGAGCATAAGCTCAAACACCCGGGCATGCCAACAGAAGGATCGATGGAGCAAACAGAGCAAAACCCACAATGCATGATGTGAGCACCACCTCGATGCACACATGTGAAGGTGGCAGACTGTAACCGCCGTAGAGTCGTTGCCAAGATCAAGAAGGCACTGTTTAAAAAGAGTAACCAACTACTGCAAAGATGGATGATGCCGAGAGTAGAGGAATGCTGAGAGTAGTGTGTGCCTGTCGTCGCTGTGATGTGTAATGAAGTATAGCTTTGTAAACCCTCATTATTAGTTGGATGCTTATTTCATGAAGCTTGTAGCATGTAGAATCTGGCAAGTGTCATCTATACTAGGTATCAGTCCTGTGTCACTCCGTAATTCGTCTCTGAATTTGTCTCTGAAATGACACTCTTGCCATTGCTTCTCTCTTCTGTGTCACATGTTAGTTTTTGCTTAATGGTACATGCTGTGTAAGACAGAGAGTGTGAGTGCAACATGCAGAGGTGTGATGCAGAATAAGAGTTGGGAAATGCTGTGCATAAGCCTTTCCAATTGAGCGGAGTCCATAATGTTCCTCGTGACCACATAAGGGTTGGTATTTTGAATCCAGAATTTCTCATGGGAGTCTACACATATTCCATGGCATTACCTGACTAGTCTTTTACACTAGACTACTGTCTTGCCATTCTGCTGTCAGGAAAAATAGCGAGAAACACACATACACACAGGTCGTGCTTGGGAGCCATACAAATACCTTATGCAAGATTCGGTAAAAAGTGGATAACAATTACCTTTACTCTATTTAGGTTGTGCTATAGGAGTTCTAGTCGCAAATGTGTTGCATGTGTCACCATGAAGTGCTCTTCATTATCATCTTCTTTTTCAGTTCCCTCCTTACTTTCTTTGTTGCTTTCAAGGATTTTGAAGAAGCACCTTTTTTTGAAGAGCGTGGTGGATTTCTTCATGGAGGAGAATAATCTTCATCATCTTATCTCACTATTTTCCTTCTCTTCTTCGTGCCTATCACTTCCTAGCTTGCTTATTTGGCAGGTGTTCTCTTTAAGTGTTGTGCACGTTTTGGATGTGGGGTTTCCTTTGATTTGTTTGAATCACATCGAGATAAATTATTCAATCGCTTGTTACAAATTACTCTCAACAAAACCATAAAAAAGAGCATAATTGCAAATGTGGGAGACAGATATGAAACCACTAACATAATCGTTTGCTACAAACATATTTTAAAATCACCACAAAAAAAGCATAATTGTAAAAGTGAGAGAGATATAAAACCACTTATGCAATTTCTTGCTGGCCACATAATGATATAGCATATGGTTTGATTTAACGTGCTGATATATCACCATCTTCGAGAGCAAAAGGAATAGGTACTTCTCTAACTTTGACATTCTCAATTGACATGCCAACATGAACAATGGGCAAAGGAACTCCATGGACGGTATCCAAAGTAGGGTTTAGGTCGTGCAAAATGGTTCCAGTAGCTAATTTGGTGCCATTTACTTGTGTCCCTCGTTCAATTGAGAAGGCACCATGTTAAAAAGAGGAGCTAGAAAGGAGATTGGAAGAGGAGAGAAAGAGACCAAACAAATAGAATGAACAAAAAAATAAAGGAACTAAGAAGAGATCTAAATATAAAAAAACTATAAATAAAGAGAAAGCTTAAATAGAGAAAGAGCTAAAAATAGAAAGAGAACTAAAAATAGAGATAATGCTAAAAATAGAAAGAGATTTAAAGATAGAGAGTAAAAATATTAAGACTTTATTTTGGGGTTTAAAAAGTTTTAGGGTTTGAGAGGTGTTAGAGAGACAAAGAGAGAGAAAGGGGATAAGAGAGATAAAAAGTTTTGAAAGAGAGAGAGAGAGAGAGAGAGAGAGAGAGGCAAAGAAAACGAGAGAGGGTTAGAGAGGGGGAAGCATGGGCATGAGAGAGAGGGGGGAAGTGTGGGGGTGGGCGTGGGCGTGGGCACAAGAGAGAGAGAGGTGGTCACCCTTAGTGGGGTGTGGACCACCCCACTAAGGGTGATGTTACCCTTAGTGGGATGTCCATCCAACATCGCCCTTAGTGGGGGGGCCCTCCCCTCACTAAGGGCCACCGCCCACCTCTCTCTCTCTCTCTCTCTCTCTCTCTCTCTCTCTCTCTCTCTCTCTTGCTGAAAAACAATCTCTTTTATCTCTTATTGTTTTTTTAAAGGAGATGAGAGGGAGAGGGAGAGAGAAAAGAAAGAGAGAGAGAGAGAATTAAAAGCAAGAGAGAGAATTTTTAAAAAAAAGATAGAGAGAAAAGAGATAAGAGAGATTTTTTTTTGAAAGAGAGAGAAAGAGTAAGAGAGAAAACACGAGAGAGGGTGAGAGAGAGAGACGGAGGCATGGGCATGAGAGAGAGAGAGAGAGAGAGAGAGAGAGAGAGAGAGATGAAAAGATGCAGGGGGGAAGAGAGCTTGAGCTCTTGCAAGCACACACACACACACTCACAAAACCCTAATAGAGAACACACAAGGTGAGAGGCTGAAAATCTTCTTCTTCTTCACTCAACACTCAACACACCATATACAAGATAAGAGTACACATAATATGAAAGGTACTCAACCAATACATACACGGGTTCTCTATACTGTGAACCCGACTAAATGAGCTGGCGCTATAACTATGCCAGTCTCTAGAATGGCTGTCACACAGCCTGTCATCCTAGTGGCCGCATATCACCCAAGATCTCACCAACCATGCCAGTGGTGTAAGTGTGGGACCTATCCCCCAGGCGGGTCATCAGTGTCCACCGCCTCACTAGACAAGCTCGATGTCTCAACACTCCCCCTCGAGCTCAACTCCATCTCATGTACACCAAGCGAAGCCCTGAATCTGCGGAGCTTCTCTGTTCCCAATTCTTTGGTGAAGATGTCAGCTACCTGTTCCTCTGTGCTGACATAAACAAGGTCAAGGTCTCCTGCCAAGACCTTCTCTCGACGAAATGGTAGTGGACCTCTATATGCTTCGTGTGAGCATGAAATACTGGGTTCCTGGCCTGCTAATGTTGTCACAGAAAATGACAACTTGTCTATCCACTAATAGACCCAAATCTGCAAGTAGCTTTCTCAACCAAGCTACCTCACATGCTGCCATAGCAGCTCCTTTGTACTCGGCCTTTGTACTGGATAGAGCAACCGTAGGCTGCTTCTTGCTGCTCCAAGTCACAGCAGCACTCCCCAAAGAAAACATGAAGCCACTGGTAGATCTTCTATCTGAGATACTACCAGCCCAATCAGCATCTGTGTACCCATGTACACATATCTCTGTCCCAGTCTCATAGAATAGTCCACAATGCAAAGTAGACCTCACATACCTCAGTATGCGTCTCAATGCATCCAAATGCGATTTTCGTGGAACCTGCATAAACTGACTCACCAACCCAACAGCATAGCTCAAATCGGGTCTGGTGATCGTCATGTAGATCAAGCTTCCTACTATGCGCCTATACATAGTAGGATCCTCCAAGATCACTCCTGGATCTGCACTCAACTTGCCATTCTGATCCAATGGCACGGAAATAGGCTTACAGCCTATCATACCATACTTGGACAACATGTCCTATACATAGTAGGATCCTCCAAGATCACTCCTGAATCTGCACTCAACTTGCCATTCTGATCCAATGGCACAGAAATAGGCTTACAGCCTATCATACCATACTTGGACAACATGTCCAAGCCATACTGTCTCTACAGTAATCCAATACCATGTGGTGACCTAATCACCTCAATGCCCAAGAAATATCTGAGCTCCCCCCAGATCCTTCATCTCGAACTTCTGTCTAAGCAAGATCTTTACATCAAAGATCTCTGCATCATGGTCCCCCGTAATGATCAAGTCATCTACATAGATGACAACAAGCACAACCCCTCTATCACCATGTCTCACATACAATGAGAAATCTGCATTGGCTACATGAAAGCCAATAGTGACAAGATATTCAGAAATCTTGTCAGACCATGCTCTTGGTGCTTGTTTTAAGCCATACAAGGCTTTCTTCAACCTGCAAACATGCTCGGGGTGACACATCCTCATAACCAGGTGGCTGCAACATATACACCTCTTCTTGCAAATCCCCATGCAAGAATGCATTCTTTACATCCATTTGATGTAAAGACCATTGCTTTGACGCAGCCACTGCTATCACAACTCTCACTGTTGCTATCTTGGCAACTGGATTGAAAGTTTTCTCATAATCAATGCCATATGTCTGCGCATATCCTTTGGCTACCAATCTAGCCTTGTACCTGTTTATGCTTCCATCACTGTTATGCTTTACTTTGTACACCCACTTGCATCCAATGGCTTTCTTGCCTTCAGGCAATTGCACTAAATCCCAAGTTTCATTTCCATATAGTGCATCCATCTCCTCATCCATAGCTTTCTCCCAACACACATTTCCAACAGCCTCATCAATGCATGTGGGCTCAACAACCTGCACAACCTTTGCCATATATGCATAGTGATGTGCCACATAACCATCATAGGTAAATCTCTGCACAGGATTTTTCACTCTCCCAGATCTTCACAGCTTTTCATTCATGGCTTCCATAGCCTTCTTTACACCAGGTGTTCTCATAGCTGGAATCCCAAGCTCCTCATCAAGGCTCATATCTGAGCCACTAGACTCTCCATCAACATGAGAATGCCCTGCAGAAATGTCAGGCATACCAAGGGGCTCAACCACTTTCTCTTTTCTTTTACGTGATGTACTAATCACATTTGCAGGACTGGTATTATGACGCAGCCTGCCACTCCATGGTCTATCAACAGACCCATTAGATGAGGACTCTCCTGGTCCACTCAAAGACTGTGATTGCTAACATGCATTCTGTGCAACCACACTTCCACTCACATCAGCCCCAACAGCTTCTTTTTCAGCAGCATACCAGCTGCTCATCTCATCAAAGACAACATCCCTGCTTACCCTCAACTCACGTGTAGCAGGATTATAACACCTGTATCCCTTTTGCTCAAGGGAATATCCAATAAACACACATTTTTCAGCTTTCGGATCCAGCTTAGTTCTCAGCTCATCTGGCACATGTACATATGCAATGCATCCAAAAACTTTCAGATGAGACAAATTTGGTTTCTGCCAGTAAACCTCTTCTCTGGAGTTACATCATGTATGCCTGCAGTTGGAGTCCTGTTCATGATGTATACTGCTGTAGAAATAGCCTCAGCCCAATAGCTATGCGGCATATTCTTCTCTTCCATCAATGCTCGCGCAATCTCGGCAATGTGCCTGTTTTTCCGCTCAGCAACTCCATTTTGCTGCGGAGTGTATCTACATGTAAACTGTCTCCGAATACCATTCTTCTTCAAAAATTCAGAGAACTCATTAGAGAAGTACTCTCCCCCTCCATCTGACCTTAGGCACTTTACATATTTCCCTGTTTGCTTTTCAACCAAAACTCTAAAATTCTGAAAGTGAGTGAACACCTCACTCTTCTCCTTCATGAAATATACCCACACTTTCCTTGTGTGGTCATCAATAAACGTCACATAATACCTGCAGCCTCTCATAGATATGGTCTTCGTAGGACCCCATACATTTGAATGCACAATATCTAGTGCATTTCTGCTCACATATCTGTTACGTGGAAACACATGCTTTGTTTGCTTCCCAAATTGGCATGCTTCACATATTTTCTGCATACCTTCCACTTTAAATTTTGGCAGCCCTGTCACAATTCCTTTTGTCTACATAGACTTCAATCTCAGCACATTTACATGTTCAATCCTTTTATGCCAAATGTCTGTATCTGCAGCAATTCCTGAACCATTTGCAAACATTGCAGCACTCATTTCAGGCATGTCTACATTCAACGTAAACATTCTGCCCACTCTGTTGCCTTTTGCAACCAACCTGCACTTGTCTTTAAAATCTTCAACATAACACCCATCAGGGTTAAACTGAACCTACAAACCCTACTCAATCATCTGGCCAACTGAAACCAGATTCTTTGTTATGTTCGAAACGTGAAGTACATCTACAAGGTACTTCACTTTGCCATCCTGCATAGACAATGGCACATCTCCAACATGGGCAATTGGATGAGCAGTGTCATCCCCTGTTTCCACAAAACCTGGTCTTTCCGGGTTTTTCATCTCCTTGAACCACTCCCCATGACTTGTCATGTGGTTCGAAGCACCTGAATCCACATACCACACATCATCTTTTTGTGCAGCTTCAACATTTTCAGACATGGCATTCACAACATGTTGCATAACAAACAACCTTTCATTATCCTCATTATTTCTACTTGAGGATGCATAGTTGTTTTGCTGCACTTTTCCATTTTGCATGTCAGCCTGCTTCTTATAACATTCTGCCTGCACATGTCCAGGCTTACCACAATAATAGCATTCACGTGCATCATTATACTGCCTTTGCCAATTTTCACGGCCTCTTTGACTCCCCCTACCTCTGAATTTGCCTCTTCCACCTGCGTGTTATTGTTGTTGTTGTTGTGTATTCTGGGACTGTTGTTGCTGCTGCTGCTATCCATAATTCTGATTACCTGTTCGGCCACCTCCTTGACCGCGTCCACGGCCTCCTCTACCTCATCCTCTTCTTGAACTTGTGTAGAAGGCCTGTTGCTCTGAATTGTTTTTGCTTTGTGAAGACTATTGGTCTTCACCCAAGCTCTTCTCTTCTATAATCAGCATAGACACCAAATCTGTAAAGTTGGGAATGTTTTCCCGAGTCTGAATAGACATCTTGAATGCCTTCTATTGTGGCCCGAGACCACGTAGATAGACCTCCACCTTATCATCATCATCTACTGACACACCAATAGATGCAAGGGATTCCACAATACCCTTTATCTTCAACGCCGCATAGTCATTCACAAACATGCTCTTTTTCTCCACAGTATGAAGTTCATTCTTTAACTGTATCTTACGTGCCTTGGTATTTGTTTCATAGAGCTTTACCAAGGTGTCCCACACCTCCTTGGGGGACTTGGCATCCTGAATGTGCCCAATCATGGTGTCCTGTATATTAATGGAAAGCCAATACATAACTTTCCTGGCTCCTTGGTTCCAGTCTTTAAACTCTTTCACATTTGCAGCAGTCGGATTTATGTCCGGTATCTCTGGTGCCTCTTCATGCTCACCTTCTATGTAGTCCCAATAGCCCTTTCCCATCAGGAAATTCGTCAACCTGAACCTCCAAGCATGGAAGTTATTCTTATCAAGCTTCTCAGCCACAATCTGAGTTATCCCATCATTTGACATCTTGGTAAACACACAATTTTACCAGAAACAGCACTCTGGTTTGTCCTGCACAAGCTGTTGTATTTTCTGCAGCGGTACTGTAGAACTCTCAAATGTCACAACCAGTGACTTCAATGTGCATACATACACCCAATGGCAACTGTTGACCTCTTTGCAGCACCCACAGTGTCTGCAGAGTCAATCTGTCTTCCTGCAGTTCTTAAAACAGAGTTCTGCAGAGAATCGATGACTTACTCTGCTCTGCAGTGCTCGAAATCGCCTGCTTTCTGAAAAACGGAGGTCCAGATGCGCCCGAAACGCGTTTTCGGCCGAGAAAATTTAGTCCGACAGGACAGTATAGTTGCCCTATAGCTTTACTCCCGTGAAGAAAGCTCCTCAATCAGAGATCGTTTGCCGATGCCTCCCGTAGAGCTCCCAACAAGGGTGTAGTCACCAACACAAATAGGGAAGAGTAGTTGAAGCTCTTACCCTCGTACCGCTTCCTGTGGTTCTCTTGCTTGCAGCTTAGCCCTTAGCACAAACCAGGCTCTGATACCATGAAAAGATGCAGGGGGGAAGAGAGCTTGAGCTCTTGCCAGCACACACACACACTCACAAAACCCTAATAGAGAACACACAAGGTGAGAGACTGAAAATCTTCTTCTTCTTCACTCAACACTCAACACACCATATACAAGATAAGAGTACACATAATATGAAAGGTACTCAACCAATATATACACGGGTTCTCTATAGTGTGAACCCAACTAAATGAGTTGGCGCTATAACTATGCCAGTCTCTAGAATGGCTGTCACACAGCCTGTCATCCCAGTGGCCGCATATCACCCAAGATCTCACCAACCATGCCAGTGGTGTAAGTGTGGGGCCTATCCCCCAGGCGGGTCATCAGTGTCCACCGCCTCACTAGACGAGATCGATATCTCAACAAGAGAGGCGTGGGCAAGAGAGAGAGAGAGAGAGAGAGAGAGAGAGGGAAGAGGGACGTGGATGCAAGTGAGAGAGAGAGATTGGGAGGTGCAAGCACAGGCGTGTTGGGTGAGACACACCACCAAGGGCGATGTCTCCGTTAGTGAGAGGGGACCCTCTGCTCACTAAGAGCTAGCGCCCACCGTCCCTCTCTCTCTCTCTCTCTCTCTCTCTCTCTCTCTCTCTCTCTCTCTCTCTCTCTCTCTCTCTCTCTCTCTTGCGTCGAAAACCACTCTTCTCCTATTTTTTTCTTTTAAAAAAGGAGATGACAGAGAGAGGGAGAGAGAAAAGAAAGAGAGAGAGAGAGAGAGAGAGAGTTAAGAAAAAAAGATAAAGAGAGAGAAAAGAGATAAGACACAAAAAATTTTGAAAGAGAGAGAGGAGGGGCATGGATGCGAGAGAGAGAGAGAGAGAGAGAGAGAGAGAGAGAGAGAGATTGGAAGGCACGGGCGGGCACGAGAGAGAGAGAGAGAGAGAGAGAGAGAGAGATTGGAAGGCACGGGCGGGCATAAGAGAGAGAGAGAGAGAGAGAGAGAGAGAGAGAGAGAGAGAGAGAGAGGCACGGGCATGACACCCCATAAGGGAGACATTGCCCTTAGTGGGGTGTCCACCCTCACTAAGGGTGACGTCACCCCCTTAGTGAGAGTGGACACTCCTCACTAAGGGCAACCGCCCCACCGCCCTCTCTCTCTCTCTCTCTCTCTCTCTCTCTCTCTCTCTCTTTTCTATCTCTTATTGTAACATGCCCATCTTCAATAATAATACATGCCCATGAATTTATGGTCTTTTGTGATGTAAAAATTAAAAATTTTAATAAATAAGCTATTTCCACTTAGAATCTTAGAATTTTGAGTCCAAATTCGGAATCTGCACGTGATTTTACCCTAATATAGAATTTTACAACATCCAAAACTGACACCGGATTGAGCCTAATACATAAGTTATTTTCAATTAAAATATGGTAAACTTAAACCTTAATAAATGCATGACCAGGTGTTCGATTGACAAATGGTCAGCACCGCTACGACTAGGGAGACACCTCGGACATTTTCGGCAAAAAAAAAGATTTTCGCACCGTCGGGCGCTCCGACACGCATATCGAGGCCGGCACCCCAAATTAGGGATCCTCGCCCCAAAAAGATATCGTACACACACTCGAGTGCCCGTACAACGCCCGCACAAGGACCAATGGCCAACCGCTCTAGTGTACAGTCCACACATACCGCCACGTGAATGCCCATGCTGCCTCTAACCCAGAAGGGACATGCATACCATAGCTTTTGCCCACGCATAGGTACCATTCGTTTCCCCAGGCTAATGCAAGCCACAGGTTGGTGTACTTTCACCATACACCGTCCTTTGCACCCAATCTTTACTCCCCCTTTCCCTGCACACCCGTACCCTTACCTGCACCTATATAAACCCCCCAGTACCTTGTGGGCGAGACACTACATCATCTTGCTTTGCCCGTACCCAATACTCTGCACAGCGCCCATACTGCCCGGCAGTCTGCACCCAGCACTCTGTGTTGTACTGCACCCATACCGTACCCGACAACCCTCCACCCCTCTTCCAGCAAGCTATTTTTGACCAACTCCAAGTAATCCCCTCTACAGCATATTTCTTGCCTCCTCTCACCCTTGAGGGTAGAGTGTCCTTAGCAGCGCGCCCCACCCCCCCCCCCCCGCCCCGGCGTGAATAGACTTAAGGGAGGACTGCCCCTCCTCTCCCTCTAGCTGCAGCCTTCTCCCTACAAATCTAGTTTAAGGACACCCTTCCCCCTCCCCCCATTAGCGGCGGTGACTTTAGTAAGGGCTTTTAACCTCTTAGAAATGATTCACACCTAGGGGTTTTTTGCTCATAACTTGAGCAAATGAGCTCCGATTTGTGATCCGACTGAAGCACTGAATTTGTGACGTTACAGGCTACAAGAAGGAGGGAAGAATGGATCCTTTGCAAAAGCACCAAAATATTGCCTTGAGAGGCGCGCACATCAATGAGTCTAGAGAGGTTACTGCAGATGCCGCCCCATCTCTCCCCTTGGGAGTCCCTCAAAGAAATAATGACCAGGTTAGATTGGTCATCATTTAAAAGAAGATTTTGTAAAAATATTTAATGTTAACTTTAAAGAAATTAAGAAAGAAGATGCCACTTTTCTTTATACCAAAATTTTTGTGAAATTGTTGTTTTCTCAAGAAAAGTGATGAAATCTTTCATATTCTAGAGTTTAGTTTGCAAATTGTTATCTTGATTGAATTAAGAAGTATAGGTATATCTTCTCTCCACCTTGATGCTAACCCCATTTCCATGTTTGTGTAGCTGGGCCGCGATGTTAGCGAGGCCAGAGTCGACCCAAGGTATCCCTCATACCATTGGGAGAATAAGATTCTGCCAATGGAGGCGAATATTGTGATGCTACCTAGTTCTGTGGGCCCAAGCTAGTGCGGTGAATAAGAGCCCTCCCTAGCACGTAGACATCCCTCTCAAGGGCGGGAGGATCAAGCGATGGAGCCTGAGAGGGCGATAGGCCGGCTTGAGTTCTCGCCATGCAGCTGCCAACGATGAGGTGTATGGCCCTGTAGGGATTGCCCAGTCTATAGAGGCTAGAAGGCCAAATACTAGATCATCGGTAGAATAAAGTAAAGATCTTGGATTTGTGGCTATGGATCATTTTGAACATGGTATCTATTTTTTTAAATCCTTTGTTTGTAAACATTGTGTATCATTAATAAAGACCATTTAAATGAACCATGTGTAAGGCCTTTAATTAAGAAACTTGTTTATTTATGTCAAATAATGTGGTGGGATTAATTAGAAAATAAATTGACGCGTGAGTTGGGTGGAAAGTGGGAGGATGGAATGCCCTTATGGCAACATCCTATGGGATGGGTGGACCCGATTAGTCAGGTAACTTTTCAATAAATTAATTGAAAGGCTACGTTAGATAAATAAATCCCTGGGTAACCCTACTCTAGAGGACTAGTGTTGGAATTAGGGTTGCAGGAATGCACACACAACTTCAAGAAGATGAGGAAGCTTGAGCACAACACAGTAGTGTATTATGAGTGCCAAAATAGAAAGATAACAAGCCCTAGAAGATAATGGGCGTATATACAATGCACGGGGGAAAAAACCTCCTAGTGAGGGAAAAAGTGCCCCGGCGGTCCTACATGTGTTCACACACATCACTACTATAATATGGTAACAAATCCCCCCTGGAGTGATGCGGTGAACAAGAGCTAGCACTCATGTATAGGGAAGTGTCTAGCTATGTGGACGAATCCACAAAAGGGAGTAAGCCCAAAGCTTTGCGAAAAGCTTCGAACTTCTCACGAGGCAGAGCCTTTGTGAAAAGGTCTGCAAGGTTATCCTGTGTTGGCACATAAGCCAAACTGATCTCTCCTGCAGAGAGTCTCTCCCTGACATAATGGTAGTGCACCTCAATGTGCTTCGTACGAGCATGGAACACTGGGTTCCGCGCAACTGCCAATGCGCTCTGACTGTCAGTGAAGATGGTGGTGGCAGATGGCTGCCCAACACCCAAATCAGCCATAAGGCGTCTGAGCCACACACACTCAACCGTAGCTGTGAAAGCTGCCCTGTACTCAGCTTCACAACTAGAAGTGGCCACAGTAGGCTGCTTCTTGCTCAACCATGATATGCATGAGCTTCCAAGCATGAAGCAAAAACCACTCGTGGACACGCGTGTGTCATAACAACCAGCCCAGTCAGAATCTGAAAAAGCATTTAAATCTGGCGGCAATGATCCCCCCTTGGGATAAAACAACCCAAGATGCCGAGTACCACTCAAATAGCGAAAGATACGCTTCACTGCCTGCCAATGCTTAATGCCTGGGCTATGCATAAATCTGCTCACCTGTGAGACTGCAAACTGAATGTCTGGCCTCGTAATGCATACATAAATGAGGCAACCAACAGCTGTCTGATAGAGTGTGACATCAAAGTGATCTCCAGCATCATGAAGACTCAACTTCAAACCTGTCTCCATTGGAGTAGCAATAGGCTTGCAGTCTTCAAGGCCAAATCTCCGCAACAATGTTTCAATATACTTTGTCTGACACAAAGCAATACCTCCATCACACTGCTTAAATTGCACCCCCAAATAATGATGCAAATGCCCCAAATCTGACATCTCAAAAGAGGCATTCAAATCAGCCTTAAAATCAGCAATATGACTCTCATTTGGTCCTGTGAGCAGCATGTCATCGACATAGAGAGCAATGATTAGATGTACACCATCCACACGTTTAACATACAAAGTGCTTTCTGTTGGACTATTCTGAAACCCATGTGCAGTCAAATATGCATGTATTTTTTCATACCAAGCTCGTGGAGCTTGCTTTAAACCATATAAAGCCTTTTTTAACCTGCACACTTTGTTTTCCTGCCCTCTTTGAACAAAACCACGAGGCTGCGATACATACACCTCCTCATGCAAATCTCCATTTAAGAACGCAGTCTTTATGTCCAGCTGATGTACATTCCAACCATTATGAGCTGCTAATGCACAGATGCTACGAACAGTGGTCATACGACATGTGGGAGCAAAAGTCTCATCAAAATCAATGCCCTTCTCTTGAGCATAACCTTTTGCAACAAGCCTAGCCTTATGGCGGTCCACTGTGCCATCAGGCTTACGCTTCAATTTGTATACCCACTTAGTGCCAATGGCCTTCTTGCCAGGGGGCAAGTCACATAAAGACCATGTACCATTCTTCATAATAGCATCGTATTCTGCTTGCATAGCAGCCATCCAATTTTCTGAACTTTGTGCCTCATCAAATGAAACAGGCTCACTTTCATCGCACATACTAGAAACAGCCAATGCATAACAATCTGACGCATAAGAGGCACCATGAGAGCCAGAACGAGTGCGACTAGACAAAGGGGCATCCAACTTGCTGTCACGCAAAGTCTGCACCAGCCATCTAGGCATGTTCCTAGAGCCCTCAATCTCTTGTCTCTCATCCTCAAGTGCATCATGCACATCTGCATCAGATATAGGCTGATCTGTGCCATCATTTAAAACCTGCATAGGCTGAAAAACTGCCTCATGAGGTATTGCACTTGACTGTGCACCACTGAAAAGAGGCAACAATGTATCATAGACATCACGTGAGCTGATATCTGTCTCCTTAGTACATGAAACCAAGGGCTGAACTGCATCTTCCACAAATACAACATCACGGCTAACCAAAATGCGCTTTGTCTGTGGATGATACAAACGATAGCCTTTGCTCTCAGCACTATATCCAACAAAAATACATTTGACAGCTTTGTCATCCAATTTTCTGCGATGTTGCACAGGCACTAATGCATATGCCAGGCAACCAAAAACACGTAAATGGCCAACAGATGGCTTGCGGCTATGCCAAGCCTCATATGGAGTGACAACCTGTAATGCTTTGGTGGGACACCTGTTTAGTACATAAGTGGCACACATGACAGCCTCAAGCCAAAAACCATGTGGTAGACTTTGACTCTTAACCATACATCTTGCCATTTCCATGAGAGACCTGTTTTTTCTCTCAGCCACACCATTTTGCTGTGGTGTATACGGCACTGTACATTGGTGTTTTATCCCACGCTCAGCCAGAAATGCATTAAATTCTGAAGACATATACTCCCCCCCTCGATCTGAACGGAGGGTGCCCATCTTTCTTTCTGACACATTTTCAGCCATAACCAAAAACTGTTTGAAGCACAAAAACACTTCGGACTTTGCCTTCAAAGGATATACCCATGCATGCCTGGTGAAATCATCAATGAAAGTCACGAAGTAAAGGTAGTTTCCAAATGATGGAGTTTGCATGGGACCACAAACATCACTGTGAACAAGCTGCAATCTGCGTTCAGCTCTCACTGATCCATCTTTGGGAAAGGAAGCACGCTGCATTTTACCCAATATGCAGCCCTCACAAACATGCTTGACAGGTGCCTCAAGCTTAGGCAAAGAAGACACCATTTCAGATTTCTGCAGGCGCAGCAAACTTGCAAAATTCAGATGACCAAAACGTGCATGCCACAGTTTTGCATTTGAAATAGCCTACGTATCCATAATAGCACATGCTGAATCCTCTACACATTTGCCATCCATATTGAGCTTATACAGCCCTCGACATAGTGAACCAGATGCTACAATGATGTCACCACAAGAGAGATCATGAACAGTACATCTGTCATCCACAAATTTTACAACCAAACCTGTTTTGGCAAATGCGGAGACTGACAGCAGATTCTTTTTGATCCCTGGCACATACAATGCATCAAAAAGTGTAAAGGTGTTGCAATTTGCAACATTCAGCACAATCTGTCCAACTCCTTTAACGGGATAAGAGGAGTTATTGGCACAAGTGACAGTATTCCCTGTGGGAGCAGACTCAAGGAAAGTGAATAAACTGCGCTGCGAGGTGATATGCTTAGTGGCACCACTGTCAAAGTACCATACATCTGAATCTACTGCAGACATACATGTGTCATGCAAAGATGGGTCATAACTGCACTGCGCATTGAATGCCCATTCTGTATCTTGCACAACATTAGCAGATTCATTGTTAGAAGGAGAGGCATCTGCAACAGCCATACCAGCCTCTTTCTTCTTAGCCTCTTTCGCAGCCAGCTTAGGACACGCTTTGATGACATGATCATTTCCCTTACAGTACTTGCAAAATGTCTTCTGTTTATCACCCTTCTTCTCATCTTTGTCTTCCTTCTTTGGTTGCGCAGCATTTGCAGATTTCTGCTTACTAGAAGAAAAGCCAGCTTTACCTTTCCCGCTTCTCTGACTAGCAACGAAAGCTTGATCTGCGACACGCATAATATTCCTGTTTTGCCTTGACTGGTCTTCTTGCAGCAAAACAGAAACTAACTCCTCAAATGATAAGGCATTGGGATTGCCTTTCATCATCAAGCGAAGAGTGGAAGCAAAACCCTGATAAGAATCTGGTAGACCATTCAAAACAGTCTGCACAAGTGAACTGTCTGACAGGATTTCATCTGCAGAAATGAGCTGCTCTTTGAAATCCTTGATCTTTGTCAAAAAGCTATCCATTGAATCACCTTCGTTCATATGCTCACTCTCCAACTGTTTTCGGAGATAAGCAACACGAGCCTCATTTCTTGCCTGATACAATGTGGCAAGTACATCCCAAGCATCCTTAGAAGTCCTGCAGGAGCGAATATGTGGGATAATGGTACGTTTGACAGACAGCGCAATCAAGGCATGAGCCTGCGCATCTCTACCATCCCAACGAATCTGCTCTGCTGAAAGTGGTGGTTCTCGAACAGCTGCTACAGCACTTGTGCCTGCACCATCATCAACAGTACCTGTTTCTGATGTGTTTGCAGCATTCCCAGCCACAATAGGACGTGCATCAATACCCTGCACAATGTTCCATAACCCCTTTGCTACCAATACATGTCGCATCATATATGCCCACAATGGATAGTTGGTGCCATCCAACTTATCCTCAGCAGCCAACATGCGGAATACATCATTGTTGTCAGCCATGGCCAATGACTGTACTACTAGATGTAAATGCTGTCTGTAAGAGGAAAACCTGTATAAAATCGACCTGTGCTATGTAGCACAGCCCAAAACAGACGAATGGGCACCTGTCCTACAGATTTTAATCTTGACAGAAAATCTGCAAAGTAGGACGATTTTGCCTGCGCAGTACTTGGAATGCAAAAACGGAGGGCGAAATGACCTCAGATCAAAATTCTGAAACGACTAAGCCCTACGGGCTCTCCCACGGCATATACTAACCTGCAGACGCTCGTGAAACCTCGTCGCAATCGGAGGAGATGAAGCGGCAGGTGCCGGTGATGCTGCCCGGGAGGAGGAAGCCTGCTCTGATACCAATTGTTGGAATTAGGGTTGCAGGAATGCACACACAACTTCAAGAAGATGAGGAAGCTTGAGCACAACACAGTAGTGTATTATGAGTGCCAAAATAGAAAGATAACAAGCCCTAGAAGATAATGGGCGTATATACAATGCACGGGGGAAAAAACCTCCTAGTGAGGGAAAAAGTGCCCCGGCGGTCCTACATGTGTTCACACACATCACTACTATAATATGGTAACAACTAGGTCAGCAGTTGAGCCTTGCATGGATGAGGAAAAAAGTGTTTTTTCTAAAAGTCAAGAATAGAGGTTGCCCGAGTTAAAGTCAATCACTCTATGAGTGGTTTGATTTTAGAAATCCTTTAAAAAGACCACGCTCCCCCTGTGAGACAGAACTAGGTCATACCTACTAATCGTATCCTTGTCTCTTACATGGTCAAGGTGTTGGCCAAGTAGGAAATTATCCGAAGTTAGACTTAGTAGACTATCTTAAAGGTTTCCCCTATTTAGGAAGGGGGGACCTTACACTTATTGTTTTTTTTTCTTTTAAAAAAGGAGATGCGAGGGAGAGGGAGAGAGAAAAGGAAGAGAGAGAATTAAAAGTGAGAGAGAGAATTAAAAGAAAGAATTTTAAAAAAAAATAAGGAGAGAGATAAAGTGGGTCTCTTCATTCCCGCCGCCTCGTACTAAATGGAGAAGGGGCGGGCGAGAGTTAGTGAGAGAGAGAGAGAGAGAATAGAACAGATAATTATTCAAAAATAATGATTTTAATCATAACAATGTGATCATTACATATAAATCATATGTATTCAT
The DNA here is from genome assembly GCF_041138505.1 of Cibotium barometz. Classification (NCBI taxonomy): domain Eukaryota; kingdom Viridiplantae; phylum Streptophyta; class Polypodiopsida; order Cyatheales; family Cibotiaceae; genus Cibotium; species Cibotium barometz. Next base: position 5,673,646 of record NC_141096.1, on the reverse strand, counting down.
GGAAATTAAAAGTAGTTAGAAAAATAATTATTAATGAGAGTTAGTTATGTAACTATTTATTATTAAATATAATTCTTGAAAACGGATTTTAGATTTCAGACATTAATGACACTATTTATAATAACTGAAGAATGCTTTTATGCTTGTCTCAGAAATATTTTTTTAAATGAATAGATTTTAAAATTAAGTCTAATATGTTTAGATTTAGTGTTTAAAATTCAAATTCATTTTCATTAGTTTGTTGTTGCGAGTTAATTTGTCAGCCATAGATATCTTTTTCTTTCTTTCTTATCTTCATTTGGCCTGTTTTTTTCTTCATTGACATGGAGAACACAACCTTTCACATTTTTGTAAAAGATTTGGAGAATGATCCTATTGTTAGAACTATGCAGGGATGTTTTTATATTAATAAACATGATGATTTTGATGGAATGCTAAATTCTCATTCTGGATTGAAGGTTTTTGCAATCAAACCACAAGATGATGGTTTAGATTATTTTATTTCTATCCAGTTAGTTAGACCCACTGGAGAGGAACCCTGTTATATATTTGATAAAGATATAACAACTAAATACCTAGTTGTTCCAATAATAGGAGAGTCAAGCAACACTATAGCAAGCACACCAAAGCAAGTCTTTATTGATCTTACAATGGAAGATTCTTCCATAGGTACACCACTTCAGAAGAGTGTGGTTAAATACTTAACGTTTGAAGAATCTCATGCAGGTGTTCTTCGTAAAATGTTATTAGCACGCATATACAGAGGATAGAAGAGATTTCTCAAATTTATAATGGCAATGTGGCTTTTCAGTTGCCGAATGTACGTGATTCTTCAGCCTCTCCAATGCAAAGAATGGAGCAAGCACATGATGGCCATTGTTGGGTCAAACCTATGGAGAGCGATGTGAAGTTTCCTGGAGAAGTATGAAAGAGTTCTTGTAGAGGCTTATTTGAGTGCACTTATGCCTCGTGTGGAAGCAGAACTATGAACAACACTCCGAATACAACATCATATATTGGTAAGCTTATTAGCTTGGATCAATTTCAATAAATATTGATTAAAAAGAGTATTTATTGGTACTTTTGCATTTTTTCAAATAATAGGTAAGGTCACACAGAAGCTTCCTTCCGTGGGCTTAACAATGGATGGATATGTCTCTTTAGTTTGTTTCTACTACAAGAACAAACCTGTATGTAGGAAAATATGTGGTGCTATGGTGTACTATCATATAACCAAATTAATGATACATCAAGGGGAACATTTGCATGTGGTGCAAAGGGGCATATCTAGACAGGCATTGCAAAAGATAAGAGAGCTTGTGCAAGAGGCAGTTTCAGAGGTGGCTACAAGTGGTCCAAGGGAGATACAAATGGATATCACCAAACAACTTGTATTGGATGCAGTTGTCAGGAGGCATACGAAGGAGGATGGATCAAATATTAGCAACATGGAGTTGTCACTATTATTGAAACACATGCATCTCCTAATTCAATGTCAAAGGTAATGCGTATTCCATAAATTCTTTGATTATTCTTCTTAACTTAAGTTTACATAGTTTGTTAAGTTCTCCAATTCTCTTGTAGATTCACGAGGATGGTACATGCTTCTAGGGTCAATGGTGTAGTGCAAGGAGCAAAGTCCAATATCCTAGAATTGAAGAGACAGTGCGCTTTTTTGAGCTCTTCCATGATGATAGTCATTTTCCTAGGCAAGATTTGGACGAGTTAGAGTGGTGTTACGTGTTTAAAATGGCAACCGCCGCAGGACCCAATTTGGGTTTGGATCTGGTAAACCATATGAGCCAAATAGGAGATGGTGATTTGAGGAGGGCTTGGGTTTGTTTTGATCATATTAGTCATGTGGAGAGATGGACAACAATGGCTGCACATGTATATGATCCAAGGTACATTTAGGTCTTTTTAAATTCTTTAAAATTACGAACTTGTTTTTGGCTTCTTTCCAACTATTATATGATTGCATGCAGCATGCAAGAGCTCATGACAATTGCGAGTTGCGAAATGAAAGAGGAGGAACTAGTGCACAAGTTCTTTTTATGGGAAATGATCAACAATGTTATGGTGCAAAAAAGTTTTCCCAAACCTAAATTTTTTGGCTTCATGGCTAATGAGGTGGGAGCCAACTAGAGGGTAGTGAGGACTATCTATAATACTAGACTAGACAATATAATAGAAGGTTGTGAGCATTCCTATCTTTTTCATTGGGAACAAAGCTTGAATATCCATATAGTATAATATGTAGTCAGGAATTTTCAAGAAGAGCACAAGCGACTATGCCGTCAGTGGCGTTGTGCATTGAGTGAAGAGGAGGCACTCTTGAAATATAGACACATTAGATCATGGTGGATGAACATTAAAGTTGCTAATGCAAACTTCCTAGCCATGGATTGTTGGCTTAGTTGGTGGCATACTAGATATCCCCATTGGAGGAAGCACCTTATAGGGGTAAGTATAACTTTCTTGGATTGTTGGCTTAGTTGGTGGCATACTAGATATCCCCATTGGAGGAAGCACCTTGTAGGGGTAAGTATAACTTTCTTGGATTTGAAAACCAATAGCCTGCATTTGGAATTTGAATTGTAAATCTAGTCTTTTGTTGTGGAATATGATTCGAGCGTACAACTTTGATTCTTATTAGTTAATCTTTTGTTATAGTAGGTGAACGACGCTACTTTGTTGCACATGCCGACCACCAATCTAGCAGAAACAAAACATGCAAATTGGTTAGCAGGAGATGCACAACCAAACTAAATTGGTAATAATATTACAGTTAGTTGGTATCAAAAACCCACAATTATAAATCTTGAGGGAAGATAACTCATCGCATCATCCGGAGTATGTCACAAAAAACGAACCACACAAGAAACAAGGAAGGAGATTAAACTTCCACCCACTATTACTTTAGCTGCAGAAGGTGATCACAATGTAGAGGGATTGACACATGAATCAGAGGTGTAGGAAATTTTGGAGAATGACAAACACGACTCAATGTGGGCATATCGGATATGGTAGCCAAGAGAATAGATTCGGTAATTTCAAACATAGCTATACTCTCTAAGCATTTAGTCATTAAGGCCAGACAAATGGAAGTGTTAATAATTGAGATCGAGGAATCCCTACTGTGCAATGAAAAATATCGGGTGACTATGGGAAAGAATCCATCATGCACATGTCTCAATTTTCAAATCACGATAGGTACTGGTAGACCATATTGTGCATGTAAGCACCTTTATTTTATATATTTGGATTAGATGCAAACCATAATATGTTTATACATCAACCCACTCTAAAAAGGGAGGACCTAATGAGAATATTCAGCACCAGGAGAACAACATTGTACTGTAGTTTTGAAAAGGTCCTTCATGTTGCAATAATAAAGTGTCCTTTGTCTCAAAACTCTAGCAAGAACTATTTACTTTTTCATATTTTTAAGGTTTTAGCAGGACAATCAATACGGTTGAATTTTAATGGTTGGAATATATTCATTTATTATTTCAAGGTCTTCTCAATGTTGTTGTTTACATAAATTCCCTTGAATATATTACTTATTCGTGCAATTCCTCTTGTTACACACTCACTTATCCATGCATCTACTTTTCTAAATTTAGGGAATAGTCATGCATGTACTTATCTAATTTTAGGGAAAAGCCATGCATATACTTATCTAATTTTAGGGAAAAGCCATGCATCTCCTTTTCTAAATTTAGGGAATAGCCATGCAAAGTACCTTTTTGCTTTTAGCTTTGTGTATCTATAAATATGACCCTTGGCTCTTACTCTAATCCTCACTTCGAAATCTAATTGCCTCCCTCAATCTTTTATTGTATTTCTCTCCCTCACCATCATTCTTTTCCCAACAACCCTCACCAACCTTTGTTGATCTCTAATGGCTTCTTCTAATGGTCCTAACTATACACTGAAGGATACCCTTAATAGGGTTTGTAAAGGTTTGTGCAAGAAAACAGGCGGAGATGCAACAAAACATCTCATAATCACAACAGAGGCTCGTAATATTTGGAGCAAGATGCTAAAGGATGGGCCTATTGATTCTAGAGATTTGTATATGTGGAATATGAAGATTGGAAGCGCTATCGGCACTTGGCAGAGTTATGGGTACATTGCCGAAGAGACGAAGGAGCCCCTTCGAGAGGAATTAAAGAATAGAGTAGCTCATAAAAGCGCATAGGTGTAGAAACCCTAGGTAGTTATGGTATGGTATCAATTGGAAACAATGTTTGATTATTGTAGCCCTTATAAGTAATAAGTTATCTTTAGCCTGAGAGGATGATGTAATAACCTATTTGAAATAAATTGGTCTCAACTATAATTCGCCTTGTCTTTTTTGTTAATTGCCTTGTCAAATTTCCAGTTTATTGTTGTTTTGAGTAAAATTTCATTTCGAGAGCAAAAAATTCTCTTGGCCTCAATTGGCAATTATATTGGTGTATTCAATTTTATATTGTTTATTCATGACATACTCGCTCTTCCCCAAAAAAGAAAGAAAAGATACCTTCATTATTAGGGTGTAGGATTTTGAGGGAAGATGCCTTAATTATTGACATTAAAAAAGAAGAAAGGTATCTTTTTTTGTTTGGTGCAAAATCAGAGCACACTTCTCCCACTACTATAAATATACAGATAATCTCCATACAACTTTGTTAACCACCATTTAGCATAGCATTCTTAGTAGAGCACACCACCCATAACCCTCCTTCATATTTTTTATGATGGCTTCATAAAAAACTAGCATTGAAGTTGTTGCTCCACATATGATCCACATTCTCTTCATAAGTGGGACATGCTTTTTTTCCCTTTGTAGCAAGACTATGATTTTATGTGTTTCTAATTGATGATACACTAGTGAAAGAGACGATGATGCAAACAATTATTGTACAAAGTTGCATGCCACCATATCTAAACATAGATGACATGCTCTCTCTCTCTCTCTCTCTCTCTCTCTCTCTCAAGTATACTACTTGCTATACTCTTGTTAAGTTTCTCTCTTTTGCATTCAACAAGGTAGCACCCTTTTACTCTCTCTTTAAAGTGGACCTCTATCAAAGCTGCTCATATACATATATTTTGGCGTTGTTCCTTTGATCACCAAGATACTATCATTATGGACTTATTGATTAGCTCTTTTCATATTCGGCTGCATTCTCATCATGAAGGCTATCATGATGAATTTTCCTCTCTTATGATGTGATGTTTATTTAATTTAGGTTTCTCCTTTTCTTTCTCTTCCTTTTGGTCTTTAGAGGAGGGTGGCACCTCTCTTTATGCTTTAATATGGAGCCTTTACAAAATCAATACTATAAAGACAGGTGATCAAAAATCTATTGTCAAAATAGTAGAAAGGAAACCTTAGCTTGTATTGCCATTGCCAAGAGGGTTGCACCTCCTCACATTACACCACTACTTTCCATGAGCCTTAGTTTTTCTTTTCATTTCCTTTTGAATGTTTGAGCCATGGAAGATTAACACATGACTTGTGAATATAAGCTAGACTATGTTCCCTTTCCCTTTCTGTTTCCATTTGAATGTCTACGCCATGGAAATTAAGTGTTCTAACACATGACTTGTGAATGTAAGCTAGACTATATGCCCTTTCCTTTTCCATTTAAATGTTTGAGCAATGAAAATCAAGTAACACATGACTTGTGAATGTAAGCTAGACTATATGCCCTTTTTTAACTCATGCCTTGAAGACTTGAAGCCATGACTTAAAACTATAACTAGAGCCTTCATTTATGCTAGTATGGGTATGTACACTAATCAGCACACTTCGACTACGTTAAAGAGACTCACCATAACATCTAGAAGAGTTAGGTTCATAAAGCAAGTATAAACCTTATTATGTAAGCTTTATGTACCTTGAAAAAAACTTGAAGTAGGCATTAAAAAACCAAACACCCCATAGCATAAATTCTTCATCTAATATTGAGGCATTTACACCTTTAACCTAGAGGTGTATCTTTCTATATAAGGAAAGAGTAAAAGTCCACCTAATTGTTACACTAGAGAAGCATACATTTTTTGCATTAAGTCTAGGAGTACAAAACCATTTATGTAGTGCAAGGGCTCTTTTGAGCCTAAAATCATAGCCACCATGAGCTTCACAATAAATTAATTCTACAAGGGTTTTTGGCCCCTAAAGATAGCCATGGCCAATACATGAAGGGCTAGTCTAAACAAAGTAGATAAAATAATAATAAAAAAGTAACACTATAACATGACTACTATGGTTATAGGTAGAACAACCCTTATAGACATGAAAGATGAGATGAATCAACATGCACCCTCTTTCATGCCTATGATGAGGGATCATTTAAACCCAAAATCATAGCCACAATCTTCACAAGCACTCCTACACATATCAATTGATCAATTTTTGAGTCCTATCCATGCTAGGAAAAAAAAGGAAAATTTTAAAAATAAGCACAACACCTCTAGATATAGTCTATAGGCTATAGGAGCCCTTATAGCCTATAGGCATGAAAAAGGGGGCACACCGATACACCCCTCTTTCATGTGTATGAGGGCTCTTTTTAGCTCACAACATTAGCAACACCTACTACAAGGGGTTTGAGGATGACTAATTAGCAACAAGATTAACCCTAAACAAAGCCATAGATAGCATGTAAAGTTTGAATCCATGCACAATAAAATAGAGTAACCAAAAGCATCCTTAGCAAAGGTTGAGGTCTTATAATAACCCTTATAGTGTGCCCCCCTCTTTCATGCTTATAAGTAACCTTTTTAGCCCACCCCCAAAAAAAAAAGAGTAACCAAAAAACATCTCTAGTAGTGTGGCCTCCTCTTTCATGCTTATGAGTGATCTTTTTAGCCCACAACCGTAGCCATGGTCTTATATAAACATTGGTTTCATTAGGTAGCCTTAAATGTTGGTTTCATTAGGTAGCCTTAAATGTTGGTTTCATTAGGTAGCCTTAAACATTGGTTTCATTAGGTAGCCTTAAATGTTGGTTTCATTAGGTAGCCTTAAACATAACAATGGTGAGTAGAAAAAGGTTTGAGTCCCATTCACGAGGGAGACATATGGAGAAATAAAAAAAAACAAAATTAACACCTTTTGCTATGGTCTGTAGGTTGCAAAAGCCCTTATGGGCATGAAAGAGGGGGTGTGCCCCATTTTTCGTGAATATGAGGGTCTCATTTTAAAACTATAGCCACAACCAAGATCAATAACCACTATTGCATGGAATGCCAAGCCAACGTATTGGACTCCAAAGCATACCCATGGTTAGTCCATAAAGCTTTGAGTTCAAAACCATAGAACAATGAACTAAGAAAAATAGGGAGAAATCGAAGCAAAATCAACACCTCTAGGCAAGTTTTGTAAGCTGCAAGAGCTCTCATAGATATGAAAGTGGAGATGCATCGGCACACTTGCTCTTTCATGCCTATGAGGGCTCTTGTAGCCTACGCTCATAGCCATGGCTAGCACGTAAAATTGGAAAAATCTATCACACTTGGAATATGTAAAGTGGTGGGCTTAGCTTGTTGATATTCAAATAGGCTAGTGCTTTATCTTCTCACATAATTAGTCCTCAACAACATTAATGAAATTATGAAAAACAAAACATTCAGCACCTTAGGCTACAAATGGCCTTCATAGACAAGGGGGCGCTCTCCTCTTTCATGTCTATCAAGGTTCTTCAGTGCTCCACAACCATAACAATGGCTAGTGCATAAGAGAAGGAAAATTTAAGAATTCAATCATAACAATGGCTAGTGCATAAGAGAAGGAAAATTTAAGAATTCAATCGACCAAATCAGACACTTGAATTAGCATAGAAAATGATTGTGATCTAAATGTGTAGAAAATGATGGGGAGGGAGGATCCCACCTAGCCTCCTAAGAAGGAAGTATTGGGCTCTAAGCTACCTTAGTGTGGCATCTAAATTCACTCTCTCAATTTCTTTTTTTTGTTAAAGACACAAGTTTATAAGAGAGAGGGGAGTGAGAGAGAAATAGGGGGTCTCCACCACTTGTTAGCCATTAAATAAGGGTGTAGTATAATAACCAACCCTTCCTCATGGGTGAGGCTCTGCACAAAGGAAAGATAAATGAAGTAAAGCAGCTCTTGATTGAAGAGCCTAAGTACTAATGATGATGGCCCCTTTGCTTGCTTTTGCCACGAAAGTTAGTGCCCCTAACAGGAGTGAGATAGAATCTGAGCAGCCCACTCTCTCCGCCATGCGCAGAGTTTGATTTGTAGTGTTGGCGAACCTTCAAGTCATCAACAACATTAGCACTCTGCACAGGGCTGCAGTAGGAATCCCATGCACCATAATCTCTCCTGCTGCTGCCGAACTCCTTTTGACTATGGTGTGCACCTTCTTGGCTGGTTTTGAATTGACACTTTGACTGCTGCACGCGCCCACAGTGGTTTTGGCTATGGTAATGATGACTAGATTCTCTCACAGCGTCATCATCATGATCATCTGAGTCCACTTGCCTCTTGTTAATCAATCCACTCTTAAGCTTAATCGCCCACTTGTTGCTAAGCAAGGCCTTAATCCATGCTTCGTTCCAATGGGGCCTCTGCTTTGTTTCTCCTGCAAAGCCATGAGCAATTCTCTGATGAACATCTGCTTGTGAAGCGATGGCGGGGTTGTGATCTTGTAGGTCTGCATCAGAAGCTTCCCTCTGTGCTTTCTTATGCACAGAGGGAAGCTCCCATGAAGACTTTGTGGGTTTTTCCCATGATGAGAGCTGCTCCCATGAAGAAGGCCTAGGGGCTTCCCATGATATTGATGATGAGGACCCATTAGCACCTTCACCTTCATACCCACCACCACCCCTACACCCTCTGCAAGAGGCCCAAGCCTGCTTAGATTTTGCTTTTTGCTTTCCCCTCCTCTTTGAATTAAACAATGCAGAAAGCCAAGATAGAGTTGTGCCACTCTCACAGACATCAAGCACTGGGTTCCTTGACCCTCTCAAAGACAAGGAGCCATGCCTTCTCTCTTCATTTCTACCATGGGCAGCATTAAAAGAGGCATAAAGGGGGCTCTGATGATCAACCCTATTGCTTGACTTGGAGCTTTTGTGGCTGTTGTGGGTGGTGCAAGCAGTAGAAACCCCTTCATGGTGAAGCTCAAAAAAGTAGGAGAGTGTTCTCTTCTGCACAGTAGAGATGGGAGAAAGCTTGGCTGGAATTCCATTGAAAGACAGGCTTCTTGTGGCCTTAGAAAGCCCAGCTTGGGGGCCTGTGTTGGTCTCAGTTGCAGAAGCTGGGAGCTCATTTGCAGCCACTAAAGTGTCCATCTGGGTGGGTGAATGATGCATTATGCAAGAGCCATTATCAATGGCTTTATTGGCAATTGCAGAGGACCCAAAAGAGCCACTATCTCCCAATCCTCCTCCTCCTGTTGCTGCTGCTTCTTCTTCTTCTTCTTCTTCTTCTTTTTCTGAATCCACAAAAGTAGCAAGCTTCTCCCTCAAACAGTAGGCACACACACCCACCAATGGGTGAGATGGGTGCTTGGGACATGGTGAACTCATCCACGCATGCCTTACAGTTGAAATCAACACGCTAAAAGAAGGAAAAATTTGCCCTTTAGAAGATTTTCAAACCAGCCCATACAAGAAGGAGAGAAGCAATTCTTCCCTCTACATACAGAGCAATTCAAGAAGTGAGCGCTCCACATTGCCGCCAGTATAAGAAAATTAGAAATAAATGCAAGAAAGTAACCTACAATAAAGCCAAATTTCCTCGTGGAGAGCACACAATTGGCCCTTTCTATATGTGTGTGTGGGTATGTGTTTTTTCAAAGGCCCAAACCAAAAAAGAAAGACAAGAAAAGGAGAATACCCACACACAAAAAAAGACAATATACCGCCTAGATTTTAAAGAAAACCCTAAAAGCAATGGGACAAGGAAACATAGGGGGAGAAACATATGGATGGAGCACACAAGTATGAAAAGTATGAAAGTCAGGGTGTAAGGAAGAAGGCCCAATAGGAGACACAGGGGAAACATATGGATGGAACATGCAAGTATGAAAAGTATGAAGGTCAAGAAGTAAGGAAAAAGGCCCAACAGGAGACACATTATATGACACATATGAAGCCATGGAGAACCCATAGAAAACTCCTACATTAAAAAGATAAAGGGGAAGGCATGGCATGATTGGAAGTAGTTGGAACAATGTCCTTTTGTGCACTTTGTTACGTTTGCAATTGGAGAAAAAAAAAGGGTTTGACAAAACTCCCTCATGGATGTCCTTTTGTGCACTTTGTTAGGTTGGCAATTGGAAGAAAAGAGAGGGTTTGAACAAACTCCCTCCTCGTGCAACCGTACCACTACTGTTGTTGAAGATGTGCATATGGCATTTTTAAAATATTGCTTGGATTGCAATGAGACACACATTGCACATTTGTTCATACTTTTCTAGATTGAGAATCCTACGTTATCATCATTAAAACATTAAAATTATGATTTAATAAGTAAAGGCATAAGTTTTTTTATAAGAATCCTCCTTAAGCAGGCATTGAAATCATCTACGAATGAGCCTTGAACTAGAGCCTAGAACACATCTCTACAACACCAAACATACAGGGGTTGACATTTAATCCCATATAGTAATATACATCCAAGAAATATTCTCTTATTCTAAATGAAATTTTGTTGTGCCCCACATGCAATGATAAATTCACACAACACATATGGGGTATTCAAGAATGTTCAACCAAAGAGTTTCTTTACTTTATCGCACAAAAGAACCTCAAATTAATTAAAATGCCCCACCAAATTCCATCCTTATATACATTGTCCACGGGATATGATAAATGTCTTATGGTTGGCTAGATGGAATTAGCATGGATAAATTTAAGTGATGATTCATCTTTGTGTGAGTTCGGTTCTAGAGTCGATGAGCCCAATCCAAGGCTACCAAATGTGGACTACCATTTTCGGAGCAAGAAATCAATGTAAGCATAATTACAAACTATATTTAACATAATTTATATAATCACATAAAATTCTAAAATGAAAAGGATTGAAAATGCCAAGAAAACCACATCACAAACCTTAGAAAAAGCCCCTTAGCACATTAGATTTCTTTGATAGCTTGCTTGTTTACCATTAAAAAAAAAATTCTTTGAAATATTTGCTACACTTCTGCTGTTTATGAAAATCTAGGGATAAGATTGCAAGACCTTTGATAACAAATTTTCTAGAAAACAATTGTATTAAGAGTTATTTTGTTGATTAAAAACCCCTTGACTAGGGAGTGTATTCGAGCTTACCTTAGAGTAAGGGAAAGGCTTATCAATCTTATTACATTTAAAAAAAATCAAAGGTTTTGGTGCCTTATTCCAATGAGCCTTGAAGGCAAGAGTAACCACCTTCCACACATGCCTTAGCAGGCCTTCCTTGCTCCTCATGTCCCTTTAACACAATCATGACAATGTATGAGACATGGAATTAATGGGGGTGCAAAAGAGAGGGAGATACAAGTGTCTTTGCGATACAAGTAGGAAGAAAGACATTAGAGAGGCACATGGCTTAGAGAGGGAAAGAGAACAAAGGGACTTGTGTGAAAATTTAACCTTATTGTAAAAAAGTCAAATATTTATTTTTAGTAGTTTCATAGGATAAACTGTTTGTAACATAACAAGCCAAGTACCTTCATTGGATTTGTAACCGTGAAGCCTACCTCTTATATAAAACCCGTGAAACCTGGCCTGGTGTTGGACTCGGCCATGCCCTGAAAAACTTGGGCCGTTTTAAATCTCGACCGTAAAAAACGCCTTGGGATGCCCACCCAATTCCCATGCTGTTCAATGCCACGTTCGTGGCTTCTTAAATGCACCCTACCTTTCATAGTGGAAGGAAGCCTACCTCTTATATAAATTTGTGCATAGAATGATAACACATCATCTTGTGTTCAATCAAGTCTATGATGTGTCTTGTTGTGTGTGTATTTGCCTAGGTTCTCGCATGGTATTATTGTTCTCCTAAGCCTAGGTTTTTTGTTCTCTATGGATAGCTTACCTTTTGTGTGATCAAGTTTTCATACACTCCCTCGTCTCATGGAATCTTCTAGCAACCCTACTAATCATGGTGCTAATCTTGGCACTAACCCAATTTCGCATGTCATTCTTAATGTCTCATCTAGTCGCATCCCATTTCTTCAAGAATGGCAATCCTTAATGGATCAAGTATCCATAGTTGGGCTTAGCATTGCCATCACCTCGGTTCCCTTTCATAACTACGGAGTCATTAATAGCAAATTTATAAGAAAACCTTTCGATTCATTCATCCTTAAGAAAAGTTCATGGCAGCTCTGCTACCATTGATTCAAAACTACCTCTTTAATTATTTGCCACATCCATGGAGTTAGTGTCAGTAGAGCCACACCACCTGGTGTTTGGTTCTTTAACATAGGAGCCATTCATCACATAACCTGTAATAGCTTATGCCTTAACAATTACACACCCATTCATCACATGACCTATAATAGCGTATGCCTTATAAGTTACACACCCTTATTTCAAGTAATCTCAGTCTATTTATTACATGATAGCTCTAAAGAAAGCTCAAGTGTTTAATGATATTTAAATTTCTCTCCTTGATGGGAAGTTTACTCAAATATCTAAAATGTATTATGTTCCTAACCTCGCAAAGGATCTCCTTTCTATCACAAAACTCACATCCAATGGCACTAGTATAAATTTTTTTCATACTCATTGTCTCTACTTACTTATGGTTAAATTCTCACCCTTAAATGTCCGCAACAAGGTCGTATTTATCCTTTAGGAGTGACTCATATACCACAAGAAGCCCTTTCAATCGTGGGCCCCACCACTGATCACATACCAACAAAAGCCCTTTCAATTGTAGGCCCCACCCACTGATCACATACCAACAAAAGCCCTTTCAATTATAGGCCCCACCACTAATCACATTGAAATCCTTAGGTGGAATTATCGGCTAGGTCATCCTAATCACAAAATTCTTTAATCTCTATGCAAAGATTACAATGAGCCCCACAAGCCTTTAATTTTAGCTAACATCAATAGCTTTATGTGAAGAGTGTCTATAGACATCAATAGCTTTATATGAAGGGTCTATAGCTAACATCGATAGCTTTATGTGAAGAGTGTCTATAGACATATTCAATCTATAAACATTGATTAATTAATTAAGCCCTAATGAGCTTGATTAATTAAATAACACCTTAGCAACGTTTAATGAACATATTATTTTTTATTTTTTATTTTATTCACAAGGATATGGCCTGTAGGATGTCTCTCTCTCTCTCTCTCTCTCTCTCTCTCTCTCTCATCGTATCAAGTAGACATCTCTCTCTCTCTCTCTCTAAGAATCTCTCTCTTTAAGCGCACATCTCTCTCTCTCTCTCTCTGGGCTACTGCCTGCCTTGAAAAACCCCGTCGCATCCCCTTTTATAATCACGGAAGGTCGGCACAACAGAAGACTCCAGAACACTCGAGGATACTCTTTTAATTGTGTCGACTTTAACGCCAAGGGTTTACATCCGCACCTTAGGTTGCTTCGCTCGGGAAGTTTAATTAATTAATCTAAAAAGAAATTGGGCACCCATATTTGGCAAATCACATAACACAAAATTTACTACATCCACCACTAGAACAAAACATCCCCTTCTTTAATTGGTGCACTTTGATTTATGTGGTCCACGCCCTCTCTCCTTGGTTCCAAATATTTCATAACATTTATCGATGATTTCAACAGGTTTTTACTATATCTCTTTCCTCAAGGAGAAGAGTCAACAACACTTGCAAAACGATTGAACATTTTGAAGTCTTCAAGGCCAAAGTGGAAAATCAACATAATACAAAGATTCAAATCCTTCGAATGTATGCTTCTCATGCATTCATGGACTTTTGCAATCAAGAGGATCAACACTAATTTTTCATGCCATATATAGAACAGGGTTTTTGAGATTAAGAATCATACCTTAATGGATGCATCCTGCTCAATGTATAAACTTTTGGTTTTGGGCCATCCTTTCTGGGAAGTAGCCATGATAACTGTGACTTATCTCTTCAAAATCGGCTATCTTCATCCTTCATTAATAAAAAAGCACCATATTTTATGTTATGGCAACCCTCTAGATTTATCCCATCTCATTATTTTATGTGGTATGGCAACCCTCTAGATTTATCGCATATTTTATGTGGTTTGGCAACCCCCTAGATTTATCCCATCTTAGGATTTTTCAGTTCTCCCACCCTTTGCAGTAATCCCACCTAAAAAGCAAAAGAGAAAATTAGCTGCTTGTGCTCAGAGATCTGTGTTCGTAGGGTATGGTGAGACAAGTTTGGTGTCAAGGCTTACAAACTGTATGATACAAACAATTACACCTTTTTCTTAAGCAAAAATGTGCAATTTCATGAATTAGAGTTGTCCCACTATGAGCTTGACACCACTTCTTCTAAAAGCTCTTGTCCTCCAATGTTTCTTCATCTTTTCCAACCAATGGTGCCTCTTCCTCTAGCTCATGCATCCTCTGAGGCAACGTCTATAGACGCATGCATTTTGTCTATGATGCTCTCATCATCAAGGCAATCGCCCCTCTCCCATACCCATTGAAGCTCGTGTTCATCACATAAAACTCTATCGTCTACTATCAATGTAACTCAACATTATTGCTTCCTCATTACCCCTCAAGCTAGAGCTACCCGATACGCTTGATGAAGAGGGAGCCCCATCTCTTGAAGAAGCACTATCTGGTAAAGATCATCTTCTTTACCAGATATGCTTGATGAAGAGGGAGCCCCATCTCTTGAAGAAGCACTATCTGGTAAAGATCATCTTCTTTGGCAATAGGGATGGATGATGACCTCAATTCTTTGTTGGTCACAACATGTCATAGGACCATGGTACATGGAGATTAGATTATTCCACAAATTAAATAATAAAAGAAATAACCCATAACGTCATAGCATAAATCAAGAGCATAAAAAATCAAAGAATACAAGATGGGTGCAATCTCCCCCCCCTCGACTTGTGTGGCTCCACTTCCACACGCGGTATTTAAATCATATTGATAAATTTAGCCCTTGGAGCTATAAATAACATAGCTTTTCCAAAATTGGGCTTTTACAAAATTGAACCTTAGTCCAATGCTCTTAAAGCATCTCATCAAAAATAAACCTTGCCCAACATATGTACAATGAGCCAAACCATACAAAATTAAATATTTAGCACACATGTGCTTGGCTAGATAAACTCATCCAATGTCCACCTTGGTCATCCCAAACTCATGATCTATACTCAACATAATCCACAATTTTGGATCACAATTACTTTGGAATCACTCACAAAAATAATTCTAACAAATGGAAATCATTCACTACCATGCTTCACACATGAACCATGCATCACACATAATTAATTGGATTCACTCCCATGCATCACTACCATGCTTCACACATGAACCATGCATCACACATAATTAATTGGATTCACTCTCATGATAAAATATTCTGAAAAATCTCACTCCCGTGATAGTCCCCCTGTTTGAGAAAACAACCGTCCTCGGTTGTAACTATCAGCACACATGAGTGATCAAACTTATTAATTGTTCCCACATTAGATTCACTCACAATGTAATTATGTATTTAAGTGGATTCACTCCCACATGTCCTCACACACATCACACGTGTCTTAAAGTTGATCGGATTCACTCACAAGATTAAACTCTAGAACCTTTACACGCGTCACACGTGTCTTAGAGTTGATCGGACTCACTCAAAATCAAACTCCTACATTGGATTCACTCACAATGTTTCATATGAGTCACACGTATTCACAAAGTATACCACACATTCCACACGTGTCACAGCTGGCTGGCAACCCAACTAGGGTCACCCTCATTAATTCAAAAGAGTTGATCGAATTCACTCACAATAAAACTCACACATTTCTTACATGTGTCACACATGTCACAGTTGGTTGGATTCACTCACAACCAAATTAATCACACTTGGGTCACCCAAGATATTATTTTTACTTATTGGATCACCCAATAATAAATTAGTTTTACCGTAACATTCGTCACACGTATTCACAAAGTATACCACACATTCTACACGTGTCACAATTGGTACTCACAACCAACTAAGGTCACCCTCATTAATTCAAAAGAGTTGATTGGATTCCCTCACAATTAAACTCACACATTTCTTACATGCGTCACATATGTCACAGTTGGTTGGATTCCCTCACAACCAAATTAATCACACTTAGGTCACCCAAGGTATTCTTTTTACTTATTGGATCACCTAATAATAAATTAATCACCGTAACATTCCCTCTTGTTCAAGTTGTAAAACTGACCTCAGTGGCGTATTTAATTAGCAAGTGAAGAGAGTCAGAATATAAATCTGTCTCACAGATAGAATCCCTCTCAACACTAAGTTGTGATAAGTTATCCGTCTCACAGATAAATATCACTTAGATCATCCATCTCGGAGATCAAAAGAGTATCGTTCATATACACTAATACGAGTATCTTTCACAAACACCAATACAAGTATCTCTTTACAAACATTAACACAAGTATCTTTCACAGACACCTGGTTAACTTTATTTGAAAATAGAAAGAAAATAACTTGAAGAAAGTGTTTTTAAATGAGGTGTTAAAGTTTAAAAGTTGAATGTGAAATAACAATAAGTTACATACATTCTTCGGTGATCAGTTGAAAAACATATGTGCATCATTGTTAGTTCACTCAAATCCTGATAGTGAATGGGTTTAATATGTATTTTCTTTCACGTATAGAAAGTACACATCAATCATCGCACTATCTTGACCATTATATTTGAATTTAACTATAGTTTTTTTAATAATAAATTAGACAATGCATAAGTATGAGTTTTAGGCTTACCTGGATTATCATAAATACCTTGATGTTGAGAATTACCCTCTTGATCGAAAGAGAAGTTGTCGTCCTCATGGTTGACTTGTGAAAAATAACAATCCTTGATGAAATCTGTAAGAAGTAAACCTTGAGAAAACTTTTTAAAGTCTCATGTTGCTTGTCTTGAAATCCTTAATTTAATCTCTAAACAGCAATGGTAGATATCAAGCTTACATACATATATATGTACAAACTCAAGTCTATATACTAGTGAGGTGAAATGATCTTACGGCCTAGAATAATGTCAGCCTTAATGTTAGGATCTAGTATGGAATTTTATCCCAGACGTGAGTCCTTATATAGAAGAAAACATTTAAAACCATTAAATCCAATGATGGATCAAGATCATAATAATAACAATTGCTCTTTTTATTATTTAATTATTTATTCTTTTCAAGCTTAAATAGATGTGCAGTAGGTGAGAATAAAACATCAACACATTTAAACAAAATAAAAACTTTAAAGTCAAAAGCTTTTAAATTTTAGAGCTTTAATCAAAGTCCCCCCTTTTTTTTAAAAAAGCTATAAGCTTTTATTAGCTTTTTCTAATATAAGCTTTAATGCTTATACATTAAGCTTTTTAAAAGAAAATAAAGATTACACATAGGATATTTTCAAAAAGTTTGCCCGCCATTTGGATTAGAAGGAGTAGAGGGAATCAAAAATGTTTTCAAAGCTTTTAAGTGAAAGCTTTATTAAGTTTTAAAGCTATAATAGATATAGTAAGCTTGTAAAAGCTTCACCCAGCTGCCACGGCCTGTAAAATGACGCACCAGGGAGTCCGGCCAGCAGCGCGCAGCGCGAATCAGATGGAGGGAGTAGGAGAGAGAAGCCGCCGTCGGAGAAAGAGGGTGGGAAAAAATAATAATTGGGAAGTATATATATATATATAATTATTGGATCTTAAAAAAATAGAACTAAACCACTAACGTAGTATTATTTTTGGAGAAGAGGAGGAGAAATTTTAAAAGCCCCCCAATATCGAAATTGACCATGCATGACGCAAGTTTAGCAATTCTGAGATAAGACCCACAATCTTCTCTTCTCACAGAGCTAATTATGGAGAGGATTTGAATTGAGGAAGGTGATTTTGGGAGAAGAAGGGTGGTTTTTGGGAATCCATGGATGGTTTTCTTCAAAAGGGTGGCTTTCTTCCTAGCCCTTGATGCAAATGGCTTTCTTCCTAGCCCTTGATGCAAATCTTGATCTAATGGTCCTTAAAATTCACATAATCATACCTTCTTTTGCCCAAAGTTCTTCCACACCTTCTCTTCTTTACCACTTAGATTTTGGAATGAATTGTGTCCTTGTCCAAAGCCTTGTACCCTTGCGCTACTACAGATTCTACTCTTAGATTTTACTCTTCTCGTGCAAGTATTTTTGAATTTGTTGAAAAGCCTTCAAATTTGCTCCAAGCTAATTATAACCTTTGAGTAAAAATCAATTTGCCGTGCTCTGATACCACTGTTACAAGACCATGGTACATGGAGATTAGATTATTCCATAAATTAAATAACAAAAGAAATAATCCATAACATCATAGCATAAATCAAGAGCATGAAAAATCAAAGAACACAAGATTGGGTACAATCTCCCCCCGGCGTGTGTGGCTCCACTTCCACACGTGGTATTTAAATCATATTCATAAATTTAGCCCTTGAAGCCATAAATAACATAGCTATTCCAAAATTGGGCTTTTACAAAATTGAACCTTAGTCCAATGCTTTTAGAGAATCTCATAAAAAATAAACCTTGCCCAACATATATACAATGGGCCAAACCATACAAAATTAAATATTTAGCACACATGTGCTAGACTAGATAATCTTGTCCAATGTTCACCTTGGTCGTCCCGAAACTCATGATCTATACTCAACATAATCCACAATGTTAGATCACAATTACTTTGGAATCACTCACAAAAATAATTCTAACAAATAGAAATCATTCACTACCATGCTTCACACATGAACCATGCATCACAATCACTCACACATGAACCATGCATCACAATCACTCACAATCAAACTCACACATTTCTTACATGCGTCACACATGTCACAGTTGGTTAGATTCATTCACAACCAAATTAATCACACTTGGGTCACCCAAGATATTCTTTCTACTTATTGGATCACCCAATAATAAATTAATTACCATAACATTCATCACACGTATTCACGAAGTATACCACAAGTTCCACGCGTGTCACAGCTCGTTGGACTCACTCATAACCAACTAGGGTCACCCTCATTAATTCAGAAGAGTTGATTGGATTCACTCATAATCAAACTCACACATTTCTTACATGCATCACACATGTCACAGTTGGTTGGATTACTCACAAGCAAATTAATCACACTTGGGTCACTCAAGATATTCTTTTTACTTATTGGATCACCCAATAATAAATTAATTACCGTAACACAACATTACGTGGACCTTAGTCGATCTACCCCCCATAGCCAAAAACACATCACTTCAAGGCTCAGTTGGTAGCCATGATTTCTCTCAAGCTACTAGTTTCTCCTATGCTTAGCATGGCCTACTATCTAAACCCCGAGCACATAGAACTAGTAACAAATATATTTTGGTGGGGGCCATAGATTATTGCGCCAAGTGAGTGGAGCCAAGGCACTCACAGAAAATAAAGTCACACTAGTGGAAATTTTTATATATGAAATGATCATGACAAGGTTTCTATATCCAATCAAATTGGTTAGTGACCAAGGAGGCCATTTCACGATGATGTGATGTGGAGTCTCAGAGAGTAGCACATGATTATACACAAGAAATCCATCATGTATTATCCCGAGGCTTTGCTTATAATTTCAAGGTCTTAGATTTACTAGTATATACTGGCAATAAAGAGCTGCAGTTATACCCTTGGTATATATGGGTAGTCACGGTCCTTGGAATTTTAAGGTAAATACCATCATGTCTAGGCCTCAAGTAAGTCACTGATTCCATACAATTCCGGTACTTCCATTTGAAGACCCAATTACCTATTTATGAATCTTCATTCTGAATATCAATTTGTATGAATTTCATCATACAATTACAACCTTTTACTACTACTTCATAAATTTTTGACATTTCTGGTTTCTCGGTTGATCCACTTTAGCCAATTCACTGTGATACCACCTGAAAGATCCCTGTCGCCTTCGCGCAACGAATTCTTGGAGCTAGCAGTGGAAGTAGCACTTCTTGCACGAGGCAGGGTCCCTCACTCGGGGCTTCGCCCACATATATCCGGACAAGAGACTAATCCCTCGGTTCTTCCAAAATCGAACTCGAAAAAACTTCCCTCACCCGGAAAGCACGGGGGATTCCTCCAGGATATTTTTACTCTAACGTAGTCAAGCAAGAGCCTTCACTATAATTGAACTGATCTGACCAAACCCGTAAGTCCCTTAGTCAGATCAAGGAAAAGACTTGCACTTGGATCATAGAGAAAACGCTTTTTTCCTCATTGAGAGGCATAGCCGTTAATTCTTTTCCATAGAACAATTTTTATCCACGATTTATATCATCTATCAAACCATAACAGAATTGAGTCTCATTTTAGGGATCCATCAGTCCAGCCTAACCCCATCCAGTCCCGCAAGTTAGCCAACCACTATAGTGATGGGATCCATTTAAGAATTTGGTTAGGTTTTGTCCCAGGTACCAGGGAAAAGAGTTCCCAAGTCCCCTAACCAGATATTCATGCAAACTTAAAACTAGTCATCCCAATTACACACCCAATATGAAATTGCCTTTTTCATCACAGATTCAGCTATCTTTAAAATAATATTTTAATGAAACTATAGAATCACTGATCATAATCCTCCAAAATTATTTGGTTGAATCCTAATTTCTAATTTTTCCTTCATCGGTGTACCTATGGCATCATTGGCAACCAGAACGCTCACCACCTGTCCACTCTCAGGGACCTTTTCGATAGTTCCTAGCTCATAGTACCCGGCAATATATTCACTTATAAAAATCAAAATGGAATCTCCGTTAAATATCAGCAAGATCAACCACCAACAGATCCATATAAAAGAGCCATGGACTCATCCGTTGAGGACCAGCAAGGTTAATCAACCAGGTCCATGCCCGAATTCAGAAAACAACTCTTACTCCTTGTTCCAATATCTTCCCCAACGCACGTGTGGGTATCTTCAGCGACCCAGAGCCCGAGCACTGTGTGGTCAGCACCCTCTAGGATCCTTCACAGGTCACCTAGCGACTCATAGGCCACTTCTTTAGTTCCTCATCCACCGTACCACCATTTAAATCAAACCGAGGAGGCTGGTCAAGACCTCGGCAGACCTTGCTACGCGAGATGTCCTCCATTGACTCGCCGTCAGCTGTTGCAACTTTATCAGTTAGGTCTCCATGACCTCATTCACAAGACCGTCAAAATGCTTCCCCAGCATTCTTGACATAAAACAATCATTTAAAAACAGGTCATAAATAGAGTTTCTATAATGAACTCCCGTCTTTCCACTTTGTTCCACATCAATCCACATTATTTAATCTACATCCATTTCATATGTATTCCCATTCTCATCCAATCTCATCATTTTTCACCTCATCACATCTTTCCTCCTTTATCCTCATCAGATCTCATCCACTCGCATCTACCCATACCCACATCTCATCACCTCACAATCATTCACATCTCATCCATTCATATCTACCTCGATCCACATCACATCCATTTGACCTCACATCTCATTCATTCACATCTATCCCAATTCACATCCCATCACATCTCATCCATTCACATCACATCTCATTCATTTACATCTATCCCATTTCATATCACATCTCATTCACATCACATCTATCCATTTCACATCACATCACCTCCATCCATTCACATCCATCACATCACATTCATCACATTCATTCATATCCACCACATTCATTCATATCCATCACATTCATTCTCATCACCCTCCATCCAATCATTTACATGTACGACTATCCACATCTATCCATACATTCATATCTATCACTTCACATCCATATATATTCATGTCACATCACATCACATTCTTTCACATACACATCCACATCCACATCCATTCTTCACATACACATTCACATCCATTCTTCACATACACATCAACATCCATTTTCATCACATACACATTCATTCTTCACATACACACTCACATCCATTCTTCACATACACATTCACATCCATTCTTCACATACACATCCACATCCATTTTCATCACATACACATCCACATCCATTCTTCACATACACATTCACATCCATTTCCTTCACATATCATCCATTCACATCTCATATCATTCATTTACATCCCGATTCACATGACATCACATCTCATCCATTCATTCACATCTATCTGATTCACATGTCATCACATTTATTCACTTAGGGACCGCTTCGTCGACCCTCGCCCATCGTACCGGAAGCGCACCATTTTTAAACCATACCGAGGTTGGTTAAGACCTGGGCAGGCTTTGTCGCGTGAGCCGTCCTTTGAACACTCCCCGCTCGCTGATTGCAACTGAACTTCCCGTAGAAAAACATATACCAAATGCTCCCTCTAGCATTCTAGCGCGTAAGACAGACCTTTAAGAAAATAGGGTTTCTATGCAAGTTTTCAGTTTGATTTTCTTTTAAATACAAGAGTATTTCTTGAATCAGTATCCCCAAAACTTCTTAATCGAAATTCTTATTTTCATACCAGAATTCCTTGAATTCTATAACTTTGATCCACATATCAATTCAAAGGGTCTCAAAGTTAGTTTTAGATTTGGCGAGAATTTTGAGTCTATTTTTCTAAACTGGTCACATCTTCTTTCCTCGAAACTGACGAAAGAGTTTGGTTTTGGTCATAGTCTGATTCAAGGTTTGAGTTGGATAAGATATTTCTTGAACTATCTTTCTCGAAAAGGTTTGATAATTCAGTTACTATTTTACTGAATTTCTTTCTTTGAGTATTCACTTAACTGATCTCTAAATTAGTTACGAATTCCAATGAGGAATAAATTAATCATTTATGTGAATATTTTGATCTTGATAGATTTCTTGAATTTTCTTTTTACAATCCCTGTGAATATAAAACGATAGAAATTTCTCTGGTAGAGTATTTAATTATTCATTCATCAAATACTCATAGAATTTATGAGAATTCTAATTTTGATATAAAAATTCTTTATGCATCTATTTATGCATAAAAATCAACTTCAATGGGAATAACACTTTTATAAAAAATTTCCTTTTATGCATCTATTTGTGCATAAAATCAATTTTAATAGGAATAACACTTTTAAAATAAAACGAATTTCTTTATGCATCTATTTATGCATAAAAATCAAATTTCATAAGAATAATGCTTTTATAATAAAAAAACATTCCTTTATGCATCTTTTTGTGCATAAAAATTAAATTTAATAAGAATAACACTTTTATAATTAATAAATTCCTTTATGCATCTTTCTATGCATAAAAATCAAATTTAATAAGAATAACACTTTTATAATAATAAAAATTACTTTATGAATCTTTCTATGCATAGAAATAAAATTTAATAAGAATAACTCTTTTGTAATTAAAAAAAATCCATTATGCATCTTTCTATGCATAGAAATCAAATTTAATAAGAATAACACTTTTCTAATAAAAAAATTCCTTTATGCATCTTTCTATGCATTAAAATCAAATTTAATAAGAATAACACTTTTATAATAAAAAAATTTCCTTTATGCATCTTTCTATGCATAGAAATCAAATTTAATAAGAATAACACTTTTATAATAATAAAAATTCCATTATGCATCTTTCTATGCATAGAAATCAAATTTAATAAGAATAACACTTTTGTAAAAAAAAATTTCCTTTATGCATCTTTCTATGCATAGAAATCAATTTTAATAAGAATAACACTTTTGTAATAAAAAAATTTCCTTTATGCATCTTTCTATGCATAGAAATCAATTTTAATAAGAATAACACTTTTGTAATAAAAAAATTTCCGTTATGCATCTTTCTATGCATAAAAATCAATTTTAATAAGAATAACACTTTAATAATAATAAAAATTCCTTTATGCATCTTTGTATGCATAGAAATCAATTTTAATAAGAATAACACTTTTATAATAAAAAAATTTCTTTATGCATCTTTCTATGCATAGAAATCAAATTTAATAATTAATATCAGTGATATCCATGCATATTCATAGGTGAATATGTACATGGAGAAATTAGAATATTTCTTTTAGATGTAAAAAGGGTGGGAATTACTCTTTTAGAAAAACATAAAAACAAACTTTCTTTTCACAAAATTTTGGAAAATTTTGCCATAACCTCCTTTGTATGGCTGACCATTTCTCATTTTTATCTTTGTACAATTAGCTTAATTAACCCAATTTAGAATTATAGAAATCTAATCTATATAATATTCTAAATTCAAGAGAGTAAACAATAAGAAGAGTTTAATTAATCACTTAGTTAATCTTTTTAGGATTAAGAAAGGTTGGAATGTAAAGAAGAGAAGGGGGTGGCCTTTTCATCAAAGGCATAGCATTTGAGTTTGATTCAATCACCTGCAATTCATAAAAATCAAGAAAACCATAGATTTTTCATTAAAATTTGTAAACAAAGTAAGAAAATTAGCTGACATGGAGCTTGTAAGCTCTCCTTTGGCTTGAGGTATTGAGGGTTCTACTATTGTTTAAAGCAATAGTGGCCACGCCAATTCACTTTGGAGAGGATTAGGCCAAAAACAATTGAATTTCTAAAAAATTCAATGTAGATGGCTCAAGACAGGAGCAGAGTAACAGTGCATAAACACCATTAAGCTTACAAAGGGGGAGGCTTCTATTTATAGGAAAAAGCGAGCCTCTATCCAAGAAAATTGATTCTAGAAATTTTCAGATCAGTTTGGTCAATTTTTGACCATTTTTGGGTCAGTTCAGCTTACTTTTTGGATCTAGTTTTGAAAAGGGAGAGAAGAGAGATGAAAATAACTCATTTTATTGATTAAAAATTGGGGGTAATGATGAGAAAAAGGCACCTAATTCATGAGGGGAGATCTTCACACTCAAGTGTCAAAATTCAGTTTTTTAATTCTTTTCTTTGGTCCTTAGTCCACCACTCTTCATCTTATATGAGCATTTACTTATTTTTGGGGGGTTTTTTTTAATTCTTCAATTTATCTCCTCCTTACATTTGGATTAATCTTATTGGTCCATAGGAAGCTTAATTGGACCATAATCGAAAAATTTCTGAAAATCTGGACCCTTAGGCTAAGGTCCTTTATACTTGATTTTAATTAATTCCAATCGCACATTGGAAAGTTCTTTTTGAATTTTTGTTTCAAGGGAAACCATTTTAGACACTAGGAGGATTTTTATATCCAAAAATATCTCAATTTTGAATTACCTCTCTCTAGGCCAAAACAAGATCTTTCTTTTATTTTAGAGAAGGGGAGGTTCTTACACCTACACACCTCAAGAGTTGGAGGGAGGAATCTTACATCCTACCCCACTTAAAAAACGCGAGATGTCCTCATCTCGCAAACTAGAGGACAACTCTTTCCCTTAAGATCCAACTGATTCTGCATCCCTTATAGTCTGGTCAACCCAACAGAATCCTGGGATAAAGATCCCTCATCATCAGATAACAATTCATTCAGATCATATCATTCATATCTTTAACACAATAATGGTACATTAGACCAAAATTTCCATGTGAACATTCCTCCATGGAAATTTCAATTATACAAATTTTTAATTTGTCATCCCTTAACTTGATCCACTGGGTCAAGTGTTAACAGTAGCAAGCTGTTAGCACAATCCACTAATCTCATAGTGATTTGCTGAAGTCATTATCGTCATTCCAGTTACGAACATCATCACAGGGACTCGTCCCATTCATCCTCATTGTAGTTTTGCTCAGCTTATCGCTTTTCAACCGAAATTCAGGAATCATCATTTTTCAATCAGAATCCAAATCAACTCATCAGTTCTCAACCAGAATTTTAAAATCATATCAATCACATTTGAATTCATCATCTAGATAGCATTTTTGCTTATAATTTCAAGGTCTTAGATTTACTCATATATACTGCCAATAAAGAGCTACAGTTATACCCTCAATATATACGGGTAGTCACGATCCTTGGAATTTTAAGGTAAATACCATCATGTCTAGGCCTCAAGCAAGTCAGTGAATCCATACAATTGCGGTACTTCCATTTGAAGACCCAATTACCTATTTAGGAATCTTCATTTTGAATATTAATTTGTATGAATTTCATCACACAATTACAACCTTTTACTGCTACTTCATAAATTTTTGACATTTCTGGTTTCTCGGTTGATCCACTTTAACCAATTTGCTCTGATACCACCTGAAAGATCCCTGTCCCCTTCGCGCAACGAATTTTGGGAGCTAGCAGCGGAAGTAGCACTTCTTGCATGGGGCAGTGTCCCTTACTCGGGGCCTCGCCCACGTATATCCGGACAAGAGACTAATCCCTCGGTTATTCCAAAACCGAACCCGAAAAAACTTCCCTCGCCCGGAAAGCACGGGCGATTCCTCCAGGATATTTTTACTCTAACGTAGTCAAGCAAGAGCCTTCACTAACTGAACTGATCTGACCAAACCCGTAAGTCGCTTAGTCAGATCAAGGAAAAGACTTGCACTTGGATCATAGAGACCAATGCTTTTTTCCTCATTGAGAGGCACAGCCGTTGATTCTTTTCCATAGAATAATTTTTATATCTACGATTTATATCATCTATCAAACCATAACCGAATTGAGTCTTACTTTAGGGATCCATCAGTCCAGCCTAACCCCGTCCAGTCCCGTGGGTTAACCAACCACTGTAGTGATGGGATCCATTTAATAATTTGGTTAGGTTTTGTCCCGGGTACCAGGGAAAAGAGTTCCCAGGCTCCCTAACCGGATATTCATGCAAACTTAAAACTAGTCATACCACTTACACACCCAATATGAAATTGCCTTTTTCACAGATTCAGCTATCTTTAAAACAATATTTTAATGAAACTATAGAATCACTGATCATAATCTTCCAAAATTATTTGGTTGAATCCTAATTTCTAATTTTTCCTTCATCAGTGTACCTATGGCATCATTGGCAACCAGAACGCTCACCACCTCTCCACTCAGGGGCCTTTTCGATAGTTCCTAGCTCATAGTACCCGGCACTATATTCACTTATAAAAATCAAAATGGAATCTCCATTGAAGATCAGCAAGATCAACAAACATATCCATATAAAAGAGCCATGGACTCATCCGTTGAGGACCAGCAAGGTCAATCAACCAGATCCATGCCCGAATTCAGAAAACAACTCTTACTCCTTGTTCCAATATCTTCCCTGTTGCACGTGTGGATATCTTCAGTGACCCAAAGCCCGAGCACCGTATGGTCAGCACCCTCTAGGATCCTTTGTAGGTCACCTAGCGCTTCACTCATAGGCCGCTTCTTTAGTCCCTCATCCACCGTACCGGAAGCTCAGCATTGAAATCGAGGCTGGGTCAAGACCTTGGTAGACCTTGCTACGTGAGACGTCCTCCATTGACTCTCCGTCAGCTGTTGCAACTTTATCAGTTAGGTCTCCACGACCTCATTCACAAGACGATCAAAATGCTTCCCCAGCATTCTTGACATAAAACAGTCATTTAAAAATAGGTCATAAATAGAGTTTCTATAACGAACTCTCGTCTTTCCATTGTTCCACATCAATCCACATTATTTAATCCACATCCATTTCATATGTATTCCCATTCTCATCCAATCTCATCATTTTCCACCTCATCACATCTTTCCTCCTTTATCCTCATCAGATCTCATCCACTCGCATCTACCTATATCCACATCTCATCACCTTACAATCATTCACATCTCATCCACTCGCATCTACCCATATCCACATCTCATCACCTTACAATCATTCACATCTCATCCATTCATATCTACCCCGATCCACATCACATCCATTTCACCTCACATCTCATTCATTCACATCTATCCCAATTCACATCACATCTATTTCACCTCACATCTCATTCATTCACATCTATCCCAATTCACATCCCATCATATCTCATCCATTCACATCATATCTCATTCATTCACATCCCATCATATCTCATCCATTCACATCATATCTCATTCATTTACATCTATCCCGTTTCACATCACATCTCATTCACATCATATCATATCTACCCCAATCCACATCACATCCATTTCACCTCACATCTCATTCATTCACATCTATCCCAATTCACATCCCATCATATCTCATCCCCGATCTACCCCGATCCACATCACATCCATTTCACCTCACATCTTATTCATTCATATCTACCCCGATCCACATCACATCCATTTCACCTCACATCTCATTCATTCACATCTATCCCAATTCACATCCCATCATATCTCATCCATTCACATCATATCTCATTCATTTACATCTATCCTGTTTCACATCACATCTATCCATTTCACATCACATCACCTCCATCCATTCACATCCATCACATCACATTCATTCATATCCATCACATCACATTCATTAATATCCATCACATTCATTCTCATCACCCTCCCATCACATATATTCTATTTGCATAACATCACATCACATCTATCCACATCATATCTCATTCATACACATCCATCCAATCACATCACATTTATTCATATCCATCACATTCATTCTCATCACCCTCCCATCACATATATTCTATGCACGTAACATCACATCACATCTATCCACATCATATCTCATTCATACATATCTCATCTCATTCATCCACATCCATCCAATCGTTCACATGTACGACTACCCACATCCATCCATACATTCATATTTATCACTTCACATCCACATATATTTATGTCACGTCACATCTCTTTACATCACATCACATTCTTTCACATACACATCCACATCCATTCTGCACATACACATCCACATCCATTCTTCACATCACATACACATCCACATCCATTCTTCACATACACATCCACATCCACATCCATTCTTCACATACACATTCACATCCATTCTTCACATACACATCCACATCCATTTTCATCACATACACATCCATTCTTCACATACACACTCACATCCATTCTTCACATACACATTCACATCCATTCTCTTTGCATACACATCCACATCCATTTTCATCACATACACATCCACATCCATTCTTCACATACACATTCACATCCATTTTCTTCACATATCATCCATTCACATCTCATATCATTCATTTACATCCCGATTCACATGACATCACATCTCATCCATTCATTCACATCTATCTCATTCACATGTCGTCAAATCTATTCACTCAGGGACCGCTTCGTTGACCCTCGCCCATCGTACCGGAAGTGCACCATTTTTCAACCATACCGAGGTTGGTCAAGACCTGGGCAGGCTTTGCCACGTGAGCCGTCCTTTGAACACTCCCCGCCAGCTGATTGCAACTGAACTTCTCTTAGAAAAACATATACCAAATGCTCCCTTAAGACAGTCCTTTAAGAAAACAAGGTTTCTATGCAAGTTTTCAGTTTGATTTTCTTTTAAATACAAGAGTATTTCTTGAATCAGTATCCCCAAAACTTCTTGATCGAAATTCTGAATTTCATACGAGAATTCCTCGAATTCTATAACTTTGATCCACATATCAATTCGAAGGGTCTCAAACTTAGTTTCAGATTTGGCGGGAATTTTGAGTCTATTTTTCTAAACTGGTCACACCTTCTTTCCTCGAAACTGACGAAAGAGTTTGGTCTTGGTCATAGTCTGATTCAAATTTTGAGTCGGATAAGATTTTTCCTGAACTCTCTTTCTCGAAAAGGTTTGATAATTCAGTTACTATTTTACTAAATTTCTTTCTTTGAATATTCACTTAACTGATTTCCAAATTAGTTACGAATTCCAATGAGGAATAAATTAATCACTTATGTGAATATTTCGATCTCGATAGATTTCTTGAATTTTCTTTTTACAATCCCTATGAATATAAAACGATAGAAATTTCTCTCTTCGAGTATTTAATTATTCATTTATCAAATACTCATAGAACTTAAACACAGAATTTAAGAGAATTCTAATTTTGATATAAAAATTCTTTATGCATCTATTTATGCATAAAAATCAACTTCAATGGGAATAACACTTTTATAAAAAAATCCTTTTAGTCATCTATTTATGCATAAAATCAATTCTAATAAAAATAATACTTTTAAAATAAAACGAATTTCTTTATGCATCTATTTATGCATAAAAATCAATTTTTATAAGAATAATGCTTTTATAATAAAATAATTCCTTTATGCATCTTTCTGTGCATAAAAATTAAATTTAATAAGAATAACACTTTTATAATTAATAAATCTCTTTATGCATCTTTCTATGCATAAAAATTAAATTTAATAAGAATAACACTTTTATAATAATAAAAATTGCTTTATGCATCTTTCTATGCATAGAAATAAAATTTAATAAGAATAACTCTTTGTAATTAAAAAAAATCCATCATGCATCTTTCTATGCATAGAAATCAAATTTAATAAGAATAACACTTTTGTAATAAAAAAATTTCCTTTATGCATCTTTCTATGCATTAAAATCAAATTTAATAAGAATAACATTTTTATAATAAAAAAATTTTCTTTATGCATCTTTCTATGCATAGAAATCAAATTTAATAAGAATAACACTTTTATAATAATAAAAATTCCATTATGCATCTTTCTATGCATAGAAATCAAATTTAATAAGAATAACACTTTTGTAATAAAAAATTTTCCTTTATGCATCTTTCTATGCATAGAAATCAATTTTAATAAGAATAACACTTTTGTAATAAAAAAAATTCCTTTATGCATCTTTCTATGCATAAAAATAAATTTTAATAAGAATAACACTTTAATAATAATAAGAATTCCTTTATGCATCTTTCTATGCATAGAAATCAATTTTAATAAGAATAACACTTTTATAATAAAAAACTTCCTTTATGCATCTTTCTATGCATAATAATTAATATCAGTGATATCCATGCATATTCATAGGTGAATATGTACATGGAGTAATTAGAATACTTCTTTTAGATGTAAAAATGGTGGGAATTACTCTTTTTGAATAACATAAAAATAAACTTTCTTTTTCACAAAATTTTAAAAATTTTTGCCATCACCTCCTTTGTATGACTGACCATTTCTCATTTTTATCTTTCTACAATTAACTTAATTAACCCACTTAAGAATTATAGAACTCTAATCTATACAATTTTCTAAATTCAAGAGAGTAAACAATAATAAGAGTTTAATTAATCACTTAGTTAATATTTCTAGGATTAAGAAAGGTTGGAATGTAAAGAAGAGAAGGGGGTGGCCTTTTCATCAAAGACATAGCATTTGAATTTAATTCAATCACCTGCAATTCATAAAAATCAAGAAAACCATAGATTTTTTATTAAAATTTGTAAACAAAGTGAGAAAATTAGCTTACATGGAGCTTGTAAGCTCTCCTTTGGCTTGAGGTATTGAGGGTTCTACTATTGTTTGAAGCAATAGTGGCCACCAATTCACTTTGGAGAGGATTAGGCCAAAAACAATTGAATTATTAAAAAATTCAAATGTAGATGGATCAGGACAAGAGCAAAGTAATAGTGCATAAACACCATTAAGCTTTTACAAAGGGGGAGGCTTCTATTTATAGGAAAAAGTGAGCCTCTAACCAAGCAAACTGATTCTAAAATTTTCCAGATCAGTTTGGTCAATTTTTGACCATTTTTGGGTTAGTTCAGCTTACTTTTTGGATCTAGTTTTGAAAAGGGAGAGAAGAGAGATGAAAATATCTCATTTTATTGATTAAAAATTAGGGGTAATGATGAGAAAAAGGCACCTACTTCATGAGAGGAGATCCCCACACTAAGGTGTCAAAATTTAATTTTTTAATTCTTTTCTTTGGTCCTTAGTCCACTCTTCATCTTATGTGAGCATTTACTCATTTTTGGGGGGTTTTTCTTTTATTCTTCAATTTATCTCCTCCCTACATTTAGATTAATCTTATTGGTCCATAGGAACCTTAATTGGACCATAATCCAAAAATTTCTAAAAATCTGGACCCTTAGGCTAAGGTCCTTTATACCTATTTTCAATTAATTCCAATTGCACATTGGAAAGTTCTTTTTGAATTTCTATTTCAAGGGAAACCATTTTAGACACTAGGAGGATTTTTTTATCCAAAAATATCTCAATTTTGAATTACCTCCCTCTAGGCATTTTCTCTCTCCAGGCCAAAACAGGATCTTTCTTTTATTTCAGAGAGGGGAATAATTATAAGATCAGAAGGGGAGGTTCTTACACCTGCACACCTCAAAAGCTGGAGGGAGGAATCTTATATCCTACCCCACTTAAAAAACGCAAGATGTCCTCATCTCGCAAACTAGAGGACAACTCTTTCCCTTAAGATCCAACTGATTCTGGGTCCCTTATAGTCTGGTCAACCCAACAAAATCCTAGGATAAAGATCCCTCATCATAAGATAACAATTCCTTCAGATCATATCATTCATATCTTTAACACAATAATGGTCCATTAGACCGAAATTTCCATCTGAACATTCCTCCATGGGAATTTCAATTATACAGATTTTTAATTTGTCATCCCTTAACTTTATCCACTGGGTCATCCCTTAACTTGATCCACTGGGTCAAAAGTTAACAATAGCAAGCTGTTAGCACAATCCACTAATCTCTTAATTTGTCATCCCTTAACTTGATCCACTAATCTCTTAATTTGTCATCCCTTAACTTGATCCACTGGGTCAAGTGCTAACAATAGCAAGCTGTTAGCACAATCCACTAATCTCATAGTGATTTGTTGAATTCATTATCGTCATTCCAGTTACAAACATCATCACAGGGACTCGTCCCATTCATCCTCATTGTAGTTTTGCTTAGCTTATCGCTTTTCAACCAAATTCAAGAATCATCATTTTTCAATCAGAATCCAAATCAACTCATCAGTTCTTAACCAGAATTTTAAAATCATATCAATCACATTCAAATTCATCATCTGGATAGCATTTTTGCTTATAATTTCAAGGTCTTAGATTTACTCATATATATTACCAGTAAAGAGCTGCAGTTATACCCTCGGTATATACGGGTAGTCATGGTCCTTGGAATTTTAAGGTAAATACCATCATGTCTAGGCCTCAAGCAAGTCACGGATTCTATACAATTGCGGTACTTCCATTTGAAGACCCAATTGCCTATTTATGAATCTTCATTTTGAATATTAATTTGTATGAATTTCATCACACAATTACAACCTTTTACTGCTACTTCATAAATTTTTGACATTTTTGGTTTCTCGGTTGATCCACTTTAGCCAATTTGCTCTGATACCAGCTGAAAGATCCATGTCTCCTTTGCACAACGAGTTTTGGGAGCTAGCAGCGGAAGTAGCACTTCTTGCATGGGGCAGGGTCCCTCACTCGGGGCCTCGCCCACGTATATCTGGACAAGAGACTAATCCCTCGGTTCTTCCAAAACCGAACCCCAAAAAACTTCCCTCATCTGGAAAGCACGGGTGATTCCTCCAGGATATTTTTACTCTAACTTAGTCAAGAGCCTTCACTAACTGAACTGATCTGACCGAACCCGTAAGTCCCTTAGTCAGATCAAGGAAAAGACTTGCACTTGGATCATAGAGACCAACGCTTTTTTCCTCATTGAGAGGCATAGCCGTTGATTCTTTTCCATAGAACAATTTTTATCCGCGATTTATATCATCTATCGAACCATAACAGAATTGAGTCTCATTTTAGGGATCCATCAGTCTAGCCTCTAACCCCATCCAGTCCCGTGGGCTAGCCAACCGCCCAACCACTGTAGTGATGGGATCCATTTAAGAATTTGGTTAGGTTTTTTCCCAGGTACCGGGGAAAAGAGTTCCCAGGCCCCCTAACCGAATATTCATACAAACTTAAAACTAGTCATACCACTTACACACCCAATATGAAATTGCCTTTTTCACAGATTCAGCTGCTTTTAAAATAATATTTTAAAATAATATGAAATTACCTTTTTCACAGATTCAGTTGCTTTTAAAATAATATTTTAATGAGACTATAGTATCACTGATCATAATCCTCCAAAATTATCTGGTTGAATCCTCCAAAATTATCCGGTTGAATCCTAATTTTCATTTTTTTCTTCATTGGTGTACCTATGGCATCATTGGCAACCAGAACGCTCACCACCTGTCCACTTAGGGGCCTTTTCGATAGTTCCTAGCTCATAGTACCCGGCAATATATTCACTTATAAAAATCAAAATGGAATCTTCGTTGAAGATCACCAAGATCAACCAACACATCCATATAAAAGAGCCATGGACTCATTCACTGAGAGCCAGCAAGGTCAATCAACCAGACCCATGCCCGAATTCAGAAAACAACTCTTACTCCTTGTTCCAATATCTTTCCCGACACACATGTGGGTATCTTCGGCGACCCACAGCCCGAGCATCGTATGGTCAGCACCCTCTAGGATCCTTCGCAGATCACCTAGCGCTTCACTCATAGACCGCTTCTTTAGTCCCTCATCCACCGTACCGGAAGCTCACCATTTAAATCGAACCGAGGCTGGGTCAAGACCACGGCCGACCTTGCTACGCAAGATGTCCTCCATTGAGCTATTGCAACTTTATCAGTTAGGTCTCCATGACCTTATTCACAAGACGGTCAAAATGCTTCCCTAGCATTCTTGACATAAAATAGTCATTTAAAAACAGGTCATAAATAGAGTTTCTATAACGAACTCTCGTCTTTCCACTTTTTTCCACATCAATCCAAACAAGAGACTAATCCCTCGGTTCTTCCAAAACCGAACCTCGAAAAAACTTTCCTCGCCCGAAAAGCACGGGCGATTCCTCTAGGATATTTTTACTTTAACGTAATCAAGAGCCTTCACTAACTGAATTGATCTGACCAAATCCGTAAGTCCCTTAGTCAGATCAAGGAAAAGACTTGCACTTGGATCATAGAGACCAACGCTTTTTTCCTCATTGGGAGGCACAGCCGTTGATTCTTTTCCATAGAACAATTTTTATACACGATTTATATCATCTATCGAACCATAACAGAATTAAGTCTCATTTTAGGGATCCATCAGTCCAGCCTAACCTAATCCAGTCCCATGGGTTAGCCAACTGCCCAAACACTATAGTGATGGAATCCATTTAAGAATTTGGTTAGGTTTTGTCCCGGGTACCAGGGAAAAGAGTTCCCAGGCCCCCTAACCGGATATTCATGCAAACTTAAAACTAGTCATACCACTTATACACCCAATATGAAATTGCCTTTTTCACAGATTCAGCTGCCTTTTTCACAGATTCAGCTGCCTTTAAAACAGATTCAGCTGCCTTTAAAACAGATTTAGCTGCCTTTAAAACAGATTCAGCTACCTTTAAAACAGATTCAGCTACCTTTAAAACAATATTTTATTGAAACTATAGTATCACTGATCATAATCCTCCAAAATTATCCGGTTGAATCCTAATTTCTAATTTTTCCTTCATCGGTGTACCTATGGCATCATTGGCAACCAGAACGCTCACCACCTATCCACTCAGGGGCCTTTTCGATAGTTCCTAGCTCATAGTACCCGGCAATATATTCACTTATAGAAATCAAAATGGAATCCCCGTTGAAGATCAGCAAGATCAACCAATAGATCCATATAAAAGAGCCATGGACTCATCCGTTGAGGACCACAGCAAGGTCAATCAACCAGATCCATACCCGAATTCTGAAAACAACTCTTACTCCTTGTTCCAATATCTTTCCTGACGCACATGTGGGTATCTTTGGCAACCCAGAGCCCGAGCATCGTATGGTCAGCACCCTCTAGGATCCTTCGCACATCACCTAGCACTTCACTCATAGGCCGCTTCTTTAGTCCCTCATCCACCGTGCGCCGGAAGCTCACCATTTAAATCAAACCGAGGCTGGTCAAGACCTCGGCTGACCTTGCTACGCAAGATGTCCTCCATTGACTCTCCGTCAGCTGTTGCAACTTTATCAATTAGGTCTCCACAACCTCATTCACAAGACAGTCAAAATGCTTCCCCAGCATTCTTGACATAAAACAGTCATTTAAAAATAGGTCATAAATAGAGTTTCTATAACGAACTCTCGTCTTTCCACTTTGTTCCACATCAATCCACATCCATTTCATGGGTATTCCCATTCTCATCCAATCTCATCATTTTCCACCTCATCACATCTTTCCTCCTTTATCCTCATCAGATCTCATCCACTCGCATCTACCCATACCCACATCTCACCCACTCGCATCTACCCATACCCACATCTCACCCACTCGCATCTACCCATACCCACATCTCATCACCTCACAATCATTCACATCTCATCCATTCATATCTACCCCGATCCACATCACATTCATTTCACCTCACATCTCATTCATTCACATCTATCCCAATTCACATCCCATCACATCTCATCCATTTACATCACATCTCATTCATTTACATCTATCCCGTTTCACCTCACATTCTTTCACATCTATCCCAATTCACATTCCATCACATCTCATCCATTCACATCACATCTCATTCATTTACATCTATCCCGTTTCACTTCACATCTCATTCACATCACATCTATCCATTTCACATCACATCACCTCCATCCATTCACATCCATCACATCACATTCATTCATATCCATCACATTCATTCTCATCACCCTCCCATCACATATATTCTATCCGCATAACATCAAATCACATCTATCCACATCATATCTCATTCATACATATCTCATCTCATTCATCGACATCCATCCAATCGTTCACATGTACGACTACCCACATCCATCCAATCGTTCACATGTACGCATGTACGACTACTCACATCTATCCATACATTCATATCTATCACTTCACATCCACATATATTCATGTCACATCATATCTCTTTACATCACATCAAATTCTTTCACATACACATCCACATATATTCATGTCACATCATATCTCTTTACATCACATCAAATTCTTTCACATATACATCCACATCCATTCTTCACATATACATCCACATTCATAGGCACATCCATTCTTCACATACACATTCACATCCATTCACATCTATTCTTCACATACACACTCACCTCCATTCTTCACATACACATTCACATCCATTCTCTTCACATACACATCCACATCAATTTTCATCACATACACATCCACATCCATTCTTCACATACACATTCACATCCATTTTCTTCACATATCATCCATTCACATCTCATATCATTTACATCCCGATTCACATGACATCACATCTCATCCATTCATTCACATCTATCTCATTCACATGTCATCACATCTATTCATTTAGAGACCGCTTCGTCAACCCTCGCCCATCGTACCGGAAGCGCACCATTTTTCAACCATACCGAGGTTGGTCAAGACCTGGGTAGGCTTTGCCGTGTGAGCCGTCCTTTGAACACTCCCCGCCAGCTGATTGCAACCGAACTTTCCTTAGAAAAACATATACCAAATGCTCCCTCCAGCATTCTGGCGTAAGACAGTCTTTTAAGAAAACAGGGTTTCTATGCAAGTTTTCAGTTTGATTTTCTTTTAAATACAAGAGTATTTCTTGAATCAGTATCCCCAAAACTTCTTGATCAAAATTTTTAATTTCATACCAGAATTCCTCGAATTCTATAATTGTAAGATCCCTATCCCCACCGCGCAACAATTTTAGGGGTGCTAGCAGCGGAAGTAGCACTTCTTGCACGGGGCAGGGTCCCACACTCGGGGCCTCGCCCACCATGGATATCCGGACAAGAGACTAATCCATCGGTTTTTCCAAAACCGAACCCGGAAAAAACTTCCTTTGTCCGGAAAGCACGGGCGATTCCATTAGGATAACTTTTCCCTAACATAGTCAAAAGCCTTAACTAACTGAGCTCATCTGACCGAATCCATAAGTCCCATAGTCAGATCAGGGAAAAAGATTGTACTTGGATCATAGAGACCAACGCTTTTTTCCTCATTGAGAGGCACAGCCGTTGATTCTTTTCCATAGAACAATTTTTGTCCAGAATCTACTTCATCTATCGAACTAAACAGAAATTGACTCTCGATTTACGGATGCATCAGTCAAGCCTAACCCCATCCAGTCCCATGGGTTAGCCAACCGCCCAACCACTGTAGTGATGGGATCCAATTAGGAATTTGGTTAGGTTTTGTCCCGGGTACCACCAGGGAAAAGAGTTCCCATGCCCCCTAGCCATCCATGTTCATGCAAACATAAAACTAGTCACACCACTTACACACCCAATATGTAATTACCTTTTTTCTCAACATCAGCTAACTTTAAAACAATCCTTTAATGAAACCATTGTGTCACTGATCACAATCCTCAAAATCTCTGGTTGAATCCTTATTTCCAATCATTCCTTCACCGGTGTACTTATGGCATCATTGGCAACCAGAACGCTCACCACCTGTTCACTTAGGGGCCTTTTCGATAGTTCCTAGCTCATAGTAACCGGCAATATATTCTCATAACAAAATGGAATCTCCATGGAAGATCAGCAAGTTCAACCAACAGATCCATATAAAAGAGTCATGGACTCATCCGTTGAGGACCAGCAAGGTCAACAACCAGATCCACACCCGAATTCAGAAAACAACTCTTACTCCTTGTTCCAATATCTTCCAATGTGGGTATCTTTGGTGACCCAGAGCCCGAGCACCGTATGGTCAGCACCCTCTAGGATCCTTCGCAGGTCACCTGGCGCTTCACTCATAGGCCGCTTCCTTGGTCCCTCATCCACCGTACCGAAAGCTCACCATTTAAATCGAACCGAGGCTGGTCAAGACCTCGGCCGACCTTGCTACGCGAGACGTCCTCCATTGACTCTCCGTCACAGCAGTTGCAACTTTATCAGTTAGGTCTCCACGACCTTAATCACAAGACGGTCAAAATGCTTCCCTAGCATTCTTGACATAAAATAGTCATTTACAAACAGGTCACAAATACAGTTTCTATATTGAACTCTCGTCTTTCCACATTATCCCTCATCAATCCACATTACTTATTCCACATTCCATTCATATGTGTACTCATTCTCATCCAATCACATCATTTTTCATCTCATCACCTCAGATTCATTCACATCACATATCATATATTCACATCCCAATTCACATGTCATCACATCTCATCCATTCACTCATATCGACGACACATCATTTCACATACACATTCGCATTCATTATTCTACATACACATCCACATTCGTACATCCACATCATACATCCAATTCCACATCCGCATTCATACATACACATCCACATCCATACATCCACATCCACATTCATACATCCATATCCACATCCACATCCATACATCCATTTCCACTCCACATCCACATGCATACATCCATTTTCACATCCACATCCACATTCCATATCTACATCTACACATCCACATCCATACCCATATCCATACATCCACATTCACATTCACATCCATACATCCATATCCACATTCCACATTCATACATCCACATCCACATTCACATTCATACATCCATTTTCACATCCTCATTCATACATCCACATCCACATACATACTTCCATACATCCACATCCATACATCCACATCCACATCCACATCTACATCCATACATCCATTTTCACATCCATTTTCACATCCTCATTCATACATCCACATCCACATCCACATCTACGTCCATACATCCATTTTCACATCCACATTCATACATCCACATCCACATACATACATCCACATCCGCATCTACATCCATACATCCACATCCACATCCACATCCACACATCCGCATCTACATCCACATCCACATCCACATCCACATTCACATCCATACATCCATATCCACATTCCACATTCACATTCATATATCCACATCCACATCTACATTCATACATCCACATTCACATCCATACATCCATTTCCACATTCCACATTCATACATCCATATCCACATTCACATTCATACATCCACATCCACATCTACATTCATACATCCACATCCACATCCACATTCACATCCATACATCCATATCCACATTCCACATCTACATCCATACATCCACATCCATACCCACATCCATTTACATCTATCTAATTCTTATCACATCTTATCACATCTATTTAAAGAATGTAGGAGAATTCTAATTTTTTGATATAAAGATTCTTTACGCATCTAATTATGCATAAGACAACTTTAGTAGGAATAACACTTTTATAAAAATCCTTTTATGCATCTATTTAGGCATAAGTTCAATTTTAAGGAAAATAACACTTTCGAATTAAAAATAAACCTTTTATGCATTTTACTATGCATAAATTCCATTTTAATGAGAATAACACTTTCAAAATAAAAATAAATCTTTTATGCATCTAGCTATGCATAAATTCCATTTTAATGAGAATAACACTTTCAAAATAAAAATAAATCTTTTATGCATCTAATTTTAATTTCAATGAAAATAATACTTTCGAAATAAAAATAAATCTTTTATGCATCTTTTTATGCATAAAATCAATATTGATAAGAATAACTCTTTTGAATTAAAAATAAAATTCATTATGCATCTATTCATGCATAAAATTAAAATTGATGAAAATAACTCTTTTGAAATAAAAATAAAATTCTTTATGCATCTATTCATGCATAAAATCAAAATTGATGAAAATAACTCTTTTGAATTAAAAATAAAATTCTTTATGCATCTATTTATGCATAAAATCAAAATTGATGAGAATAACACTTTTGGATTAAAATAAATTCTTTATGCATCTTTCCATGCATAAATCCAATTTAGTAAAAATTACACTTTTAGAATAAAAGAATTTCTCTTATGCATCTAATTTATGCATAAAATCCATTTATGATGAAAATCACACTTTTAATATAAAAAAATATCTTTTATGCATATGTTTATGCATACAAATCATTTATGATGAAAATCACTCTTTTAATATAAAAGAATTTCTTTTATGCATCTATTTATGCATAAAAATCATTTATGATAAAAATCACACTTTTAATATAAAAATATCTTTTATGCATATGTCTATGCATACAAATCATTTATGATGAAAATCACTCTTTTATCACTCTTTTAATATAAAAGAATTTCTTTTATGCATCTATTTATGCATAAAAATCATTTATGATGAAAATCACACTTTTAATATAAAAAAATCTTTTATGCATACAAATCCTTTATGATGAAAATCACTCTTTTAATATAAAAGAATTTTTTTTATGCATCTATTTATGCATAAAAATCATTTATGATGAAAATCACACTTTTATAATCAAAATAACAATTTTAATATACTTCCTTTTATGCATGGAATTTAATTCTAAAGAAAGTAACACTTTTTTAATAAAATATTTTTTTTTGTATGCATTTTCTTATACCTAGGATGAAAATTAACACTTTAAGAATACATATACAATGGGAATTACTCTTTTTAAATTAAAAAAAGTAAAACTTATTTTTCATAATTTTAGAAAATTTTGCCATAACCTCCTTTGTATGGCTGACCATTTTTTAATTTTTAATTCTCTAAAATTAATTAGAAGTTCACCAAGAGTATTTAAATCATTCTAATGTAAACATTTTCTACTTATCAAAGAGAAACATTATGAAAAACTTGATTTTATCCATTAATCATTCATCTAGGATAAAGAATGGTTGGATTTACTAAAGAAGAGAGGGGAATGCCTTTTTTCAATGAGGCATAACATCATAATCATTTTAGAGAAGACAAAAATCATAAAAACCATAAAATGAAATAGAAAAGAGAAGAATCTCCAACTTACAAGGAGAATTTGAGAGCTTTCCTTTGGCTTGATGGTTTGAGGGATCTACTCTTGTTTGAAACAAGAGTGGCCACCAATCTTTAGAAGAGGGAAGGTCAAAAACTAATGAACTATGAGTAAATTCACAGTTTTTGGCTCTTGGGAGAAGCAGGGTAACAGTGCAAAAAACACTATTAAGCTTTAACAAAGGGGGAGACTTCTATTTATAGAATAAAGTGAGCCTCTAACCAAGCAAACTAATTCTAAAATTTTTCAAATCAGTTTGGTCAATTTTTGACCATTTTTAGGTCAGTTTAGCTCACTTTTTGGATCTAGTTGAAATAGGAGAGAGGAGAGATAAAAATATCTCATTATTCGGGAGTTTAAAACTCTCCCCCACATGTGAAATAGGCGCCTCCTTCATGAGGGGAATTCCCCCATATTGAGGTGTCAAAATGCATCATTTCTTCTAAGTATCTCTCTTTTTTAACTAATAACCTTGTCCTTATTCAACTCTTCATCTTATGTGAGTATTTACTCATTTTTGGGAGGATTTTCTTTATTTCTTCCATTCATCTCCTCCACACATTTGGATGAATCTTATTGGCCCATAGGAACCTTAATTTAAAATTTTAAAAAAATCTTGACCCTCAGGATAAGACCTCTTGAACAGATTATACTTGATTTCTAATGCACCTTCTGAAAATCTTTTTGAACTTCTGTTTTGGGGGAACTTATTTTAATAAGAAGAGATATTTTTCCATCCAAAAATATTTAAAAACTGAATTACCACTCTCTAGAAGATTTTCTCTCTCTAGGCCAAAACTGGTAGAAACAAGATCTTTTATATTTCTGAAGAGGGATTTGACTACAGGAGAAGATACTGGACATCCTGAGAGGCTGGGGAGGAATCTTACAATAGCCTTGATCCACAGATCAATTCGAAGGGTCTATAACTTAGTTTCAGATTTGGCAAAAAATTTGAGTGTATTTTTCTAAACTGGTCACACCTTCTTTCCTCGAAATTGACGAAAGAGTTTGGTCTTGGTCATAGTCTGATTCAAGGTTTGAGTCGGATAAGATTTTTCCTGAACTATCTTTCTCGAAAAGGTTTGATAATTCAATTACTATTTTACTGAATTTCTTTCTTTGAATATTCACTTAACTGATTTCTAAATTAGTTACAAATTTCAATGAGAAATAAACTAATCATTTATGTGAATATTTCGATCTCTATAGATTTTCTTAATTTTCTTTTTACAATCTCTGTGAATATAAAACGATAGAAATTTCTCTCTTAGAGTATTTAATTATTCATTTATCAAATACTCATAGAATTTAAACATAGAATTTAAGAGAATTCTAATTTTGATATGAAAATTCTTTATGCATCTATTTATGCATAAAAATCAACTTCAATGGGAATAACACTTTTATAAAAAATCCTTTTATGCATCTATTTATGCATAAAATCAATTTTAATAGGAATAACACTTTTAAAATAAAATGAATTTCTTTATGCATCTATTTATGCATAAAAATCAATTTTTATAAGAATAACACTTTTATAATTAAAAAATTCCTTTATGCATCTTTCTGTGCATAAAAATCACTTTCAAAATTAAAAAAATCCCTTTATATATCTTTCTATGCATAAAAATCAAATTTAATAAGAATAACACTTTTATAATAAGAAAATTTGCTTTATGCATCTTTCTATGCATAGAAATCAAATTTAATAAGAATAACTCTTTTGTAGTAAAAACAATTCCGTTATGCATCTTTCTATGCATAGAAATCAAATTTAATAAAAATAACACTTTGTAATAAAAAAATTTCCTTTATGCAACTTTCTATGCATAGAAATCAAATTTAATAATAATAACACTTTTATAATAAAAAAATTCCTTTATGCATCTTTCTATGCATAGAAATCAAATTTAAAAAGAATAACACTTTTATAATAATAAAAATTCCATTATGCATCTTTCTATGCATAGAAATCAATTTTAATAAGAATGACACTTTTGTAATAAAAAAATTTCCTTTATGCATCTTTCTATGCATAGAAATCAATTTTAATAAGAACAACACTTAAATAATAATAAAAATTTCTTTATGCATCTTTCTATGCATAGAAATCAATTTTGATAAGAATAACACTTTTATAGTAAAAAAATTCCTTTATGCATCTTTCTATGCATAGAAATCAAATTTAATAATTAATATCAGTGATATCCATGCATATTCATAGGTGAATATGTACATGGAGTAATTAGAATATTTCTTTTAGATGTAAAAATGGTGGGAATTACTCTTTTGGAATAACATAAAAACAAACTTTCTTTTTCGTAAAATTCTAGAAAATTTTGCCATAACCTCCTTTGTATTGCTGACCATTTCTCATTTTTATCTTTCTATAATTAACTTAATTAACCCAATTTAGAATTATAGAACTCTATTCTATACAATTTTCTAAATTTAAGAGAGTAAATAATAAGAAGAGTTTAATTAATCCCTTAGTTAATCTTTCTAAGATTAAG
The DNA here is from genome assembly GCF_041138505.1 of Cibotium barometz. NCBI lineage: Eukaryota > Viridiplantae > Streptophyta > Polypodiopsida > Cyatheales > Cibotiaceae > Cibotium > Cibotium barometz. The sequence continues at coordinate 5,629,205 of NC_141096.1, read as the reverse complement.
AAAGGTTGGAATGTAAAGAAGAGAGGGGGTGGCCTTTTCATCAAAGGCATAGCATTTGAATTTAATTCAATCACCTACAATTCATAAAAATCAAGAAAACCATAGATTTTTCATTAAAATTTGTAAACAAAGTAAGAAAATTAGCTTACATGGAGCTTGTAAGCTCTCCTTTGGCTTGAGGTATTGAGGGTTCTACTATTGTTTGAAGCAATAGTGGCCACTAATTCACTTTGGAGAGGATTAGGCCAAAAACAATTGAATTATTAAAAAATTCAATGTAGATGGCTCAGGATAGGAGCAGAGTAACAGTGCATAAAAATTAAGAAAACCATAGATTTTTCATTAAAATTTGTAAACAAAGTAATAAAATTAGCTTATATGGAGCTTGTAAGCTCTCCTTTGGCTTGAGGTATTGAGGGTTCTACTATTGTTTGAAGCAATAGTGGCCACCAATTCACTTTGGAGAGGATTAGGCCAAAAACAATTGAATTATTAAAAAATTCAATATAGATGGCTCAGGACAGGAGCAGAGTAACAGTGCATAAACACCATTAAGCTTTTACAAAGGGGGAGGCTTTTATTTATAGGAAAAAGTGAGCCTCTAACCAAGCAAACTGATTCTAGAATTTTCAAGATCAGTTTGGTCAATTTTTGACCATTTTTGGGTCAATTCAGCTTACTTTTTGGATCTAGTTTTGAAAAAGGAGAGAGGAGAGATGAAAATATCTCATTTTATTGATTAAAAATTGGGGGTAATGATGAGAAAAAGGCACCTACTTCATGAGGGGAGATCCCCACACTGAGGTGTCAAAATTTAATTTTTTAATTCTTTTCTTTGGTCCTTAGTCCACTCTTCATTTTATGTGAGCATTTACTCATTTTTGGGGGGTTTTCTTTTATTCTTCAATTTATCTCCTCCCTGCATTTGGACTGATCTTATTGGTCCATAGGAACCTTAATTGGACCATAATCCATAAATTTTTAAAAATCTAGACTCTTAGGCTAATGTCCTTTATACCTATTTTCAATTAATTCCAATTGCACATTGGAAAGTTCTTTTTGAGTTTCTGTTTTAGGGAAAACCATTTTAGACACTAGGAGGATTTTTATATCCAAAAATATCTCAATTTTGAATTACCTCCCTCTAGACATTTTCTCTCTCCATGCCAAAACAGGATCTTTCTTTTATTTCAGAGAGGGGAATAATTATAAGATCAGAAGGGGAGGTTCTTACACCTGCACACCTTAAAAGCTGGAGGGAGGAATCTTACACTTTGGGTTTTTGTGCTAATTTTTTGTGTGCAGCATCAAGCTTTTCTTACTTGTGTTAATCATTATCATTGGCTTAATCTCATGCTTAATCACCATGATTAATCTACACTTCTTTCCACACTAATCTGTGCCAAACTCTATTTTACCAACATGGTATCCGAGCCATAATCAATAGACCTCATTACTAATTAGTAATCCTATTTAGTGATAATCTTATTCTTTCCTCTATGCCTAGACACCCCCTATCAATGTTTTGCTTTGTTCTCCCTCTATAAAGCATTATTCTCTAAGTTTTTTTATGCATATTGAAGATACACAAAGCTATATCGTCACCTCAAAGGTCTCAACCCAACTCAATCAAGCAAAGGTGGCAATAATCAACATAAACACATCATGGAAAATGTAAAATAGGCACCTCCTCTTCGAGTGGGTTCAATTCCTCTTGGGCATCTTGTAGTGGGTCTACATGGAGTGCATTGCCCAAATCTTAAAGCAAAATGATCACTGATGGTTGGTGAGAATTAAAGGTTTTGTAAATTTTCATCAGTATTTTATAATTAACATTAAATTAGTGTTAATTAAGTGCTTTAAGTCTCATCATTGAGGATTTAATTCAAACATTGGGGAGTTGTTATTGCAAGCCATTGCATCATTTTTTAAAACCCCCTTGATTTAGTGCTTCATTTGCATCCTCCAAAACCCACTAGTTTTGTGCCTATCTTTCATGGGGGAGTTTACTAATCATGTTTAAATATATCATTAATCACTTAATCTCTATTATCAAAGAATTAGACATTTTCCTATTTAGCAAAACCAAAGGGCAAGAGCTTCCTACATATCAAGAATACCATCCAAGGGTAAATCCAAAAGCTTTAAAAAAAAGGGCCACATTACTATCACTATGCTCCTGCTATGGGCCTCTCAAAGTTCTTCAGTTGCAATATGCAACTCTACCTTGTTGAAGGAATAAGCAATGAAGAGGAGCACAAGCTAACAAAATGAGAGTCAAACATGTCATACATGATTACCTATAGTAACTTACCAAATAGTGCTTATAAATACTTTTGCACTTACACAAAACCTATAGTCTCCAACATAACAATACTATAAACCTATTATATTGCAATTATAATAACTAGAGAAACTTACCTATAGCAACCTATTAAACTTGGGATAGACTATCAAAACATGATTAGGTAAGTTTTTGCAGGTATGTATGGAAGTTTACAATGACCAATTTCCTTATGGGAAAGGGATATTGGGAATTCATCATAAGTGATGAAAAGGAGCCAAAGATTGCCGAAAGTTTACAGGTATAAATCTAGATGTGTCTCACTTGTTTGGATGTATTGCATATATGCATATTCATGAAGGTAACATCCACATCCACATCCATACATCCATTTCCACATCCATATCCATATTCATACATCTACATCCACATCCACATTCATACATCCACATCCCCATTCACATTCATACATCCACATCCACATCCACATCCATACATCCACATCCACATCTTCATTCATACATCCACACTTCCATTTCCACATCCACATTCATACATCCATATCCCCATTCACATTCACATTCATACAGAATAAAATCATTTATGATGAAAATCACACTTTTAATATATAAAAAATATCTTTTATGCATATGTTTATGCATAAAAATCATTTATGATAAAAGTAACACTTTTATAATAAAAATATTCTTTTATGCATTCTTTTATGCATAGAAATCAATAATGATAAAAGTAACACTTTTATAATAAAAATATTCTTTTATGCATATAAATCAATAATGATAAAAGTAACACTTTTATAATTAAAAAAAATATTCTTTTATGCATACCTTTAAGCATAGAAATCAATAATGATAAAAGTAACACTTTTATAATAAAAATATCTTTTATGCATGCCTTTATGCATAGAAATCAATAATGATAAAAGTAACACTTTTATAATAAAAATTATTCTTTTATGCATCTTTCTATGCATAAAAATCAATATGATGAAAGTAACTCTTTTGTAATAAAAAAATATACTTTTATGCATAAAAATCCATAATGAAGAAAGTAACACTTTCATAATAATAAAAATTATGAATAAGTATCATTCATAGAATTTAATTCTATTGAAAATCATTCTTTTATAAAAATTAATCAATATGCATCTTTCTATGCATGAATGAAAATGACACTTTTAGAATACTCTAACGATGGGGATTACTCTTTTTGATTAATAAAAGATGAAATTTATTTCACAAATTTTCAGAAAATTTTGCCATAACCTCCTTTGTATGGTTGACCATTTTTTAATTTTTTACTCACTAAAATTAATTAAAAGTTTAGCAAGAGTATTTAAATCATTCTAGTGTAAACATTTTCTACTTATTTAAGAGAACATTATGAAAAAACTTGATTTTATCCAATAATCAATCATCTAGGATAAAGAATGGTTGGATTTACTAAAGAAGAGAGGGGAATGCCTTTTTTTTAATGAGTCATAACATCATTTCATTATTATAGAGGACAAAAATCATAAAAAACCATAAAAGAAATAGAAAAGAGAAGAATCTCCATTTTACATAGATAATTTGAGAGCTTTCCTTTGGCTTGATGGTTTGAGGGTTCTACTCTTGTTTGAAACAAGAGTGGCCACCAATCTTTTAGAAGAGGGAAGGTCAAAAACTAATGAATTATGAGTAAAATTCACAGTTTTTGGCACTTGGGAGAGGCAGGGTAACAATGCAAAACACTATTGAGTTTCAACAAAGGGGAAGGCTTCTATTTATAGGAAAAAGTGAGCTTCTAACCAAGCCAATTGATTCTAGAATTTTCCAGATCAGTTTGGTCAATTTTTGACCATTTTTAGGTCAGTTTTGCTCACTTTTTGGATCTAGTTGAAACAAGAGAGAGGAGAGAAAAATATCTCATTATTTGGGAGTTTAAAATTCATTCAAGCATGTGAAATAGACGCCTCCTTCATGAGGGGAATTCCCCCATACTGAGGTGTCAAAAATGCATCATTTCACCTAAATCTCTCTCTTTTTTAACTATTAACCTTGTCCTTAGTCAACTCTTCATCTTATGTGAGTATTTACTCATTTTTGGGAGATTTTTCTTTTATTCTTCTATTTATCTTCTCCCTACATTTGGATGAATCTTATTGGTCCATAGGAACCTTAATTTAAAATTTTGAAAAAATCTTGACCCTCGGGATAATGCCTCTTGAACAGATTATACTTAATTTCTAAGATGAGATATTTTTCTATCCAAAAATATTTAAAAACTGAATTACCACTCTCTAGAAGATTTTCTCTTTCTAGGCCAAAACTGGTAGAAAGATCTTTTATATTTCTGAAGAGGGATTTGATTACAGGGGAAGATGCTGGACATCTTAAGAGGCTGGGGAGGAATCTTACATTCTCCCCCACTTGAAAAACGCGAGACTCGCCGTAATCTTGCAAACTAGGGGTAATCTCGCAATAGATCGGCTTCATTCTTTACCAATAATTCTCTGAGAATTCTGTTCCTGAAAATCTTTTCTCGAACATCAAGAATTTCTTCAGGTTGGAGTTCCATCTGCCCTTGGGTTGAAGAGGTTAGGATTTCATCACCAAGCACATGATTTGGGCTTGGCACATATTTCTTTAGAAGGCTTACATGAAATACATTATGAACTTTGAGATGAGAAGGCAGAAGAACCTCGTAGGCTAAGTCACCTACTTTCTTTGTAATAATCAAATATGGCCCACAATATCTGGGGGATAACTTCTTGTACTTCCCAAGAGATAAAGAACTTCTTTTGGGCCATACTCGAATGAAGACCATATCTGTTTCTTTGAATTCTCTGTTTGTCCTCTTCTTATCTACATATTGCTTTTGTCTATCTTGGGTAGCTTTTATATCTTTACGAATTGCCTGCATTTGCTGCTCCATGTCATCAAGCATTTGTCTGGACATCTCAACCCTAATCAATGGGTCGGACCAAGTTAATGGAGTTAAGCAATCTTGTCCATACAAAGCTTTGAAAGGGCTCATCCTAATACTTCTATGATAAGAAGCATTGTAGGTGAACTCGACTAGGTGCACATAGCTTAGACACTTCTTGGGTTCCCTGCCACATAGCATGACCGAAGTATATCTTCGATTACTTGGTTTATCCTTTTAGTTTGACCATCGATCTCAGGGTGATAAGCTGTGCTGAGATCCAAGAAAGTTCCCACGGCTTCAATAAATGCAATCCAGAACCTTGAAGTAAACTTGGGATCTCGATCACTTACTATTCTTCTGGGTAGGCCATGCAAAATGAAGATTTCTTTGAGGAACACTCTGGCCACATCCACTACAGTGTAGGTTTCTTTTACTGGGATCAGATGGGCAACTTTGGTTAGTCTGTCAACTACCACGAAAATGGAGTTGTAACCTGATTGCACTGAAGGTAATCCAGTAATAAAGTCCATACTGATACATTCCCACTTCATCAGGGGGATGTCCAATGGATGTAACTTCCCAAGCATTTTTACTCTTTCAACTTTGACTTTATGGCATGTCAGACATTGATGTACATGATTCAGTACATCCTTTTTCAGACCAGGCCAAAAGAAGCTTTTCTTTACAAACATGTATGTTTTGATGAAACCTGGATGTCCTGCTATAAGGTTGTCATGGGCTTCAGTCAAAATTTGACCCTTGGTTCCCTCATCAATAGGGCCAAAGAATCTATCCTGCATGATCTTCTCTCTTGCTTCAATAATCAAAGGATTTGATACTACAGTAATTGCAAGCAAGGAGGCTTTTCTGCTGAGGGCATCTGCTACCACATTTTCTTTGCCTGGGCGGTACTTGATTTCAAAATCAAATTCCTGTAGGGTCTGCATCCACCTTCTTTGGCGCATGTTGAGGTCCTTCTGAGTAAAGATCCACTTTAAGCTCTGATGATCTGTCATCAAAGTGAATCTTTTTCCCAGTAGGTAATGTCTCCACAACTTTAAGGCATAAACTACTGAAAGTAATTCCAGGTCGTGGACAACATAATTCCTCTCATGCGTTCTGAGCTTTCGGGATTCATAGGCCACTGCATGACCTTCCTGCATGAGTGCACCTCCCAGGGCAAAACCACTTGCATCAGTTACTACCTCAAAGGGTAGAGAGAAATCTGGTAGCTTCAGAACGGGACTGGTTACCAAGGCAGTCTTCAGCTTATCAAAAGCACTCTGGCACCTAGTAGACCACTGAAATGGGGTATTCTTTTTGAGAAGGTTAGTCATGGGGGAAGCTATGAGAGCATACTTTGGTATAAAAATTCTATACCAACCAGTCAATCCCAAGAATACTCTGACTTCTTTCACTGTCTTTGGTTCTGGCCAATCTATGACTGCTTGGACTTTTACAGAATCTAGAGAAATTCCATCTTTGGATACCAGAAAGCCCAAGTATTCAACGTGGTCGGCAGAGAAAGTGCATTTGCTCTTTTTGGCAAAGAGTTGGTACTTCCTTAGAACCTCCAGAACTTTTCGGACATGAGTCTCATGGTCAGCTGCATTCTTTGAGTAAATCAGAATGTCATCGAAGAAAACTAGAACAAGATCATCCAAGTATTCTCTGAGAATATCCTGCATTAGGCGATTGAATGTAGCTGGGGCATTAGTTAATCCGAACGGCATGACAGTAAATTCATAATGCCCATAGCAAGTATTGATGGCTGTTTTCGGTATATCTTGATCATTGATCCTGATCTGGTAATACCCGGATTTGAGATCTATCTTTGTGAAGATCTAGGCTCCATTTAGCCTGTCCAGAAGCTCATCAATTCTTGGGATAGGGTACTTATTCTTAACTGTCAGTTGATTTAAACCTCTGTAGTCCACACAGAGTCTAAGCGTTCCATCTTTTTTTTTCTGAAAGAGAACTGGCGCACCCCAAGGTGAAACACTGGGTCTTACAAACCCTTGTTCTAACAGCTGCCTAAGCTGTTCCTTGAGTTCAATGGCTTCAGGGAACTGGCATTTTGTACGTGCGCAGGGCTACTGGTTGAGCTCCGGGGGTCAATTCAATCACATGATCTACTTCCCGGATTGGAGGCATTTCAGTTAGCTCTAATGGGAATAGATCATCAAATTTATTTAACCATTCTGGTTCTTTAGCCTTAAGCTTTGAGTCTATTGGGTTCATTTTGACAACATGAATTTGCTGCTTCTTTCTAAGTCCTTTCAACAACCTAGAGGCTTTTACTAACTGAAGGTCTTGGGATCTGGAAACTCTAGTTCCTTGAACTTTATTCCCGTGAAGATCATGGAAGGAAATGGTTCCATTGTGACATTGTGGAGCCAATCCATTCCAAGGATCCCGTCAAAAACTCCCAGAGATAAGACTTTGAACTGACAGTCGGTTACATTACCATCTAGATTAAACTGGATAAGATCTGTCTCATGGTGAGTGAAAAGAGTCTTCCCACTAGCCAATTCAACTTGCATAGGTTTCCCTGATTTCTGTTCTAAGACTAGCTTACGCAAGTATCCGGAAATGAATGAATGAGAACTGCCTGAATCAATCAAAAGCTTAAAAGGCTTACCCTGATATTCTGCTGGAGTATGGATGACTGAGAACTAACGGTGAGGTCCTTGGTTTTCAATTGCAGCAAAGATCTGCCCTCTTTCCTCTTCTACTACATCAGAAATTGTGATGCAAGTATCCGGAAATGAATGAATGAGAACTGCTTGAATCAATCAAAAGCTTAAAAGACTTACCCTAATATTCTGCTGGAGTATGGATGACTGAGAACTGACAGCGGTTAGGTCGGTTTTCAATTGCAGCAAAGATCTGCCCTCTTTCCTCTTCTACTACATCAGAAATTGTGACTACTCTGGCTGCTGTAGTCTGAGGCGGAACTCTTTCTCTTTGGTTGCCCCAGTTCTAGGAAGGAGTTCTGAGGTTACTTTGGACAGAGGCAAATGGCTGAGCTAGAGTTATTCTGGGGTTTCCTTGGCTTGGGTGAGAGACGGCGGACCCTGATTAGACTGGTATGAAGGGGTTGGTAACTGAACTCGGGTGTGAAGGGGTTGGTCTCTGAACTCGGGGTCCTTGACTTCCCTGTCCCCTTGACATGGTAGGAGTCGGGCAATCTTTCAGTTGGTGACCGAAACGTTGGCATCCAAAACATCGGTTTTCACTTTTGAGTTCATCCTTCTGATTTCTTGAAAGAGGGGGGCTCCTGAGAAAGTATTCTGGGGGAAGGGTCTTCCTTCACTTCGGAATCTTCTTGCATCCTGATTCTCATTCGAACCTTACTGTCTCTTCGGGGGTGGAAAGTTTGAAGTACTTCCCTGGGCTTGGAATCTTTTAAAGTTAGAGGGTGCAGGCCTTGGGGGCGGGACCTTTACTACAAAGGCTTTGGCAAAATCCTTTGCCATTCTTACTGCTTCAGCCATGGACACTGGCTTGGCATTTTTGACCACTATGTCCAAGGGTTCGTTCATTCCCCGAATGAACCTGGCCACCATGAGTTTTTCTTCATCTAGAGGTGGTGAATATTTGAGTAGAAGAGCAAAGGCCTGGTGATATTCCTCGATGGTTTTGCTCTCCTGCTCTAGCTCTAAGAATTTGTTCATTTTGATTTCCAAAAATCCAGGGGGACAAAATCTCTTTCTTAGATAGGTTTTTAGGTCGTTCCAGGACTGAGTATTTTTGTCCAGACGGTTGGTGTCAGAGTGGTTCCTCCATGCTACCCTGGCTATTTCCACTATTTTCAACAGGGCAAGAGCCATTTTGCTCCGCTCATTGTAGCCTGTGATGTCAAAATATTCTTCCATGGCTTCCACCCATTTCTCCACAGCCTCGCCCAAGTTCTCCCCTTCTCCTTTGAAGGGTCTTGGTGGCTGAGTCCTATGAAGAGCCTTGCGAACATCAAGGTCAAGCTCGTCATCTTCAGAGAGAGGGTCTGGCTGACGGCCACGGTTTCCTTGTCTCATGATTCTACCAAAAATTTATATATTATTGAATTTTTATTTTGATATCATTCACGAGATCCTAAGACTTAAGAAGTTCGAAAAACAATTTCTTAATAAACAAGACAATGATCTTATTGGAGATCTATGACATAAGTCCGATGTTGCAATATGTACATAGAGCAGCTCGGCTCTAGAATTCAAAATCTCCTTGGGAGTCGCATAAGACGATGGTACTGGGCCATAGCCATGCCCTGATACAAACGTTCACTTACTGACAAGGGAGCTATTATTTTCTCCTTAGGAATAAAACAACTAAGGAGTCTGTAGACTTGGCATGAAAGTCTGAAATTCCGAGGCGTCAAATGATATAGAATGACGCCACGCACCATTTTCAGCTTTAACAGAATCATAGCCAATGAGAGGTTCTGCCACAGCATTGCATGGCGGTCGCAAGAGGCGTGGACATACGAGGGACATACTGCCCTGCAAACCACTTATGCTGTAGTCTCTCCACTGGGTTAGGAAAATATAAATCCTTGAAATGGCGTGCGAGTCTTGCTCGGCTTGTTCGAGTTGAAGCGGAAGAAATGAGATGCTCGAAGGCGAACGCAGTCATATCTTGAGACTGGGTGAGGTCGGGAATACCAGATAAATAGGGAACTTCCATTTATAAAAACAATTTCTTTGATTAAAAATTCTTCATTAAAGAAGCTTACGGAATGAAAATACATTATGAAAATGCTTTTTCTGAGTTTTTATTATCAATTTCTGATAAGAATTCATTTATCTTTATTAGCTTTCAGCAAAGCTCTGATACCAACTGTGAGATCCCTCTACCCCCTCCACGCACCGGGACTCCCGGTAGCTGACAGAGCGGAAGCAGCCCCCTCATGCGCGGGGCAGGGTTTCTCACTCAGGGCCTCGCCCACGAATGTCCTGGCACAAGACAAGGCTAGTGGTCACTCCGAAAACCGAAACCGGGAAAATTTTCCATGCCCAAAAAGCGGAGACGATTCCACCATTTTGAATTTTCTTAACGAATTTTTCTAACGGGATCAATTCTAAACTATCCTTCACCTGAATAAACCAGATAGAAGAAAACTATCACTGATATAATTTGATCATCTGAGTAATCTCAATGCTTTTTTCCTAATCAAGATCAGGCAGCCGTTGATCCACTCAATTGAGAAATTTATCAGGGAATTAACTAGCTACTCGAATCCTAGAGTAATCCTAAGATTTTTCAGTTTGATTATTAAAACTATACTGATTCTAGCCTAACCCCATCCAGCCCATGGGTTAGCCACCACCCTACCACTAGAATCGGTGGAACCAAACAAGTACTCACCCACCCATAATTGAAATGCCTTTCTTAACTTTAGCTTTAGAAAACAGATACGCACACACTCCTCTTTAAAACTTTAATATAAAAATAATCCATTGACAAAACAGATATGATCACAGATTTCATAATTCAAAATTTCCATTCAATCCCTTGTTTCACAAAAACAGTACCACTCTAGACTCTCCGTTGGGACCAACTGGTCAGCAACGAGATCCAGTAACAGATTACAATAATCACTTCGTCTCAACATATATATATATATTTTTCTTGACATACGTATGGGTGTCCTAAGCACTGTGAGCCTGTGCATCGCTTGGTCAGAACCCTCCAGGATCCTCCTTAGGTGTCCTGGTACTTCACTCAGTGACCGCTTCATCGGCCCTCGCCCATCGTACCGAAAGCACACCATTTTTCACCATACCCAGGCTAGTCAAGACCTGGGCAGGTTTTTTGCCGCGTGAGCTGTCCCTCGAACACTCCCCGCCAGCTGTTTTGCAACCGAACTTCCCTTAGATAAACATATATGCCAAATGCTCCCTCCAGCATTCTGGCGTAAGACAATCCTTTAAGAAAACAGGGTTTCTATGCAAGTTTACAGTTTTGATTTGTTTGAAAACCATGAATAATCTTAAATCCGTATCTCGATACTTCTAGATCCAGGTATGAATTCCAAACAGAATTCCTCGAATTCTGTTAACTTGATCCTCAGATTAAAATCAAAAGTCTTAACTTAGTTTCGAATTCGGTGGGTGTTTTGAGTGCATTTTTCCTGAACTGGGCACATCGTCCTTGATTGAAACTGATGAAGGAATTAGGTCTTGGTCAATAGTCTGAATCAGAGTTTGGGTCTGGAAAGGTTCTTCCTAAACTTTCTCGAAAGGTACTATTTCAATTTCTCTTTTTCTAAATTTCTTTCGACGAATATTTGTTTACAGATTTCTAAAACATGAATTTCTTATGAGAGGAATAAAATAATCATTTATCTCGATCTCCGACTTTGATAGTTTAATTGAATTTTTTCATTACCATCTTAGTGAATATGAAACGGTAGAATCTCCTCTCACATATTATCTACTTATTCATTTTTTCAATTTTTATGAAAATTAACAGAGGATTAAAGAGAACCCTTATTTAATTATAAAGATTCTATATGCATCTAATTATGCATAAAATCCAATTCTGATGAAAGTCACACTTTTATCATCATAAAAATCATTTATGATGAAAATCACTCTTTTAACATGAAAGAATTTCTTTTATGCATACAAATCATTTATGATGAAAATCACTCTTTTAATATTAAAAAAATATCTTTTATGCACCCATTTATGCATAAAAATCATTTATGATAAAAATCACTCTTTTAATATAAAAAAATATCTTTTATGCATATATTTATGCATAAAAATCATTTATGATGAAAATCACACTTTTGATATAAAAAATATATCTTTTCTGCATATGTTTATACATAAAAATCATTTATGATGAAAATCTCACTTTTGATATAAAAAATATATCTTTCATGCATATGTTTATGCATAAAAATCATTTATGATGAAAATCACACTTTTGATTTAAAAAAATATCTTTTATGCATATGTTTATGCATAAAAATCATTTATGATGAAAATCACACTTTTGATATAAAAAATATATTTTATGCATATGTTTATGCATAAAAACCATTTATGATGAAAATCACACTTTTGATATTAAAAAATATCCTTTATGCATATGTTTATGCATAAAAACCATTTATGATGAAAATCACACTTTTGATATAAAAAAATATCTTTTATGCATATGTTTATGCATAAAAATAATTTATGATGAAAATCACACTTTTAATATATAAAAAAATATTTTTTATGCATATGTTTATGCATAAAAATGATTTATGATGAAAATCACACTTTTCATATAAAAAAATATCTTTTATGCATATGTTTATGCATAAAGTCATTTATGATAAAAATCACACTTTTAATATAAAAAAATATCTTTTATGCATATGTTTATGCATAAAAATCATTTATGATAAAAGTAACACTTTTATAATAAAAATATTCTTTTATGCATACTTTTATGCATAGAAATAAATAATGATAAAAGTAACACTTTTATAATAAAAATATTCTTTTATGCATACTTTTATGCATAGAAATCAATAATGATAAAAGTAACACTTTTATAATAATAAAAAATATTATTTTATGCATACCTTTAAGCATAGAAATCAATAATGATAAAAGTAACACTTTTATAATAAAAATATTCTTTTATGCATACCTTTATGCATAGAAATCAATAATGATAAAAGTAACACTTTTATAATAAAAATTATTCTTTTATGCATCTTTCTATGCATAAAAATCAATATGATGAAAGTAACTCTTTTGTAATAAAAATATATACTTTATGCATAAAAATCCATAATGAAGAAAGTAACACTTTCATAATAATAAAAATTATCAATAAGTATCTTTCATAGAATTCAATTCTATTGAAAATCATTCTTTTATAAAAAATTAATCAATATGCATCTTTCTATGCATGAATGAAAATGACACTTTTAGAATACTCTAACGATGGGGATTACTCGTTTTGATTAATAAAAGATTAAATTTATTTCACAAACTTTCAAAAAAATTTGCCATAACCTCCTTTGTATGGCTGACCGTTTTTTAATTTTTTACTCACTAAAATTAATTAGAAGTTCACCAAGAGTATTTAAATCATTCTAGTGTAAACATTTTCTACTTATTTAAGAGAACATTATGAAAAAACTTGATTTTATCCAATAATCAATCATCTAGGTGAAGAATGGTTGGATTTACTTAAGAAGAGAGGGGAATGCCTTTTTTTAATGAGGCATAACATCATTTCATTATTATAGAGAAGACAAAAATCATAAAAAACCATAAAAGAAATAGAAAAGAGAAGAATCTCCATTTTACATAGATAATTCGAGAGGTTTCCTTTGGCTTGATGGTTTGAGGGTTCTACTCTTGTTTGAAACAAGAGTGGCCACCAATCTTTTAGAAGAGGGAAGGTCAAAAACTAATGAATTATGAGTAAAATTCATAGTTTTTGGCACTTGGGAGAGGCAGGGTAACAGTGCAAAACACTATTGAGATTCAAAAAAGGAGGAAGGATTCTATTTATAGGAAAAAGTGAGCTTCTAGCCAAGCCAACTGATTCTAGAATTTTCCATATCAGTTTGGTCAATTTTTGACCATTTTTAGGTCAGTTTTGCTCACTTTTTGGATCTAGTTGAAACAGGAGAGAGGAGAGATAAAAATATCTCATTATTTGGGAGTTTAAAACTCATTCAAGCATGTGAAATAGGCACCTCCTTAATGAGGGAAATTCCTCCATACTGAGGTGTCAAAAATGCATCAGTTCACCTAAATATCTCTCTTTTTTAACTATTAACCTTGTCCTTAGTCAACTCTTCATCTTATGTGAGTATTTACTCATTTTTGTGGGATTTTCCTTTTATTCTTCTATTTATCTCCTCCCTACATTTGGATGAATCTTATTGGTCCATAGGAACCTTAACTTAAAATTTCAAAAAAATCTTGACCCTCAGGATAATGCCTCTTGAACAGATTATACTTAATTTCTAATGCATCTTCTGAAAATCTTTTTGAACTTCTGTTTCAGGGGAACTTACTTTAATAAGATGAGATATTTTTCTATCCAAAAATATTTAAAATTGAATTATCACTCTCTAGAAGATTTTCTCTCTCTAGGCCAAAACTGGTAGAAAGATCTTTTATATTTCTGAAGAGGGTTTTGATTACAGGGGAAGATGTTGGACATCTTAAGAGGCTGGGGAGGAATCTTACATTTATATCCACATCCACATTCATACATTCATCCATCTACTTCAATCCACATCATTCACACATCAAACCACATCATCCATTCACATCCGATTCACATGCTGTCATTCATTCACATCCCTTATCATTCATTCATATCACGATTCACATTCCTTCACATCCTATACCATTCATCCACATCCTATGTTACAGGACATCACATCCATTCATCTATTTTCATTTATCTGATTCATATCACTTCCATCCATTTACAGCTATCCGATCCATCCATCCATTTACATCTATCTGATTCATATCACTTCCATCCATCCATTTATATCTATCTGATTCATATCACTTCCATCCATCCATTTACATCTATCTGATTCCTATCACATCTCATCACATCTATTTATAGAATGTAGGAGAATTCTAATTTTTTTGATATAAAGATTCTTTACGCATCTAATTAGGCACACAGACAACTTTAGTAGGAATAACACTTTTATAAAAATCCTTTTATGCGTCTATTTAGGCATAAATTCAATTTTAGGAAAAATAACACTTTTGAATTAAAGATAAACCTTTTTATGCATTTTACTATGCATAAATTCCATTTTAATGAGAATAACACTTTCAAAATAAAAATAAATCTTTTATGCATCTATCTATGCATAAATTCTATTTTAATGAGAATAACACTTTCAAAATAAAAA
Source organism: Cibotium barometz (assembly GCF_041138505.1). Lineage (NCBI taxonomy): Eukaryota > Viridiplantae > Streptophyta > Polypodiopsida > Cyatheales > Cibotiaceae > Cibotium > Cibotium barometz. Next base: position 5,614,083 of record NC_141096.1, on the reverse strand, counting down.
TAAATCTTTTATGCATCTATCTATGCATAAATTCAATTTCAATGAAAATAATACTTTTGAAATAAAAATAAATCTTTTATGCATCTTTCTATGCATAAAATCAAAATTGATAAGAATAACTCTTTTGGAATAAAAATAAAATTCTTTATGCATCTATTTATGCATAAAATCAAAATTGATAAAATAACTCTTTTGAATTAAAAATAAAATTCTTTATGCATCCTTCTATATGCGTAAAATCAAAATTGATGAAAATAACTCTTTTGAAATAAAAAATAGATTTCTTTATGTATCATTCTATGCATAAAATCAAAATTGATGAAAATAACTCTTTTGAAATAAAAATAGATTTCTTTATGTATCATTCTATGCATAAAATCAAAATTGATGAAAATAACTCTTTTTGAAATAAAAATAGATTTCTTTATGCATCATTCTATGCAAAAAAATCAAAATTGATGAGAATAACACTTTTGGATTTAAATAAATTCTTTATGCATCTTTCCATGCATAAATCCAATTTAGTAGGAATTACACTTTTAGAATAAAAGAATTTCTCTTATGCATCTAATTTATGCATAAATTCCATTTATGATGAAAATCACACTTTTGATATGAAAAAATCTTTTATGCATATATTTATGCATACAAATCATTTATGATGAAAATCACTCTTTTAATATAAAAGAATTTCTTTTATGCATCTAATTTATGCATAAAATCCATTTACGATGAAAATCACAAAAGAATTTCTTTTATGCATCTAATTTATGCATAAAATCTATTTATGATAAAAATCACGCTTTTAATATATAAAAAATCTTTTTTTGCATATATTTATGCATACAAATCATTTATGATGAAAATCACTCTTTTAATATAAAAGAATTTCTTTTATGTATCCATTTATGCATAAAAATCATTTATGATAAAAATCATTCTTTTAATATAAAAAAATATCTTTTATGCATATGTTTATGCATACAAATCATTTATGATGAAAATCACTCTTTTAACATAAAAGAATTTCTTTTATGCATCCATTTATGCATAAAATCCATTTATGCATAAAAATCATTTATGATGAAAATCACACTTTTATAATCAAAATAACAATTTCACTATGCTTCCTTCTATGCATAGAATTTAATTCTAAAGAGAGTAACACCTTTTTAATAAAATATTTTTAGTATGCATTTTCTTATACCTAGGATGAAAATTAACACTTTAAGAATACATAAATGATGGGAATTACTCTTTTTGAGTAAAACTTATTTTACACAATTTTAGAAAATTTTACCATAACCTCCTTTGTATGGCTGACCATTTTTTAATTTTTTATTTTCTAAAATTAATTAGAAGTTCACCAAGAGTATTTAAATCATTCTAATGTAAATATTTTCTACTTATCAAAGAGAAACATTATGAAAAACTTCATTTTTTTATTGATCATTCATCTAGGATAAAGAATGGTTGGATTTACTAAAGAAGAGAGGGGAATGCCAACTCTTCATCTTATGTGAGCATTTACTCATTTTTGGGTATTTTTCTTTTACAAATTGGATTTTTCTCCTCCCTACACATGGATTGATCTTATTGGCCCATAGGAACCTTAATTTAAAATTTCAAAAAAATCTTGACCCTCAGGATAAGGCCTCTTGAACAGATTATACTTGATTTCTAATGCACCTTCTGAAAATCTTTTTGAACTTCTATTTTGGGGGGAACGTATTTTAATAAGAAGAGATATTTTTCAAACCAAAAATATTTAAAAACTGAATTACCACTCTCTAGAAGATTTTCTCTCTCTAGGCCAAAACTGGTAGAAACAAGATCCTTTATATTTCTGAAGAGGGATTTGACTACAGGGGAAGATATTGGACATCTTGAGAGGCTAGGGAGGAATCTTACATTCTACTCCACTTAAAAAAACGCGAGATGTCCTCATCTCGCAGGTGGAGTATGATCTCTTTCATCTTCTTCTTCAATCACTTCCAGCGTTACTGCCTTGGAAGTGGACGGCCGATTTGGGAACAACTCTCTTTGACTTCCTCTATTCTAAGGTGGAGGTCTTGCATTACCTTGGATGGAAACTGCAGGTTGGATAGAGGGTCTACCTCTGATTTTGGCACATAGAACCCTGATTACTCTGGACGGAAGGGGCTGGAGTCTGGAATCTTGATCCTTGATTTTTCTGCCCTGAAAACCTTGATCCAAAAGGAGTTGGGCAATCCATGCTGCGATGCCCAAACCCTTGACAGTTATGGCATTTCACTCTCTTGTTCAAGGGTGGAACTTCTGAAGTTGAAATCCAGGGGATTGAGTTTCGGGAAAAAGACATTTCTTCCATTCTGGAACTTCCCATATCCTGGGTTTGACCCTGATATCTATTAGGCGGAGGAAGGTTGGAATCATCTTCTAGGAATAAAAACCTTTTGAAAGGTGATGGTGCTGGCTTTGGCTGGACTTTGACATCAAAGGCTTTGGCGAAATCCGTCGCTATCCGAACTGCTTCGGCCATGGAAACTGGGTTGGCATTCTTCACTAGGATATTCAAAGGTTCGTTCAGTCCTCGAATGAACCTGGCCATCAGTTGTTCTTCATCCAGCAGAGGCGAGTATTTGAGGAGGAGGGCGAATGCTTGGTGATATGCTTCAATAGTTCTACTCCCCTGGGTTAACTCTAAGAATTCGTTCATCTTTGTTTCTAAAAAGCCGGGAGGACAGAACCTCGTCCTTAAGTAAATTTTGAGATCAGTCCAGGTTTGGGTATTTCGGTCGAGACAGTTTGTCTCACAGTGGTCTCTCCATGATGTTCCTATCAATACAAAAATTCTTATTAAGTCTCTTTATTTATGATTCAATCCGATTTTTTATTCAACTGATTCCGGGGTTCTCTAAATAGGTCGGCTCCCCACAGAATCAAGGGATAAAGATACTCATATAGAATGCATTATCAGTTAACAATTCATTCAGAATATCTCATTCATATCTTTAACACAATAATGGTCCATCAGACTTTAAAAAAAAATTCTATCTGAGAACAGTCCTCCACGGGGATTTCAATTTTTCATATTTTTAATTTATCATCCCTTAACTTGATCCACTAGACAAAGTTAATAGTAGCAATCTGCCAGCACAATCCACTAATCTCATAGTGATTGGTTGAAGTCATTAACGTCATTCAATTTAAGAACATCATCACACGGACTCGTCCCATTCATCCTCATTGCGGTTTCGCTCAACTTATTACATTTCAACCAAATTTCAGGGATCATCATTTTTCAATCAGAATCAAAATCAACTCATCATTTCTCAACCAGAATTTAAAAAATCATATCAACCACGTTCGAATTCATCATCTGGATAGCATTAATGCTTATAATTTCAAGTCTTAGATTTACTCGTGTATACTGCCAGTAAAGAGCTGCAGTTATACCCTCGTTATATACGAGTAGTCATGGTTCTTGGAACTATAAGGTAAATACCATCATGTCTAGGCCTCAAGCAAGTCAGGGATTCCATACAATTGCGGTACTTCCATCTAAATACCCAATTACCAATTTACGAATTTCAGTTTGAATATCAAATTGTATGAATTTTATCACACAATTACAACCTTTTAGTGCTTCTTGATAAATTTTTGACATATTTGACTTCTCGGTTGATCCTCATTAACCAAATAACTCTGATACCAAGTGTAAGATCCCTGTCCCCACCGCGCAACAATTTCAGGGGTGCTAGCAGCGGAAGTAGCACTTCTTACACCGGGTAGGGTCCCACACTCGGGGCCTCGCCCATGGATATCCGAACAAGAGACTAATCCATGGATATCCGAACAAGAGACTAATCCATGGATATCTGAACAAGAGACTAATCCATCGGGTAGAGTCCCACACTCGGGGCCTCGCCCATGGATATCCGAACAAGAGACTAATCCATCGGTTTTTCCAAAACTGAACCCGAAAAAACTTCCTTTGCCCGAAAAGCACGGGCGGTTCCACCAGGATAACTTTTCCCTAACGTAGTCAAAAGCCTTAACTAACTGAGCTCATCTGACCGAACTCGTAAGTCCCATATCGGGGAAAAAGAGTAAACTTGGATCATAGAGACCAACGCTTTTTTCCTCATTGAGAGGCACAGCCATTGATTCTTTTCCATAGAACAATTTTTGTCCGGGATTTACTTCATCTATCGAACTAAACAGAATTTGAGTCTCGATTTGCGGATCCATCCGTCCAGCCTAACCCATCCAGTTCCATGGGTTAGCCAATCGCCCCAACCACTGTAGTGATAGGATCCAATTAGGAATTTGGTTAGGTTTTGTCCCGGGTACCAGGGAAAAGACTTCCCAAGCCCCCTAGCCGGATGTTCATGCAAACATAAAACTAGTCACACCACTTACACACCCAATATGAAATTGCCTTTTTCTCAACATCAGCTATCTTTAAAACAATCCTTTAATGAAACCATTGTGTCACTGATCACAATCCTCAAAATCTCTGGTTGAATCCTTATTTCCAATCATTCCTTTATCGGTGTACTTATGGCATCATTGGCAACCAGAACGCTCACCAACTGTTCACGCAGGGGCCTTTTCGATAGTTCCTAGCTCATAGCAGTAGCCGGCAATATATTCACATAACAAAATGGAATCTCTGTGGAAGATCAGCAAGATCAACCAACAGATCCATATAAAAGAGCCATGGACTCATCTGTTGAGGACCAGCAAGGTCAATCAACCAACAGATCCATATAAAAGAGCCATGGACTCATGTGTTGAGGACCAGCAAGGTCAATCAACCAGATCCATGCCCGGTTTCAGATAACAACTCTTACTCCTTATTCCAATATCTTCCACGACGCACGTGTGGGTATCTTCGGTGACCCAGAGCCCGAGCACCGTATGGTCAGCACCCTCTAGGATCCTTCGCAGGTCACCTAGCGCTTCACTCATAGGCCGCTTCCTTGTTCCCTCATCAACCATACCGGAAGCTCACTATTTAAATCAAACCGAGGCTGGTCAAGGCCTCGGCCAACCTTGCTACGCGAGACGTCCTCCATTGACTCTCCGTCAACAGTTACAACTTTAACAGATAGATCTCCACGACCTTAATCATCACAAGACGGTCAAAATGCTTCCCCAGCATTCTTGACATAAAACAGTCATTTATAAACAGGTTACAAATACAGTTTCTATAATGAACTCTCGTCTTTCCATATTATCCCTCATCAATCCACATTACTTATTCCACATTCCATTCATATGTGTACTCATTCTCATCCAATCACATCATTTTCCATCTCATCACATCAGATTCATTCACATCACATATCATTTATTCATATCCCAATTCACATGCCATCACATCTCATCCATTCACTCATATCGACGGTGTCACATTATTCCACATACACATCCATATTCGTACATCCACATCCATACATCCACTTCCACATCCGCATTCATACATACATATCCATATCCACATCCATACATCCACTTCCACATTCATACATCCACATCCACATCCACATCCATACATCCATTTCCACATTCATACATCCACATCCACATCCACATCCATACATCCATTTTCACATCCACATCCACATCCATACATACATTTCCACATCCACATTCATATATCCACATCCACATCCACATTCATACATCCACATCCCCATTCACATTCATACATCCACATCCACATTCATACATCCACATCCACATCCACATTCACATTCATACATCTACATGCATACATCCACACATCCACATTCACATTCATACATCCACATCCACATCTACATTCATACATCCACACTTCCATTTTAACATCCACATTCATACATCCACATCCCCATTCACATCCACATTCATACATCTACACATCCACATTCACATTCATACATCCACATCCACATCTACATTCATACATCCACACTTCCATTTTCACATCCACATTCATACATCCACATCCCCATTCACATCCACATTCATACATCTATATCCCCATTCACATTCATACATCCACATCCACATTCACATTCATACATCCACATCCACATCTACATTCATACATCCACGCTTCCATTCCACATCCACATTCATACCTCCACATCCACATTCACATTCATACATCCGCACATCCACATTCACATTCATACATCCACATCCACATCTACATTCATACATCCACACTTCCATTTTCACATCCACATTCACATTCATACATCCACATCCACATTCATACATTCATCCATCTACTTCAATCCACATCATTCACACATCAAACCACATCATCCATTCACATCCGATTCACATGCCGTCATTCATTCACATCTCTTATCGTTCATTCATATCACGATTCACATTCCTTCACATCCTATACCATTCATCCACATCCTAATTTACAGGACATCACATCCATTCATCCATTTTCATTTATCTGATTCATATCACTTCCATCCATCCATTTACATCTATCTGATTCATATCACTTCCATCCATCCATTTACATCTATCTGATTCCTATCACATCTCATCACATCTATTTATAGAATGTAAGAGAATTCTAATTTTTTTGATATAAAGATTCTTTACGCATCTAATTAGGCATAAAGATAACTTTAGTAGAAATAACACTTTTATAAAAATCCTTTTATGCATCTATTTAGGAATAAATTCAATTTTAAGAAAAATAACACTTTCAAATTAAAAATAAACCTTTTATGCATTTTACTATGCATAAATTCCATTTTAATGAGAATAACACTTTCAAAATAAAATAAATCTTTTATCCATCTATCTATGCATAAATTCAATTTCAATGAAAATAATACTTTCGAAATAAAAATAAATCTTTTATGCATCTTTCTATGCATAAAATCAAAATTGATAAGAATAACTCTTTTGGAATAAAAATAAAATTCTGTATGCATCTATTTATGCATAAAATCAAAATTGATGAAAATAACTCTTTTGAATTAAAAATAAAATTCTTTATGCATCCTTCTATATGCGTAAAATCAAAATTGATGAAAATAACTCTTTTGAAATAAAAAATAGATTTCTTTATGTATCATTCTATGCATAAAATCAAAATTGATGAAAATAACTCTTTTGAAATAAAAAATAGATTTCTTTATGTATCATTCTATGCATAAAATCAAAATTGATGAAAATAACTCTTTTTGAAATAAAAATAGATTTCTTTATGCATCATTCTATGCAAAAAAATCAAAATTGATGAGAATAACACTTTTGGATTTAAATAAATTCTTTATGCATCTTTCCATGCATAAATCCAATTTAGTAGGAATTACACTTTTAGAATAAAAGAATTTCTCTTATGCATCTAATTTATGCATAAAATCCATTTATGATGAAAATTACACTTTTGATATAAAAAAATCTTTTATGCATATATTTATGCATACAAATCATTTATGATGAAAATCACTCTTTTAATATAAAAGAATTTCTTTTATGCATCTAATTTATGCATAAAATCCATTTATGATAAAAATCATGCTTTTAATATTTAAAAAAACTTTTATGCATACAAATCATTTATGATGAAAATCACTCTTTTAATATAAAAGAATTTCTTTTATGCATCTAATTTATGCATAAAATCCATTTATGATAAAAATCACGCTTTTAATATAAAAAAATCTTTTATGCATATGTTTATGCATACAAATCATTTATGATGAAAATCACTCTTTTAATATAAAAGAATTTCTTTTATGCATCCATTTATGCATAAAAATCATTTATGATGAAAATCATTCTTTTAATATAAAAAAATATCTTTTATGCATACAAATCATTTATGATGAAAATCACTCTTTTAATATAAAAGAATTTCTTTCATGCATCCATTTATGCATAAAAATCATTTATGATAAAAATCACACTTTTATAATCAAAATAACAATTTCACTATGCTTCCTTCTATGCATAGAATTTAATTCTAAAGAGAGTAACACCTTTTTAATAAAATATTTTTAGTATGCATTTTCTTATACCTAGGATGAAAATTAACACTTTAAGAATACATATATGATGGGAATTACTCTTTTTGAGTAAAAATTATTTTACACAATTTTAGAAAATTTTGCCATAACCTCCTTTGTATGGCTGACCATTTTTCAAATTTTTATTCTCTAAAATTAATTAGAAGTTCACCAAGAGTATTTAAATCATTCTAATGTAAACATTTTCTACTTATCAAAGAGAAACATTATGAAAAACTTGATTTTATCCATTGATCATTCATCTAGGATAAAGAATGGTTGGATTTACTAAAGAAGAGAGAGGAATGCCTTTTTTCAATGAGGCATAACATCATAATCATTTTAGAGAAGACAAAAATCATAAAAACCATTAAAATTAAGCATAAATGGGAATTTATGTATTTCTTTACTACCATCATCAATTAACTTCAATAGCATTAAAAAGCCATTCCAATTAAGCTTCTCAAGCTTGAGAGGGCTTGAGAAGAGAGAAACATTGAGAAATTATAGAGAAAGATCAAAATTCACCCTTTACCTTACAAATTGCTTGATTCTTTGATCACGGTAGAGGCCCCCAACCAATCAATTGGTTTAGTATGTTGATGGAGCCACCAATGGAGATTGAAGAAGGAGGGAAGCTCCAATTTCTTCAATTTAGAGAGAATTTTAGAGAATAGTAAAAATTATCATTATTTCAGCATAATTCTGGCATAGTATAATTCTCCTATTTTTTTACAAAGGGCTCAAGTTCTATTTATAGGAGAGGGAGGCTCTAACCAAGACCAACTAATTTCTAGAATTTTCCAGATTCAGTTTGGTTGAATTTGGACCAGATTTGGACCTAATTGGTTCCTTTTTTATTCGGTTAGAGAGGAGAGATACAAAATATCACATTATTTTTTAGTTTAAAACTCATTCAAGCATGGGAAGTAGGCACCTCCTTGAAGAGACTCCCCTTCCTTACACATGTGTCTAAATGGAATCATTATACCCAAAATATCTCATTTTTTTAGTAATACTCATAGTTTTTTACTAATAACCCTTGTACATAGTCAACTCTTCATCTTATGTGAGCATTTACTCATTTTTGGGTATTTTTCTTCTACAAATTGGATTTATCTCCTCCCTACACATGGATTGATCTTATTGGCCCATAGGAACCTTAATTTAAAATTTCAAAAAAATCTTGACCCTCAGGATAAGGCCTCTTGAACAGATTATACTTGATTTCTAATGCACCCTCTGAAAATCTTTTTGAACTTCTATTTTGGGGGAGCTTATTTTAATAAGAAGAGATATTTTTTCCATCCAAAAATATTTAAAAATTGAATTATCGCTCTCTAGAAGATTTTCTCTCTCTAGGCCAAAACTGGTAGAAATAAGATCCTTTATATTTCTGAAGAGGGATTTGACTACAGGGGAAGATACTGGACATCCTGAGAGGCTAGGGAGGAATCTTACATTCTACCCCACTTAAAAAAACGTGAGATGTCCTCATCTCGCAGGTGGAGTATGATCTCTTTCATCTTCTTCTTCAATTTCTTCCAGCGTTACTGCCTTGGAAGTGGACTGCCGATTTGGGAACAACTCTCTTTGACTTCCTCTATTCTGAGGTGGACGTCTTGCATTACCTTGGATGGAAACTGCAGGTTGGAGAGGGTCTACCTCTGGGATTTCTCTGATTTTGGCAGATAGAACCCTGATTACTCTGGACGGAAGGGGGCTGGAGTCTGGAATCTTGATCCTTGATTTTCCTGCCCTGAAAACCTTGATCCAAAAGGAGTTGGGCAATCCATGCTGCGATGCCCAAACCCTTGACAGTTATAGCATTTCACTCTCTTGTTCAAGGGTGGAACTTCTGAAGTTGAAATCCAAGGGATTGAGTTTCGGGAAAAGGACATTTCTTCCATTCTGGAACTTCCCATATCCTGGGTTTGACCCTGATATCTATTAGGCGGAGGAAGGTTGGAATCATCTTCTGGGAATAAAAACCTTTTGAAAGGTAATGGTGCTAGCTTTGGCGGGACTTTGACATCAAAGGCTTTGGCGAAATCCGTCGCTATCCGAACTACTTCGGCCATGGAAACTGGCTTGGCATTCTTCACTAGGATATTCAAAGGTTCGTTCAGTCCCCGAATGAACCTAGCCATCAGCTGTTCTTCATCCAACGGAGGCGAGTATTTGAGGAGGAGGGCGAATGCTTGGTGATATGCTTCAATAGCTCTACTCCCCTGGGTTAACTCTAAGAACTCGTTCATCTTTGTTTCTAAAAAGCCGGGAGGACAGAACCTCACCGGGAGGACAGAACCTCATCCTTAGGTAAATTTTGAGATCAGTCCAGGTTTGGGTATTTCGGTCGAGACGGTTTGTCTCGCAGTGGTTTCTCCATGATGTTCCTATCAATACAAAAATTCTTGTTAAGTCTCTTTATTTATGATTCAATCCGATTTTTTATTTAACTGATTCCGGGGTTCTCTAAATAGGTCGGCTCCCCACAGAATCAAGGGATAAAGATACTCATATAGAATGCATTATCAGTTAACAATTCATTCAGAATATCTCATTCATATCTTTAACACAATAATGGTCCATCAGACCTTTTAAAAAAAATTCTATCTGAACAGTCCTCCACGGGGATTTCAATTTTTCAGATTTTTAATTTATCATCCCTTAACTTGATCCACTAGACAAAGTTAATAGTAGCAATCTGCCAGCACAATCCACTAATCTCATAGTGATTGGTTGAAGTCATTAACGTCATTCCATTTAAGAACATCATCACACGGACTCGTCCCATTCATCCTCATTGCGGTTTCGCTCAGCTTATTACATTTCAACCAAATTTCAAGGATCATCATTTTTCAATCAGAATCAAAATCAACTCATCATTTCTCAACCAGAATTTAAAAAATCATATCAACCACGTTCGAATTCATCATCGGGATAGCATTAATGCTTATAATTTCAAGTCTTAGATTTACCCGTATATACTGCCAGTATAAAGAGCTGCAGTTATACCCTCGGTATATACAGGTAGTCATGGTTCTTGGAACTATAAGGTAATACCATCATGTCTAGGCCTCAAGCAAGTCAGGGATTCCATACAATTGCGGTACTTCCATCTGAAGACCCAATTACCAATTTACGAATTTCAGTTTGAATATCAAATTGTATGAATTTTATCACACAATTACAACCTTTTAGTGCTTCTTGATAAATTTTTGACATATTTGGCTTCTCGATTGGTCCTCATTAACCAAATAGCTCTGATACCAACAGTAAGATCTCTTTCCCCACCGCGCAACAATTTCAGGGGTGCTAGCAGCGAAAGTAGCACTTCTTACGCCGGGTAAGGTCCCACACTCGGGTAGGGTCCCACACTCGGGGCCTCGCCCATGGATATCCGAACAAGAGACTAATCCATCGGTTTTTCCAAAATCGAACTCGGAAAAACTTCCTTTGCGTAAGTCCCATATCAGGGAAAAAGACTATACTTGGATCATAGAGACCAACACTTTTTTCCTCATTGAGAGGCACAGCCGTTGATTCTTTTCCATAGAACAATTTTTGTCCGGGATTTACTTCATCTATCGAACTAAACAGAATTTGAGTCTCGATTTACGGATCCATCAGTCCAGCCGAACTCCATCTAGTCCCATGGGTTAGCCAATCGCCCAACCACTGTAGTGATAGGATCCAATTAGGAATTTGGTTAGGTTTTGTCCCGGGTACATGGGAAAAGATTTTTCCAGGCCCCCTAGCCGGATGTTCATGCAAACATAAAACTAGTCACACCACTTACACACCTAATATGAAATTGCCTTTTTCTCAGCATCAGCTATCTTTAAAACAATCCTTGTGTCACTGATCACAATCCTCAAAATCTCTGGTTGAATCCTTATTTCCAATCATTCCTTCATCGGTGTACTTATGGCATCATTGGCAACCAGAACGCTCACCACCTGTTCACACAGAGGCCTTTTCGATAGTTCCTAGCTCATAGTAATCGGCAATATATTCACATAACAAAATGGAATCTCTGTGGAAGATCAGCAAGATCAACCAACAGATCCATATAAAAGAGCCATGGACTCATCCGTTGAGGACCAGCAAGGTCAATCAACCAGATCCATGCCCGTTTACAGATAACAACTCTTACTCCTTGTTCTAATATCTTCCACGACGCACGTGTGGGTATCTTCGATGACCCAGAGCCCGAGCACCGTATGGTCAGCACCCTCTAGGATCCTTCGCAGGTCACCTAGCGCTTCACTCATAGGCCGCTTCCTTGGTCCCTCATCAACCGTACCGGAAGCTCACTATTTAAATCAAACCGAGGCTGGTCAAGACCTCGGCTGACCTTGCTACGCGAGACGTCCTCCATTGACTCTCCGTCGTCAACAGTTACAACTTTAACAGATAGATCTCCACGACCTTAATCATCACAAGACAGTCAAAATGCTTCCCCAGCATTCTTGACATAAAACAGTCATTTACAAACAGGTTACAAATACAGTTTCTATAATGAACTCTCGTCTTTCCATATTATCCCTCATCAATCCACATTACTTATTCCACATTCCATTCATATGTGTACTCATTCTCATCCAATCACATCATTTTCCATCTCATCACATCAGATTCATTCACATCACATATCATTTATTCATATCCCAATTCACATGCCATCACATCTCATCCATTCACTCATATCGCCGTCACATTATTCCGCATACACATCCACATTCGTACATCCACTTCCACATCCGCATTCATACATACATATCCATATCCACATCCATACATCCACTTCCACATTCATACATCCACATCCACATCCACATCCATACATCCATTTCCACATCCACATCCACATCCACATCCATACATCCATTTTCACATCCACATTCATACATCCACATCCACATCCACATTCATACATCCACATCCACATTCACATTCATACATCCACATCCCCATTCACATCCACATTCATACATCTACACATCCACATTCACATTCATACATCCACATCCACATCCACATCTACATTCATACATCCACACTTCCATTTTCACATCCACATTCATACATCCACATCTCCATTCACATCCACATTCATACATCTATATCCCCATTCACATTCATACATCCACATCCACATTCACATTCATACATCCACATCCACATCTACATTCATACATCCACGCTTCCATTCCACATCCACATTCATACATCCACATCCACATTCACATTCATACATCTGCACATCCACATTCACATTCATACATCCACATCCACATCTACATTCATACATCCACACTTCCATTTCCACATCCACATTCATACATTCATCCATCTACTTCAATCCACATCATTCACACATCAAACCACATCATCCATTCACATCCGATTCACATGTCGTCATTCTTTCACATCCCTCATCATTCATTCATATCACGATTCACATTCCTTCACATCCTATACCATTCATCCACATCCTAATTTACAGGACATCACATCCATTCATCCATTTTCATTTATCTGATTCATATCACTTCCATCCATCCATTTACATCTATTTGATTCATATCACTTCCATCCATCCATTTACATCTATCTGATTCCGATCACATCTCATCATATCTATTTATAGAATGTAAGAGAATTCTAATTTTTTTGATATAAAGATTCTTTACGCATCTAATTAGGCATAAAGATAACTTTAGTAGAAATAACACTTTTATAAACATCCTTTTATGCATCTATTTAGGCATAAATTCAATTTTAAGAAAAATAACACTTTCGAATTAAAAATAAACCTTTTATGCATTTTACTATGCATAAATTCCATTTTAATGAGAATAACACTTTCAAAATAAAATAAATCTTTTATCCATCTATCTATGCATAAATTCAATTTCAATGAAAATAATACTTTCGAAATAAAAATAAATCTTTTATGCATCTTTCTATGCATAAAATCAAAATTGATAAGAATAACTCTTTTGGAATAAAAATAAAATTCTGTATGCATCTATTTATGCATAAAATCAAAATTGATGAAAATAACTCTTTTGAATTAAAAATAATATTCTTTATGCATCCTTCTATATGCGTAAAATCAAAATTGATGAAAATAACTCTTTTGAAATAAAAAAAAGATTTTTTTATGTATCATTCTATGCATAAAATCAAAATTGATGAAAATAACTCTTTTGAAATAAAAAATAGATTTCTTTATGTATCATTCTATGCATAAAATCAAAATTGATGAAAATAACTCTTTTTGAAATAAAAATAGATTTCTTTATGCATCATTCTATGCAAAAAAATCAAAATTGATGAGAATAACACTTTTGGATTTAAATAAATTCTTTATGCATCTTTCCATGCATAAATCCAATTTAGTAGGAATTACACTTTTAGAATAAAAGAATTTCTCTTATGCATCTAATTTATGCATAAAATCCATTTATGATGAAAATCGCACTTTTGATATAAAAAAATCTTTTATGCATATATTTATGCATACAAATCATTTATGATGAAAATCACTCTTTTAATATAAAAGAATTTCTTTTATGCATCTAATTTATGCATAAAATCCATTTATGATGAAAATCACGCTTTTAATATTTAAAAGAAATTTTATGCATACAAATCATTTATGATGAAAATCACTCTTTTAATATAAAAGAATTTCTTTTATGCATCTAATTTATGCATAAAATCCATTTATGATGAAAATCACGCTTTTAATATAAAAAAATCTTTTATGCATATGTTTATGCATACAAATCATTTATGATGAAAATCGCTCTTTTAATATAAAAGAATTTCTTTTATGCATCCATTTATGCATAAAAATCATTTATGATGAAAATCATTCTTTTAATATAAAAAAATATCTTTTATGCATACAAATCATTTATGATGAAAATCACTCTTTTAATATAAAAGAATTTCTTTTATGCATCCATTTATGCATAAAAATCATTTATGATAAAAATCACACTTTTATAATCAAAATAACAATTTCACTATGCTTCCTTCTATGCATAGAATTTAATTCTAAAGAGAGTAACACCTTTTTAATAAAATATTTTTAGTATGCATTTTCTTATACCTAGGATGAAAATTAACACTTTAAGAATACATATATGATGGAAATTACTCTTTTTGAGTAAAACTTATTTTACACAATTTTAGAAAATTTTACCATAACCTCCTTTGTATGGCTGACCATTTTTTATTTTTTATTCTCTAAAATTAATTAGAAGTTCACGAAGAGTATTTAAATCATTCTAATGTAAACATTTTCTACTTATCAAAGAGAAACATTATGAAAAACTTGAATTTTTTTATTGATCATTCATCTAGGATAAAGAATGGTTGGATTTACTAAAGAAGAGAGGGGAATGCCTTTTTTCAATGAGGATAACATCATAATCATTTTAGAGAAGACAAAAATCATAAAAACCATTAAAATCAAGCATAAATGGGAATTTATGTATTTCCTTACTACCATTCATCAATTAACTTCAATAGCCTTAAAAAGCCATTCCAATTAAGCTTCTCAAGCTTGAGAGGGCTTGAGAAGAGAGAAACATTGAGAAATTATAGAGAAAGATCAAAATTCACCCTTTACCTTACAAATTGCTTGATTCTTTGATCACGGTAGAGGCCCCCAACCAATCAATTGGTTTAGTATGTTGATGGAGCCACCAATGGAGATTGAAGGAGGGAAGCTCCAATTTCTTCAATTTGGAGAGAATTTTAGAGAATAGTAAAAATTATCATTATTTTAGCATAATTCTGGCATAGTATAATTCTCCTTTTTTTTACAAAGGGCTCAGGTTCTATTTATAGGAGAGGGAGGCTCTAACCAAGACCAACTAATTTCTATAATTTTCCAGATTCAGTTTGGTTGAATTTGGACCAGATTTGGACCTAATTTGGTTCCTTTTTTATTCGGTTAGAGAGGAGATAAAAAATATCACATTATTTTTTAGTTTAAAACTCATTCAAGCATGTGAAGTAGGCGCCTCCTTGAAGGGACTCCCCTTCCTTACACATGTGTCTAAATGGAATCATTATACCCAAAATATCTCATTTTTTTAGTAATACTCATAGTTTTTTACTAATAACCCTTGTACATAGTCAACTCTTCATCTTATGTGAGCATTTACTCATTTTTGGGTATTTTTCTTTTACAAATTGAATTTATCTCCTCCCTACACATGGATTGATCTTATTGGCCCATAGGAACCTTAATTTAAAATTTCAAAAAAATCTTCACCCTCAGGATAAGGCCTCTTGAAGAGATTATACTTGATTTCTAATGCACCTTCTGAAAATCTTTTTGAACTTCTGTTTCGGGGGAACTTATTTTAATAATAAGAGATATTTTTTCCATCCAAAAATATTTAAAAACTGAATTATTGCTCTCTAGAAGATTTTCTCTCTCTAGGCCAAAACTGGTAGAAACAAGATCCTTTATATTTTTGAAGAGGGATTTGACTACAGGGGAAGATACTGGACATCCTGAGAGGCTAGGGAGGAATCTTACATTCTACCCCACTTAAAAAAGTATGCACAGATTTATTGACGACATTTCACGTCGTTCTAAATCTAGGCTTAGCAAGACAACTGAGGGTAAAGAGGGTTCCAACTTTAAGAGGAAATTCTTTTGGGGTAATAGGGGGCAAGGGGGCCAGAGTGAGCAACAGACAGGGCATAATAGGCACTGGGGGTGAAGAAACTGCACTGTTTTTTATAGAAAAACCAATCTAAATTCACTAAGAAGGAATAGTATGAGAAAGCTAGAAAGGAAAATCTATGCTTTAACTGTTTTTCGAGGTTGGACATAGAAAGGCAACATGTCCAAAGCTGGGAGGTACAATGCCAAGAAGGATGGTACATCCTCATACCATTTTCCTCCTACCGAGGATGTAGGGCCTTGAGTAGGATCGTGGGGGGCTGGAGTGCTTGCAAAGAAGTCCACAGACTGATAATCTTCTCAAGGTCCTCAAGCCACCGAGATTTAGGGGAGAGGAGAAAGAACACAACAAGGACTCAGTAAACATCTTTCTATAGAAGTGGTCGGATATCCACAACCGCAGGCAAGTGTTAGAGGAGGTGAGGCCCGTAGAGGTGAGCCTGTCTCCTAGGCAAGGTATAAAAATGGTGGATAATTTGGCTGAGAGTGCCAGACTTCCAAGGACCTAGGTAGAGTTCAAAACAATGTTTCAGAAAGAGTTTTTGCCTATGAATGAGTTGTAGAGGTCCTGGCATGATTGGGATAAATGCTCGAAGTAGGGCATCTCCCTCACATAGTACATCTCTAACTACTGCGAGATTATATTGAAATGAATCAATGAATTCTAGAATCTATGCAGATTCATGAGAGGCTTACACCCAGACTATGAGGTTTTTGTATAGCCTAAGCAACTGATAGATTTTGGTAATGCCATAAAATATGCACAAATTTATGATGACATTTCACATCGTTCTAAATACGGCCTTAGCAAGACAATTGAAGTTAAGATAATTCCAACTTAAGAGGAAAATCTTTCGGGGCGACATGGGGCAAGAGGGGCAGAGTGAGCAATACAGAGGGCCAAAGTGGGTGCTAGGCGAAGAAACCATGTCGTTTTTAGAGAAAAACCAATCTAAATCCACTAAGAAGGAACAATACAAGAAAGCTAGAAAGGAAAATCTATGCTTTTAATTGTTTCGAGGCTGGACATAGCAAGGCACCAATGTTCAAAGCTGGGAACTGGTGGTAGTTTCAGCGATGCCAAGAAGGGTGTTATCCAACGGCTACCTCCTAGTTCTGTAGAGTTTAGAGAGGTAACTATCAGACACATGGATAGTATCCACGTTTGCTACGTTACATAGGCAATGTGGTAGTCATCAGTGGGGCCACATGAATTGGTCTGCTTGTATGGCAGGTTAGGTGGCCGTAGAGTGACCACCATCATGATTGATGATGGAGCCACTCACAACTTCCGTAACTATGCATTAGTGAAGAAGTTGTGATTGCGAGAGAGCAAGAGCGACCATAAGTACACTGTATCATTGGCTAATGGTCATAATAAGATTGTTTGGGACACAGTGGTCTTGGGGGTACCTTTAGCTATGCAGGGCTATGAGGCCAGTTTGGATTTTCAGGTTATGCACTTGGCTAGAGCCCATATATACCTAGGCAGGGAAATAAATGTGGTTGGTAAAGTTTTTGTAGTTATGATGACTTGAATGGCCTTCGTCGAGACCACTATTTTTCAAAACGTGTTTTGTCTTCTTATGAACAAAACATAAATACTAAGGCTAAAACCAAGACAATAAAACAAAAGTATGCATTTGCTTTGAGTGATTTATTGTGAGAGTTTAGGGATGTGTTTCCCGATGATCTCCTGGATGGTGTTCCACCGTCTAGGGAGCTTGTTGACCATGGCATTGCTCTATTACCAGAGTCAAAACCTATACGCAAACCTGCTTAGAGGTTAAGTCACTCTCAGAGGTAAAGGAAGTGGAACTGCAGTTAGCCGAGGATATGGAGAAAGGGTTTATACCCCCGAGTTCTTCACCATGGGCAATCACCCATTCTTTTGGTTTTAAAAAAAAAGGTCTGTGCAAATGTGTGTAGACTATCATGCTCTTAATCAGATAACAATTAAGAACAAGTATCTGATGCCCCGCATTGGTAAGTCATTTGATCAACTCAACGGTGCAAAGTATTTTTCTAAGATTAACCTTAGATCAAGGTATCATCAGGTCACGACTCGATTAGAAACCATGATATTCCCAAGATCGCGTTTAGGACTCGTTTTGGACAGTTAGTTTCCGTAGATGAAATAAATGTGGTTGGTAAAGTTTTTGTAGTTATGATGACTTGAATGGCCTTCGTCGAGACCACTATTTTTCAAAACGTGTTTTGTCTTCTTATGAACAAAACGTAAATACTAAGGCTAAAACCAAGACAATAAAACAAAAGTATGCATTTGCTTTGAGTGATTTATTGTGAGAGTTTAGGGATGTGTTTCCCGATGATCTCCTGGATGGTGTTCCACCGTCTAGGGAGCTTGTTGACCATGGCATTGCTCTATTACCAGGGTCAAAACCTATACGCAAACCTGCTTAGAGGTTAAGTCACTCTCAGAGGTAAAGGAAGTGGAACTGCAGTTAGCCGAGGATATGGAGAAAGGGTTTATACCCCCGAGTTCTTCACCATGAGCAATCACCCATTCTTTTGGTTTTAAAAAAAAAGGTCTATGCAAATGTGTGTAGACTATCATGCTCTTAATCAGATAACAATTAAGAACAAGTATCTGATGCCCCGCATTGGTAAGTCATTTGATCAACTCAACGGTGCAAAGTATTTTTCTAAGATTAACCTTAGATCAAGGTATCATCAGGTCACGACTCGATTAGAAACCATGATATTCCCAAGATCG
This sequence comes from Cibotium barometz, assembly GCF_041138505.1. NCBI lineage: Eukaryota > Viridiplantae > Streptophyta > Polypodiopsida > Cyatheales > Cibotiaceae > Cibotium > Cibotium barometz. The sequence continues at coordinate 5,594,600 of NC_141096.1, read as the reverse complement.
CGTTTAGGACTCGTTTTGGACATTATGAGTTCCTAGTCATGCCATTCAGCTTGAAAAATGCTCTAATGACATTTATGATGCTGATGGACAAGTTTTTACATCCATATTTAGGAAAATTCATAATAGTTTTCTTTGATTAGATACTTATATATAGTAAGTTGAAAGAAGAACACTTATAACATTTACGCTTAGTGTTTAAACTCCTTAAGGAAAATAAGCTATTTGGGAAGGAATCCAAGTGTAAATTTTTTGCTAAGGAAATGCATTATTTAGGCCATATTGTCTCCTTGGAAGGTACGTGGATGGATCCTAACAAGGTGGATGTCATTGTCAAATGGCTTGAACCTAGAAATCTCAAGGAACTATGGATTTTTCTAGGTATGTCGGGGTTCTACCGCAATAATATATAAAGGACTGCGTGAAAAGATCACAGTTCGCTTAATCGATATGTTGAGGGAAAAATGATAGAACTATTTATTGAGGGGGTTCCTCAATGAAGAAATTTTGAGAAGCTCAAGGTGGCCATCATGATGGCACCAATATTGATTATTGTGGACCCCAATGAAGCTAGTGGGGAGGCCATTGGGGTGGTTTTATTGCAAAGGGGACACCTTGTTGCATTTGAAATCAAGAAGCTTGACTATGCCCAACATAACTACTCGGCTCATGAGCAAGAGTTACTTATTCATGCTCTAAAAAAGTGGTGACATTATTTATATGGTGCTACATTTTAGGTCCATATGGATCATGAAATTCTCAAATGGTTTTCAAGTCAGGGTGAGTTAAAGGGTAGAAAAGCTCGGTGGGCAAAAAAGCTCGGTGTGCAGAGATCCTACAAGAGTTTAACCAGAGAGGTAAATTTAACAGAGTAGCGGATGCGTTGAGCCGCATGCCGATGGTGAATGAGTTGAGTTTCATGGTACACCAATGCCTTCCACCTTTGGGCCTCCAAGAACAAGGGACTCACGATGGCTCCATTGTCTGGCCATCACACGATTAACTGGTGATTTAGATTTACCCTATGCAAGGTGGCCCTCCTTGATCCAAGTAGAACCTGTACTTCATCTTATGGGGCTAACTTCAATATCTCATGCAATGAAGATCCAGGTGCTATACCAACCATGATCTTGAGTTTCACCAAGCGAATGCTACATCAAGGTGTTACATTGAGATAGCACTACGTTTTCCTTCCTTTTATGGTTGTCCACACATGCCACAGGTGCCCCTCCCCCTTGCTTACCTTCCTGCGCACAACGATGGTGATGACTGCTCTACTATCCATGCACACCAAGGCTACTGTCCACACCTTGCTTGCTTCTAAAGACCTTTTGCCTGACGAATGAGATAGAGGGAGGGAAGTGCACCCCCCTTTGCTACAGTGAATGATGAGGGAGGGAGGTGCACCTCCTCTTTGCTGGCTACGACTACAACTACAAGCAAGAGAGAGAGAGAGAGAGAGAGAGAGAGGGGGGGGGGGAGGTGCACCCCCCCTTTTGCCGGTTGTTGCAAAGCTACAAGCAAAAGAGAGAAAGCAAGCACGCGGCTCCCCCAAAGAGAGAGAGAGAGAGAGAGAGAGAGATGGTAGCTTCCCATGCATGTAGTTGTTGTTGTCCCCTTGCTTAACTATTGTCCCCTACAAGCAAGAGTATAGTGTTGCAACTGTTGTCCTCCACCTTGTCATGATCCATATGTTGGGCTACTGTGCACGTACACAGTATGCACACACATTGGAGGAGGATGCTTCTTTGCTGTTGTCATGCATATTTATTGAAAGGGAGAAAGAGAGAAATGTGAAGGACTTCAAGCCTTTGAGCCACTTCAAGATTTTTTCCTTCACACAATCGAATGGTTATGGCGCCTCCTTTCCTCCACATAGTCATGCAGATAAGGTGATTTTTCTCCACCACACCCAAAAACAAATAATCTTGATAACCTTTGTGGCCTGTCCCCTATTCACACGATGAAGACGAGAACACTACGCTCTGATACCAATGTTACACTAGCATAGCAAACGACACATCAAGCATAATAGAGGGGACAGACCTCTTGTTCACCACCCAGCCATAGAAGGAATGAGGATAGGGATCCTCACCGCCGGACATATATAGTGGCCTTCCTACCCACACATGTCCGACCGTTCGCGTAGGACTATGCTCAAGCACCCTCTCCCTTGAACCCCGGCTCGCTCACCGTCCACGCTCCAGTGGATAGTCTCGAAGGGCAATCAAGCTCCCCGTAGCCACCTATGAGCTACGTACAGTACCAATGCTATTTTGAGGACACCCAAAAGGCATACAAGTGTACGTAGGTCTACTTAGATAAGATACCCTATTGATAGGTTGAGATATGATGGATATATAGTCCATCACTATGCTTACACCCGGAAGTGATCCAGGTGTACATAGGTCTACTCGGGTAAGATACCCTGTTGAGACAGGTTGAGATATGATGGGTATATACTCCATCATTATGCTGACATAGTTAAAGCAATATATGAGATAGAGCCCACTTGTTTTGACCAACCACTTGGAAATCAGAAATGGGAAGATGCCATAAATGAGGAGATGGCATCATTAGATACAAATGCAACATGGGAATTAGTGCCTTTGCCTAAGGATAAAAAAGCAATTGGATGTAAGTGGGTATACAAGGTTAAGCATAACTGAGAGGGATCCATGAACAAGTATAAGGCAAGACTAGTTGCCAAGGGTTATGCATAGACATATGGCAATGACTATGAGGAGACATTCAACCCTGGCAAGAGTGGCAACTATGAGAGATATCATTACTATGGCTATAACAAAGGGTTGGTATTTACATCAAATGGATATAAAGAACGTGTTCTTGCATGATAATTTGCAAGAAGAAGTTTACATGATGCCACCACCAGGTTATAAGAGCGATGCACATCCAAATGTTTTATATAGGTGTGATGCAAAGCCTTGTATAGCTTAAAGCAAGCACCTAGAGCTATTAATCCAATTCTAGGATTAACGAGAGCTAACGCCATTACTTTACATTAAGGAGTCATGGTAGATATACCAAAGGGTCATACATTCATGATATGAAGCAATAGTGTCCAAAGCTACAGCTTGGATGGGCGCCCGTAATGGTGTGATGGAGTATTTATGGCAATTCCTGATTTAAGAGCGTGTGGTAGCAAGTTAGGATGAAGTCCTAAGTGACGTACTTCATGGATATATTATGAGAGTAGTCATTGTAATAGCATTAGGCCTCTTATGAGCCTAAAGTGCCCGGTCGGCCATAGTTTAAATGAGTGTGAACACTTATGGCCATGTATATAAGTGAATTTCTCTCATAATACAACATACTCTCCCGCTATGCAATTGAGTCTTGCTCTTATTAATCCTCTTGCTAATCTCTCTCCCTAATGCATGCTAGTGAGTGTGTGTGAGTGAAGTGAGGTGAGAGGAGGACGAGGACCCGTAGTGCAACGCGGCAATGTGACATCGCTCTCACAGGAGACGCGGTGGAACTGCTTCGCAAGGAGTTGTAGAGCTTGGAGACCTTGAGGGTTACGAGCTCGGCCATTGGAAAGATCGTCACGACAGTTGCGGTTCACCAGGTAAGCTCTTTTTGGATGTGTTTCAAGGAGGGTTAGGGTGAGCCTTAACATTTTTGGCACCGCTATGCCGGGGAGGTATCCCTTGGCTTTTTCCATCATTTTATCTCTAATCTATGCATAACCCATTGCCCATTATCTTGATTAGTGGTTTTCCATGAAAAAGATGTGGATTTGATGGTGATTTGTGTGAGATTTAGTGTAGAATAGCTCTCTTTTTTGTGTGAGATTTAGTGTAGAATAGCTCTCTTTTTTGTTTTTGAAAAGAATGCTTTTTACTTAATTTTTAGATTAATTTGTTGTTTTTGTGGTTTTCATGTTCTTAGGGCTTGCACATAGTTTGTATTAGGCCTAGTTTGTATCCATTGCATCAAACAATGCAAGAGAATGCATTTCTTAGTGAATGTTAGCTCTCTTTAGTTTAAACATAGATCTAAGATCATTTATTTTAGTTTAAACATAGATCTAAGATCATTAATTTTAGTTTAATTGTGCATTTTTTGTTAAAATTGTTTGGATTAGAGTGTTAGCAAGCATTAGGAGTAGCTTAGTCTTTCAAAAAAAATCTTAAAACCATCAAAAAATCCTATAATTTGACTAATTTCTCTTAATGGACTGGTTTTTGTCATTAAGAGTGATTAATCTTGTTCAAAGAGGCTAAAATTTTAGAAAATGTGTTAATTGGGGTCTAAATTGATCATTTGAGTAGTCAAAATTGGGGTTTTTGAGTGTTTTGAGATGCATCAAAACACCTAATCACATCAATTTTTTTTATCAATTGGAGAAATTTGACTCTCTTTGCTTAATTTTGCCTTAAAAAGGAGACTATAATTAAGAGTCTAATTATAATGCTTTTAAAGCATAAGTTTAAGATGAAAGATTTATGTGAACTATGGTATTTTCTTAGTATAGAGGTGCTGAAATCACCTCATGGAATTTTGTTATTACAAAGGTAGTATCGCTTTGACATGTTGTCCAAGTATGGTATGACATGCTATAAGCCTATCCCTAATCACCTCAATGCCCAAGAAATATCTGAGCTCCCCCAGATCCTTCATCTCAAACTTCTGTCTAAGCAAGATCTTTACATCAAAGATCTCTGCATCATGGTCCCCCGTAATGATCAAGTCATGTACATAGATGACAACAAGCACAACCCCTCTATCACCATGTCTCACATACAACGAGAAATCTGCATTGGCTACATGAAAGCCAATAGTGACAAGATATTCAGAAATCTTGTCAGACCATGCTCTTGGTGCTTGTTTTAAGCCATACAAGGCTTTCTTCAACCTGCAAACATGCTCGGGGTGACCCACATCCTCATATCCAGGTGGCTGTAACATATACCCTCTTCTTGCAAATCCCCATGCAAGAATGCATTCTTTACATCCATGTGATGTAAAGACCATTGCTTTGACGCAGCCACTGCTATCACAACTCTTACCGTTGCCATCTTGGCAACTGGGCTGAAAGTTTCCTCATAATCAATCCCATATGTCTGCGCATATCCTTTGGCTACCAATCTAGCCTTGTACCTGTTTATGCTTCCATCACTGTTATGTTTAACTTTGTACACCCACTTGCATCCAATTGCTTTCTTGCCTTCAGGCAATTGCACTAAATCCCAAGTTTCATTTCCATATAGTGCATCCATCTCCTCGTCCATGGCTTTCTCCCAACACACATTTCCAACAGCCTCATCAATGCATGTGGGCTCAACAACCTGCACAACCTTTGCCATATATGCATAGTGATGTGCCACATAACCATCATAGGTAAATCTCTGCACAGGATTTTTCACTCTCCCAGATCTTCGCAGCTTTTCATTCATGGCTTCCATAGCCTTCTTTACACCAGGTGTTCTCATAGCTGGGATCCCAAGCTCCTCATCAAGGCTCATATCTGAGCCACTAGACTCTCCATCAACATGAGAATGCCCTGCAGAAATGTCAGGCATACCAAGGGGCTCAACCACTTTCTCTTTTCCTTTACGTGATGTACTAATCACATTTGCAGGGCTGGTATTATGACGCAGCCTACCACTCCATGGTCTATCAACAGACCCACTAGATGAGGACTCTCCTGGTCCACTCAAAGACTGTGATTGCTGACCTGCATTCTGTGCAACCACACTTCCACTCACATCAGCCCCAATAGCTTCTTTTTCAGTAGCATACCAGCTGCTCATCTCATCAAAGACAACATCCCTGCTTACCCTCAACTCACGTGTAGCAGGGTTATAACACCTGTATCCCTTTTGCTCAAGGGAGTATCCAATAAACACACATTTTTCAGCTTTTGGATCCAGCTTAGTTCTCAGCTCATCTGGCACATGCACATATGCAATACATCCAAAGACTTTCAGATGAGACAAATCTGGTTTTCTGCCAGTAAACCTCTCCTCTGGAGTTACATCATGTATGGCTGCAGTTGGAGTCCTGTTCATGATGTATACTGCTGTAGAAACAGCCTCAGCCCAATAGCAATGCGGCATATTCTTCTCTTCCATCAATGCTCGCGCAATCTCTGCAATGTGCCTGTTTTTTCGCTCAGCAACTCCATTTTGCTGCGGAGTGTATCTGCATGTAAACTGTCTCCGAATACCATTCTTCTTCAAAAATTCAGAGAACTCATTGGAGAAGTACTCTCCCCCTCCATCTGACCTTAGGCACTTTACATATTTCCCTGTTTGCTTTTCAACCAAAACTCTGAAACTCTGAAAGTGAGTGAACACCTCACTCTTCTCTTTCATGAAATATACCCGCACTTTCCTTGTGTGGTCATCAATGAAAGTCACATAATACCTACAGCCTCCCATAGATATGGTCTTCGTAGGACCCCATACATCTGAATGCACAACATCTAGTGCATTTCTGCTCACATATCTGTTACGTGGAAACACATGCTTTGTTTGCTTCCCAAATTGGCATGCTTGACATATTTTCTGCATACCTTCCACTTTAAATTTTGGCAGCCCTGTCACAATTCCTTTTGTCTGCATAGACTTCAATCTTTGCACATTTACATGTCCAATTCTTTTATGCCATATGTCTTTGTCTGCAACAACTCCTGAACCATTTGCAAACATCGCAGCACTCATTTCAGGCATGTCTACATTCAATGTAAACATTCTGCCCACTCTGTTGCCTTTTGCAACCAACCTGCACTTGTCTTTAAAATCTTCAACATAACACCCACCATCAGGGTTAAACCGAACCTGCAAACCCTGCTCAATCATCTGGCCAACTGAAACCAGATTCTTTGTTATGTTCGGTACATGAAGTACATCTGCAAGGTACTTCACTTTGCCATCCTCAATAGACAATGGCACATCTCCAACGTGGGCAATTGGATGAGCAGTGTCACCCCCTATTTCCACAAAACCTGGTCTTTCTGGGTTTTTCATCTCCTTGAACCATTCCCCATGACTCGTCATGTGGTTCGAAGCACCTGAATCCACATACCATACATTATCTTTTTGTGCTGCATCAACATTTTCAGACATGGCATTCACGACATGCTGCATAACAAACAACCTTTCATTATCCTCATTATTTCTGCTTGAGGATGCATAGTTGTTTTGCTGCACTTTCCCATTTTGCATGTCAGCCTGCTTCTTATAACATTCTGCCTGCACATGTCTAGGCTTACCACAATAATAGCATTCACGTGCATCATTATATTGCCTTTGCCAATTTCCACGGCCTCTTTGACTCCCCCTGCCTCTGAATTTGCCTCTTCCACCTGCGTGTTGTTGTTGTTGTTGATTCTGGGATTGTTGTTGTTGCTGCTGCTCTACTGGCCATAATTTTGATTACCTGTTCGGCCACCTCCTTGACCGCGTCCATGGCCTCCTCTACCTCGTCCTCTTCCTGAACTCGTGTAGAAGGCCTGTTGCTCTGAACTGTTTTTGCTTTGTAAAGACTGTTGGTCTTCACCCAAGTTCTTCTCTTCGATAATCAGCATAGACACCAAATCTGTAAAGTTGGGAATGTTTTCCCGAGTCTGAGTAGACGTCTTGAACGCCTTGTATTGTGGCCCGAGACCACATAAACAGACTTCCACCTTGTCATCATCATCTACTGACACACCAATAGATGCAAGGGATTCCACAATACCCTTTATCTTCAACGCATAGTCATTCACAGACATGCTCTTTTTTTCCACAGTATGAAGTTCATTCTTCAACTGTATCTTACGTGCCTTGGTATTTGTTTCATAAAGCTTTACCAAGGTGTCCCACGCCTCCTTGGGGGACTTGGCATCCTGAATGTGCCCAATCATGGTGTCCTGTATACTAATGGAAAGCCAATACATAACCTTCCTGGCTCCTTGGTTCCAGTCTTTAAACTCTTTCACATCTGCAGAAGCAGTCGGATTTATATCCGGTATCTCCGGTGCCTCTTCATGCATGTAGTCCCAATAGCCTTTTCCCATCAAGAAATTCGTCAACCTGAACCTCCAAGCATGGAAGTTATTCTTATCCAGCTTCTCAGCCACAATCTGTGTTATGCCATCATTAGACATCTTGCCAAACACACAATTTTACCAGAAACTGCACTCTGATTTTTTTCTGCACAAATGCTGTATTTTCTGCACAGCGGTACCGCAGTCCACTCAAATGTCACAACCAGTGACCTCAATGTGCATACATACACCCAATGGCAACTGTAGACCTCTTTGCAGCACCCACAGTGTCTGCAGTTCTTAAAACAGAGTCAATCTGTCTTTCTGCAGTTCTTAAAATAGAGTTCTACACCCAATGGCAACTGTAGACCTCTTTGCAGCACCCACAGTGTCTGCACAGTCAATCTGTCTTTCTGCAGTTCTTAAAACAGAGTTCTGCAGAGAATCGATGACTTACCCGCAGTGCTCGAAATCGCCTGCTTTCTGAAAAACGGAGGTCCAGACGCGCCCGAAACACGTTTTCGGCCCGAAAATTGTAGTCCGAAGGACTGTTTAGTTGCCCTATAGCTTTACTCCCGCGAAGAAAGCTCCTCAATCAGAGACCGTTTGCCGGTGCCTCCCGTAGAGCTCCCGACAAGGGTGTAGTCACCAACACAATAGGGAAGAGTAGTTGAAGCTCTTACCCTCGTACCGCTTCCTATGGTTCTCTTGCTTGCAGCTCAGCCCTTAGTACGAACCAGGCTCTGATACCATGAAAAGATGCAGGGGGGAGGAGAGCTTGAGCTCTTGCAAGCACACACACACACTCACAAAACCCTAATAGAGAACACACAAGGTGAGAGGCTGAAAATCTTCTTCTTCTCTACTCAACACTCAACACACCATATACAAGAATAAGAGTACTCATAATATGAAAGGTACTCAACCAATACATACACGGGTTCTCTATAGTGTGAACCCGACTAGATTTTCAGTCTCTAGAATGGCTATCACACAGCCTGTCATCCCACTGGCCGCATATCTCCCATGATCTCACCAACCATGCCAGTGGTGTAAGTGTGGGGCCTATCCCCCAGGCGGGTCATCAGTGGCCACCGTCTCACTAGACGAGCTCGATATCTCAACATAGTTAACTATGAGATTCTTGGAAGGGATCCTCAATTCAACCTTGCATAATGCCTTGTACTTAGAAAAGCATAAAAACTTTGAGTCATGTTGTAGAAGTGCCATAAACTTTGATGATAACTTCATGGGAACTTCTTCAAGGAATCTGTCTTAAGGAACCCCATGTGAAGCATCCTTTAGCATAGTGCCTTCAATGGTCAACAACAAAGGGAAAGCACCACAAGCCACACCAACCAATAGAAGACCTAGCACCGTGCTCATGTAGCAAAATGACTGATGAGCAGTGAAAGGTTAGGGTAAGAAAAGATAACTTAGGTCAACCACATCCATACCCTATACGTAAGTTAGTCTTGTGTTTAATATGTCATGCTAACCACACATGCACATAACTCCCCCACCTAAGACTAAGAGAAGAAGGAATTTGGTGTATATATTGCATGAGGATGGGAAACCATGATACTACCCATTACTACAATAGTCAACCTTAGAGGTAGCAGTCGTTTATTGCACCAACTCCACCCACCCATTACTACAAGAGTCAATATCTGGCTTTGCCTACTCCATCGGCAAGAGCCATGCTTGCCAACACACCTCACCCACCCAGCTGTAAGGTCCTCTCCCAAGCCATGTGTGTATGTGTCTCTTTTAATATAGATTTCAAATAAGGAAAGAGAGTGCACTTAGAGAAGAGTGAGACAATAAGGCTATAAACATTAGGAAAATGTTAGAATAAAAATATTAGCTCCAAAAATCCTAAAAGAAATAAGAAGACAAGAATAGTTTTATTAAAAGAGATAAGTATCTCCAAAAATAGAAATTCAAATTTAGGTGATAGGAGGTCGTATTTAGAGTACTTTTATATATTTAGAGTCCATACACACTAAAAATGTGGAAAAGCAACGCGTTTCTAAAGATTACGCGTTTATGGCTATATACAGATGTTTTTGCCCATTCTACCCACCCACGATGGCTTGTAGAATAGATGCCTTCCAGTTCTTTTGATTGGTTATACGACCATATTCTAAGTTTTTATCAGAGAGTTATGGCCAAAACAATTTGCTGATTCTATCAGGGTCTCTACACAAGAAAAACTGTAAGAAGGCAGCAAGTAGTCTCAAGGTAATCCTAGAGCTTGAGATGTATATATCCCTTCATTCTTATCTAATATCTTAGAAGAGAAGGTTAGATTTCTATGGTCTTTCGAAGGAAGAGACCAAAACTCCATAGCTTTTCTCTTAAAGAAAGAAGTATGCCGTAGACCTGCAAGAGAAGGCTATTTTGCCATAGACCTTCGAAAGAGAAAAAAGTCAGAGTACGAGTAAGAGGAGATAAATCTTGGGGATGATCGGATGATTTCAATCGTAAGAGAAGGTATTAGAAGACTCTCTATTCTCATATATCAAATTCTGAAACTCTCATTAACGAGCAAAGACAACGATAAACGATAAATTTCTATAAGGTATATATATATTTTTTGTTTTTCAATTATATATCATTCTTAGGGGTTGAGGTATGGCCCTGTCTTCTCTATTAATTGTTAATAGTGATATGTTTTATTGATTTACTAGTTAAAGTTTGTATTCTTTTAAACAACAGTATATGCCTTAATAAAGAATTTCTTATCACAATCTCAAGTTGAAATGCTAAAATCTTTGTGAAAAGGATTGTTTTCTTAAGAAGGTAACCTGGATTCTAGTCCTATGGTTTAGTTGAGTAAATGGATTGTTATCTTGGTTAAATTAAGGTACATGTACAACTTTCCCTGCCTTGACACTGCCCCATTCTTATGCTTGTATAGCCGGATGGCGGAGATGTTAGTAAGGCCCGGAGTTGGCCCATGGTATCCCTCATACCATTGGGAGAATGAGGTTCACCGATTAAGGCGAGTGATTGTGATGCTACCTAGTTCTAAGGGCCCAGGCTAGTGTGATGAATTAGCCCACCCTAGTGTGTAGACATCCCTTTGAGGGGCGGGAGGATCGAGCGATGGAGCCTGAGAGGGCGACAGGCCGACTTGAGTCCTCGCCAATGGGGCCGATGGTGAGGTGTATGGTCCCGTAGGGTTTTGCCCAGCATGTAGAGGCCATGTAGAGGCTGGAAGGCCGAATTCTAGATCATCGATAGTATAAAGGAAAAGAATAAAAGAGCCGGTTTGGCTTGTATGGAATTGATTCATGTATAAACCTTTTTTATAAATATTGTCTTTGGCATTATTGTACTATAGAAAAAGGTTGTTTTAACGAAACTTGTGAAAAGGGCCTTAATTAAGGAACATGTTTATTTATGTTGAATAGTGTGGTAGGATTAATTAGAAAACAAATCGATGCATGAGTAGGGTGGAAAGTGGGAGGATGGAATGTCCCAATAGCACCATCCTACGGACGGGTGGACTCGATTAGTTAGGTAGCTTTCCAACAGATTAAGTGAAAGCCCTACGCTAGATAAATAGGTTCTCGAGAAATTCTATTCTAGAAGACTAGGCCAACGATTGTGCCTTGCTAGATGAGGAAAAAAGCGTTGTCTCTAAGAATCAAGACTAGTAGTTTCCCAAATTATGATCAATTATCCTATGGGTGATTTGATGTTTAGAAGATCACGCTCCCCCTGCGGGATAGGACTAGGTCTTACCTATGAATCATATCCTTGAATCTCTGCATGGTCAAGGTGTCGATGAGTAGGAAATTTTCTCCAAGTTAAGACTTAGTGGACTATCTTAAGTGTTTCCCCTATTTTGGAAGGGGGGAGTCTTACACCAACAAGAGGAGCTCTACGAATTAGAGTTACCCCTACCGACCTCCACTATTGCCACAACCACCCATTCCTAGGGTGACTCCCATGAACCAATCGCCTTGATAGAAATACTTAAAGGTGAGGAAAAGGGAATATGGGGGACAACTACCTAGAACCCGTAGAGGCTCAGAGTCCCCCAAGTCTAATCCTAAGTCACTACGTTCAAGATGTCTACCATGTATATATAGTAAGAGTGTAATCTAATAAGGGGAGGGACATCAATGCCTTAGGCTCCCATATGCCACTACAATGCTATCACTACAAGGGACCTCTCCGGGGTGGCAAAGTGTCCCATCAAGAAGGCTATGGCAGCACACCGACCAACCCATAGCTGCTAATACCAATTTGTGCACAGGGTGTGGTATTGACCATATGTACAAGGATCCTAGGTCCAGCCCAAGAGCATAAACCAAGTATATATCCTAGGTATAGCCCAAGAGCATAACCCAAGTATAACCCTTAACTTGTAAACATCGAGGATGGCTATTACAAATGGTCCCTCTCAATGTAGTGACTAGAATGTAGAATAGGAGGAGAGCCGCTACTTATGAAGCCAGACAGGCTTCAGATTCCTGTAATCAAAGGACACAAAAACCAACCGAAGTCTTACCAACCAACAAAGTTTTAAAAAATGCTAGAGTTAGTGTGATAATTCAAGAAGGATCAGGTGAGGATACATTTTCCAACATCTCTTCATCCTCTTCACAGAAAGAATTAAATCCTCAGCTGCCAGAGACCTGGAAGAACTAGTCATAGACCCTAGAAACTTTCATATGAAGTTGGCAAGTTATCTCGATCCTATTGAGGAAAAAAGCGGGCTAGAAGTAGCCCAAGAACTGGTAAGGGCATGCCAAACTCAAATGGACACTAAACCTCCTGTAGTCCCCCCATGATTGAACCAGCCTGATCCATGACCAAGAAAACTTAAAACATGGATTAGGGGATGAGGAAAAAATCTTTGCGGCGGCGGCCATGGCCTCCAAACTCTTAGGTGAGTGATGACAAAAGAGTGCCACACTCAAAGGGGGCTATACACATTACATACACTATTACCAGCCCTAAAAGCTATGTGAGTGATAATGAACAAATACCTAAAAGCTATGTGAGTGATAATGAACAAATACCTAAACATAGCACAACTCACAACCTTCCTTTCTTTCCAAGTCTAGATTTCTATTGGCTCCTTACTACAAGGAAGCCCAAGCCTATGGAAGGACTTAAGGGATTAAATGGACAAAGGTTAAGAGTGGGTATGGAAGAACAACCAATTCAAGACTTCTTAGATGAGTCAAATAATGCTGTTAACCCATTCCTAGGGTTAACAAGATCTACTGCCATTATCTTACATAAAGGAGCCATGATAGATACACCAAAGGGTCATACATTCAAGATATGAAGTAGTAGTGTCCAAAGCTACAACTTGGAGGGGCACCCATAATGGTGTGACGGAGTATTTATGGCGATTCCGGCTTCAAAAGCATGTGGTAGCAAGTTAGGATGAATTCCTAAGTGATGTACTTCATGGATATATTATGAGAGTAGTCATTGTAATAACATTAGGCCTCTTATGAGCCTAAAGTACCCGGCTGGCCACAATTTAAGTGAGTATGAACACTTATGGCCATGTATATAAGTAAATATCTCTCATAATGCAACATACTCTCCCATTGTGCAATTAAGTCTTGCTCTTGCTAATCCTCTTACTAATCTCTCTCCCTAATGCATGCTAGTGAGTGTGTGTGAGTGAAGTGAGGTAAGAGGAGGGACGAGTACCCATAGTGCAACACGGCGATGTGAACGCTCGCCAGGAGGCACGGTGGAATTGCTTCTCAAGGAGTTGTAGAGCTTGGAGACCTCAAGGGTTACGAGCTCGGCCATTGAAAAGATCCTCACGGTAGTTGCGGTTCACTAGGTAATCTCTTATTGGATGTGTTTCAAGGAGGGTTAGGGTGAGCCATAACATTTTTGACACCACTGCCAGAGGGAGCCATCCCTTATCTTCTTCCATTATTTTTCCTCTAATCTACACATTACCCATTTCTCATTATCTTGATTAATGGTTTCCCATGAAAAAGATGTGGATTTGATGGTGATTTGTGTGTGATTTGGTGCAAAATAGCACTTTTTTTTGTTTTTGTAAAGAATGCTTTTTACTTAATTTATTGTTTTTGTTGTTATTATTATGGTTTTTCATGTTCTTAAGGCTTGCACATAGTTTGTATTAGGCTTAGTTTGCATCCATTGCATCAAACAATGCAATAGAATATAATTTTTAGTGAATGTTAGCTCTCTTTAGTGTTAAACATAGAACTAAGATCATTAATTTTAGTTTAATTGTGTGTTTTTTGTTGAAATTATTTGAATTAGAGTGTTAGCAAGCATTTGGAGTAGCTTAATCTTTCGAAAAATTTCTTAAAACCATCAAAAAACCCTTGAATTCGTTTAATTTCTCTTAATAGACTGGTTTTTGTCATTAAGGGTGATTAGTCTTGTTCAAGAGACAAAAATTTAGAAAATATGTTAATTAAGGTCTAAATTGATCATATGAGTAGTCGAAATTAGTGTTTTTGAGTGTTTTGAGAGTATCTAGATGCATCAAAACACCTAATTACATCAATTTCTTCATTAATTGGAGGAATTTGACTCTCTTTGCTTAATTTCGCCTTAAAAGAGAAGACCAAAATTAAGAGGTGAACGGACACCCGCTTGACCCAACGAAGAGAACGTCAAGCCTCTTGAGACTGTAACGAGCTATGAGAAAATATAGAAAGCAAAAAAAAGCATGTACTTGCTCATTAAGGAGCATTCAAGCAATCAAACATGGTAACGATAGAGAGATTGCCAAGGATCACACAAGGATTGAACCCAACGGTTGACATCTTCAAGCCATTGATATCTATGCTACAAATACACCTCCCAATACCATTGGCCATGCCTATAACAAGCGTTTCATTGGGTTTTACACCCCTTGTCACTTCAATTCCACCAGCCTTTGGTCCTTTACCTAGCATCTCTGCAAATTCTATAGGTACCAACCCTTTTCTAGATGCCCACACCTTGGACATACTAACTCATCTAGGAAGTGGGGTAGCCCAAGGACTTAGTGAGTCTCTCCCAACAAGAGCACTCACATACGGCCTCAGTGACTCATACAAAAATACAACCGTACAAATTTCTAAAATTATGAGCAAATACGACGGCACAACTGATCCTGTTCAATTCATACAAATGGTTGAACAACAATGTGAGGCCTTTGGAAACCCAAACTGCCCCACTAAGGTACATGCATTGAACATATACTTAGAGAGAAAAGCTAGTCGATGGTTCATCACATTAATGTCGGTGATCAAGACCAACTTCAGAACCTTGAAAACAACCTTTATCCACATGATTTTTCAAGACAAGGTGATCAGTGGAGTGTAGCAAAGAAACTCTATTCAATTGAGCGTACCCCAAACGAAACCATTAGAGACTTTATCCTTTGGATAAAACTCTTGGACTCACGATGTGAGCCATGGGAGAAATTAAACGATTCTCAATTGAAGAGATGTTTCATGATGGTGGGCTTAAAGAAAACAACTTACACAACTTGATCATTGTTTCCAATCCGAAAACATTCGATCAATGTTGTAAAGAAGCAGTACGTTTAGATGACAACATGCTGGAAGATGATCATGCTACAAGATGTTCCTCATCGAAACCAAGTCAAGCAAAAGAAAGTTGTAAAGAAGCAGTACGTTTAGATGACAACATGCTGGAAGATGATCATGCTATGAGATGGGTTTGATTTTTTTGCGAGCTTTATTTGGCGAGCTTTTTGAAGATAAGATAGTTTTATGTGAGCTTGTAAGAAAAATGATACATTTTGGTGAGCTTTTATATAGTAAGTATTTATGAAAGAGAAATAAATACATTCACATACATACATACATATATACATGTATATTCTCAAACACACCTACCTACCTGCCTGCCTGCCTGCCTGCCTACCTACCTACCTACCTACCTTCCTACATATATACGTACATATATACACACATTTGTACAATACATACATACATGCATGCATGCATACATGCATACATACCTACATACCTACTTTCCTACATATAAACACACATTTTATGTCCAAGAAACTTAAATATAGGCACAAAAATACCTATCTATGTACCTTTCTTCCAATGTTTATTTCAACACAAGTAAAAACAAGTATACCCGGCTCATATTTTCTTACAAAAAGATTGAGTTCACATTTCCTTACAAGAAGATATATGGTTGGTACAACTCCTTTACCATAGCGTCGCAAGCTACCTACAATAAGACTTTAGAGTATGTGATAGTATACTCCATCCCAAAGCAAGACAAAAATAATATTGGTTCAAATTTTCTTACAAAAAGATTGACTTCGCATTTCCTTACAAGCTTAAGTAAGCTCAAACATGGAAGGCTTGATTAAAGCTTAAGTAGGCACAAACATGAGAGGCTTGATTAAAGCTTAAGTATAGGCACAAACAGGCTTGATTAAAGCTTAAGTATAGGCACAAACATCCTTGCTTCGAGGACGTGATAGTATATTGTCCACTTCCTCTGGTGATAGTGTCGGTTGATGCATTACCATATCCTCATTCTTATGTAATCCCAAAACTCGCAAGAAGACAAAATAGATATGCTTACATGCAACGTAAGACTTTCCTCTAGATTCTCTTTGCATGAAATCAGGACATGTACACCAAGGTTGTACATTGATGTGTATAAAATAGTCCTCTCCACTCTCACATGCCAAATGAAAAATAGAGTAGGGGGACGGCTGCATTGCACTCTCATTAAGGACTGTCGCTGTCATGGCCTCGGCACTACCAATCCTCTTTTCTGCTTCTTTGGAAATCCAATGCCTCCACTTGGTTGATCTCTTTGTATTCTGTGTAGCATCATGTGGCCTCTTGTCACTTTCTTTGTTGCCCGTTGCTTGTGTGGGCGTTTCTCCCACCCCTGACACAAAAGGTTCTTCATGAGTAACATCTAACTTGAACCCTGCCTTTACTAATTTATCTACCTCTTGGCTGGTTATGTTGGTCCCAACATCCACTTTCCACATATCTGGGTATGATGGCTTGTATATTATGTTTGGATCTACATGCCATGTGTGTGAAACATCTGAAGGACAAAACCACATCATTTGAGCCTTTAGCCCTCCCAAACCAGGATGTCGTCGCTTTGAGTCGAAGCTAGGAGCAACAACTCCAATAGTACTTCCCTGTATGTATGAGTTGCACTTAAGTCTTCCATCAATACCTCCCAAACATTTGACTTTTGAGTTCAATGGGGTTCGTCTAATGGCCCACATTGTGCATCCAACGGCCTCTTCCTTTACATGCATTTGTCCTCCGCTCATTGTGCCATAATGTTGTTTAGACTCTTCATGTCCGACATCTTTGTTTCCTCCAGTCATTGGACTTTTTGGTCCTCCCCTTGAAGCGGGACTTGCTCTATCTCCAAAACTTACTCTTCTTGCTGTTCCCCAATTTTGACGATGTCTACTCTGCATGACATAACCTGGACGATGTGAGCATTGGTCTACTTCCGTTGTCCTCACCCTATTCCGTTGAATAGTCTCCTTATCTCCATGTAGAGGCCTTGATTCCTCATACATAGGAGTATTAGCTACTGTTTCATGGACCATGCGAGCCACTTGTGGTGGTGTCGGTCTTGACCTTGCTGCCACCCTGTCCAGCAACTTGCTCAAGCTTGGTCCCTCACCTTTGTGCTTCCCCATCTGGTATGCATATTGCTTTGCACTTTGTAGTAAAGCATTTGCCATACCTGAAATGCACGCATCATACAAGCTAACCTTTTCCTTGTATCCTTCACCAACAAGCCAACTCCCATGTACACTTTTAGATAAGTTTGTTTGAGGGGTTTGTGCTAAATCCACCAAGCTTAAGACCACCTGCACACAAGAGGTTTCATACATGAATTCACAAAATTGACTCCAATGCAAATACATCCATACAACATATCATTTCTCCATAAAATTTCTCACCCTTGACATGAGGTTGTCCCAATGTGCTATTCGTACTTCCCACCAACTCATCCACGTATCCATCTCACTGATAGTTTTCCCTCATGAACATGTCCATTTCTCCACCACTCACAAATCTCTTTACTTTTTAAGAAAGCTAACTTCTTATTAGTTGCCAATCTCCATTCTTCACACAAGTCAATATGGTGTTGTTGACTTTCTGCCTTCACGCATTATTTAGCATGCTTCATCAAACTTTGTTTCCAATGAAATAAGCATGTTCGCTCCCTGTCCTCCATAATGTTGTGCGGACCCCCATTGAAAACGGTCCTAACTGCACACCAATTGGACCCTACTTCATCAGCCATAAACCCCATAGAAGTGTGCGGGTGCATAACCACATTGCTCCATTGTGCTATTCAGCATTTCCCAAAATAGTACTTGGCTTCTTGTATCCTCCTCCTTCATTTCACATGTGGCAATTGTCAACAGCTCTTGAACACTATAGGATTTTGGAGAGAAATTTTTTCAATCAGCTATCATTCAAGGTAAATCAAGATAAATGAAAGAAAGGAAAAAATTGAAGAACGTAGTCTCACCTTGGGTCGTAAACATGACAAGCCATTGTTGACCAACCAAAAACTCGATGAGTGTGATCAAACAAAACCCAAGACTTTGACAAGTCACCTCCACTATCACACCGCATGCGATTCACCAAGTCCACGCCTGATGCTGGTCCTCGTCGCTCGCAAAGACATCTTAAAGACATAACATTTGTCATCAGGGCCACCTTGTCCTAGGAAACGGCTACCTTGTATAAATGAATAGCGAGATCTTCTCTGTATAAGAAGGATGCTATCAAAGCCCTCTCCTGTCGGCATCAATTTTCTTTTCTCCTGGGATACAATGCGTCTAAACCTAAAAAACATAATTTCATAATAAAGAGAGGACCGAATGTAGAAAAATACATCCAAATATAATTAAGTTACGGAATGAATACTCACCTCTGGTTTTCCACAAGAGGACTCAACTCCTCCAAAAAATTGCAGAGCTCGTGATCCCCAATACTTGTAGGTAGCTCATCATTTTGATTCATCATGGAGGAAAACAGCATATCCTTCACAATATCCATCTGTATTTTTCGAGGACCTGCACTTCTCTGGGCTTTCAACACTTGAGAAAGACATTTTCACACGCCCCAACATTGACCTTGAAGTTCCTGGCTGAACTGGATGTTCATGTAGCCCAGTGTGGTGCATCATTCTTGTAATGGTTGTGTCACGAGGCATTACGTAATACACAATACATCTACACACTTGCACACAGTGTGCAGTTTTGCGACAAAAGTGACAAACTATTTTAGTTTTCTCATCCTCTGTCAGAAGTCCAACTGCAATCTTTTTTGTCAGATGTCCATGAAAGAAGGTGTTGTTATACCTTTTATTGTTCAAGTAAAAAGGACAGCTGAGCCTTGGCACTCTAAAGTACCAACACAATAGCTAATACGCATGGTACAACTTACAGATATGTTTGATGTTACTGGACGTGTCCATAAGTGACCATCGTATTTTTGCTCCATTCCATCCATATTTCCTATTTTGCCATATGTTGGTGGAAACTCTAGGATGGAATCACCATCATAATGTCTTGGCACCTCTTGGACTTGGATGACTCGAGTAACTTTTTCCAACAATGAACGTAGGAGAGAAGGTTGCTCCTTCTTACGAAGAACTGAAAGTATACTCTCCGAAGCAATGCATTCATCTTCAGAGATCTTGTGCTTTGAACCTTTTGGATTGCTTGTGCCTTCACCTAGTTGCAAAACAGTTGCTGAGCCATTCAAGTCACTCTCAAAAGAGGAGCTCGAGATATGAACATGGGTGTTTTATGTCCCTAATTCTTTATCCACTGAAGTCTCCAAATGTCAGACATCTTGGGCAATGTCATTAGCACTAGAATCAAGACTATCAGCAGCATAGAGAGGACTACATTGTAGCATATATGTTTTACTTTGAGTAATATCTACGAGGTAGTTTTTATTGCCCTCCATATCATAATGAGCAATGATTTCCTGTAGGCTTCCATCGGTCCTAGTAGCTTTCACTCCAGAAAGGGCATGTGATGAAGGCAGTAAACCTTGTAGATATCCATTGACTGCTGACAAGCGTAGTCTGGTGGAGAAGTATTAAAGTTTGAGATTTTTTGCTACAGCAGCCATCAAGCTCCCACTCAAAGGTGACAGTGTGCTCCATAGGGAAGGCAATACGAAGATGTAGAAAGGACAGGAGAGACGAAAATATGAAATGAAAATATAAAAACGAAGGAATAGGTGGAGCAATCACGATTGAGAATGAAGGCAGTTGAAATGATAAAACAAGGTGGAGCAATCACGATTGAGAATATAGGCGGTTGAAATGATAAAACAAGGTGGAGCAATCACGATTGAGAATGGTCACGAGACCAAATTTTTTTATAAAAAATACACAGATATATATATGTATCTACAAATATATAAAAAAATACACAAATATGTACATTTATTGGTTCTAAGTATTATTTTTATAAAAGGCTTGTCTCTTTGTAAATACACACATCCACACATGTCTATATTTATATATTTTATTGTATTTTAGTGTGTGTGTGTGTTTTTACAAAGAGACTAGCCTTTTATCTATTTTAGGATCTATATATCTATTAGACTATATATCTATTAGGCAACACACACACACACCACACACATTTATTAAAATACATATACCTTAATATGTGTGTGTGTGTGTGTGTGTGTGTGTGTGTGTAACCTAATAAATACCAATACCTAGACTAAAATATATATATATACATCAATATATATATATGTACATATATACATAGCCTAAACTATATTCTCTCTCTTTTTTGTAAATCACATATTCTCTCTCTCTCTCTCTCTCTCTCTCTCTCTCTCTCTCTCTCTCTCACACACACACACACACACACACATTTTCCAATGGTTCAATATGTGGCACACTTTTTTCAAACGTTTCCAATATTTAAGTTATTGAAATTGTTTTTCAATGGTTCAATTGTTTTTAAACTTTTCTATTATTTATATTATTGAAATTGTGTGTGTGTGTGTGTATATATATGTGTGTGTGTTCATATAGCTTAATTCATTTTTAGCCGTATATATGTATGTGTGTGTATAAATCTATCTTTAGGCTATATATAATTTAGGCCACACAAACATATGTGGTACACATATTTTAGGGTACTTGAAGAAAAAGACATTTTGGATACTCTCAACACAGCAACACGCAGGCGAACGCATGCAGGAGGAGAATAGGTATTTCTCTTTTTCATTTCTTTTCTCTATACTTTTGTTTTTGTTAGCACCGGCGGCAACCCTGTTCGGGTGTCGAAAGAGGTGAGGAGATGGAGGGAGGCGCAGCTAGTGGAGGAGGCGATGGACGTCGAGGCGGAGCTTGAGCCGGTGGAGGAGGTAGAGGCGATGGAGGCGGAGCCCATGCAGGCGCAGCCAGTAAGGCGTTGATGGAGGAGGTGGAGGTAGAGGCGGAATTGGTGAAGGAGGTGGAGGTGGAGGCGGAGCATCCCTTGCTCCCATGCTCCAGCCTCTCCAGTCCCCCGGCTCTACACGAGGGACTGGAGAGGCTTGAGCATGGGAGCAATGGGTTCTTTGGGCTCCGCCAAATTAGCCAGTAAAGGGGCCGATGGAGGAGGCGGAGCTTGAGCCGGTGGTGGACGTGGAGGCGGAGCTTGAGCCAGTGGAGGAAGTGGAGGCAATGGAGGCGGAGGCGAAGCCGGAGCCGGAGCCGGAGCCGGTGGAGGAGGTGAAGTGTTGGCACATGCAGGCAGATATGGAGGAGGTGGAGGCGTAGGCGGAATTGGTGAAGGAGGTGGATGTGGAGGCGGAGCATCCCTTGCTCCCATGCTCCAGCGTCTCCAGTCCCCCGGCTTTGCCGGGGGACTGGAGAGGGTTGAGCAAGGGAGCAATGGGTGCTTTGGGCTCCGTCGAATTAGCCAGTAAAGGGGCCGGTGGAGGAGGTGGTGGATGTGGAGACGGAGCTTGAGCCAGCAGTGGACATGGAGGCGGAGCTTGAACCGGTGGAGGAGGCGGAGGCAGAGCTTGAAGCCGGAGCCGGTGGAGCAGGTGCAGTTTACGCGCATGTAGGCGGAGGCGCATGTATTTCCATTTGATGCATTTGACGCAAGCGGGGGGTTGCCAAACACAACCGGATGAGATGGAGCCTCCCCATCTTTATCTTGAAAATTCTTGAAAGGCATTGACTTGAAATTGCTGCAACTCTACTTGCACTAAAGCAGGATGGGCAAAACAACTGTGCCCTACAATTATTTTCAACACTAGTTAGCTTTGAGCTCTCTCTCTCTCTCTCTCTCTCTCTCTCTCTCTCTCTCTCTCTCTCACACACACACACACACACACACACGCACGCACACACACTGTGTGTGCGTGCACGGGTGCATGTGAGGAGAGTTTACATTCTCTCTAGGAGGTGGAGGCGGAGGCTGTGTTGGTGAAGGAGGTGGAGGCAGAGCACCCCTTGCTCCCATGCTCCAGCCTCTCCAGTCATTCAGCTCAAACTGTTTTGCTACTCATATTCAGGGCAAAAGAGAGAGAGATGGCTCCAAGAAAAGCAGGAAAACAACAGGCAAAGACTAAGAAAGGTATATGATGTGAATAGCCAAGATTATTTTGAGATTGTGTTTTAATGTTTTAGATATGCTTACTTGGGCTTGGTGTGTGTGTCTTACAGACAACAGGGGATACTCACTTAGATCTGGGCGTGTTTGTTTGACTCTTAGCGAGGAAGCTCAATCTCGGACACCTGTGTCCTCACATGTATCTCCTATTAGAGAGGAAACAGAAGCGCATAATTCTCTTATTCATGAGGAAGAAGCGCTTGTGTTAGAGAACGAAATGAGCTCACCTCCTCCAACTCAGACGGAGATTCCTGAATCTAGTACTAGTCAAGGGGAGACCCATAGAAGGCTTCTTGGAAAATCTATTGAATTGGGATTGCTTGGTGATGTATTCACTAAGTTTTTTGTGCAACGCAATTCCTCTACCCCATTGGTCCCTTTATGCAGGCTGATTCCAAATGAAGCTATCCGTACAGTTTCTAGCCAACTTGAGGTGTTTCGTGATTCCTTTGACTGCCATGGTTATGTCGAGGCATCTCCTCCTTTTTTAGTTTCACTTACACGTCTCGGAAGCTCTATGTATTTTGCGGTCACACAAATAGACTTGCAAGAATGGGGACCAAACTGGGTGGTACAACATGATAGATTTGAGGATGAAATCAGAGGAACTAAGTGGGAGGATCTCAGTGATGAGAAGTTTCTTGTTTGGGATGGCAATCATCGTGTGAAAGCATGGATGTCTCGAGTGCATGAAGGTATGTTCTTTTGAATGCCACTGAGTATTTTTGTGCAACATTAAAAGTAATATATTGTAATATCTTTATTTTGTTTTCTCTAGCTTGGTCTCAAAGCCCCTCACACCATGTCCGGGTCAAATGTCAATTTTTGGTTGTGGACAAGAAGCAAGAAGGAGAATTGCTATTGGCTTTACGATCTCAAAATGAGTGAGTGATCTCTCTCTACTTGATTTACGGACACTGTGAAGTCATAGTTAAGTTCTTGGCTCATTGTGACTCTTTACAATAGATTGGTGCACACTAGTGTTACACCCACATTGTCACATGAGATCTTCATGTTTCAACGATTTGGAATGGCGGACAAATCATCCATATTGGACTACCTTGGTGAAGACGTAAGGAGGTGGGTTTTAATGGAGCTTAGTTTGGAGCGACGAAGTGGAGAGCAATGGTACAATGCTCCAGCTACAATCTTGGCACAGCTTGTGTGGAAGGTAGTGTTTGCATTTTCCATCTTTTATTAATAAAACGGATTATCAATGTTTTTTAATCATGTGAGTGATAATGAGTCCTTTTCGTTATACATAGACATCGTTTGAAAATGCGATGAAGCAAGCTATATCATGCATTGATAGACATGCCATGGGGTTGCAAGAATATGAGACAAAATGTGAGAAAGCCAGACGTGGTGTAGAGCAAACATTTTGAGATAGAGCGTACAAGATGCTCATAATTGCAAACCCATCCAATGGTGATGCATTCTTTCAACTTGTATATAACTATGATTGGTCTAAGAAGGGATTGGTTGCTCTGACCAAAGAAAAGCTCTACACAGTCGCCATATCTCGGATTTCAACTCAAAGGTATGTTACATGTCAATAAACCTCCCTTAACATAAACTAACCTTAACATCTAATATCTTATGGTTTTGGTATGATGCTAAAATAGGAAGACGGAATTGCTTCAAATGCTTATGACCAGGAGGGCAAAGGACAAGGTAATTTCAGAGATGTTTGGGGATAACAAAAAAACGTTGCTGCATATGAAGAAAGAGTTGTATTGGGAAGAGCTAATAGGGGAGGCGGACTCTATTTTGGAGGGTTTATTGGTATATGATGATGTTATCTATGTCCCACCATTTATGCAATGGGTGCAAGAGGAGCGATCGAAACACATACCATGGGCCTTCTATGAGGTGTGGGCAAAGATTGGAAAAGTAAAGGAAGGCCAAAAGCAGCCTGAGGTGGAGAATGCCGCAAAGAGGGTTGTCTACAGGTATATATCTTCTAATGCCATTACATTTTTGTAGAAAATACATATACGCATTTAAAAAAATATTTTAGTGCTGTTTGTTTTATTTTGGATATGTAGGTGGGTGCAGCTACTCATTGGCCAAGGTCTAATGGATGAAGAGACGGAAGCAATCAAAGAATGGGTAGATCCAAATTCCTCGAAAACAATGTACCCGAAGGAATGGGTTGAGAGAGGGGTTTCTGATTGGGAATTTAAGAGATGTCCTTGGTGGTTGGACTGGTGGTTGGACTATCCTCTAAATCATGTGCCTCCAAGTGAGGAGCTCCTAGAAAAAGGTACTTTTTTGCTTTCTACTGAATTATATGCATGTAAATGTATATGTATATGTTTATGTAAACCTTCCTACCTATACATACGTAAACTATCCATATGCATATACATATTAGATACATATACATACAGATATATATATATACAAATACATATGTATATGCATATGTATATATACATATGCATACATAAATATGTACCTACATACATACACTAAATTATATACTAAATTCCTACATACATACAAAGTTCATGTTACATTTAAGATTTGGCATGTTACATACAAAGTTCATGTTACATTTAAGATTTGGCATGTTAGATTTTAAAGAAACATTGTTAAGTACTTGAAGTTTATTTTGGGATATTTTAGGAGAATGCAAAGGAGATGCTGTCCAATTTTTTTACAATTTTGTACATACATACATACATACGTACATACATAGTTCATGTTACAGTTAAGGTTTGGCATATCAAATTTTAAAGAAACGTTGTTAAGTTTTGATATATACATACCTACATACATATATATATAAATAGATACATATACCTACATACATATACATACACATACATATACATAGATACATACCTACATACATATACATATACATATGCATATACACATACACATACATGTACATATGCATATACATAGATACATATACATCTACATACATATACATATACAAAAAGGTATGGGAATTTTTACCTTTTTACTAATTATCTTGATCTATTTCTTGAAGAATTTAAGAATTGCCAATCTGAGCTTGAAAGAGAGCCCCCAACTCAAGAAGACTCTAGAATACCTTCCCCGCAGCCAACAATCTTGACCCAGTCTCCAGTAGTTGGATCCTCGCGTGTGGCCCCAAAACCATCCACACCACTGTCACGAGTGCCACAATCACACCAAAAGCATACATCTACATCGTCTCAAGTGCAACGTGAGAGGCGAACAAAGAGACGTCTTGACATTATGCATGATGTTCAAGAGGGAGACCCCACAAATGAAGATCAAGAGAGAGACCCTCCAGAGCATCTTCAAGAGGGGGAGGTGTCAAGACAACGTGACATCATGGACATGACTAGTAAGAGTACTTTCCATTGCAAATTTATTTTGAGAAGTGTGTGCTTTCGAAATGCATCTCATTTTTTGTCTTGTTTACTTGCAGGGGTGAGAGATGTTTTTCACACATATTGCTGGTAGACATCCACACTCTTTCGGAGGGCTCAGATAGGTAAAAAGAATAATTTCACCATATAATTAGTTTTCCAAGTTATACTTACCAAAACCAAACATCATAAATCTTTTATGTAGTGTGGAAGAATTCTTGATGAAGATTCCCAAGGCTCTATCTCATAGAGGTGCTCCCTCAGATACAGTGGCTCGCCTTGTATGGGCTGACTTTCCTACACAGGTTTATAGGTTATTGATGTAGATACAGATGGGTGTCCCTCATGGAATCAAGTTTCTTCATCATTGATACGTGCCACACTCAGTTTTGTTGGTTTATTTGTGGCTGATGAGGGTTGGTTTGTGTGTTTGAGTCTAATGGATCAACTTCCTAAAATATATTCCATGGGAAAGAAAGTTGGATTGGTCATGCATCGAACAATGTCTGTTCATGTGGAATCAAGTTATTTGTATGACAATGGAGAACGGGTAAGTCATAATCTCTCAAATATTTCCCTTTGTGTATACATGTTATGTGGTATGGATATCCAAACATAATGTTTTCTCATTATGGTAGGTGGATACATTGGCGCTTAGTATGTTCTATCGAGTAAATTGCCATGTCCCTATTATTGATCGTGAGGCTGGGCAAAATGTTTCAAAGAAGTTATTCAACGCTCAACGAAATTTCATTTTTGAGAAGAATAAGAAGCATCCATTCCAATGCACGATGGTCTTGGAGCGCTACATTTGAGGTGGTACAGAAAGATCTCCTATGTTCTTTAGGTGAGACAATTTTCATTCTGTTCATTTTCATAGCTACTTTTTCAAAATACTTAGATGCACGTTTATGATTGTATTTCATTGTAGGTGGCTAGTGGAGACCTTCTCAAGTGAAGGAGATAGCGTCTTGGATGTTTTTGCGGGATGTGGAGGCTTGGGACGTGCATGCCAAGAGTTAAAAAGGCACTATATGGGGATAGAGAATGACATGGAGGTAGCCAAAGCATGTCTGGGAGATTTCTCATTAGGTCGGGATGACACGTAGAAGAATGCTATAATTGTGGATCAAAAGACTTTGTATTTGAGATTGTCATGGTTTGGAAGTTTAAAGATCGATATATACATTTTTGATCTTTAAAAGTTTGTGTTATATATTTAAGTAAGTAAGAAAGTATGTATGTAATGTATGTATATATGTTAGTGCTGCGTAGGTAGCTCTTGTATGTATGTATGTATATGTATATGTATGAGGTGTATGAATTTAGGTAGATATATGTATATATATAATTATATCAATAAGTATGATGTGGATCAAAAGACTTTGTAATCGAGATTTTCATGGTTTGGAACTTTACAGATCGATATATACATTTTGTATCTTTAAAGGATTGTTTTTTATATTTAAGTAAGTAAGAAAGTATGTATGTATGTATGTATGTATATATGTTAGTATGTAGGTAGCTCTTGCATGTATGTATATATGTTAGTATGTAGGTAGCTCTTGCATGTATGTATATATGTTAGTATGTAGGTAGCTCTTGTATGTATGTATATGTATATTTTGTATG
The DNA here is from genome assembly GCF_041138505.1 of Cibotium barometz. Lineage (NCBI taxonomy): Eukaryota > Viridiplantae > Streptophyta > Polypodiopsida > Cyatheales > Cibotiaceae > Cibotium > Cibotium barometz. Next base: position 5,566,948 of record NC_141096.1, on the reverse strand, counting down.
TGTATATGTATGAGGTGCATGAATTTAGTTACATATATGAATATATGTAATTATATCAATAAGTATGATGTGGATCAAAAGACTGAAATTTATATTGTTGATCTTTCAAAGCTTGTTATTTATATGTAAGTAAGTTCTTGGTCCTTTACAAAGCTCATAGTAATTTCATGGTCCTTTACAAAGCTCATAGTAATTTCATGGTCCTTTGCAAAGCTCGGACTCCTTGTTCATTGTTCCAAAAAGCTCGGCAAAAAAAGCTCGCAAAAAAAAATCCCCCCTACGAGATGTTCCTCATCTAAACCAAGTCAAGCAATGGCAAAAGAAAGATTGATCTCAAAATAATCATTCCCTGAATTCTATGCAGCCTTGCTTAAAAGCTTTCAATCTACATCTCTAAGAGAAGATGAGCTCCTTCAAAAACAACCATCCTTAATGCCTCTACAAGTGAGAAGCGAAATGCCTTATATTCAGTGCAATCACTATGACCATCCCAATCCCCATTGTGCATACAAGGCACTTGTTTTTCTATACTGCATATATTGTAAATCCTTTGATCATGATACTTAAAAGTATCCCAATTCACGGACAATCGACTCAAAACCTCCATCTCTCATGCACCAACCAGAAAAATTCCAAAGGGTAGAAATTGCTCAGGAAGCAGTTAATCGAACACTTCAGTGTTTCTATTATCGTGGACCTCACAAGGTGACAGACTGCACAGTTTAGAATACTTCTATGCCCATAGTCACTGACACTTTGCAACCCATGTGTGCACGATGTGGCATTGATCACATGTTCCAAGATTGCCCAAGACTAGTTGCTTCAATGCAACTTGTCTCACAAAATACAACTCTTAACATCTTAAGTATACAAAACGGGCAATTGTCCACGGTACCCTTGAATGTGCTTACACGCTTACAAGCCAAGCCACGAGCGACGGTCAAAAAGAATGCAAAGGAAACACGGGTAGAAGAACATGCTTTAAAGCACAATCCAAAAGAAAAAGCAAAACCATCTAAAACCAAGAAAAACAAGGGACAACAAACTATCGAAACCAAGGTTGAAGTAAAGGACAGGGAAAAGGAGCCTGTGGAGGACATAAACCCAAAAGAGCCAAAAGCTATACATGATGCAGAAGCATCCACCTCAAAGCCCACCACACAAACCTCAAAACCCATATGTGCGACACATGGTACAAAAGCCCAAGAGAAAATTCGATCTCGTCGCATGGGCAACCATAATGAAAAACTGACAATCTAAAGAAAGTCAGAAAATGAAACAAGTTCTAGTACGTCACTAAGTTAGGATGAAAAAAGTTCTGATTCATCACTCAGTGCACTTAATAAACCAATCAAGAAACTAGAACCCATCCAACCACCCCAAATTGATAATAATGATCACATGACATATGCGAAACGCAAAAAGCAAGCTCAGGAGAGCATCCTTAGCTTGGTTGAATGTCTTACAGGATCACTGGTTGTGATTGAGCCTCATAATGCCAATCCTTAAAAAATAACCAAAATACAACACCAAGAGGAGTACCGTTTCCCCTTTTAAGAGAGGAAGACATACTCTCTACTACAGAAGAGTCATTTGAGACAGATTGCACGAATTATGCAATTGAGAAAGCACATGAGGAATTCGATAATTCCCTTACAAAATTAAAGCAGTCTCTCAAAACCTCATATGGAGGAATGCTCTTCTCTCATGGTGGTGAAGCCATCATAACATTAACACTTGCACCCTTAAGAGCTCAACACATGAGTTATACCAAGATGTAAGAATAGGACTATGAGGATTTGCAAGTTTCCAAATAGACCTTATTTAGAATTATCAGAGGACCAAGTGTGCCACTATACACATTGGGTACTCTTGAAAAAGCTGAGAGCCAAAAAGAGGATGAAAGTGAATGGGAATATGAAACCAAACCGAGATCAGAGGCTAAAACAAAAATTGAAACATCTATGTTTACTCTTGAAGATTCTATCATGATATGGTTGGATTTCCCTACACGCAATGATGTTAAGCACAAACGCGTAGTGATTAGCCCTCGAGCTAGTCATAACATCATGACAATTAACACTTGGGTGTCATTGGGACAACCTAAACTCATCCCTACAGACAATGGTCTTGCAAGAGGAGCCAATGGACAAAACGTTAAAGTTCTTGGTTCTTTTAGCCATGCTACTCAAACAATCGGTGGAGATGTGAAATTTACATTCCATGTTACCCTAGATTCCCTTGAGTATGATGTCATCCTTGGTGGAACTTGGATACATGACTCATCGTATTCAGTTGATGAATCCATGCAAACAGTCACCTTGAACACTCCTACAAGTAATGTACAATTGCTATCATGGGAGGAAGAGACCTTGGAGGAGCTGGAACTTCCAATATATCTTACTGAAAAGATCCCTAGGATTATGGTTGGATTGGAAATTTCAAATAAAATCACCACAGCTCAAGAACAACTTTATATCCAACACAAGAACACAATCTCATGACCCTCGAGTTATGGGATTTGTTAGGTCAACCAACACTCATGGCACATCCTGAAAGAATTCCCTTTACACAAGACTTGAACATGCCATGTTTGGGGTACTTTGAACATACAATGTATATTGAAACTAACCCCCTTGCAAGTTTTTTGTGGTTAAGTATGTGTTGGAAGCAGATTTGATCTTGGGGCATAAATGGTCTATTGCTACCCAAGTACCACTATGCTTTGCTAGCGATAAAGTCATCGTGATGGTCAACAACAAAAAGTTGACAATACCATACTGCAAGGAAGAGGATCCAACTTTAATGGATTTCTATGATGCTGAACGCAAAAGGTTACAAGCCTCTTCCATGAAAGCCCCTCTACACAATAACCTACCATCTACATCAATGATCGACTCCGATAAATCATCTACTCCTTCAACCCCATCCTCTCGCCAACGAAGTTAGATGCCAATACCTTGCAATCAATAGCTATTCTAAAAGAAGTTCCCACAACGCAACTATCTATCTCTAACAAGGAATTCAAGGGAAAAGCCCCGAAGCCTATGCCTCTTCATCGACAAACCCCACCAAAGGAGACAACTGCATGCTTGAAAGCCTCATCATCGATAGCCACTCCACAAGAGACTTTAACCTCATCATCGTCAACAATGCCCATGAGTCTCAAACTCATAGCCTCAGCACCAACCAATGTCAAGGAGGGCCCCAAACCTTCCACATCAACCCAAAAGAAAACTCCACCAAGACACCACAGTCAACATATCTTAATAGTATCAAGATGTGGGTGGAAAAGCAACTACTTGTGGCTCAAGGCTACTATGAATGTGCCAATCAAATTTGCGTGCCTCGACAGTCAAAGCCTCTTCCTCAATGCAGCACTCAGAGGCCAAAGAAAAAGACAAATACTCCACAACACCGTCCTTAAAAGCCTGTGCAAGTTCCTCAAAGAACTCCACCACGTCAACAAGTGTGGGTGCCAGAAACATTACTACAAGCACAAGGGTACTACCAAAGTTTGGATTTCCAAACACATCACAAAATCCCCTAAGCTTGCACAAAGAAAGAAGTCTCAGCACCAAGCACATCAGCCCCAACAGTTTATAATGGTCATTAAAGATAGGTGCCTGTGTATGTGCTTTAACAACAAGGATACTATGATGGTAATCCCATCATATGGTTGCCAAAATTGAACAACGTGAAGAAAGCCTCACCACCGATAGCTTCACCTAAAGTTCGACAAGAATGGAGGCCCAAGCAACACCAAGCAAGTCACTCAACCACTCTAGTGCACTCAGCACCTACACAAGAGCTTGTGTGTTCAAGCAACCAACCAGCAGTCTTACCTACCAGATCGACAACATTTGAGCAACAAATTCAAGAATCGATACTCACATCTGTAAAATGAATACTTATGAGCGCATCAAAGACAAACTCACAATACTCTTATCACCCCTCTAGATGTGAAGCATAAGTGCACAAGAACCTGTTGCTTGCAAGTCATGCCCTAGTAGCTGACCCATAAAATCATTTAAAATCAAAAACCATCGAGGTCAAAACCTGCAACTTCACGGGGTCACAAGCAAGTCACTCAACCACTCTAGTGCACTCAGCACCTACACAAGAGCTTGTGTGTTCAAGCAACCAACCAGCAGTCTTACCTACCGGATCGACAACATTTGAGCAACAAATTCAAGAATCGATACTCACATCTGTAAAATGAATACTTATGAGCGCATCAAAGACAAACTCACAATACTCTTATCACCCCTCTAGATGTGAAGCATAAGTGCACAAGAACCTGTTGCTTGCAAGTCATGCCCTAGTAGCTGACCCATAAAATCATTTAAAATCAAAAACCATCGAGGTCAAAACCTGCAACTTCACGGGGTCAAAACCTGCAATTTCACAACCTGCACTTTCACGGCCTAAGACCATTTCATGGAATTACCTTTCACGAAATTATCCTTCACGGAATCACCCTTCATGAAATTCCATTTCACAGAACTAACTTTCATGGGTTTACCCCATTTCATGGAATATTCCTTCACGACCGTCCCCCAAAAAAAAACCCTGCAATCTCATGAGTTCAGGTCTCTCACGGATTAACAGTCTCATGGCTTACGAACCTGCACTTTCACGATTTAAGCCATATCATAGATTAAGCCATCTCATACATTAACACTTTCCCAACGATCTTCAATAGCCATTATATATTTGTTAAGCTTATAGCTCACTATTCTTTTGGCTAAATTAATGTAGCGGCTGCTCCATGAGTACATATCCATACTCATGCACTAGCATTTGCACCAAAGCCTCACTCAACAACTTCCAAGTACATCTCTGGATGGGGGGGCGATGGTGGGCGAAAGTTTGGTCAATGGTATAACCCATCGCCTAGAAATTTCCTTCAAAATCCAAAACTCTCCAAACAATGCTACCATCTTCACAAATCAATGATCTTCAATCCTTAGTAAAGATATATATTAGCCCGGCAAGTCAATGTAATTCTTTCAATCCTACCCAACAAGTGGCTATTTCAACGTAGAGTAGCTCAATAAGAGTCTATATGACTCAATTCTTGTACTTCATGTATAATGCTTCATAAGAGCACTTAAATATATATAAGAACATAAAAAGCACATGGGCAGAAGAAGCATGTAGAAACAGGTCCTACTCAATAACATCTGACAAGAATCCTACCATATAAAGGGACATCATCAAAGGCCAAACTCTTTAGATGATGAATGTCGCTTCAAAGAATCAAATGAGGAACTAATAATCACCATCTCATTTTGATGATTATGTCTACGTTCCTTCGGATCCTTCCCTCTCTTCTCTCCCATTATTAACATCTCTTAGTATCCCCACTAACACATATCACATGTATCCATGCTTATGATTGCCAAAAACAATGTGAGCAACAAACCCTTTTTAAAAAAAAGATCACAAAAATATAAATATGCAATCATTCATAAAAAATCCCACCCCCACCCCGTTAGGAATTCCCAATAAACCACTAACATTTTCATTCACTAACTAACCTTTATCATTCATTCCGGAAGGACAAAGACCGTTGAACATCACTCAATATCAAAGCCACTGACAAAGCTTGTCCATTCTCCCCACACAAAGGTCTTCAATGCGATCACGAGGACGCGATTACCATTAGGAAGGGGGGGATGTTAACCCATTCCTAGGGTTAACAAGATCTACCACCATTATCTTACATCAAGGAGCCATGATAGATACACCAAAGGGTCATACATTCAAGATATGAAGCAATAGTGTCCAAAGCTACAACTTGGATGGGCGCCCGTAATGGTGTGACAAAGTATTTATGGCGATTCTCGCTTCAAGAGCATGTGGTAGCAAGTTAGGATGAAGTCCTAAGTGATGTACTTCATGGATATATCATGAGAGTAGTCATTGTAATAACATTAGGCCTCTTATAAGCCTAAAGTGCCCGATCGACCACAGTTTAAGTGAGTGTGAACACTTATGGCCATGTATATAAGTGAATATCTCTCACAATACAACATACTCTCCCATTGTGCAATTGAGACTTTCTCTTGCTAATCTCTCTCCCTAATGCATGCTAATGAGTGTGTGTGAGTGAAGTGAGGTGAGAGGAGGGACGAGTACCCGTAGTGCAGCACGACAATGTGACAACGCTCATGGGAGGCACGGTGAAATTGCTTCTCAAGGAGCTGTAGAGCTTGGAGACCTCAAGGGTTACGGGCTCAGCCATTGGAAAGATCCTCACGACAGTTGTGGTTCACCAGGTAATCTGTTGTTGGATGTGTTTCAAGGAGGGTTAGGGTGAGCCATAACAAATGTCAAGCCCGCTCTAAGGACGAGGTAGTTCACTAAGCCTTTCTAAAGGTAGTAGTGATTAAGCTAGGCCACTACTTTGATAATGATGACATGAATGTTGTCCTCCTTGTAAAATACAAGGACAGCCAAGTCACTACCATCTTAGATAGAGAGGGTAGAGTCGGCATCATTACCAAGCAATGCTAGGAGAATTGGGGGCAACCATCACTTAACACTACCAACCTAATAGTCAAGCTCAATAATGGGGCCACAACAAAACCCATGGGGCTATTGCAAAATCTAAGAATCAAGACTTTTGGTCTAAGCTTTTTCCACTCTTTGTGGTGATGAACTTTTCACATCGGCCCAATTCCTATGTTTTGTGGTGGACCCTTTATGAGAGAGACCCCAAATGGTCCATGATTGGGATGTAAACCACATAGACAAGGAACAAAACCCTCAAACTAAACTTGTGAACATGGAAAACACATCCTATGAGTGGTGGACCTTTTGCTAAACACTCAATCGAATAACACCACTAAGCTAACAAACTTGTCATAAAACGTTAGACAATGGATGTGAGAGCTCGGAATTTTCCACAGTTCCAAAGCCAAAAGACTCTGAAAATTGGTTACACATTATTATGACTATGGACATCCTCCCAACAAAGATAGGGCCAAGATATGCCACAGCAAATGGTAAGGAAATCGCTTCGATATATATGTTGAGTGCTGCAGCAATGCAACGAGCACCAAAATTTGATATTTGCAACCAGAAGGTGGTAGCTTAGAGCCCAAAAAGATAAAAAAGGGGGATGATCATGGAGGAAATGAAGACCATTGGCTTTGATATATCAGGCCATAGACTCCCATATAGACTTTTTCCATCAGTGATGAACAAAAGAGAGCTCAATATTTTTGAAATTTTGATCAGGTGAATGGCCATGGAGAGAGAAAAACCTGCAAGATTAAATGATTCTATAAAACTCTCTAGCTCCACAAGGAATGGTAAAAAACAAAGCCTTATAGATGCTTAAAAAGAAGCTAAGCATATCTTGCAAGACAGAACCTATGCTAAAAACCTTAGACAGGTGCATAAGCATTTTGAAACGTATAATGTGGGTGACCACTTCATACACTTTGAGAAAGGCAAAGAGAACCCTTGATGGGAAGCCTAGAATACCTTATGATGGACCAGCAGGACTAAAGTTAAGGAGGTCAACATAGCAGAACCTGATGAGGACACTAAACCTATACACATTGGAAAAGATCTATCTCCAAGAGAAGAAAAAGACCTTATTGGCCAACTCATAGACTTCCAAAACTAATTTGCTTGAAAATATACTGACATGAAGAGTGTACCTCTGGAAGCGGTCAAACACACTATTCCCATTGTGGAAGGAGCACGACCATAAAGGCACAAAGCCTATCAGATAAATCCAAAATACTCCAAAATGGTCAAGGATGAAACTCAACAACCTCATTGAAGCTGGATTAATTTACGAGATAGAGCACGCAGAATGGATATCCCTTATAGTCATGGGGCCTAAGAAAAATGAAAAGATTTGGATTTTTTTTAACCTTAAAAGTTTAATGTAACCACGATGAAGAACCATTACCCATTACCATTCACTAAGCATATGCTAGAAACAAGTAGCAGGCAAGTAGGCCTATGGCTTCCTTGATGGGTTCTCGAGCTATAATCAAGTGGAAATAGACCCGATTGATCAACATAAGACTATATTTACCCCACATGGGACTCCTCCTTGGATTACCCCCCTGCATATCCAATGCTGCCACCATCACCCCTCTCATCTCCCAAGGCACCCCCACTACTTACCTCTCTCAGGGATGCCCTTCAAGGAATCAATTTTGCAAGCTGATCACCCCTCTTTCCCACCACAGGTCTTAGAAGAAGGCGAGATCCTAGCACCCCTGTCAGAGCATAGCACAATAAATGCATTCTCTTGACCACCCATTTAATTGATGTGATCTTCTCGATGGGATTGACATTGACAAAGCCCTCATTATCATGGAACAATAGAGACACTCTCCACTCTACCCCCGATACCAACAAGATCACTTATTACCTCAATATTTGCCTCATCAAGCTTTATCTAGAATAGAAGTTCCATCAGTGGGGTCAAGATCTCACCACAAGAGGGAGTGAGGGAGATATAAAAGACCACAAGCCAGGGCAGCCCCAATAACATAGTGTTAAAGACATGGTGGGAGCTTAAGCCTGTCACAATGGTTAAGTGAATCAAACAATGACCATATAAGCTAACTCACACCAATGAAGCAACACATGCAATCACTTAGATTAAGATAAGGTGTGACCAATGAGCAATGGAGTGTGCTCAAGAGTGAGCACATAAACACAAACATAACCATAATGAAGTAAACCACATAACAATGCAAATGTAGAGAGACTATTCCACAAAGGACCACTTAGTATATTACGCTCTAAGCAAGTACACAAAGTAGGTTCATTACACTCTCTCCACACACTCTAGAGAGGTGATGTGAACACTTGTATCTATAGGCTCCATGGAGGAGGGCACCTAGAGCCCTTGAATCTCTCCACCTCCCTTAGCCTTCTCACTTGACTCACCAAAAGGGTGATGCACCTACATCAAGGGGATGTACCTACTAGACCTACACCCAGTAACTCTAGTAAATGGGTCTTCTAACATTAGAACAAAGCATTACAAGGTACCACTAACGATCCACTAAGTTTTTCACTAAGGATGGATTCTAGATCACTTATATTCTAACACCCTCCCTTGATCAAGCATCCATACCATACAGGGTGTGCTTGGATCAAGCATACCACAAAGATCACCAAGACATCACTAAGATAGAAAATGCCCCACGAGTTATTAAAATGTTGTAAAAAATATAATGTCACAAAGACAAGAAAAAAAAACGCCAACATATGTAGCATGTTGATGAAGCCATTACAAAGGTTGTGATGATGGCCATGTTGCCACCCATGCCATCCACATAAAGAAGAGGTTGTAGTCCCTCCACTAGTCTTTACCTCCAAAGTCACCAAGCTGATGTAGACATAAAATAATCATCAAAGGAAATGTGCATCGACTTACAAGCTCCAAGATGATGAATAATGTCCACCAAATGAACCATAAGAATGTCCCATAATACACATAGTAATGGAACCACCACAAAGAAATGAGCTCCACTAAGAGGTGATGAAGTTCTCCACTAAGGACCATAATGTAGATGTGTTCCTATTAGACCCATGTGGTGGAATCACATAGGAACCACTAAGAGTTTCCACCAAGGATCGCATAGAAGCAACTAAATTGATGTAGAATCACCAAATAGAGGTGCCCACACTTGGTTCACAAAGTAACATGTCCCACAAAGAGTGATGATGACCCATGTCTCCATGTAGAGGGTCACCAAGGACATTCACAAAGATAACCATTACAAAGAATGAAGTATGCACAGGCCACCATCACATAGACTTTGGCCATTACACATGTACATAATATGTTCACAGATAGGAAATGTCACCACAAAGAATCACCACACACACACACACATACATAGTAGGGTGAAGATACTTTATACATGAGGATCTTACAATGGGATTTTGAACTTGATCACAAAGACTATTGAACACAAGGTTTATAATAAATTCCTTTATTCAAGGAGGGAAACATGGCAAAGAGGCTGCCTTAATTTCTGCACCAAGAACCCACCCTCAAAAGCATGCCAAATAGAAGGTTATCATTTACTATTGTAGATCTACATAGAGAAGGAACCTCCTTGTTGCTACTGTAGATGAAGCTCTTTTTGAGCTTGGAGCTCAGCCTTGAACCAGCTGGTCCACCCTCTTGCTCAACTCACAAAGAGCTAGTCTTTCAGCTTGCACAAAGAATGTTGCACAGTTGAGCTTTGCAGCTCATGAACTTGAAAGCTTAACTCCCACAAAGACTAAGATCCACCACCTTCAAGTTGTTTTTGATTGAGGTGAGCTCATCTTGAGATTTTGTCAGCTCAGAACCATAGAGATGGTGCTTTAATTTAATAAGAAGCTCACACAATAGTCCACAAAGTGTGGCGAAGTAAGCTCAGATCATAGATGAAGAATGCACAGATTTCAGAGCTTCTTGGCAAGATTCAGGTGCCTGAGGCTTATAGAGATGTTAAGAGTTTGTTGCAAATGCTTCAAAGATCTTCTATCCACTGATTTGGGCTCATAAAGAACTTAATGGAAGTTTCAAAGATGAGCTTGAGTGATAGTGATAACGTGATTTGAAAACTAGTAGATTAGTGCTTCTATTCACGCTCTAATCCTCTAATTTACAGAAGCCCACTCTTACTTTAGTCCATTCAAACCTAATTGAGCTTGTTAGGACTTCAATTCAAGCTCTCTCTCTTTGCCACAATGCAACAAAGTTTCTCACCTCTCTCTCTCATGCACTCACTTCACTCCTCTTCTCTACTCACACAATACCACTCACTAGGAGGATGAGAATGCCATCATAAAGATTTTCTAAATACACTAACAAAGAGTTTTATGGACTGTTTTGTAATATATTTTTAACTCTCTCTATTATGCTCCAAAGTGTCACTCCATAAAGCAATGTAAGAGAATGCAACCTTCACAAAGAAGCTCATGTACTCACAAAGAGATGGACTAATTTTTCACCTTCTTCTTCACTCCAATGTGCCACCCAATGAAGTAATGAATCAGCCTAATATGCAACCAATGCAACAATGGATATCTCACCAATTGCCACTTAATGATAAGAGAAGAATGCTTGTGAATAAATCACACATACACCCACAAACACTAAGATGTATCCTATCAACACATGAAGGAACACACTCCCATGGAAAGGAGCTCTGATACCATGTTAAAATACATGGTGTGAGCTTAAGCTTGGCAATGGTTAAGTGAATCAAACAATGAAGATGATTACCACATAAGCTAACTCACACCAATGAAGCAACACATGCAATCACTTAGACTAAGATAAGGTGTGACCAATAAGCAATGAAGTGTGCTCAAGAGTCACCACATAAACATAAACATAAACATAACCATAACCATAATGAAGTAAACCACATACCAATGCAAATATACAGAGACTATTTCCATAAAGGACCACTTAGTATATTATGCACTAAGCAAGTACACAAAGTAGGCTCATCACACTCTCTCCTCCACACACTCTAGAGATGTGATGTGAACACTTCTATATATAGACTCCATGGAGGAGGGCACCTAGAGCCCTTGAATCTCTCCATCTCCCTTAGGTTTCTCACCTGACTCACTTAAAAGGTGATACCTACATCAAGGGGATGTACCTACTAGACCTACACCTAGTAACTCTAATAAATGATCCTTTTAACCTTAGAACAAAGCATTATAAGGTACCACTAAAGATCCATAAGGTTTTCACTAAGGATGGATGTTAGATCACAAACGACCTCCTCGAGGCCAAGTAATGGAAGGAGCATTGCTACACTTCAAGGTGCCTCAAGATCAATCCTCTTTATTTCCCAATCAAGTGCAAGTGGGCTTGGAACTTTTTGAGCAAGAGCAAGAGTAGAACCCAAAGCTATAGTTCAACTTTCCCTAGATACCTCTACCTCCTCGACCCACCCCTCCTTCTAAATGAAGAGTGGATGCTTCACACCATGCTCAAATTCATCTAGGACTATGATGCAATGCCTGACCCAAGTCATGATCATCATTAGAATTCGCTTTTTTTGACTCATCATTGTACTTTGGTGGAGCATCCTGATTGAAAAGATGCAGGGGGGAAGAGAGCTTGAGCTCTTGCAAGCACACACAACCACTCACAAAACCCTAATAGAGAACACACAAGGTAAGAGGCTGAAAATCTTCTTCTTCTTTACTCAACACTCAACACACCATATACAAGAATAAGAGTACACACAATATGAAAGGTACTCAACCAAATACATACACGGGTTCTCTACAGTGTGAACCCGACTAAATGAGCTTGCGCTATAACTATGCCAGTCTCTAGAATGGCTGTCACACAGCCTGTCATCCCACTGGCCGCATATCACCCAAGATCTCACCAACCATGCCAGTGGTGTAGTGTGGGGCGTATCCCCCAGGCGGGTCATTAGTGTCCACCGCCTCACTAGACGAGCTCGATATCTCAACACTCCCCCTCGAGCTCAACTCCATCTCATGTACACCAAGCGAAGCCCTGAATCTACAGAGCTTCTCTGTACCCAATGCTTTGGTGAAGATGTCAGCTACCTGATCCTCTGTGCTGACATAAACAAGGTCAAGATCTCCTACCAAGACCTTCTCTCTGACGAAGTGGTAGTGGACCTCTATGTGCTTCGTACGAGCATGAAAGACTGGGTTCCTAGCCAACTGTATACTTCTAATGTTGTCATAGAAAATGACAACTTGTCTATCCGCTGATAGACCCAAATCTGCAAGTAGCTTTCTCAACCAAGCTACCTCACATGCTGCCATAGCAGCTCCTCTGTACTCGGCCTCTGTACTGGATAGAGAAACCGTAGGCTGCTTCTTGCTGCTCCAAGTCATAGTAGCACTCCACAAAGAAAACATGAATCCACTGGTAGATCTTCTATCTGAGATACTACAAGCCCAATCAGCATCTGTGTACCCATGTACACATATCTCTGTCCCAGTCTCATAGAATAGTCCACAATGCAAAGTAGACTTCACATACCTCAGTATGCGTCTCACTGCATCCAAATGCGGTTTCCGTGGAACCTGCATAAACTGACTCACCAACCCAACAGCATAGCTCAAATCTGGTCTGGTGATCGTCATGTAGATCAAACTTCCTACTATGCACCTGTACATAGTAGGATCCTCCAAGATCTCTCCTGAATCTGCACTCAACTTGCCATTCTGATCCAATGGCACAGAAATAGGCTTACAGCCTGTTATACCATACTTGGACAACATGTCCAAGCCATACTGTCTCTACAGTAATCCAATACCATGTGGTGACCTAATCACCTCAATGCCCAAGAAATATCTGAGCTCCCCCAGATCCTTCATCTCGAACTTCTGTCTAACCAAGATCTTTACATCAAAGATCTCTGCATCATGGTCCCCCGTAATGATCAAGTCATCTACATAGATGACAACAAGCACAACTCCTCTATCACCATGTCTCACATACAGCGAGAAATCTGCATTGGCTACATGAAAGCCAATAGTGACAAGATATTCAGAAATCTTGTCAGACCATGCTCTTGGTGCTTGTTTTAAGCCATACAAGGCTTTCTTCAACCTGCAAACATGCTCGGGGTGACCCACATCCTCATAACCAGGTGGCTGCAACATATACACCTCTTCTTGCAAATCCCCATGTAAGAATGCATTCTTTACATCCATCTGATGTAAAGACCATTGCTTTGACGCAGCCACTGCTATCACAACTCTCACCGTTGCCATCTTGGCAACTGGGCTGAAAGTTTTCTCATAATCAATCCCATATGTCTACGCATATCCTTTGCTACCAATCTAGCCTTGTACCTGTTTATGCTTCCATCACTGTTATGTTTAACTTTGTACACCCACTTGCATCCAATGGCTTTCTTGCCTTCAGGCAATTGCACTAAATCCCAAGTTTCATTTCCATATAGTGCATCCATCTCCTCATCCATAGCTTTCTCCCAACACACATTTCCAATAGCCTCATCAATGCATGTGGGCTCTATAACCTGCACAACCTTTGCCATATATGCATAGTGATGTGCCACATAACCATCATATGTAAATCTCTGCATAGGGTTCTTCACTCTCCCTGATCTTCGCAGCTTTTCATTCATGGCTTTCATAGCCTTATTTACAACCAGGTGTTCTCATAGCTGGGATCCCAAGCTCCTCATCAAGGCTCATATCTGAGCCACTAGACTCTCCATCAACATGAGAATGCAATGTAGAAATGTCAGGCATACCAAGGGGCTCAACCACTTTCTCTTTTCCTTTACGTGATGTACTAATCACATTTGCAGGGCTGGTATTATGACGCAGCCTGCCACTCCATGGTCTATCAACAGACCCACTAGATGAGGACTCTCCACTTACACTCACATCAGCCCCAACAGCTTCTTTTTCAGTAGCATATACTAGCTACTCATCTCATCAAAGACAACATCCCTACTTACCTTCAACTCACGTGTAGCAAGGTTATAATACCTGTATCCCTTTTGCTCAAGGGAGTATCCAATAAACACACATTTTTCAGCTCATCTGGCACATGCACATATGCAATGCATCCAAAGACTTTTAGATGAGACAAATCTGGTTTTTTGCCAGTAAACCTCTCCTCTGGAGTTACATCATGTATGGCTGCAGTTGGAGTCCTGTTCATGATGTATACTGCTGTAGAAACAGCCTTAGCCCAATAGCTATGCGGCATATTCTTCTCTTCCATCAATGCTCGTGCAATCTCAGCAATGTGCCTATTTTTCCGCTCAGCAACTCCATTTTGCTGCGGAGTGTATCTGCATGTAAACTGTCTCCGAATACCATTCTTCTTCAAAAATTCAGAGAACTCATTGGAGAAGTACTCTCCCCCTCCATCTGACCTTAGGCACTTTACATATTTCCCTGTTTGCTTTTCAACCAAAACTCTGAAATTTTGAAAGTGAGTGAACACCTCACTCTTCTCCTTCATGAAATATACCCACACTTTCCTTGTGTGGTCATCAATGAAAGTCACATAATACCTGCAGCCTCCCATAGATATGGTCTTCGTAGGACCCCATACATCTGAATGCACAACATCTAGTGCATTTCTGCTCACATATCTGTTACGTGGAAACACATGCTTTGTTTGCTTCCCAAATTGGCATGCTTGACATATTTTCTGCATACCTTTCACTTTAAATTTTTGTAGCCCTGTCACAATTCCTTTTGTCTGCATTGACTTCAATCTCTACACATTTACATGTCCAATCCTTTTATGCCAAATGTCTGTGTCTGCAACAATTCCTGAACCATTTGCAAACATCGCAGCACTCATTTCAGGCATATCTACATTCAATGTAAACATTCTGCCCACTCTGTTGCCTTTTGCAACCAACCTGCACTTGTCTTTAAAGTCTTCAACATAACAACCATCAGGGTTAAACCGAACCTGCAAACCCTGCTCAATCATCTGGCCAACTGAAACCAAATTCTTTGTTATGTTCGGTACATGAAGTACATCTGCAAGGTACTTCACTTTGCCATCCTGCATAGACAATGGCACATCTCCAACATGGGCAATTGGATGAGCAGTGTCATCCCCTGTTTCCACAAAACCTGGTCTTTCCGGGTTTTTCATCTCCTTGAACCACTCCCCATGACTTGTCATGTGGTTCGAAGCGCCTGAATCCACATACCATACATTATCTTTTTGTGCTGCATCAACATTTTCAGACATGGCATCACGACATGCTGCATAACAAACAACCTTTCATTATCCTCATTATTTCTGCTTGAGGATGCATAGTTGTTTTGCTGCACTTTCCCATTTTGCATGTCAGCCTGCTTCTTATAACATTCTGCCTGCACATGTCTAGGCTTACCATAATAATAGCATTCACGTGCATCATTATATTGCCTTTGCCAATTTCCACGGCCTCTTTGACTCCCCTCCCTCTGAATTTGCCTCTTCCACCTGCGTGTTGTTGTTGTTGTTGATTCTGGGACTGTTGTTGTTGCTGCTGCTGCTGGCCATAATTCTGATTACCTGTTCGGCCACCTCCTTGACCGTGTCCACGGCCTCCTCTACCTCGTCCTCTTCTTGAACTCGTGTAGAAGGCCTGTTGCTCTGAACTGTTTTTGCTTTGTGAAGACTGTTGGTCTTCACCCAAGCTCTTCTCTTCGATAATCAGCATAGACACCAAATCTGTAAAGTTGGGAATGTTTTCCCGAGTCTGAATGGACGTCTTGAACGCCTTGTATTGTGGCTCGAGACCACGTAGACAGACTTCCACCTTGTCATCATCATCTACTGACACACAAATAGATGCAAGGGATTCCACAATACCCTTTATCTTCAGCGCATAGTCATTCATAGACATGCTCTTTTTCTCCACAGTATGAAGTTCATTCTTCAACTGTATCTTACGTGCCCTGGTATTTGTTTCATAGAGCTTTACCAAGGTGTCCCACGCCTCCTTGGGGGACTTGGCATCCTGAATGTGCCCAATCATAGTGTCCTGTATACTAATGGAGAGCCAATACATAACCTTCCTGGCTCCTTGGTTCCAGTCTTTAAACTCTTTCACATCTGCAGCAGTCAGATTTATATCCGGTATCTCCGGTGCCTCTTCATGCTCATCTATGTAGTCCCAATAGCCTTTTCCCATCAGGAAATTCGTCAACCTAAACCTCCAAGCATGGAAGTTATTCTTATCAAGCTTCTCAACCACAATGTGGGTTATCCCATCATTTGACATCTTGCCAAACACACAATTTTACCAGAAACAGCACTCTGGTTTTTCTGCACAAACTGCTATATTTTTTGTAGCGGTACTGTAGTACTCTCAAATGTCACAACCAGTGACTTCAATGTGCATACATACACCTAATGGCAACTGTAGACCTCTTTGCAGCACCCACAGTGTTTGCACAGTCAATCTGTCTTCCTGCAGTTCTTAAAATAGAGTTCTGCAGAGAATCGATGACTTACCCACAGTGCTCGAAATCGCCTGCTTTCTGAAAAACGGAGGTCCAAACGCGCCCGAAACGCGTTTTCGGCCCAGGAAATGTAGTCCGATAGGACAGTACAGTTGCCCTATAGCTTCACTCCCGCGAAGAAAACTCCTCAATCAGAGATCGTTGCCGGTGCCTCCCGTAGAGCTCCCGACAAGGGTGTAGTCACCAACACAAATAGGGAAGAGAAGTTGAAGCTCTTACCCTCGTACCGCTTCCTGTGGTTCTCTTGCTTGCAGCCCTTAGCATGAACCAGGCTCTGATACCATGAAAAGATGCAGGGGGAAAGAGAGCTTGAGCTCTTGTAAGCACACACAACCACTCACAAAACCCTAATAGAGAACACACAAGGTAAGAGGCTGAAAATCTTCTTCTTCTTTACTCAACACTCAACACACCATATACAAGAATAAGAGTACACACAATATGAAAGGTACTCAACCAAATACATACACGGGTTCTCTATAGTGTGAACCCGACTAAATGAGCTGGCGCTATAACTATGCCAGTCTCTAGAATGGCTGTCACACAGCCTGTCATCCCACTGGCCGCATATCACCCAAGATCTCACCAACCATGCCAGTGGTGTAAGTGTGGGGCCTATCCCCCAGGCGGGTCATCAGTGTCCAACCACCTCACTAGACGAGCTCGATATCGCAACACTGATTGGCATGCATTTGATGAAGGTCAACAAGGCATAGCTGTTGACATCAACAAGGGTCCAATTCTTCACCAAATACTCAGCTCTATATGCGAGTACAGTGGATGCAAGGTTGGTGCATGCTCACATTTGAAGATATGGTCAAAATAGCCTATTGGACGTCCTACATACAAAGCCTTTCATCGAACCACCAAGTACAGGAAGGTCTACTTCGACTTCTACTTGAACTTCAGTGGCTTCTACCACTAGCCTCCCATACCGATTCCGAGCATAAAGCTATGTGATTGGAAAGGAGCGTATGTTAACCACATTGGCTAACATTACTTCAAACATGTGGCAACACTTTCAAGCCATATTTTTTGTACTAGGTAATGCATTTTATGTAAAATGATTATGGGCTTACGACTTGTGTAATGCCAGAAGATAGTCAAACACCAAGATTGTGACTTGTGTAATGCTGATAATGTACAAAGAAACTAGGAGATTAGCTTAGACTAGCTTATTGGGCCCCTGGACATTATTTGGGTAGCATGACCTACCATTGTACCAAACAAGTCTTGTATATAAAATATTTTGACTAATGAGGAAGGACATAATCCCATTCTCACCAATTAAGTTTGAGTCTTCTTACTCTTGTGGGGTTAAAGTAGCTTGTATGATTTCTCTTCTTCTTTGTTACATGCATGCTTAGGGATTATATGGGTGATAGATTTGATGTATGCTTAGGGATTATATGGGTGAGTGATAGATTTGATGTATGCTCTCTTCTCCCTCTCTCCTTCTCTCGTCTAGTCTCTCATGCTCTCACTCACCATGGAATCAAGTAGAGGTGAGTGATAGATTATGCTCTCTTGTCCTTCTCTCCTTCTCTCGTCTAGTCTCTCATGCTCTCACTCACCATGGAATCAAGTAGAGGTGAGTGATAGATTTGATGTATGCTCTCTTGTCCCTCTCTCCTTCTCTCGTCTAGTCTCATGCTCTCACTCACCATGGAATCAAGTAGAGGTTGAGTTTGATGTATGCTTAGGGATTATATGGGTGAGTGATAGATTTGATGTATGCTCTCTTCTCCCTCTCTCCTTCTCTCGTCTAGTCTCTCATGCTCTCACTCACCATGAAATCAAGTAGAGGTTGAGTTTGCTTAGGGATTATATGGGTGATAGATTAGGGATTATATGGGTGAGTGATAGATTTGATGTATGCTCTCTTCTCCCTCTCTCCTTCTCTCATCTAGTCTCTCATGCTCGCACTCACCATGGAATCAAGTAGAGGTTGAGTTTTCCATAGCCCTCTCCGTCTTTGCTTCGCACCCATTTGCAAAGCTCCTTTGTGGACCCTAGCTCTCCATAAGAGAGGGTTACTCTACCAAGAGTGGCAAGAGGTGCAAGACGATAAGGCCCTTGCATTCTCTTCTCCTTATCCCTACCTTGCAAGGCTCAAGTTTTCTTAATCGGTCAATAACAGAGGATCAACTTCAGAAAGGCATTGGATACAAAGAAGCCCTATAAGTTTAGGAGCTTACTTGGAGTGCAGTGTACGGACTTGAGCTCGAGGGGGAGTGTTGAGATATCATGCTACTAATATGGACATTAATGACCCGCTTGGGTGATAGATTCTACATCATTTACACCACTAGCATGGTTGGTGAGATTATGGGTGATATGCTACCAGTGTGACAGCCACTTTGGTGTACTAGAGTTACGACATAGTTATAGCACCACCAGCTCATGTAGTTAGATTCACACTATGGACCAACCTTTGTAAGTTATAGTAGGAGAGCACTTTCTCATATATTATGTACTCTTGTCTCTTTATGTTCTGGCCGTAGAGAAGAGAAGAGAATAGAAGAAAATTCAGCCACCCATCTCTCTTGTGTGCTTGTCCATTCTTGATGTGTGTGTGTGTGTGTGTGTGTGTGTGTGTGTGTGTGTGTGTGTGTGTTTTCTTGCAAAAGGGACTCAAGGTCATCCTCTCCCCCACATTCTTATCAATTTCTTGTGTGAATCAAGCTCTTCTCGCATGTTAGTCATTATTATAAGCTTAATCTCATGCTTAATCCTTTCTTCTTTCCACCCTAATCTATGCCAAACCCTATTTTACCAACACTCTAGCCCTGGTTCTCACATGATAGCTGAACTACTAGACTCCAATGAATTCATTATCGAGAATATTTGATCATGCAAGCTTTTCTCCTTGTCTTTGGGTTTTAGTGAGAAAAACCATTAACCCGCTTTGCCATCCCCATTGTAAGGCAAAAGGTGCTCATCATACCTTACTTGCACATCAAACCAACCACAAATTTCATAAATTTGGTTAAACATTTCCAAATGTTGAATAGGGTCACCAATCCTATCAAACTTGGATATCGAGAATTATAAACTTTTTTAAATCTATAAGGTGATCTATATATTATAAGTATAGGAGGTTATCCTTACTTTCCATGGCTAACCTAAGCACATCTTTCAACAAGCCTCCTATGGATGGTGCAAGGGCTAGTGAAGTTGAAAGTAAGGATAAGGAGAAGGAAATGGATATAGCAGTGTGACATATTCTAGAAGTGGTATGTTCACAACTAGTGTATTGAATATGTATATTGGACTTCATGAATCGTTGGCTATAGTAACATCCCCTAGGGACAAATCTTGCTCCAAAGCTCCCAACTTTGAGCCCTAATCTAGAGCAAAAGCCTCATGGAGGCCTCATGAGCTTCTTGCTCCAAAAATTGATGATCTAAAGCGTGATGCTCCATATCCCTCTTGCTTCTAAGCTCTAGAACTACCAACACCAAAACCTCCTAAAAACCAAAGCCAACGCCCCATTGACCCTCCTCCTAGGCCAAAGATGGAGCTTGAGACCCAAAAGATCCTAAAGATGAAGCTGGAGAACCAAAATCTCTTAAAGACAAAGTTGTGATAGTTGCTATATCAAATGGTGGGGTCAAGGGAGGAATTGCTCCTGTCCCTTTTGAATTCACACTTTTTCCCCTGATCTTGATGCATTGGAGTCTCCTCCGGGGACGGATGATCCTGTAGGTGTCCTTAAGGCCATTTCCGACTATGGGTGTAACTCTCCTAGTAGATGGGTATAACTATTTGGATGAACTCCCTATAACAAAGTCTCTCTCTAGGTCGAGAAGGAAAAAATCTCTAAGAAGTGGTTGGGAAATCAAATACCCAAAGAGCTTGTCATCCATACAAGGATCAACCTTCTCATGTTCTGAGTAAAAATCTCCATGTCATGTGCTCTTCATTTTCTCATGTCATCAACCAAGGTGGTGTGACTTGTGTAGGTGTTAATGGTGGATAGTCCTGACATGTGGCTGACCCTGTCATTTGATGTTTTTTGTGTCACCTCTTGAAGGTTTCTTTAAGGTTTAACACTTGCAAAGATTAGGTTTGGGTGACGCATGTTAGGCAAACGTGTGTTAGGGCGGCCAAAGTACAACAGGGCCTAGGTGGATAGTTCAATGCTCCAATTGAATGAGGAGGTTAGGCATAGTGGCACTAGTGGGTGGCATAGCTGAAAAAGTTGGCAATCATGGATCTGGGCGGCATTTTTGGGTTGCTACTATGGGCTTTGAGATGGCCATTTTTGGGTTGCTACTATAGGCTCTGAAATGGATGTTTTTAGCTCATGAGTGGCACATAGGTAGCATGCAAAATCTAGAATCAATTAAGCTCATTCTTTAAAACAATCCCTTCATACTTGCTAATCATCTTTTTAATACAAAACTAATGTAATTAGTGAAATTTATGAAGTTTAAATGGTTTTTTCATGGATTAGGGTACTAAATTGAAGGCTAAGGCTATTAATAATTTTCATGGATTAGGGTACTAAATTGTAAGGCTAAGGCTATTAATAATTTTACTCTAAGCTAATGTAAAAATAAAAAACTTAACAAAATCCTGAATCAATAGAAAACAACAAGAACACTTACTTGTTCACTTAATTCTCAAGCTTTAAATTGTGCTCCACAACTCCAACAAGAAATCAAGAAACAACACAAGTTAATCTGAACACAATGAGTGGATTTGCACTCCAACTCGGCAACTCTTGGACTTTCAATGAATAGTGCAAGGGAACCCTAAGCTAACATTACTCCTCCTTCGCCAAAGATGTTCACCAAATAGAGCTCTTGAGCTTTACACAAGAGGAAGAAGTGAAGAATGCAAGGGTTTGGTGGTAGCTGGCAATCAAGTGCCAACCCTTTGTAGCCATATTTGGTAGTGATGTGTGTGAACACACTAGGACCAGTTGGGGCACTTTTTTCCTCTTAAGGAGGTTTTTTCCCTCGTGCTAATATACACGCATCTTGGGGATATACTCATCTTCTTTGTACATCACACATTTATTTATCTATCTAGCATCTCATTGTGTGCTCCCTTGAGCTTCTCCACTATGTGTGTGTGTGTGTGTGTGTGTGTGTGTGTGTGTGTGTGTGTGTGTGTTCCTACAACCCTATTTCTAACATTTGGTATCAGAGCATACACTCCTCGCCCCTGTGTTGCTGCCTACTCCTCACCCCAAGTCACATGTCTTCTTGAATCATATCAAAGAGCCCTTTTGGGAGAAGAAAGAGGATCGTGAAGTGTGAATTACTCCTCACCCTGAGTCACATGTCTTCTTGAATCAGATCAAGGAGCCCTTTTGGGAGAAGAAAGAGGATCGTGAAGTGTGAATTACTTTGTACTTAAGTTTTTCGATCAGACTTTTATTGAGATATCAAGCATAACTAGTGCTACGGTGGACATCGATGACCCGCTTGGGTGATAGGTTCCTCATCTACACCACTGGCATGGTTGGTGAGATTATGGGTGATATGCAACCAGTGGGATGACAGGTTGTGTGACAACCATTTTGGATTACTAGAGATTGGCATAGTTATAGCACCAGTTCATTTAGTCGGATTCACATTATGGACCGACCCTTGTATATTGTAGTAGTTAAGTACTAACCCATATAGTGTGTACTCTTATCTTTATGTTATGTTGGTTGAGTAAAGAAGAAGATAGAAGAAAATTCAGCTATCCATCTCTCTCTTGTGTCTTCCTCTCTCTTGTGTGTGTGTGTGTTTGCTTGCTAGGGTTTGAATCTCTTCCTCTCCCCCACATTCTCTTTATGGTATCAGAGCTTGGTTTGTGTAAGAGCTAAGGAGGCAAGCAAGAGGCAAGAACAAGCAACAAAGGAAGCGCTACTACATGGGTAAGAGCACCATCATCTCTTTCCCCTTCTTGGTTTAGGTATAACACTCCCTCAGTAGCTCTAGGAGCTACACATCTCCGATTGAGGAGCTGTCTTCAGCGGAGCTATAGGGCAGGTATAGTACCCTATATTGGAAATTCTACATTGGACAAAGTTTTTTCAGCCAAATTTGCATTTCGGGTGTGTTACGGACCCCGTTTCATCACTACAAGAGATTCTTGGCAGTTTTTTAGAAGTTCTGGTAGAGAACTATTTCTGCTCTTATCTGAGGAGAATGCCACTCCTGCACATATAAAGGCATTCAAGGATTGGAATCAAGGTGCAAGAAAAGTCATGTATTGGCTTTCAATTAGGGTCACAGACACTATGATAGGACACATATAGGATGCAAACACTCCAGCATGGCAGAATCTGGTTCCGATGTTCCAAATTAACACAAAGGCAAGAAATTTATAGTTAAAGCAAGAGTTACATACTGTGGAAAAGAAAATCATGTCCATCAATATGCCTTAGAGATCAAGAGCATTGTTGAATCCCTTGGCTTTATCAATGTATCAGTGGAGGATGATGATTTGGTGAGTGTCTGTCTGAATGGGCTTGGCAAAGAGTACAAGCCATTCAAGACCTCCATTACAGTTAGGGAGAATATTCCCAACTTTCGGGACTTGATATCTATGCTGATCATAGAAGAAAAGGCTTTAGGCGAGACTTCTTCTTCACAAAGCAAAAACACATCGGAACAGGCCTTCTACTCTAATTCAGGTAGAGGTAGAGATAGAGGCCGTGGTCGACCGGTGGCCAACAAGGAAATCAAAATTCTGGACAACAACAATCCAATGATTATGAGCAGCAATCAAAATTCTGGACAACAACAATCCAATGATTATGAGCAGCAATCATACACAGGTGGAAGAGGCTAGTCTAGAGGCAGGGGGAGCCAAAGAGGCCGAGGTGGGCAAAGAAATCAAAATGTAAATAGCATAGACTGATATTACAATGGCAAACTAGGACACATGGCAAAGGACTGCTACAAAAAGCAGAATAACATTAAAAGTGGGAAGTTGCAGAGCAAGGCAACTATGCATCATCTAGCAAAGGACTGCTACAAAAAGCAGAATAACATTAAAAGTAGGAAGTTGCATAGCAAGGCAACTATGCATCGTCTAGCAAACATGGAGGTGATGACAGAAGTGAGCAGCTATTTGTGATGGAGCACATGCTTAGTTCCATAAACAGGGGATGTGTCAGGATCTCAAGATATATGGTATGTGGATTCTGGTGCCTCTAACCACATGACTAGTCATGCTGAATAGTTTAGAGATATGCAAAAAATGAAAAAAGCAGGTTATGTAGAAACAGGTGATAATACTGTGCATCCCACTGCGCATGTTGGTGGTAAAGTACTATTGTCTATGCAGGATGGCAAAATGAAGTACTTGGCTGATGTACTTCATGTTCCAAATATTACAAAAACCCTGGTTTCTGTTGGACAGATGGTTGAGCAGGGTCTACAAGTGAGGTTTAATCTTCAAGGATATTTTGTGGAAGACTTCAAAAATAAGTGTCGCTTGGTTTGCAAAGAGTAACAGAAATGGCAAGATGTTTACTTTGGATGTGAACATGCCTGAGATAAAGGCAGCCATGTTTGTGCATGGAACAGGTGTCATTGTAGATATTGACATATAGCACAAGCGCATTGGTCATATGAATGTACAGTGACTGAAGTCTATGCAGGCCCAAAATATTGTTGCAGGTTTGCCAAAGTTTAAGGTTGACGGTATTTATAAGGTATGTGAAGCATGCCAACTTGGTAAGCAAGCCAAACATGCTTTCCCACATGAAAAGTATATCAGTGTGCAAGGCCATTGGATCTCATACATTCAGATGTATGGGGACCGACCAAGACTGCAACAATTACAGGTTGCAATAAGTACTATATTACATTCATTGATGACCACACTAGGAAAGTGTGGGTTTATTTCATGAAGGAGAAAAGTGACGTGTTTGCTCACTTTCAGAGATTTAAAGCCTTGGTTGAGAAGGAAAAAGGCATGCAAATAAAATGCCTAAGATCAAACGGTGGGGATGAATATTTCTCCAATAAGTTTAGTGATTTCGTGAGAAAGCAGGGAATCAAGAGACAGTTTACGTGCAGGTACACTCCACAACAAAATGGTGTGTTAGAAATGAAAGACAGTTTACGTGTAGGTACACTCCACAACAAAATGGTGTGTTAGAAATGAAAGACAGTTTACGTGCAAGTACACTCCACAACAAAATGGTGTGTTAGAAATGAAAGACAGTTTACGTGCAGGTACATGTGCAGGTACACTCCACAACAAAATGGTGTGTTAGAAATGAAAAACAGGCACATTGCAGAAATGGCACATGCCTTGATGGCTGAAAAGAATATGCCACATTATTTTTGGGTAGAAGTAGTAGCAACTGCTGTGTACATTATGAACAAGACACTCATTGTAGCTGTTCATGGTATGACTCCTGAATAGAAGTTTACAAGCATAAGACTGGATTTGTCTTACTTGAAAGTGTTTGGGTGTATTGCATATGTACATGTTCCTGATGAAGTGAGAACAAAGTTGGATCCAAAGGCAAAGAAATGCATCTTCATTGGTTATGCTATGGAGCAAAAAGGTTATCGATGCTATAACCCTACCACTCGTGAGATACAAGTAAGCAGAGATGTTGTCTTCGATGAGATGAGTAGCTGGTATGCACTAGTAGTGAAAGCAACAAAAGATGCAGATGTAAGAAGTGCTGATGTTGCACCACATGTAGAGCAGCAATCACCTGTGCTGAGTGGACCTAGGGAGTCTTGAGTAGTGGATCCAATGTTAGCCCATGGTCAGGCAGGTTGAGGAATGATGCAAATACACATGTATCACGAAAAGGGAAGGAAAAGGTAGATCAACCTTTTGTGCCTGATCTGTCAGCAGGTCACTCATATGTGAATGGTGACTCTAGTTGCTCTGAGTAGAGCCTTGATGAGGAGCTTGGCATTCTGTTTGTGGTTACTCCTAGTATAAGGAGAACCAGGGCTGTTTTGAGGACACCTGGTAGTGATCCAGGTGTAAGGAGAACCAAGGCTGTTTTGAGGACACCTTGTAGTGATCCAGGTGTACGGAGGTCTACGAGGGTTAGATACCCTATTGACAGGTTGAGATATGATAGATATACAAGCCATCATTATGCTTACATGGTAAAAGCAATACATGAGGTTGAGCCCACTTGCTTTGAGTAGGCAATTGGAAATAAAAAATGGGAAGATGCCATGGATGAGGAGATGATGGCACTGGATGCAAATACAACATGGGAGTTAGTGCCTTTGCCTAAGGAAAAGAAGGAAATTGGATATAAGTGGGTGTATAAAGTCAAGCACAATGCTGATGGTTTAGTGAGCAGGTACAAGGCAAGATTGGTTTCCAAGGGCTATGCACAGACTTATGGCATAGACTATGAGGAGACATTCAGCCCGGTTGTTGCAAGAATGGCAACCGTGAGAGCTGTCATTGCTATGGCTGCAATACAACAAAGGGTTGGTCTTTACATCAAATGGATGTAAAGAATGCTTTCTTGCATGGTGATTTACAAGAAGAAGTGTACATGATGCAGCCACCAGGTTATGAGAGTGATGCATGTCTAGATTTTATGTGCAGGTTACACAAAGCCTTGTATGGCTTGAAGAGCACGCACCTAGAGCATGGTCAAACAAGATCAAGGAGTATCTTGTTACCATTGGATTTCAGATATCCAATGCAGATTTTTCACTATATGTGAAAAAGACACATAGAGGAATCATGCTATTAGAGGGATCATCTATGCGGATGACTTGATTATCACTGGTGATAGTGATGCAGACATACATGATGTCAGGATGCTTTTAAAGCAGAAGTTTGAGATGAAGAATTTGGGTGAGCTACAGTATTTCTTGGGCATACAGGTAGTGAGATCACCTCATAGCATTTTGCTATTGCAGAGCCAATATGGCTTGGACCATGTTGTCCAAGTAGGTTGTAAGCCTATTTTAGTGCCATTAGAGCAGAACACAAAGCTTTCCGCCCGTAGATACGGGTGAGCTTTTGGAGGACCCCACTACGTACAGGCTCATAGTGGGTAGTTTGATCTACATGACCATTACAAGGCTAGACTTGAACTATGCTGTTGGACTCATGAGTCAGTTTAATGTAAGCCCCTAGGAAGCCACACTTGGATGCGACTAGATAGATCCTCAGGTACATAAAGTCCACTGTTGATTATGGACTTTTCTATGAGGCTGGTACAGAGATACAATTGCGGCTAGACAAATCCTCAGGTACATAAAGTCCACTGTTGATTATGGACTTTTCTATGAGGCTGGTACACAGAGATACAATTGCATGGGTACACAGATGCTGATTGGGCTGGTAGTATTGTAGACAAGAGATCTACTAGTGGTTTTATGTTCTCATTTGGAAGTGTTGTTGTGAGTTGGAGCAGTAAGAAGCAGCCAACAGTTGCCTTATTGAATATAAAGGCAGAGTACATGGGTGCTTCTATGGCAGCTTGTGAGGTAGATTGGTTTTAGAAGCTACTTGGTGACATGGGAGAGCCCGTGGATAGGGCAGTTGTCATATATTGTGACAACATGAGCAGCATACGGTTGACCAGTAACCCAATATATCATGTTAGAAACGAAGCACATTGAGGTGCATTATCACTTTGTAAGGGAGAAGGTTCTAGCAAGAGATGTAGATCTGGTATATGTCAGCACAGAGGATCAGGTAGCTAACATCTTCACAAAGGCATTGGGCACAGAGAAGCTCCATAGGTTTAGGAGCTTACTTGGAGTGTAGTGTGTGGAGTTGAGCTCAAGGGGGAGTGTTGAGATATCGAGATCAACTAGTGCTATGGCGGACATTAATGACCCACCTAGGTGATAGCTTTCGCATCTACACCATTGGCAGGGTTGGTGAGATTATGGGTGATATGCGGCCAGTGGGATGACAGGCTGTGTGATAGCCATTTTGGATTACTAGAGACTAGCATAGTTATAGAGCCAGCTCATTTAGTCGGATTCACATTATGGACCGACCCTTGTATGTTGTAGTAGTTGAGTACTAACCCATATAGTGTGTACTCTTATCTTTATGTTATGTTGGTTGAGTAAAGAAGAAGATAGAAGAAAATTCAGCTATCCAGCTCTCTCTTCTGTCTTGCTCTCTCTTCTGTCTTGCTCTCTCTTGTGTGTGTGTGTTTGCTTGCTAGGGTTTGAAGCTCTCCCTCTCCCCCACATTCTCTTTAATTTTCATTCAGGGCGCGTTTTGGGGCCCTTCGCACAGTTTTTGGTTTTTGCAGACATCTTCGAGACCAAATTAGCACTATTCTTCATCAAATTCTAGAGTAGTTTTGTCAGATCTACTACTACAAATGGGTGTGTAGATACACAAAAAAGCATCTACGGGCTTCACTTTGGCGACGTTGATCTTTGCATCTTACGAGTAAAATTTATACTCACTATACTCTGCATTTCTTTCATCCACATTGCAAGTCTCCATTATCAACCTTATTATTAGCAACCACCTTGGTTGTATCAAAGAGCACTCAGCACTTTGCAGGTTGCGTGATTACTTGCTTGGGTATTATCAAAAATGGCAGACAGTAATGTATTTCGGATATTATCTGAGGATAAGCTTGACGGGACCAACTACACGTTATGATCTTATATGATGTGACATGTATTGGTTGCCAAAAGACTATGGAATGTTGTGGTTGGTATTGATAAATGCCTTGGTTCCTTTGATGAACATGATGCAGAAGGCACATCTGCAAACACCGACTCAGTTTCACATGGTGCATTACCACAACATAGCATACCTCCTACATAGTAACAAACAAAGTGGGATGGAAGAGATGTGCAAGCACATGCATTGCTTGATTTATCAGTTAAGAGGAGTATCATTACTCACATTCAGTCATGTAGGACTGCTAAACATGCTTGGATACACTTGCGTCATTGTGATAGGTACGTAATGAAGCATGTGTTGCTTATATATACAAGCAATTAGAGTTAGAGAATATGGATGAGGGTTATTAAAATCAAGGATTTTAAGAAGTAGTTAGCTAGTGTTGATGACATATATCCTGACAGTTCATTGGTGCCTACTGTCTTGAATGTGTTGCCAGACTCATATCAAGGTTTTGCTTCTACCATCAGACTCATGAGATGAAAGGCAATCCAAATGCCTTAAAGTTTGAGGAGTTGGTTTCTGTGCTCTTGCAAGAAGAGCAATCCACACAAAACAAATATGGCATGTGTACATGAGATCATGCTTTAGTTGCTAATCTCAACAAAGAGGCAAAGGTAAATCATTTTCTTAGGATACGTACAAGCCGATATCAGAGTCATCATGCAAGCCTACAGACAAGAAAGGCAACAAGACAAAGAAAAAGGGCAAATGCTACTACATTAATGAGTGCAAGATACAACTGGAGAAGGAGAAAAAGAAAGACTTAGGTATGGCTGTAGCTAATGGATCAGTATCCAATGCAAAAGACTTAGGTATGGCTGTAGCTAATGGATCAGTATCCAATGCAAAAAACAAAGAATTTGTAAACTATGCACATGTGTGATTAGGCTTTCATTGTGCAATGTAGTTATGACCCTTCACGTAAGGATATATGCATGGATGTTTACAGATGTACATGTCTGGTATTTTTACAATGGTGCTAATAAGCACATTATTTCTCATCGTAGTTTGTTCTCATCACTTGAATCTTCTCCCCACCCACAGAAACACCGTAACATGTGCAAAAAACTTCTCATATCTTGTGAAAGGAGTTAGTAAAATTATTCTCACTGCTACAAATGGTGGAACAATCACGCTTTCAGATGTATTATATGTACCAGGGATCAAGAAGAACTTATTATCTATCGTCTCAGCCATTACTAAGGGTGGCCTAGTGGTTTAGTTTGAGGATGACAGATGTATTCATGATTATAGTGATGGCAAGATAATTTGAGGATGACAGATGTATTCATGATTATAGTGATGGCAAGATAATTTTTGCTTTTGGTACTTTATCTCATGGCCTTTTATAGACTAGATGTATATGAAAGACAAAGGCATGCTACATTTACAGTTTCTGCCACAAATACAATGGGTGATGCTAAGCTGTGGCATTTTGGTCACTTGAACTTTGGTAATTTACTACGTTTACATAAACATGACATGGTGTTTGAGTTGCTACATCTTGAAGCCCCTATCAAACATGTTTATGAGGGTTATATTCTTGGAAAAATGCAGCGAGCATCATTTTCCAAAGATAGTTCAGTTAGAGCTGTCCAAAAATTGCCGCTTATACACAATGATGTATGTGGTCCTATGAGGACACCATCTATTGGTGGGGGCTACCTCTATTTTATCATATTCATTAATGACTTTTCCAAACATTATCCATTGAAACAGAAATTAGAGGTTTTTATGTGCTTTAGAAACTTTGCCATTATGGTTCAAAACGCTTCTATATGTAAGATTGATACCCTGTGTACTCATCGAGGGGTTTCACGCATACATGACTGATAATGGGATAAGGAGTTTCATGCATACATGACTGATAATGGGATAAAACACCAATATATTATGCCCTATACACCTCAGGAAAATGGTGTAGCTGAACATAAAAATAGGTCTCTTATGGAGATAGCAAGTTGTATGGTCAAAAGTCAAGAGTTATCATAGTTTCTGGCTAGAAGCAATCATGTGTGCAACATATGTTTTGAACAGGTGTCCTACAAAGGCTTTGCATTCAATTACGTCTTCTGAAGCTTGGAAAGGAAGAAAGCCCTATGTGGCTCACTTCTGCATTTTTTGTTGTCTTGCTTATGCACCTGTGCTTGAGAAACTTCACAACAAACTTGATGATAAGGTGGTTAAATGTATTTTTGTGGGATACAGCTCGGAAAGTAAGGGTTGCCATCTCTATCATCCTGCTACTAAGCAGATTCTTATGAGTAGAGATGTTGTATTTGTGAAAGATGCAATTCAGCCCTCCTTGCTTTCATGTAAAAAATAGAAAAATATATGTTCGCAGGATATATTCAACACTCTTCTTCCATTGTTCAATGTAGGACACATTGATATAGAGCATTTGGGTAATCTAAGGAATGTTGAAAATTAGTCAACACAGGTTACAAATCATCATGTTTTTCAGCCCACAGATCAGCCTATTGATGAGGCAAATGTGGATGATGCAGTTAATGAGGAAAAAAGGAAAATTGTGGAGTCTAAAAGTATGCCAAAATGGCTAGTGCAAACACTACATGATAACAAATCGGCCACTCCTTTGCCTAGCAAAACACATGCAAGATCCCATTATGCATCTCTTGTTGATGCAGGTTATGCTCTTATTGCTAGTTTATGTGATGAATAGGAACCTGTCTCCTTTGATGAAGCAAAGGAATCTAAAAATTGGATGAGTGCTATGCAATTTGAGTATGATTCAATACTAAAAAATGATACATGGGGTTGGGTAGACTTGCCTCTTGCAAAGAAGGCCATTGGTACTATGGAATGGGTTTACCAATGGCCTTCTTTGCCTCTTGGCAAAGAAGGCCATTGGAACTATGGAATGGGTTTACAAGCTCAAGAGGCAAAGAAGGCCATTGGTACTATGGAATGGGTTTACAAGCTCAAATGTAAAGCGGATGGTAGTGTTGAGCGATACAAATCTAGGCTTGTTGCAAAGGATTATGAACAAGAGAAAGGCATTGACTATGGTGAAACCTTTGCACCCACATGTCGTATGACTGCCATGCGGACTATCATTGCATTGGCAGCACATAAAGGTTGGAATGTACATCATTTGGATATTAAAACTGCTCTCTTGAATGGATATTTGCATGAGGAGGTCTATGTATCTCAACCTCATGGTTTTGTTTAGAAAAGTTAGGAATCAAAAGTATGCAGATTGAAGAAAGCTTTATATGGTCTTAAGTAGGCTCCTAGAGCATGGTATAAAAAGATACATGCATACTTGGTTGCACAGGGGTTTTGCAAAACAACCCAACTGACAATACCCTCTATATTAGGGGGACTAAGGATGTTTTATTGGTCATCGTGTTAGACATTGATGACATGCTGCTCTCACAGGCCCTAAAGATAATCATATTTCACCTTTTATAACTGATTTAGAGAAGTCTTTTGGGATGTCAGATCTTGGATCATTGCACTATTACTTGGGCATTGAGTTCTGGCATCGTAATAATGGCATTGCTATGTTGTAGAGGAAATACATAGATGCATTGTTGAAGAGGTTCAATCTTGAAGACTGTAAATGTATGGCTACACCTATGGAGCCATGTTTACGACTAAGTCTTGAAGATGCAGGTGACTCTTTTGATGCTAGCTTTTATCAAGAAGCTGTTGGATGCCTTATCTTTTTTATGTAACACCAGGCTTGACATTCAGTATGTGGTCTCCATATTAAGCTGATTTATGCATAGCCTAGGTATAAAGAATTGGCAATCTATCAAATGGGTGTTCCGTTACCTAAAGGGCACTATGCACTTTGGTTTATTTTATCCCAAGGGGAGTAAATCATAGCTGTATGCATTTACAGACTTGTACTAGGCTAGATGTTATGACACATGAGTGTCCACGAGTGGTTTTTACTTTCGTCTTAGTGATTCATATATATCATGGCTCAGCAAGAAGCAACCCACTGTGGTCACTTCTAGCTATGAAGCTGAGTACAAGGCAACATTTATAACTATAGTTAAGTGTGTTTGGCTCAAGCACCTTATTGTTGTTGATTTGGGTATTAGCGAGTTCTTAGCCACTATCATATTCACTGACAATCAGAGTGCTATGGTAGCTACGAGGAATCCAATTTTCATGCTCGCACAAAGCACATTGAGGTGCACTATAATTATGTCAGAGAGAGATGTTCTGTAGGGGAAATCATATTGGCTTATGTGCCAATACATGACAACTTGGTAGATTATTTCACCACACGAAAGCTCTCCCACAAGAGAAGTTCAAAGCGTTTTGCAAAGCTTTAAACTTACTTGCCTTTGGAAACTAATCTGGGCTTCCTATTATAGTCAAAGGAGCCTGGCACATCTATGTACTTCTAGTGCCAGCTCACGCCTTGTTCACATCATCACTCCTAGGGGGGATTTGTAGCCATATTTGATAGTGATGTGTGTGAACACACTAGGACCAGGTGGGGCACTTTTTCCCTCTTTAGGAGGTTTTTTTCCCCCGTGCTAGTATACACCCATCCCGGGGGTATACTTATCTTCTTTAGCCAGCACACATTCATTTATCTATCTATCATCTCATTGTGTGCTCTCTTGAGCTTCTCCACTATGTGTGTGTGTGTGTGTGTGTGTGTGTGTGTGTGTGTGTGTGCATTCGTGTGCGCACGCATTCTTGTAACCCTATTTCCAACACCCCTCAATGTGAGGAAGCTAGGGGCTTCAACCTTCCCCACTAGTGGTGCCTGTTTGCAAGCTATTACCACAAGAGCTTAAGAATCCTCAAAAACTCATCTTAGATTTTGTGTTTAGGAATGCTAATAGCATTATCAAACCTTCCGGTATTCATTCTTGATATAAGATTTTACAATGTCAGGTCATTCTCTTTTACTTAATTGTTGGTAATGCTAAATCTTGTTAATTAACATCTTTGCATATTCATTCCATGGTGAAAATGCCTTTCAATATCAAGGGTACCTATTGATTCTATTGAGGGACCCATAAAACAAGCCAAAATAAGCATATTGAATGTACAAAATTGTTGCCATCGTAATAATGCATACTCCACATTCTCATTAGGTTTGGCTATTGATAATCCAAAAGCATAACATACTGATTTGAGGGTTGAGGCTTTCTCGACAAGGATAATGAGTTGCAACATGAAAATGGTAAAAGGTGGCCGTTGAGTTACATTTCGATGATGACATCCACGTGCGTGCATGTGTGTGTGTGAGTGTGTGTGTGTGAGTGTGTGTGTGTGTGTGTGTGTGAGAGAGAGAGAGAGAGAGAGAGAGAGAGAGAGAGATCATCTTATCATCTATTGTGGCTGAATATGGCCTATGTATGACATGCATATACAAAGGAAAGTTAGGGAGAAAGTATCGCTTGGTGGGAGGAATGAGGGTGGACCAAGCAATGCTTCTATGAGAGGAAGATGTGAATGTTACATTCTTCCTCAAAGCATTCCAAGAGAGCATGTTGCTATGTCTTCTATAAACAATGTTTACATGCTTGTTGGGACTCTTCCGCCCCACTCCATCGTCTAGTTTCACACTGTAAGTTATGGGATCTATGTCGAAAGGCAACAGTGTTACAGATAACAGCTTATGGTAATGTCTCTCCTTATATGGGGGCATTCTACAACCTACTTGTAAAAAGAAAATAATCTTGTAGGTAGGAGTGTAGTGGGCATATCTATGGAACCACTTTATCTTTCCCATTTGGTGTGTGTGTGTGTGTGTGTGTGTGTGTGTGTGTGTGTGTGTGTGTGTGTGTGTGAGAGAGAGAGAGAGAGAGAGAGAGAGAGTACTTCTGCACTTGTGTGTGTGTGTGTGTGTGTGTGTGTGTGAGAGAGAGAGAGAGAGAGAGACTGAGAGTACTTCTTCATTTGATGGGTACCTGTGCATCACAATGGTTACGTACTTGTATGATATATTCCTCGGTTATTCTTGGAAGTTTATTGGCGAGCGTAAGCCAAGTGTGAAGCTCTTCCTTATATGAAAGATTGCTTTAAAAGATATGTGACATATTATGATGAGAATAGTGGTGAAAGGTACTTTGGTCGTTAGCAATTTGCAAAGCTTGATACAAACATTGACATAAAAGTTTTCACTTGAAGATCAAAGGCAAAGAATAATTTAAAAAGAAAAAAGGAGGGGTGCTTTCAATATGGAAAGAAAAAAGGAGGGGTGCTTTCAATATGGAAAACAAATCACGTAAGTAATGTCAACCTTATTAAGCTATTTCACATCAACTATCATACATCCCAACAATATGTGATAAGTACTTTAGTTTTCTAAAATTTTATGCCATCACATTAGGTGTCCTTTTAATTGCAAGACTATTAGTAGCTTCTTATTATATCAGGACTATTGTGAAACCTAGCTACACAAACTCAAAGCCTCATACAAGTGCAATTTTTTTAAGATATAATAACTTTGCATGATGAGATGTGTGATGCCCAGTATTATGGTCTTCCATATTCATGTTCCCATTGAATAAAAGTAACCTTGATGTGGTTAAAAGTATCCATTGACATAAATATTTTACTTAAAAATGTATGAGTACTTAATATTAAATCTTGTTATGATTCCATGAGTCACACATGCTTGCAAGGTTTGTTTTTAATAACAACTAGCTTGAAGGTTTGGGTTTTAAATCTTTTTATAACTTATTTCTATGATTACATGAAACAATTATAAACGATACCATCCCTATTTTTGGGAGATATTTTTTTCCAATGCGTGAAGTACACATAACTTGATGTTTTGAAGGATTTTGAAAATTATGTTTATGTTAGCATTATCAAACCTTCCAGTATTCATTCTTGATATAAGATTTTTCAATGTCAGGTCATTCTTTTACTTAATTGGTAATGCTAAATCTTGTTAACTAACATCTTTGCATATTCATTCCATGGTGAAAATGCCTTTCAATATTAAGGGTACCTACTTTTTCTATTGAGGGACCCACAAAACAAGCCAAAATAAGCATATTGAATGTACAAAATTGTTGACATCGTAATAATGCATACTCCACATTCTCATTAGGTTTGGCTATTGATAATCCAAAAGCATAACATACTGATAATCCAAAAGCATAACATATTGATTTGAGGGTTGAGGCTTTCTCGACAAGGATAATGAGTTGCAACATGAAAATGGTAAAAGGTGGCTGTTGAGTTACATTTCGATGACGACATCCACGTGCGTGCATGTGTGTGTGTGTGTGTGTGTGTGTGTGTGTGTGTGAGAGAGAGAGAGAGAGAGAGAGAGAGAGAGAGAGAGAGAGAGAGAGAGAGAGAGAGAGAGATCATCTTATCATCTATTGTGGCTGAATATGGCCTATGTATGACATGCATATACAAAGGAGAGTTGGGAAGAAAGTATCGCTTGGTGGGGGGAATGAGGGTGGACCAAGCAATGCTTCTATGAGAGGAAGATGTGAATGTTACATTCTTCCTCAAAGCATTCCAAGAGAGCATGTTGCTATGTCTTCTATACACAATGTTTACATGCTTGTTGGGACTCTTCCCCCCCACTCCATTATCTAGTTTCACACTGTAAGTTATGGGATCTGTGTCGAAAGGCAACAGTATTATAGATAACAGCTTATGGTACTGTCTCTCCTTATATGGGGGCATTCTACAACCTACTTGTAAAAAGAAAATAATCTTGTAGGTAGGAGTGTAGTGGGCATATCTATGGAACCACTTTATCTTTCCCATTTGGTGTGTGTGTGTGTGTGTGTGTGTGTGTGTGTGTGTGTGTGTGAGAGAGAGAGAGAGAGAGAGAGAGACTGAGAGTACTTCTTCATTTGATGGGTACCTGTGCATCACAATGGTTACGTACTTGTTTTATATATTCCTTGGTTATTCTTGGAAGTTTATTGGCGAGCGTAAGCCAAGTATGAAGCTCTTCCTTTTATGAAAGATTGCTTTAAAAGATATGTGACATATTATGGTGAGAATAGTGGTGAAAGGTACTTTGGTCGTTAGCAATTTGCAAAGCTTGATACAAACATTGACATAAAAGTTTTCACTTGAAGATCAAAGGCAAAGAATAATTTAAATAGAAATAAAGGAGGGGTGCTTTCAATATGGAAAAAAAATCACGTAAGTAATGTCAACCTTATTAAGCTATTTCACATCAACTATCATGCATCCCAACAATATGTGATAAGTACTTTAGTTTTCTAAAATTTTATGCCATCACATTAGGTATCCTTTTGATTGCAAGACTATTAGTAGCTTCTTATTATATCAGGACTATTGTGAAACCTAGCTACACAAACTCAAAGCCTCATACAAGTGCAATTTTTTAAAGATATAATAACTTTGCATGATGAGATATGTGATGCCCAGTATTATGGTCTTCCATATTCATGTTCCCATTGAATAAAAGTAACCTTGATGTGGTTAAAAGTATCCATTAACATAAATATTTTACTTAAAAATGTATGAGTACTTAATATTATATTAAATCTTGTTATGATTCCACGAGTCACACATGCTTGCAAGGTTTGTTTTTAATAACAACTAGCTTGAAGGTTTGGGTTTTTAATCTTTTTATAACTTATTTCTATGATTACATGAAACAATTATAAACGATACCATCCCTATTTTTGGGGGATATTTTTTTCCAATGCGTGAAGTACACATAACTTGATGTTTTGAAGGATTTTGAAAATTATGTTAATGTTAGCATTATCAAACCTTCCGGTATTCATTCTTGATATAAGATTTTACAATGTCAGGTCATTCTTTTACTTAATTGGTAATGCTAAATCTTGTAAATTAACATTTTTGCATATTCATTCCATGGTGAAAATGCCTTTCAATATCAAGGGTACCTACTTATTCTATTCAGGGACCCACAAAACAAGCCAAAATAAGCATATTGAATGTACAAAATTCTTGCCATCGTAATAATGCATACTCCACATTCTCATTAGGTTTGGCTATTGATAATCCAAAAGCATAACATACTGATTTGAGGGTTGACGCTTTCTCGACAAGGATAATGAGTTGCAACATGAAAATGGTAAAAGGTGGCCGTTGAGTTACATTTCGATAATGACATCCATGTGCGTGCATGTGTGTGTGTGTGTGTGTGTGTGTGTGTGTGTGAGAGAGAGAGAGAGAGAGAGAGAGAGAGAGAGAGAGAGAGAGAGAGAGAGAGAGAGAGAGAGAGATCATCTTATCATCTATTGTGGCTGAATATGGCCTATGTATGACATGCATATACAAAGGAGAGTTAGGGAGAAAGTATCGCTTGGTGGGGGGAATGAGTGTGGACCAAGCAATGCCTCTATGAGAGGAAGATGTGAATGTTACATTCTTCCTCAAAGCATTCAAAGCGAGCATGTTGCTATGTCTTCTGTACACAATGTTTACATGCTTGTTGGGACTCTTCCCCCCACTCCATCGTCTAGTTTCACACTGTAAGCTATGGGATCTGTGTCGAAAGGCAACAGTGTTACAGATAACAACTTATGGTACTGTCTCTCCTTATATGGGGGCATTCTACAACCTACTTGTAAAAAGAAAATAATCTTGTAGGTAGGAGTAAAGTGGGCATATCTATGGAACCACTTTATCTTTCCCATTTGGTGGGTGTGTGTGTGTGTGTGTGTGTGTAAGAGAGAGAGAGAGAGAGAGAGAGAGAGAGAGAGAGAGAGAGAGAGAGAGAGAGTACTTCTTCATTTGATGGGTACCCGTGCATCACAATGGTTACGTACTTGTATGATATATTCCTCGGTTATTCTTGGAAGTTTGGCGAGCGTAAGCCAAGTGTGAAGCTCTTCCTTATATGAAAGATTGCTTTAAAAGATATGTGACATATTATGATGAGAATAGTGGTGAAAGGTACTTTGGTCGTTAGCAATTTGCAAAGCTTGATACAAACATTGACATAAAAGTTTTCACTTGAAGATCAAAGGCAAAGAATAATTCAAATAGAAAGAAAGGAGGGGTGCTTTCAATACGGAAAACAAATCATGTAAGTAATGTCAACCTTATTAAGCTATTTCACATCAACTATCATGCATCCCAACAATATGTGATAAGTACTTTAGTTTTCTAAAATTTTATGCCATCACATTAGGTATCCTTTTGATTGCAAGACTATTAGTAGCTTCTTATTATATCAGGACTATTGTGAAACCTAGCTACACAAACTCAAAGCCTCATACAAGTGCAATTTTTTAAAGATATAATAACTTTGCATGATGAGATATGTGATGCCCAGTATTATGGTCTTCCATATTCATGTTCCCATTGAATAAAAGTAACCTTGATGTGGTTAAAAGTATCCATTGACATAAATATTTTACTTAAAAATGTATGAGTACTTAATATTATATTGAATCTTGTTATGATTCCATGAGTCACACATGCTTGCAAGGTTTGCTTTTAATAACAACTAGCTTGAAGGTTTGGGTTTTAAATCTTTTTATAACTTATTTCTATGATTACATGAAACAATTAAGCTATTTCACATCAACTATCATGCATCCCAACAATATGTGATAAGTACTTTAGTTTTCTAAAATTTTATGCCATCACATTAGGTATCCTTTTGATTGCAAGACTATTAGTAGCTTCTTATTATATTAGGACTATTGTGAAACCTAGCTACACAAACTCAAAGCCTCATACAAGTGAAATTTTTTAAAGATATAATAACTTTGCATGATGAGATATGTGATGCCCAGTATTATGGTCTTCCATATTCATGTTCCCATTGAATAAAAGTAACCTTGATGTGGTTAAAAGTATCCATTGACATAAATATTTTACTTAAAAATGTATGAGTACTTAATATTATATTAAATCTTGTTATGATTCCATGAGTCACACATGCTTGCAAGGTTTGTTTTTAATAACATCTAGCTTAAAGGTTTGGGTTTTAAATCTTTTTATAACTTTTTTCTATGATTACATGAAACAATTATAAACTATACCATCCCTATTTTTGGGGGATATTTTTTTTCAATGTGTGAAGTACACATAACTTGATGTTTTGAAGGATTTTGAAAATTATGTTTATGTTAGCATTATCAAACCTTCCGGTATTCATTCTTGATATAAGATTTTACAATGTCAGGTCATTCTTTTACTTAATTGGTAATGCTAAATCTTGTTAATTAACATCTTTGCATATTCATTCCATGGTGAAAATGCCTTTCAATATCAAGGGTACCTACTTATTCTATTCAGGGACCCACAAAACAAGCCAAAATAAGCATATTGAATGTACAAAATTCTTGCCATCGTAATAATGCATACTCCACATTCTCATTAGGTTTGGCTATTGATAATCCAAAAGCATAACATACTGATAATCCAAAAGCATAGCGTACTGATTTGAGGGTTGAGGCTTTCTCGACAAGGATAATTAGTTGCAACATGAAAATGGTAAAAGCTGGCCATTGAGTTACATTTCGATGATGACATCCACGTGCGTGCATGTGTGTGTGTGTGTGTGTGTGTGTGTGTGTGTGAGAGAGAGAGAGAGAGAGAGAGAGAGAGAGAGAGAGAGAGAGAGAGAGAGAGAGATCATCTTATCATCTATTGTGGAGAGAGAGAGAGGAGAGAGAGAGAGAGAGAGAGAGAGGAGAGAGATCATCTTATCATCTATTGTGGCTGAATATGGCCTATGTATGACATGCATATACAAAGGAGAGTTAGGAAGAAAGTATCGCTTGGTGGGGGGAATGAGGGTGGATCAAGCAATGCTTCTATGAGAGGAAGATGTGAATGTTACATTCTTCCTCAAAGCATTCCAAGAGAGCATGTTGCTATGTCTTTTGTACACAATGTTTACATGCTTGTTGGGACTCTTCCCCCCCACTCCATCGTCTAGTTTCACACTGTAAGTTATGGGATCTGTGTCGAAAGGCAACAGTGTTACAGATAACAGCTTATGGTACTGTCTCTCCTTATATGGGGGCATTCTGCATCCTACTTGTAAAAAGAAAATAATCTTGTAGGTAGGAGTGTAGTGGGCATATCTATGGAACCACTTTATCTTTCCCATTTGGTGTGTGTGTGTGTGTGTGTGTGTGTGTGTGTGTGTGTGAGAGAGAGAGAGAGAGAGAGAGAGAGAGTACTTCTTCATTTGATGGGTACCTGTGCATCACAATGGTTACGTACTTGTATGATATATTCCTCGGTTATTCTTGGAAGTTTATTGGCGAGCGTAAGCCAAGTGTGAAGCTCTTCCTTATATGAAAGATTGCTTTAAAAGATATGTGACATATTATGATGAGAGTAGTGGTGAAAGGTACTTTGGTCGTTAGCAATTTGCAAAGCTTGATACAAACATTGACATAAAAGTTTTCACTTGAAGATCAAAGGCAAAGAATAATTTAAAAAGAAAGAAAGGAAGGGTGCTTTCAATACGGAAAACAAATCACGTAAGTAATGTCAACCTTATTAAGCTATTTCACATCAACTATCATACATCCCAACAATATGTGATAAGTACTTTAGTTTTCTAAAATTTTATGCCATCACATTAGGTATCCTTTTGATTGCAAGACTATTAGTAGCTTCTTATTATATCAGGACTATTGTGAAACCTAGCTACACAAACTCAAAGCCTCATACAAGTGCAATTTTTTTAAGATATAATAACTTTGCATGATGAGATATGTGATGCCCAGTATTATGGTCTTTCATATTCATGTTCCCATTGAATAAAAGTAACCTTGATGTGGTTAAAAGTATCCATTGACATAAATATTTTACTTAAAAATGTATGAGTACTTAATATTATATTAAATCTTGTTATGATTCCACGAGTCACACATGCTTGCAAGGTTTGTTTTTAATAACAACTAGCTTGAAGGTTTGGGTTTTTAATCTTTTTATAACTTATTTCTATGATTACATGAAACAATTATAAACGATACCATCCCTATTTTTGGGGGATATTTTTTTCCAATGCGTGAAGTACACATAACTTGATGTTTTGAAGGATTTTGAAAATTATGTTAATGTTAGCATTATCAAACCTTCCGGTATTCATTCTTGATATAAGATTTTACAATGTCAGGTCATTCTTTTACTTAATTGGTAATGCTAAATCTTGTAAATTAACATTTTTGCATATTCATTCCATGGTGAAAATGCCTTTCAATATCAAGGGTACCTACTTATTCTATTCAGGGACCCACAAAACAAGCCAAAATAAGCATATTGAATGTACAAAATTCTTGCCATCGTAATAATGCATACTCCACATTCTCATTAGGTTTGGCTATTGATAATCCAAAAGCATAACATACTGATTTGAGGGTTGACGCTTTCTCGACAAGGATAATCAGTTGCAACATGAAAATGGTAAAAGGTGGCCGTTGAGTTACATTTCGATAATGACATCCATGTGCGTGCATGTGTGTGTGTGTGTGTGTGTGTGTGTGTGAGAGAGAGAGAGAGAGAGAGAGAGAGAGAGAGAGAGAGAGAGAGAGATCATCTTATCATCTATTGTGGCTGAATATGGCCTATGTATGACATGCATATACAAAGGAGAGTTAGGGAGAAAGTATCGCTTGGTGGGGGGAATGAGTGTGGACCAAGCAATGCCTCTGTGAGAGGAAGATGTGAATGTTACATTCTTCCTCAAAGCATTCCAAGCGAGCATGTTGCTATGTCTTCTGTACACAATGTTTACATGCTTGTTGGGACTCTTCCCCCCACTCCATCGTCTAGTTTCACACTGTAAGTTATGGGATCTGTGTCGAAAGGCAACAGTGTTACAGATAACAACTTATGGTACTGTCTCTCCTTATATGGGGGCATTCTACAACCTACTTGTAAAAAGAAAATAATCTTGTAGGTAGGAGTAAAGTGGGCATATCTATGGAACCACTTTATCTTTCCCATTTGGTGGGTGTGTGTGTGTGTGTGTGTGTAAGAGAGAGAGAGAGAGAGAGAGAGAGAGAGAGAGAGAGAGAGAGAGAGAGAGAGAGAGAGAGAGTACTTCTTCATTTGATGGGTACCCGTGCATCACAATGGTTACGTACTTGTATGATATATTCCTCGGTTATTCTTGGAAGTTTGGCGAGCGTAAGCCAAGTGTGAAGCTCTTCCTTTTATGAAAGATTGCTTTAAAAGATATGTGACATATTATGATGAGAATAGTGGTGAAAGGTACTTTGGTCGTTAGCAATTTGCAAAGCTTGATACAAACATTGACATAAAAGTTTTCACTTGAAGATCAAAGGCAAAGAATAATTCAAATAGAAAGAAAGGAGGGGTGCTTTCAATACGGAAAACAAATCATGTAAGTAATGTCAACCTTATTAAGCTATTTCACATCAACTATCATGCATCCCAACAATATGTGATAAGTACTTTAGTTTTCTAAAATTTTATGCCATCACATTAGGTATCCTTTTGATTGCAAGACTATTAGTAGCTTCTTATTATATCAGGACTATTGTGAAACCTAGCTACACAAACTCAAAGCCTCATACAAGTGCAATTTTTTAAAGATATAATAACTTTGCATGATGAGATATGTGATGCCCAGTATTATGGTCTTCCATATTCATGTTCCCATTGAATAAAAGTAACCTTGATGTGGTTAAAAGTATCCATTGACATAAATATTTTACTTAAAAATGTATGAGTACTTAATATTATATTAAATCTTGTTATGATTCCATGAGTCACACATGCTTGCAAGGTTTGCTTTTAATAACAACTAGGTTGAAGGTTTGGGTTTTAAATATTTTTATAACTTATTTCTATGATTACATGAAACAATTATAAACGATACCATCACTATTTTTGGGGGATATTTTTTTCCAATGCGTGAAGTACACATAACTTGATGTTTTGAAGGATTTTGAAAATTATTTTTATGTGTTGGAGAGAGAGAGAGAGAGAGAGAGAGAGAGAGAGAGAGAGAGAGAGGTATTTACTTCATTCAAACTTGAATCGATCTAAAATATTCATAAAGAAGTCTCGTGCTCTTTACATAGAAGTAGTTATTTAATGATTTAAGAAATTAAAGCCTAGAGAATGATGGTGTAAATTATTACGATGAAAGTTGATGATGCTCTTTACATAGAAGTAGTTATTTAATGATTAAAGAAGTTAAAGTCTAGAGCATGATGGTGTAAATTATTACGATGAAAGTTGATGATGCTCTTTACATAGAAGTAGTTATTTAATGATTTAAGAAGTTAAAGTCTAGAGCATGATGGTGTAAATAATTATGATGAAAGTGGATGATGCCAACTTATACCTATCCATTAAGCCTTATCTTTGGTGAGCATACAATTAATTATATCATTATAAACAAAGCAACACAAATGTCTAGTTTACCCACTAGTGTTTTCAGTGTAAATTATGATGTTAGAAAGGCAAGGCAAGAGAATATTGTTTGATGTAGAAGAGCATAGAGATCACATGGGTTGCACATGGACTAGTATTAAAGTGATAATGCAATTGAGACAAACTTTTTTTAGTAATACATTTATGGGAAGGTGAAAGAATAACAATATGGCATGTTTGGTAGCATGAATGTTGCATTTTAGAGACTAGCACCCTCACATGCTTTGACATGTATGTGATTTCACATTCATGCAATATGCATATTTACATTATGGAAGAATGATTCAAAATTTTGTGTGTGCGTGTGCGTGCATGCATATGCATGAGAGAGAGAGAGAGAGAGAGAGAGAGAGAGAGAGAGAGAGAGAGAGAGAGAGAGAGAGAGAGAGAGAGAGAGAGAGAGAGAGCATGCACTTAGAATACCCTTTTTCCTATGTTAGTAGAGAGGGATATTTTGCATTCAGGGAT
Source organism: Cibotium barometz (assembly GCF_041138505.1). NCBI lineage: Eukaryota > Viridiplantae > Streptophyta > Polypodiopsida > Cyatheales > Cibotiaceae > Cibotium > Cibotium barometz. The sequence continues at coordinate 5,522,491 of NC_141096.1, read as the reverse complement.
GCAATTCAAATCTTTCAAACCCTTCAGTTACCTTTCTCGCAAAAAGTATGAGATAAAAGTTCAATAAATGTAAAATGTAGATGGTTTCATACGACCTCTTTTTATGCAATCAATTAGAGGGTGCATAAGGGTTTTGTGCTTATGTTATCATTCATTCATGTATATAGGTCACGAAAGGGATTTACTCATGAGAATCTTGGCATATATTGGGTGATGCCCATGTTCTCTATGGCTGTGTTGCAGCATATTAAGTATGCTCTTGTTCTTTATGGTTGTGTTGTAGCAGATTAAGTATGCATGCAAGGGCTAAAGGATAACAAGATTTGCAGAATCGCTAGGGTTGCAAATTACCAAGGAAGAGCTTGCAAAGAAAAAGACAAGAAGGCAAAGGGATCTAAAGCAGCAGGGTTAGTAGGTCTTGAATAGGTTCAATGCAATCCTAGAGGTAGGATTTGCAAGGTAGGGCCCAAAACACTTCGATGGTACAAGAAGACTAAACATGAAGATACACTTGTTTTTGCTATTTTGGAACTGCCTACATAGGAAGGGTTTGTCATCAAGGTCTAATGAATATGTAGGGGGGCTCTCCCATGGGTGCTATTTGTGTTTAGCTTGATGTATACTGGATGCAGATGGGTTATCATTCGAGCTAGGATCAATCATCCTTGTTGGATGAGAATGAGGTCTAGGAACTAGTTTGTAAGCTTTTGAATTATGATAACTAGAGGATGTTCAAGATGGGGGGCCTGTAGATTTGCTTAATTGTATAAAGGGACATAAGTGCATGGAAGCTATGTAAACTAAGATGTAAAGTCTCGTTAGCTTTGTTATGCGATTTTATTAATACAAATATACATTAAAAAAAAGAATCATTAGTTTCACAAAGTAAAGGAGGGGGTGCCCTAAGGTAATAACTTTCTTCAACATTCACCATTAACATGACTTGTACCTCTTCATTAGATTAGTATTAAAGTGTCTCAAAATGAAAGCTAATGAATATGAGAAAACATGGGATTGTGAATGTAAAATTATCCTAGATGAAAAATGTATAATTTAGAGTTGTACTTTCAAAAAGAAAGAATGACTCATTATGTTGCTTCCAACATTTGACTTAATAATGAAATGATGACAAAAAAAGGAAAGGGGGGGGGGGGAGTGCACATGTGTGCCACATGAGTGTGGTCATGTATGCAAGTACGAGCTTCTATGGAGATTAGGTGTGCAAGATGTAAGACCAACAGACTACCCTAAAACTTTCATCATCGAGGTGCATGAACAAAAGCGGCTTGCATCCTATTGCCATCTCATGGACCTCCTTGGACAAGACCCTAATACTTTCATCATTAAGGTGCATGAACAAAAGGGGCTTGCATCCTAGTGCAAAGGTTAAAGCCCAAGTTTTGGCACTGCCATCTCATGGACCTCCACTGACTGCACAAAAAATGAAATAAAAAGGATTGATGGGTTGTAGACTTGATTCCATGCACACATTCAAGGGCTTTTGGTGGCTTGTTATGCACACAAAACCTTAGCTTTTTGATCTCCTTATGTACACATAGGACTTTGATGTCCTTGGATTTAAATACCTTTTTACGAACTATTGGTGGTATCACCGTGGTCCCATAGACCCTTGTGGTCGTTTGTAGAATGTTAATAAAACTTTGGTCCCCCCCCCCCCCCTCTCTCTCTCTCTCTCTCTCTCTCTCTCTCTCTCTCTCTCTGCTTCAAGTTTGCACATTTCAAATTTCTCATCTCTTCTGGTAAGGAGATGTATGCATAATCATCACACTTACATGAGAATGAATGAGGCGCACCTATTTAGACCCAATATTTGATTGCTTATTTGTAATATGTGCTTTATAATTATTAAATTTACGAAAAATTGTACCAACACTGAACTATAGCTATTGCTTTACATAAATATATTCAACAATTTATGCCGAATATAGCATAAATATAGCTATTGACATAAACTTACAAGTTGTTTAACATAAATATATTCAACGATTTCATGAAGAAGGCAACTTTCAATAACCAAATAGTGAATATGTTCACATTCAAATTTCTCGATAAAAATGCTACAAAAATAATTTCTCAAATGGTTTCTTGAATGTCATAAAGCTTACCCTTCTAAGGTTGCCCCCACCTGCACCCCACCCACACCACCCCACATTACTTCCTTAGTCCGTATAAAAGGGGCCTTACAAAATAGAGCAACGAACAATGAATAGGGTGGATCATCGCACACGCACGCGCGCGCGAGGGAAGGGGGTAATTGTAAATGGACATGGGAAAGAGTAGTCAAAAGCGAGTGCAAGTTGTTGGTAGACTAGATGAGGAAATGTGGTTCTTGATAAATTATAAGTGGCACCTAAGAAACTAAAAGAGAAGGTTACTAAAGTGTCAATAAAAGTAAAAGTAAATTATATTTTATAGTGGGTGCTTTAATTCGATGCCCGCTTTCAGTGGCACCGAATTATCGAGCCTCAACTTTAGGAAAGAAAGACGTGGACTTCACAACCCTCCGCCGTCCCCCCTCCTATGCACCTATGTGTGCATATACAAGCTGGATCGTTGTCGCCTGCGAGACCGACAGACTCATACAAGCACTTGCTGGTCTCTACGCGTGATGGGCAGGAGGAGGAGTTGCTCGTGAACTCGTCCTCTGAAAGAAGTCGGATGGCCGCAGGCAATAACGATCTATTTGCGAATGAGAGAAAGGACCCCTCAAAGGATACAGAAGAGGAGGAGGACAACGACGACGACAAAAAGACATGCGGGGTTCTCTGTTTGGACGATCTTTGGTTTTTTTCACGTATATGCTGCATCGAGAAGCATGCAGAAATAGAAGAGAGACGAACACGTGTCAAAGACAGCCATGAAAATCTACAAGTTGCTAAATTAAAACATTAATTTTATATTGACGTTAGAGAAAGAAGCCTTCACGCACACCAAAATTATTTAATTAAAATGCACCCAAAAGAAGGTTTTGGGTGCATATATATGCGCATATGCGCATATGTTGAGGAGCATTTAATAGTGCGATAGTGCCGTTTACGACAAAGATTGCCATCGCCGTAATCCGCACGACGTTGTTATTCGGGGACCACCAAGCACCGAGTCACGTCTACGCCTCGCATTGAACCGCAAACTGGCCAGTGGCCACATTATTCCCTCGGAGACGATCAAATTACACATTAAACTGTTACGGCGGATGTGATGCTAGGAAATAAATTAGAACATACAGTTTTGAGACGTCCGCTTCTTACACACACTCTCTCTCACTCTCTCTCTCTCTCTGCAGTGGCTTCTTATCGCCATAGCCGGCTCTGCCTTGCGATATTCAGCTTTTTTACAGTTTCAGCTTTCTACTGCCATCTTCTGTTTCTCTCCCACCCTTCATTCTCGCCAAACTTTCTTAACGGTCCGCAGTAGATCTTGTGCTTCTCAATCTGTCGCTCATCTTCTCCCAAAGATCAGTGAAGTTCTATGCTGGATCAGTCCCTGCTTCCGAACAGTGGGCGGACATGGAGACTTTCAAGGCCAATTTAAAGTCCAGGCCTGCCATAGTAGTCTGTTTCAGAGTACATTCATAGTGCATCTTCCCCTTTGACACCCGGAAGCGGATGCAGGCCGGTAAGAATTCGAAATTTCCCGAGTTTCTTGAAAGCTTCTCTAGTGACATTTTAATATCCTCCACATCTTGCAATGCCAATGGCAGACTGTGAACCTAGTGTGCCTAGTAATCATGTACTTATTATTCACCGCATTCTATGTTGAAAAGGTAAGCTAAGTGTCCTCAATCATGTGCTAATTATCCTCCACATCTTGTAAGGACAATGGCAGACTGTAAGTTAAGTGTCCTTGAATCATTTTCGTATCATACGGCAGACTGTGTGGTTGGTGTCCTCAATCATGTTCTAATTATCACCCACATTTTGTATTAGCTGCATGCTTAGTGTCCTGAATTATTCATTTATATCATGTAAACGGTTCTTTTTTGTCTACAGCTAAAGAGAGCATGCCACCATCTCTATATTAGTGAAGGAGCCCTTGCATTGCAAGCCAAGGTTGTGTGGTGTCCTCGTTCAGGGCTGGTATCTCGACAGACAGCCCAGAAAGCAGTGATGCCTTTATGCTATCATATAAAGCCATGCCGACTCCATGCCGTCTATGTGTTTTATCCCATTGTTAACAGTCTTTTTCCCCCTTGCTGGGTTTCACGGTAGCCACCTGGTCCAATATGATGTGGCTCATTTTCTTGTTATCGACTATCCTTTTCTGATGTTTCTCCATCTGGCTGTTAGTTACTGGAATCTGCGAGTCAGATGCCACTCGATGGTAAACAAATGTAGCTGTGACTGGCCACGCCTGCCTGTTTATGGGATAAGGCTCACTACATGGAAGACCCTCACATATGTTTAGCATAGAAATGTGAATAACCTCCTTAAACTGAGATGTCAGGTGGTTAATTGTCGATCCATGTTGCTTGCTTTCACTCCTTTTCATGGATATAGTGACATGACGCCATCAATGGACTCCATAAATATCATGAGAATACCTTTTGGATGACCTAGGGGGAGAGGAGAATGCACAACCCAAGGGCTGTAAATTGCTGGTGGCACTGAGCTGCTGGGATTGAATGTCCTAGTGCAGGGGGCGTTAATGATAGGCCCCACCATGAGCACCAGAAAGCTGATTGACCAGATCGGGGGGCTCACCTGCTTCCACAAGTAGTGGAACTGGTCTTGATGCCCTACATCCTGATCCTGTCTTCTGTTGCCTATGCTTTGAAGCCTGCTTTTTATGTTAATGCTGCTGTAGATGATGGTTAGGTGCTTCTGCTCCTTTTCTGAGAACTGTGGCCAGCCTCTTAACTCAAGCAAGTGTCGCATGGGCGCTTAACTTCATGGAGGTCGGTGCAAAAACAGAGGTTAAGCTGCAGGTTAGCGCAAAACTCTAATCTATTGTATATACCAAAACATGAATGGACATGCACTATGATTGCAGATCAACAATAGATCTCACTCATGAATGCTGATGATGAATGTTGGTATGCTCACGGTATGTTGGGTGCTGCCCCACCGCTGTCTCCAAGCACATACAACTCAACATGAACGACTCTCAACCCCTTGCCCTCTATTTTAGTGGTTTATGGGCTGTGTTGGCTGGCTTTTAGGGTTGGTTGACTGCCAACCCTAAAAATAATAATAAAAATGTACAAATAAATGTGTCCACATTGTGTTGCCTTTTGGGCATCTGGACCAATTGCAAATAAGCTCCAAAATTGGCCCAAACTTGTTAGAAGTCAAGTGATGAAAGGTGCAATCATTTGTGCATCAAGGGAGAGCATGTAGCCTTAGTAGATGGAGAGAAGAATTAGACAAATGATAATGTATGGTCCAAAGGTCAAAGTAGCATGTAAAAGGTAGCAAGTGGAGGACGTATTCAACGAGGAATCTGCTTGGAGGAACTCGTGGAGTGCAAGTGGATGATAGGTGCTAGAAAGTCTTCAATCAGCTTTTATGAGGGTGTTACAATCATGGAGGTGGTGGCTAGATTCAAGGGAGCTAATTTGGGGGCTATTTAAGCATGATTAGAGATAAGCCATTGAGCTAATCATGTGTACTCTCAGCCTATTTAAAGAGGCCTGAGCTAATGGAAACTGTGTATGCTTTTTGATCTATACTCACATTGTGTCATTTTGCTAATTATTTCCTTAAGCTTCATTAGCATCTAGATTATGCCTAAACCATGTTCTTAGTTGTTTTTGATCCACCATGAGCTTCCAACTCAACATTTAAGGAAACTTCGCCACGAACACGCCCTCTGACGCTGCACATGACGTCCCCTCCTACTTAACTTGGAGCAGGGGTGCACATGACACTACTTTGCTCCAACCTGGTGTCGGTCAGAGTGCGGGCCTCCAACATGATGTCTCCGCCACTGTCTCCTCGAGGATTGCAGGCACTGGAATTGGCCCCTTTGCCTTTGGATGCTCTGCTAGCATGGTAGGCTCCACGCGAACCTTGGGAAGTGGTCCCTTTGCCTTTGGATGCTTTGTTAGTATGGTAGGCTTTGAAGCATTCAGCTCATCCTCCTCAATGGATTCGGAGAGAAATGCCTTAACCTCATGTGTTACCACCTTCTCGAGAACTGATGGTGGCTCCTTGGTCTACCTTGGAAAGTTGACCTTGGTCTTAACTATGGCACTCTTGTCAACTTCTTTTGGCTTCACCAGTGCTACATCCACTCTTGGGTTTGGTCTCATGTATGAGGCTATCATGGTTGGTAACTCCTCCCTTTGTTCGTCCATCTCTTTCATCGTGTCAGTGATTATCTCTTCGTAAGCCCTTTGATGAGCTTCTATATGCTTCTGGGATGCATGGGATGCACGGAGGTACTTCTCCAATATGTTTCCATGATATGCTGGCCAACCCTAACTTGGACCTAGACTAGACTCCAACTATGCAAATCTTGTGTAACATGCAGCGGAAGTCTTCGTATTGGAGGATCTTGTCACACAAATGCTCACACAGTCTTCTGTATCCTGAGATTCACGAGTTTAGCAATCCACTTTAATACTTCAAACTTTAGAGAGATATGAGAGAGAGAGATGAGAACTGTACACCGTATGGGGTCCCGAATTACCCACTGAAGGGCCCCCTATCCCGTTACCGAGATAGTATTTGCTTTATTATCTTTAGAGACTGACGGTGTGACTGACGATAAGCCAAACGCAAGACCTCTGAAGACCAAGTGTTGGGCTGAACTGTGCACTGCTGTAGAAGCACCAAAGATGTCCAATCTCGAGCAGCCTATGTGCTCTTCCCAATGGTATGAGGGAGGGATGCAAAGCTAGGGCTGAGAGAGGGGCTGTTTGGGACTGTTCTAGACTGTATATGAATGCTGTAAATGAATGAGAATGCTGCGTTTTACCTTCACCAAGAGGCTGGAGCAAAACGATGAATGGATGAAATGCTAAAAACTGTATGGATGCAGAAAACGCAAGATGGACTGAAGGCTGAATGCTGAACTGCTGCGTTTTACTGATGTAGATGGCTGAATGCTCATGCGTTTGAGGCGCCTAGGGCTGTAGGAGACCAACACTGAAGAGAGATGGCTGAAACTACAATCGTCTATGCTCCGGGCTGAGGATGATAATCGCTTGATGGCTCTCTTGCTGAATATGATGAATGATTATGCAAGGGGTGTATTTATATGGGCTGAATGAGCCAGTCGGCTGGCTACTGAGCTGGCTGACTGCTCATGTCCAATGAATAATGCATAAATGTGTATAAAATGCTGAAAATGTTGGGAAAAATACCAGAAAAATCCTAGATAAATACTGGATGCTAGTTGGGGTTCCTGCAATGGTCTAGATGCTATGCATGAATGATGTGCAATGTGCAGGATGCTTTCTGATGCAAACCCTAAGGTTTCTACTGACTGTATATGCATGAATGCGTCTCTTTAAGTGGGTTAAGGGACTTAGACTGACTGACTGACTATGGCTGAGAATGACCTACGTAGCTCGTGCTTGACTTATCTTGGACTGAGGATATACAATGGGGTCACGACGTACGACAAATATCATCCTAAATGGAACTAATACTGTACAATGTTGCACTGATGATGATGAGTCAGCTTGTTACCATGCGCTACAGTGCAGAGTGCATGTGACATTCCCTCCTGCTTAGCTTGGCGGGGCAGGTTCATGGCTTCCAAGTAGTCCGCCAACAATTGGGGGTACTCTTGAAAGAACTCCTCGTCTAGCCATACGGCTTCGTGGGTGCCTCCATCTCGGAATTTCGTATAGAACTGACGTATCCGTCGATCGGAACCATGCTTCCAACGATGAAGAAGGATCTGCTCGAGCTCAATGACTTCTTGTTTGTCTACCACGTCTGGCTTCTTGTTTGTCTACCACGTTTGGCTGCTGTTCATCTGAAATATCAAACACTTCTGGACCAACATATGGTTTTAGCGAAGAAACATGGAAAACATCATGCATTGTCCTACTAGTAGGCAACTTTAACTTCATGGAGACATCACTTAACTTCTTAACTATTGGAAAAGGGCCAAAACTATGGAATGAAAGCTTGGGACAACGTTTGTCCACTTGTTTCAATCTTTGTTTCATGATACGCAGATAGACCCAATCCCCTTTCTTGAAGTGGATATCTCGTCTAAACTTACTTGACTGTTTGTGAACTGAATAATGGCCAGGCTCAAAATTGAGGGCCAAACTAGGTTGAGTACCAAACTCTGCAGAATCGACGTATTGATTTTCTATGCTTTTTAAGTCTTTCCAAGAGATGTTGAGAATGGTAGACTCTTGACTGGTCTGGATGCTGATCTTTCTACTAAGAACATCTGGAATTGGGTTATACTGACGAGGGATGTACTTGATTATTCCTCCAACCTGGTGGAAGAGCTGACCCTGTCTAGTGTGCTGAGCACTCCACTTGGCACTTGGCATCGTCGGGAGCCACTTAAGTGCTTGGTGGGTCTGTGATGACTGTGAAAATGTGTCCATAAGGAATAGGTTTCAAATGTTTGAGAACTGACTGCTGTTCTAGCTTGCCCTTGAATGTCTTGGAAAGACAAGAGGGAAACTTGCTAGGAGGTTCTACTAACTGTGGGATACTGGGTGGGAGATCATCTTTAAAAATGCGTGAATGAGAAAGGAGATCTGCCAACTGAGGGACCGAAGAAGATGAGACAGCGGTTATCGATGAGATAGAAGCTGTCTGAGCATAAATCAATGCTTCTTCTGCTCCCTTGCAGATAGCTCGTTTGGCCCCTGGAGATGAGAAATCATAGGAATGCCAAGAATGGTCCTATCCCCCTGAATCATGACAGGCTCAGGAAAATCTTTAGAGATAATAAAGGTGTTTTGTCCCCAATTGGGAATAGGTTCATACTGACGAAACCACTGGATTCCTAAGATCATGTCACATCCCTAAAGAGGAGAGACAATGAAATCTCGTTGGAATGAGGCCTTTTGAACCTGAAAAGAAAACTGTTGTGCGTGTTGAGATGTGGGTGCGGAGACCAGGCGTAAACCCGTCTACCTCCAAATGATAGGGCACTAAGGTACAGCTCATGTTGGTAGCCAACTGGGGAGAGATGGCGTCCTCAGAATTGCCCATGTCAAAAAGGATTATGAACTGTTCGGCCCTTGGCAGAGCCATAAGCTTGGATCAAGCTTTTCTGTGTGGTTGTTGTCTCACCCTCTTGCTTAGCATCAAGTACCACGGATGGCATGGGATGCATAGAAGGTAAGATCTGAACTGCGTTTGTGGTAGCAGGCGGGTCTGGAGGACCGGGGGATACTGCGGCAACTGTGGCAAAAGGCTCTTTGGAGGCTTGCTCCGCTTGCCTTTTTGGACAATCCTTCTTACCATGCCCTATGATGTGACAGAAAAAACATCTGTTTTCAGACTGATACCTCTTTTGCTCCTCTGGAGGAAGATAACCTCCAGTAATGCCTGCTTGAGCCTTTTCCTCAGGGGTCTTCTTAGGCTTGGATTCCTTACCCCCTGAACTAGAGCTAGGACTGTTGTTTATCTTAGTGCCTTTAGAAGGCGAATTACCCTTCCCCAATTGGGGTTTGGTATTGGATTGAGATGATTGCTTGGGCTTGCCTCCGTTCATCTTCATTTCTTCATTCTGAGCGAGAGTCAAAGTCCCCGGTCATATGTACTGGGTTCAAAGTTACGAACAATGAACCAAATGTTAGGATCCAATCCATGAATGAATTGCTGAATGTTAGGATCCAATCCATGAATGAATTGCTCCATCTTGGCCCGCGCAGATAGCCCTAACTGCTGTGCTAAAGTGATAACCTTTCTGGAAAACTGAAGCACTGGGGATCCGTTCTGCCTGAGTCCATAGAACTCATCTGCCAGACCGGTCATGTACTCGGGCGGGAGGAATTTGGTCTTCATGTCATGGACAAAGGTATCCCAGCTAAAAGCTGTGACACCTGTGGTCTGGTATGTATAAAGATTAGATCAATGCTGCCACCAAGTGACTGCCTCACTAGTGAGATGGGGAGCCACTACGTGGACTCTATTCTGAGGATCTGTGATCCTAGCTAATGGAAAATGAGTAGTAAATTGATGAATAAACTGATTTACTACTAAATGATCACACTTACCATCATACTTACTGAAATAAGGTTGACTTCGAATGACGGTAGTTAATGCTGCGGATTGCTGGCTCCTGGTGGCACCTGAGGCTGGGGATGCTGAAGAGAGGTGCTGGTATCTAAGATGGATGGCCTTCTTTTCCCTTTGGTGCACGAGTAACATATGTTCTCGATCGAGCTCTCGTTGGTGCTCCCGAGCGGCGAATTCAGCCTGACGTCGGTCTTCGTTGATCTTGCGATCTTGCGTTGGGCTTCCTCATAGTCCTGTCTTTCTACTTTTTTTGGTTGCTTTCTAGCTTCTTCTTCTGCTTCTGCTTTTTCTTCCCTCCTTCAGGCCTCATCTTCTCTCCTTTGTTGTTCCATCTGAAAGAAGAGGGAGATGTAGTCGGGTGTTGCTGGAGGCGGAGGAGGACGTGTTGCTGTTGCCTCCAAGAGTTGGAGACGCTCCATGAGCAGCTGGTTCTGAGTTGTAAGAAGAGCTATGGTGTTTGCGGTAGACGGAAGAGCAAGGTCTCCTTTGGGGGAGACGTCTTTTGGTTGATGAGTACTCTCCTCTATAGACATGATGCTGAAGTCGATGGTCGTGCCGGAACGCAATCTGACCATCCAAGAATGCCCTCACGCTAGGATACGGTGTGTGTGGACAAGCTGAATCTGATACCAATGTAACATGCAGCGGAAGTCTTCGTACTGGAGGATCCTGTCACACACATGCTCACACCGTCTTCTGTATCTTGAGTTTCGCGAGTTTAGCAATCCACTTTAATACTTCAAACTTTAGAGAGATATGAGAGAGAGAGATGAGAACTGTACACCGTATGGGGTCCTGAATTACCCACTGAAGGGTCTCCTATCCCGATACCGAGATAGTATTTGCTTGATTATCTTTAAAGTGACTGACGGTGTGATTGACGATAAGCCAAACGCAAGACCTTTGAAGACCAAGTGTTGGGCTGAACTGTGCACTGTTGTAGAAGCACCAAAGATGTCCAATCTCGAGTCTATGCACTCTTCCCAATGGTATGAGGGAGGGATGCAAAGCTTGGGCTGAGAGAGGGGCTGTTTGGGACTGTTCTAGACTGTATATGAATGCTGTAAATGAATGAGAATGCTGCATTTTGCCTTCACCAAGAGGTTGGAGCAAAACGATGAATGGATGAAATGCTGAAAACTATATGGATGCAGAAAACGCAAGATGGACTGAAGGCTGAATGCTGAACTGCTGCGTTTTACTGATGTAGATGGCTGAATGCTCATGCGTTTGAGGCACCTAGGGCTGTAGGAGACAAACGCTGAAGAGAGATGGCTGAAACTGCAATCGCCTATGCTCCGGGGGACTGAGGATGATAAGCGCTTGATGGCTCTCTTGCTGAATATGATGAATGATTATGCAAGGGGTGTATTTATATGGGCTGAATGAGCCAATCGGCTGGCTACTGAGCTGGCCGGCTGCTCATGTCCGATGAATAATGCATAAATGTGTATAAAATGCTGAAAATGCTGGGAAAAATACCAGAAAATTCCTAGATAAATACTGGATGCTAGTTGGGGTTTCTGCAATGGTCTAGATGCTATGCATGAATGATTTGCAATGTGCAGGATGCTTTCTGATGCAAACCCTAAGGTTGCTACTGACTGTATATGCATGAATGCGTCTCTTTAAGTGGGTTAAGGGACTTAGATTGACTGACTGACTGATTGACTATGGCTGAGAATGACCTACATAGCTCGTGCGCCTGACTTATCCTGGACTGAGGATATACAATGGGATCACGGCGTACGACAAATATCATCCTAAATGGAACTAATACTGTACAATATTGCACTGATGATGATGAGCCAGCTTGTCACCATGCACTATAGTGCAGAGTGCATGTGACATCTTGGTATGCAAGCCCCTATGGCTGGCCACTGAAGAGAGATGGCTGAAACTGCAATCGCCTATGCTCCGGGGGACTGAGGATGATAAGCGCTTGATGGCTCTCTTGCTGAATATGATGAATGATTATGCAAGGGGTGTATTTATATGGGCTGAATGAGCCAATCGGCTGGCTACTGAGCTGGCCGGCTGCTCATGTCCAATGAATAATGCATAAATGTGTATAAAATGCTGAAAATGCTGGGAAAAATACCAGAAAATTCCTAGATAAATATTGGATGCTAGTTGGGGTTTCTGCTATGGTCTAGATGCTATGCATGAATGATTTGCAATGTGCAGGATGCTTTCTGATGCAAACCCTAAGGTTGCTACTGACTGTATATGCATGAATGCGTCTCTTTAAGTGGGTTAAGGGACTTAGATTGACTGACTGACTGATTGACTATGGCTGAGAATGACCTACATAGCTCGTGCCTGACTTATCCTGAACTGAGGATATACAATGGGATCACAGCGTACGACAAATATCATCCTAAATGGAACTAATACTGTACAATGTTGCACTGATGATGATGAGCCAGCTTGTCACCATGCACTATAGTGCAGAGTGCATGTGACATCTTGGTATGCAAGCCCCTATGGCTGGCCGCAAACCGTAATGCGTATGCACATGTTGACCGTACGCAGAAAACACACGTGCTCAAGGTGACTTGACTGCATACACAGATGAGACTTGCTGAAGTGAATGCAAACATGCTGAAAACGTTGGACTGAATGCTGTGAATAGAGACACTGATGTGGGTTGACCTGAAACGCACTTGCAATCAGCCAACTTAGGTGTTGTACTTGCCCTAGATGACCTGCAAAAACCTGCTGCAAGTCAAAAATGCAAGCCCTTGCTATGTTGGGCTATCAAAGTTACATGGGTGCTTAACTTAATGGAGATTAACACAAAAACATAGGTTAAAGCTGCAGATTACTGCAAATCTCCCTATGTGGGAATGTGAGCGGAAACTGCAATAGATAAGACAAATATTTGCCCTAATCTACTGTAAATTCCAAAACATAAATGCATATGTACAATGATTGCAGATCAAGAATAGATCCAACTTATGAATGCTGATGATGAATGCCGATGATGCTCACGGTATGTGTCACGTGCATCCTGCACTTGGATGCCACGTAGACATTTCTGTACAGAAGGTGCAGGACCTGGGATGGTGAATTGGTCCCATGTGAGCCCAGTCCGGGACGAGTCAGCCAGGGATCCATCTCAGTCGTCCGAGGCCAGGTGTGCATTGTCCTGCACATGAAACAGTGCCAGTCCGCGTTGTGAGTCTCCCTCTTGAATGATGTCAGTGATTCTGTGTATATGGTATGGTACCGAATGCCAGATCACTGAGTAGTTAGTGTTTAGAACAAGGGGCCAGCCCATAGGGCTACCCCAGATTTTAGTGTGGGCATGGGAATGGTGTGGAACCACCCCCATGAGGGCGAGGAAGGCCCAGGCTGAACCCACCAGCCATGAAGGGGCTGTAGGACAGCCCTAGGGCAAGAGTTTACAGCCTTTGCATGGCTGTAGGGCAATAGGTATGGGGAAGCCCATACAGGCTACCCAGCCCTTGGAATGTGGGCAAAGGCTGTGCCCAGCCCTCTGGAAGCAAGCGCATCATGCCCAGCGTTTTAGGAAAAAAACGCAGCATTTAATGTGAATATTTTCAGCATTTTATTTCCAGTCGTGGGAGCATTTATTGCTGGCCGCCTGCAGTAGTACTGGCCTACTGCTGTAGTTGGGCTAGTATAAAAGGGAGAGCCCATGTTCCCATTCATTTATCTCATTCTCCACCAAGAGCTCAAGCATAAGAGGCTAGACAAAGCCAAGAGGGTGCTAAGCAAAGAGGTGAAGGATTCAGGTCAAGGGCAGGGTATTCCCAGCCAAGAAAAGGTCCAAGATTGCTGTATTTTCTTTCAGATTTCTCATTATTCTAATAAAGCAAATACACCATCTATGGTGGGGGCCCTACAGAGGGTAATTGGGACCCAATACTGTGTCCTCTCCATCTCTCCCTCTCTCTCTCTCTATTTTCTGCACTTATCCTTTCAGTCTGTGCGTTAATATCCGTCGCGAAAAGAGTGCTGATTTCTGAGTATTGATGTCACCGATTCCTCTCCGAAGCTTCCACATATTACAGTGGTATCAGAGCCTACTTCAAGTACAAAGATTCAGCAAAGAAACCAGAATTTTTTCTCGCTCGTGTGGTTGGTTTTTAGATGCCGGTGGACTACCCCTTTCGGAGTGACTCCTGTCCCTCGAAGGACGGTTGGTTTTTAGCCTCCGGAAGCCTTCGGACGTCTCCCACACAGATAGTGGATGGTCAGATTGCGTTCCGGAAAGGAAGTGCATTTCCCTGCTATGGCGAGCTTCGACGACGAGAGAGACTAAGAACCATGGGACCAGAGTGCACCAGGCAGCCCAGCTAGGGCACCAGGCTTGAGTGTCATAGACATGTTCTAGCAGATGATGCGAGCAATGGCAGAACAGACAGCCAAGTTGGATGAGCAGAAGGTGCATATCTTGGCTCTGGAGGAGCGTACCCGCTCTCCAGTGTCGTGTTTTCCATCTCCTCCTCCCTCTCCTTCCGTATCCCAGATACTAGATCCTCGACACAGGGACCCTCTCGCTGGGTCACAGTCGCAGCCAAGCTCTTTGCTTGAGTTGCCGATGCGTGCATTGGAGATCCGACAACGAGAAGATGAAGCCATGCGACGCGTGGAACACGAGCGTTACCTCAAAGCATTGGACGCTAGATTGACATTGACGGCGCTCTCGAATCATTTTCCCGAGAAAACGAACTTCAGTAAGTATAATGGTAAACTCGATCCCACAACTCTTTATTCATCATGGTTACATCAATTTGAAGCTTACTTTGCCGCAGTTAGAAAAACAGATACTGACAGAGTGATCTTAGCCAGTTGTTACTTGGAAGGTGAGGCCATTCCTTGGTGGACTCAGTGGGCTCATGTCCACACCGGAGCAGGTATGGCAGCTTATGTGTGGGACGAGTTTGTCCTCGACCTTAAGCAGCGGTTTCTTCCGCCCCACTATCTTGAGCGACTCGAAGACGAGTTCAGGGGAGCGCGTCAGAACGTGCAACCAATCCTTCAGTTTGCCAATAGAATTTCGACTTTATGTCTGCAATTTGGCTTATCTGATACGGACAAGAAAGGGCAGTTTTTGTATGGCATGGACATGCAAATCCAATGGGAGGTGCGTATGTTTAGGCCAGCCACCTTTGAAGACGCACTCTCGCTTGCGCAGAGTGCAGAAATGAAACATAATGGTGGCAAGCCCAAGACTTCCCAGCCGGCTTCTCCCAAGGCTAACGCCTCGGGGGCAAAAGCCAGAACCAAACGGGGTCTTCCCCAAGACAGAGCCCGGGAGCCTTTGGCTCCAAGAACTCGAACAATGCGTCTAAGCTTCCTTCAGACCTGAAAGCGGAGGTAGGCAAGACAGGTGGCAAGTTAAGTGCTAAGGAACTTTCTCAATACAAGAAGGAGGGTAGATGTTTCTTTTGTCATACAAAAGGACATACTTCTCGAGATTGTCCTAAGAAGCCTCCAAAGCCCGCTGCCGCCGCCTCCACAGCTTCCGTGGTGAGCTCAGCTCCCACACAGACCCCAGCGGCTACCCCTAGTTCTTCAAACCTCGGTGCTTCAGTTGGAGCAATTATTAGCCAGGAGCTCGAAGATAAGCAGAAGCGTGCCCATGACCAGGAGTATGAGCGCAACGAACTGCTCAAGTCCTTTGGCTACATAGGTAGCCAGAGAGTCGTTGTCTTGTTTGACAGCGGCAGCACGGAGGATGTGGTCACGGAATAGGCCGCTAGGCGTGCTCGTTTCGAGCTGACTTCGGTGGACAAACAGGTTGAGGGTTTTAGCACAGGCATCACAACGAGCATCAAGTATGAAGCTCTAGGTGCTAAGTTAGTTATTCAGGGCATAGAGTTTGTGTGTGATTTTATGGTTGCCCCTCTTGTAGGAGCAGACGTAATTTTGGGTATTCAGTGGTTTCACAAGTTTCTCCCCGATGTCAAGTGGTACAAGCACACGTTCCAGATCAATCGGAATGTGTCAAACGCCCCAGTGACCATTAAGTGTGAGCCAGGTATTCCGAACTTTCCGCTCATAAGCCATTTACAGGCTAAGCGAGCAGTCCGGAAAGGCGCACAGTGTGCGATGATTTACATCCAGACAGCCCAGACGGTGGCCAGTGCGTTCGAGAAGTACTCGGTTCTCCATGAAAAGTTCCAGAAAATTTTTCTTCGGGACAGCCTCCCTCCCCAACTCCCCCCATCCAGACCGGAGGATCACAGGATTGACCTCCTCCTAGGCTTGGAACCCCGAGCAAGTTTCCGTATCGCCTTTCCAAGGCAATGGAATCGGAGTTGGACCGCCAACTCCAAGAATTGTTGCAAGCTGGCTTCATCCGTCCCAGCGTGTCACCATTTGTAGCACCGATCTTATTTGTTAAGAAAAAGGATGGGTCTTCCCGTTTGTGTGTCGATTATTGTGCACTCAACAAGCTGACTATCAAGAGCAGATTCTCGATGCCTCGAATTGACTATATTCTCGAGAGGCTGAATGGAGCAAAGGTGTTCTCAAAACTGGATTTAAAGAGTGGGTACCACCAGGTACGGATTGTGGAGAGAGACATCCCCAAGACAGCCTTCCGTAAGGAACGAGCCCACTATGAATTTGTGGTCATGCCATTTGGCTTGACGAACGTCCCAGCTACATTTAACAGCATGATGATGTCTGTTTTCCGGGATTTGATTGAAAAGTGTGTTCATTTTTCTGGACGACATACTCATATTTTTAGCTACGGTTGAGCAGCATGACATTGATGTGGAGAAAGTCCTTAAGTTGCTGGAAAGCAACGAGCTCTACGTCAATGAAAAGAAGTTCGAATTTTATCTGTTCCAGGTGCATTACTTGGGATATATAATTAGTGCTGAAGGCATTCGACTTGATCCAGCTAAAGTGGCCGAGATTGTTAACTGGGAAGTACCTCAGACAGCCTATGTCATCAGATCATTTGTGGGTATATGCCAGGCATATTCCACCCACATCGACAAGTTTTCTGACCTCTCGGCAGATCTCACCAATCTGTTAAAGGGAGTGAAAACAAGAAGGCAAAAGATTTGAATGACTCCACAAGCGTTGGAGGCATTTCAGAACCTCAAGGTGGCTTTATCAGAAGCGCCTTGTTTAGCACTTACCTCGTAGGACGAACCATTTCAGGTGATCACCGATGCGAGTAACATCGCAATTGGAGGTGTATTGCAACAGAATGGTCATCCAGTAGCTTACATGTCTCGTAAGTTACTGCCCGCCGAGAAGAACTACTCAGTCTATGATCGTGAACTCCTAGCAATTATACAGGCCTTGAAACATTAGAAACGTTTTGTGTATGGCCGTGACTTCGAGGTTTGCACTGACCATCAAGCATTACGCTGGATTCAGATGATGCCAAGTGCACAGTGGAGTGATCGACAACACCGCTGGAGTCAGATATTGCAGCTGTTCGGTGGTATGATTGAGTGTCTTCCAGGAAAGGCCAATCCAGTGTGGTCGACGCTTTGAGCAGGAAGGGACAAGCGTCTACGATTCAGACCACTAGACTTAACCTTGTTGGTACAAGACTAGAGGACATGAAGCACACGTACGCGGATTCCGAGGAATTCGGTACTCAGTGGGAACAGGCATTGGATGCCACAGGACCATGCCATTTTTTGATACGTGATGGTTGGCTTTTCTACAAAGGCCGACTATGTGTCATGAAGTCGTTCAGGGCAGCTCTTCTCCATGATGCCCATGACGCCATTACAGGTGGTCATAGGGGCATGAATTCGACCCTGGAGAAATTAGAACGGCAATACTATTGGCCAAAGATGAGGCGCGATGTGTTTACATATGTACAACGCTGTGACATTTGTCAAAAGGTAAAAACTCCTTGTGGAAAGAAGATAGGATTGTTACAGCCCTTGCCAATTCCTGAGGGTCCTTTCCAAGACATTTCCATGGACTTTGTTACGAATCTGCCTCCCAGTCCGAGTAAGCGTAATACGCAGTGCTTAACTATTGTTGATAGGTTTAGCAAATTTGTTATGCATATTCCTTGTAGGGCTAATGTGACTGCCGAGGATGTTGCCCAGTTGTTCATTCGGCATTGGTACCCGATTGGCGGGATTCCTTGGACCATAGTGTCAGACTGAGACGCCAAGTTTACCAGTCATTTTTGGAGGGCATTGTTTGATAATTTTGGTACTAAGTTGAATTTTTCCAGTGCATTCCACCCACAGACAGATGGCCAGACAGAGATATACAACCAGTTGGCCTTTGATGTGCTGAAGTGTTATGTCCACGATCAGCAAGGTAAGTGGGAATCGTATTTGCCTTTAGTTCAAGCTGTTTTGAATGACTCTTTTTCTTCAGCTATTGGCAGGACTCCATATGAGGCAGCGTTTGGAAGACCTTTCCAGTCGTTGTTAACCAGGACTTCGTCTTTAGTACCGGAGGCGAACAGAGTGACGGAGTCTTACCAGGAGATCTTAGAGTCAGTAAAAGACAGATTGGCTAAAGCGCAATCTATTTCCACATGCCATCCATGATCCAAGTGTAGGATGCATCTGCAACTTGAGGGTCAAACTTGGCTATGTTCGTAACCCTTCAGAAGGGTTATCCGGTACAGGATCTGCTATTGGGTTGACTAGAGCCAAGATTTGCGCCTTCTACTCTTCTAATTTGGTGCTCTAGTCTGTGATTGCTTGCATCATCATTTGGAACATGTCGTGCACACTCATGTTTGCCGCCCTCAAAGGACTTCCTGGTGCGCTTTGTTGCGAAGTTCTTTGTTCTCTCTTCATCGAAGCTCGCCATAATAGCAAAATGCATTTCTTTTCTGGAATGCAATTTGACTATCCACTATGCGTCTTGGTTGTCTTGGCCTTGGATTGCAGCAACCCTTTGTGAATTTATGAGATGCTAGATTGGATCTATGCCTTGCCTATTTATAGGTCTTGAATAGACTGGTTGGCTAGCTGATTTAATAGTCGACCTGTTCTATTATTCTCCATGACTAGGTCCCTAGGCAAATAAATGCCATTTAGTCAATCGTTTTCACACTGTTGCTGGTTGCCTTTGCTGTGTTCGGGCCTCCTTGTGGACTGTCCTGTGTGCTGGCAGGCAGCCACCATGGCTGGGCCGGCTGGCTGGCCAAGGCCAACAGGGCTGGCTGACAAGCAGTGCAAGCCCCTAGGCCTGGCCGCCTTGCTGTCTAGGTCACCTTGGGGTTGGCCGAGACCATGCTGGCCCTCTCTTCTTTGGGCTAGCCCAAAGAGCTGTCCCCTTTTCTACATGCAACCTCTGTGCTTCTACAGATGCGTGACAACCGATTGCAAACCAACTACTTAGCGCACGTGACATCATTCCAGAGGGAGACTCACAGTGTGGATTGGCACTGCTTCATTTGCAAGACAATGCACACTTGACCTTGGACACTTAGAGTGGAACCTTGGTTGATTCGTCTCAGGTTGGACTCACATGTGACCGGTTTCCACTCCAGGTCGTGCACCTTTTGTTCAAATATGTCCATGTGGCATCCAAGTGCGGGATGCACAAGACATATGGTCGATGCGGATGCTGAGTAATCTTGATGTTCTTTCGGACTCTCCCATTTGCATTCTTACAGATAGCTAGAGTGCCTTGGCATTGGCACATACTTCATCTTTTCATGGCCGGACCAAGCACATTGAGGTTCATTTTCACTTTACTCGTGAGTCAGTCGTGTTGACGGCATCATTTCTCTTGAGTATTGTCCCTCTCAGGACAACCTAACTGATCCCTTCACCAAACCTCTTCCTTGAGATACTATTGATCAGCTTCTTATCCATATGGGAGTCGGACCGATGTGGTGGAGCCGAGAGGAGGTGTTGGAACGATCATCTCCTATCCCGTTTGAACCCTTTTATGCCCCTTTTTATTGAGCATATTTATTTGATATTCTTGGGTTTTTTCACCTTTTATTAGGTGTTTTTCCTAGTCGTGGACTTTGTCCTCAGTCATGGGTTTTAATGTTGGCCGACCAACCCCTTCATGATGTATATAAGAACAGGCTTTTTGACATTTAATTCATTCATCATTTTGCTCAAGGGTTGGATCATTGCTGGTTGCTCCAAGTCTCTTCTCTGCGTCTGCATGGTGTGTTCAACTCTCTAGTTGTATGAGGGTTTATCCTCTTAGACATGTGCTCTGGTTCAACCACTTGTGGGAATACCAAGACATATGGGATAGTTACATTTTCTTCATAGGCATCCTCAGTACGAGCCAAGTATGCATGTGTTGCATCCCTCGGTTGCATGTGCAACTCTTGAGCTATCACTGCTATGGCATGATCCATAAATGATTCAGCTTTCTTGGCCTGCAAACAATCTTGTACTAATGGATCCTGGTGGTAGAGCTTTGATTCTTCTTGTGCACAAAGAAGAGCTTGCATATGAGTAAGTTTAGCCCTTAAGGGTATGGACTCTCCTTCCTGCATTTTCTCTTTACCACAGGACAGTTGTTCGTTGGTATGCACCACATGAGTGTGTTCTTCCTGTAAAGCATTGGAAGCATGCATATCATTGTCCCAACGTCTTGTGTTGGCATCTTCACTATATGGTTGTCCATAGCGTTCTAAGTGTAGAGATGGCTAGTGTTCATGGTGATCGTCTTTCACGATGGAAGTGAAAGAGAACCATATACTCTAATACCAATGTAATTCCACTGGTCGGTGTGGAATGTTTGGTTGAACACAATGCTAATCAATACACTTAAATACACTAAGATTTAATGGACAACAAGCACAATACAAGATGTAATTTACTGAATTGATAGGAGAGGCACAATGAGCCGGAACGGGTGGTCCCTCCCTCAAATTATGTATATTAATCTTGGGAGAATCAAGTGCTGTCATGTGTGCAAAAGCTCTGTGTTTGCTTTTAGTCCTAAACACCTTTCATAGGAACAACATGATGCAAAATGCAAAGAAGAGATGGAGAGACGATGCAAAGAAGAGATAGAGAGAAGAGAGAGAGAGAGAGCTATATTTTCAATATATTCATATAGTATAAAAAGTGTACAAGTCTTTGGCAATCGTAGGCACAACAATACCTACTCTATGACCTATCCCAATAGGGGATTAGATGTTTAACAATGAGTCAAGCTTTTACCTTTTATAGGCCTTTGAAGAATACATGAACTGGTCGACTTGCTATCGGCCAGCTCCTTGGACCTGCAAAAAGTCTTTTCGCATTGACACCATCTACCATATGCCTTTCTGTTGGCTGACAAAAAACCTGGTCCACCACTATTCCTCCCATGCCTTTGACAGCTGTTGCCGTAGCTCTAGGATCTATCCTTTTATCTACTGCAGGGATTAGCACTGGGCTATGTGACATCCCCTTCCGCTAAACTTGATGACGGGATTCCAACTTTTGACCCTAGATGACTTTCATCATCCTTTTGTATCACATGGACTCCCCAACCTGTTATCCTTCCCTTTGTGGCAATGGCAACCTTTTCACTGAAAACCTTGCCTTGTCTCCAATTCCACTCCAAATCTGATGAAGATATGTGCATCTGTTGCCTTGCCTTCTTGCCCCGTCCTTGAACACTTTCTTTGGTCTTCTTTTCTTGAGTATCGAGTCTAGCATCCTCACTCCATCCCTTGGAATTGTTTTCCTGAAAGCCTTCTTGGTATGCACCAAGTGGCATCCAACTCGCACGGCTGCCATTCCCCTTGGGTCTTGTGGAACACCACCAACCAAAATTCGGGGAACTTCTTCCATGTCTCGCGTTACTCTCCTTGGACTGCGCATCTTCATTCGGAATACCATCAGTGTTTAGCATTGCTAAACTCGAAGCTTTGATACCAATGTCAGATGTACAGAAACTCTGTCTTCTTTCAGCCCTAAACACCTTTCATAGAAACAACCTAATGCAAAACGCAAAGAAGAGATGGAGAGAAGAGAGAGAGATGGCTCTATTTTCAGTATATTCATGTAGTACAAAAAGGGTACAAGTCTTTGGCAGTCCTAGGCATGCCCTAAAGGTAACTACAATACCTACTCTATGACCCATCCCAGTAGGGGATTAGATATGTAACAATGAGCCAAGCTTTTGGCTCTTATAGGTCTTTGAAGAATACATGAATTGGCCGACCTGCTATCGGCCAGTTCCTTGGACCTACAAAAAGTCTTTTCTTGTCGACACCATCTACCAGATGCCTTTCTACTGGTCGACAAAAAACCTGGTCCACCACGATTCCTCCCATGCCTTTGACAACATCTAGTCTTTTATCTACTGGAAATCAGGGATTAGCACTGGGATGAGCATGTCCATGTGCATGCACATGACAAGTATATGGTGTTATGTGCAATTTTGACCAAATTTCCATACCTATGGATCAACTTGAGAAAGGAAGGCTGAAATTAGGGTTTTCAGCCAAAAGACCAAAAATTATAGCAAAGAAACGAAGTGTTTTGCTGAATTTCAGCCATTGGGAGTGTAGCGGAGAGTGATTATGGCCTGGAAACACTCTTGGAAGCTTGGACAAGCTTGGATATGGTCTTGCTCAATGTGCTCCAACTTTTCCACCATCTTGTCCATCCCCTCGTAAATCTTTCCAATGCATGGCTGAAGTGAATCTGTCATCCTCAACAAGTGGATGATCGGCTTCACCAAAGCTATGATGCGTCTCACCTGCTCCCACCAAAGAGGGTTCCCAATATTTGACGCTTAAGTAAGATTGCTCTCTGGAATAGGCAATGACACCTTGAATGGATCCGGACCGAGTGTCGCTCTAGCCATCTGCAATAAGTGTGATGGCATTCCTGTCCCAAGAGGACCTAACAAAATCTCTGTTGCTGTAGCAACTGTGCCCTTCTCCTTCGCTACTAGTAAGGTGGTTCTCAATGCCTTTGATGATGGAGGAGTGTGGGTGGATCCATACTCTGCAATCTTGCGCACCATGTCCTTGAAGTAGAAGCTACGAGCAGCCTGAAAGGCAATGACATCATGGTAGAAGAAGCGCGCAACACTACCATCCACCTCCTCCTCCTTCTTTGGGTCCCATCTACTCTGAAGTGTACTCTACCTTGAGTGAACAGTACCCCTCGCGCCCACTGCTGGTGGTGGTGCACCAAATGGACTTGTAGTGGGTCCAAAAAATGATGGCATTCCACCAAATGAAGACCTAGTGGTTCCAGAGGTTTGTCTTGAAGTGCCCACATAATGTGGAAGAATCTATTCCCACCTCTGCTCTCCGAGCCGATGAAGATGCCCGCGTTGCTTCGTCTTTCTGATGAAGCTCCTCTCGTGCTTCACTAGTGATGTTGGTACAAAATGCAATGTCTTGTCCATGCTGATGAAGCAGGTGTGCTCGAATACGAGTTGCACTACCTGACTTCGTAAGGAGACTATATTTGCATGTCCACTTTTTCGTGCCTCCTGTTTTGTAGGCACCCTCCGCTAGGACCTTATCCCACCAAGACCACTCCATAGATTTAGACTTCTTTGAGGTGGAATGAGACTGATCCATGGATGCAAAGACTGCAAAGAAGGACCGAGGAACAAGGGTCATTGCAATGGACAATAAGGACAAGGTGCCAGGAGATTCTAAAAAAAGAAAGTACACAATAGAGCCGACAAAGTTCGGAGAAAAATAAAATTCTTTATTCATTCAACATTAGCAATACTTTTTGGCAATACAAGTTACAACAGGTGACTTTCTACATGGGCTTTATTAAAAGGCTTGATCCTCATGACTGGTAGGTGCCTCAGCATCAACTAGGACCACAGCAGGTTCTTCTACAAGCTGTAGGTTTCGCCATATGGGGGCTCGTCTTCGAGTGTCTTGGGACCATTTGCAATAGCAAGCAATTGACATCGTCGAGTCCTCTTAGAGATTGCCTCTTGTAATGTCAGGCTCCCTCGAAGAGGCAAAGGGCATCGACAATGAGCTGTCTCGATGTATTGTCGCTCAGCCACGCATGAACGACAACGCCGCTCATAGAATGCCATTAGTGCAAACTAATGAATGCAGCACAATAAGAAGAAGAGAGGGATTAATTGAAAAAGGATCTGTTATATTAATAAAAAAGGTGCAATTTAATTAAGAAGCTTCCCATCTATTTTTTAAAAAAGTCAATGATCATTGAAAAAAACAAGGCTCATTTACAATTTAAAAAAAAACACTTACTGATTAAAATTTATTGATTGTGGAGGACTAAGTTGAGAAGTGCCTTGCTTCGACTTTAGCCTTGCTCCAGAAGGGGAGAAAGGGAGGGAAAGAGAGAAAGGGGGAGGGAGAGAGGAATGTGCCGGAGCTTTGGGATTTGAATCTTAGCTCTAGGGACTTGTGTATAAGTACATTGTACAAAACCAGCAGTGCACTATAGCTTTTATGGTGTGGTGATAAGTAGACATTGAGGTTCAAGAAGCCAAGGTGGCCGTTGAGGCAAGTTGCAACTAGCTCTGCAAGGAGAGCAACGAGAAGGAAGCAACGGGTAGAAAGCGAAGGCCATAAGCGCACGTTTTTTTTCTCAACGGGCATCGCATGCGTTACGGGTGGGCTAGCCATCGTTTTTTTTTGTTTTTTTAATGCCACGTGGGCAGCCAACCTCAGTGATTTATTTCGAGCGGAACCTTAAAAATTTTTTTTTGGGGGGAAAAAAATGCCATGTGGGCAACGACGAGGAGTCCTGTTTCTGGCTGTTTTCGTGAGGTTGACGTGGGGAAACGGCGTTTCCCCGTTTCGGGATACCGTTTCTCCCGTTTCGTGTGACTATGTGAGGTGTGGGATTTTTGGGATTTCTATCCGGCCTCACGTGGTGCTCTCGAGGGATACTTGACCGCATCGAATATCATGCATCTATATGGAGAGGAAGTGTAAGGAGCGGCGAAACATGGACCCATATCTATGCATGATATTCGGTGCGGTCAAGTATCCCTCGAGAGCACCACGTGAGGCCGGATAGAAATCCCAAAAATCCCACACCTCACAGACTATGACACGAGGTTCCAAACCCAATGGAACACCAATCCTCTTGGCATTTCCATGCATTGAACACATAGGCACAAGTTCCAATAGAAAGCCAAATCCATAGTATCACATGACTAGCTTCAATCCCTTGCATAACATCAATGGACGCCAGTCCAGTGTATACACATAATGAGAAAGCATATGTGGACTAGTTGGGTGACCAAATGGTGACAAAAATGATCATTGGATGCAGGTCATTCAGGATGAGTAGGACTCAATCCTCAAAAATGACACTTGGTATTTAGTAGATTTGTCTTCTGGTAAAAAGACCATTGGTATGAAGTGGGTTTATAAGCTTAAGCATAAAGCTGATGGCAACGTCGATCGCTAAAAGGCAAGGCTTGTTGCAAAGGGTTATGCTCAAGAGAAGGGCATAGATTCTGATGAGACCTTGCCACCCACATCTCGTATGACTACGATCAAGTGTATTATTGCGTTGGCAGCACATCATGGTTAGAATGTACATCAGTTGGATATCAAGACTGCCTTCTTGAATGGTGACTTTCATGAGGAGGTTTATGTATCTCGGCATCATGGTTTTGTTGAGAAAGAGCAGGAATCTAAAGTATACAAGTTAAGAAAAGCTTTATAGTTTTTATATGGCCTTCAGCAAGCTCCCAGAGCATGGTATGAGAAGATAAACGCTTGCAAATGGTTTTTGCAACAATCCAATTGAAAGTATCCTCTATTTAAGAGGAGTAAAGATTGTTTTTTGTCATCGTTTTATATGTTGATGACATGCTGCTCATAGGTCTTAATGAAGAGCCTTCAAGATTGAACTACATGTGCCATTTGAGATGATAGATTTGGGCTCGTTGCATTTTTACTTGGGCATACAGTTTGTGCAAGGTGATGATAGTATTGTGATATTACAGTCAAAGTACATATAAAGGTTGTTTACTCGGTTTGGTCTTGAAGATTGTAAGCCTGTTGTTACACCAGTAGAGGCAAGTGCTAAGATGGAGGTGAACCATTGGATGCAGCACTTTATCAACAGGCTATTGGATGCCTCATCTATATATGTAATATGAGGCCAAACATTTAGGTTGGGGTCCCAGTTGAGCAGGTTTATGCATAATCTCGAAAGTAAGCATTAGCATGCTGCCAAGCAAGTATTCAGATACTTATAGGGCACTTAGTCCTTTGGCCTGTTCTATGCCAACATAGACAACTGATAGAGTTGTGATTGGTCGAAAACCCGCTAGCCAGTGGTGCACTATGGTAGGGCAATCAAAAAGGCTATATTGGCAGCAAGATAAAGTATGCAAGACAGTTCAAAAGGCATGGGAGCAAAGGCTAACATGACAAACTTGACAAAGGTTTTTAAGGCTTAGGAAAAAAAAGTTTGACCAGTTCCTTTTTAGCCTTTGTTTTCAAGGCAAAGGCTAAAAAAGTAATGCCTTGTTCATAAGGATACATGCAAGTTTGAAATCCCAGGGACAGCCTGGTTGTGATCTTGAATGTAACAGATGATGTGAGAAGTGTTGTACATGAAGATTAAGCATGCCCTCTTTTTGAGTCCCTTATATTTAGGGAATCCCATGTCCCTGTAACCTGTTGTTCCTAGCCTGTCATACCCTAAGCCGTGGAGTTATTTTATTCTCTTTTTCTCTCTCTATCTCTGTGTGTTCGGCTGTAGCATGGTACATGCATTCGTGTTGGGGACGTTCACTTTTGTCTAGTTTGTAGATTTTCTGAGAAAGGAAGTTGGCAGTTGTGGGATCGTGACTGTTTTGATTTGAGATAAGGCACAAGTACAAAAAAAGACATGCCATGTTCTTAGTATTGATGATTTGTTGGATGACAGCTTGACTACTGTGAATTTTGAATAAGGCTAAAGTATGTACACCAAGCTTCAAATTAAAAGGATAAATGACGGGTTGGAACTTTGGAATTATTTTGATGATGCCATTCTGCAGGGTATGGATTCTACACAAGTGCTGGCCAAGTTATCCCTACTGATCCAGACAATCTCATCAGTAGCAGAGAAAGCTAACTTTCATGGAAAGAATTGTCAGACTTTGGCGGCATCCATCCAAAATTTAGCACCTCTGATATGTGAAGTTCAAGAGTCCAAAATGCCTATCATTGGAGGAGCCGTCACATCATTTGAAGGATTGGAGCATGCTCTTTGCAAAGCCAAGGGTCTTGTTGTGAACTATGGGGGGGAAACTAGCAGGCTCTATGCGGTATTTATGTCCGAAATTTCACATTATCATCTTGCTTATGGGATTTATTAGCACTTTATCACAAGCCTTGTGTTTTAGTTCTAGTTAGCTGCAATGCCTTACCAAGATGATGATGCAGGTCTTGAGAGGAGAAAGATTTACCCAGAAGTTTAAGCTACTCGCTTTGGAGATCGAAACTCATGTGAATTCATTGCCTCTTGGAGCTCTTCAACTGACTGATACAACTCAAGAGCAGGTTTGGACCTTTTCTAGACATATGCACACGAGTGTGCATATACACATATACACACGAGTGTGCATATACACATATACACACATACATTCATATATATGTATGTACGCAACCCACATATGCACCTACACCATACATACATACTTACTCATAGCATACATACGTACCTAATGTAGGTGCATACAATACATGCATACATGTATACACACATACACATATGCATATAGACATAACATATGTGGATACAATACAGGCATGCCCATATACATACACATGTGCATGCAGACATAACATATGTGGATACAATACAGGCATGCACATATACATACATATGTACATGCATACAAACGTACATACATATGTACATTCACTACATACATACATACATACATACATACATATGCGAAATACATGCATAGAACACACGCACATGCACACATAAATACATACATGCACATGTTGCGTGTGTAGGCATGCCTTGTTTTTTTGTCAACATTTGTTGTGATGAATAGGAGGGCAAGATGGGGTCTTGTTTCCCATGATGCTCTCTGCCTGTAAGTTTGGTCCCTCATTTTATGTTTTCTGTGATCAGGTGGAGAAGTGCATCTCTGAACTCCACGAAGCAATCTATGATACGGAAGGGGAGGAGGAATTGCTTCTAGACACCAAATCTATCCTGAGAGAACTAAAAGAAGGGGTCAAACTGAGCCACGAGAAGCTTGCAGACTTAGCGTCAAGGTTTCACCTGAGTTTGAATCAGGATATTTTAAGAGAGGCGGCACTTCTCGAAAAGGAGAGAGAGATCATGAGGGTTGAGAAGGATAAACATGAAGAAGAGCTCATCAACCAGCTGCTTGTCCTGGTCACTAAAATGGGGGATGATCTAGCTGAACAGAAGCAGGCACAGGTGGAGTTTGGGGGGATACCAGTACCAGCTGACTTCCGATGCCCCTTATCTTTGGAGTTGATGTCCGACCCAGTGATAGTGGCTTCCGGACAGACCTATGAAAGGGGGTACATTCAACAATGGTTGGATCAAGGCAACACCACCTGTCCTAAAACCAGGCAGACTCTGAATCATACAAATCTTATACCCAATTACACTGTGAAAGCTCTCATTGCAAACTGGTGCGAGGCCAATAGGGTTCCGTTTCCTGAACCGACGAAGCTGAATAGTGCCTTGACACCGTCGGTACCGTCGGTGGCGGGTGCAACTTCATCTCTTACGGCAGCGACCTCTAGGCTAGCGCTAGCTAATTCTGGGCTGACTGATTCTTTGTATGAGTGTAGGGTTAGGGACATCAACGTTCTACCTATTTCGGTGGAAAGTCGATTGCCAGAAAGACTCGTTGGTAGTGCACATACGAGGTTTCTTGATAACTCTGACGTGGGCCCTGGGCCTGCTCTTGGAGGTAACAAAGCATTTGGGCATTTTACTCACCGAAGCTCAAGGCATGTTTTGAATGATCATGTGAACGGCAAGATCTTGTCAGCGGTCAGTAGAAGAGGGGATCATAATGATGAATCTGTAAACTCCCACAGTCGGAACACTTCCAGCTCCAGTGTTGCCTCCAGTGCAGATGATACGTTGTTTAGTGTGGCATTTGATGAGAATAGTACCGAGGTGGTACAACGACCTAATGGAGTGTCGTCACATGGCAGTGCTAAAGGAGAAGTGCAGAGGTGCCCTGTTGTATCTGATTTTGGATCCAGTAATCATGGTTCTTCAGCCATAGCTAGTTTGAACAGGCTGACTTTCTCAGGTTCAAGAAGAGAGAGAGGATCTGATCACAATGTGGCAACAAGGATTTCGATGCCATCACATCCAGTGACAGCACCTGATACCAATGAAAATGATGCGCAATTGAGCATCTCACGGCTAGTCGAAGATCTTCAGCCTGGCCCCATAGATATACAGAGGAATGCTGCCTCAACACTTAGGCTTCTTGCAAAGCATAGTGTAGATAATAGAATACTCATTGCAAACTGTGGGGCAATCAAGCCTTTGGTTACACTGTTAGATTCTGCAGATCCACAGACACAGGAGAATGCTGTGACAGCATTGCTTAATTTATCCATCAATGACAGCAACAAGAACGAGATAGCTGCAGCAGGCGCTATCGATCCCCTTGTGAAGGTGCTCAGGGTAGGGAGTCCTGAGGCCAAGGAGAATTCTGCGGCTACCCTTTTCAGCCTGTCTGTAATGGATGAAAATAAGGTTGCCGTTGGGCAGTCTGGCGCAATACCACCCCTAGTGGACCTTCTCATGCATGGCTCGCCTCGGGGTAAAAAGGATGCAGCAACCGCTTTATTCAATCTGTCTATACTTCATGAAAACAAGGCACGGATTGTGGGTGCTGGGGCAATCAGGCCATTAGTAGAGTTGATGGCGGATCCTGCTGCTGGGATGGTAGACAAAGCAGTGGCGGTGCTGGCCAACCTTGCAACGATTGGAGAGGGGAGAGCTGCAATTGGGGAAGAAGGGGGTATCCCTGCATTGGTTGAGGTAGTGGAGCTGGGGTCACAGAGAGGAAAAGAGAATGCAGCAGCTGCCTTATTGCATCTGTGTACAAACAACCATAGGTTCCGTGCTATGGTGTTGCAAGAAGGGGCCATTCCACCTTTGGTTGCATTGTCGCAATCTGGCACGGCACGTGCAAAGGAGAAGGTAAATGCTGCATTTGAATGCTCATGGTCGGACAAGATGTGTGCTACCTTGCTTTTTATAACTCTACTGTTTCAAGTAGTGACTGTCATTGTGTGTGTTGCTTGCGTTCACTACACTCTCGCTGATAACCACCTATGCATTGCAGGCATCAGCTCTTCTACGCCACTTCAGAGAGCAGCGGCAGGCTGTACTTGGGAGGGGTGTCCGAGAGAGACACATGGATCAACGCCAGTCTGCCACGCCATATGGGTAGTGGGTTCCACTCACATAATCATTATAGTGACATGATGAGGTAGACTGCTGGATGTATTGGCCGAGGAGGATTTGGTAAAAGCCCACGGAAGAGAGTGCTTCTGGTGGTGTGTTCTGGGGGATTGAAGAGTGTAAATTTTTAGGAAGGCAGAGCTTGTTGGAAAGGCATTGATTTTTCATTTAGTGTAGTTTGTGCCCAAGTGCAACAGGAAGAGATGATTCGTGCATCTTTGAATCCTCATTGACAGCCTTAATTTGGGTGACAATAAGATGGGGTGCCTTCTTGAGACATGTTCCCCAAGACATTGACCTTTTAGATGCACTGATTGATTGCAGCATAACCTAGCATGATATTGCAGGTTCAAACCGTGCTGACCGCTTGGTGTGGTACATTGTATATGATATAAATATGGTGTGTTTAGAAGTGCACTTGCACTTCCAACTTTCCCTTTTTTTAAAGTGGTCAATGCTAGAGCTAAGCTAATAAAGAGAAGTTACACACAGGTTACGTGAAAAGTTTGGATAAGTACAGCTTGCAACTGAGTAGGTGTGGAAAACCATAACCTTGGTTTTCTCAAGGTTGATTGAGAGCCAGCCCCCTTTGTATGCAAAAATCATGAAAGCATTCATGTGAAAGCATCCATGTGCTTTTATAGCCCCTCAGAATTTGTAACAAGTACAATATAATTAGCATATAAAAGGATGGAAACAAGAAAACCTCTTATAGAGGCTCATCTGCCTTAAGCTTTGTCAATGAAGTCTAAATCTCATCTATGTAGAGTCCAAAGAGGGTCGGAGATAGTGGGCATCCTTGTTTCACTCTGTTAGTGTTGAGGCCTCCTCAAAGAGTCCTCCCGAGGGTGTGGAGGCCATTATATTTTGTACTTGCATTGACTTGGCTTCAATCTTGTCAAGAGCTTTTTTCAAATCCCCTTGCAATCTATCCCACTTGCTTGATTTGGTCATTTTGGTTGGGAACTACTTCTTGCCTTTCTCAAGTTAGGCAAGGACATGGGTGAAGATGGGGGCTAGCCAGATATATGATGAAGTAAGGGTGGGAGGGGCTTTGGGTTGATGGTTCAACCATTAGTCCAAGGTATAGCTAGATATATGATGAAGTAAGGGTGGGAGTGGCTTTGGGTTAATGGTTCAACCATTAATCCAGGGTATCGACACACACTGGATTAGTGAGAAAAAGAGGGAGATTAGATAAGCGCGGGAAGTGGATCATATGAAGAGACTTGTGAAGAGGAAGATGGCGGGTTGTACATGGACACCAATATAATGTACAATGCTATTGTAATAAGGACAGTTCTCATTGATGATGGTCGATACAAAGGATGTGCAAGTTCACTACAGAATTGCATTTTTTCACCCAAATTTGACATTAATGCTTATGATAACACATTGGAAGACTTGTACAGATACTTGTGCCATTTGGATATGGCTGGAGACATTCTTGAATATGTGATCCGCGTCTTTTTAAATCTTGCTTCCCTTGGTGTCTTGTATCCCTCTCTCTTTGCTAGTGTGCTAAAGCTCAGATGCAAGTATCGATCTATAGAGCTTGGCAAAGTTATGGCTAATTGTGACGGTTTGGGGCCTTCCATGTTATGGATAGGCATAATAGTGTGCAATGGGGAAAGCCCTTAGAGAGGGACCTATTAAACATATAGGCTAGGAGGGGTGATAGGTTGCCTACATGAGAGGTGATCAGCCATAAGTTCCTCGTGATCTTATGATCGGTCGTTATGAAGCTTGCATATAAACTTCACCACCATGTTTCTTGTGAAAAAGGTGGGTGTGGTGGGACATGTGTGAGATGGTGGATGTGGGGGGGGGGGTGTGTTTGGTGGGATATGTGGTATACTGAATGTGCATATGAGTGTTGATGTGTCGGTAAGCGTAGTTTTGGATTCTACGCCAAGCCTTGTCAGAGTTATTGCTTAGGAAGAGTTGGTGTAAGTTATGAGCTTAGAAATCCATTCCATCTAATTGTCTAGCATGTTGTTCCTTCATTTTAGCTTAGCCATCTCCTTTCATATTTTTGCCAACTCCCTTTTGCGGCGATCTTCTCGGATAGTCGAAATTGCTTTCAGTAGTCGTAGGTAGTCTTTGATAAGCACAACACACCCATTTGGTTTTGTACTTGCATTGACTTGGCTTCAATCTTGTCAAGAGCTTTTTTCAAATCCCCTTGCAATCTATCCCACTTGCTTGATTTGGTCATTTTGGTTGGGAACTACTTCTTGCCTTTCTCAAGTTAGGCAAGGACATGGGTGAAGATGGGGGCTAGCCAGATATATGATGAAGTAAGGGTGGGAGGGGCTTTGGGTTGATGGTTCAACCATTAGTCCAAGGTATAGCTAGATATATGATGAAGTAAGGGTGGGAGTGGCTTTGGGTTAATGGTTCAACCATTAATCCAGGGTATCGACACACTGGATTAGTGAGAAAAAGAGGGAGATTAGATAAGCGCGGGAAGTGGATCATATGAAGAGACTTGTGAAGAGGAAGATGGCGGGTTGTACATGGACATAGGAGGGGTGAGAGTAGAGGGTGGCATTGGTTGTGGGACAATGATGGGGAGAGAGAGAGAGAGAGAGAGAGAGAGAGAGAGAGAAAGAAAGATTTTATTAACGTCTTCCAAAAGACCGAACTCGGCCTATGAGACAAATCAGTGTACCTGTGTGGGGTATCCTCTGTCATCCCAACAAAATGAAAAAGTACTGAACTAAAAAGCTGAATCTGGGTGTGCAATAAGTACAATGAGTGGGGGAGGGGATGGAGCTCTACTACTAGGAGAATGCAAAGCTATATGCATGGAGTATACAATCATGATATGCAACCTAGCTAGCTCCATCCTGTACCATATTGGGGGTATAAAATGGTATACATCAATGAAGGGGGTGTCCAGAGCTCCTTGAAGACATTAGGAACTCAATGGAGTTTTTTTGGGCCCTTTAATTTGCCATGAGGTTATGGAAACATTTAACTTTTTGGCAAATAGTAGCCCGCCATGTAAGCAAAAACCATGGGTTTGTAAGAGAGGTGTAAGAGTGGTCAAAGGGTGCACTTTTCTCCCCAAAAAGGGGGGGGGGGATTTTATAATTTTCGGACGTCCATAACTTCTACATACAGGCTCCGATTTGAGCGGAGATTACAGATCCGTGATCTACGCATCAAGAGCTTTCCATAGATATGTTACATGATATGGTTTTATCCGCTAGATTTTAAATTCCATTTTTCCCCCAAAATTCAAATTCGAATAAAGTAGCCGTTTTGAAGCTTCAAATTAGAAAACGTTTCTTCTTAAGAGAAAAGGTTTGACTCCCTTAAACTGCCAAATAAAAGGGCCCAAGAAGACTCCATTGAGTTCCTAATGACATGCCTGGGTCTGCTTTGAAGCGAGCCAGTCGCTCCGCACCCTCTCTGTGAAACTGAGCTCTGATCTCTGTCTCTCTCTGGTATAGGCGTGGTGTTCGAAAGCCAGGTGTCCTCTGTCTCTTGTGGGCTCTGAGTGTCTCTGCTCTCTGGAGAGTAATTCCCTGCTGTGTAGGGGCTGGGAGTGGGGTGGATCTCTGAAAAATGTAGTAATCTGTGTCTGTCGTTCCCCTCTGGAGCTGTCTGACCTTGTAATGATGTCTCTCTGTAACGTATGTTTAGAATGAATCTCCCCAGTATGCGTTGGTTTGCTACCTCAAAGATCTGGCGTAGGGAATGTGGCGCTCTGAATAAAATGGGATATCTCTCTCTGATGGCTGTATATGCTTTGCATCTGCATACATAATGCTCCTCACTCTCCACCTCCTCTCTGCACAATCTGCATACCCTCTCCTCTCGGGAGATCCGTGCTGCTCTGCCAGTCTCGATCTCCAATCGATGTGATGAGACTCTAAATTGACCAATAGCTACTCGGGAGCTGTGTGGTAAAAAGCCCTCCATGTATCTAGGCCTCTCTATAAATCCATCATCAGTGATACTCATGAAGTGATCTCTGTAGTACAGCATCTTCGGTGGAAGAGGCTGAGTAGGCGATATCCATGTCTCTCATGTATAGAGCTGCCATAGGTCCTGTCTCAATACTCTGTTCCTCTCACTATGAGAGACGGATATGTGGTGCATCCCTGTCATACTGGAATGGTGGTAGATGATCCATGTCTAGGCCATGCTGTGAGAACCAATGTGTGACCTGTGCGTACCATGATCCTCTATCTCCTGCCTCAGCCAGCTGTGTAGATGCCTCAAAAGCTCTGTATGACAATCTGTCCTGTGGCATCTCTCTGAATCTGTCTAGCAGGCATATAGTTTGGAATATGGCCTCTGCCATCATAGGAGGCGCAACAAACTTTGCTCGGATAATGTCATGAGGTACTGACGGTTTGCTACGTATCATGCATGCCATCATGAGGGCATGTGGTCTCTCTATCTGTGTCCACCAAAGGGTAGCAAGGCTTGGCGCCCATACCGCTGCTCCATACATCAATGCCGGTGTCACTAATGTGTCAAATAGCCACCCCTTCGTCCGGGGGTCCTGAAAATGCGCCTGGTGGCACTGTCTCTCTAGCATAGCCAATGCTGCATATCCCCGTGTCAATCTAGCTCTGGCTGCTGAACCCATGGTGAAGCGCGCGGCTGCTCTGCAGAGAAGGTAACCCCTAGGTACACGTATGATGTCACCACCTCCACCTGGCGTCCTGCGAGAGTGAATGTCAGCTGACTCC
This sequence comes from Cibotium barometz, assembly GCF_041138505.1. NCBI lineage: Eukaryota > Viridiplantae > Streptophyta > Polypodiopsida > Cyatheales > Cibotiaceae > Cibotium > Cibotium barometz. The sequence goes on along the minus strand of NC_141096.1, from coordinate 5,487,247 downwards.
TGCCCTATCTCGATGTATGAAAGACCATAACCTTGGTTTTCCCAAGGTTCACAGCAGTAAGACCCCTCTGTGTGCAGAAATCATCGAGTGCATGTAGATGCTATTGTAGACCTCCTGGAGATTGAGACACTAATACAATATCATTATCATACATAAAGCATAATATGTACTGAGGTTCCTGCTAGATCAACTCCATCGCCGCCTCCCCGTGTAATGAAGTCAGCCACCTCGTCAATGTATAACCCAAATAGTGTGGGGGAAAGTGGGTATCCTTGCTTCACACCAATGGTGCTAGCAATAGTCTTGGACATACCTCCTGGGCATCTGACTCGCCCAAAACCTGCTCATATAATGCATAGATGCCCCATGTCATATCTGCTGGTATGCCAAGAGATTGCAGGCGCTGAAAGAGCCTCTCTCGTGGTACTGTGTCAAATGCCTTGCGGAAATCCACAAAGCAGCAATAGAGCTTTCTCTTCATCACTCTGGCGCCTGATCAATCATACATCTCAAAGTGAATACATGGTCAGTGGTAGAGAAAGCTCCCCTGAAGCCTCTGCCTACCCTGATGAGCATAAACCTACTCGCTCAGCATATAAGCTAAGCTCTTGCTCCAACACTGCACCATAGAGTTTGGCCAACACGTGGCCAACCACATAACCGTCCTGTAGTTGCTCGGATCGAGCATATCCCATGTTTTGTGGATCGACACAATGGTGTGTATCGTCCACTCTGCAGAGGCAAACCCTCTGCTAGTGCCCTGTTAAACAGGTGTGCAAGAAAAGGAGCCAAAGAATCTATTGCATATATGAGATGCTCACCCTGTAGGCCCATATAGTCAGCAGCCCGTCCATGCTGTAGGCGGCGGATAGCTTCCTTTACCATCGAGTGGGTAAAGAAGCTAGCTGTGGTAGGTCGAGGCTCCTGTGGGGCTGAGATATAGGTGGCTGTTGTGGAGCGTGGTATAGGCCCTCTGCATATGTGTGCCATGTCTGTGGGTCTGCAATGGGTGTCAGTGTCCGGGGCTCTCTGGAAGTGCTGCCATGAGATAGGGCTATCTCTACTCATGAAGAAATGGAAGATCTCCAGCTCCTGTATCTCTACGAAGGCCCGCCTTTTGCGGCGAGAGTAAGTCTCCTCATCTCTCTCCTCGACTCCTGCTCTGTGATGGTTCCCAAGGCTCTCTGTATGCGGAGCCATGAGTATAGGGCTCTGCACTCGTCTCATCATACCATCTCTTCTGGGGTATAGTCCCAGATCTCGCAGGCTCTCCTGAGTGGACACGATGTGGGAAGCTCTGTAATGCAGCCGTGTAGGAGTGATGCCAGCTGGGCTGTAATGGTATCCATAAGTGCCAGGGGATCCATGAGTAGGAGCCCATCCTCTACTTTGCCAGTGTATATGTCTGCCATGTCATGTGTGAAGTAGATGGTAGTGTGTGGCATCGGTAGGTGGGGGGCTGGTGATACTGGTGATCCGGCTAGAGAGAGAGAGAGAGAGAGAGAGAGAGAGAGAGAGAGAGAGAGAGAGAGAGAGAGAGAGAGAGAGAGAGAGAGAGAGAGAGAGAGAGAGATTTTAGAGGCCAAAGTTGCCTAAGAGACAAAAAATAATACAATATTTAGATATCCTATGATAGGAGATGCAATGGAATTTCCTAGAATTATCAACAAAATGAAAACAAAGAACATTCAGTGCAAATGTCACAAGGTGATTGCGAGGATGTAAGTGCATCCTGCTCATGCATTCCATTTCTAGTGCTACAAGTTCACTTTGAGTTTAGAGTTTGGAGTTGCAAAAGTGGATGATGACCTTGATCTTTGTGGGACTATGGGGTGAACCATGCACGTGTCCGTGTGTGTGTGTGTGAGAGAGAGAGAGAGAGAGAGAGAGAGAGAGAGAGAGAGAGAGAGATTTTAGAGGCAAAATGTCACAAGGTGAATGCGAGGATGTAAGTGCATCCTGCCCATGCATTCCATTTCTAGTGCTACAAGTTCACTTTGAGTTTAGAGTTTGGAGTTGCAAAAGTGGATGATGACCTTGATCTTTGTGGGACTATGGGATGAACCATGCACGTGTCCATGTGTGTGTGTGTGTGAGAGAGAGAGAGAGAGAGAGAGAGAGAGAGAGAGAGAGAGAGAGAGATTTTAGAGGCCAAAGTTGCCTAGGAGACAAAAATCATACAATATTTAGATATCCTATGATAGGAGATGCAATGGAATTTCCTAGAATTATCAACAAAATGAAAACAAAGAACATTGAGTGCAAATGTCACAAGGTGAATGCGAGGATGTAAGTTCATCCTGCCCATGCATTCCATTTCTAGTGCTACAAGTTCACTTTGAGTTTAGAGTTTGGAGTTGCAAAGGTGGATGATGACCTTGTTCTTTGTGGGACTATGGGGTGAACCGTGTACATGTGAGCTCTACTTGGTGTAGCTCCATGAATCTTGGCTCTAAAAACAGGCTATGAGCTCCCGTGTGCATCTCAATACAAGCAACTTTTGGAGGTTCTGATGATGGAGGAGCTTGATCTTTGTGGGCTATGGATGAATTGTGCATGTGTCCATAGAGCAGCATGTTTATGATTCTCATGTGAGATCTCTGTGGCCTCCTCTAGGTATTAGGTGTGGCTCCACGGATCTTGGGTCTCTGTGTGCATCTCAATACAACCAACTTAGAACTCCCTAGGAAAGACTCTAGAGGCATATGTTAACCTAGTCTACTGGGGCCAGTAATGTCTTTATCGAGGGCAAGCTCCACAAACCTAAGGGCTTCATTGTGATGTCTTGGTAATTACAAGTCATGGTGGTACATACATCATGTAAAAGTTAATGTAGCCCTACAACTACCCTATGCTTCTCTGTGTGTCATCCAAAGGAGTTGAAAATTTTATTGCTTGAGTTTTTCTCCATTTTGCATTTTCTATAGTCTTTTCTTATTTTGGGTATGGGTGATGATCTAGTAGTATTCATACACTGTGGTGGTATGTACATACTATCTAAGTTAGTGTGGATGCTTAGCCCTATAATTACCCTATGCTTATCTATCTCTCACCTAAAGGAGCCGAACTAAGCTACTAGGAGCCGCTATCTACGTTGCATTATTTGGCTCTAAAAAAAAGAAGAAGCAAACAATCTGAAAAAAATGAATTTCTCAATTATACTTTGAATCACAAATGTTATGCATGGCTTTTTGTACAAAAGAGCTTTTCATATGAAATGGGGTCAAAAGCAAAAATATGGTCATGTTTATACTCACTCTAATGCGTTTATCCAACAAATCAAAATCTTAAAAATATTAACTCAAAAAAATTATTGTGTAATTAAATATATTCGTGAGAAATTTATGCTCTAAAATAGAAATACACTTTACTATATATATTTTTTAAAAAAATTGCAAGGAATTTTTTTTATTTTTTTAGTGTGGGAAGGAGGGGGCGGGTATTGAACCTAGGCTGTCGCGGTATAGGGCAAGAGCTCTTACCGCTAGGCTATCTTCCCAACCTCATGTTCCAATATCTTGGAAATTAAAATTACTCAACTTAAAGTAGGTGTTAAACACTTGGGCAATGCTAAGCAAACAAGAAAAGAACTCACTAAAGATAATGGCATGCATGGCAAAAAAGGAAAATTTCACTAAGGATATTGCTAACTCCTTATATAATTTAACATGCATATCAAAAAAGAAAAAGTTCCATGGCAAAAGTTATATAAAAAATTCATTAATTTTAGTAATACAAATAAGTCACTAGAAGCAGACACCAGCTTTAGTTGATAACATAATTACTAGTTCTAATTATCAAATTCAGTTGCTAATACTAGTAAGTTTCAGTTGCTACCATGATCCACCACCACGGGATGTGAGGAAATTTCCCACTAAAACCTTCCTCATAGTAGCTATACCATTTCACATTTCTCTAAGCGTGAATTTCCTCTGTGTTGTGCTCTTAAAGTTAAAAAATAATTTAATCTTTCAAACTCCTAATTCACATCTATAAGCTCCTAAAAACAATTTAATCTTCCAGACTCCTAATTGGCATCTATAAGATTTCTCCTAAAAACAATTTAATCTTCCAGACTCCTAATTCACATCCATAAGATTTCTCTCTTGCTCAAAATCTTATAAAACTTTATACAAAGTGTCTTATTTCAAGATTTGGGTGCTTAAGTAGAGTAGAACCTTATTCCAAGAAGTTGTCCACTAAGCTCCCAAATCAAATTACATTATTATATAAGCTCTATATGAATCTTAGATAGAGCTTGTAAGCTTGTGGGAATGTTTCATAGTAAATCCATATCCTTGGAAGCTACGATAATCTTGTACCATGGAGCTAAAGAGGGTGTAAAGAAAATAATAGCTTGAATGATTCTCAACCAAACATCCATTACAACTTAGAAGAATTTAAAAGAGGGATTATCCACCTGGATGCTTTTGGTAGTCAGTTTATCCACCTGCTTAAAGGCCTTTTGATGCTCTGCATGGAGGTTGTTATACTCATGAGGCCTTCTTCTAGTCTCTCCTTAGCTACTTTACTTTGTTTTTTTCCTTGGTTTTTGTTGCCTTTATTCTCTTCTCTCCTTATTAGCTTATTTACCTCTTTCGTCTCCTTACTTTTTCTTTCTTCTTCTGATCGTTTCTCCTTAGTTGCTTCACTTTCCCCTCTCCGTCATGGTCGTGGTGGGTCGGCAGAGGAGGGATCTCAGCCGTCCAATCACCAAGCTTTTAGAAACGAAATCAGAGCATCACCTGCTGCCAACTCAGCAGGCAGTGGGAATGCAGGAGCTGCTGCCAACTCAGTGGTGGGAATGCAGAATGCAGGAGATGATGCCAACTCAACGCCCAGAATCACAAAAAGATGCTTGTAATTGCAGAAGTGTCTGGCCTCCCCCTCAACGACCATGACGGTGGGAATGGCGCTGGCTCCCCGATTCCTCCCCATGGCCATTCCCTACACCTTGCCTTCTTCTCTTCTTTATTTCGTCCCCTCTTTTTCTTCACTTTCTTTTGGTCACTTCTCTTTTCTCGACCCCAGTTCAAGTCCCACCTTTGGTTGTATATGCCCTCGTGTTGCGTTCTACCGTTCAAGTCCCACCGTTGGTTGTATATGCCCTCGTGTTGCGTTCTACGGACGTTAATACCTCTCTCTCTACCTCCCCTTTTTTTCTTACCATCTTTTCTTTCTTTTCTTATGTCTTTTCCTTCTTCCCCTTCTTTCTTATTGTCTTCTCCTTCTTTTCTCAACTTCCTCTCTTTTTCTTCCCATCTTCTCTTTCTTTTGTTTTACTTCCACTTCTTTTCTCTACTTCCCCTCCTTTTTTTACCATCTTCTCCTTCTTTTCTTTTACTTTCCCTTCTTCTAACTTTTTCTTCTAGCTTTCTCATCCTTATTCTTCCCGCTTCTCTTCTACTTCTTGCTTTGTTTCTACCTTTCCGTCTTTCCACAACTTCTCCTTCACTTGGTCTCCTTCTTTCCCACTATCTACTTTATGGCCTACTGCTTCTTCGATTGGTTCTGTCTCCCCACTTCTCTTTATTTGAGAGAGAGAGAGAGAGAGAGAGAGAGAGAGAGAGAGAGAGAGAGAGAACTACCTTGTGTGCTATAGTGGCAAGGCCACTTGCATAAGCCATCAAAATTTCGCTTAAGCGCAAGGAAGAAATGCAATGTAATCACCATCAACTATCATTTGTAGCTTGTCTTGAAGCACTATATGATGCCCCAGCTTAGAACTATCACCATTGACTGTCTAATGCCATTTTCTATCTCTAGAGGTAAGATCAGTTTCCCAAGATTAATTGCTTGTTTCTCGTTTTTTAAGAATGAGAGATTTTTAGAGAGTCAATAGGCTATATCATTGAGGTTTTGCCCAATATCGCCTGGTATAAGGGTCACACCCTGAAAGATAATCGATTTTGGAGTCTTGGTTTTGTTTTAAGTTTGACATTCTATTTGTAAGATTGGAATGGAAAACCCTAATTTCATTTTCCTTTTGCATTAGATTTGAGCCCAGGAGACTTAGATTTGATTGCATATTTCCAAAAAGTGACTTAGCTAGTTTTATCAGGAGCCATTATCACTTTGAAATTATAATTTTTAGCTCTAATTGAATGGATTAATGCATTTTGTTATTTCCTTTAATTTTGTTAATGCAACATTGTTGAAATTGGTATCATAGAGAGTATCTAAAATAACAATAAAAATTAATCGAAAAATAATCAATCACTTGTATAATCACACATAATTAGGATTAAGAACCTTAAAACACCCCCATATCCAAGAAGGCTTGAAAATGGCAAAAACGATACTAAAACACCCTATCATTCCATGGGGTCTTAGCACTCATTTCATCAATTACAGGGTGTAGACCATTTCTACCAAAACTACCTCATGTTGAAAGGTCCATACCACTTTTGCAACCAACACAGGCCTGACATGAAACACCTCTATATTTCCTATCACTTTCCATGCTAGTTCAACAAGCTGTCTGCCCATCAAGGTTGCCTAAAGCTGCATGTCACTTTGCCTTGCATCTTGCTGTGCTGCGGATCAGTCCCCAACTAATCACTTAACCTCGATCGTGCCAACTCCATGGCATATCCTAGACCATCCACACCATCCACTTCACGGCAATAGCTTCAACACTAATTGGGATGTGACGCGAGGATGTGGTCACATTCTACTGGAACTTCAGCGGCTTCTACCATTAGCATCCATTGCCGATTATGAGGAAAGAACCGTGATTAGGGAGGGGGTATGTTAACCACATTGGCTAACATTACTTTAAAATGCGCAGCAACTTCTTCAAGACATACTTTTACATCACGTGGTATGCTTCATGTAAAACTATTATGGGAAATCTCTGAGCTTACAACTCGTGTAATACTGGAAGATAGTCAAACACCGAGCTTATGACTTGTGTAATCCCAATGATGTACATTTACACTAGGACATTAGTCTAGAATAGCTCATTAGACTCTTGACCATTACTTGGGTGATTGGGCATTGCACAAATGTGTATTATATATAAGACATTTTTACTAATGAGAAAACACATATTCCCATTCTCACAATAGAGTTTGAGTCTTATTGGTCTTGTGATTAAAATTTATTATATGCCTTTCTCTTCTTCCTTGTTGCATGTATGCTTAGGGATTGTGTGTCAGAATCTGAAAACTCAAGAGCAAGTGCATTGTAAACTCCATTCTCCACTCTGCCTTCCCAAACCACTTGGCCTGTTGCTTTGTCCTGGAGAGCAACAAAATGCTCATCAAACTCCACCCGTATGCCAGTCTTGCAAACTTGATGCACTGATAACAGATGAAAACCAAGTGACGGAACATACAACACCTGGGAGGAATGCTTCCCCCCTCTGCCATTGGGAACTATCTCCAACCTGCCCTCATTGTGAACTGGGATAATGGATGTATCCCCCAGTAAGAATGTGACCAGAATACTTGGAGAGATCCTGTAAATCTGAACGGGAAGGAGTCATGTGCCTGGAAGCACCACTGTCTAGAATCCACTCCTGAGTATCCGTTATAGCGGAGAGCCCTCCAACCTCCTCCCTGCCCGAGAAAATAAAACATCGATGTCCATCACCTCCAAGTGCATAACAGCTGGAGTCTTCATGATGGTTGCCGCTGAGGATTCTGCACCCTTCTCGGTGCTCTGCTTGGGACACTGCCTCTAATAGTGGCCTTTCTCGCCACAATCATTATAGGTCCTCTCTGCCTTGAGTTTCTTGCGGTCTGAGTTCGACATCATGCATGGACATACCATCTATCCAAGAGCAAGCTCCTATTGTTCTCACACATTCACAAAGAAGTCTTGCTTCGAGACTCCGGAATTTTATCCTAGGAAATACATAGTCGAAAGAACCACAACCCAGGGTGAGAGGTATGGACCAACCACAAGAAAGCAAGCCCACTCCATCTTTAGATCCTAGAGCAGAAGTAGGGCAAAGTGAAACCCAACAGACCAGACTGAACCGCCAGTCTGAAGAGCCATGCATGTCTCAGGTGTGGCTGATCCTTAGAGGGCCCAACAACATGTACAAAACCTAGGGCGCCAAGTCCATCATCTCAAGGACCAAAAACATCTCACCAAAGAGAAAGGGTCTACCCAGGCCCTTCACATCAACTTGGTCTGCTTGTATATCAATAGTACCCACCACAGGGAGTTCACCCTGGGTACCATTGAAGGACAAATCAAAGGGTGATACCAAAGTAGATTACGATGCCTTCAACATTTTTGTAGATTTAAAGAGACTTCAACAAGCAATGAATTTTATAAAGTCTCTCATGAAGGTTAGGATGAATTAAACTTTCTTATTCATGGTGAAAAAACAAATAGCATGTATATCTAATTATGTGTTGCTTCATGATTGTAGAGTCTATGGGAGTGGTCTCTTTCATATTGAAGCTAGATGAGTATCAAATTGTCAAAGGGCATAGATTGGAAAGAATGGGACTTACACTCATGAATGAGGCAATGATACATGCAAAGGACAAGGATAAGAACAAGGTGCCTTCTTTTAGTGTTCGATCTAAAAAAGACAATTGGTGGTTAGGAGCTTTTGAGGTGCCAAAGGAGAACCATGAAATGCTAGATTAGATTCCTCAAAGATGTCCTTGGATTGTTAAGGTCATCAGTGGTGGGAATGCAGAATGCAGGAGATGATGCCAACTCAACGCCCAGAATCACAAAAGATGCTTGTAATTGCAGAAGTGTCTGACCTCCCCCTCCCACGACCATGACGGTGGGAATGGCGCTGGCTCCCCGATTCCTCCCCCTACACCTTAATTTTTCTTGCCTTGTTCTCTTCTTTACTTCGTCCCCTCTTTTTCTTCACTTTTCTTTTGGTCACTTCTCTTTTCTCCACCTCAAGTCCCACCCGTTGGTTGTATATGCCCTCGTGTTACGTTCTATCGACGTTTATACCTCTCTCTCTTTCTACTTCCCTTTTTTTTCTTACCATCTTTTCTTTTCTTTCTTATGTCTTCTCCTTCTTTTCTCTACTTCCCCTTCTTTCTTATTGTCTTCTCCTTCTTTTCTCAACTTCCCCTCTTTTTCTTCCCATCTTCTCTTTCTTTCTTTTACTTCCCCTTCTTTTCTCTACTTTCTCTCCTTTTTTTACCATCTTCTCCTTCTTTTCTTTTACTTCCCCTTCTTCTAACTTTTTCTTCTAGCTTTCTCATCCTTATTCTTCCCGCTTCTCTTCTACTTCTTGCTTTGTTTCTACCTTTCCGTCTTTCCACAACTTCTCCTTCACAGGTCTCCAGGTTGTCGAGACAAGCTCATTAATCATCTATATGCAGAAGGTTTTTTATGGTTTTGATTGAAGAGTCATTTATGCTCTGGCTTGTGTTGTGCTATTTGAGATTATCAAGAAAACTCACATGTGAGTGAGGATCTGAAGACTGCTAAGTCAAGTTTGTGTCAGATAGCTTTGTTTTTTAGTCAGCAAGGTCTGACAGTGTCAGAGCTGGAGTCAGCTAGAGTCAGTTGGAGTCAACATCACCCACTATATATGGTGTTAGATTGATTATGCATTGAACTAGTTTTATACTGTATATTAAAAAATATACTAATTAAACCCAAGGAATGGAGAAAACACATTATCAAGCACGCTCTAGGTATTTCAATCATACAAGACATGGTGGAGGAACAAAAAAAGCTACAGTTTAGAGGAATTACATCAGTGGACATATAGGAAGCTTGTACACAAAGCCATAAAGAAGCAACAGTTCAAAGCATCCGAAATTAATCAAGCAGTAAAACTTATGAATAAAGAAAGAAAACAAGATATATGGAGGAGATCTAATGCAAGTATTAAGCATGGAGAATGGCGAGGAACAAAACAAAGAAATGGAAAGATTTGGATACCCATAGATCCATGATTAACATTTCAAATTCAAAAATGATCATATGCAAAAGTGTCATGACATTACACGAGAGAGAATATTATTACAAGAGATATGAATATACTACTACTCAACCTGCTCACTAACATCCTCAGGTGCATAAAGCCTTGTCCTTTTTGAAGATGGCTCTGCAACATCCTGTAAACTGTAAAACTAGAGGAACCCTTAGTTTTGTGAATATGAGAAGCTCCCTTTTGCCATAATCACTTAGCATATTGGAACCTTAATCCCACATGCCAATCCATAAGCAGTATAGGCTAAGTAATATTTACTCCTTAGTGCTGCATAGACTCCAGGGCCCTGCCCAAAGATTCACAGCGCTAACTGCTTCTCCACCAAAAGCATGACTTTGTCTGCATTCCATCTTAGATGGGATATGCCCCAAGGTATTTGGATAATGTCTTGATTGCAAACAAAGGAAATTCTTCATTGTCTTTCGAGATTTTTTTGTGGAATATAATGAATTGTGGAAACTTCAATCGGTTTATGTACTCTCCCAGTGCTGAGTGAGGAGTCCATTCCAAGTCCTCCCACGCGTTTGCCTACTCTGTGCCCGAGAAACTCATCCTCAAACACAACTAGCTGCAAAACAATATTGTCGATGAGCCAACACAACAAATAGAATAAGCTACTCATCATCACCCACGATAAAAAGACATTAACAAGTAAATACACCTTCTGATTTTTGTCAAATTAACAAGTAAATCATCTGTCCATATATTGATTGTTGAGTTGGTGTCCTGGACCACCAATGAGGATGCCCCTTCCCTTCCCATGTGTGAAATACTAAGTCTTTGCTGAATAGCCTAAAATTCCTCTTCAGTGTGGGAAGGTTGGATTCATAGCTTTTTGCATCCTTGTACATCATAGATAATGTGTCAGCACAGCAGCAGAATGAAACTCACTGTCCTTGACATTTGAATCCAATAAGAGATACTTATCCAAATTTGGATCGACAAAACCTTTATCTTCCTCAAGATTCTGTGCAATGATGGCCCCAACAGACAGTAGTCTTCCCTTATGTCAAACACAGCTTGAATATCTGTAGTTAACAAATATTCTTTGTCACCAATAGGAAATGTGGGGAGTAGTGGGGTTGGAATGTCCCCTACTTTCTCTATCATAGAGGGCTGCTCGTCACCTGTAACCACTAAGGTGTCTTCTCTTCTAAGCGTGTCAATATCCAACTGCTCACTTAAGTCCCTCTCCGCAGCCAAGTTTATCTCCTCCGTAATCTCTTGAACTCCATCTTCTGCTCTTGGAGGTTCCTCTGCCGTCTCCTCAATTTCTTCATTTACAACTTTTTCATCCTCAAACACAGCACATGCAAGTAGCAGATAAATCCATAGTGGTAGGCAACGAGACGACACTTGCGATTGTGAATGGGGCACTTACTGTGTGTCTTCTTCTTATCATCTGGCACCTTTGAAACATCCCTATTTAACTTTTGTCTCAGGGTTGAAGGCTAATGAGAGGAGACGCAGATACGACCGACATAGATCCGTCCTTCTTGAACTAAGGAAGGTGGAGAAACATATGCATTGTGTGGTTCCAAAGTTGCCATTCCAACGCATAGTCCAGTCGACATGCGAAGATTTTGGCATTAATATGCGTTGATAGGCCTCTGCCCTAGGATGTTTGCAAGAGGCTACAGAAGACTGGCTTGTCGAGTTTTTTCAGGATAGCTACGTCCTTGCCATGTATGCATACAGAATAACTGTGATGCCAAAAGACATGAACTCGCTTCGTTTGCTCAGGTTCAGATATGACCGTACATTGGAGCCCATCCTACTTAGTGATAAGAGAATGAAAGGAATTTTGGAAATCCCTCCTTTGACAAAGAAAGTTAAGATAACAGAAGTGACAGAGGTTAGTCATTCTCGTGACACAAGGCTCAACGCACAAAGGATTGGAGACCAAGCCAGGATGCAAGAGCTCCAAGAATTGCGGTTGAAGAAAGCGGCTATTCGGGAAATGCATAAGTCGAATGTTAGAGCTTTGAGTTATTTTGTCCCCTCATTTCACGATAGACTTCCGGTGCGAGGCACCACGTAATTTTTTCCTTTCAATGCGGAGGAGATTGATGTATTATCCAATGTTTCAAGGGAGGTCAACGATAGAATTATCATAGCAGTTCTAAGCTTTGCTACGTCCTTGTCATCATCTTTATTGTAAAGTGGTTTTCTTGTCCAAAGTAACTAATATAATGTAATTTTCTTGTGCAGCTATATCAAATCTCCCATTCAATGTTCAAAATCGTGTATATATTGTAGATTCCCTCCTTTTCTCGGTTCTTACTGCACACAACATACTTCATTGGTTGATGTATGTCCATGGTTTAGTCCGATAAATTTTGATGTAGCTCAAATAATTCTAATGGCATATAATGAAGAGTAAGTGACATGCAATCTCATTTATAGTCTTAGTATTGTGACCTAAATTTACTATATATTTTTTATGTTACTTCTGATACTCCTAATTGCATGTTGTAGTTCACATTGAAGTTTGATCCTTTACGATGAATCCAAGACTTGTTACTTGGCCAATTCAGGTGAAGAATTCCATGGCACTGTGAGACAGTAAGTCCAAACAATCATTATTTATATATCGTAAATGAGTTGGAGAGAGAGAGAGAGAGAGAGAGAGAGAGAGAGAGAGAGAGAGAGAGAAGTAGTTAGAGAACTTTTAGTAGCGACAACAATATTATTTTGTGTAGATCGGTTAGAAAGCTAATAACTACTCTCTCGAGGCCATAATCCAGGACACATTTCTAGAACACACAAGGACTATGAGATGTAGTGTCCCACTAGCAAACGGGATGGCCATAGTTGCGGTTGGAGGGTGTGCTACAACGCAAAGTTGCTGCTACACTCAGTTCTCTCATTGCCCGCCACAAAAATGTAGGCATGCTCCTTTTTTTAAATAATATCTTACTTTCCTTCCTCATTCTTTGACGGCACATGTCTATTTTTTGGCTTTTTGTAGAATCCACGATTATCAGAATACTCTGATGTGGATTTAGGGCTATTTAGGGAAGAGACCATTGAGCATATTATTATCAAGATTCATAGCAGGCCGCCTAATATCCCTGTTGCGTTTGTGCCCCCTCCACCACAGTCGCGCGACCAGGACCACCGCCGGCAGTACCCCCGAACACAAGTCGACAGGTTGGTTGTTGAGCTTCCAGAATCTGATGGATCTGAAGACGTCAATTTGGAAGCTTCGAGTTCCCAAAACAAAAGCAAACTGCGCAAAGCCAAGCTTCAACCCTGCAACAAAACGAAAGCAAGCTTGTGTTATTCCAGAAGAGCAAGCTTCCCGTCCCTAAGAGCAACCACCCTAGGAGCGTCCCGAAGAGCAACCACCCCCTCAACGACAAGCTTCACCGCCCCAACAACAAGAATCTTCCCACACCCAATAGCACGCTTTGTAGGAAAAAATAAGAACATGCTATTAATGTTTTAAACATCCAATAAGAAAATGTAGAATATTTGTCTTAGTTTCTATTGCTATGAGAAATACAAAATGTTGTCATGATTGATGTAACTATATGCTCTCAAAAATACATTTATCTCTATGTGATGGTCGTTTGCACCACGAAAACTTGCTTCCTTGTAATGTCTTTACATTGAATGGTCCTTTCTTTTCTCCTTGGTACCTATTTCCAAAAATCAAAGTAATGTATATAAGTAATAATGATTATGGCGGCATAGTTTTGAAATGAATACTTTTTTGAGGTTAGATTGAATAACATACCTTATGGTTATTGCATTTGAACACATAATCATCAGGCACTTGTAGGCCATCCTCATTTGCCAAGTCTATTCTCACTTGATGCAGTGAGATGTTTGACCTTATATTGAGTACTGTCAAGAGCTCATGTTCAAACCATACCTCTAATAACATCAATGGATTTTCAATGTAATCCTCCAAGTCCTAATCAATTGCTACAAGTTTTCCATTGACATAATGCCATCTCATATAATGAAAGGCTAAAATAAAATTTTGGGAGCCAATCAGACAATAGATTTCCTATGGATTTTGCAGCTAACCCCATTTAATTCTTTCACATCCCAATTTTAACCTAAGAAATCCAAACATTTCTTTGATTTACAGATAAACATTGACGATGTTTTTTTGACCTCCTCATCATAAAAGAAGTCGACAAAAACATGCAATAGCATAAAGTCTACGATTTTCATCTGACGACTTGCTACATTTGGTCTTATACACCTCTACACATCTTGGTATATCTTTAATCTAAAGCACTCACTTGTTTTTGCTGTTGGTATTGGCCATTCTAGACTATCGAATGAAGGCAATGGTAATGCTTTCAAAGATCCATAACCTGTAACACTATGAAGGTGCCTTGTAAAATTCATTATAAAAGAAAACTCCTCTCTCTGCCAAAGACCTGCTTGATGTTTCTTTGTATAGCTACTTAACAATAGATGCATGAAAAACATCGAAGATTCCCACAATACTATCTATAGGCTTTCAGTTCAACAACCAATTTTGAAGGATATATATCTATACAAACGAATATAAGAGAAGCATAAGTATAGAAATGAAACACATTACATAAACTTAATGTAAAAACATTTACTTATAGTTTGGTCTATGGAGTGGGATTCCATTAGGCAAACGTTGTAGACGCAATTCTAAGTGCATGTAGGCATGTTGTATAAGGACTTCCTTAATGCTCCTACCTGTGTCAGAGAGTTTGAAATCTTGAACTCTGCCTTTGTAAGTGTCGATGAACTCATACTTTGTTTTTTTTCGCTTCCTCGTCTGCAACATAATCCAACTACCACTAGAGATTGTGGTAGGAATCCACCTTTGATTATCCATATCAAAACTATTGTATACTATAATAGCTCTAGTAGAGGAGCAGGGATGCCTAGGATGTGTGGTTTCCATGAAAGCAAATAGAAAATAAAAGCAGATGGAAGAAGATGAGATGGAAGAAGAGATAACCTCCAAAATGTGCAAAAATTTTAGAGGGAAATCCATTCATTAAATGAGCTAGGAACTTCAAAGAGAACATTTCAAATTTTTAGAGGAAAAAAGCACTTTTATTGAATGAGCTGAACGAGGAAAATTTTTAGATTGTAAACTGTTCATTAAATGAGCTGAGATTTATTAAATGAACAAACAACACTCTAATTTTCATATATATTAAAGAAATGACATTATAAAGTGTGGTCAAATGTATTTCATATTTCTTTAATAATAATATATTCATATATAAAGAATATATGAAAAACGTTTGATTATCAAAAGTTTCGTTACAGTGGCTCTCTTCCTATTGGTCAAAAGCCTTTCTCTCTCTAGAGAAAAAAGGCCCAAAGTTGAGTTCAAAATTCCCCTAATGAAACTTCCTAGTCTTTCTCGCTCTATTTACAAGTATCCCTCATGACCGGCATTACACAAGCCGTAAGCTATGCCATCCCATGTCTCTTATACAATAAGCGCATTGTGTGGCTACAAAAGATAGATTACAAAGAGCGTAGCCACGCAAAAGGTAATGTTAACCAGAGTCGTTAACATACCCCCTCCCTATTACAGGTCTGTCCTCAGAGTTGGCCGAATCTATCGGTAGTAGATCGAGTAGGTTCAAATGAATTCATGGCGCAAGGTTGGAGTAGGGGGGGCTTGATGGAAGACCTTGTAGCTGGTCCAAAAGGTCATCTCCATCATATCTTCAAAGGTTTGCAAGCACCAGGCAAGCACATGATCCACTCATAGTAGTAACCAAAAACTACTTGAGGGTTGGGACTTTGTTGATACCAAAAGCCAACCCCTGCGCGCCTTCATGGTAGTGGACCCAATCGAGGAACGACTCTAGCAACATGATGATCAAGTGGAAAAATTTGATCATTGCGATCACGGCTGGGTCTAGGACTTGGTTATAGGAGCGGGCGAATGAATTCGTTGAAGTGCTAGATCATTGTGTCTTCCATGCAGGGTTGTTGCACCGTCGGAGGAGCGAACCAAGGAAAGCTGAACTTCAGCTTCAGGTTCTTCTGCTCCTTGTGGAAAACATTCCACTCCCATCGTCTTCGTATAGGGAGGTAGTCGGGGGGGCTGATGCTGCGGAGTGCACGAGACACGTTGCAATAAGTTTTCCAGATGAAAGTTTAGAAGAGGAAGTGGCGCCTCTAGGCCGGCTACTCACCCATGAGTTCGAACGTGATGGGGTGAGCAGCCTCTTCCCTATTTGTGTTGGCAATTACACCCTTGTCGGGAGCTCTACGGGAGGCACCGACAAACGATCTCTGATTGAGGAGCTTTCTTCGCGGGAGTAAAGCTATAGGGTAACTATTTTGTTCTATCGGACCACATTTTTCGGGCCAAAAATGCGGGTGCGTCAGGACCTCCGTTTTTAAAAAAGCAGGCGATTTCAAGCACTACGAGGACGGGAGTAAAGCTATAGGGCAACTATTTTGTTCTATAGAACCACATTTTTTGGGCCAAAAATGCGTTTCAGGTGCGTCAGGACCTCCGTTTTTAAAAAAGCAGACGATTTCAAGCACTACGACGGGTAAGTCATCGATTCTCTGCAGAACTCTGTTTTAAGAACTGCAGAGGAAGACAGATTGGCTCTGCATAAGGTCAACAGTTACCATTGGGTGTATGTATGCGCATTGAGGTCACTGGTTGTGAATTTGAGTGTACTACAGTACCGCTACAGAAAATACAGCAGTTTGTGCAGGACAAACCAGAGTGCTATTTCTGGTAAATTTGTGTGTCTGGCAAGATGTCAAATGATGGCATAAACCAGATTATGCTGAGAAGCTTGATAAGAAAAACTTCCATGCTTGGAGGTTCAGGTTGACGAATTTCCTGATGGGAAAGGATTATTGGGACTACATAGAAGGTGAGCATGAAGAGGCACCGGAGATACCGGAGATCAATCCGACTACTGCAGATGTGAAAGAGTTCAAGGATTGGAACCAAGGAGCCAGAAAAGTTATGTATTGGCTCTATCAGTATACAGGACACCATGATTGGGCACATTCAGGATGCCAAGTCCCCCAAAGAGGCGTGGGACACCTTGGTAAAGCTCTATGAAACAAATACCAAGGCACGAAAGATATAGTTGAAGAATGAACTTCATACTGTGGAGAAAAAGAGTATGCCTGTGAATGACTATGCAATGAAGATAAAGGGTATTGTGGAATCCCTTGCATCTATTGGTGTTTCAGTAGATGATGATGATAAGGTGGAAGTCTCTCTACGTGGTCTCGGGCCACAATACAAGGCGTTCTATTCAGACTTCGGGAAAACATTCCCAATTTTACAGATTTAGTGTCTATGTTGATTATAGAAGAGAAGAGCTTGGGTGAAGACCAACAGTCCTCACAAAACAAAAACAGTTCAGAGCAACACGTCAGGAAAAATTTTGTAAAGGTGTTTTGAGTCCGTGTATATATGGGATGCATGGTATGCAATAAAACTTTGCCCTGAATGCCCTGGCAAATGTACAGACTGAATGGCTTTGTAGTGAGTTAGTACATGCATTTTTCTTTGGAGTAGGTGCTTGAGACTTGAGGTTTTATTTGTGTATGAGCTTTCTATTTGTCAAGAGGGTGTCTTGGATGTGTGCAAATAAGAGGTGGAAGAGCATGAGAATGTCAATGATTGGGGCTTTGATGAGCCCATGATAGAAATGGATGTACATATGCTGGTTTACGTGGAGAGAGCCCAATCTACACTGTAAATACTGAAATCTACAAGGGATGCCAGCTAAATATAATTTGCTCTTTGTGCTTGAGTTTGGATGTACTGTGCAGATTTGGAATGGCCGTATGTCTCCACATCGCAGGGGGTTTGGGCATGATAGGTATGGTGATGAGATGGTGTATATGTGTGGATTTCGAGGTTACAAAAGATTTTAATAGAGGCCCATATAGGCACTGCAGTGTGGCATGGAACCACCTTGTAAAATATATATATATATATATATATATATATATATATATATATATATATATATATATATATATATATATATAAACCACCAAGTGGCAAGCGAAAGAGCAGCCAGCTGGCCGCTTGCTTTGCTGCCAGCGCAACCTTCAGGAAGGTTGGCGAAGAGAGCTGACGGAGAGACGACCGCTGAACAGAAGGAGAGAGTTTTTTTGCTGGGGTTGCAGGGGAAGGAGTGTAAGTGCTGGCTAAAAAACTGCTTCCAGGTGAATGACAGAAAGAAGGGTCCTCTTAGTGCATCAACTGTAGCAAAGGGAGGAGGCTGGCGCAGTACAGGGGAGCCGCTGTGACCCAAAGATCGTGGTGAAGATAGTCGCCTCTGTGCATAGGCGATGATAGAGGAGGTCTCTGTTTTTGGTCGCCTAGGGGAGCGAGGAAACAGATCTTCACTGTGTGGTTGCTGTGGCTGGTAGCACGCAGGCTGAGAAGTTTGGTGCGACGACAAGCGTGGTGGCCACGCCAATTCTCTTATGCAAGTGATGCCAGAGAATATACGAGGTGTGGCCTAAAATTGTTTGTGTCGCCGAATATGCTGGAGCGCTGCTGAGAATAGCGAAGGTTGACGCCAACTCCAGTCGATGGTAGAAAAGAGGGAAGCATTCATCACGTGAGGAGGAGGTGGGTCGTGGTAGAGGTGAAGAGGAAGCTGTTTTTGCTGTAGAGAAGCTGGCAACGACGAATGGAGAGAAAGTGGGGGCAAGTTGGCCTTGCTATGACGCTGCTGTGGCTGGTGGTGAAAACTGAGTGACTAACGACTAGCTAGAAGGAGCCGCCTTGAGGGTGTTGCTGCAGAGCTGGTGGCTGGTAGCATCCATGCAGTACAGGTGGTGGAGTCGCCTTTGATAGCCACATGGGGTGACACAGGGCGTCAACAAAAGGAAAGAGGGAGGTGGCAGCTAGTGTAAGGAGGGCCACCTTTGGGATGCAAAAGGAGAGGAAGCCGAGTGGAGCCAGCTGATTTGTGAAAGAGGGATCTTCTTTTTTGCATTATTTGTGGATAAGTGTGCGGGTTTTGATTATCTTGTGGAATATAGGGTTTTGAGGAATCTCTGTGTGGTGTTTTTGTTTTGGTTTTTGGTGCCCCCTTTATTTTGTTGTTGTATCCAAAGTTGGTGAGGTGAAGGGCTATAGAGGTCTGGTCTTTCTTTTTGTTTTCACCTCACATTCTTTTTGGTGCCCCCACTGAGGATAGCTCAGGTTTTTCTTCTCAGTTTACAAGGGTGTTTGCCTTAGGAGTTGAGGGTTCCAGGGAGTTGAGGGTTCCAGGGAAGGTGTTTTTCTTGGGATCTGAGGTGAAGTTTGGGGATTAAAATGATGTCGTATCCAGAGTTTTTGGTTGGTCCTAATGAAGATGGAGCAGACTTCCTTGAAAGAATGGAGGTTGCGTGCATAAGCAACCATATCAATGAGTCGGTACAGGTGTTGCGGCTACTGAGCATCTTATTGAAAGGGATGCAAGGACTTGGTACAGAACTTATGAGGAGTCATTGAGGGTTGCTGTTCCACGTATCGATATGACTGAAAATGGATTAAAGACAGCACTTAGCAACAGGTTCAAGAAGGTAGAAGACCTCGACAAGGTTGGCATGAGGTGCAAGCTCTAATACAAGGTGAGTTGGAATCAATTGATGATTATGTGAAGAAATTCTCTTTGTTGTGGGAGACTTTATGCAGGGCTTTAGGGGAAGACCAGGTACCCCCTTACATGATGAAGAAAAACAAGTTTGTAGCCGGGCTTAAGAGGAGTATTCGCTCTGGAAGGTGGAATTAAAGAAGCCCAGGTCTTATGAGGATGCGGTGGAGATTGCCAAATCAAAGGATTGGAAATTGCAACGGATGAATCAGCTAGGGATGATTCCAGTTGTAGCACAGCCGGAGATTCGTAGAGTGGAGGCTACACCTATGAATGCAGTGATTGAGAGGATGAAACCCGTTGAAGCCCAGGCTATGTAGATGGTATCACAAGTTAGTCAAGGAGTACCTATGGTTCCTGTGGGTTCTGATGAGGGATTGCGACAGGATATGAAACAGATGGTCGATCTTATGAAGAATTTGAGCTTAAGTTTAATGGGAAGTACAGGTGGTGGACGTGGTAGAGGTAGAGGCAATAATCAAGAAGGGGGAGATGGACAAGCAGGGTATGGACGTGGTCATGGTAGGGGCCGTCGTTTCATCCCTACATGCTGGAATTGTGGTGAGCTTGGTACAGATTGTGATAAGCCTCAGCGAATGGGTGGTGATATGTACCCACTACCTTCACAGTTACCTGACAGGTCAAACGACTATGGTATTGATATCAGGGATCAAGCAGGCCCCAGTGGAATCACAACTCAGGAGAAGGGGAAGGCAAAGGTCGTGAATGTTGTCACTCTGGAGAATGTTCAGGCAAAAGAAGAAGGGGATGTGATGCCCGTTGGCAAGCGCGAGAAGGAAAGGGGGTGGCTGGACCCAGCCGTAAGAAGGGAAAGCAACAGGAAGGAGAAGATGTGAAAGCCAAAAGGAAACGGAAGCCTCGTAGAAGGTTCCAGGTGTCAGATTTTCCACTAGGGGATGGGCAAACCAGCTATAACTTGAAATTTGATATGGTGAACAGGAAGGCCAACATCACCTTTGGGCAGTTGGTAGAGATG
Source organism: Cibotium barometz (assembly GCF_041138505.1). Classification (NCBI taxonomy): domain Eukaryota; kingdom Viridiplantae; phylum Streptophyta; class Polypodiopsida; order Cyatheales; family Cibotiaceae; genus Cibotium; species Cibotium barometz. The sequence goes on along the minus strand of NC_141096.1, from coordinate 5,466,705 downwards.
GTGCCAAAATTGAGAAGGCAATGGAAGGGACTTGTGAATCCAATGGAAAAGGAATCAGAGAAGAGGTCAGTCAAAGTACTATCTTTAGAAGAGCTTCCAGATATTTGCCCTATTTGCCCTATTGTGGAGGTGTGGAGTAAAGGTAGGAACCTTGGTCAGGCCTATATTGATGGAGGAGCTCAAATCTGTGTGATTACCCGATCATGTGTGGAGCAGTCAGGCTTGAGGGTGTCTGGGGTTTCTGGTTTTCGAATCAGGATGGCTAATCATCAAAAGGTAAAATGTCTTGGTATGGTAAAGGAGTTGGAAATTGAAGCTTTTAATGTTAAAGCTACTGTAGATTTTCATGTGATGCCTACGCGTCTTGGTGCTTTTCCAATTATTCTTGGATGACCTTGGTTGCGAGTGGTGGGTGCAGTATAAGACTGGAGGTATGGGACCATTTCTTTGCATAATAAGCGGGGTAATAAAAAATCTTTTGAGATGCATAGTAGGAGATCTTTGAATGATGTATGGGAGAGGCCACAGGATTCGAGTGAAGCGGAAACTACCACCAGTACTTCTGAATCAGAGATGGATTCATCGACTACTGCTTCTAGCGAAGAAGCATATGTGGCTTTCCTAATATTAGAGCAACAAGGTAATGAAGATAAAGAAGTGCATGATGTGGGTGCTGAGGGAGAAGATACTTTGGGGTCGTATGAAGTAATCGAGGAATTACTGCAACCAAAGATAGAAGTGAAGAAGAAGCAGGAGCTGATTGAAGGAATGCTGAGTCTGGATCTCTTGAGTGGAGAAAAGGATAGGTATGTTAATATGCTGTCTCATTTTCCAGAATTGTTTATCACCTCGTATAAGGAGATTCGAGGATTTAAAGGGCCAGATTTGAGGATTGAATTGAAAGAAGGTGTAAAAACAGTTAGGCAGAAGCTTCCAGGATGGGACGAGAACAAATGCAGGCCCTGAGAGAGGAAGTTGATAAGTTGTTGAGTGCAGGTTTCATTACTCAAGTGGACACAGCTGAGTGGGTAAGTCCTATAGTGGTGAGTCCAAAGAAGGATGGCAGGTGTCGTATATGTGTGGATTTCAAGCCGTTGAATGCTGCTACAAAAAAGGATCCTTACCCCTTACCTTTTTTGGGGATGAGATCTTGGATACTGTAGCTGGATATGAAAGGTACAGTGTTTGTGATGGGTTTTCAGGTTATTTTCAGTTAAAGATTGTAGAAGAAGATCAGCGCAAGATGACTTTCATTACACCTTGGGGGTGTTTCTGCTATTACAAAGTCCTTCCTTTTGGATTGACGAATGGGCCAGCCTACTATCAGAAAAGGGCAAATTGGGTATTATCTCCTTTTTTGGGCAAGTTTGTCAAGGATTTTATTAATGATTTTTGTATATACAGCTCCAGGCAAGAGCATTGTGATAGGCTGGCTACAGTTTTTCAGCGTGATGAGTGTGGTGGTGGTCAATTAAATCCAAAAAAGTGGCTCAACCGAGGGTGAAGCTCTTGGGCCATGTTGTTTCAGAGAATGGTATTGATCCAGATCCTGATAAAGTCAAGTCTCTTCTTCTTCTTCCTACACCAAAGAATACAAGGCAATTGACTACTTTTGTGCAAAAGGTAAAGTATATGGCTCGATTCATCTCTCTATCTTCACAGTTGTTATATCCTTTGCAACACGCAGCAAAGCATGATCCTTTACGTTGGTCGGAGGAGGGTGAGGTAGTTTTTCAAAAAGTGAAAGAGGTGATGGGAGCTATTTCTACAATGCAGGCGTCTAACTGGGAACAGGTATTTTATGTTAACCCTTCAGTAGTAGGTGAAGATGCAATTGGAGCTATGTTGTTACAGAAGGGGAAAGAATCACATTATATGCAACCAGTCTACTATGCTAGCAGAGTAAAACTTGCTAGAGAAAGGTTATTATCAGAGGTGGAACTTGTTATGGTTAGTGTGATGTATGCATGTAGGCGGTTCCACCACTACTTGTTGCCTCGCCCCTTTGTGTTTTTGACGAGTTACACTTTTTTGCCTCAGTTGATAAATGACACAAATTTATCTAAGGCTATGATGAAGTGGGTGATTGAGTTGCAGGAGTTTACTTTCTCATTCTTGGTGGAAGAGAGTACCACGGCTACCTTAGCTGATCTATTGACATATAAGGAGAGTCCTCTTCTTATAAAGGAGTTTACTTTCTCATTCTTGGTGGAAGAGAGTACCACGGCTACCTTAGCTAATCTATTGACATATAAGGAGAGTCCTCTTCTTATAAAGGAGGAGACCATCAAGAAGCTAGTTGAGGATGCGGTTGAGTTGGTGAATGCACACTTATTATATTTTGATGGTTCCTACAGGAAAAGCCATGATGCAGCCTCAGGAGGTTTGGTGCTTTATGATCCACACGGTTGCCTTGTTTTTAAGAAGGGTGTTAAAGTGGATGCACATAGCAACAATGAAGCGGAGTATCTAACTTTGGAAATTGGATTGCAAATATGTTTGAAGCATCCCGACAGGGTTTGGCATGAGGTGCAAGCTCTAATACAAGGTGTGTTGGCATCAATTGATGATTATGTGAAGAAATTCTCTTTGTTGTGGGAGACTTTATGCAGGGCTTTATCAGCTGGCTCCACTCGGCTTCCTTCACTCCTTCTATCTACTTGGTCTTCCCCTCTAACGCCCTGCATAAAGTCTCCCACAACAAAGAGAATTTCTTCACATAATCATCAATTGATTCCAACACACCTTGTATTAGAGCTTGCACCTCATGCCAAACCCTGTCGGGGTCTTCTACCTTCTTGAACCTATTGCTAAGTGCTGTCTTTAATCCATTTTCAGTCATATCGATACGTGGAACAGTAACCCTCAATGACTCCTCATAAGTTCTGTACCAAGTCCTTGCATCCTCTTTCAATAAGATGCTCAGTAGCCGCAACACCTTGATATGGTTGCTTATGCACGCAACCTCCATTCTTTCAAGGAAGTCTGCTACATCTTCATTAGGACCACCAAAAAACTCTGGATATGACATCATTTTAATCCCCAAACTTCACCTCAGATCCCAAGAAAAACACCTTCCCTGGAACCCTCAACTCGGCTTCCTTCACTCCTTCTATCTGCCCATGGCTCTCCTTTTGCATCCCAAAGGTGGCCCTCCTTACACTAGCTGCCACCTCCCTCTTTCCTTTTGTTGACGCCCTGTGTTACCCCATGTGGCTATCAAAGGCGACTCCACCACCTGTACTGTGTGAATGCTACCAGCCACCAGCCGTAGTAACACCCTCAAGGCGTCTCCTTCCAGCTAGTCATTAGTCACTCAATTTTCACCACCAGCCACAGCAGCGTCATAGCAAGGCCAACTTGCCCCCACTTTCTCTCCATTCGTTGCCAGCTTCTCTACAGCAAAAACAGCTTCCTCTTCACCTCTACCATGACCCACCTCCTCCTCACATGATGAATGCTTCCCTCTTTTCTACCATCGACTGGAGTTGGCGTCAACCTTTGCTATTTAGTAGCACTCCAGCATATTCGGCGACACAAACAATTTGAGGCCACACCTCGTATATTCTCTGATGTCACTTGCATAAGAGAATTGGCGGCTACCACGCTAGTCGTCCCACCAAACTTCTCAGCCTGCGTGCTACCAGCCCCACAGCAACCACACAGTGAAGATCTGTTTCCTCGCTCCCCCAGGCGACCAAAAACAGAGACCTCCTCTATCATCGCCTATGCACAGAGGCGACTATCTTCACCACAATCTTTGGGTCATGGCGGCTCCCCTGTACTACGCCAGCCTCCTCCCTTTGCTACAGTTGATGCACTAAGAGGACCCTTCTTTCTGTCATTCACCACCTGTATGTGGAAGCAATTTTTTTAGCCAGCACTTACACTCCTTCCCCTGCAACCCCAGCTCTCTTCACCAACCTTCTTGAAGGTTGCGCTGGTAGCAAAGCAAGCGGCCAGCTGGCTGCTCTTTCGCTTGCCACTTGGTGGTTTATATATATATATATATATATATATATTTAGAAGGTGGTTCCATGCCACACTGCAGTGCCTATATGGGCCTCTATTAAAATCTTTTGTAACCTCGGAATCCAACCATATACACCATCTCATCACCATACCTATCATGCCCAAACCCCTTGCAGCGGCGGCGATGTGGAGACATACGGCCATTCCAAATCTGCACAGTACATCCAAACTCAAGCACAAAGAGCAAATTATATTTAGCTGGCATCCCTTGTAGATTTCAGTATTTAGAGTCTAGATTGGGCTCTCTCCACATAAACCAGCATATGTACATCCATTTCTATCATGGGCTCATCAAAGCCCCAATCATTGACATTCTCATGCTCTTCCACCTCTTATTTGCACACATCCAAGACACCCTCTTGACAAATAGAAAGCTCATACAAATAAAACTTCAAGTCTCAAGCACCTACTCCAAAGAAAAATGCATGTACTAACTCACTGCAAAGCCATTCAGTCTGTATATTTGCCAGGGCATTCAGGGCAAAGTTTTATTGCATACCATGCATCCCATATGTACACGGACTCAAAACACCTTTACAAAATTTTGCCTGACGTACTTTGCCCAACCCCCAGCCTAGTGAATCATTCATGATCAGCACAGCAAAAAGCACTTCAAGACCTAAATCCATGTCCAAAGACTGCCTTTCATTGGAAATCACATCTTCTAACACTGCATCCTATACAATCACCATCAAACGTGCATAATACTTCTTCAGCCTATATCCATTTACCCTGGAAGCATGCAAAGTCCCATCTAAATCTGCCAATTTTGATAGGTACCATTTGCAAATCCTTGCATCACCAAGAAAGGTCCCTCCCACTTAACTTGAAATTTCTTATGAAAGGAATTATCCAACTTGCTATTATAACGTAATACCAAGTCATCCTTCATAATTCCTTTGCTTTTAATTTCCTTGTTGATCTTCTCCAACGTCCTTGTCTGCATATCTTCATAATGCTTCAAAGCATTATCCCTGTTTAGATGTGCTTCTTGTAAATATAACAGCCGCTCTTTAAGGGTATCTTTAGGCTCTTCCAAAAGCTTTTCCAACATTTTAACAGCTGGTATCTCCACCTCAATAGGCAATAAAGCTTCTTTCCCATAAACAAGATGAAATGGAGTGAAACCAGTACCAGTCTTAATTGCTGTCCTGTATGCCCACAAGGCAGCAGGCAATTCCAGATCCCAATTCTTGCCTTGTCGCTCCGTCACCTTAGATAAAATCTTAATCAATTCACCATTGAAATTCTCATTCAAGCCATTACACTGTGGATAGTAAGGTGTGGTAAAACTGCGAGACTGATCTTCATCTTTGTACACAAATAGTCCATAAGCTCTGCCCTGAAACCTGGACCCTGATCAGAAAGCAATTCCAATGGCACACCAAACTTACAACAAATATCTTGATATACAAACTTTGCCAGTTCCTTAGCAGTAATTTGTTTCACTGCCTTTGCTTTCGCCCATCTAGAAAGGTAGTCAACTGCAGTCAAGATGTAGCACTTCCCTCGGCTAGTAATAGGCAATGGTCCCACAGCATCAATTCCCCATTTTTCAAAAACATCATAAGCAAGAATTGTCTTCCTCATTTCAGGCCTTAATATCCGTCTACTATGAGTTTGGCATTGTTTGCATGACCTGCACCAGTGATTAACATCCTTATGTACACTTGGCCATACATAACCTTCCTGCAATACTTTATGCAAAGTAATCTTCGAGGCAAAATGTCCACCGCATGCTCCTTCATGGTTTTCCTTAAGAATTTTGTAGATTCTTCCTTCCAAGGTACCCGTCGCATTATCAAGTCAATTCCCTTCAAATACAAAGCATCACCAACCATCACATACCTTGCAGCTTTCCTGATGAAACCATATTTTTTTGATTTTTCAATACCACTAGGAATCATCCCTGTTAACAAAAACTCCTCAACATCCTGTAAATTCTCCCTGCCACAATAAAATGATGCATGAGCTTTAAGAACAAAAACTTCACCAATCATTCCCTGGGCTGCTTCATGAGCCTCCTCATTATGGCCTCGATCCACATGCTTAAGACTCCAAGCTTCAAATTCCTCCAACAAACCTTTAATCTTGAAACACATCTCTTTGAGTGACATATTCTTTGACTTCCAAACTCCCAACACCTGTTTTACCATAAGCAATGCATCTCCTCGAATGCGAATCCTGTGTACACCATGCTTCAAACATATTTGCAATCCAATTTCCAAAGTCAGATACTCCGCTTCATTGTTGCTATGTGCATCCACTTTAACACCCTTCTTAAAAACAAGGCAACCCTGTGGATCATAAAGCACCAAACCTCCTGAGGCTGCATCATGGCTTTTCCTGTAGGAACCATCAAAATATAATAAGTGTGCATTCACCAACTCAACCGCATCCTCAACTGGCTTCTTGATGGTCTCCTCCTTTATAAGAAGAGGACTCTCCTTATATGTCAATAGATCAGCTAAGGTAGCCCTGGTACTCTCTTCCACCAAGAATGAGAAAGTAAACTCCTGCAACTCAATCACCCACTTCATCATAGCCTTAGATAAATTTGTGCCATTTATCAACAACTGAGGCAAAAAAGTGTAACTCGCCAAAAACACAAAGGGGTGAGGCAAAAGTAGTGGCGAAACCGCCTACATGCATACATCACAAGTAGTGGTGAAACCGCCTACATGCATACATCACACTAACCATAACAAGTTCCACCTCTGATAATAACCTTTCTCTAGCAAGTTTTACGCTGCTAGCACAGTAGACTGGTTGCATATAATGTGATTCTTTCCCCTTCTGTAACAACATAGCTCCAATTGCATCTTCACCTACTGAAGAGTTAACATAAAATACATGCTCCCAGTTAGGCGCCTGCATTGTAGGAATAGCTCCCATCACCTCTTTCACTTTTTGAAAAACTACCTCACACTTCTCCGACCAACGTAAAGGATCATGCTTTGTTGCCTGTTGCAAAGGATATAACAACTGTGAGATAGAGAGATGAATCGAGCCATATACTATACCTTTTGCACAAAAGTAGTCAATTGCCTTGTATTCTTTGGTGTAGGAAGAAGAAGAAGAGACTTGACTTTATCAGGATCTGGATCAATACCATTCTCTGAAACAACATGGCCCAAGAGCTTCACCCTCGATTGAGCCAAAAAAACACTTTTTTGGATTTAATTGACCACCACACTCATCATAACGCTGAAAAACTATAGCCAGCCTATCACAATGCTCTTGCCTGGCGCTGTATATACAAAAATCATCAATAAAATCCTTGACAAACTTGCCCAAAAAAGGAGATAATACCCGATTTGCCCTTTTCTGATAGTAGGCTGGTCCATTCATCAATCGAAAAGGAAGGACTTTGTAGCAGAAACACCCCCAAGGTGTAATGAAAGTCGTCTTGCGCCGCTGATCTTCTTCTACAATCTTTAACTGAAAATAACCTGAAAACCCATCACAAACACTGTACCTTTCATATCCAGCTACAGTATCCAAGATCTCATCCAAAAAAGGTAAGGGGTAAGGATCCTTTTTTGTAGCAGCATTCAAGGGCTTGAAATCCACACATATACGCCACCTGCCATCCTTCTTTGGACTCACCACTGTAGGACTTACGCACTCAGCTGTGTCCACTTGTGTAATGAAACCTGCACTCAACAACTTATCAACTTCCTCTCTTAGGGCCTGCATTTGTTCTCGCCCCATCTTGCGAAGCTTCTGCCTAACTGTTTTTACACCTTCTTTCAATTCAATCCTCAAATCTGGCCCTTTAAATCCTCGAATCTCCTTATAAGAGGTGATAAACAATTCTGCAAAAGGAGACACCATATTAACATACCTATCCTTTTCTCCACTCGAGAGATCCAGACTCAGCATTCCTTCAATCAGCTCCTGCTTCTTCTTCACTTCTATCTTTGGTTGCACTAATTCCTCGATCACTTCATACGACCCCAAAGTATCTTCTCCCTCAGCACCCACATCATGCACTTCTTTATCTTCATTACCTTGTTGCTCTGATATTAGGAAAGCCACATCTGCTTCTTCTTCGCTAGAAGCAGTAGTCGATGAATCCATCTCTGATTCAGAAGTACTGGTGGTAGTTTCCTCTTCACTCGAATCCTGTGGCCTCTCCCACACATCATTCAAAGATCTCCTACTATGCATCTCAAAAGATTTTTTATTACCCCGCTTATTATGCAAAGAAATGGTCCCATACCTCCAGTCTTGTACTGCACCCACCACTCGCAACCAAGGTCATCGAAGAATAATTGGAAAAGCACCAAGACCCGCAGGCATCACATGAAAATCTACAGTAGCTTTAACATTAAAAGCTTCAATTTCCAACTCCTTTACCATACCAAGACATTTTACCTTTTGATGATTAGCCGTCTTGATTCGAAAACCAGAAACCCCAGACACCCTCAAGCCTGACTGCTCCACACATGATTGGGTAATCACACACATTTGAGCTTCTCCATCAATATAGGCCTGACCAAGGTTCCTACCTTTACTCCACACCTCCACAATAGGGAAAATATCTGGAAGCTCTTCTAAAGATAGTACTTTGACTGACCTCTTCTCTGATGCCTTTTCCATTGGATTCACAAGTCCCTTCCATTGCCTTCTCAATTTTGGCACCATCTCTACCAACTGCCCACCAAAGGTGATGTTGGCCTTCCTGTTCACCATATCAGATTTCAAGTTATAGCTAGTTTGCCCATCCCCGAGTGGGAAGTCTAACACTTGGAACCTTCTACGAGGCTTCCATTTCCTTTTGGCTTTCACATCTTCTCCTTCCTGTTGCTTTCCCTTCTTACGGCTGGGTCCAGCCACCCCCTTTCCTTCTCGCGCTTGCCAACGGGCATCACATCCCCTTCTTCTTTTGCCTGAACATTCTCCAGAGTGACAACATTCACGACCTTTGCCTTCCCCTTCTCCTCAGCTGTGATTCCACTGGGACGTGCTTGATCTCTGATATCAATACCATAGTCGTTTGACCTGTCAGGTAACTGTGAAGGTAGTGGGTACATATCACCACCCATTCACTGAGGCTTATCACAATCTGTACTTAGATGACCAAGCTCACCACAATTCCAGCATGTAAGGATGAAACGACGGCCCCTACCACCACGACCACGTCCATACCCTGCTTGTCCATCTCCCCCTTCTTGATTATTGCCTCTACCTCTACCACGTCCACCACCTGTACTTCCCATTAAACTTAAGCTCAAATTCTTCATAAGATCGACCATCTGTTTCATATTCTGTCGCAATCCCTCATCAGAACCCACAGGAACCATAGGTACTCCTTGACTAACTTGTGGTACCATCTGCATAGCCTGGGCTTCAACAGGTTTCATCCTCTCAATCACTACATTCATAGGTGTAGCCTCCACTCTACGAATCTCCAGCTGTGCTACAACTGGAATCGTCCCCAGCTGATTCATCTGTTGCAATTTCCAATCCTTTGATTTGGAAATCTCCACCGCATCCTCATAAGACCTGGGCTTCTTTAATTCCACCTTCCAGCGAATACTCCTCTTAAGCCCGGCTAAAACTTGTTTTTCTTCATAATGTCAGGGGGTGCCTGGTCTTCCCCTAAAGCCCTGCATAAAGTCTCCCACAACAAAGAGAATTTCTTCACATAATCATCAATTGATTCCAACTCACCTTGTATTAGAGCTTGCACCTCATGCCAAACCTTGTCGGGGTCTTCTACCTTCTTGAACCTATTGCTAAGTGCTGTCTTTAATCCATTTTCAGTCATATCGATACGTGGAACAGCAACCCTCAATGACTCCTCATAAGTTCTGTACCAAGTCCTTGCATCCCCTTTCAATAAGATGCTCAGTAGCCGCAACACCTGTACCGACTCATTGATATGGTTGCTACGCAACCTCCATTCTTTCAAGGAAGTCTGCTACATCTTCATTAGGACCACCAAAAAACTCTGGATACGACATCTTTGTAATCCCCAAACTTCACCTCAGATCCCAAGAAAAACACCTTCCTTGGAACCCTCAACTCCTAAGGCAAACACCCTTGTAAACTGAGAAGAAAAACCCGAGCTATCCTCAGTGGGGGCACCAAAAAGAATGTGAGGTGAAAACAAAAAGAAAGACCAGACCTCTATAGCCCTTCACCTCACCAACTTTGGATACAACAACAAAATAAAGGGGGCACCAACAACCAAAGCAAAAACACCACACAGAGATTCCTCAAAACCCTATATTCCACAAGATAATCAAAACCCGCACACTTATCCACAAATAATGCAAAAAAGAAGATCCCTCTTTCACAAATCAGCTGGCTCCACTCGGCTTCCTTCACTCCTTCTATCTGCCCATGGCTCTCCTTTTGCATCCCAAAGGTGGCCCTCCTTACACTAGCTGCCACCTCCCTCTTTCCTTTTGTTGACGCCCTGTGTTACCACATGTGGCTATCAAAGGCAACTCCACCACCTGTACTGCGTGGATGCTACCAGGCACCAACTGTAGCAACACCCTCAAGGCGTCTCCTTCCAGCTAGTTGTTAGTCACTCAATTTTCACCACCAACCACAGAGCAGCGTCATAGCAAGGCCAACTTGCCCCCACTTTCTCTCCATTCGTTGCCAGCTTCTCTACAGCAAAAACAGCTTCCTCTTCACCTCTACCATGACCCACCTCCTCCTCACATGATGAATGCTTCCCTCTTTTCTACCCCATCGACTGGAGTTGGCATCAACCTTCGCTATTCAGCAGCGCTCCAGCATATTCGGCGACACAAACAATTTTAGGCCACACCTCGGATATTCTCTGGCGTCACTTGCATAAGAGAATTGGCGGCCACCACGCTAGTCGTCCCACCAAACTTCTCAGCCTGCGTGCTACCAGCCACAGCAACCACATAGTGAAGATCTGTTTCCTCACTCCCCCAGGCGACCAAAAACAGAGACCTCCTCTATCACCGCCTATGCACAGAGGCGACTATCTTCACCACGATCTTTGGGTCACTGCGGCTCCCCTATATTGCGCCAGCCTCCTCCCTTTGCTACAGTTGATGCACTAAGAGGACCCTTCTTTCTGTCATTCACCACCTGTATGTGGAAGCAGGTGTTTTAGCCACTCCTTCCCCTGCAGCAGCTGGCTGCTCTTTTGCTTGTTGCCACTTGGTGGTTTATAAATATATATTTTAGAAGGTGGTTCCATGCCACACTGCAGTGCCTATATGGGCCTCTATTAAAATCTTTTGTAACCTCGGAATCCACACATATACACCATCTCATCACCATACCTATCATGCCCAAACCCCCTGCCATGTGGAGACATATGGCCATTCCAAGTTTGCACACGACATCTAAACTCAAGCACAAAGAGCAAATTATATTTAGCTGGCATCCCTTGTAGATTTCAGTATTTACAGTCTAGATTGGGCTCTCTCCACGTAAACCAACATATGTACATCCATTTCTATCATGGGCTCATCAAAGCCCCAATCATTGACATTCTCATGCTCTTCCACCTCTTATTTGCATACATCCAAGACACCCTCTTAACAAATAGAAAGCTCATACAAATAAAACTTCAAGTCTCAAGCACCTACTCCAAAGAAAAATGCATGTACTAACTCACTGCAAAGCCATTCAGTCTGTACATTTGCCAGGGCATTCAGGGCAAAGTTTTATTGCATACCATGCATCCCATATGTACACGGACTCAAAACACCTTTACAGAATTTTGCTTGACGTACTTTTCCCAACCCCCAGCCTACTGAATCATTCATGATCAGCACAGCAAAAAGCATTTCAAGACCTAAATCCATATCCAAAGACTGCCTTTCATTAGAAATCTCTTCTTCTAACACTGCATCCTATACAATCACCATCAAACGTGCATAATACTTCTTCAGCCTATATCCATTTACCCTGGAAGCATGCAAAGTCCCATCTAAATCTGCCAATTGATAGGTACCATTTGCAAATCCTTGCATCACCAAGAAAGGTCCCTCCCACTTAACTTGAAATTTCTTATGAAAGGAATTATCCAGCCTGCTATTATAACGTAATACCAAGTCATCCTTCATAATTCCTTTGCTTTTAATTTCCTTGTTGATCTTCTCCAACGTCCTTGCCTGCATATCTTCATAATGCTTCAAAGCATTATCCCTGTTCACAGCTGTGCTTCTTGTAAATATAACAGCCGCTCTTTAAGGGTATCTTTAGGCTCTTCCAAAAGCTTTTCCAACATTTTAACAGCTGGTATCTCCACCTCAATAGGCAATAAAGCTTCTTTCCCATAAACAAGATGAAATGGAGTGAAACCAGTACCAGTCTTAATTGTTGTCCTGTATGCCCACAAGGCAGCAGGCAATTCCAGATCCCAATTCTTGCCTTGTCGCTCCGTCACCTTAGATAAAATCTTAATCAATTCACCATTGAAATGCTCATTCAAGCCATTACACTGTGGATAGTAAGGTGTGGTAAAACTGTGAGACTGATCTTCATCTTTGTACACAAATAGTCCATAAGCTCTGCCCTGAAACCTGGACCCTGATCAGAAAGCAATTCCAATGGCACACCAAACTTACAACAAATATTCTGATATACAAACTTTGCCACTTCCTTAGCAGTAATTTGTTTCACTGCCTTTGCTTCCGCCCATCTAGAAAGGTAGTCAACTGCAGTCAAGATGTAGCACTTCCCTCGGCTAGTAATAGGCAATGGTCCCACAGCATCAATTCCCCATTTTTCAAAAACATCATAAGCAAGAATTGTCTTCCTCATTTTAGGCCTTAATATCTGTCTACTATGAGCTTGGCATTGTTTGCATGACCTGCACCAGTGATTAACATCCTTATGTACACTTGGCCATACATAACCTTCCTGCAATACTTTATGCAAAGTAATCTTCGAGGCAAAATATCCACCGCATGCTCCTTCATGGTTTTCCTTAAGAATTTTGTAGATTTCTTCCTTCCAAGGTACCCATCGCATTATCAAGTCAATTCCCTTCAAATACAAAGTATCACCAACCATCACATACCTTGCAGCTTTCCTGATGAAACCATATTTTTTTGATTTTTCAATACCACTAGGAATCATCCCTGTTAACAAAAACTCCTCAACATCCTGTAAATTCTCCCTGCCACAATAAAATGATGCATGAGCTTTAAGAACAAAAACTTCACCAATCATTCCCTGGGCTGCTTCATGAGCCTCCTCATTATGGCCTCGATCCACATGCTTAAGACTCCAAGCTTCAAATTCCTTCAACAAACCTTTAATCTTGAAACACATCTCTTTGAGTGACATATTCTTTGACTTCCAAACTCCCAACACCTGTTTTACCATAAGCAATGCATCTCCTCGAATGCGAATCCTGTGTACACCATGCTTCAAACATATTTGCAATCCAATTTCCCCAAAGCCAGATACTCCGCTTCATTGTTGCTATGTGCATCCACTTTAACACCCTTCTTAAAAACAAGGCAACCCTGTGGATCATAAAGCACCAAACCTCCTGAGGCTGCATCATGGCTTTTCTTGTAAGAACCATCAAAATATAATAAGTGTGCATTCACCAACTCAACCGCATCCTCAACTGGCTTCTTGATGGTCTCCTCCTTTATAAGAAGAGGACTCTCCTTATATGTCAATAGATCAGCTAAGGTAGCCCTGGTACTCTCTTTCACCACCAAGAATGAGAAAGTAAACTCCTGCAACTTAATCACCCACTTCATCATAGCCTTAGATAAATTTATGATCAACTGAGGCAAAAAAGTGTAACTCGTCAAAAACACAAAGGGGCGAGGCAACAAGTAGTGGCGGAACTGCCTACATGCATACATCACACTAACCATAACAAGTTCCACCTCTGATAATAACCTTTCTCTAGCAAGTTTTACTCTGCTAGCACAGTAGACTGGTTGCATATAATGTGATTCTTTCCCCTTCTGTAAGTATAACAACATAGCTCCAATTGCATCTTCACCTACTGAAGGGTTAACATAAAATACATGTTCCTAGTTAGGCGCCTGCATTGTAGGAATAGCTCCCATCACCTCTTTCACTTTTTAAAAAACTACCTCACACTCCTCCGACCAACGTAAAGGATCATGCTTTGCTGCCTGTTGCTGCAAAGGATATAACAACTGTGAAGATAGAGAGATGAATCGTGCCATATACTTTACCTTTTGCACAAAAGTAGTCAATTGCCTTGTATTCTTTGGTGTAGGAAGAAGAAGAAGAGACTTGACTTTATCAGGATCTGGATCAATACCATTCTCTGAAACAACATGGCCCAAGAGCGCTCGGTTGAGCCAAAAAACACTTTTTTGGATTTAATTGACCACCACACTCATCATAACGCTGAAAAACTGTAGCCAGCCTATCACAATGCTCTTGCTTGGAGCTGTATATACAAAAATCATCAATAAAATCCTTGACAAACTTGCCCAAAAAAGGAGATAATACCCAATTTGCCCTTTTCTGATAGTAGGCTGGCCCATTTGTCAATCCAAAAGGAAGGACTTTGTAGCAGAAACACCCCCAAGGTGTAATGAAAGTCGTCTTGCGCTGATCTTCTTCTTGCAATCTTTAACTGAAATTAACGTGAAAACCCATCACAAACACTGTACCTTTCATATCCAACTACAGTATCCAAGATCTCATCCAAAAAAGGTAAGGGGTAAGGATCCTTTTTTGTAGCAGCATTTAAGGGCTTGAAATCCACACAGATACGCCACCTGCCATCCTTCTTTGGACTCACCACTGTAGGACTTACCCACTCAGTTATGTCCACTTGTGTAATGAAACCTGCACTCAACAACTTATCAACTTCCTCTCTCAGGGTCTGCATTTGTGATCGTCCCATCCTGCGAAGCTTCTGCCTAACTGTTTTTACACCTTCTTTCAATTCAATCCTCAAATCTGGCCCTTTAAATCCTCGAATCTCCTTATAAGAGGTGAAACAATTCTGAAAAATGAGACAACATATGAACATACCTATCCTTTTCTCCACTCGAGAGATCCGGACTCAGCATTCCTTCAATCAGCTCCTGCTTCTTCTTCACTTCTATCTTTGCTTGCAGTAATTCCTCGATCACTTCATACGACCCCAAAGTATCTTCTCCCTCAGCACCCACATCATGCACTTCTTTATCTTCATTACCTTGTTGCTCTGATATTAGGAAAGCCACATTTGCTTCTTCTTCGCTAGAAGCAGAGTCGATGAATCCATCTCTGATTCAGAAGTACTAGTGGTAGTTTCCTCTTCACTCGAATCCTGTGGCCTCTCCCACACATCATTCAAAGATCTCCTACTATGCATCTCAAAAGATTTTTTATTACCCCGCTTATTATGCAAAGAAATGGTCCCATACCTCCAGTCTTGTACTGCACCCACCACTCGCAACCAAGGTCGTCCAAGAATAATTGGAAAAGCACCAAGACCCGCAGGCATCACATGAAAATCTACAGTAGCTTTAACATTAAAAGCTTCAATTTCCAACTCCTTTACCATACCAAGACATTTTACCTTTTGATGATTAGCCATCCTGATTCGAAAATCAGAAACCCCAGACACCCTCAAGCCTGACTGCTCCACACATGATTGGGTAATCACACACATTTGAGCTCCTCCATCAATATAGGCTTGACCAAGGTTCCTACCTTTACTCCACACCTCCACAATAGGGAAAATATCTGGAAGCTCTTCTAAAGATAGTACTTTGACTGACCTCTTCTCTGATTCCTTTTCCATTGGATTCACAAGTCCCTTCCATTGCCTTCTCAATTTTGGCACCATCTCTACCAACTGCCCAAAGGTGATGTTGGCCTTCCTGTTCACCATATCACATTTCAAGTTATAGCTGGTTTGCCCATCCCCGAGTGGAAATTCTGACACCTGGAACCTTCTACGAGGCTTCCGTTTCCTTTTGGCTTTCACATCTTCTCCTTCCTGTTGCTTTCCCTTCTTACGACTGGGTCCAGCCACCCCCTTTCCTTCTCTTTCATCCGTTGTGCGCTTGCCAACGGGCATCACATCCCCTTCTTCTTTTGCCTGAACATTCTCCAGAGTGACAACATTCACGACCTTTGCCTTCCCCTTCTCCTCAGCTGTGATTCCACTGGGGCCTGCTTGTTCCCTGATATCAATACCATAGTCGTTTGACCTGTTAGGTAACTGTGAAGGTAGTGGGTACATATCACCACCCATTCGCTGAGGCTTATGACAATCTGTACTTAGATGACCAAGCTCACCACAATTCCAGCATGTAGGGATGAAACGATGGCCCCTACCACGACCACGTCCATACCCTGCTTGTCCATCTCCCCCTTCTTGATTATTGCCTCTACCTCTACCACGTCCACCACCTCTACTTCCCATTAAACTTAAGCTCAAATTCTTCATAAGATCGACCATCTGTTTCATATCCTGTCGCAATCCCTCATTAGAACCCATAGGAACCATAGGTACTCCTTGACTAACTTGTGGTACCATCTACATAGCCTGGGCTTCAACGGGTTTCATCCTCTCAATCGTTGCATTCATAGGTGTAGCCTCCACTCTACGAATCTCCGACTGTGCTACAACTGGAATCATCCCTAGCTGATTCATCCGTTGCAATTTCCAATCCTTTGATTTGGCAATCTTTACCGCATCCTCATAATACCTGGGCTTCTTTAATTCCACCTTCCAGCGAATACTCCTCTTAAGCCCGGCTACAAACTTGTTTTTCTTCATCATGTCAGGGGGTACCTGGTCTTCCCCTAAAGCCCTGCATAAAGTCTCCCACAACAAAAAGAATTTCTTCACATAATCATCAATTGATTCCAACTCACCTTGTATTAGAGCTTGCACCTCATGCCAAACCTTATCGGGGTCTTCTACCTTCTTGAACCTGTTGCTAAGTGCTGTCTTTAATCCATTTTCAGTCATATCGATACGTGGAACAGCAACCCTCAATGACTCCTCATAAGTTCTGTACCAAGTCCTTCCATCCCCTTTCAATAAGATGCTCAGTAGCCTCAACACCTGTACCGACTCATTGATATGGTTGCTTATGCACGCAACCTTCATTCTTTATTCAAGGAAGTCTGCTACATCTTCATTAGGACCACCAAAAAACTTTGGATACGACATCTTTGTAATCCCCAAACTTCACCTCAGATCCCAAGAAAAACACCTTCCCTGGAACCCTCAACTCCTAAGGTAAACACCCTTGTAAATTGAGAAGAAAAACCCGAGCTATCCTCAGTGGGGGCACCAAAAAGAATGTGAGGTGAAAACAAAAAGAAAGACCAGACCTCTATAGCCCTTCACCTCACCAACTTTGGATACAACAAAAAAATAAAGGGGGCACCAACAACCAAAACAAAAACACCACACAGAGATTCCTCAAAACCCTATATTCCACAAGATAATCAAAACCCGCACACTTATCCACCACAAATAATGCAAAAAAGAAGATCCCTCTTTCACAAATCAGCTGGCTCCACTTGGCTTCCTTCACTCCTTCTATCTGCCCATGGCTCTCCTTTTGCATCCCAAAGGTGGCCCTCCTTACACTAGCTGCCACCTCCCTCTTTCCTTTTGTTGACGCCCTGTGTTACCACATGTGGCTATCAAAGGCGACTCCACCACCTGTACTGCGTGGATGCTACCAGCCCCACCAGCTGCAGCAACACCCTCAAGGCGGCTCCTTCCAGCTAGTCGTTAGTCACTCAGTTTTCACCACTAGCCACAGCAACGTCATAGCAAGGCCAACTTGCCCCCACTTTCTCTCCATTCGTTGCCAGCTTCTCTACAGCAAAAACAGCTTCCTCTTCACCTCTACCATGACCCACCTCCTCCTCACGTGATGAATGCTTCCCTCTTTTCTACCATCGACTGGAGTTGGTGTCAACCTTCGCTATTCAGCAGCGCTCCAGCATATGCGACACAAACAATTTTAGGCCACACCTCGTATATTCTCTGGCATCACTTGCATAAGAGAATTGGCGGCCACCATGCTAGTCATCCCACCAAACTTCTCAGCCTGCGTGCTACCAGCCACAGCAACCACACAGTGAAGATCTGTTTCCTCGCTCCCCGAGGCGACCAAAAACAGAGACCTCCTCTATCATCGCCTATGCACAGAGGCAACTATCTTCACCACGATCTTTGGGTCACGGCGGCTCCCCTGTACTGCGCCAGCCTCCTCCCTTTGCTACAGTTGATGCACTAAGAGGACCCTTCTTTCTGTCATTCACCACCTGTATATGTGGAAGCAGTTTTTTTAGCCAGCACTTACACTCCTTCCCCTGCAACCCTAGCAAAAAAACTCTCTCCTTCTATCCAGCGGCCATCTCTCCGTCAGCTCTCTTCGCCAACCTTCTTGAAGGTTGCGCTGGCAGCAAAGCAAGCGGCCAGCTGGCTGCTCTTTTGCTTGTTGCCACTTGGTGGTTTATATATATATTTTTTAGAAGGCGTTTCCATGCCACACTGCAGTGCCTAGTGGGTGATTGAGTTGCAGGAGTTTACTTTCTCATTCTTGTTGGTGAAAGAGAGTACCAGGGCTACCTTAGCTGATCTATTGACATATAAGGAGAGTCCTCTTCTTATAAAGGAGGAGGCCATCAAGAAGCCAGTTGAGGATGCGGTTGAGTTGGTGAATGCACACTTATTATATTTTGATGGTTCTTACAAGAAAAGCCATGATGCAGCCTCAGGAGGTTTGGTGCTTTATGATCCACAGGGTTGCCTTGTTTTTAATAAGAAGGGTGTTAAAGTGGATGCACATAGCAACAATGAAGCGGAGTGTCTGGCTTTGGGGAAATTGGATTGCAAATATGTTTGAAGCATGGTGTACACAGGATTTGCATTCGAGGAGATGCATTGCTTGTGGTAAAACAGGTGTGGTAAAACAGGTGTTGGGAGTTTGGAAGTCAAAGAATATGTCACTCAAAGAGATGTGTTTCAAGATTAAAGGTTTGTTGAAGGAATTTGAAGCTTGGAGTCTTAAGCATGTGGATCGAGGCCATAATGAGGAGGCTCATGAAGCAGCCCAGGGAATGATTGGTGAAGTTTTTGTTCTTAAAGCTCATGCATCATTTTATTGTGGCAGGGAGAATTTACAGGATGTTGAGGAGTATTTGTTAACAGGGATGATTCCTAGTGGTATTGAAAAATCAAAAAAATATGGTTTCATCAGGAAAGCTGCAAGGTATGTGATGGTTGGTGATGCTTTGTATTTGAAGGGAATTGACTTGATAATGCGACGCGTACCTTGGAAGGAAGAAATCTACAAAATTCTTAAGGAAAACCATGAAGGAGCATGCAGTGGACATTTTGCCTCGAAGATTACTTTGCATAAAGTATTCCAGGAAGGTTATGTACGGCCAAGTGTACATAAGGATGTTAATCACTGGTGCAGGTCATGCAAACAATGCCAAGCTCATAGTAGACGGATATTAAGGCCTGAAATGAGGAAGACAATTCTTGCTTATGATGTTTTTGAAAAATGGGGAATTGATGCTGTGGGACCATTGCCTATTACTAGCCGAGGGAAGTGCTACATCTTGACTGCAGTTAACTACCTTTCTAGATGGGCGGAAGCAAAGGCAGTGAAACAAATTACTGCTAAGGAAGTGGCAAAGTTTGTATATCAGAATATTTGTTGTAAGTTTGGTGTGCCATTGGAATTGCTTTCTGATCAGGGTCTAGGTTTCAGGGCAGAGCTTATGGACTATTTGTGTACAAAGATGAAGATCAGTCGCAGTTTTACCACACCTTACTATCCACAGTGTAATGGCTTGAATGAGCGTTTCAATGGTGAATTGATTAAGATTTTATCTAAGGTGACGGAGCGACAAGGCAAGAATTGGGATCTGGAATTGCCTGCTGCCTTGTGGGCATACAGGACAGCAATTAAAACTGGTACTGGTTTCACTCCATTTCATCTTGTTTATGGGAAAGAAGCTTTATTGCCTATTGAGGTGGAGATACCAGTTGTTAAAATGTTGGAAAAGCTTTTGGAAGAGCCTAAAGATACCCTTAAAGAGCGGCTGTTATATTTACAAGAAGCACAACTGAACAGGGATAATGCTTTTGAAGCATTATGAAGATATGCAGACAAGGACGTTGAAGAAGATCAACAAGGAAATTAAAAGCAAAGGAATTATGAAGGATGACTTGGTATTATGTTATAATAGCAGGCTGGATAATTCCTTTCATAAGAAATTTCAAGTTAAGTAGGAGGGACCTTTCTTGGTGATGCAAGGATTTGCAAATGGTACCTATCAATTGGCAGATTTAGATGGGACTTTGCATGCTTCCAGGGTAAATGGATATAGGCTGAAGAAGTATTATGCACGTTTGATGGTGATTGTACAGGATGCAGTGTTAGAAGATGTGATTTCCAATGAAAGGCAGTCTTTGGATATGGATTTAGGTCTTGAAATTTTTTTGCTACTGATCATGAATGATTCAGCAGGCTGGGGGTTGGGCAAAGTATGTCAGGCAAAATTCTGTAAAGGTGTTTTGAGTCCGTGTACATATGGGATGCATGGTATGCAATAAAACTTTGCCCTGAATGCCCTGGCAAATGTATAGACTGAATGGCTTTTCAGTGAGTTAGTACATGCATTTTTCTTTGGAGTAGGTGCTTGAGACTTGAAGTTTTATTTGTATGAGCTTTCTATTTGTCAAGAGGGTGTCTTGGATGTGTGCAAATAAGAGGTGGAAGAGCATGAGAATGTCAATGATTGGGGCTTTGATGAGCCCATGATAGAAATGGATGTACATATGCTGGTTTACATGGAGAGAGCCCAATCTAAACTGTAAATACTGAAATCTACAAGGGATGCCAGCTAAATATAATTTGCCCTTTGTGCTTGAGTTTGGATGTACTGTGCAGATTTGGAATGGCCGTATGTCTCCACATTACAGGGGGTTTGGGCATGATAGGTATGGTGATGAGATGGTGTATATGTGCGGATTCCGAGGTTACAAAAGATTTTAATAGAGGCCCATATAGGCACTGCAGTGTGGCATGGAACCACCTTCTAAAATATATATATATATATATATATATATAAACCACCAAGTGGCAAGCGAAAGAGCAGCCAGCTGGCCGCTTGCTTTGCTGCCAGTGCAGCCTTCAAGAAGGTTGGCGAAGAGAGTCGACGGAGAGACGGCCGCCGCTGGACAGAAGGAGAGAGTTTTTTTACTGGGGTTGCAGGGGAAGGAGTGTAAGTGCTGGTGGCTAAAAAAACTGCTTCCACATACAAGTGGTAAATGACAGAAAGAAGGGTCCTCTTAGTGCGTCAACTGTAGCAAAGGGAGGAGGCTGGCACAGTACAGGGGAGCCACCGTGACCCAAAGATCGTGGTGAAGATAGTCGCCTCTGTGCATAGGCGATGATAGAGGAGGTCTCTGTTTTTGGTCGCCTGGGGGAGTGAGGAAATAGATCTTCACTATGTGGTTGCTGTGGCTGGTAGCACGGAGGCTGAGAAGTTTGGTGGGATGACTAGCATGGTGGCTGCCAATTCTCTTATGCAAGTGACGCCAGAGAATATACGAGGTGTGGCCTAAAATTGTTTGTGTCGCCGAATATGCTGGAGCGCTGCTGAATAGCGAAGGTTGATGCCAACTCCAGTCGATGGTAGAAAAGAGGGAAGCATTCATCACGTGAGGAGGAGGTGGGTTGTGGTAGAGGTGAAGAGGAAGCTGTTTTTGCTGTAGAGAAGCTGGCAATGAATGAAGAGAAAGTGGGGGCAAGTTGGCCTTGCTATGACGCTGATGTGGCTAGTGGTGAAAACTGAGTGACTAACGACTAGCTGGAAGGAGCCACCTTGAGGGTGTTGCTGTAGCTGGTGGCTGGTAGCATCCACGCAGTACAGGTGGTGGAGTCGCCTTTGATAGCCACCTGGGGTAACACAGGGCATCAACAAAAGGAAAGAGGGAGGTGGCAGCTAGTGTAAGGAGGGCCACCTTTGGGATGCAAAAGGAGAGCCATGGGCAGATAGAAGGAGTGAAGGAAGCCGAGTGGAGCCAGCTGATTTGTGAAAGAGGGATCTTCTTTTTTGCATTATTTGTGGATAAGTGTGCAGGTTTTGATTATCTTGTGGAATACAGGGTTTTGAGGAATCTCGGTGTGGTGTTTTTGTTTTGGTTTTGGTGCCCTCTTTATTTTGTTGTTGTATCCAAAGTTGGTGAGGTGAAGGGCTATAGAGGTCTGGTCTTTCTTTTTGTTTTCACGTCACAGCGTGAGTTGAGGGTAAGCAGGGATGTTGTTTTTGATGAGATGAGCAGCTGGTATGCTGTTGAAATAGAAGCTACTGGGGCTAATGTGAGTGGAAGTGTGGTTGCACAAAATGCAAGTCAGCAATCACAGTCTTTGAGTGGACTAGGAGAGTCCTCATCTAGTGGTTCTGTTGGTAGACCATGGAGTGGCAGGCTACGTCATAATACCAGTCCTGCAAATGTGATTAGTACATCACATAAAGGCAAAGAGAAAGTGGTTGAGCCCCTTAGTATACCTGACATTTCTGCAGGGCATTCTCATGTCGATGGAGAGTATAGTGGCTCAGAGATGAGCCTTGATGAGGAGCTTGGGATACCAGCTATGAGAGCACGTGGTGTAAAGAAGGCTATGGAAGCCATGAATGCAAAGCTGCGAAGATTTGGGAGAGTGAAGAATCTTGTATAGAGGTTTACCTATGATGGTTATGTGGCACATGATAGAAGATCTACTAGAAGCTTCATGTTTTCTTTGGGGAGTGCTGCTGTTACTTGGAGTAGCAAGAAGTAGCCTACGGTTGCTCTAACTAGTATAGAGGCCGAGTACAGAGGTGCTGCTATGGCAGCATGTGAGGTAGCTTGGTTGAGAAAGCTACTTGAGATTTGGGTCTATAAGTGGATAGACAAGTTGTCATTTTCTGTGACAACATTAGCAGTATACGGTTGGCCAGGAACCTAGTTTTTCATGCTCGCACGAAGCATATAGAGGTCCACTACCATTTTGTCATCAGAGAGAAGGTCTTGGCTAGAGACATTGACCTTGTTTTATGTTAACACACAGGATCAGGTAGCTGACATCTTCACCAAAGCATTGGGTACAGAGAAGCTCCGCAGATTCAGGGCTTCGCTTGGTCTACATGAGATGGAGTTGAGCTCGAGGGGGAGTGTTGAGATATCAAGCTCATCTAGTGAGGCGGTGGACACTGATGACCCGCCTGGGCCCCACACTTACACCACTGGCATGGTTGGTGAGATCATGGCTGATATGCGACCAGTGGGATGACAGGCTGTGAGACAGCCAATCTAGAGACTGGCATAGTTATAGCGCCAGCTCATTTAGTTGGGTCCACACTATAGAGAACCCTAGTATGTATTTGGTTGAGTACCTTTTCATATAAGTGTACTCTTATCTTTGTATATGGTGTGTTGAGTGTTGTGTAAGAAGAAGATTTTTAGCCTCTCACCTTGTGTGTTCTCTCTTAGGGTTTTGTGAGTGTGTGTGTGTGCTTGCAAGAGCTCAAGCTCTCTTCTCCCCTGCATCTTTTCAGCTCATGTGGCAAGGCTTACATCAAAGAGGGGTGGGGGTTTTGTGGAAGTGGATGAAAGGTCACGGAATGCAATGTGCATTCCCAACTGTAGTGATAAAAAGGGTGGTGAGGGTGGGGTGGGTGATGGAGGTGGGGTGGGAAAATGAATGGGGGGAGAAGAAGGTTGTGGATGGAAGAGTGGGAGGGTGGATGTGCCAGAGGGGGGTGGGGATGGTGGGGGTTGGGTGGTGCGAGTATGGGGGGAAGAGGAACTGGGTGGTGGAGGGGGAGGTGGGGGAGAGGAGGATCGTGGGGCTAGGGGTGGTAGACTGTCATGGCCATCATCTCCACAATCTTGGTCATGAGGGGCTACTTTGGCGGCATCCATTGGGCTGTGGGCTTTGAAAAAAACTTTTGTAGCTTCAGCTTCTTTGGAGGAGAACTCAATAGGGCAAGTGACATGAGAATCGTCAAACTGGCATATGCTAGTAGGTGGCATCCATCACATGCATCTGCTTGTGGCACCTATGATATAAAATGAGGAGGCCCTCGGCGGTAGAATAGGGGGGAAGAGAATCGGCGTGGAGGGAGAGGTATGTGGTATTCACCACATGTCATTCTGTAGATAGTTCAGGGCCTCGGTCTCAAAACCTGGGAGTGAGAGGGTGTTGGGGGAGTTCGTGTTGAAATATACAAGTGAATAGGGTGTGTGCGGGAACAAGCCCTTGGTTAGAGGTTGTAAAAGAGAATGTGTAAATGTGAAAGAACCTGTGAAAAGGTGAGAAGAATCTATTGGGAGAGAATAAAGGGTAGCATGAGAAGATTTAGAAAGTGTGGAGATATTCTGGGAAAAGTGAAGAGGTGGAGAGAATCAAGCAAAAGAGGTGGAGATATTCTGGGAGAGGTGGAGTGAATCAAGGAGAAATCAGTGGGATTAGTTGCTTGGATGTAAACTCTAAAAATTGAGGCATTGGCCTAATGAGAATTTGCTGGTTTTTTATTATCCATGCCTACATTAAGCTATTTGTTAATTACTCACTAATCACATCTTAATTATTTATTGCTAATCACTTTGTTAATGATATTGATTCTAGTATTTGATCCACCATAGCTCATCACATTGCTGTAATTTCAACATGGTATTAGAGCCATGCCTAGAATCCATCATTTTGTGAGTGCATTATCTTGCTAATCATTTTGTTAATTAGGATTAGTAGAAAATTATAAATTTTTCCTCTTTTTTCAACTCACCTATGTACCCCCAGCTGGTGGAGGAGCTCTAGCTCCTTGCACACATCAAATTAGGCCATTGCTTCTAACCCTAGCTAGCCAACTCATTGCTACTCTAGCCAGTCGAAACAACGCAGCAAACCGCTGTCGGACGAAGGAGAAATCGCGATTTTAGCATGCGCCTATTTTTGGGAGAAATTTGTAGATCTTGTCTTCATCCAATCAAATTGCTCTAATTCCTCATAGCTCCAGGGGTTTTCAAGTATGCTCTACAAGCTGGTGAAGTCAGAATTCAATTTGATCAAGTCTACAGTGAGATCCAAGCTCTTCATCAAATCTACAGGTGACTTTGGTAAAACAGAGATTAAGCATTCAATGTTTGGTCAAATCTTGTTTCTTGGCTTAATCCTCTACTAGACTCATTGCTATTGATGCCTTTGAAAGCATTTGATCTCATTTGAAGTCTAAGGCCCCAAATTTGGACTCCTCGCATACTCTGTTTTTTGCACACAAAATAGAGGATTAATTTGCTAATCAATGATTAATCAATGCTAATCACTATATTTTGGTGCAATTGAGGGTTCAAATTAACCATTAGGTATTTGATACAGATCTCTATAACTTCAGATTGTAATTCAGAGTTGGTTTGATACTCCAACCATTCCGTACAAATTGGTTACCCTTGATTTAATGTAATTTCTGGTAAAATTGTGCTGATAAATTTGTGATAATCATCATTTTGCATTTAACCTTTGGTTAATGCCTATAAATCCACTCAAATTCAAGATTATTCACAGCCAGAGTTGCATTTGGGAATGTGCATAAGAATGAATGCTATATGCATTATGTATTGGGCACATTACATCAGTGTAAATATGGGATCAGACACTGTCCTTGTCCAGAATAAGGCAAGAGGTAAGACCTCCCACATAGATTTGGGTTTGCATTGCATAATGACACACAAGATAAACATCAAAAGCCCAAAAGAACTATCAACAGAATGTTTAAACATGTTGCTCACATGGAGCAAGAAGACCTGATGATGACGACGGACAAGCTCATGGCCCCAGCCATGAAAGAAGAAGAACATCTCCTTCCAAGAAGAAGATCCACACCAAGAAGATCGAGAGGAAGCATTGAAGGAAGACATGGACACGAGAAGAGAAGCTGCCCCAAGAAGACTAAAAGAAGATACGGACGCGTGAAGAGAAGCTGCCACAACAAGAAGACTGAAGACAAGAGAAGATGTGAGGCTCCAAAGAGTGAGGAGCCATGTGAAAATCTCTGAGAGAGAGAGAGAGAGAGAGAGAGACCCCACAACCCAATGTAACCTGCCCCAACAAAGTAAACCACCTCTGAGCCACCAATGATGTAGGCCCATGTGGTAGATGTATGTGTGAGCACTTTAGTCAAGGTCGCGGGCACTTGTAGTAGCCTTGGACACATAGAGAGAGAGAGTGTCAAGGACTATGAGTTTAGGGACTTGAGGCATTAGTCGCGGGCTATCAAGTAAGAGAGAAACTTGGTACAGGGTCCAGGTGTGCTAAGTTAACTTGAGGGGAGGTGTGCTAGGCACGCACTGGTCACGGACTATCAAGTAAGAGGGAAACTTGGCATAGGGTCCAGGTGTGCTAGGAGTATTCACTTGAGGGGAGGTGTTGAAATATACAAGTGAATAGGGTGTGTGTGGGAACAAGCCCTTGGTTAGAGGCTATAAAAGAGAATGTGTAAATGTGAAAGAAGAATGTGAAAGAACTTGTGAAAAGGTGAGAAGAATCTACTAGGAGAGAATAAAGGGTAGCATAAGAAGATTTAGGAAGTGTGGAGATATTCTGGGAAAAGTGAAGAGGTGGAGAGAATCAATCAAAAGAGGTGGAGACATTCTGGGAGAGGTGGAGTGAATCAAGGAGAAATCAGTGGGATTAGATGCTTGGATGTAAACTCTATAAATTGAGGCATTGGCCTAATGAGAATTTGCTGGTTTTTTATTATCCATGCCTACATTAAGCTATCTCACTAATCACCTCTTAATTATTTGCTAATCACTTTGTCAATGATGTGGATTCTAGTATTTGATCCACCCCATAGCTTATCACATTGTTGTAATTTCAACAGTTCGTAGAAGTCGTGAGGGTGGTGGAAAGAGAGAAGGCCTTGAAAGTAGAAGTGGGGGATGAGGGTGATACTGGAGATAGGGGGCTTGGTGAGAAGGTATGTGTAATTTTGTCAGGAGAGGGGCTCGTCTAGGTAGAGGTTGTGCTGGAGGAGGTTGAGCCGGACACTCCTGAAGTGGAGGTCAATTAGCTAGTATGGGCTTTGTGGGGGGAGGGTAAGGGCAGGAAGCTCCATGGCTGTATCCATCAAAGCGTCCACCTTGCGATCCAGGGTACTGGGGGAAGGAGTAGAGGGGGTGAAAGGTGGTTGTGCTGCTTAGGCTTTGGCATCACCAAGTTGCTCCTCCAACTGGTGGATGGTACTGAGACTTCATGGTATCGCTGAAAGTCCAGCTTAGTTTTCTCAAGGGCCTCCTCCGCAGCCTTGGCTCGATTTTGGGCGTCTTGGGCAAGGTTCTCCACCACCGACACCAGCTCGTGGTGTGCCCGCTAAGCAGCTTCATGTGCCTATTGGAGTTGTCAGCTGGAGAGCTCAAGAGGAAAAACGGCAAGAGTTTGGCTGCAAAGACGGCTGAAAGTGAGGAAAAGAGGGGTTGGGGCCCATATTTATAGGTTTTGCAGAAGGGTATGGCCGTGGCATCTCCAGCAAACGACCATGGCATCTAAAACAAACAGCCGCCGTGGCAGTTGGAAAACAGGAGCGAATGGGCGCGGGCTCCTAATTTTGTGTTGGTACAAGCATGGGCTTGTGAAATGGTGAAGGGAACGGGCATTCGCTTCCAAAAGCTGAAAGGAGTGGGTGTTTGCATCGGTTGGAATGGGCGTGCTGAGCAGGTTGTGAAGGGAATGGGCGAGGCCTTTTGATTAAAAGTTGGTACGGTGAGGGAATGATAGTGGGTGGTGAAGGGAGAAGTTCTTGGCATGGGGGACCAACGGGTACTAGCTCTTAAGGATAGTAACTTGGTCGGAGGGTCGGAGGCCAGTAAGGTTGTCGTCCGTGCCTCCCAGTCGATGTTGCACTTGTTATGTCCCACCTAGCCCCTTCCAAGGAGTATTTCTTCATGCATGCTTCCTATAGGCATCACATAGAATTTCCCTTCCATGAGATTATTTCCAATGTGGAATAAGAGCGTGACTGTACCTAAACAATGAACATGATGTGATGTTACAATGGTAACGATGGCAGGCGTTAAGCGAGGGTTCCCCAAGGGAACGCCATGTTTCATGGGACACCAAATTGTAACTAGCCCTTGTATCGACAAGAGCTAATTTTTGGACAAAGCTCGTTGGGGTGGTCATTCCTAACCACAACCGAGCTGGCTTCACCTCTCATTCTTCTTCTTCAAGGTCGACCATTTGGGCCATATTGACCATGATATGTCTCTGTCAAAGCTTGGCTTGCCTTGCTTTGGCCTCTTGTTGTGTATCTTGTTTCATATCCTCATGGTCTTTCTTGCGCTATTTTTTATCGTAGATGGCCCTTAAGGTAGCCTCACTGAGAGGGCCATAGTAGCGTTTGAGTTTGCTACCATTGAAATAACCAGCCATTTCTACACCATCAAGCATTTCAATACACAATGCACCTTGTGGTGTTATCTCAGTGACCTAGGAAAGGTCCTAAGCCTCTGAGCTTAAGCTTCGTTTTGTGTGTCTTGGTACTGACAATATTGCCCTCATTCATTTATTTGTCTTTAAGCTGGTCATCGAGCCATTGTTTGCGCCTTAGCTTCTCAAAAATCATGTTATATACTCCTAAAAGGTGTGTTTCATCGAGCTTTTCAAGCTCAAATAGGCAACATCCTAAGACATTTTTGGTGAGCTTTTCTCTTGTACTACGATACGCAAATTGGGGACTAAGAACTCCATGGGCATGACCGCTTCAGTACCATAGGTTAAATTGAAAGGGGTGGCATTGGTTGCTGCCTTATAGGAAGTTCGATAAGCCCAAAGTGCAGTAGACAACTTTTGTTCCCAATCGTTGGCCTCCACGGTTTTAGTCAGAATGGCACATAAAATTTTATTCTTGCACTCCGCTTGGCCATTCGCTTATGGGTAATAGGGGAGGACTTTCTATGAGTGATAAGGAACTCTTACAAGAGGAATTGGATTACCTCATTAATGAAATGTGTCCCATTGTCAAACTGACGAGCTCGAGGGGGCAACCGAAGCATGTGATGACCGGTTCATATAGGAATTTAGTAGTCGATTGCGCATTAGTTTTGCGGGTCACCCGAGCTTCTACCCATTTAGTGCAGTAGTCCGTAGAGCAACTATTATGCATTGAGCTTGAGTGAATTTGTCTATTGGATTGATGGGTCCAATGAAATCTATACCCCATTTCTCAAATGGTTATAAGGACACAATTGGGTTCAGAGGCATGTGGTCCTTAAAGTTAGGAATTATTGTACATTAGCACTCATCACACCACTTGATGAATTGTGTTGTGTCTGCCATTAGAGTGCGCCACCATAACCAAGCCATGTGAGAACCTTACACATAGTGATATCTACTGCAAAGTTCCCCCTAGCATAGGCAAAGTGAGCCTGCTCAAGAAGGAGCACATACTCACCTTCTTGGACACAATGGCGTAGAATTTTATCTTTTCCCTGTTTATAAAGTTTTCCTACCTGTTTGATTAGATGACGGGCTTGGTCTCTGTTGAGGAGGGGATCCATTGGTAAGCCATTGGCTAAGAAGTGTGCCACCTCCTCACCCCATTCAGGAATCAAGCATAGTTGGAATAGGGCAGCATCTGGTAAATCATCATCTACCCCCTGGTGGTTCACCGTTGGGTATCCTTCACATGTGGTCTCTGTAGAATTTTATCTTTTCCCTGTTTATAAAGTTGTCCTGCCTGTTTGATTAGACGACGGGCTTGGTCTCTGTTGAGGAGGTGATCCACTGGTAAGCCATTGGCTAAGAAGTGTGCCACCTCCTCACCCCATTCAGGAATCAGGCATAGTTGGAATAGGGCAGCATCTGGTAAATCATCATCTACCCCCTTGGTGGTTCACCGTCAGGGATCCTTGACATGTGGTAACATACTGAGAGCCTTTCCTCACCACCATGACAGTGAAGTCAAACTCAAGCAATATAAGCACCCACTTGGTGATTCTTCCTGTCATTCAAGGCTTGTTTACCAGGTACAGAAGAGCTTAATTGTCTACAAAGAAAACAAACTTAGTTGACTGAAGATAATGGTGGCAAAACTTCTTGACGGGTGTAGACCATGGCTAGTCCCTCTCTCTCAGTCATGGTGTAGTTTATCTTTGCTTCATTGAGTTGGCGATTGGCAAAGCTAATGGGAAAAACCATCTTGTGTTCTCCTGCTTGGGCTAGCACATAGCCAACAGCAAAAGCTAAGGTGTCAATGTGGACATGGAAGATAATGTCCCAGTTGGAGGACCTGAGAATTAAAGCACTTGCCAAGGCTTTTTTGAGTGTTATATAAGCCCATTGGCATTCTTCAATCCACTCAAAGACGATTAAGAGTCTGTAAAGAGGTCGAGCAATATCAGTACAAAAAAATGAATCGCTGATAGTAGCCGATGTGCCCCATAAAGCGCTGGACTCCCTTGAAGTTAGTAGGTGGGGAAAACTCAAGGATGAGCTATACTTTGCTATCATCAGTACAGATTCCCTGCCTAGAGACAATGTGTCCTAGGATCACTCCATGTTGAACCCAAAATTGATATTTAAGTGGGTTCAACGAGATGTGATATAGCCTACACCTTTCTAACACTTTGTGCAAATAGGTGAGGTGCTCCTTCCAAGAAGATTTGACACAAAGGCCATCCATTAAGACCTCAAGGAATTTTCAAAGATATTCCTTGTAAGCCGTGCACATGAGATGATGGAAGGTACCGAGGGCATTGGTCAGCCCAAAGGGCATAACAACACGGTATGCATATGTGTCCCATTCGTTGGCAAAGGCTATTTTGTGCTAATCCTTGGGATTAATCAGCACCTGATTGTATCCAAAGAATCCTTAAATCCTGCTACTCGGTCTAGCACGTGTTCTGTAAAAGGTAAGGGATAATGATCCCTAATGGTAGCAGTATTGACCTTTTTGAGGTCTACGCACACTCTGCCTTTTTCATTCTTCTTGGGCACTATCACAATGGGTGATACCCATTTCGTATGCTCAATCTCGTAGATGAATCTGGCATCAATGAGTTGTCAATCTCTTCACGGACCATCTTGGAGCATTTTGGTTTCATCGGATAAGCTCGTTGTTTGAACGCCTGGCTCCATCAACCATTGCAATGGTTCGCTGGACTACTTTTGGAGGTACATCTTTCATGTCCGTATACTTCTGGGCAAAGGAATCCTAGAACTCTATCAACAGAGCAATAAGCTTGGTCTCTTCTTATATAGAGAGGACTTCTCCAATATACACCGACCTTGGGTCCTCGCTTGGGCCTACCAAATTTATCTCCTTGACCTTGGTTGGACCATCATAAGAGGTCCCTGGTTGCCTACTGTCCGACCTTTGAGCTAAATCATATTGGACAAATCGATCGGCCATCTGGAAGGTCTTGAAATGTTTAGGCACCTATCTGGTCTCTTTGGCTTTAGCACTTTCTTCATCGACTAGCGTTTTGGCTTCTTTTTCATCAACCAGTGTGCTAACTTTTTGTTGCGTGCTCTGTGCGTTGACTGACAAAGCTTCTCTAATTCTGGTTTGGACTCAATTGGTGCGATGCTGGATGTGGGGTGGTCGTGTGGATAAAAAGGGAGCTATTAGCAAACTCATTTTGCCATAGTTCATTGAAGTGGTCATGTGCTTCCATGGCTCCAACATACTTCAGCCAGTGGGTATTTGAATTGTCTAGGAAGACGTGTCATTCTGGCCTAGGGAATCCCTCAGGCATGTGAGCTCTATGGGAGTGGGTGCCCATTGAGATGGCTTTGCTCCAATAGCCTGTTCAAGTTCTTGGGGGGTGACATTGGGCAGGTATGCTGAACTAAGCATGTATAGAGATGTAATCTCCTGCGCCCATCTATCGTTAGCAAACCTTGTATCGGTGTGCCTAGGCAAAATGTCCAGGGTAGCAAGGATATGCATCTAGTTCTCAAAGTCTTCAGGCTTTGGAAGAGGTGCACATTGTCTTGTGACACATCTGACACAGATGGACTGCGGTGGATTGCGTTGTTGTGATAGAGTCCTCTGTGAATGTTCTGCCACTCATTGTGTGTATCTTCCACATGCATAGATTGATCTTGAATGTTTCATATTTTCTCCGAATGTATATGTGGTCGGTATCCCAATCATGAATCATTTTTTATTCCCTCATGAATGGTTTCCCAAGGATGCAGCGTAAGAAATTGGCTGACGTACAAAGTTCATCACAGTCATGACAACAAGCACAACCCCTCTATCACCATGTCTCACATACAGCGAGAAATCTGCATCGGCTACATGAAAGCCAATAAAGACAAGATATTCAGAAATCTTGTTAGACCATGCTCTTGGTGCTTGTTTTAAGCCATACAAGGCTTTCTTCAACGTGCAAACATGCTCGGGGTGACTCACATCCTCATAACCAGGTGGCTGCAACATATACACCTCTTCTTGCAAATCCCCATGCAAGAATGCATTCTTTACATCCATCTGATGTAAAGACCATTGCTTTGACGCAGCCACTGCTATCACAACTCTCACTGTTGCCATCTTGGCAACTGGGCTGAAAGTTTCCTCATAATCAATGCCATATGTCTGCGCATATCCTTTGGCTACCAACCTAGCCTTATACCTGTTTATGCTTCCATCATTGTTATGTTTTACTTTGTACACCCACTTGCATCCAATGGCTTTCTTGCCTTCAGGCAATTGCACTAAGTCCCAAGTTTCATTTCCATATAGTGCATTCATCTCCTCATCCATAGTTTTCTCCCAACACACATTTCCAACAGCCTCATCAATGCATGTGGGCTCTACAACCTGCACAACCTTTGCCATATATGCATAGTGATGTGCCACATAACCATCATAGGTAAATCTCTGCACAGGATTTTTCACTCTCCCAGATCTTCGCAGATTTTCATTCATGGCTTCCATAATCTTCTTTACACCAGGTGTTCTCATAGCTGGGATCCCAAGCTCCTCATCAAGGCTCATATCTGAGCCACTAGACTCTCCATCAACATGAGAATGCCCTGTAGAAATGTCAGGCATACCAAGGGGCTCAACCACTTTCTCTTTTCCTTTACGTGATGTACTAATCACATTTGTAGGACTGGTATTATGACGCAGCCTGCCACTCCATGGTCTATCAACAGACCCACTAGATGAGGACTCTCCTGGTCCACTCAAAGACTGTGATTGCTGACCTGCATTCTGTGCAACCACACTTCCACTCACATCAGCCCCAAAACAGCTTCTTTTTCAGCAGCATACCAGCTGCTCATCTCATCAAAGACCACATCCCTGCTTACCCTCAACTCACGTGTAGCAAGGTTATAACATCTGTATCCCTTTTGCTCAAGGAAATATCCAATAAACACACATTTTTCAGCTTTCGGATCCAACTTAGTTCTCAGCTCATCTGGCACATGTACATATGCAATGCATCCAAAAACTTTCAGATGAGACAAATCAGGTTTCCTGCCAGTAAACCTCTCCTCTGGAGTTACATCATGTATGGCTGCAGTTGGTGTCCTGTTCATGATGTAAATTGCTGTAGAAACAGCCTCAGTCCAGTAGCTATGCGGCATATTTTTCTCTTCCATCAATGCTCGCGCAATCTCAGCAATGTGCCTGTTTTTCCACTCAGCAACTCCATTTTGCTGTGGAGTGTATCTGCATGTAAACTATCTCTCCGAATACCATTCTTCTTCAAAAATTCAGAGAACTCATTAGAGAAGTACTCTCCCCCTCCATCTGACCTTAGGCACTTCACATATTTCCCTGTTTGCTTTTCAACCAAAACTCTGAAATCCTGAAAGTGAGTGAACACCTCACTCTTCTCCTTCATGAAATATACCCACACTTTCTGTTGCGTGACGAGTGGTGATCAATGCAACAAGGATGCAACACAAAGATGCAAGCAGGAAAACAAGAGACTTGACATTCTTATTTAGGGCTCTTGTAAAAAGTTTCAAGTTGTAGGTGAGTGTGGGAGTGGACTTGAGAATAATCCCACATGGGAAGTTTTGGGAGTTTTAGGAGTTTTAGTATAAAAAGTGGCTCATTTGAGAGCTTATGGACACATTGGGCTAAACTTATGCTTGAGCTCTCTTGAGACTAGCTCTCCCTCTTGTTCATAGAGGTGCAAGCTCTTCTCTCTTCCCATCTACACTATTGTATGAGCAATGCTCTTCTAATTCAATGCAATGAAT
Source organism: Cibotium barometz (assembly GCF_041138505.1). Classification (NCBI taxonomy): domain Eukaryota; kingdom Viridiplantae; phylum Streptophyta; class Polypodiopsida; order Cyatheales; family Cibotiaceae; genus Cibotium; species Cibotium barometz. The sequence continues at coordinate 5,432,470 of NC_141096.1, read as the reverse complement.
GAGATGATGTTTTTCTCTCTTCTCATTTCTATTCTCTAGTGTGCATGCTTCTTTGTTGATGCTTGTGGATTCTCTATTAGGCTTTGTGTGGTAGTGGATTCAAGCTTAAGCTTCTCCATAGCTTGTAGCTTATCCATAGGCAAGGCATTGCTTGAGTAGTGAATGAGAATGTATGATTATTTCAAGTTCCATTAAGCTTCAAGGTTTGTGTGCATGCTAGGGAAGTAAGTGCTTGAGAATGAAGTATGCTGTGAGCTTGTGAATGCATTAGCTTAGCTTTCTTCTTGTATTGGATGCATGAATGAGTGGGATGATGAGTGAATGAGCAATGGCAAGATTGAGCTTGTGTGTGTAAAGTCTATGTCAAGGTAGTGGTGTTCATAGCATTTTCTCCATTCGTGGATAAGCTTTTGTGCACCGGTACGGGTTGAATCCCTAGCTCCGAAAGGGATGCAAATCCCATTGGATTGAGCTACACACGGATCATACTACTCATGCTACAAGTGAGAGAGTCTTCCGTCTCTCCATTGGCGCCGTTGCCGGGGAGAAGACTCAAAACCGGTTGAGAAGCTTGCATTACTACCACTAATTCTTTTTGTTTTTAGGTTTAGGGTTAGCACGCGTGTGGAATCTCGGAGCTAGTGGTTAGAAGAGAAAAAGTAGATTAGTACTAACTTGTGCGGTTGAGATGGTTGCTTTCATTGTTGTATTCATGTTTTGTTCATAGATTAGAGTTAAAAAAGCATTTTTCTAAATCGGTCAAACTAAACGCTACAATCGGTTTTTCTAGATTTCAGTGAATAAAAATACATTGAAAAGCCGTGACAAGTCCATCCATCCGTCCAGTTTATATTTATAGCGTCGATCTTTCACAGAAGTGCACCGGCAAGTACCATAAGTTGATAACTTTAAGGCTAACAACATGACTGCTAGTAGTAGGCAGTAGTAATAAGTAATGACGGGCGTTCTGAATTTGGGATGACCTGCTAGAAATCACACATGGCAACTTGCTCTCTGGCAACTTCCAGAGACGAACCCGGCAGCTGCTGTGAAGGTGGTGAAGTGGCCGAAGCCGATAAGCTGAGGAGGCAAAGGGCTGGCCGAGCATCAGCTGCAGAAGAAGGCGAAGAGCTAGGCGGGTGGGGTTCGTTGAGTAGCTTCAGCTACTACTGGGCCGACAGTGGTGAGGAGAGGCCGAAGCCGATAAGCAAGGAGGTGAGAAGAAGACGAAGGAGGCGAGAGGCAGCTGCGAAGGCTGGCCGGCGGTGGTGAGGTGGCCGAAAAAAAGAAGGTAAGAAGGCAATAACGTGTGGCGGCGAAGGCTGACCCGTGGAGGCGACTGGCTGCTGAAAGGCCGTGTGGAAGCGAAAGCGAAGGCGCCACTGATGGCGGGGCCAGAAGGCGAAAAGGAGGAGGCGGAGCCGACGCCAGCGAAGCTGAGGCAAGAAGGAGGCGAAGGTTATGGCGGCTGCAGCTGAGGCGTGGCCGGCGAAGGCTGAAGAAGGAGCTGCAGGCGAAGGCGAAGGGCCATCCGCAGAGCAGACGAAAGAAGCGAGAAGGAGGTGAAGGCTGTGGCGGCTGTAGCTGAGGCGAAGGGCCATTCGCAGCAAACAAAAGAAGGAAGAAGGAGGTGAAGGGGTCTGCTAGCGGTGGTGAGCTAGCCGAAAAAGAAGGCGAAGTGGCCGGCAAAGGAGAGCAGCAGAGGAGTTGACCGCGAGGCAAGGAGATGAAGGGCCGCGAGAAGGCACGTGAAGGAGAGGTGGCCGGCTAGATAAGGCGGCGAGCTCATTGAGTGGTTGCAGAGAAAGCGAAGGAGCAGCAGAGAAATCCGGAATCGATAAGGTGCCGAAGATAAGGTTAGTATTTTTTTTATTTTTTGTAAATTTTCATGTTCTTTGCATTTTTTTTAAAATGTATATAATACAAATAAAAATAATAAAATAATAAAATAATAAAAATAAATAAAAAATAATTTTTTTTAAAAAAAGAGAAGAGAAAAATTAAAAAATTAAAAAAATCTATAAATTATGTGTTTTATTTTGAGTCCATATTTTTTTGCATATTTTGTATTTTTTTTAAAAATTTTTTAAAAAAACAAGACATAGCGTATGCATCTACGCTCGGGAAGAATACTAGGGGGACGTAACACTAGTGCACCATCTAGGGTAACCACCCAAGGGAGCGGCACTCAATCGGTTGTTGGCAACTTGGAGAGCATTCTCTCGAGACATCTTCGGAGTCTCAAACAGAGAGCCTCTCAAGAACCGAGAGTGATATTTCAATGGACGTAAACGAGTCATTTGGCATGAATAGACCATCCACACCCATTGGTATGGCAGATTCTGCTAATCCATTTGAAATCCCAGATGGGGAGTTGATTGACAACATGAGACTCCATTTCTTGTATACAAACGCGCATGGCGGTGAGATCTACAAAGATCCAATGAGTCGGTTTGTTGTTAAAATTGCAGACATTCATTCTGCATTTGAACCAACACCATGGGTAAACTACCAAAACGATATGTACATGAGTAGAAATGGAGTACGCTACGAGGTCACCAAAAATCCTGAACAAGTGGATGCTTTGGGTGTACTTCAACCTAGCGCACAAGCAAAGCAGAAAAAGGAGCTTCCATCGGACTCAAATGTGCCAGGAACATCGCGTAGACCTGGTACGCCCATTTCTTTACTTGAAGAATTGTTTTCTGACCGGAATTGGGAGGATAGAGAAAGAACAGGAAAAGAAAAAGAGACCAAGAAAAACCCATGGGACATAGTAAAAGAAATTCTAGTAGTTAAAATCTATCAAGACGACCCAATTAAAGAGGTGTATAGGGATGTGGTAGAAACCTACTATGCAACCACTAAGCACCCGAGCTTAGAGCTTCCAGTCACGCACATAATAACTGTAGAGCATCTAGAAGGTTTCACTAAGCGTGTTCATGATAGATGGGGAAACGACTTTAGAACCCTTGAATGGCCAGAGGTTAGGAAAATGACATGGAAAGGAAGGCCCCTTTTCACTGAGGTGTCTACCTTAGACACGGCACGTCCAGATGAATCTGCCTTTCGAGGAGAAATACTAGCACCACCATGGGCTAGAACCCCAAGTGTGGCTCGACCAGCACCTTCCATGCGAACAACTGCTAAAGGACCAGTCTTTCCAACGATTGATCCCACGAGGAGAACCGGTGCTATTAGAGAATCTAGGGGAGAAGAAAGACCACGAGCAAGTGGATATGTACCTCCAAGAGAACCCCATAGACCAAGTGAACTGACATTTGAAGAGCCTAGATTTAGAGGCCGAGACTCATATAGGAGACATGACGATGAATATTCTAGAAAAGTGAGACCATTTGCACTGCAAAAGCTTGTCAAGAAGTATGACGGATCCGGTGACCCATATGACCACATAGCAGCTTTTAAGCAAGCTATACATGCGGAGCAAGTCACGGATACGCATACACAAATCGAAGGATTTGGCTTGACGCTAGAGAGTAAGTCTTTATCATGGTTTCAGACTTTAGAGCCTGAGGCAAAGCGGTCTTTCGATAGGCTGGAAAAGAGCTTTATAGTTGCATTTTCAAAAATGGGAATTAAGCACAATGCGATAGCTCAAATTTACGCTTTTAAGCAAAAAGATCAAGAATCTGTGCGAGATTGTGTAAATAGGCTAAAGCAATACATCAATCGATGCCCTGACGATGAGAAGCCAAGCCAAGGGAGGTTAATTTCTATCTTCCTGGAAGGCTTACGAAACAAGACGCTTCACGCTCACTTGTACACAAAGAATCATGTCATCTTCAATGAGTGTTGCATGGATGCCATGGATTGACATGACTGGCATGGGAAACCAAGATAGTCATCCGGATGATAAACGTAGCTCTGGGAAGGGCTCTGACTCTAGTGTGCCATTAGTTAATTCAGATCAGATTGCCGAGATAGTATTGAAAAAGATGGGGCAATACTACAGACCTTCCTACCGACCCCAACCATCATACATGCATACTGTACCTACAGGCCCTTACGTCTGTGGAGGATGTGGAGGTAGCCATAAAACCGAGCAGTGCCCAACCTTCTCACCGTTGGTTGGCAATCAACCAACAAAGAAGTGGTGCCAGCTTTGTAAATGGAACTACACACATGTGACTTCGGACTGCAATCACATTGCAAGGATACAAAGGGAACAAGCAGCCAACTTTGCACCTAGACAGCAAGTTGTGAACCATGAGAGAACCTTAGTTGCTCAAGAGCAAGCACGGCCGGTGCTAGGAGCTCAACCTCCTCCACCTGGCATAGCTTCTTTTAGATATGTGGAATATGAGAATCCTGAATTAGGTATAGAAATGGTTAGCTCTCAACTATACTACATCGAAGTGGAGCATCCTCCTGTCGAACCCTACTTTGAGAACCCAACCGGACCAAGCTTAGTTCATGACTTTAATGGAGACCCAAGCTCTTTGATGCTTATAGGATCTCAGCCAACCAAGACTCAAGGTTATCCATGACCATATCCTCCTACAAAGAGACTATACCCCACGCAACAAACAGGACCATGCAACAAACAGGACCATGCTACGAATGTGGTGGACCACATTGGGCGAGAGAATGTCCAAACAAGAAACGACCCCTCTTAGCTAACATAGGCACAACATCTATGTTTCCACCTATAGAGAGGTTTTGCCAAGGGTGTAGCATTGACCATCTACCAAAGGATTGCTTGTTGAAGCCTGCGGATCCGGCAGCACAAAAAGCTAAAGCGCCCCTCAACTATGTTGAAGTGATTCCATCACCCACGACATCTGAGGAGGAGAACGAACTAGTGTCGCTAAGAGTAGTGACTAGAGCCCAAGCGCAAAAGAATGTTAAAGAGGTTGTTGAGAAACCCTCTGAGATTAAGGTTCTATCCAAAGATGGAAAAGAGAGAAAGAAATCAACTCGACGTAAACCACGCAACAAGGGAGTAAGAAGTCGAAGGAGCAAAAGAGCTCTGATGGAGGAAATTCTATCCCAAAAGAGCTAGAAGGAATGTTGAAAACGAAACAAATAGGAGAGAAAACTCAAAATGAGCAAAAGGGAAAAGCATCCGAGTCTGAGGAAAGCTCAAGAGGATCAGTCCTTGTGGACAAGGTGTACGAGCCTTTAGATGCAGCACTTCAAGCGTATAATAGTAGGATCACAGCTCTGACAGAGCTACCTAAGAAGCTGCAAGAATATCCCAACCCTCGTGAGTGAAGAGACAATCAACTTGGCTATCCACATAAGCAGTTGATTAGGGATACTCAGACTCTAATAGATGGCCCACCACCTATGTACGCAAGAGGACCTGCTTCTCTGAAGCCTAACTTAGAGACGATACCAAAAGCCACGCCAAGCATGGAAAAGGGAAGTAAAGTTGTATCTCTACATTTCCCAGAAATGCCTGAAGGAGATGATTTACCTCATACCAATGCAGATGAGTCAAAACCATTGACTACCGTGGATTTTGGAGATGAAATTCCTGAAATAGAGGAAGCAGTAGCAAGGGAGATGTGGGAAGCGGTGCAAAACCATTGACTACCGCGGATTTTGGAGATGAAATTCCTGAAATAGAGGAAGCAGTAGCAAGGGAGATGTGGGAAGCGGTGCAAAAACAAGTTGAGGATCTAGCATCTTCTGACAAGTCACCACCGTTCTCTATAGTAGAATTCTTGAATCAAAGGGTTCAAGAATTTGAAGCTTTATCTCTACCAGATGATGCTTAGACTGTTGTTTCAGTTCGGAGCAACAAGCTCACATGCAAGACACTGCCCTCATATTTAGGACTGTACGAGGCACATAGCCAAATCATGCGAGTACCATCAATGACACGACAACCTCATCAGGAAGAACGAGACATAGGGAGTTTACAAGCTTTAATGTCGGCACCAGTTACGTGTACCATTCCACTCGTAGAGTTCTTAAAGCTTAGACCAAGATTGTGGGGAGAAGTGGCTACACAATTAACTGAGCAAGGTTTGTGGAACCAGAACATCCAGGTTAAGGAGTTGTTGAAGGCAAGGCTTCTGACCTAATGCTTAAGCAAACAATTTCGGTTCCTGTGAACAATGTTGGCAAGCATTGTGAAGACGACGAAGGAAATACTACGCTTCCTGTGGAGATCAACAAGATTGAATCTATAGCTATTCTAGATAGCGGAGCAGGGGTGAGTATAGCAACAAAAATTGTATGGGAAATGTGGGAAAAACCTGCAATTAGAAGTACAAGGATGAGTTTGTAATTGGCAGACGGAAATCTAGAGAGTCCCGTAGGATTGCTTGAGAACGTTATAGTCAAGTCATGTGGCATTGAGTACAGACATACCTTTGCTATTGTAGACTTTGGCAAGAACACAAATTACGAAGTGATCCTAGGAAGGCCATTCATGTGCCAATTCAAAATGATTCAAGACTGGGGTTACAATTACTTGTACCTCAGACATGAAAATGTAACCACGAGGGTGAATCTGAAAAACCATGCTTATCGAGATGTGACGCACTCTCCTGTGGTTGGATGAGTTTGATTCCGCTTCTTCAGAAGCATCGGGAGCAACTATGTCTGAAGGAAGAGCTGATCTATGGATCTATGGAGCATCTTGTCGAGACTTGCAACCTAGAAATGTTACCATAGACAGAAGTGTGACAGATGAGGCGTATATCCCTATACCTTTTCCTGAGAACTTGATAGATCCCTTAGAATGGAACCATGTTTTAGCTACCATAGACACTTGTGCATTGCCAAGGCAAACACAGTTTTGTGATCCAGATGGGTATGACATTAATCCCGTAAGAATGCTAAGACCAATCTATGCAGAGGGAACCTCAAGAAACCCCTAGGTATGAAGCAAACAAATCATTATTGCTAGGAGATATGGTATCTAAATCAAGTGCTTCGGCACTCCCATCTTTTCAAAAGGTGGAAACCATCCCTACTGTGATAGAGACATCCTCAAAAGATCCAATGATTTGGGTGAATAATGACAATGACAATACACAAGGATGGCATGTGCCAACATCTCTCTTATATGCACAAGGCTACGGAAGGGGGGAAGCACTTAGAATTCAAATCTGGTTACCTAAAGCAGCTCACAAGGCAAGACCCAATGCTGCCAAGGAACATCCAAGGAATACAAAGCTAAAGAGGAGGTTCACCAAAACCAACAGTTCCACCTCCAACAAGACCACTCAACAATGGTGGATCCCAAAGAAGGTTCTGCAAGCATAAGGCTACTACGAGGGTGCTACTACCTTGTGGCTACCAAAAAAGAATGTAGGGACTACTGCAGCAAAACATAATTATGTTCCTAATCTACTCAAGAACAAAAGCAGTCAATACCACCTCACTTACAAAAACCAAATCAATACTGGAAACTACGCCTTACCAAGCCTGAAAGAGTCCAGGTGGAAACACAAGCTGACGCATCAATTGGACATCTTCAGAAGGTCTCGGACAGGAAGGGATACTCCAAACTGACATGGGAAGAAAAAGGCAAGTGGGTACCTTTACTCACTTCTATCTTAGAGGCAACACATCAAAAGGAGGACATTGCAACCGAATCAAGTTCAGAGTCTATTCCTCAAAACACAAGCAATGTCAAAGTTTGTCTTACAAAGCCGACAACTTTCAATTAGGCTCCTACACAAGTAGACTCCCTGACTATCAAGGAAAGAGCGTTCTTCCTACAACTCCAACTATTTGGAATGTCGTCGGCATTCTACTCTTTCCCTAATCAAATTCCACCCCCAGTGCAAGACTAGCACTTGTACTCTCTTAATAAGAACTAGAAGCCAGGGCACTTTTTTCCATTGGGTTTTTCCCCTCGGCCAAATCCGGTGTTTAGCACCAATGTTTTTTATTTTTTGTCCTTTTAATTTTCTTTCTGTTTAGTTTGTTTTGTCGGAATAAAACAGATACAAGCACCAAACTACATCTTCCGCTTCAGTACTGCAACTGACAGTCATACAATCAAGTGCAAATAATTCTTCAACAACCAGCGCTTTAACAAAAACAGGTGAACTCATGCCAATCTCTAGTGTTTTCTGTATTTTTCTTGTTGCTTGGTTGTTTATAAATTTCACTTTACTAAGCATGGCAATATGCATCTCCTTTGGTCTAGAGTAGGGATAGCATTTTAGTAGCTTTAGATTTTATAGTGTGAGTTTGACCGTAATTGTTTTTACCTGTTTAGCAATACAAAGTAATTAGTGTTTTGTGCTAAAGGTAGAGTTCCAGACCTAGGACAAAGAGACTAAATTAATCATAGGACCGTCAGTGGCTATCTTGCCCTTACTAGGACATTGCTTAGGGACAATCTAATAAACCTTCCATAACAAAAATTGGCATGACAAAAATAAAAGAAAAGTGTATATGTTTGTGGCCTATTGCCTTGTTATTCATGGTAGGCGAGGGAGGTCTATACCTTTCCTAGACCAATGCCTTGTGTAGCAAGGAATAGCCATACCACGGGTGCGCAAACATACTCTTGAAGAAAGCCCTGTCCAAAAAGAAAGAAAGAAAGAAAAAAGGACACAAAGGCACCAAGAGAAATGCTTGTCTAATCCAGGATGGTCGCCGCCGTTGTGCTTAAAATATTAAACCTTAACACTAAGCAATATCAAGAGTCTGCCAATACATAATTATGTTAGACTTATTAGTGTTGAACCGACATCTTTGACTTAGCATAGGCTAGGTATACTACTTGATAGTCCCTCGATTAACTGTTGTCTTTTGCCTTGTCTAAGCAATATCGAGTCTGCCAATACACTAAAATATTGCTTGTCTAAGCAATATCAAGAGTCTGCCAATACATAATTATGTTAGACTTATTAGTGTTGAACCGACATCTTTGACTTAGCATAGGCTAGGTATACTACTTGATAGTCCCTCGATTAACTGTTGTCTTTTGCCTTCTAGGAAAAGAACAATACATTTGGCATAAAACATTCTTTACTTTAGTTAGCTACAGAGGTAGTAATTATTAAGGCTTGAACAAACCTATTCAATCTCTACACTGCTTCAATGTTTCCTTCCTCTAGCTAATTGGACGTTTATTGCCATGTCTTATTCAGTAAAATTGCTTGTTTTGTTATTGTCTCTCAGTACTTTTGCTTTTTTTTAAAAAAAAGAACACACAAACCACCTATCGTTTTGCTTGCAAGTACACACTGGTGGAGATGCTACTCTTCCTTGGTATCTACGCGCTCGAGGATGTGCGCAAAATAAGAAGGGGGAATGTTGCGTGACGAGTGGTGATCAATGCAAGGATGCAACACAAAGATGCAAGCAGGAAAACAAGAGACTTGACATTCTTATTTAGGGCTCTTGTAAAAAGTTCCAAGTTGTAGGTGAGTGTGGGAGTGGGCTTGAGAATAATCCCACATGGGAAGTTTTGGGAGTTTTAGGAGTTTTAGTATAAAAAGTGGCTCATTTGAGAGCTTATGGACACATTGGGCTAAACTTATGCTTGACCTCTCTTGAGACTAGCTCTCCCTCTTGTTCATAGAGGTGCAAGCTCTTCTCTCTTCCCATCTACACTATTGTATGAGCAATGCTCTTCTAATTCAATGCAATGAGATAATGTTTTTCTCTCTTCTAATTCAATGCAATGAGATGATGTTTTTCTCTCTTCTCATTTCTATTCTCTAGTGTGCATGCTTCTTTGTTGATGCTTGTGGATTCTCTATTAGGCTTTGTGTGGTAGTGGATTCAAGCTTAAGCTTCTCCATAGCTTGTAGCTTATCCATAGGCAAGGCATTGCTTGAGTAGTGAATGAGAATGTATGATTATTTCAAGTTCCATTAAGCTTCAAGGTTTGTGTGCATGCTAGGGAAGTAAGTGCTTGAGAATGAAGTATGCTTTGAGCTTGTGAATGCATTAGCTTAGCTTTCTTCTTGTATTGGATGCATGAATGAGTGGGATGATGAGTGAATGAGCAATGGCAAGATTGAGCTTGTGTGTGTAAAGTCTATGTCAAGGTAGTGGTGTTCATAGCATTTTCTCCATTCGTGGATAAGCTTTTGTGCACCGGTACGGGTTGAATCCCTAGCTCCGAAAGGGATGCAAATCCCATTGGATTGAGCTACACACGGATCATACTACTCATGCTACAAGTGAGAGAGTCTTCTGTCTCTCCACTTTCCTTGTGTGGTCATCAATGAATGTCACATAAGACCTGCAGCCTCCCATAGACATGGTCTTCGTTGGACCCCATACATCTGAATGCACAACATCTAGTGCATTTCTGCTCACATATCTGTTACGTGGAAACACATGCTTTGTTTGCTTCCCAAATTGGCATGCTTCACATATTTTCTGCATACCTTCCACTTTAAACTTTGGCAGCCCTGTCATCACAGTTCCTTTAGTCTGCATAGACTTCATTCTCTGTACATTCACATGTCCAATTCTTTTATGCCAAATGTCTATGTCTGCAACAATTCCTAAACCATTTGCAAACATCCCAGCACTCATTTCAGGCATGTCTACATTCAACGTAAACATTCTGCCCACTCTGTTGCCTTTTGCAACCAACCTGCACTTGTCTTTAAAGTCTTCTCAACATAACAACCATCAGGGTTAAACCGAACCTGCAAACCTTGCTCAATCATCTGGCCAACTGAAACCAGATTCTTTGTTATGTTCGGAACGTGTTCGGAACGTGAAGTACATCTGCAAGGTACTTCACTTTGCCATCCTGCATAGACAATGGCACATCTCTAACATGGGCAATTGGATGAGCAGTGTCATCCCCTGTTTCCACAAAACCTGGTCTTTCCGGGTTTTTCATCTCCTTGAACCACTCCCCATGACTTGTCATGTGGTTCGAAGCACCTGAATCCACATACCATACATCATCTTTTTGTGCTGCTTCAACATTTTCAGACATGGCATTCACGACATGCCGCATAACAAACAACCTTTCATTATCTCATTATTTCTGCTTGAGGATGCATAGTTGTTTTGCTGCACTTTCCCATTTTGCATGTCAGCCTGCTTCTTATAACATTCTGCCTGCACATATCGAGGCTTACCACAATAATAGCATTCATGTGCATCATTATACTGCCTTTGCTAATTTCCATGGCCTCTTTGACTCTCCCTGCCTCTGAATTTGCCTCTTCCGCCTGCGTGTTGTTGTGTATTCTGGGACTGTTGTTGTTGCTGCTCTGCTGGGCCATAATTCTGATTACCTGTTCAGCCATCTCCTTGACCGCGTCCACGGACTCCTCTACCTCGTCCTCTTCTTGAACTTGTGTAGAAGGCCTGTTGCTCTGAACTGTTTTTGCTTTGTGAAGACTGTTGGTCTTCACCCAAGCATAGACACCAAATCTGTAAAGTTGGGAATGTTTTCCCGAGTCTGAATAGACGTCTTGAATGCCTTGTATTGTGGCTTGAGACCACATAGACAGACTTCCACCACCTTATCATCATCATCTACTGACACACCAATAGATGCAAGGAATTCCACAATACCCTTTATCTTCAATGCATAGTCATTCACAGACATGCTCTTTTTCTCCACAGTATGAAGTTCAACTGTATCTTACGTGCCTTGGTATTTGTTTCATAGAGCTTTACCAAGGTGTCCCACGCCTCCTTGGGGGACTTGGCATCCTGAATGTGCCCAATCATGGTGTCCTATATACTAATGGAGAGCCAATACATAACTTTCCTGGCTCCTTGGTTCCAGTCTTTAAACTCTTTCACATCTGCAGCAGCAGTCGGATTTACCGGTATCTCCGGTGCCTCTTCATGCTCACCTTCTATGTAGTCCCAATAGCCCTTTCCCATCAGGAAATTTGTCAACCTGGACCTCCAAGCATGGAAGTTATTCTTATCAAGCTTCTCAGCCACAATCTGGGTTATGCCATCATTTGACATCTTGCCAGACATACAATTTTACCAAAAATAGCACTCTAGTTTGTCCTGCACAAATTGCTGTATTTTCTGCAGCGGTACTGTAGTACTCTCAAATGTCACAACCAGTGACTTCAATGTGCATACATACACCCAACGGCAGCTGTTGACCTCTTTGCAACACACACTGTGTCTGCACAGCCAATCTGTCTTCCTGCAGTTCTTAAAACAGAGTTCTGCAGAGAATCGATTACTTACCCACAGTGCTCGAAATCGCCTGCTTTCTGAAAAACGGAGGTCCAGACACGCCCGAAACGCGTTTTCGGCCTAGAAAAATTTTATCCGATAGGACAGTATAGTTGCCCTATAGCTTTACTCCCGCGAAGAAAGCTCCTCAATCAGAGATCGTTTGCCGATGCCTCCCGTAGAGCTCCCGACAAGGGTGTAGTCACCAACACAAATAGGAAAGAGTAGTTGAAGCTCTTACCCTTGTACTGCTTCCTGTGGTTCTCTTGCTTGCAGCTCAGTCCTTAGCACAAACCAGGCTCTGATACCATGAAAAGATACAGGGGGGAAAAGAGCTTGAGCTCTTGCAAGCGCACACACAGACTCACAAAACCCTAATAGAGAACACACAAGGGGAGAGGCTAAAAATCTTCTTCTTCTTCACTCAACACTCAACACTACATATACAACACTACATATACAAGATAAGAGTACACATAATATGAAAGGTACTCAACCGATACATACACGGGTTCTCTATAGTTGAACCCAACTAAATGAGCTGGCGCTATAACTATGTCAGTCTCTAGAATGGCTGTCACATAGCATGTCATCCCACTGGCCGCATGTCACCCATGATCTCACCAACCATGCCAGTGGTATAAGTGTGGGGCCTATCCCCTAGGCGGGTCATCAGTGTCCACCGCCTCACTAGACGAGCTCGATATCTCAACACCTTATACCAGGCGATATTGGGCAAAACCTCAATGATATAGCCTATTGACTCTCTAAAAATCTCTCATTCTTAAAAAATGAGAAACAAGCAATTGATCTTGGGAAACTAATCTTACATCTAGGGATAGAAAATGGCATTAGACAGTCAATGGTGATAGTTCTAAGTTGGGGCATATGGCTTATGCAAGTGGCCCTGCCACTATAGCACACAAGGTAGTTCTCTCTCTCTCTCTCTCTCTCTCTCTCTCTCTCTCTCTCTCTCTCTCTCTCTCTCTCTCTCTCTCTCTCTCTCTCTCTCTCAAATAAAGAGAAGTGGGGAGACAGAACCAGTCGAAGAAGTAGTACTCCCAACTTCCACAAGGCATCTCCACTCACAAGACAACCTTCATTGCCCATGAAAAATTATTGGGACAAAATTAATTGCCCATGAAAAATCATGGGACACATGGAAATTACCATTCTAACATGCACATGTAATAAAAAACATAATCGCACAATTGGTGCATAAAACAAAATGGGCCTATACATATACAGAGGCCGTTTAACATTTTAAATACTCATGCGAGCATCAAAATGTTCATACCAACATAAGAACATCTTAATTGATATCACATAAGTACATAAATCACTGCATAAAATCACATTTTTGGAGCTCCTACATTTATGACACAGTCAGTGCCTTTATGCATCAACATAATCCTCTTGGTCATGTAATCCTTATTTGGATTAAGGTGTGCATGTCAAGACATCTCCAAAACTACATCACATTTTTGGAGCTTCTACATTTATGACACACTCAGTGCCTTTATGCATCAACATAATCCTCTTGGTCATGTAATCCTTATTTGGATTAAGGTGTGCATGTCAAGACCTCCAAAACTACAACACATTTCTACAAAGAAACTAAGAAGCTCTCTTAATGCTTGTAACCATGTATGTGAATGCACAACGTGCCTATCATATGCATCACATGAACATCATTTCCTTTGGATACATGACATGTTTCCATCTGCAGCCCTGGTTTAGGCATATGCACACCTATGGCTGCAACCATTTGTGTTGATACGAAACAAGAAAAGGAATACTTGATCCTAGCTTTGCATATTTTAGGCATATATGTGGTCTTTGTTTTGAGAGATGCATTGCACTTGGGGAATTGCTAAATTGTATGGGTGATGGGTGAGCAAGATATTGTGGAAAGATAAGAATGCCACATATGATATTGTATGGTGTGTGAGTGTTGACCAAAAGAGTGGAAAAGAGTGTGCCACATGGATGTACACATGTAAAGTGAGTTGAGGGCTATCTATATTAGAAGCCTCATTGTATGGTTCATATCATATGCAATAGAACTTGAGTTTAGTGTGCTACTCTCTCTCTCTCTCTCTCTCATAGATTTCTTGGTGTGGTTTAACCCACCTTAGTTATGCTTAATCTATGTTGCTAATCACCACGATCAATCCCATATTGAGTTTCTCAACATGGTATAAGAGCTAGGGTGGACTCTTGATCATGGTGCATATCTATGTATAGTTTTCTTGTTTATGAGGTTATTTGATTAAGCAATATTTTCATTTTATTATGAAAAAAATTAAGCACGCTCACTATCATTAGTATTGAATTTGGAGAGAGATTATGCTACTGGTGATTGGAGAGATCATGAAGCTACCGACAAAGCTGAAAATGTAAATTTCAGCATTATGAAAACTATTGAATCTACATCAACAACAAAGAAGATGCCAAGAAGTTTTTTGCCTCAAGAAAAGGAAGTTTGGTTCATTGCAATTTTGTCTCATTGAAGTGTTGATTTGAGTATGGGAAAATGCTCAATTTGAAAAGGGTTGCTATGTGAATGGGATTTGCGAATCCCATCACTTCTTACAATGGCAAAAGAAGCATGTTAAGGTACATGGATGCTTGGACAAGGCTAAGCAAGGTTGTGGGCTTAAGATGGGCCCATGGTGTGTGTACATCAATGAAAAGGATGTGTTGAATCACTTATGAATAATAAGTGAAGTTTGGTGGAGGCCATTGAAGGCTTTCATAATTGATTTTGCACACCTAAGGCTTGGTTTCTTGAGAGAAACTTGTGAAGAAGCACCCTTGAAGTTTTGTATGCATGGAAAAGCATGCAGAGTTGCAAGTTCATTTGGGAGCTTGCAAGGCCATGTTAATGGCTTGTCATGGGAGATGCTATACATTTTGGAGCTCAATGTAGCCATGCTAATGGTTACTTGAAACCTCAAGAAGAGAGGTTAAGGGAAGATTGGAGTTGTATAGCAAAGAGAGAGGTGTAAGTAAGGAGCTCATTGGGGATCTCATGATGACCATATTAATGGTTTTTTAACCTCATGAAGGGGTTTTAGTCAAGGTGGTAAAAGCGTGATTGTTGCATGTACTCAATTCCATATGGAGTCCTTGTTCAAGAGAAAAAAGAGTAGGCTAGAAGTCTCCGCAAAAACGAGTGACTTCAATCGCAATATATTTTTACGAAGAGGTGACTGTAGCTACACTCAACTGAGAGAAAGAGTGAGCATGAAAGAGACGTGTGGACAAGCCATAATGGTCACAGTGGACTAGATGCTAGAAATTGGAAGATAGTCCTCCACTCTAATGAAAATGGCAAAGCGTAGCAGAGGAGCGACGATGAAGAAACAACTATGGTGTTTAAAGCTCACAATTGTGAGCTTTGGCTATGGCGGCATAGAAAACCTCCACTCCAATGAATGAATAGCAGGCAAGTACAACATGCAACGAACAATAGGCAGTAGTGACACAACTACAAATCACACAAAGGCAAGAGAGAATAATGGTGGCACGTATGGCCAAGAGGTAGCTGACAAACAGATGCGCAACAAAGAGAGAGTGCAAACAGGTGCCAGTAGCTTACGTGGCCACCGTCACCAGTTGTTGAGAGAAAAAAGCAACGATGACCAACGAGTGCTAGCTCATCTCGTAGAGCGTTAGTCTCTACTCCCAAGGTCTTGTGTTCAAGTCTTGGGGGCCTCGTTAGGTACCTACCCTTGATGGGTTGATTATAAGCATGTATGATGGGTTCGCCATCCCCGGCGGGGCCGCCTCCTCCAACTCACGGAGGCTGGGTGTGTGTGTGTGTTTCTAAAATTTCATGTACTTTACCTTCGAAAAACAAAAAGCAACGATGAATCATTAAGGTGGTTAATGGATAGAAGATAAGGTGGTTGTGGTTTAAAAGAACCATCAAATAAGTACAAGTTCACATGGAAAACATAATAATCATCATGGGGCCATTCACATGTAATCTATTTGGTTGAGATCATAAAGGTGCCAAGAGGAGACATGGTGTGGCCATGAGAGTCACACTTTGACAAACTGGGTGAGCTAAAATTTTGGCAGCCAAGGGAGTCGCATGGTGTGCTCATAGGAGACACAAGCAGAATTGCAATTATCACATAAAATTTATGTCCCCTTGAAATACCAGGAAAATATCAGCTTCACTGGGAAAAAGCTGTGGTTTATTTCTTGCTTGGGCTCACTGCCCCCACCAGCTGTGGCCAAAAGGCATTGAATTTTTTTTCTTTACCCATGGTATGAGGGTAACCGTACCCAAGATCACCGAGAAGCTCAAAACAAGTAGATGTATGCATGTGTGATTCTCGATGGATTTCAAGATGGTTGTGAGAGTAGCCGGCTCTCACAAGTGATGGTGTGCATGGGTTGGTGCCTTTCTTGAACACTGTGGTGGTTCAAAAAGGATGAGGGTGGATTCGCTCGAGCAAGTGGTGCTCAAACAAACTTGGTGTCTATGTTGGGTAGATACAGCACACGCACGACACGTGCGAGTGGGTCTAGATGTGTCTAGCCACATGATGACACTCCAATTTATCATTGAGGGGGAAGTGTTGAGAGGAGATGCATTGCATGTAGGGAAATGCTAAATTGTATGGGTGATGGGTGAGTGAGATACACCTCACTTAAGAGGGGGTGTTGAAATATGTAAGCTCGGTTTATGCGTATGTGGAAAGCACCCTAGAGGTGCAAGATATTGTGGAAAGATAAGAATGCAACATATAATATTGTGGAAAGATAAGAATGCAACATATAATATTGAATGGTGTGTGAGTGTTGACCAAAAGAGTGGAAAAGAGTGTGTCACATGGATGTACACATGTAAAGTGAGATGACGGCTATCTATATTAAAAGCCTCATTGTATGGTTCATATCAAATTAGGAAAAATATGGACTACAAAAAGGGCCCTGTAAGGATTAGCTTAAGTTGCTAATTTTTTGGGTTTAGAATGCTAAACTTGGCTCCATAGTAGGGGACAAGCTAATGAATACCCTACTTTTGAGTCCCTTTTTAGACTAATAACTCTTAGATTCTCTCTTATTCTTACTCTAGGGTCCACTCACTTTTTAGAAAAGTTATCACTATTTCTAGAGTCCATTCTCATTTTTGGAATTTTTTATGTGTGAGAGCCCTTGGACCACTTGCCCTTTTTATGTGGTCCCACACTTCTC
Organism: Cibotium barometz; assembly: GCF_041138505.1. Lineage (NCBI taxonomy): Eukaryota > Viridiplantae > Streptophyta > Polypodiopsida > Cyatheales > Cibotiaceae > Cibotium > Cibotium barometz. The sequence continues at coordinate 5,415,136 of NC_141096.1, read as the reverse complement.
TCTTCCCCAAATTTGAAAAACGCAGATCAAAGAGATCCTAAAACTAGGGTTTTTTAAAAATTTTAAAATTTAACATTTTTAAATAAAAAAATGTCCCCTCAATCATATGTAACCTCCAAAAGTACCTTTTCAAGGTCACTTTCAGTTAATAACTACCTCTTCAAGCTCCATACCTTTTCCATCATATCTCATGCATTTATATGTGGTCCCATGCCTCTCTCTTCCCCAAATATGAAAAAAGCGGGTATAATTGAGGGACCCTAAAATTATTTTTTTTTTGAAATTTTTAAAATTTAACATTTTTTAATAAAAAAAAGGGTCCCTCAATTATATGTCACCCTCAGAAGTACCTTTTGAAGGTCATTTTCTACAATAACTATCTCATTTTCTTTTAATCATCTTTTCATCTTACTCTAATCCTTCTTTCATTGCTGACCTTAGTCTAAGCCATGCCTTATTTAGAATATATTACTAACACAAGAAAACGTAAGACATATCTTCATATTCGTGTAGAAGTTCGTGTAGAAGAGGAATATGCATCAATGAAACGTCCTTACATAAGACAACCATTGGATAATGCATCCACTTCTTTACTTAGGACTCAGGGAAAGAAACATGTAGACTTATGGGTTGATGGTGCGATCTATCCACGTGACCCATTAACCTTAGATAACCCACTATTCATTGATCTGACTAGTTTAATACGTCACATTGGTGATGGAGAAAATGGGCTTCTTGGATATTGTAAAATACATACACATCAAATTTGCATCTTCAATCAAATATTGAAGATTTAACAAAATAAGTGTAAAATCTAGAGAATAGGAATAAAGATGAGGGGATACAAATCAAGGAACAAGAGAAAGAATTAAATAAGCTTAGACTCAAATTAGATCATATGAAGAAAACCCTAGTTGGTGCAAGGGAACACCAACGACAACTATAAGAAATTGATAGGCTTGCAAAAATAGGCAATGGTGCTAGGAAAAGGTGAATCATGGCAACAAGGTGATTAAAAATAATTAAGTGTTGATGAATAATTTTAATAAGGCAATGGTGCTAGGAAAAGGTGAATCATGGCAACAAGGTGATTAAAAATAATTAAGTGTTGATGAATAATTTTAATAAGAGTTCTACAACTAACACTTTTCTTCAACATTTATATTTCAGGAACTTTTTGATTGATGCATCGGCCGGGGAATTCACAAACAAATACCCAGAGTCTTTTGAAAGCTTGCATTAGGAAGCAGGACATGTTGGCTATTGTTCGTGACTCCAATTACAAGGGATTTCGTGATGTTTTGACGAAAGATATCATAAAAGACAGTGAGAGAATTTTGAGTGCAAATGATATTCAAAGTTCCTATAACGAAGCAGGTATAAGTCGCAAAGGCTATGAGTCCATCCATGCCATCAGAAAGGAGGCCCTTCACAAGTGAGGGATCAAAAGCCACTTACTTCCACCTCTGTACAAAGTTGCATTGGCAAAGAAGACAAACAATGCACATGTAAGATCCCTTGTCGGTGAGTATTTCCATGTGGAGGGAACAAAAGTATTGAAGGACAAATCAAAGGGTGATATCAAAGTAGATTACGATGCCTTCAACAACATTTTTGTGGATTTAAAGAGACTTCAACAAGCAATGATCAAATTTTATAAAGTCTCTCATGAAGGTTAGGATGAATTAAACTTTCTTATTCATGGGTGAAAAAACAAATAGCACGTATATCTAATTATGTGTTGCTTCATGATTGTAGAGTCTATGGGAGTGGTCTCTTTCATATTGAAGCTAGATGAGTATCAAATTGTCAAAGGGCACAGATTGGAAAGAATGGGACTTACACTCATGAATGAGGCAATGATACATGCAAAGGACAAGGACAAGAACAAGGTGCCTTCTTTTAGTGTTCGATCTAAAAAAGACAATTGGTGGTTAGGAGCTTTTGAGGTGCCAAAGGAGAACCATAAAATGCTAGATTGGATTCCTCAAAGATGTCCTTAGATTGTTAAGGTCATCAAGCAACAAATAAATGGTGGAACAACTTGAAGTTCCATGTGTGGGTACATTTGTAGTGGATTGGCATTTAGGAGGAGATTTGAAAACAATCAAATGTATGCTTGGTTGTGACACAAGTGCTACCTCTTTACTTCCTTGCCCTCTATGCATGAATAAATCAAAGAAAAATTCAATGTGCAAGAAGGAAGATGAATTACGATGGATTGATGGAGTCATGTCATGTAACTTGGAAGCACCGCTAGACAAGGATGCAAAGGATCCTACATGGGATCCCATTATTTCATTCCCATGTGAAAAAATTCACTTCTGCACATTACATGCTATGATGAGAATATTTGATAAGTTGCTCAAATTGCACATTGACTTTGCATTCACTATGAAGCCAGCTGCTCGATCCATGGAAGCCATTTCCAAAGTGGAGGATCTACTCAACTCTCTAGGGGTGCATGGAGGAAACATAAAAAATAGTGAAGGATGCAAAGATGTCTGAAGATAATCACGTTGTGGCGGCACATCAAGTATCAATGAGTGGAGAAAAGGCTAGGCGTTTTTTGCACAACATGTCGGGGAAAAACTCCAAAGCAAGATGGGAGTTGTGGAAAGAGTTATGCAAGTGTACGATTGATTGTGAGACAAGGATGCACATCTTCGTAATAAGTGGGCAAAGGTTTGGGCTTGTTTTGACAAGATGGTGTCGATCATACTGTTGAGTACTACCAACGTTAAACAACGAAGCATATTCAAGACAACAGTCATTGAGTTTACTCAACTGGTCATTAACAGTTGGAGGGAAACATCAATCACCCATTACATGGTACTTTTTTGTTATTATGAAGTTGTTATAATCTATATGTATTTATAATCACTCACGCAATTGCTTGTTTCCAGCATATTGTTTACGCTTATGGATCATAATACTTGGAAAAGTATGGTTCCCTCGACATGTGGAGCACCCAAGGGATGGAGAAGTCACATTATAAGGCAAAGGGAATCTATTTCAAGAACACTCATCATGGTGGAGGGGTGACACGAACAAATAATCTCATTGAAATGTTTGATTGGTTTTTCTGATACACATTGAGTAGAAGCTTATTGAAGGAGAAAGCAAAGGCATCTCAAATTGCAAAAGCAGTCTAACTCCGCATGAAGGAGACCAATAAGGCTAAATGGAACCAAAGTAGTGGGCCAATACGCCATGCTGTATGGCGTGCTACAATGGTTAGAAATGGAAAATTTTGGGTGAAACATTAAATTATAAAGGACATTATTTTTTTTGGTTTCACACTAAATTTTCATTTTTAAAAATTTGACCTAATTTTAAAGTGCCTATAATAAGACTCTATGGCCTCATTTTTGTCATTTCACTTTCACACTTCCTCACTTTCTCGCCCAAGGACATAATATTCCACCTCCGCCGAGAGGGCAACGTGTTGGGAAGACCCTCCCTACCAATATGGGACAAGGAGACTCTACAACTGAGGGGAGCACGCCTCAGATTCTATATTTATAAGCACCACCACAACAGCAGGTAGCAGAACCTCCACCACAACCTCGCTGTGGTCGCCCCAAGGGACATGACTGAAAGAAGGCTCCGCATCCTCCAAGGCCTCAGAACTCGAATGTGCCTCCATGTGCACCAAGGAGGAGTTAAGGCACTCTACGAGGCGATACGAAAATTTGAAAAATCTATGGATCTCCTTATTCCCAAGGCACCTTTCACACGTCTTGTAAAAGAAATCCTATATAGTTACTCTCAAGACTATCGTGTGCAAAGCCTTGCCTTGGGAGCTTTACAAAGAAGCTGTAGAATCTTTTTTGGTGACCTTTTTTGAGGATGTAAACCACTGTGCTATCCATGCCAAGAGGGTTACTATAATGACGAAGGATCTTAAATTAGCTAGACTTTTACGTCGTCAAGACTTGTAATCAGCAGTGCTGATATGTAAAAACTTTTCTTTATCACCAACAGAAAGCTCAATTTTTCTTTGTCTTGTCTCATTTTAATCTTGTGTAGTCATGGATTTTTATTTTGGAACACATTTTAAAATTTTTTAGTTTGAAATATTTTACATTAATGTAACATGTGTAAAATTGAACTCAATTGCACCATGTTTCTCACTCTAAGTTATAAAACACAAAAGTGTAATTTTTTGTAAATTCTTCTAAAGAGTTTACAAATTTATAAATTTTTTTTTGTTCATTTGAACCACAGAATTGAATTCTGAATGTGAAACAAAATTTTTCAAGGAAAACTAGATTTTTTTTCAAATTATCCAAAACATTTTTTTAGAGCATGTACAGGCCTTCCAAGTCTTCACCTAGGCTTCGGGGAGGCTGCATGTGCCTAGAAGGGCTTAGGCCAGCACACACGAAGCGACCTGGGGGCTAGACAGGCAGGGGGAGGGCTTGGAAGGCCTGCCTGTCTGGCCCCAGGTCACCTCGTGCACATACAGCCCACCCCCACCCCCTCCCCCTCCCCCACCCACCCCCTCCCCCCCCCCCCCAAGGCATGGGGGAGGGCTTGGAAGGCATTTATAGGCTCTAAAAAATGTTTGGGAATGTTTTTTTAAAATTGATTTCAAGTATAATTATAAAAAACCAATTAATCAATATAAACTTAAGTACAAAATTGAACTCACTCCATTAAATTACAAATTCATTTAATCAATTGCATAGTAAAAAAAATCACTTTATGTAAAATTCAACTACAAAAATTAAAATTGCCCCCCTCATAGATAGTTCAAAAAAGTGTATTTTTATTACCAAAACAAGATTACATGATAAGCTTTACAATTTACATCCTAGTTTTTTCAATCTTTTGATAGCTTCTTTTGAGGCCTTGCGCCTTCTCTTGTTAAGGGGAAGAGTGCCCGCCATGATGGAATCTACAATGCATGCGGCATCTCTCTCTCCTACACTTTTGGCAATGGTTGTATTGACAAGGACCTTGGGAGCGTAGCCTCCTTGAAAGGTTGCAAAAACAGCCGACTTACTAATGATGAGGATAATTTTCTCCGCATTCTTAGAGATGCTAGACAAACACAACACTTTCAATAAGGCCTTGAGAGCTAAAAGTTGGAATCCTCCCATAGGGCTAAAATCATTGTGGTCAACCACAATGTCTTTTGTAGGAATACGACCCATGTAATGGGCCAATGCAGAGTTAGTTCTAAAGGGATCCCTTGTGCCACCCTTTCAATGTGCCCAGGCATCCAACTCCATGACATGTTGCATACAAACCACATTTTAGTAATCAATCATGCCATGAATAGGAGTAAACAATTGGGGATTATTAACTTACCGAGTGTAGTTCATCAGATGCTATCACATCTGGCTGCTTGATGTTGATCGATGACTTGTGCTCCTCCAATTGTTGAGAGGAGGCGAATGCACCAAGCTGACTTGGGGCAAGCTAGCTTGTACTTCTTTGAATTCCTCCTCGGGCACCTGACCTTTTTCAGCTTCTTGCACCGTACCATCAACTGGTACAAGTTGCTCCGTCATGTATTGAGAGGATTTGTTGTCAAGTGGATAATCTAGCCCAATGGCAAGGAGAGACAAGCACTCATCTTGCTTTACTTTATACATTTTTTCTAATTCCTACAAGAGGAGAAACTCTTCTCCATCTACCACTACGGAGCTAAGCGTACTTAGTGCTAACTCGGGCATATCTGGGGGCTGCCCCTATGTCATCGGCTTCATTCGTGGGTGCATCCACAGTCGTGCTGATGACCCTTCTCCACTGGCCTGTGAGGCGGTACCTTCAATTATTTTTGCATCTTCGTGTTGTTGAAGAAGAACCAAGGCCATAGCTTGCTCCACCACTTGATCAAGGAGCTCAGGCTTTGGATCTACCTCCTTGCCCTTAACTAAATCGGCCAAGGGAATGTCACCGACCTCCTCAACCTCATCATCGGAGTCTTGTTCATTCAACATGAAAATGAATGTTGAGATCCATGACAAAAAGTTGGTGCCAATCTTTCCCTTACCAAGGGCAGCCATCTCCTGAGTGGAGAGCACCTTGAAGTGCCCATCTTCTTGTACAACTTGTTGGTACCTATGCAATCTCTGAGGATAGTTTGCATCGGTTTTATTGATATAGCGTAGAAGCTCGCAAGGGACCCACAGAGTGTTACTATTGGGGATGATCACAGAAAAGGACTTTATGTAGGTTTCCATGTACTCCAAGGTCTCCTTGTAGTCATGTTCAGCGAGGAGGATAGTTGCTTTGAAGTCAATGGTGCGAGAGAAAATGTGAAATAACTCTTGCTGGGGCCAGCCCACTCATTTCTCTCTAGGAATGCAAGAAAGTTCTCATACGCCATGGAATGATCCATTAGAATCGCGATGAGAGTGCAAGCCAAGATGTAGGGAATATATGCTAGCAAAGTGTATGCAAGTGCTAGTGATACAAATGACAAAAACGAGGGACGTTCCCTATTTATAGAAAAAATCAAGGTTTGAAATCAAGAATTTCACACTGAACGAAAAAGGGCCGACCACCCAAAATACTTTATTAAATGTAGTCATTTTAATTAAAATACTTAATCCAAGTAATTTATTTAATGCAACGTATCCAAATAATAAGTTTGTACAAACTTATCCAAATTAAACTTATTGTGATCATTTAAGCTTGATCCAAATAGTCCATGCCATTCATTACATTATCGACCAAAAAGGGAAATTTATTTGGATTACAATGAAAAACAATTATATTGACGTATATTCTTGTAGAGTTTTGATTTCAAGTATCACACTTCGATACTTGAAAGCATGCTCAAATTTATACATCCGATTCCACTACGAGCGATGGATGAAACCCAATCATTAACCCTGAATCTCTCTCCAACCGAAATACCTTGCTCATTCCTAGAGTTGTTAAGAATATACTCAGAGATGGAATCACTGGGTCTCCTATTCGATGTTTCCATGGCTGAGAACTTGCTTACAAGAGGATAAAGTGATTTAAGTAGGATTAGAGGAGGAATAGGGAGGTTAGAAGGTTGCCAGAGTATTAGACAAGAGCTTAGAGAGCCATTAAACCTTGCAACAAGATTTACAAGTGGTTAGAGAGGGATTAAAGAGGTTATAGCAAGATTAGTAGAGATATGGAAGCTTGCAAGAGGGTTAGAAACTTGCTCTACAAGATTAAGGAGAGATTAAAGACACACAAGAGGATTGGAGAGAGATTACAAGCTCACAACAAAGATTAGAAAGATATTAGAAGGTTGCAAGCAAGATTAGAGAGAGATTAGAGAAGTTATAGCAAGAATAGTAGAGATATGGAAGCTTGCAAGAGGATTTGAAACTTGCTGCAAGATTAAGGAGAGATTAAGGACATGCAAGAGGATTAAAGAGAGATTACAAGCTTACAGCAAAGATTAGAAGGTTGCAAGAAAGATTAAAGAGGGATTAGAGAGCTCTAGGACTAATGGTTTGCATGTGTAATCAGTTTAAGAGCATAGAAAGGGGATAGGAAGATTGGAGAATCCTTTTTTCACTATAGAATAATATGGGAGCATTTTTTGGGGATAAAATCACATTTTTGGAGGAGTTTTTTTTCCCAATTTTTAGGGTTACTTTTTGGCTATGCAGGTCTAGTAGGGCCCAAGGGAGGTGAAGTTACACTAGTGAGGCTACTAGATAAAAAAAGGTGATGTGATTGGGGTTACTAGGGGGACAAGCCTAAAGTATATCAATAAATACCTCTACTTTAGGTCCTAAAGCTAGTGGATAGAATGTGTACTCCCCTCCCTCTCACTGGTCCAAACTTGATTAAAATGTCATTAAAATTAATCCTTAAGGACCCTTTTGGTAGTACATATTTCCCCTAATGATATGCAATAGAACTTGTGTTGAGTGTGCTACTCTCTCTCTCCCTCCCTCTCATTGGTCCAAACTTGATAAAATGTCATGAAAATTAATCCTTAAGGACCCTTTTGGTAGTACATATTTCCCCTAATGATATGCAATAGAACTTGTGTTGAGTGTGCTACTCTCTCTCTCTCTCTCATAGATTTCTTGGTGTCATCATTTAACCCACCTTAGTTATGCTTAATCTATGTCGCTAATCACCATGATCAATCCCATATTGAGTTTCTTAATAGTCTTTCCTACCACATTTAAAGCATCCCTTTTCTTTCAATTGATATGTCATTTTACTATCGCGATAATTGGGGAGAACAAATCACTTGCTACCCAGCTTTCTTTCTTGGCTATCTAGGTGATTCATCTTTTGCTTATCCTTTTTCCACATTGATAAGGAATTTTCTAATTTAGACCAACTCTTGATCTCCATTTAGATGCAATTAAGATTTACTTGGATTCCTCGCACTTCACATACAAGTTCTCTATAGCTATGGCATAATAGGTGACTTGTTGGATAGTATGGTTCGGGTAGACTTTAAGACCCTATTGGATGATAAGCATGAGCACTGTAACCTTGTGAAGCACTCTCAAAACTTTGCAATCTATGAGGCACAATTGACTTGCCCTAATCTCGGGATAGCTAATCCCACTCTTTGTGCACATTCTTCTTTTATTTGAAAGCACAAATTGTGTATAAAACATTTCTTTAAAACTAGCCCATGAAGTTACCATAGTGCTAGCAAGCTTCTTGGGGCGAACCACTAATCACTTGCAATATCTTTCACGCGCATTCCAACAAGCCAGACCTATGACTTAAAATGTGATTTCAAATTGCCTAATGAAAGAAAGAGATTTGTTTGGATCAAAGCTTACCATGAAAGTTTTCCATTGTTTTTGTTTACCACATTTGAACTCCTTGATCTCACGTACCTGCATAGGGTTAGTTGGCCTAATTTGTAGCTAGAGGGCCCAAAGATTAGAAAAGAAACTTGTTAATAGTGGCCTAATGTTATAAACACTTATAAGTGATCTCTTTATGATTTTATGGGGGATTACTATATAAGTGGAATGAGTGGATCTATTGTATGTATTATTCTCTTGAGGACAAGATTGGTATGTACCTAGACCATGGGATTCATTCACTTATGGGTCTATCCATCCCAGATGCAGATAGCTTATTGGTGACCTTTGCTAGGAAAACCTTGGTTAGGACACCAAGGTTGACATGCATGATTCTGTGTGATGGATAGTAGCCTTAGCCCTATTCTCAGGGGTTATCCTAGCAGGATCTATGGTTGGGTGGTGAGCCTAGCCTGAAAACCTAAATTTGGACTACTGACGTGTGTCTCATGTTTAGGAGATCTTGGGAGGAGGGAAACTTGGCTTTCCTCATGTGAACCCCTTACAATTGCTATCAAAGCGCCCTAAACTGACAAGAGGCATGAAGATGAAGAACCAGAGCAAGATTTATATGAAGGTTCATCGCTTTTATTGGGGGTTTAAGCAAAAAGCACGTACTCCTCTCTCTTGCTTTTAGGTTTTTGGATTCAAGCTCTTGAGAGATAGGAAACATGGGTGTGTTTGGTCCCAAGGGAGAAGGAGAAGAGAGCCCAATTGTATGCATAAATGCTTTACTAGGTTGATGTTTTTTTGACACGTGTATGTACACATGTAGAGAACATGTGTGCATGGTTGGTTCCAAGGGAGAAGGAGAAGAGATTCCAATTGTATGCATAAATGCTATATTGATGTTTTTTTAATGGGCACGTGCGTGTACGTTGAGAAAAGTGGCGCCTAGTGTAGCACTAGGATATTTCCACAAAATGGATAGACTGGAGGTCCTTCATCACCTTAAGGTTTTGGGGTCTGGATGGCTAGACCAATTTGTGGAAACCGCTAGTTAAGCATGCATTGGGTGAACACAACTATCGCCCCACCCCCCACCCCCCACCCCCCCCCCCCCCCCCAAAACCCAATTTCCCATATGGTATTAAAGCCAAGTTATTTAACCCACAAACCTCTAGTTAAACACTATTATTAATCTCTAATCTCTCTTGTTAGTGCATAATCTCCTATTTTTAACATTATGAAGAAACCCCTTATTAATAGAGCAAGCCATTCTCCCTTCACAAGGCATCATTACCTAAATCATCATTTGAAACAACGAACTAGAGGAGCTCTAGGCACTACTCTACAAGTTAAAACAATTGGGTGAAAACATAACATTTTTAGGGTAGAATCATGCTACTATATATCAGATGCCTTTCTATTTCGGGGAAGTCATTAGTTCAACCTCTTCAATTCAACCTCTCCAACTATAAATAGACCTAATTCTTGAAAGGTTTGGCACCTTCGCAATACGCCTAAGATGTCAAAAATCATTTAAAAAAAACGACGCGTGTTTGTTGATTTCCACTCTATGCACAAACAAGGAATTCTTCTGCCATTTCCATGATTAAACCTTAATTCTTTACCATCAAGCTTGGTTTATAGTGGTCATTTTGAAGCTAACTCATTGTCATTTCAAGCTCCATCATCATTTGTGGGTCCTTCTCTCATCATTAGAGAGATTGAAGTGCTCCAAGTCACATAACATAAACACCAAGGGAGTGTTCTTCTAATCATTGTTAATCTTGCTCTATTTTGATGGGAAGAGTTTAGACACTATCCTTTGTGGTAGGACCTAACCTCAATATGCGAAGCTCATGTGAATCATCTACTAAGAGTCACATTAAAAAGAAGATCAAGAAGAAACCACATTACTATGCTTATGTGAGGGCCATGGGTTTATGTGAATTTTTGAGCACCAATATGCATTTGTATGATGAAGGGAACTTTGAGTAGACACATAATAAGTACACAAGTATTGTAAGGGACTAGACACTACCTTGAGAAACATTATCTCAAAGGTGAGACCTTCCTTGTCTCTTTCACATGGCTACCACAATGAAACTATAAAAATGTGAAGGACATAGCTTCCACACTTGTTGTTAAGTTTACTCTCATGAGAAAAGGCTTATGGAGAATAGCTTTTGGCAAGGAGAAAAAGCCACATACATTGAGGCCATATGGATAGCCAAAGATGAAAAGGGTCTTGCTGTCATTGCCTTAGTACGTAGTGACCATTTCATCCAATATATTGATGGAAAAGAAACCTCTTTTGAGACATGGGAAGAGTTGGAAAAACTTTTCAGTGTCCAAACCAAAAGTTCGAGGATCACCCTACTCATTCAACTTTTTGATCTTAACATGAAAAGAGAAGACATTCACCTAAGGAGGTAAGAAGAACTCGAAGGTAGATAAATACATTCACGGGCTTGATTCTAGGAGATGGTGGCCACTTTATGGTGCTACAATCAGGGGAGATAATGTAGGAAGCTTAAATCACTCAATTAATCATAGATAAGTGTGAGATAATCTCGTACGCTTGCCTATATGAACATCTAATGCAAAGTATAAGATTATTTGATCATCATTTTGTTGTCATTATGCTAATTTTCATATGATTAGTCTTAAGCGCCATGTGATTAGTCTTAATATCTATCTAGTAGTCTCATATGAGGTTAATTCTAGTCCATTATCCTTAACCTCACGATTAATTATTCTAGTTCAATGCATTAACCCTTCCAATCACTTAAATCGGCCTTCACTATTTTCACCTTGAGCAAATCAGCTCAGATCTATAGTTGTGGAGCATTCTACTTATTTTGCAAAGCCTTCACACATCTTATCAGATACTCTAAGCAACATCAAGAACCAGATCTAGCTGAAAATTATCATATCTGGAGGTGACGTAGATTTGACACAAAGCAGAATGATGGTCCAAATCATTCATAGCTCGTAAAATTAGGCATACAGTCTTTTAATTCATACTTCATGCTTGCTGTGATTGAAATCTGAGGCCAATTCAGCAAGCATTTAGTTCGATTTGAGGAAATCTGCACATCAATTGCTTGACCATGAACTCCAATTGTTTGCGATTCTCCAATCGACCCAACTGTGCCGACTGCTCCTCCAATCGACCAACTACAAGCTGTCGATCTGACTACACTTTTTTTTTTTGGGTCACAGCCTGCACGAGAAATCGACCGATTACACAGTGATTCATCTCTTAAATCACCTGATAATTGCTCCACAAATTGCACCATTCATCTAGGCGATTGATGATTTATTGATCTGGCATTCCAATTGTCTGATTCTTCCATGAATCGATAATTCATCTCAACAATCATCCGATTCCTCCTCAAATCGGCAATCCAACTTACCAATCGTCCATGCATCAACTCTCCAGTCGTCCACAATTATTGATCCAACTTGCTGATTGCATTTTTTTTTTTGGGACAATGGGGTTTTTGGGCTTTTATACATCATGTAAATCTTTAAGCATGCTCATTAATCATTTGTACAAGGGAAAGACACTGGTCTTTGAAGCATATTTTTTGCATTACCATTTATAAGATATGGGCATTGGTGAGTGGAAAAAAGAACACGGAGACAAGCCTCTATAGCTTCCCACTCCCCCAACCTTGGAATCACTAGCACAAAACAGGGGCGCCACAGTGAAAGCAAACACCCAGCAAACACATACACTTCCACTATGTGCATGACGAGGTAATCGAAGGCTGGCACAAAGTGCGCTGTGAGAGTGTAAACCCGTGGACTACACCACCAAACACGTCAATCACGCCTTCTCCTGCAAATCAACACACACAAGATACTAACACACAACCATAGCCAGATATATCACCAGTATCATTCAACTTTGATTCCCAGTCAACACTTCATACAAGCTTCTTCCGACACAGAAGCTTTTCCTCACACAACCATCTGACATACACAACACCTTCACATCAACACACCAGATGTATACTCACAAGGCTGTCCCCCATTCATCTTGGCTAATCCCTCTCTCACTTCTTCTCAGAACATCATCACCTCAGTCTTTGAGCTGCCTTTAGACACCAGCTGCAGCTAGCCAACAAAACACACCTGCAGCGCTACCAGCACAGTCTCTGTTTCTCTGTAATTGGCGCCACCCTCGCCTTCCTTTAGAGTCGATGTGCTCTCTTCCTCTTTCCCTGCAGTCGACACACCTCTCCTTTTCTATTGTCCCCACGCTTCTTCCAGCTGCACGCTCTCCTTCCTGGCCTGTAGAGTTGCCGCCAGCCTTCTCTTCTATTGCCCACGCTGCAGTTGATGACCTCTCCTCCTCTATTGTCCTCGTCGCTACAGTCGACGCCCGTTACCAGAGGCGGCCCACTCAGCAAACGAACTTCTTCTCTTCATCGCTACCAGCCGACCTTCCTTGTCTTCGCAGCTTCAGTCGCCGCCACCTCTTCTTCTCTACCTGCGTGCTACCATTGCATCCGGCGCCTCTCTGCTGTCCCCGGCCTGCAGTCGACGCTCTTCTTTGTTGACGTGTGGCCCCTCCCATACCTTTGGCGCGTGCAGTGAGGGGCAACTTGCCAGGGCATTATTGGCAGCTGCCACCTTCCCTTATTTTCTAGAACCTTCAAGCCTTAATTTTTATATTAAGCTTAATTCGCTTAAGGCTGTTCACACTGCCTTAAGTTACATCCCATAAATACCATTCATGCTATTTATCCTTTGCCCAGATCGCATTAGCCCTCATTCCCACCATAGAGCACCACCTATCATAAGGACGTTTCCCACTGGTAGCCATACACACTGCTGCAATGAAAAAAAGCTTCAAACCTCGAGCACCTGCTCCCAAAAAAAAACATGCATGTACTAGCCTACTACAAAACCATCCACTCTATACACCTGCCAGGGTATTCAGGGCAAAGTCTTTTACATGCCATGCATCCCATATGTACACAAGCCCAAAACCCTTTACAAAATTTTGCCTAACAGGCATCATCATGAACTTATTGGAAAAATGTTTTATCATTGCCCACATAATCAAACATAGATAACTCCAAGGTCTACATCGACATGAAGAACGAGATTCGAGAAGAAGAAGAAGCTGATGAAGACCAAGAGAAGAAGGCCTTTCATGAGGCCAACTTTGGGGATAAACGGACCTTATAGATCAACAAAGGCCAGCCCAACGTTCTAAGCTTGTGTAAGCATAGCTAGTATCCTACATGGGCAAAGCATTGGTCATCATAATTGGGTAAGACCATAGAGCACCAGATGCTTTAGCACTCCAATGCCCAAAATCTATCAGTGCTATTAGAGCCATGGGTTGAAGTTTAACCTCTGGGCCATTAGAGAAGCCAAGTTGATCCTCTGAGCTAAGAATGCATGGACAAGTTCAACCTTTGAGTTAAGAAAAAGTGGACAAGTTGAACCAACATGGGGGAGTGTTGAGAAAAGTGGTGCCAAGCGTAGCACTAAGAAATTTCCACAAAATGGATAGACCGAAAGTCCTCCATCACAAGGTTTTGAGTTCTGGATGGCTAGACCAATTTGTGGAAACCTCAAATTAAGCACGCATTGACGTGAACACAACTGGGATAGGTGACCTCCCAATACTTAGTCCCCACCCAATTTCCAATAATGTACACATGTAAAGAGCATGTGCGCATATGTTGCTTGGATATGCAAGCATAGGTATGCATATAAATGGTTGTTCAAATTGCTAAGTATGTTGATGTTGTGTAAACCCTAGCCTAGGAGTACTGTGAGGTTGCACGCAAATAGGTTGTATAGGTTGCTAAGCATGAAACCCTAGCCTGGGAGTACTGAGAGGCAACCTACAATAGGTTGTACAAGTTGCGCATAGCAGTTCGTATGTAGCAATTTTTTGGCTACTGTTGACATGGCAATCGTACAACAAGACTAAGGCTGTGTACAAGTGTGATGAGACATACATGGGGTTGAGCATAGGGTTATTGTTGGTACAACAATCTACATGATTTGCACAAGCATATATATAAGTGTTGATAGGGTAGCCATATTGTACAGCGTGTCTATGCTTGTGTAAGCATTAGAGCTATGCATATTGTACAGCGAGTTATATAGGACTACATTTGCGGTCTTATAGGGCTTGGGTGAATTTGCATGAGGGAAAAAACATCTAAAAACAATTTTATGTCTTTACATTAAAAAGCATTGTTAAATTGATGCCTAGTGGAAAAACCAAGGTTAAATGATATTACAAGGAAAAAAACATATATCTATTTGTAAGCTATGTTTTCTATATTTATGGAAAAAAGGCAAGTTATTAAAAAATGTTTTGGGGCATTTTTTTCTAAATGACTCCTAGGCTATAAATAGCACCCAAAGCCTTTTCTTTCTTCATTGAAACTTTGAAACTTGTGAAGACATTAAATGCAAGGCTCGGTTTGTCCACCAAGAAGATGAGTTTGACATCATTGCCAAGTTCACTGAGTTAGAGATGAAGAACTTGACTTATGACACTTATGTGTAGAAATTCAAAGAACTAGGTGCTTATGCTATACACATGGACCTCACACTTTGTGTGGGTTTTTTTTTTTTTTTTTTTTGGGTGTGGCTTCAATCTAGATTATAAGCTAGAAGTTAGGTGGAATATAATGAGACTTTGGAGAAAGCCATCCAATTTGTAAGGTTTTTTTTTATGGCCAGTTCTAATTCGAGTGCCTTGAAGGCTACCACCATATATCGACCCAAGGATAAACGTAAGTTTTCTCCATGGAGGCCCGTTCGAAATTCACCGACCAATTCATCGAAGCCGCCTAACTAAGAACATTCGTGAGGGCAGATGCTTCATCGTAAAAGGTTCGATGAGACCCAGGATAAAGCTCCGAATGCAATAGAAACGTCTTCTACATAGTTGTTATTTTGTTTCCTTAAATCTTATTAGTAATTATTGATCTTGCTTAAGATTTTTGTGATTGTAACCTTAGTTCATCTATTGGCCCATACTCCTATCTATGTTGAAGAATGATGAAGAAGCTTGAACACATTCTCATTAATATAATGCATGTTTTTTCTTTCCATAGTGTTTGTTATTGGTTTTCTTGAATGTGATTCCCTCTTTTCTGTTGGATTGCTTCACTTGTTATCTGAATGCAAAAATTAAGTCTTCTTACGGTGCATTATGCTCTTTAGAATGTGTTAATAAGGTTACTATGTTCCATATCGTGAGATTGGTTCATTATTCCTTTGTGGAAATCAGTAAGAATTTCTGGCCATCAAACAAGCGAGATTGGTGCGAGGCTCACCTTGTTATCTAGGGAAAGTGTGTTGCATCAAGATTGGGTCATGAGGGGGGCTCACCTCTACTGCTAGATCTGAAAGACATTCTATTTGGAGCATATTTTGGTGGTATGGGACGCTATGATCTATTGCATGTAGGGTTCCGGATGTACCTACATCCTCGGTCATCGTCAAAAGTTTTGTCCTCAAAAAGGTCTGATGATCAAGAGTAAAGTTGTGAATGTGACAAAGACTACTTCTACATAGTTATTATTTTCTTCAAATGTGTCCCAAACATCGATGTGAGATACATGCTGGGAGATGGGCATTGAGTGTACCAAATATCTGAATACAAAACTTAGTCTTCTTATGCTGCGCTATCTTGTATTTAGAATGTGTTAATAAGGTTTCTCTGCTCCATATCCCTTTTCCAAATGGGAAGACCGAGATCGACTCATTGTTCCTTTGTGGAAATTAATAAGGATTTATGGCTATCAAACAAGCGAGATTGATGTGACGCTCACCTAGAAGGTTAGACCATGTTATCTAGGGAGGGTGAGTTGCATCGAGATTGGGTCATGAGTGGGGATTGACCATCTCACCTCTACTGCTAAATTTGAAGGACATTCTATTTGAAGCATATTTTGGTGGTACGGGACGTTAGAATCTATTTCATGTAGGATTCCCAATGTACCTATTTTTCAACCTAGGATATCTTGCTCCTTTGGGGATAGTTAACTTGGGGTGTGCATATTTTCGATAGGAAAAGACTTGATAGTTTAGTGGTTGCATGCAATTTTGATGTAGGATTGGAAAGGTGATACATTCGATAGGAAAAGACTTGATAGTTTAGTGGTTGCATGCAATTTTGATGTAGGATTGGAAAGGTGATACATTCATGTTCACACCAGTGATTATTATATACTGTGAGACCATTAGGTACGATCATTCAGCTCACATTAGACCTTGAATAGGACCGGACCGGACTCATTGAGATCAATTGGCTACTCATAGATTTTATCTTCCGAGAAGATAATAGTTTGTGCTGGATGTTTTGGAAAGGGTACTCACATAGATGCATTCCTCCAGGGATATTCAGAAGTCCACAGACTTGTGACCTGGTCGAATTGATGAGGCATGTGACCATGGCTTTATGGTAGTGTGTTTTTATTGCTGGAGGGTTATCCTCGGTCTACTGAGGTCTAGTAGATCACAATTACTTTACCATTTGATGTAATCATGACAAGAATTTGAATTAGCTCTGGTTGGCAACTAGAGACAATGAACCAATCCTTGGTAGCAATGCTAGATGCATGTTTCTCCAAGGGACCTTCTTGTCAGTTTAAGTGGCCTAATGCTCCTTCCTGTGCAATGTAAAGAGGAGAGAGACCTAGGTGACCAAAAGAGAGAAGCCCCTTGGGCTGGTCAATTTTCCTCACTTGGGCTTACCACCTTTGCATGCAAGTGGTGGGTAGCCCTCCACACTTCGTGGGCTGCCCACCCACGGTGGGTGATCCTTTTTATGGTGTCCACACCCATTAATGAGGGACACCCACTAAACATTAAGTCCACCCAGGTTACTAAGTGCTTGCACATTACATCTTAGTAATAACAATATTCATGCCTCAATCGAATTCAACAAGGTTCAGCTTTACAATGGGCACCTGCAAAAACCCATGCGGAACCACCTTTAAAGTCCCAAACAAGGCCAAGCACAAGTGACCTTGGGATTCCCAATAGTCCCCGCATCATGGACATTCCCAAGGAAAAAATCCACACAATGTCTACACCAAACAACAATTTCACGCGCACAAATCATTTCCCATTCATCAAACATGCAGAGTATGAATGCATAAAAAAATGTCAAGGATAATCTCACGTCTTCCAAAGCTTGTACCAAATAGATTTTCCAAGTAAGGGGTCAAGCTGGTGCAATTGGACAAGTAAACCATCCATCCAAGAAGGACAGCATTAGGTTCCAACTCAATTTCTCTGCTAGCTGCCAAGAGTGATTATCATAACTGAATTGATAGACAAGACTTATCAGTATCGTGGAGGAGGAGACATGGGAAGAGTGAAGAAGAAGGGGGTATGAAAGAGTCAATCCCACTCTTAAGCCAGCATGCAGACTCTTCTAGATGAAAACATACTGGGCTGTAAGTTGTAACAAACTCGCATAGAACATCTTGCGTATAGTCTGTACAATGCATGGCACCATAAGAACTGAAAATCTATGAATAAGAAATTACCAATATGAACCTTTTTTTTTTGGGGAGGGGGGGGGGGGGGGGGGGGGGGGTTGGGTGGGTGGGGGGTGGGGAAGAGAGAAAGAAAGATAGATATATTAACGTCTACATGAGGCCAAAGTGGCTTATGAGACTAAAGTACCAATACATCCAAAACTCAAGGAAATTAAATGTCCCGAGTAGAAAATGAAAAGCATAAACTGAATAACAACTAGCTATAACATGTGGCCAAAGAGGAACTAGTGATACAACTGCCAGGAATATCTGATAAAAGTGTGGAACTGGAAAAATGGTAGGCTATGGGAAGCAGCTGAGATAGACTCATCCCATAATGTCTCACATAGGTCGATCCAGCATAATAGACAAGCTGAAGCGCCGAGGTCGTGCCAATATCGCCTTCAAAAGACCCAAAGGGTCTATGAGACTTAAAGTTAGTACAATGTATCCATGATGAATAATGAGCCATGGAAAAGAAAGAAAATTTGTCCGAAACTCGCTACATAAGCTAAAGTATTTATGTGATGTTACATGATGACACAATAATACCATGCTCCTCCAGAATAAAACACAAAACAGCCATAGCATCTCCCTCTTGTGATGGGAGTTTGACATATCGTCAAAGAATATACTGAATCTGCAGCTGAAGGGTGGAGGGATGAGGCCTCTAATATCTGGGGTGTCTGGCTCTCAAAAGGGATCATGCACACTCACTAGAGAAAGAAAGAAGGTTATATTAAACGTCTTCAAAAGACCCAGTGGGTCTACGAGACCAAAAGTGATACCATAGTGTCCATGTAATCTCATCATGGTACAAAAGAAAACAAAGAGAGTCCTATCACTTACATCATAGGAACATTGAAGTTTTGTTTGCATGAATTACAACCATTGTAAGACGACAATCCTACCATCATAATTAACTGTTACATGGCTTCTCACATCAAAAACTGCATGCAGAACACCCCCAATCCATCATGTTGCAGGTACACTAGTATTATATTTGCAAATCCACATGCCAAAAGCAAGTTCAAGTCATATACTAAAAAGTGGATCGGCCAAGCGTCATCAAGCAAATTCAGTCAACCATAGTGTATATAGAGCTCCGAAAGGTGACCCATGTGATAAAATGGGTCCTAAATGACTTCTCAACATTGGCACATTGTACAGAGCTTAGGACACTTTCAAACCAACTTTGTGATCAAGGGAGATTCTGAGATAGGGTCAGCAAGAAACATCCTAGGAGAAGAATTTTAAGGAGATCCTACAAGCCAAGGGTCCCTTCGCATTCCAGAACACTCTGTGAGTGCTTCATCGAATCCAAACATCTGACAGATCTGAGCAATATTTGATAATGCACCCGGGCAATGGTTTTGCATAGCTACAACCGGGCGAAACAATAAATCCCTCGCCTCCAAAAGTGCAGAATAGTCTCTATTTGGTGTTCCTCCATTCAGTGATAGCAACTCATTTGAAGCTTTTGTAAGGTGTAAAAACACTTGAGAAAGCTCCTCTCGTGTGCTGTAGATGTATTTCAGCGCACCCTCTAGATTTTCTTGAAGCTCTCTCTTGTGTCGGGTCTCTGCACTCTCTGAATTTTCTTGAAAAACTCTATTGTGTCCATCCTCTGCACCCGTCGCAGCATGCTCCCTGTCCCATCTACTAACTCTAGAGCCTCCACCAGTAATTTGTGGGTCTGCAAAAGATGTGCCATCAAGTGTGAACCATACTAGTCCATACAGAGCTAATGTACCCATTTTAACAAGGGTATCCATGTCTCCATCGCGTTACATGTGCTGTATTTACGGGATCCACCTAAAAGCGCGTTTAGGAAATTCAGAGGGCCGGGCCAGTGCTTGAGGAGGCAAATCAGGCCCATTAGACGGCCAAGGCATTAATTTATGTATTAAGTTGAGAAGCCCAAAAACCTTAATGGATAAGATAATGCATTGGACGTCCCTTCTTCACACATAAGCCACCTCAAGAACTGCCTGTTTCACCATAAACGCCTTAGGCGTCCCCTAGGCCCACACATCGGTCAGCTCAAGCACTGGCCTAGCCCTCTGGACTCCCTAATTGTGCATCCACCGAGAGGAATCTCCTAAATACAGGACAAGTGGCACCATTCCAATCCTAACTAAGGAGTAAGTAAAACCATGTACTAGCTTTTACATTGACAAACGGAATGATTTGCAAAGGAAGCACTCATACCAAGCACTATTTTAGATGTCACACTACCTCTAGAGGCTGAAGACTGATGGAGTAAAGATAGTGGACCCAATGCACCAAATGATCGAGACAGATCCCTGCAACCAACAAGCAACTTTAAGCCAAGTGTACAGTGTAACAAGGCCCATTTCTCAATTCAGAAATTCTTGCTGAAATGCCGAGTCTCTTACAAAACCAAAGACATGACTTGCCTGTGATTATCCATCATGGAGTTCATGCCAATGTCCACTGAGCCCCCTTCTGGCAGCTCCTCATTAGTCAGATTTTTGGTTTTCTTATCCTCTGATGAATTAAAAAGAATAAGTGCGAGACAGTTGAAAAAGCCAGTGAGCACTCTACTGTGAAATGGAGAAAATAAAGGATGATTATGAAACTCTTCCAACAATTAGCTTGTCAGCAAGCACAGCATGGATATAATAAACAAATGTCCTTCCTATCACCCAGGTAGGTACAGGAGCTCCCATACCCACCCCCCACCCCCAAACAAAAATAATAAATAATAAATAATAAATAATAAAAACATTTCTTGCTTAAATCTTTCATTCTCTTGGCACCCACTCCTATGCTCATACTCTACATGCCCTCCACCCCCAATACACAAACCGGCACCCTTCTCTTTCTTGTTCATAGATTTCCGTTACTTTTTCCATTTGTATCAGCCTGGGACACTAACGTTGGGACCTTGGAGCACCCCCCCACTTAAACGGGAGCAAAGGGCTTGCACACTTAACTATTAAAGTGATTGAGCACTTAATGCGTGGCCACAGCAAGATTCTACGCAACACTCAAAGAGATTTTGACCAAGGACACCACATTGGGGCCAAAATGCAAAAACCCCCCTGGCCCTCCCTCTTTGGAATTTTATATTGCCAAACCATCCTTCAATCCTCCAACTCCTCATGGAATTGGAAACCTGAAATCGCTGAGACAACTATCTACTAGTTATAACATAATACCCACCCTTTTCAGGATATGGTAATTCCTTGTACGTAGGGAATATCATATCTCCCTCGTAGAGACTCCTAACTATCACACACCACAGCTATGTCTCCTTCAAGCAATCAAAGTCTGAGGGAATCTGGGCTTTAATCAAACTCCTACCAAACATATTCTAGCTATTGCCAGAACTATATGTCGGGTAGGAGGGCAGCTAGCCTGCACATACACACACACACACACACACACAACCTCAAGCACAAAGAAACGTGAGTGCTGGAAAAGATGTACTCAATAATAATGAAATGAAAGTACAAGTGAGTACATATAGTAGCCTAGGGCAAAGTGCCCAACACACATAAGTGTGTTCACACAGGGAAAAAACCTGTATCCAGTCACAAGGAAAAAATGCCCGTGAGTAAGCTGTGTTCACACCTGAACTAGCCGGGAGTGGGAATGACCAATAAACCCCCCTCAAGTGAACGGTGTGAACTGGAAGCAGGGTGATAAAGCTGTGAATGCTGCCCTGCACTATGCTCCAAAGTAAGAGTGATCAAGAGAGATCACGATGGCAAAGATGAACTACAGTGCCAATGGGAAAAGCAAGCACTATATGACGGGAAAATAGAGAAGCCCCAATGTCATAGTGCTAATTCTAGAGCATAGTAGTGCATAAACGCATCACCTGAAATGCATGACAAAGATCATGTGGACATCAACTGCATCAAATCAAGAGGCATCGCATAATGCCCCCTTGAAGGCAAGCATCCAAATGCCAAGCTGAATTGCATGTAATCCACATCAATGACAACAAGAGAGAAAAGCATAGCTCTGTAACTGCACCAGTGATAAGCATAAGAAGAGGTAGCAGATATATGCATGTGTAAAGGCAACAGGATCCAGAAGTGTCAAATCCCCACGGATCTCCTCGTGATCGTTCTCGGTTCGAGACTCGAATCCTGCAAACAAACGAACAAACAAACAAGGGGGGTGCAGGCCTGACTCACCTCCCAACCATGACAGCTGTGGGCGAACCCACAGTCTTGGCTGTCCCCACCGAGCCACGAGCTGAGCTAACTAGGATGATGTACCAACCAATCTCCTCCTCGCGATGTCCCATACTGCCACGAAGCTACCCTCGCGGGCCTCGAGATTGCTGCCGGCCTCGGCTGCATAAAGCAGGTGCACGTCTGCACTAGATCCAGGCTCTAAGACCATAGAGCTCTCACAAGCTCGCGAGACTCTCTATATCCCAATAACTAACCTTGGCCACCCTTTTATAGGCTCTTGGCCGGTCATTGGGCGCCCACACTCGGACACCCGTCCGTCCATACTTGGGTGCCCGTCCGCTAGTATATCCCTAACTCAGCTCGTCAATCAGCCTGCCTAGCTCCAAGCTTCCCCAAGCCTCGAAACTAGTCTTGCGTGCATGTAGCACACGGTAGATACACACTATTCACATGACATACTCCCCTTCCTCTAAGAGCTCACTCCTGAGCTCACTAAAAAGCCAGGGTAATCTCTCTGAAGAGTAGTCAATGTCTCCCATGTAGCGTCCTCCTCAACACGATCCTTTCACTTGATCTTGTATTCCGTGATAAGCGTATTACACAATCTTCTTTCACGAAATCCAAGAATCTTTTCAGGTTCGTGCGGAACAAATGTCATGTCCTCGACATCTATGATTTCTTGAGGAGTAACTAACTGATCTGTTCCACCTAGTACTTCCTTAAGTCTAAGGACATGAAATACAGGATGAACTTTCACATGAGAAGGCAAATCCAATTCATATGCAACTGAACTAATCCATCGTGTAATACGAAATGGTCCACACTATTTAGGGAATAATTTCGGAGATCGACCTGTCCGCAAAGTCTCGGAATCTTTCGGAACTCGCAAATATACTATCGTTCCTTCAGAGAACTCTGTGGATGAACGATGTCTATTAGAATAAAACCTGTCTCGGTCTTGAAGACTTCTAATAGATTCCTTTGCAACTTGTAACATTTCCTGCATATCTTGCAAAAAATTACGTGCTGCATCATGCTGAGAATCCTACTGTAACAAGTGATCTAGGTTGAAAACCATACATAAGCATGAAAGGACTAAACCTTGTACTCGTATGCTTAGTACTATTATATGCAAATTCTAACATAGGAAGATAATCCTCCCATGAACTCTGTCTTGTGGATATATATGCTCGAAGAATATCCTCCAAAATCTGATTCACTCTTTCAGTCTGGCCATCAGATTGAGGATGATCGGAGGAACTCAAATTCAAAGTTGTTTCCAACTTCTCAAAAACAACTTTCCAAAAATCACTCATAAACTTAAGAGTCCCTATCACTGATATCACTGACTGTGTCCTACGGTAACCCATACAGTCTAAACAATTGCTCGATAAACTGCCGTGCTAATTGCGTAGCTGTAATAGTCTTCCGGGTCAGTAAAAATCTAGCCATTTTTGTCAAGCGATCTACCACAACCCAAATAGAATCGTGGCCTTGATGTGCTCTTGGTAATCCGGTAATAAAATCCATGGAAATACTTTCCCATTTATTACCTGGGATTTGCAAAGGATGCAACAACCCAGCCTGTCTAAAGCGTTCAGCTTTATTTGCCTGACAAATTTGACACTTGAGAACATAATCTTCTACATACCCTTTCATCTTTGGCTAATAAAAAGTGTGTTTCACTAACGATAGTGTCCTGTGTACCCCAGGGTGTCCAGCAGAAGGGGCGTCGTGACACTCCTTAAGAATCTTGGACCTAATGTCCGGGATCTGTGGTACACAAATTTTGTCATTACGGAATAGTAAACCATTCCGAATCATCCACTGGCCTCCTGCAGCCTGAATAGTAGACTGCTCAGTCATCGAGTCTTGGTCAATCAATGAGCTCCCGTCCTGGATCTTCTACCAAAATGGACCAAAATAACTATCAGTCCTGCAAAGCCCTCTTAATGACTGAAATAAATCAGTAGAAATCTCAGTGAACGACAAAGTATTCACCTCTCTAACATGACTAAGCGCATCTGCAATACTATTCATGGACCCTTTCCGATAACGGATCTCAAAATCAAAATCTTGCATTAACTCCGCCCAACGAGCTTTCCTTCCTCTCAAATCATCCGCATCACACACATACTTGATTGACTGATGATCAGTCAATACGACAAACTTGGAGCCATATAAATAATGTCTCCAAACCTTGAGAGCATGAATCACAGCATAAAGCTCCTTCTCAAGGGTTGGCCAACGAGATTGAAATGTCGTCTAGCTTTTTACTTTCAAAAGCAACCGGTCTACCATCTTGAAATAGAGCAGCCTCGATAGCATAGTCACTGGCATCAGTTTCAAGAACATAAGGCCAACTAGGATTGGGTAATGCTAAGATAGGTGCTTCCTTAACTTTATCTTTCAAAAGTCTAAAGGCCATATCCAAATCGTTATTCCAAGTGACAGGCTGATGTGACTTACGTCCACGACCTTTCAATAAGTCGGTCATCGGTAGTGTGAGCTGAGAGTACTTCCGTACAGATTTCTGAAGAAAAACAACAAAACCGAGAAAAGAACGAAGTTGTTTCACTGTTCGTGGTATAGGCCAGTCCAGAACCTTCTGAGCTCGGTCATAGTCAATGCTCAATCCATCTCGAGTGATCTTGTGTCCCAAGTAAATGATGTCGGTCATAAAGAACTCACATTTACTCAACTTAGCATATAGTCGATTCTGTCTTAAAATAGATAAGACAATCGTGAGGTGTCTGACATGATCCTCAAGAGTACGACTATATATCAAAATATCATCCAGGAACACCACCACAAATTTTCCCAAATGTTCACGAAAAAGATCGTTCATCGTTTGCTGAAAAGTGACTGGAGCATTGGTTAACCCAAAAGGTAATACGAGAAACTCGTAATGGCCATACCTAGTCCGAAAGGCGGTTCTTTCGACATGCCTTTCATGAATACGTATCTGGTGATAGCCAGTACGTAAATCTATCTTCGTGAAATATTTCGCTCCTGCTAACCGGTCAATCAGGTCATCTGATCTAGGGAGAGGATAACGGTTCTTAATGGTCAGATTGTTCAATCTCTTGTAACCTATACACATTCTCCAAGTATTGTCCTTCTTTCTCCTAAGCAACACAGGTGCACCCCAAGGTGATTTACTTGGACGGATCTGGCTCATCCTCAAATAATCTTCGAGTTGTTTAGCCAACTCTCTTCCTCAACTTGGCTCATCCTATAAGGTAGAATACTGACAGGATGAGCAACAGGGATCAAGTGAATACGATGATCTACTGCCCGTTCAGGTGGTAAACCCGATGGCAGTTCCTTAGGAAATACGTCTTGAAATGAATCAAGTATCTTCTGTAATTCTTTGCTTTCAAACACACTTAATTCATTTACATCCATGGAAGGGATGAGAAAGAAAGAAAGTGGAATCAATACACAATGGAAAGTGGTATACAAAGAAGAATCCATTATATTTCCAAAATCAGTTGTATTTACAAGAGGTCCTTGAGAGGGATGAATACAATCACCTAAAATACTATACTTGGTGTCCTTATGCTGAAAAGAAAAAATATGACTAGACCAATCTATTTGGACTTGAAGAGTCTTAAACCACTCAATCCCTAATAACAAGTCTACATTTTCTAAATGCATTACATAGCATTCCAGAGTATCTTTATAGTCCTGAATCTAGATTGGAAGCATCTCCACCTTGCGATCCCAAACTTGCCTTCCCACAGGTAGGCGTACCTCCTAGGTATGATCGCTGAGTGTCGTATCAAGACTCAATTTCTGCACAAGTTTGTAGTTAACAAAGTTGTGTGAGCTGCCAGGGTCTAGAAGAATGTAAATCTTATGGCCATTCACTTCTCCATAAACTCGGAGAAGATCATGCAAGCCAAATAATTAGAATTGAACAGACAATCAGAACAAGTACTAGGACGAGAAAGTACAGTAATTGACGTACCTGTCAAAGACAACTGGTTAGCTGCCTTTGGCTTGGGTCCTGCTTGTCTTGGTACCCTTTTGCTTTGGGCACTCGTTACGCATGTGTTCTTTTTCTTCGCAGATAAAACAACGTCCTTCCTTCTTGAGCTTTAAAGCCCTAAGGAGTCGTTTCTTCTTCGCTGGTGCCGAGCTGGAGTTCTTCGAAGGTTGGTCCGAAGACTTTCCTTTGTCGTGTTAGCCATAGGTGCAGAGAACTTTCTTTTATGTTTGTTCCCCTCCTCGGTAACGGGTTTTAACTTGGAAGAGGCAGATCCCCTAGGCAGACCCTCCCGTGTCTTTGTGGGAGAGGATTTTCTCCCAACACAGCATCCCTCGTGCGGTTATCGCCATCAAAGAGGGTACCTTGCCTCTTGCCTTTGAATAGGCAATCATTGCCGCCTCTGGCATGGTCTAGGTTTTCGGCTTCCACAGTGTCACATGCACTTTGCACTGTAGTGAATGGTGACAAGATGGCTCATCATCAGTGCAACATTGTACAGTATTAGAACCCTTTAGGATTTGATATTTGTCGTACATCGTGACCCCATTGTAATCCTCGGTCTAGGATATATCAGGCACGAACTACGTAGGTCATTCCTCAGCCTTAGTAAGTTAGTCAATCAGTTCAAGTCCCTTAACCCACTTGGAGAGAATCATTCATGCATATAGATGTCATAGAAGCCTTAGAGTTTGCATCAAGACGTGTGCATTTTGGCATAGCATTCATCCCATATGTATTTAGGCCATCTAGACCATTGCAAAAGCCTCGTAACATTATCTGGTAATTTTTTCATATTTTATAGTATTTATTTAGCATTTTTCCAGCATTTAATACTATCATTACTTTATTTATCCATGTAGCAAGTCGTGTAGCACTTTATGCTGTATCGGCCAGCATTAGTTGCCAGTTGACTAGCACTCGTACATATAAATAGCCTTCAATAGCATTCATATCTCATCTATCTCAACATTCAGTAATAGGCGCATCAGTGTTTCAGTCTACAGCCCAAAGTTCACATCTGTCTTCAGCGTTTTGGAGTAGCATTTCATCCTACAGCCATAGGAGCATCAACGCTTGAGCTTTCAGCCCTCCATCAGTTAAACGCAGCAGCACACAGATAGTTTTCAGCATTCATCTCTTCATCATTTTGCTATAGCCATCCGGTGAAGGTAAAACGCACGCATTCATTCATTTACAGCATTCATATACAACCTAGAAACAATCCATATCTCAGCCTCAGATTTGTAGCCTTTCTACATTCCATTGGGAAGAGTGCATAGACTTGAGATTGGTCATCATTGGTGCTTCTACAGCCGTGTAGAGTTCAGCCCGACTCTTGGTCTTTCAAAGATCTTGCATTTGGCGTATCTAGAGTCCAAAGTCAGTCCAAAGTTATTCTCTTCAAAGTAATAAAGCAAATACTCCTAGCAATAGGAGGGGGCCCTTCAGTGGGTGATTCGGGACCCAATCTGGTGTACACTTCTATCTCTCTCTCTCTCTCTCAATTTCTCAATCTCTTAAAGTTTGAAGTGATGAAAGTGGATTGCTAAACTCGCGAAACTCAGGATAAAGAAGGCGGTGTGAGACTTGTGTAATAGGATCCTTAATTACGAATACTTCCGCTGCATGTTAGACACGGCCACAGCCCCCACACTCACCCTTCTCCAATCAAAGTCACTAGGTCTAGGTTTTCGGCTTTCATGACCATAGCCCCCACAAGATTGACCCTTCTCTTGATACCTATGGATTTGGAAGAACCGACCTCTATCCCGTCTTCAATGAAACCTTAGCAAGTGGTTCTGGCAAGACCCTATCTCGAGTATCTTGGTTTTTCTTTTTTCAACTGCTCAATCAAGATTGGTAAGCGGATCCAAATGAGAAGAATGTAGGGGAGAGGACGACCTTGTGCTTCTTGCAACAAGCAAACTTCTTCACACACACACACACACACACACACAAAAGAGTAGACAAGCACACAATAGAGAGATGGATGGCTAAATTTTCTTTTTTCTTCTTCACTTCTCTATAATCATAACATAAAGATAAGAGTACATACTATAAGGGAAAGTACTCTACTACTAAAACATACAAGGTCTATAGTGTGAACCTGACTATATGAGCTAGCGCTACAACTATGTCATAACTCTAGTAAACCAAAGTGGTTGTATGATGATTTAGAGCCTATAAACCACTGGCAGCATATCAATCATAATCTCACCAACCATGCGAGTGGTGTGGAGGTGTCATCTTGGTGTGTTATCCATATCCACACTAGTTGAGCTCGATATCTCAACACTCCCTCTTGAGCTCAACTCCATACCCTGCACTCCAAGTAAGCTTCTAAACCTGCGTAGCTTCTTTGTACTCAATGCCTTCCTAAAGATGTCAAACCACTTGATCCTTTGTGCTGACATAAGCCAAATCCACATCACCTCCTAGAACCTTCTCCCTCACAAAATAAAAATATAGTAAGGATCTCCAAGATGTCGTCTTAGAAGTATCCAGGAGCATGATGGATTCACTCATGGAAGGGTGGTAACCGTGGTGAGTGATTTTATGAACTCATGGAAGAGTAGTAACCTTCGTGAACTCATGGAAGGGCAGCTGCTTTGCTGAGTGCTTGGATCCTGCATGGGTGGTGTCCATGGTCGGGACTATTTTGGTGTACAAGATGGCAAGTTGGGAGATTTAATCCAAATTACTGTGCACAAGCATCTGCCTGTGAAATGCACTTGCATGTGTGACTTGTTTTGTTGCCTAGACATTGCCTAGTATTTTGCCTGTGAATGTTCGCGGGCATTGGGGACGCATGGACACCCCGTGACACATGTGCACACCTATTTGGGACTAAGGCAGTGTTTTTTTGTGTTTTTCACGTGGTAAGTGTGCACACTTAACTCTATTTAAATATCATGGTATTGCTACTAAAGTTTATGGTTACTAGTTCAAAATCGTTAAAATTTGAGCGGACAAATTTATAAGTTATAAGTGAGTTCACATCAAAGTGGACTATAATAATGTACCGATGCCATTTATTATTGATGGGCACCCAGGCATATGGCTTAAAACCCACGAGTTGCTAAAAGAGGCTCGGGAGATATTTTTGAAGCCCACGAGTTGCTTTTCTGGGAACTCTAGAGTGCTAGACAAGGCAGGGTTACTTGCAGGGCATGTAGGGGAGTCTAGTGCTTATTAGAGCTGGTCGACTTAATCTACAGGTGGCACAAGGCTGTTGGACAGCATACAAAGGTGTCATAGGGCTGGTGGACTGCTTCTACATGTGTCATAGGGCTGGTCAACTTCAAAAACAATCTGTTGGACAGCATACAAAAGTGTCATAGAGCTGGTGGACTGCTTCTACATGTGTCATAGGGCTGGTCAACTTCAAAAACAATTGCTACAGGACTTCGTGAGCTGGTCGATTGTTGCTTTCTCTCTCTATCTGCTGGTCAAATTGCTTACAAGCTTTGGACAGCTGGTTAACTTGCATACAGGACTCCACGGGGCAATTTTCTTGCTGTTTTGGGGCTGGCTGAGTGCATAGGAAGCTTATACAGGGCTGGTCGACACCTTCTCCTCCTCCTATACAGGTTGCTAAAATGATTTGGTCAGAGGGCTGTCTGGGACTGTTTGGACAGTATTGAGGCTGAAATCAGCCATGAAGACAGAGAGGAAGTCACTCCCGGAAAACATGGAGGACTTATGTATGATTTGGCGGAGCCTACGGGTGGCCAGAAAGCTTGAAACAAAGCTGGTTGTGCAAACAGCTGTGTAGACAGCTTTGAGCTAGAGGGTGTGATCACGTACTGGAACTCAGGTGGGCTTGTCAAGTACCCCAAGGTAATCAAGAGAGCGGTTGTTGACTGCTTTGCCCTGGGTTGGTGAGCAAGGGTCTGTTTTTCTTTTTTGTATTACACTGATTTGGATAAATCTGGTGCTAACGGTGGAGTATGACCTCCTGGACACCCGCATCTTGTACAAGAAAAATACTCTGTTGGTAATAAAGATACCTCAAGGGGGGGCTGGCCCAACTTCAGCCCCTAGTGTTGTGTCATGTGCAAGGTTGTCTTTTGGTGTTTACAGGATGTATATGTTCTTCATATTTGCGACAGATGTATTGGAATTTGTCCATGATGTGATGAATGCTGAATGTATGCTGTGTTTTGGCAAATAGTTTCTGTATTCACACGCGTGTCAATGACACATACGTGCAAGTAGCTTATGTAACCAAGCTACCTCACATGTTGCCATAGCTACACTCCTATACTCAGCCTCTCTACTCAACAAAGCAACCATCCGTTGCTTCTTGGTGCTCAGCTACCAACCACTACTCATGTCTCCAGCCCAATCTGCATCTGTGTACCCATGTGCCTGTGCCTGTACTTGTACTCCAACTTCATAGAAAAGTCCATGATGTATTGTGTGACTTTATGTACTTAGAGTATCCTCCTGTTACGTACTTCATACTAATTAGTGGTCTAATCTGGCAAGGTTAGGGGAGCCCTAGAATTAGGAGAAAGCAAGCTAATATAGGCGAGTAAGATTATTAATAATAAATCCATGTGTGTTGGCTATTTATAACAGTTTGGTTATTTATAACAACAATAAACACAATATAAGTGAAATAGGGTTATAATTGATGCAGCCTCACTTCTAGTCTAAGTCTTGGCAAAGACTCCAACCACCACAGTTGTGGCAAAGCACAAATAGGCTTGCCTAGAACCTCTATGAGATAAGATGCAACTAGTAGGATTGCCAGGCTATCATGCATGGATTTGTGGGAGTCAGATCTTGGCCCTTGGCTCAGGGGAGGTTCGAAGCATAGAAACTATGGTTGGGAGCATAGTTGTTTAAAAACGCGTTTTTTTCATGGAATAAAAAACGTGAACGTTTTGAAACGTTTTTTTTTTTTGGGAACGCGTTTTTTGCAGGTGATTTTTTTTTGTGAAAAAAACCTTGGATAACGTGTCGCCGCTTGTACTTTATCATTTGTACTTTTTCGCTTCTTCGATCTTGCTGCCGCTGCCCTCCACCGCACACAAGCTACCACCGCCTGCTATTCGCGCCTGCAGCCTACTGCTGTCGCTGCTCTGCCTGCTGCTCCAGGCCTGCTCTCGCATGCTCAGTGCTGCTCCAGGCCTGCTCCCGCCTGCTCCCTCTGCTACAACCTCCGCCTGCAACAGTGCTGCTTCAGTCTCTGCACTGTACAGGCTGCACCTTGGTCCCTCCTATCTGTTGCAGGCAGTAACCTGCTCAATGCTCCCGCCTCTCTACTGCTCCCACAGGCCACCTCAAACCTGCCCCTTCTACTCCGTGCTCTCGCCTCTGCCATCTGCAGCTCTGCTCCTGCCTTTTGCCTCTTCTACACCCAGCTTTGCCCCATTTGCTCCTAAGTCTTGAAATGAGCCGAACTCCCGATCGAGTGAATGCACATGTAGAGGACCTACCTAATTACAATGAAAGTGGTCAATCCAGGTGGAGATGCAAATATTATAGTGACATTTCTACAGGGAAGGCTACCCATATCAAAGCCCACTTGGCCGGGTTAAAGGGAAAGAGCATTGCTATATGCCCTAGACTGCCCAAAGATGTGGTGAATCAAGTACGAGCACAGATGGCTACAAAGTCTCAAGATGAGGGAGAGGAGTTGTCGGGCAGTGGTCAAGGTGTGATCAAAAGGGCAAAGGATCAAGAAGAGGAAAGTGAAGGATCGGGTCAAGCTGGGCAAGATGTGGCTTCAAGTTCGGTGCACATGCAAATGCCTGTTAGTGGTGCACCGTCACGCCCACCTAAGTTGCCCATGGTGTATATGAATGGTTAATGTTGAATAGTCATTAGAGTGGACATGGCACTCTACTGGTAGGGGACTTCGGTCCATGCCAAGGGTCATGTGGATTGGCACCTGTTTGTGTGCCTTGAGCTTGTTAGTGCTCTGGACTGGCACCTATTCGTGTTCCTTGAGCTTGTTTGTGCTCTGGACTGGCACCTCTTCGTGTGCCTTGAGCCAGTTTGTGCTCTAAAGTGGCACCTATTTTTGTGTCATGAATTCTTGGACTACAATGGTTATCTCATTTATTTCATTGGTAAATGATTTATCTCATTGATACTCGCTATTGAGACACAATTGACTCTTGTGCTTGTGTCTTGTTTCTAGCATGACTTTCTAGATTCCTAGAATGGAAGTATGGATGATTTGGATTTCTCTACGGAAATATGGAATTTTGGATCTCTCGAAGAGATCGTTACATATAGAGAGAATTGGGATTGGTTGAATCTGGCCCTTGATTATTTGGCATATGCGATTGTTTTGTCTCGCCCATTTATTTGGGACATGATTATGATGTCTGGACTCATGGGAGACTGTTTTATCTCGCCCATTTATTTGGGACATGATTATGATATTCGGACTTATGGGGTTGTTTTGCCTCGCCCATTTATTTGGACATGGTTATGATATCTGGACTTATGTGACTCATTTGTCTCGCCCATTTATTTGGGACATCATTTTGAGATTAGTATACTGTATTATGGGGGACTTATTTAGTCTTGCCCATTTATTTGGGACATGGATTCTTTCAATTATATTGGATTTTTGAGACTATCTCATCTCGCCTACTTGATAGGACATGATAATATCTTAGATATATGGCTTGAAGCCTAAAGTTGCGTACAACTTTTAAGAAGCTGGGAAGGATGTCACCGACTTGGACATTTCCCTAGGTGTTCAACCAAACATTCCACACTGAGCGGTGGAATTACATTGGTATCAAAGCATACGGTTCTCTTTCACTTTCATCGTAAAAGACGATCGCCACGAACACTAGCTATCTCTACACTTAGAACACTATAGACAACCGTACAGTAAATGTTGAAGATGCCAACACAAGAGACAAGGACAATCATATACATGCTTCCAATGCTTTACAGGAAGAACATACTCATGTGGCACATACCAGGGAACAAGAACATGTTACAGGACTGAGTATTTTACCTCTCTTTTTTAAGCATTGTGATTATGTTTAATCTTGTTTAGCATTCACTGATCATGTTTAATCCTGTATATGCATGTGTAATTTTGTACATGTGTGGATGCAGATACATGTTTGGTGTGTGTGTACATGTGTTTTTCTCTTACCTTGGTGCAAGTGTAGCAATTTCTCCCTCAAGACTGCTTGTGGGTCAACCAGGTACAGGCAACCGACACGTGGCACTGGTGGCAGTCAGCTAACGTATTGTACACCTGGCTGCAGGCGATGAGAAGCGCAAGGCAGTTGACGTGGCACACCTTGCTGCAAGAAGCACACGTGTGGCTAGGCTGACGCGGCTGCTGGAGCTACACGAATGACTTCTGACTGCATAGGCGACTGGCTACAGGTGATGATGTGGCACAGGCACTGCAGTCTTACAGGCAAACGCGCAAGCGTTGATTTTCGAAAAAGAAAACGCTAGCGCCAAGTTATTTTTTTTATTTTTTATTTTTTATAAAAAAAATAAGAGAGAGAAAAAGCTATTTGAAGAGTTCTTTCTTTTTAGAAAAGCACTTGTAATAGTTTTTTTTTTTCTAAGGGGGAAAAGCATAGCTTTTCACTCCCAAACTTGTATAAATAGGGGGCCAAGGCTCTTGTATTCCACAACACAAATTGGGTGAAAGTTTCAAGGAGATCTCCTCTATGTGGAGCAAGGGGATTTCTTCTCGGGAATTGTACAAGGGCTACGCCGACCTCGAGTGATAAATAAATACCTGCAGGGGCGCCACGCTTTGGGGCCAATTGGTCTTTTGTGCACGAGCACTCTAGCTCCACTTATTCTTTTTCTTCTTCTTCCAAGTTTATTATTCCAGTTCGTAAAGAGATTTAAGTGTGACTAAGTGTGCTCACCGCCCGTCAAGTTTCTGAAGGCCCGTTTCAAGGTTCCATTGTCAGGATTCATCGTCAACTTTTTCAAGTGGCGAGCCTGTGGTCGACACATTTCATTCTGTGGGGCTGGAACTAGTGCGGAGATGAAGGATTTATCTTTGGAAGAGGACGACTACTTCGATGAAGATGAGGAAAGCAAGGATACCTTCCGATATGCTAGAATTTGAAGATGATGATTTTCCCACCTATGAAGCAAAGATGCAAAGTTTGATGGAGGGATTAATGGAACTCGCAAAGGACTCACGTTTTCCACAAAACTTCAAAGCTGATTCTAAACCACGGAAGCAATGGTCTAAGAAGAAAGCTAAGCCTCAACATTCGGCTCCCATCCACCCAAATTTTCAGCCATACCCCAATTCTTCTTCTTGTTTTCCCCCTCCTATCCATGGAAACCCTTTTAATACTTCTCATCCTGGTTACTTTGGCGGAGGCTCTGTCTTTCATTCCACGACGGGTGTACCCAACATGGGCATGACTCAGAGCTATGGTATGCAACCAAGTATGAATGGAGGTATCCCAGGAGGTATGTATGGAACTTATGGTGGTGGTGGCGGAAGTGGTTTTGGTATGCCTGGTATGGGAGGTGGTATGATGGACATGGGATCTAATGCTGTGGGCAATTCTTTTCCCAAACCACATCCATATGATAATCTTGTTCAGGGCGAGAAGCCAAAAGATTATAAAGAGGGTGGTGCTGCAGTAAAGTTTGATACTTTTAGTGGTGCAAAGGATCATTTGAAGGCTCTCACCTTCATTCAACAGTTTGATGCGGCATTTTCTCGTGGTAACTTCACAGAGGCATCTAAGGTACGGAAGGCAGCTTCTTTCGTAAAGGGAAATGCTCTTCAATGGTGGTCGACACTTCTTCATCAAGGAATAGCACCTAACACTTGGGTGGAGTTCAAGCAAATCTTCTCTTCTTTATGGTTGACACCGACTGTTGAGGCAGAAGGTTTTGACAGAATGCTATGCTCCGCGCCTTATGCAGGCCATCGTGGTATTGAGGCTACAGTGAAAGCTTTGGAGGCATTCTTTTATTGGCCTACTATGCGCAGAGATGCTGATGCTTTTGTTCGTGAGTGTATCATTTGTCAGAAGGTGAAGTATGACCGTCAAAAGACTCCTTGGTTACTTCATCCTTTGCCTATTCCAGATAGACCGTGGGAGAGTATTGCTATGGATTTTATCTTTAATCTTCCTAGGACAAAGAGTGGGAATGATGGCATCTGGACTATCGTGGATTGTTTCAGCAAGCAGGCCCATTTCATTCCAGTCAGGAAGAAGATTAATGCAGAGCAAATGGTGAGGATATTTTTGACAAATATCTTCAAGTACCATGGGATGCCCACATCTATTGTTAGTGACAGAGATCCTCGAATGACGAGTTTATTTTGGAGAGCATTGTTCAAGAACATGAAGACTTCGTTGAAATTCTCATCGTCTTTTCATCCACAAACAGATGGGCAATCGGAAATTGCCAACTCAGTTGTATTGGATCTTCTAAAGTGTTATGTTTCAGATCATAAGGAGCAGTGGAAAAAGTATCTTCCTTTGGTGGAGTTTGCTTACAACAACACCATTCACACTTCGAAATACTTCTCCACTTGCTCAGACAAAGGCATAACTGGGAGTAAAGCTTCCCAAAACTTCTTATTATAATCTTCAAGATTTTCACACTTTGATGCATCCAACTTGTGACATGCTGTCATTACATCCACCTCAAAAGTAGATGTGAGCCATACGGAAGAGAACACCTGTTTAAACTGTATCCAACTTGTGCCATGCTGTCATTACATCCACCTCAAAAGTAGATGTGAGCCATACGGAAGAGAACACCTGTTTAAACTGTATCCAAGTAGATGGTGCTATGCCCTGCAGAAGAAGAGTGGACCACCACTGCAATGCATTACCTTTGAGAAAAGTCGCAGCTTTTCTCACTTTAGAGGACTCCGTGTAATTACCACCAGAAAAAGCAACATCAAACTGCTGTAAAAAGGTAAGTGCCTTTAGCTTATCTTTGGCCCCACTGAATGTGTCAAATTTCACAACAGCTCCCCCTTCCTTATAATCCTTTGCCTTACCCATAGGCGTTAGATTATCCTAAGAAAGTGGCTTCACAAGCTACCCCCAACATTCATGCCCATCATAGGGTCAACATTACCAATTCCCACACCTGGCATGCCATACATTCCAGCCATGTTTCCAAACATACCATTATGCATACCGGGCTGCATGCTCCCATACATGTTTCCTTGCATTCCGGGTTGCATGCCCCCAAACATATTTCCTTGCATTCCGGACTGCATAACACCATACATATTCCCTTGCATACCAAGCTGAACACTAGCTCCAAAATTACCTGGAATACCCATGCCTCCCTGAGGATAATCCCCAGTCATGGATTGGAATACAGAGCCACCACCAAAATAACCTGGATGCATAAACTGCTGAGGAATAGATGGCTGTCTGAGAAAGGAACTCTGTGAGTTGGCACCAAAAGCATGTTGCATGTTCGGAAACTGGCCAAAAGATGGATCCTGTGGGAAGGCACCACTATTGCCCTGAGGTGGGTTCTTAGAACGCACTTTCTTCTTCTTCTTTTCAGGCTCAGAACGGGATCTCATAAATTCAGCGAACTTCTCAGTTTGAGTGAGCTGCATAAACACATCCATTACACCTGCCAAACGATTTTTAAATTGAGCATCATCTTCCTCTTTACTAGGCATATCTTCTGGCTGTGTTACATCCTCATATTGTGCATCATCTGCAGCCTGTTCTCTTGCAAGAAAATCCTCAGATTCATTTCGCTCACGAGAGGTCTCTTGCTCTTCCTCTTCATTATAAAAATATTCGTCTTCTATGTCTGACATGTTGCTGAATTTTTCAGCAATGACTTTCCTCGAGGCAACCACGAGCTCACCCCCTTCAGAAAGGGGATGATGGGTCCCGACAACGGAACCTTGGAACCGGCCTCTGGTAGAAACCAAACTGCGGTAGACTAGCAGTCACCCTTCCACTTGTAGTCCAATAAATAACAAAATTAACTGGAGCTAGAATGCCCCAAAACTGAAATGAAATTGACACCTGTTGGCCCCAAAGCTTGGCGCCCCTTTCGGTATTTCTTTATTCAAATTCAATGAGATGTAAAACTGAGTACAACAAAGCCAGCCACGAGAATAAACCTGTATGTCCAATCTGGTAGCCCTCAAGACTTCTTAGCACAGAGGATTCACACACAGATCTGTGTCCCACAAAAGCAACACACTGTGCTTCCCTCTGATCAACCAAGACCATTCAGCAGGGCAGCCTTGAGCACACATCTGGCATATTCCATGAACATGATTCCACAACTCAGTTCAAATATACATCCACTGTCCAGTCTCTGTTTCCACCCTTAAAACTGCCATACCCCTCCTCTCACAAGGGGCCAGATGACACAACTCTGCAAAACAGACATAAGCTAGTGGAAAGAAAGAAAGATTGACAAGTTCAGAGCTTACCGATTCAATGCGTCGTTCTGCACCCGTGGGACTGATCGTACCAGTCTATACTTGCCAAAGACTGTCTGTACTTTCCTCCCTGCAACCACCTGACTGATGCACCAACTATGCTCTGATAAAGCACCGCCTGTAGCTGGAGATGCGCCGCCTGTTATTGTTCAGGCCGGAACAGGTTTGTAACCGCCTGTACCTGTCCGTACAGGTCTACAGTACCTGACTGTCCCTGTCCGTACAGGACTGTACGGACTGTACTTGCAATCGCCTGAATCTGCCCGCCTGCTGCCAGTACTCTGTCGCCTGCAACCAACCTGTGGGCAACAACCTGACCTGCAGTCGTACAGCAGCCAACACTACAGACTGTACTTGATGTCCGTACTACCTGCCAGCACCGCCTGAACCTGCAGAAGATGCACCTGCTCTGTACGGGCAACAACCTCCAGCGCTGTACGGCCTGCAACCACGTGCACTGTACGGCCAGGGTGTGTATGGCCTGTTCTGTACGAAAACCAGCAGCCCCTCCTATGCAGCCAGTCGACCAGGAATTCTCTTCCCTTTCACGCACGTAGCTTGCACGCTTTCCCAAAAACAAGAGAGAGAGAGAGAGAGATGAGAGGCGTGTACCAAAAGTGGAGTTGCCTCTTTCTCCAAAAATATCCTAGACCCCTTTCTTTAATGTTTATTAAAGTTTCTAGGTGCCACTTATGCCTAGGGGCCACCATGGTTAGAACATTAAAAATATTAATGTTCTTGGTCCCTCTTCACACTTGAAGATGTCCACACATCATACCATTTGTCCGAGCACCCCAAATATGAATCATTTAATATTTATTTTGCTCACCAACCACCATGCCCACACTTGTGTTGTTCCACTTTCACAGGGTCATGACAGAGAATATGGATGAGGCTTACAAGAAGGTCAAGGTGGCTCTTCAAAGGACTCAAGAGAAACAGAGGAAAGCAGCAAACCTACACCGTCATCATTGGTTTTTGATTTGGGTGATTGGGTGCTTTTGAGATTTGAGAAGGCTAGACTCAGGAAAATGAAGGGTAAACAGAGCTTATATCCTAAACTGAGTATGCAGTAATGGGCCTTTTCAGGTGATTGAGAAGATGAGTGATGTTTCTTATCTCCCTTCAGGATAGTGAACTTCATTTTCTAGGCTTCTATTTCTTGTCGCAGAAGCTGCTTATTTTCCATTTGCAACTGTATGGTTCATATGGTACGATACCATATGATATCGTTCAGTTTCGTACGATATGATTTTATTTTTATCCCCCCCCCCCCCCCCCCCACCTTGAGAAAAAAAATTCCAAATGCCAAAAAAAATATAGAAATCCTGCTTTAAGAAGATCCCAAATGCCTGCAATACTTCGTAACTTTCGTGTCCGCTCAGTATTCCATATGGGGTTGCTGAGAGACCTAAAATATATGGCAAGGTAGACTGGTAGTGTACACTTGATTGGTAGGATGAGAGAATCTTGCTACATCATTTGGAGATCCCTGGTATAGGTAGGCTAGACAGTCAGATCCTCAAGTTATGTACGAGGGAGAAGATTTGGACATGGCCATTTTGATCTAGAGAGGAGTCCCCAAACCTATCACCCTAGATGCACTGCTCGTATTTGTGTAAGGACGGTCCCTTAGTCATCAACGCTACACTGGGAGACGTTTGGTATTGCATTACCCATGCAGGTTCTTTTTTGGAGACAACTGGGAGATCCAACTAGGAGAGACACATCTCCATGTTCCGGTTCCTCAAGCACTGTATAGACTCTTCCCCCCCCAACCCTCCCTCACATTCACGCTTGAAGCTCCATAGTTTGTAAGTGTTAAAAAAAAACCGTATTTTATCATACGGTATCCGAAAATTTCATATCGTACCAAAAATTCCCATACGGTATCGTATTTTCATACCGTCACAACTATGCCGCTGGTCGTACTAGAGTATCAAAGAGCTAGCACTTAGTGTGAGGTTCTTGGAAATGTGCCTGGAAACAGTCTCTCTCCGTACGGGCTAGGGAGGCATGCCCCCTCACAAGTCGGTCAATGGTAGCTGTGGTCATGCAGAACAAAGGGCCTATAAGAGTGACTCCTAGATACACATACTTCTGCACAATCTCCACTAGGGCATCTCTGTATATGAAAGAAAATCGTGAGGCAACTACGTAAGATGTGTTGAAGACCATAACCTTGGTTTTGCCCAAATTGACCGTAAGGTCTCTCTTCCTACAAAATCTATCCGATGCATTTAAGTGTTTCTGTAAACCCTCTAAGATCAAGACAATGTCGTCAACATATAGCAATATGGGCACTACTATCTGAGCCAATGGTGAACCCCTACCTCCAAAACTATCCACAAATACTGCGATCTCATCAATGTATAGGCCAAAGAGAGTAGGTAAGAGTGGGCAGCCCTGCTTAACCCCAATAGTGCTCCATATATCTCCCGAGGTCCCACTCAACCGAAAACTGCCTCATATAGTGCCATCACACCCCATATCATCTCATGTGAGAACTAGAGCTCCTACAAGCGTCCTCTCATACAGGATCAAGGGACGGAGTCAAAGGCTTTGCGGAAATCCACAAAGTAGCAATACACACGTCTCTTTGAGGACCTCGCCTCCTTTATGATAGCCCGTAAAGTAAAGATATGGTCCAGCGTGGAGAAGTTTCTCCTAAAGCCTGTCTGGCCTGATGCTCTGTTTCCCATCCTCTCTGCCATAGAGAGAAAGAAAGAAAGTTATATTAAACGTCTTCAAAAGATCCAGTGGGTCTATGAGACCAAAAGTGATACAATAGTGTCCATGTAATCTCATCATGGTACAAAAGAAAACAAAGACTAGAGCTATGAGCTGAGAATGTCAAATCCGAGCCAGATGATACAAAGTGGGACCATCATCATACAACCTATGGAGCTAACCCCCGGTAGGGGGAGGGGGGCATCAAGGATATCGAGCATGGGGGGGGGGAGAGAGAGAGAGAGAGAGAGAGAGAGAGAGAGAGAGAGAGCTGTATTAACGTCTACTAGAGGCCGAACTCGACTTATGAGACAAATCAATGTACAATTGTCAATGTCTTCTAGATGTCCAGAAAAAAAAAGGACACAATGAACATGAAATAAACTATGAAAGTACTGAGCTAGTGGGGGGGTGTGATGGATGGAGCACTACTGCTAGAGGCTCAGTACGGGGGCGGGGGGGGGGGGGGGGGGGGGCGGGGGGAGAGAGAGAGAGAGAGAGAGAGAGAGAGAGCGAGAGAGAGAGAGAGAGAGAGAGGAGGGGGGGAGGGGGGTCTCGGGTTCACGGGGATGCAGTAGCTCCAACTAGCCTCTCAATGTACTTGTTATTCAAGGCAGACTATACAAGGTATGCTTGTTGTAGCCTTACATCAAGCACATGTGCCACAAACATGTTAAAGAGACCATGCAATTGTGAGTCTAAGCTTGATATTTACAGAAGGTTTACGCTTGCAGGTAGCAAAGCTGGCTAAAGGAGGATAAAGCCACCATAGCAGTAGTAGCCTATTGGTGCGCCACTGTCACAAGCAAGAAAGGATGCAACACCCAAGTCCTAGGGACTTGACAATGCAAACTTGTATTGAGCGGTGCATAACCTACAATTTGCGACATAGTGAAATCCAAGAGAGGAAAGAGAAGATACAGAAGATGACAGGGCTTTGCGGGTGTTTGGTTGTTTGGGGTTTGGGGGGGGGGATGCCCTCACGAAGAGCTCCAGTTAGCCTCTCTGTGTACTTGATATGCAGAGACTTTATAAGCAGACTACAACGCATACTTGTTGCAGCCTTACATAAGCACGTGTTGAAGAGACTATGCAATTGTGAGTCTAATCATGCTTTATAGAAGCTTAACGTT
This sequence comes from Cibotium barometz, assembly GCF_041138505.1. Taxonomy (NCBI): domain Eukaryota; kingdom Viridiplantae; phylum Streptophyta; class Polypodiopsida; order Cyatheales; family Cibotiaceae; genus Cibotium; species Cibotium barometz. Next base: position 5,373,408 of record NC_141096.1, on the reverse strand, counting down.
CACAAGGAGCAACTAAAGGAGCACAAGGAGCAACTAAAGGAGGACAAAGCCACCATAGCAGTAGTAACCTGTTGGTGCCCCATTCTCACAAGCAAGAAAGAATGCAACACCTAAGTCCTAGAGACTTGAGGGTGCAAAACTTGCTGCCAAATCAACATGCTTTACTTGTATTGAGCAGTGCATAACCTACAATTCGCAACATATAAGATTGGGAAGTCCAAGAGAGGTAAGAGAAGGTACAGAAGATAGCAGACCTGGTGAACGCAGTATCGTTAAGCGTTTTCCTTGTCTTTCAACCAGATAAAAAAGAGAGGGGCACCATACTTTACCTTTAGATTGTCTTGAATCAGGAATTCCTGCCATCCCGTAAATCTCAATTTCAGTGGACTCCCTACCAGGCTTCGCATTTGGCACCCTGAAATATCATTCAAACATTACAACATAACCAGCTGCCTTCCCAAAAACTTGAAATATGCAGCTGTGAGGTACAAGCAAGCTTGGAAACAGCCTTTGAATACCCTTTGTTAAGCACATGGACCACCCCTTAGTAACAGGTTGGCCCTTATGTCTTAATAATTCACTTAATAAAAACAACAACAATGCAAGTAGAATGAATGAAACTCCACAGAGTATGATTTCATTATCAACTTCTGATGATATGATGCTGGCAACACTTGTCACTCACAGCCTCAGACTCTTTGCATTAGCATTAAAGGCACAGGAAGAACGTGGTCACTTGTCTTGGATGCTGATGAATCCCAAGCCTCAGCTTTCTCCCCTGCACAGAAGCACAGGCCTTCAGGAGCCCACCCAAGTGTTGTCCTTGTACCATGGCTGCAGCCCTACAGCCCCTAGAGTCCTTTGGACAACCCATACAGCTCTTCCATGTAGTATTGAAGCCCGGCCTGTTCAGCCCATAGACAGCAGTATGCCTTATGCAACTAGGGCACTTGCAGCCCACAGCCTTCAAGCATTTGCTATTTTTTAAAACTCCCTACAACCCATCACTTGTACGCTCGGCAGAGGGGCCCATCTTTTTCCCCCAAAAAAAGACACATCGCTATATTACTTAGTAGAAAAAATAAACCATCTACAAACAAGAGGCATGGAGTTTATAGACCCAAGTTACATCGGCCAAAAAGAAGCTGCGGCATCTGACGTTCCAAAAGAGCAGTAGACTGCATCAAGTACATAGCTTCAAAGGCCATGGACCACTTCAGCTTTTTTGGTGACATACCGCACCACCGAGCTGACCACATCTTGGAATTCACGAGCCGTTGTGTATTCCACCACTGCGACTTTAGCGCCCCAATCAATGAGGTTTGCAATGCTTTGTGTGGCAGCTGGTAAAGCTTCTGAAATCACTTCCTCATTCTCCAAACAGTCCATGCCTTCTCACAGATGGCTCTCCAAGGATGCGATCATTGGGCCTAGGTACCTGTCCCCTATTTTATCTATAACTTTTACCAGCATCCCTTTGATCCTTGTATGTGTTGATTCATTGAGCTTTGTTCTTGGCCCACTATGTCACGTGCATCCCCCACTTGGATGCCACGTGGCCATATCTGTATAGCAAGTGCAAGTCTTAAGAGTGGTAACTGGCCCTTTGTGAGGAACAAGTCAGCCAGAGATCCACTGTAGAGGGTCATGGTCAAGTATGCATGTCTCGCATATGAAGTCAACGCATGTCCTACACGTCTGTAACCCTCTAGAATGATGTAGAGGTGTACCGGCATTTATTAGGCTTCCAGCCAGATGCATGCGCACCAATCTAGGTCATGGGATAGATTTGGTAGAAGATTGTCCCATGGACAGCCATGTACAACCTATCCAAGAGCCACCAATGAGCCCATAGCCCATGGCAATTGTTACAGAGGCCCGCAAAACCCTGTCGGCCCGTGAGCATGCCGACAACAATGATCCAAACGGCATTGTGAGTGCCTTGGTCCTCAAACTTGGTGTGGAACTGTACTGTATAAGTCTTCGACCGGAACCGTGCTTCCACTTGTGGAGGAGAATCTTCTTGGGTCGATAACTTCTACCTCGTCGACCACTTTAGGTTGTTACTCATCTAGAACCTCTTGCAAAGATGATCCAACGTAAGGCTTCAACCATGAGGAAGACAAGTTTTCTATCTTTACATTTTCCATACATGTGTTATGGACCTGGGACCATGGTTCATTGTCCAATGAGCATTGTCTATGACCATGTCCAATGTCCATTGTAATTTGTCACCATTGACACGTCACATGTGACATGCAGGATTGCTCTGCTGGTGGATGCGAGCGCAATTGGAGCGCTTATTCGCTAATTCACACGAAGATCCGTAATCGACTCAGCACTGCACAGCTAGAGAGATTAGTCTACTGCCGAGCAAATATGAAGCTTGTGCGAGATTACCACGCTTTGGGGACACCCAAGCAGGTTAGAAAGTTGAAACTTTGGGCTAGCGTTTATACATATTACAAGCGAATATTTGTAATTACTAATTACTACTTTCTACGCTGTTAATAATGTGAACACTGAATTGCATTTTGTTTTTTAACAGACAGATCCATCAAAATTGAAGTTGGTCTCGGAGGGGAGTGCAGAGGAGACTGAGCAGCAGCAGCAGCAGCAGCAGCAGCTTGTGAGAAACGATCAGGAGGAGATTATTCGCATGCTGCACAGAGAGCTGGAGAGTGTGGATCGACGTGTGACGAGGTCACGTGCGCGAGTTCTCAGTCTCCCGTTAGTCGGGCGAGATGCAGATCCAGAAGTTTCACGACGAGAGACCATTCGGCGAGGAAAGCTTCCTGTCCGTACTCCTCGGAGACGGGCAAATGAGGCTGTTCTTCTCATTCAGCCTACGGAGGATGATGATCCAGGACAGCAGAGTATGATGGCAGAGCCAGAGTATGATGAAGAGGGTAACGTCCTGACAGATGGGGACTTGCTCTCTTCAGGAGTGTCATCATCCTCATCCGATGAGGAGTTTTGAGATTCAGAGAGTAGAGTCTCGAGAGTCGAGTCGAGACTCTTTGTTATTGCTTAGTGTTTTTTACTTTTGAGTCTTGACTCTTGACATCAAACATTTATGATTTGTTATTTGTATGCTCTAGTATGAGCCTTTTAGGTTGACATCAAACATTTGTTATTTGTATGCTCTAGTATGAGCCTTTCTACGTCTATTTTGTCTTGACAGATATACAATGTGCCATTGTGTCAAGTATATGATGTGTGTTTTAAAATTAGTACATGCAAAGTGGTTTATTTTGATTCTTGAATGTTTTATGTACCTTAAATGTAGAAAGGTGTTGAATGTCCTATTGTTTGCCAATGGTACGTATTTTTACGTACATAAAAAAATTTTACTGTACGGAACACCGTACAGTACGTACATATACACAACGTACAGTACGTACACATCAACCTTGGACCAAAGTGAGACAAGTGGCCTGACACTTGTTAGAAAAAGGGATCAAAGTGAGACACACTTGTCACTTCAGCTATTGTGTGGCTCTCCACTTGTCATCGTAACCTTCTCTTGCCATTTTAGCTCATGGGAAGCTCAAATCTATAAATTGGAGCCCTCTCTCTTCATTAATAGAGGCTCTCTTGCTGCACACTAGTTCTACCACTGTTACAAGCTGCCCTAATGATGGCTACTCTCTTTCTCTCTCACTTGAAGGCTGCCCATGAAGAATACCGACTGTTGGGGATTGTTTGGAGGCTTCCATCGCGAATAAATACGCCACTGTACCTACTGTACCAGCCACTGTACCAGCTGTACCAGCCATTGTACCTGCTGTACCGGCTGAATGGAGAGTTGTACTTGTTGTACCCTTTCTATTGCATGAAGACCCGTGGTTTTTGGGGAAGAATCAGTACCCACACGGAGGTATATGGATTATATTGTTGGCTCCGCATTTCTACAGCCTATGTTCTGGCTTGGTTGCCTCATGTTGGGCTGTGTTATGGCATTTGTATATGGATAATCCGGCATCTCCCGTGGGGAGAGTAAGGCCCTCAAAGCTTGTACATGATATTATTCTCCTTGGGTAATAAAATACTCCAAGGGGGGAGTCGGCCCATTCCGGCCTCTATGTGGTGTCACACGTGCAAGCTCCATTTTCAGCATTTGTGGATGTTTTGTCCAGCTTTATGTTTTATGCAAAGTGATAATGGATATGTGTTAAGACTGTGGCCATGTTTAAATGTTTTAATATGCATTGATGGTATCAACAAGTGTGTCAAAGGCCCTAGTCCCCCGGGCACCCGCCGCGAGTTTTAGGTCAAGTCCAATCTGGTGTTCAACAACCACATCAATGAACCAACCAGCTTCAGGTACAAAGAGGCATCAACTGGCTCACAAGGATCATTAACTGTAAGTTTTGTGTTCAGGTCGATCGGTGACGTGATAGGCTTGCAGTTCTCCATCCCAAAGGCCTCAAGCAACTCATGGACATACTCCTGCTGAGAGAAAGAACCCCCTCTGGGTCTGCCAGATCTCCAATCCCAAGAAGAAGTGGAGTAAGCCTAAATCGTTCATCTCAAACTCCTTTGACAAGGCGGCCTTCGTCACTGCAATGTGCTCCATATGATCGCCAGTGAGAATGAGGTCATCCACGTAAAGGATGATCAACGTGACCATGCCGTGTTCCCGAAAGAGATATAGGTTAGGATCTGCAACCGATCTCTAAAATCCAATCCGTAGAAAGAAGGAATCAATCTTCTGATTCCAAGCCCCGGGAGCTTGCTTAAGACCATACAAGGCCTTCCGCAACCTATAAACCATCCCCTTTGATCCTGGAGCCTCAAAGCCTGGAAGCTGCTCAACATACACCTCCTCTTGCAAGTCGCCATTAAGGAACGCACATTTAACATCCATCTGAAATACAGGCCACCGCTGAGAAGAAGCAAGGGCAAGAACAGTCCGAATCGTGGTCATCTTCGCTGTCCCTGCAAAGGTATCCTCAAAGTCGATGCCAGGTCCCTGAGCATAACCCTTAGCCACAAGTCTGGCTTTGTGTTCGTCCACCGACCCATCTGACGTATACTTGGTCTTAAAGACCCACTTGACACCAATAACAGACCATTTTGACGGCCTCGGAACCAACTCCCAAGTGTTATTCGGGGGCTCATCTCTAGCTGCGGGCTCAACCTCCTCAACGGACTGAGGCTGTCTAGCTGGAACAATCGACTGGGAATCATCATCAGAATCATCTGGGTTGGCGGCTCATCAACAGTGGAAACTGGAACATGCTCATCAAAAACCACATCTCTGCTGACAATCTTGTTTCTCTCTGGATCATACAACCTGTATCCCTTGGAAAGAGAGTTATATCCCACAAAGACAAGCTTTTGAGACTTTGAGTCGAGCTTCCCCCTCTACTTCTTTGGAATGTGAACATATGCATCACTCCCAAACACACGGAAATGGGAGACATCTGGATTCCTGCCAAAATACGTCTCAAAGGGAGTCATGTTCAGTACTGAAGTTGTCGGAGAACGGTTGAGGATATGGACAGTCGTAGCCACAGCCTCTCCCCAAAGTGGACGAGGAAGATCACGATGCTCCAGCATCGTCCTCGCCATCTCCACCACAGTCCTGTTCTTACGCTCAATTACTTCATTCTCTAACGACGAACCTGTATTGGCCAGCTCCCGCTTGATGCCATGTTCCGCACAAAACCGCACGAATGCATTGGAAGAAAACTCTCCTCCTTTGTCAGCCCTAAGAGTCTTTATCTGCAAGCTAGACTCTTTCTCCACCATCACATGCCACTCCTTGAACCGAGCAAAAGCTTGGTCCTTCTATGAAAGAAAATAAACCCAAGAGAATTTGCTACAATCATCAACAAGTAGCATGAAGTACAAAGAACCTCCCAAGAATTGCGTCTGCATAGGTCCACACAAGTCAGTGTGTACCAACTCCAAAGGTTTCGAAGCCCGCCCGAAAGCTTGCTACAGAAAAGATTCCCCGTGCTGCTTACCGCGAATGCAAGAACTACAGCGTCCTTGCCTGTAGCCAACATCTGGCAAGCCAACCACCATCTCGTCCCGAAAAGCTCGCCACAACGCATCCACATTCAAGTGGCCAAACCGGAAGAATTTTTCAAATCACCAATCTGAGAACCTATCAAAGAGGAGAGTGCTGAGAGTTTGTATATATCATTCTCCACTCTGCCTTCCCAAACAACCTAGCCAGTCTCGCGGTCCCGTAGAGCAAGAGAATGCTCTTCAAACTCCACCCAGAAGCCAGTCTTGCACACCTCATGCACTGACAACAGATGAAAACCAAGTGCGGGGACGTAAAGAACACGAGAGGAATGCCTCCCCCCTCTGCCATCGGGAATGATCTTCATCCGACCCTCAATCCATTCTCGAGTATCCTTGGCGGTGAAGCCAACTACCACCTCGCTCGAAGAAGATGAAGCATCGGTGTCCAACATCTCCAAGTGCACAAAGGCTGGAGTCTTTGCAACTCAAGCTGAAGAATCAGCACTCTTCCCAGTCCGCTTGGGACACTTCGTCCAATAGTGGCCTTTCTCGCCACAATCATTACAAGTCCTCTCGGCCTTCAGTTTCTCACGATCTAAATATAGTATCCGATGAAGACTTCCCTTTGCCCTTGTTGTTGTTACGGCCTTTCGACCGTTGGCCAGTCAAGGCCTCAAAACCTCTGCCCTATGGAGGGTTCGTGAATCGCTCTTTTTGGTCCAAGACCATAGGCACAAGCTCCTCCCATGTGATGGTGCTAAGCCTGCCCCACTGGTGATCAAAGAGGAGTAAAATGCTGTAGCATTTTGAGCCATGTCGACAAAATACACCTGCAAGCAAACCAAGCACCAATGTGCACTGCCAAGAAACCAAATGTCCTATACAAATTTCTGCCTGCAACCTGACAAGTATAAACCTACACCAAATTGTCTAATTACACACAATGTGTATACATATGTGACAAATCACTGCTGTAATTCCCAATTACATGCTCCAAACTGAAAAGCCCCAATTTTTATGCACTGCAATTGCTTCAATGTGCAGTCAATTGCCCAATTTTCACAAAAGCCCCAAATTCCTGCAACTAGAAGAGGCTTAATTTGCTGATTTTGACCTTAATTTGAAAAACCCCAAATTCCAAGCAAGGCAATATGTTCAATTTTGCATCAAATTGAGGAATCCCTCAAATTCCATAGGACTGAGAGCCGCCAAGGGAGCGGAGGGCAGGGGACCGACGGAGGCACAGCAGGCGACGGTCAGAAGAGCTCATGGCAACGGAAGTTGGCAACGGACGGCACAGCTGCATGCGATGGAACTACAGGAATTCCCAGGACCAGGAACCAGCTCTGATACCAATTGTTGGGAGACTCACACACAGGTAGGGTTCTTGTAGATTAGGGTTAGATGCAAGAAGAAGAAGCTCACACGAGAGAGAGAGAGAGAGAGAGAGAGAGAGAGAGAGAGAGAGAGAGAGAGAGACACACACACAAAATGTGTGGTGATCACAAATGCAAGTCAACCCTTGCATGTAAGTCACATCCATATAATATAGAAGTACAAAAGTTATATGGATAGAGTGTCCTTTCACACTTAATATCCAAGGGGAAAAAGTGCCCTTTGGTTAAGCCCTGTTTACACGTAGCACTACTATAAGTGAGCATATGCCTACAAGGCCATAGAGGGGATAGCTACGCAGTCGGACACACTATGGATCGATCTCATTCACATTCTTCTCTGCTATTGGATCACTCCCACACTCGCATTGGAGCGTGGACCCCTTCGTATACAACCAAATGTGGTTGTCCCAACCCCACTTGGAGCGATTCTCCCACCCCCCCCAACAAAAAAAAGGGGAAAAAATCTGCACTCGGGGTGTTGATCCTTGCCAGCCAGCTCTGCACCTAAGCCACAAGTTCAATATATCGATGAGTAACGATGGGTGTGTGCTTGGTAAAATATACCAACGGAAAAATTGTAGTATGGTCACCTCTGGTGGCTGTGTGTGTAGCAGTCTTTTTGGGTGTGGCAGATGGTTGAGTGCCTCAGCCATTATTGCATTCTTATGCTCCATCAGACGGGCAAACTCCCCTAATCTGGCAATCATTTATAGGAATAGCACAAGACCTCCTCAACAGTAGTCTTCTGTAGGCTCGGGGATCTTCTAATGAGTTTTCTTTTACGATCGACCTTGTCCATTATAACATTTAGTATTCAAACTACAAGGTGCAGAAAACCAAAAACCAAATCCTGTCCTGCCGAGCTTCGCACAGCAATCCCTTTAGTACTTGTTTATATTTAATAGAAGCAACATTTTCAGGGAGAAAAAAAGAAAGGTGTGTGTGTGTGTGTGTGTTCGGGGGCGGGGGGTTGCGGGGGAGAGGCTTTCTGCCTTCAAATTTTGTAAAATAGGATTAAGGGTGCTGTGATGTACAAATTAGGGTTTTCTTGTTGGGATTGAAAGGCGTATTCTACTACAAAACTTACGCGTTGACGGTGGTCTTGTGGACCTGGAGGCAGTGGGTGACCATGCCCCCAGCGGTGGAGAGCTTCTTGGGGCAGTGTGGGCACTTGAAGTGCTTGGCTTTCTGGTGCCCAATCAGCACCTGCTCATCCTCAAACTCGCGATCGCAGTAGTAGCACCGGGCCTTAGGAGGTGGGCTCGCCTTCCTCTTCTTCTTCCCCATCTCTACGCCTGCTTTTCTACTATAAATTGATCACCCACTCCAGCTCTCATTTTGTATGCATGCACTTCTTATGCAAAGAGAAAATTCCTCCTGAGCACCCCTACATGTGCAGTTACATATATTTTATATAATATATATTTGCCTATTTCCTTAAATTAAGAAGCCGCGGCCGGACTCCTCTAGACACTGGTTGCACCATTTTCGATTCGCATCGTGATCGTTCGCACAATGTCATATGAACTCACCCTAAAGCTCACATCAACTTTCCAAGCCTCAAACTCTTCGAACAACTGGATGGGCGGGCATGGTAACGCAAGTCATTAGGCCCAAGTCAAAATCAATATTATACATTTCTTTTGTGGGATTTAAGTCATCACATGGAGGAGTACACACATGGGCACACCTTCAACCCTCATAGCCCATGCACGACACATGCATTGCTTTGCACTTCACAAACATGTCTTGCATACATAGGCACTCACAATAGCTAGCACCTACACCAAACATCATCACATCGATAGCCATCCACGTATACCTTTGGATGGGGGAGCCATGGTGGGCGAAATCATGGTCCATGGTACCACTCCTCACCACTTGGATTCTCTTTGAATGTGTAGGAACCTCCAAATGTCTTCAAAAAAGCAGCTCTGTGCGGTCCATATTGGACCAATTACGTATTCTTCAACTATCTTCACCATCACCATAAGAACCTCACCACCAAAGAGAAATAAGCAATGAGCATGTGCTCATTATGGCAGTCGAGGCTACACATAAAAAGAACTCACCAACACTCATAAGCATGACATGGAGGTCCTCCTACTTCAAACTAATGAATTGAAAGAGGCCATGAGCAGCCACAGCCCATGCGGTCTGCCTCAAAGCCAAACATAGTGATGCCAACGATGAGAGATTAAGAGTAGTCGTCGAGAGCAGCAAATAAATTTGCAATACTATTGCCATGACAGTGGGCCGCCCATGCCCTCGCAATATCTCAAGAGAACTCGAAGCTCACCTCACCATCAAAACCGCTAAGTGGAAGAACACATACCATGCTTTTCAAGACCTCTTGCAACAAAAAGATAACACCGTTTCAGAGACACATGAACAAATCCAAAGACTAGAAGTCGCCACCTTAGATGATACCCCACTTGTGGTAGACAGTCGTGACGCCATAGAAAAATATTACGAGTAAATTGGTTAAGGTTTAATTTACTAAGGCCTAAACCCTGAGATGTATTTTCTTGGAGTTACAAGGATATGAAGAGAGTTGATCCTTAGTTCTATCAGCATCATATCAATCTTAAGGAGGATGTTGTTCTTATCAAGGAACTGCGGTACATAATGAACCCTAATTATGCAAAGCAGGTTAAGGAAGAAATTGATAAACTTTTAAAAGTGGGGTTCATTTATCCAGTGGATAAGGTGACTTGGCTGTCCCCAAGAGCGATTGTATTGAAGAAGAATGGAAAGCTTTGAGTATGTGTAGATTATCGGAAGCTCAATGCAGCCACTCAGATGAATCCTTTTCCACTTCCATTTTAAAATTCAGTGTTAGATGTTGTGGTGGGCAGGGCATGAGATATATTCTTTCTTGGATGGCTTCAGTGGATATACTTAGGCTTTGATGGCTTCAGATGATTGGGTGAAGACAGCTTTTGCTACAGAATGGGGAGCATTTTCTTCTAATGTGATGACATTTGGTCTTAAGAATGCTCCAGCAACATTTCAACAAATGGTTCAAAAGATTTTTTATGATTACTTGCCAGAACCGGCGTATGTTCTAGGGTACACTATTTCTGGAATGTACATACCTACCACGTGTCTTCATCCACGTTGTCATCATGCATTGGTTCATGTATATCCAAATTGGGCTATTATTATCACATTATGGACGGCCTTTCTTTTACTTCCCTTCACTCACTTCGTTGCCCTATTCTTTTGAATGTTGTGTGCCTTCATTATTATTATCATCATGTGTGCAAATATTTTGGCCGTTTGGAATATCACTACCGTGTTTTAACTTTCTCATCACCTACTCTTCATCTTTTGTTTGTGCTCTTTTACTCTCATCTGTTTCGCTGGTCTCACTACTTTTGCTCTCACTGCTTTCTTTGCTCACAGAGTTCATTCGCAGAGCAGCCATGGTTGAGTTTGGGAAACTCATAATAGTTCTCAATGTTAATCTCAACCTTAAATGTGTTTTCATGGCTCACTCAAACCCCCCTTGAAACACATCCAACAAGAGATTACATGGTGAACCGTAACTATCGTGAGGATCTTTCCTGTTGCCATATATATAGGCAGTGATGTGTGTGAACACACTTAAGACCACCGGGGCATCCCTCTTTAGGAGGTTTTTTCCCCCGGCTTGTATATACGCCCATCATTCTAGGGCTAACTTATCTTTTGTACATTGACACAATCTAATACACTTTGTGTTGTGTGCATTCTTGCTTCTTCTTCTCCAAGCTTTGTGTGCTTTCGTGCAACCCTGATTCCAACAATTGGTATCAGAGCAGGCATCGGCTCCCAAGGCTACGCCGCCAGCACTCTCTGACTCATGTTCTTCGATTGAGTTCTGCACAGGTGTTTTTGTCATTTTCTGCAAAAATTTCGATAGTGCAGTTTTCAGCAAAACAGGCATACGTGTTCTATTGTGGACCGTGCTACATAGCACAAGTTGTTTTCTGTTCAGTCTTTGCTTCATTACAGGCAGCTTTTGCATCAGTTTCAGTCAGTGGCCATGGCTGATAACAGCAATGATGTATTTCGCATGTTGTCTGATGAAGACAAACTGGATGGAGACAGCAACTACCCACTTTGGGCATACATGATGCAGCATGTTTTGGTTGCAAAAGGAGTGTGGAACATTGTGCAGGGTACGGATGTACGTCCAGGTTCTGTGGATGTAGGATCTGTTGAGGATGTTGCAGGTTCTAGCAGCTCTACTGTTGCTGCTGTTTTACCCACTGCTGAACAAGCTCGTTGGGATGGTAAAGATGCGCGGGCTCATGCCTTGATTGCACTTTCTGTCAAACGTAACATCACCCCACATATTCGTTCAGCTAAAACAATAAAACAGGCTTGGGATATTCTAGCTGGTTTGTATGCAGGTCGTAACGAGGCAAAAATCGCTTACCTGCGTAAAGAGCTAGAATTGAAGATTATGCAAGAAGATGATGACATGAATGTTTTTCTTGCTGAGATTAAAGATCTCAAAGAACAGTTGATTTCTGCAGGGGAGATTATTCCTGATCATTCTCTTGTGTAGACTGTTCTTGATGCTTTACCTGAAACATATCAAACTTTTGCTTCCACGTGGAGACTTCTTAATGAGGATAGACCTAATGCTGTCAAGTATAATACTTTAGTCAACAAGCTCTTGCAAAGAAGCACAGTCCAGGCAAAACAAGGCCAGGCAGCGTGTAGTTGATCAAGCATTTATTGCTGCCCAGCAACAGAGAAGAAGTGGTAAGGCAGCCCCTTCCACTGTTTCTTCTCCTATTAGTAGGTCTGCAACTTCTTCTCCTTCGACAGGTAAAAACAATAAGTCTAAGAAGGCTCTTGATAAAGGCAAGAAAAAGACCAGGTGCAACTATTCTAAGGCAAATGATCATGTCATTAAGAATTGCCCTAAGCTAAAGGCTAAAGAGGCAAAGAAGAAAGAGTCAAATGCAGCCACAATAGCGGATGCTTCTACAAATGCAGATTTTGCAAATGTTGTGCAGGATACAGAATGGGCGTTTAGCGTGTATTGCTAGTATGACCCATCTGTACATGATGCATGTTTGGCAGTTTCTGTTGACTCTAATGTATGGTATTTTGACAGTGGTGCTACAAAGCACATTACCTCGCATCGTGATATGTTCACTTCACTTGACGCTGTCCCTAATGGGAATACTGTCACATGTGCCAATAATGCTTCTTACCCAGTGAAGGGCATTGGTAAAATAATGCTTACTGCTGCAAATGGCAGCGCTTTCACACTTTCAGATGCTTTGTATGTGCCAGGGATAAAGAAGAATCTATTGTCTGTCTCTGCGCTTGCTAGACTTGGATTTGTAGTCAAATTTGTGGATGACAGATGTACTGTTCATGATTTGACTTCTGGTGATATGATTATTGTATCTGGCACCTTGTTTCGTGGGCTGTATAGGCTCAATTCTTATGACAAGTGTGTGGAAGATTCAGCAAATGCAGTTTCTGATGAAAAGGCAGTTTCAGACGCAAAACTATGGCATGCTCGTTTTGGTCATCTGAACTTTGCTAGTTTGCTGCGTTTGCAGAAATTTGATATGGTTGCTTCATTGCCCCCTCTTGAGGCACCATTGAAACATGTTTGTGAAGGTTGTATTTTGGGCAAAATGCAGCGTTCTGCGTTTCCAAATGCTAGTTCTATGCGGGCCACTCGCAAATTGCAACTTGTACATAGTGATGTATGTGGGCCTATGCAAACTTCGTCATTTGGTAAACACTTGTACTTCGTGACTTTCATTGATGATTACTCAAGGCATGCATGGGTATATCCACTAAAGGCAAAGTCCGAAGTGTTTTTGTGCTTCAAATCGTTTTTGCTTATGGTTGAAAATGTATACAATTGTAATGTGGGCACCCTCCGTTCTGATCGAGGGGGGGAGTACATGTCTAAAGAGTTTGATGCATTTCTGGCTAGTCGTGGGATAAAACACCAATGTACAGTGCCGTATACCCCTCAGCAAAATGGTGTTGCTGAGAGGAAGAACAGGTCACTTATGGAGATGGCACAATGTATGGTCAAGAGCCAAGCTTTGCCACATGCGTTTTGGCTTGAGGCTGTCATGTGTGCTGCATATGTACTCAACAGGTGTCCCACTAAGGCCTTGCAGTCTATTACTCCATACGAAGCTTGGCATGGCAGGAAGCCTTCTATTGATCACTTGCGTGTCTTTGGTTGCTTGGCCTATGCTTTAGTGCCTGTGCAACAACGCAGAAAATTGGATGATAAGGCTGTCAAATGCATTTTTGTTGGTTATAGTGCTGAGAGCAAGGGTTACAGATTGTATCATCCGCCAGTCAAAGCGTATCTTGATTAGTCGAGATGTTGTTTTTGTGGAAGATGCTGTGCTGCCTTTGTTATCATGTACCAAAGAGACAGGTGTGAGCTCACGGGATGTATTTGATACATTGTTGCCTCTGTTTACAGGTGGGAATTCAAATGTAAGTCCTAATGAGGCAAATATTCAGCCTATGCAGATTTCAAATGACATCATAGATCAGCCTATTTCTGATGCAGATTTACAGGATAGGGCTGAAAATGAGCAGGCTAGAGGTATGCCTAAATGGCTGGTGCAAACCTTGCGTGATAGTAAGATTGATGCACCTATGACTAGTCGTACTCGTCCAGGTTTTCAGCATGTCTCTTATACATCAAATTGTTATGCTTTGGCTATGTCTAGTGTGTGTGAAGAGGAAGAACCTCTTTCATTTGATGAGGCACAAAATTCAAAAAATTGGTTGGCTGCAATGCAAAGTGAATATGATGCTATAATGAATAATGGTACATGGTCTTTGTGTGATTTGCCTATTGGTAAAAAGGCCATTGGATGTAAGTGGGTTTTTAAGTTGAAACGAAAGCCAGATGGCAGTGTTGATCGCTATAAGGCTAGGCTTGTTGCAAAGGGTTATGCTCAAGAAAAGGGCATTGATTTTGATGAGACCTTTACTCCCACTTGTCGTATGACTACCATTCGTAGCATTTGTGCATTGGCAGCTCATAATGGTTGGAATGTACATCAGCTAGACATAAAGACTGCGTTCTTGAATGGAGATTTGCATGAGGAGGTGTATGTATCGCAGCCTCGTGGTTTTGTTCAAAGAGGGCAGGAAAACAAAGTGTGCAGGTTGAAAAAGGCTTTATATGGTTTAAAGCAAGCTCCACGAGCTTGGTATGAAAAGATACATGCATATTTGATTACACATGGGTTTCAGAATAGTCCAACAGAAAGCACTTTGTATGTTAAACATGTGGATGGTGTACATCTAATCATTGCTCTCTATGTCGATGACATGCTGCTCACAGGACCAAATGAGAGTCATATTGCTAATTTTAAGGCTGATTTGAATGCCTCTTTTGAGATGTCAAATTTGGGGCATTTGCATCATTATTTGGGGATACAGTTTAAGCAGTGTGATGGAGGTATTGCTTTGTGTCAAACAAAGTATATTGAGACATTGTTGCGGAGATTTGGCCTTGAAGACTGCAAGCCTATTGCTACTCCAATGGAGACAGGTTTGAAGTTGAGTCTTCGTGATGCTGGAGATCACTTTGATGTCACACTCTATCAGACAGCTGTTGGTTGCCTCATTTATGTATGCATTACGAGGTCGGACATTCAGTTTGCAGTCTCACAGGTGAGCAGGTTTATGCATAGCCCAGGGTCTCAGCATTGGAAGGCAGTTAAATGCATCTTTCGCTACTTGAGTGGCACCATACATCTTGGGTTGTTTTATCCCAAGGGGGGATCGTTGCCGCCAGATTTACATGCTTTTTCGGACTCAGATTGGGCTGGTTGCTATGACACAAGAGTGTCCACAAGTGGTTTTTGTTTCATGCTCGGTAGTTCATGCATATCTTGGTTGAGCAAGAAGCAACCTACTGTGGCCACTTCGCGTTGTGAAGCTGAGTACAGGGCAGCTTTCACAGCTACGGTTGAGTGTGTGTGGCTCAGACGGCTTATGGTTGGCTGACTTGGGTGTTGGACAGGAGTCTGCCACCTCTATCTTCACTGACAGTCAGAGTGCATTGGCAGTTGCGAGAAACCCAGTTTTTCATGCTCACACAAAGCACATTGAGGTGCATTATCACTATGTCAGGAAGAGACTCTCAGCAGGAGAGATCAGCTTGGCCTATGTGCCAACACAGGACAACCTCGCCGATCTTTTCACAAAGGCGCTTCCTCGTGAGAAGTTCGAAGCTTTCCGCAAAGCTTTGGGCTTGCTCCCCTTTGTGGATTGATCTACTTCGGGCATGGCACTCCCCTATACATGAGTGCCAGCTCTCGTTCACACCATCACTCCCAGGGGGGATTTGTTGCCATATATATAGGCAGTGATGTGTGTGAACACACTTAGGACCGCCGGGGTACTTTTTCCCTCTTTAGGAGGTTTTTTCCCTCGGCTTGTATATACGCCCATCATTCTAGGGCTAACTTATCTTTTGTACATCGACACAATCTAATACACTTTGTGTTGTGTGCATTCTTGCTTCTTCTTTTCCAAGCTTTGTGTGCTTTCGTGCAACCCTAATTCCAACATTTCCAATGGCCGAGCTCGTAACCCTTAAGGTCTCCAAGCTCTACAACTCCTTGAGAAGCAATTCCATCATGCCTCCCACGAGCGTTGTCACACCGTCGCGTTGCACTACGTGTACTTGTCCCTCCTCTGACCTTACTTCACTCACACACACTCACTAGCATGCATTAGAGAGAGATTAGCAAGAGCAATACTTTATTGCACAATGGGAGAGTTTCTTGTATTATGAGAGATATTCACTTATATACATGGCCATAAGTGTTCACACTCACTTAAACTGTGGCCGACTGGGCACCTTCTTAGGCTCATAAGAGGCCTAATGCTATTACAATGACCACTCTCATAATATATCCATGAAGCACATCACTTGGGACTTCATCCTAACTTGCTACCACACGCTCTTGAAGCGGAAATCGCCATAAGTATTCCATCGGACCATTACGGTTACCCGTCCAAGTTGTAGATCTGGACATCATTCCTTTATATCTTGAGTGTATGACCTTTTGGTGTATCTACCTTGACTCCTTGATATAAAATAATGGTAGTAGCTCTTGTTAACCCTTGGAATGGGTTAACATTCCCCCTTCCTGATGTCGATCGCGTCCTCGTGTCGTGATCACGTTGAAGACCTTTGTGTTGGGAAAATTGATAAGCTTTGTTGATGGCTTTTGATGTTGAGTGTCGTTTAATGCTCTTTGTTCCTTCGAAAGGAATAAGAAGGGCTAGTTAGTAAATGAAAAGGTTAGAAATAAGTTGGAATTCCAAATGGGGTGGGGGTTTTTTGTGACTGATTGCATTTTTTTATTTTTGTGAGCATGTTTTTATGTGGGTTATATTTTTTGCTCACTGTGTCTTTTGCAATCATAAGTAGAGTTACATGTGATTTGTGTTAGTTGGGAAACTAACAAATGTTAATAATGAGGGAGAAGAGAAGGAAGGATCCGAAGGAACGTAGGCAAAATCATCAGAACGAGATTGTGATTCTTTGTTTCTCATCTGATTCATTGAAGCGACATTCATCACTTGAAGAATTTG
Organism: Cibotium barometz; assembly: GCF_041138505.1. NCBI lineage: Eukaryota > Viridiplantae > Streptophyta > Polypodiopsida > Cyatheales > Cibotiaceae > Cibotium > Cibotium barometz. Next base: position 5,356,417 of record NC_141096.1, on the reverse strand, counting down.
GCCTTTGTTGATGGCCTATTATGGCAGGATTCTTGTCAAATGTTGTTGAGTATGACTTGTTCGTACATGCTTCTTCATATATGCTTTTTATGCTTGAAGTACATGAAATGAGTCAAATGGACTCTTTGTTGAGCTACTACTTTTTGAAGTAGCCACTTATTGGTTAGGCATGAAAGAATTACATCGACTTATGAGGAAAATTTAGCTTTCTTTGCTAAGGATTATGGATTAATGTGGTGTGAAGATTTAGCTTTGTTTGGAGAGCTTTGCAATTCAAAGGAAGATTCCATGCGATGGGTTGTACCATTGACCAGATTTTCACCCACCATGGCCCCCCCATCTAGAGATATATCTAGAAGGTTGTCAATGATGAGGTTTTGTTGCAAATGTCCTCCAATGCATGAGTATGGATATGTACTCATGGAGCAACTGCCACATTAACTTGGCCAAAATAATAGTAAGCTATAAGCTTAACAAAAACATGTTGGCTATTGAAGATCATTGGGAGGTTCTTGTGATATTCTACCATTTTTAGGTAGGCCCTTTGTGTGACTCCCTTGTGTTTGTATCCCTTTTTTTTCTTTCATTTTTTCTCTCTTAAAAAAAAACCCACCTTGTGAGCAACAGGTTCTTGTGGCTGCTCTTCTTTTTTAGAGAATAGGTTTTCATGTCTGCCGGGTAGCTTCTGCACTCATGCTTCTCATCCAAAGAGGTGAAAAGAGCATTGTTAGTTTGTCCTTGATACGCTTATAAATCTTTGACGTGGGAATTGATTCTTGAATTTGTGGCTCAAATGTTCTCGAGGCGGTAGGTATAGCTAATGTTGGGTTACCTTTGGGTTGACTAAACACACAAACTCTTGTGTAGGTGCTAAATACACGAGAGAGGTTGAGTGGTTTGCTTTGTGTTGCTTGGGCCTCCATTCTTATCAAACTCTAGGTGAAGCTATTGGGGTTAAAGGTGTTGGTGAAGCATTCCTCCCTTTGTTCGATCTTGGCAACCATATGATAGGATTACCATCATAATACCCTTGTTCCTGAAGCACCTGCACAGGCACCATCTTTGATGAACATTACGAGTTGGTTTCTGATGTGTTTGTACATGTTTCTTTCTTTGTGCAGGCTTAGGAGACTTTTTGATACGCTTGGGAATCCAAGCTTTGGTATTACCTTGGTAGTACCCTTGTGCTTGCAATAACCTTTTTAGTACCCACACTTGTTGAGTTACGGGTGTTCTTTGAGGAACTCGCTTAGGTTCTTGTGGGTGATGTTGTGGAGTATTTTGATTCTTCCTTGGCCTTTAAGTTTTGCGTTGAGAAAGAAGCTTTGATTGTCAAGGCACCCAGATTGGATTGGCAACTTCATAGTAGCCTTGGGCTACAAGTAGTTGCTTTTCCACCCACATTTTGATACCATTAAGATATTGTGACCTTGGTTGTCGTGATGGGGTTTTCTTTTTGGATGAAGTGGAAGGGTTGGGGGCATCCTTCACATTGGTTGGTGCCGAGGTTACGGGTTTGAAACTCATGGGCATTGTTGATGATGAGGTTTGCATCTATTGTGTTGTGGTTTTTGATGATGAGGTTAACACTCAAGTCTTCACTTTTCCTTTGGAAGGGGTCGTGGAGGTGCTGCCAGCTTCTGATGAGGATATGCAGTTTTCCTTCAGCTCTCCAAGGGTGTAGTAAAAGAATACAAGCTGAACAATCATAAAGAGGCTTAGAACAGGCTGTGTTTCTGATTATTAATTGGACCATGGGCCTATATCTTTATGCTTCTGTAGGCAAACCAGTTGCATGGGCAGGTAAATGAAGGCAAAACTCCAAAGTATTGGGTGAAATTCAAAGACCAAGATTGGTTTGTACATTTAGTTCATGCATTAGGGATTTTTGGAGGACATTCAAGTCCTAATACTACTACCATGCGGGTGCCTTCGGATTTTTTCACAAAAAAAGAATAAGAAGGATCAAGTGTAGGAGGAAGTTCTGGAAGGTACCTAGGAAGATCAACCTCAAAAGGAATCTAGCGAAATCTGCACTTTCGGGTCCAACTACTACAAAGAAGAGCTTTGGCCCAGTTTTGTTTCCGGACACAGCTGCCTACAGATACACTTTTGAGTGTGCCGAAAAGAGAGTAGTCATTCAGACTAGAATAGAATCAACAAAGGAGGAGGAGCCGCGTAAAGCTAAAGAAGATTTGCAAAACCTCTTGTCATCCAACAGAGGGTACAAACTCTGGAGGCAGAGCAGGTTCATTATTGAGCTCAGGGCCAAAGAGCTATCACAAGCCAATTAGGATAAGGTGTAGATGTAGCAATAGATTTGGGAGGATTGCAGTAGAAATACATGAATGTTGAGTTGCAAAGTCAACATCTTTTGAGCTAGCATATGTTCATCATGTAGCAACATGAGGCCCAAGCCAAGGCAGATCGGGCAAGCTTGCAGGTCCTCTTTTGCAGAGCAGAGTCAGTACTCTTGAAGCCGATGATGATAAAGAAGTTTATGAGTTGTCCGCAAAGCGAGGTGGATACTTATGAAGCCCGCATCCGAGAACTCATGGATAGCTTATATGCAGGCTATATTGTAGAATTCAAAAAATTATTGAAATGACATGCCGCTTGGATGAACTCCATCTCCGACAAGATGATGATGGATCTGGCATAGGCGGATCCGGCAGAGGTGGTGGACCAAAAGGACCTCTTGGTCCTATTCATTAGGCAGCTAGTAGGCTAGGACACTCAGAAGGATAAAAGCCAAACATCAAATGATCCTTAAGGCAAGGGCGAGTAGGTATGCTCATCTATAGATATAGCCTTAGCCCAACTCCATATGCAGTATATTGTAATTTAGGAGCAAGCTCAGGCATTTCATCACAATGCTGAGCAATATAAGAATGAAGTTGACGCATTGAAACTGGCCAAGTGCCTAAATTTCTTGATCTGAGTAGATAATCTCTCCATCTATGATGAAGAGCTAAGCATCTGGGAAGTCATCTTCCACCCCATCTGGATTTTCTCCTAACTCTAGTCTGTACAGGAAATCTGTTGCATGCTTATTTCCTGGGGTGTGCTTGATAGTCAACTCAAACTCTTGTAACAACAGCATCCATTTGGCTAATTTTTCTGCTAGGTTTGGTTTGTTTACTAGGTACAAGCTTTGTGATCCACATGAAATTTAAACACATTACCTAACAGACAGTGCCTAAATTTCTTGATCTGAGTAGATAATCCCCAAGAGCGTAATGCTGAGTTAAAAGATGAAGAAGTCCATGATTTGGCCAGGATTACAAAGCTATGTGAAAAAGCTATTGCTTCCATTGAACTGAAGGATACAATCAAGAAGCTGGAACAATATGAAGAAGAACTTCAACGTGCCTACAAAATGAACATGCAAAATATGTAAATGAAAGTGAAGGCAAAGTAAGAGTTTTAGAAGTGTAGGCAGGACAACTTAGAAATTCAATTTAGTTTTTGGAAAGGGCGATGGAGCGGTGTGCAATTTGCATACAAGAAGCAGTGGAAACATTACGCTCCCAAATCTGCCACTTCCCTCCAACTAGCGACGATGGACAACGCAGAATATTGTGGCTCATTTTCAATAGGGACATGCCACCTTTGAACTAGAAACAACCGCCTCTAGAGGATCGCTATCAAGCAACTCCGGATCGATGGCAAACTATGGAGCACCCTACTCGATACAAAGAACCTGCATAGAAAGGATAGTCATCTAAGGGTTCGACTTGGGCACAAATAAAAGGTGCTGTTACCTGACTATATGGTTAGAGTAACCAGTCGGAGGCCATGGAGCAGCATGAAGATCATCCAAAAATCAGCAATCTAGAAGCCCACTCTCATTCTTTTTCTGCTTATTTAAATTCTCAATTTCAGTCTTATAGACAAGTTCATCCGTTTGCTCATATTATAGATGTCAATTTTAGAAACCCATTAGATAGAACTGGATTAGGTTTTCAAGAAAATTTTGCTCAAGAAGTTACAAAATCCGGTTTTGTTATTACTTATCCTCATCATCAAGTGGGTTTATCTTTCGTCCTCGGGGCGGACTACCTACCGAGCGTGCCAGGTGTTAACCCTTAGTTATTCGGCCAAATATTTATACTTTGTCCTTACTCATTATTCTGAAAGTATGTGTCACGCCTGGTATCTTAACCGAAAACCCCTTATGGCACAAAGCATAGTCACTTGGAAGCATATATGTATTCAGAGAAAGAAGCAACAATATATGTAAATACAGATGGTTTGCTGACTACTTGTCTTTTGTTTCCTTTTGTCTATGTTGTTATTCATTTGTGTCCTTTGTTTGTAATGCGTTAATATGAATAACAGTACGCGTTGGTCATCCCCGCCCAACACAAAGTTTCAGAACAGGCTAGAGTTGTCCCTAATACTAGAAGACGAAGAACCAAAAGATGGGACGAGGGGAAGACCAAGTGGCAATTTAAGAGGGATTAGGAGAGGACATAGTTTCCAACATCTCTTCATCCTCTTTGGAGGGAGAAATCAATCCCCAACCTGCCAAAAACCTAGAGGAACTAGTCAATAGACCCCAGTAACCTGCCTAAGAAGCTCGTAGAGTATCCTAATGCCATTTAGGAAAAACGTAGACTCGAAGAAGCCTACAAAGTGGTAAGAGCATGCCAACCTCAAATGGAGGCTAAACCCCCCACCATTAGAGAGGACGCTAATGTAAAAATTAGTTTCACCTTGCTTAAAGAAGACTAGAGCAAGAACCAATCCATCCCATGACTAAAGAAAACTCGAAACAAGGATTAGGGGTTGAGGACAAAAGCTTCGAGGTCATGACCTCAGAATACCACACTCAACAGAGTCCATACACATTACATACACCGTTACTAGCACCCAAGAGCTATATAAGTGATACTGGATATATGCCTAGAGACATAGCTGGACTCTTCACCTTCCTTTTCTCCCAAGTGTAAATTCATATCAGCTAAGGAAGTCCAAGCCTATGGAAGGACTTGAAGGATTGGATGGATGGAAGGGAATGGAAGAACAACTGATTCAAGACTCCTCAGATGAGTTTTAAAATGATGAACTTGGTAAGGAAAAGGCTACTCCACTAAGCCTTTTTTAAGATACCGATGAATAAGCTAGGCCACTACTTTGAAAGTGACGACATGAATGTTGTCCTTCCTGTGAAATACAAGGACAACGAAGACACCTCCATCTTAGATGGAGGGGCTGGGGTTAGCATCATTACCAAAGCAATGTTGGGAGAAGTGGGAACAACCATCACTTAACACTACCAGCCTAATAGTCAAGCTTGCTGATGGAGCCATAGTAAAACCCATGGGTTTATTGTTGCAAAATTTGAAAATTAAGATTTTTGGCCTAAGTTTTTTTGCCACTCTTTTGTGGCAATGAACTTTTCTCAACAACCTTATTCCTATGACTACATCCTAGGCTGACCCTTCATAAGAGAGACTCGAATGGTCCATGATTGGGACACCAACCATATCTACGTTCGAAAAAGGAATGAAATTCTCAAAGTGAACCTACGAACATGGAAAACTCTTCTAATGAATTGTGGACCTTTTGCCGAAGATTCCATAACCACCAGTAACACCACTGAGCTAAATATGTTCCAAACCTATCATAAGACATTGGATGAAAAATGTGAAAGATTGGAGTTTGGCTCACTTTTAGAGCTGGAAGACTTTGAAAAATGGATGCATAATTCTTGTGACTATTGACATCCTCCCAATGAGAACATGCACAAGATATGCCACAATAGATTGCAAGGGGAAATCGCTTCCATATATATGCTGAGTGCTACAACAATGCAAGGTGCACCAAAAAAGTTGCACAACTACTATAATTCTACTAACATGGCCGAAGTTGTTGACTTGAGAGAGGAGGACTGGGAAGTGTAGCCCGCTTAACTCTAGCTAGGCATGACCACATAGATTGGTCTAGAACACAAACTACGAGTGTGAGCTATAACCTAATGTCCCACACAACTTAGTGCACGCTGCAAGAACTAATGTTGACACCCACAAATGCATGAATTGAAGGAGTTGACACAGATAAAACCCCATGCATAGGATTGATCATTGCTATATTTTACATTGGAAATAAACCCTTAGAAGGGAAGTTCTATGTCATGCCTCTAGGTACCATGCATGAAGAAGTCCTCCTTAACCGAGGATGGATGGTGCACAATTGATGCCAAATAGACTAGACCTCGTTAATTGCTACCTTACAACTAACCGCTAGATAGGTAACTATCCTAATGATAAATGAGGAGCCTAATCCTTGTCATTTGGATAGTTACCTAATCGTCGGATAGGTAACTATCCTAATGATAGATGAGGAGCCTAATGCTTGTCATTAGGATAGTTACCTAACCGTCGGATGGGTAACTATCCTAATGATAGATGAGGAGCCTAATCCTTGTTAAACTTCAACACCAAACCACCTCCCCCATCAAAGAAGTGCTCCAACCCATCGCACATCCAATAATACCCCACACCTCCTTATCTGTCCTAAATGACAGATGAGGAGCCTAATCCTTATCAAACGGCAACACCAAAAACCACCTTCCCCATTAAAGAAGTTCTCCAACCCATCGCACATCCAATAATACCTCACACCTTAGCCAATTCACTTAAAAAGAGGCCTCTCCTATCCTATCCTTGACCAATAGGGTGAGTAATCAAGATCTAATAAAAGTCTCGGCTATGCACGATCCACATTTGTTTTCAAGTACCCCCGCCGCGCCGATGCAAGTGGCCTCTCCAAAAACTAACCCAACTAACATCACAACCACTAATGTACTCACCTTGTAGAAATTGGACCACCTATCCATCCCCATCAGCACCAATCTTTCCATGAGAAGGGTGACAAGTGGTGGGTACCCAAATTATTTCTCTAAGAACAAGGTTACTATAAAGGATAATTACAAATTTGGGTACCCAAGCATAGGGTCAAGCATCCACCAGTCAAAGCCATGCCACTAAATTGAACCACATACTAGAACACCAAACCTCAAACCCAAACCAAAAACATGGTTTGTCAAAAGGGAGTTGTTAGAGGCCTAGGGTTACTATGCCGGGCAGAAACGACTCTAGCTCCCCAAGACCATAATGCCTCGAGAAAGATCACCTCCACAAAAATGCACTACCCAAAGATGGTCGGTGCCTGACATACTTATATTGGCCCAAGGGTATTATGAAGGTAATAGAAGCATTTAGGTCCCTAAAGCGAAACCATCAATTCTCCCAACCTCTTTAGGCACAAAAAATACTACCAAGGAGCAATGGCAATAAAGTTCCTAACAAAACCTCACAAAGGGCAAGGAAAAAATTGACTAATTTAAGGAGCCCCACGCCCCTCTACAAACATACATGGGCCTTGATATTCCTTCTACTTTTAACTTAGCTACCTATTATGTAGTCGAGGACTCTACACTACCCACTTCTCTACCACCACCAGCCTCCCTTTGAAGCCTCACCAATTGGGCCCAAAACACGTATCTCACCTATGCCAAATATAAAAGGGGGCCCATCACAAAACCTCATAAAAATGCCAGAGAAAGCAGAAAGAGAGTTAAGAAAAGCAATTGTGTTGGGAAAAAGAAGAAAGCAGAAAGCAAAGAAAGCAACAGCAAGGCACTATGTAGGAGAGTTCGCAAGAATGCCACCACTATTGATCTAAACTGGTTCTCTAATCCCTGTCGCTCTAGGTACATCTCAGGGTGGGGGGCCATGGCAGCAGGTGAACCTAGCCCATGGTATGGCCCATCGCCTTGATTGCCAGTATCGGAATACCACCACCTCATACATTCCTTTAAAAAAAAGTGCAAGATGCACACACATGTTTCCATCTGTGCACGTACGTTCACATCTATGCATGTATGTTCACATCTACGCATGCACATTCACATCTATGCATGTAAGTTTCCATCTGTGCATGCATGTTCACATCCGTGCATGTACGTTGCCATTTGTGCATGCACGTTTCCATCTATGCATGCATATTTACACCTCAACATGCACTTTTGACGCTCCAAATGCATGCATGCCATTCTACGTATGTACGTTCCCAAGTAAAATACTATAAAAACAAAGGGTCCCCTCTCATTTCCCACTATTTCCTCTACCCCTAGCCAACTACCCCTAGCCAAACTCTTACTAACTACCCCTAGCCAAACTCTTACCAACTGTTTCATGCCTTCTCCATGCCTTTCTAGCCCTCATCATCCTCTACTCTCACCATGGCAACTGCTTGCGGTTGGGGCATTTGAGACCTCCTTTGACACCGTACTTCTCACTCCCACCAAGAAGAGGAAGGGCACAAAAGTCGCCAAGCTCCTAGATTGTCAGGTAGCTACCCCATAGCATCAACTTCTCCCCACTTTGGGCCCCGCCAACCTCACCACTTGTTTCTCTTTCGTTTCTTCATATGATACACATCTTAGTACCAAAACCGTTAGGGATGCCACATGTTCCGACCTCACCCTAGCCGTCACTGTCGACGTGGTCCATGAGGCCTTGCACCTACCTTGGCCTGCCCTTAGAACCATACCAAAAGCTCAGTGGTACATAGGGCATGGTTTGACACATCATCAGGGGCCCAGGCAAACAAGGACGGTGTCAAGTGGGAAGACATCACTTCCTAGGTCCTCTATGCCCCTACCTGCACCCTGACTATGCTGACTAACCTCCACTATGGACGAACAGGTACAATTGTTGCCTCTCTCTTCTCACTTGCCTCAAGCTGAGTTAGGATATATCAATTGGTCTGATCACTTTTATCACTTAAATCAATTGCGCCAACCCCGCCCCGGCAAGTTTGGGCTAGCAAGTTTAGGGTAGCCCATGATCCTCACCAAGGTAGTCTACTATGCCACCGGCTAAGAGGAGTTCCCTGAACCTTATAACTATAAAGGTGCCACCACGCCAAGCAAACCCCCTCCACACTTCAGCCCACTCGCTCCACCCCCCAATGACTCACCAACCCACAAGAAGAAAAAGATGGACCAGGAGACCATGGTAAGTGAGACCTTCACGGACTTTATTGAGAGACAAACCTCATGGATACCCCCACTAGGTCAGACCACAGGTCCAAGCGCTAGTCTTGCCTGTGCTGGCCCATTTCATAGCATCTCCAAAAAAGAGGAGCAAAAAGAGCCATCCACTTCGAGAGCTAACCATTTTTCACCTTAAGGAAAGCACAAAACATCACAGAGGCCCGCCGCTAGTAGATCCAGCAAGGTAGCCTCACCTTCGTAGAAAGCTTTTCCTAGGCACTCTTCCATTCACAAGGTTGCTTGCCAGATTTCCCTACCGCATTCTCCTCCCTCCTCTAAAACCTGGCAAACAACACGATAACATACATGGCTAGGTAGAAGGAACATACAAATGTGGCCCAACAAACCCTCCTCCTAGCACGCATAAACATCACCCAAATGGAGATCTACAAGGTTGCCACCATTGCCCTCAATGGCGGCCGATTACAAGTCCAAGTCCTTGAAGTTGACTCTAGAATCGGCCGCTTACAACACAAACTCGAGGTCCTTCACACACGGAGGTCGAAGGGGCCCAAGCCACAAGAGCCGAAACCCCCTAGGAAGAACTTACCCAAGCCACTGTCGCCTTTCAAAGAGCTAAAGCCATGGCCAATAACTGCTAATAGATGAAGTCCATAACCAAATGCTCGAGCACCATAAGGAGTTCCAGAGAGCCCTCGATGCCAAGGATGCCACCATCGCTCAGTTGGAGCAACTTTTGTCTGAGCTGAATGCTGGAACCCCACCCGAGAAGATCATTGCGGCCATAAAGAGGAAGGTGGGTTGTTTTATGGATGCAGCCACCAGCCTCCCAAACCTCACCATCCCTCTCCAAACCCCATCTGGCCTCCTCGAACTTTAACACCGCACCCTCTAACTCAACCTCCTCTAGGACAACATTTTCCTCGATAAGGATATCACCACTTCTCCACCATCCTCTCCACCACTTTCTCCACCATCCTCTCCACCACTTTCTCGACAAGGATATCACCACCACCACTTTCTCCACCATCCTCTTATGCCTCCCACACTACCTCATCATGCTTTTCTTCCAAAACTCTATCTCCCTTACCAAGCCCTCCATCTTTCACTTCCCTCATCACCATATCCTTTGCCTTAACAAAGGGGGACTTCATCGACCTTTTTTGTCCCTCCATATTTATCCACATACCCTTGCTCCACCAACGTCATCAATAGTCGGGCACTCTAGTGGATGCACACCCACGATTAGCATGTTGTCAATGATGCCTATTGTTGCCATCTCTTTGCCAAGGGCAAGCACTATATATACCCCCCATTGGCATCCTCGTTTTGTACCATTGAATATGGAAGAATCTTTATCTTTGATATAGACCACCAAATGCCACTTGTTCGACACAGTCCATGTGGCATACCTGTAAGACATAGTCCATGTGGCATACCTGCAAGACATAGTCCATGTGGCATACCTGTAGGAAATATTTGACGAAGAATCTAGAGAGGCCCTAGAATTCTATCCATATATGAAGCATGCATTGGAGGGTCAAAGATGATGAGGAGGACACCATTGACACTGCCCAAGACAACAACAATGATGATGTATTTGATAACAAAGATATCTCCGAACAAGGCCTCCCAACTGGTGATGCAGGTAGTGTACCTCCCTAGGGCCCTTCGCCATCAGGTAGACCACCCCTTATCCTTGCTAAGGAATGGATACACTATGTGTTGCAAGTTCATCCAAGTTTACGAAGCTATGTCAAACCTAGATCTGGTGGCCACCATTTGCATTTTCAAGCTCGTCATTGTACTTTTGGTGGAGTTCCTCGAGTGGCATGCCTTCGATGAAGGTCTATTGGGCCTGGCCTTCCACATTAACAAGGGTCCCACACTTTTCCAAATACTCGACATTACAAGACAGTACACTGGATGCAACGCTGGTGTATGCTCACTTTCGAAGACATGTTTGAAACTGCCTTCTGGACATCCTACAAAGCCTTCCATCACACCACCCAATACATGAAGTTTCGCTTTGACTTCTATTGGAACTTCAGCAAGCGTCTACCACTAGCCTCCCATGGAGCTTCACTGCGGATTTTCAGGGTGGAACTGTGATTACGGAGAGGGTAACCACATTGGTTAACATTACTCCACGCATGCCAACTTCTTCAAGCTATATTTTTGTACTGCTGCATGTAAAATGATTATGAGAAATATCTGAGCTTACGACTTGTGTAATGGTGGAAGATAATCAAACATTAAGCTTATGACTTGTGTAATGCTGATGATGTACAATTAGGTTAGGAAGTTAGCCTAGACTAGCTTATTTGGCCCTCAAACATTAGTTGGGCAGGTTGTATATAAAACATTTTAACTAATGAGAAAACACATCATCCCATTCTGACAATTGAGTTTGAGTCTTCTTGATCTTGTGATTGAGTTGCTTATATGCTCTTCTCTTCTTCTTCTTCTTCTTATTGTTGCATGCATGATTAGGGATTGTGTGGGTGAGTGTTAGTTTTGTTGTATGTTCTCTTCTGCCTCTCTCTCTCTCTCTCTCTCTCTCTCTCTCTCTCTCTCTCTCTCTCTCTCTCTCTCTCTCTATGAATCATTTTTGTACTCACACCTTAAAGGTCACGTCCTAGAAGTCCACGTTAAAAAAAATCAAATTTAATTTTTTTGGGAAGTCCGTTTCACGCCATGAAACCCTAAGCATTTCATGGCGTGAAATTGCCAGCAGCATAAAAAAAAATAAAAAGATAATTTTGATGAAATCCATGAAGTTCGTTTCACGCGGTGAACTGCACCTTGCTAGTTCACGTTGTAGGGGTCCGTTGGCAAAAAAAAAAGGAGACTCTAGAAAACAGTCCTTTTTAGAGGCATGTATCTCCTAAACTGTGAGTTCGAGAAGGCACTCTAGTGCTCATCAAAAAGATGACATCGAGCTCTTCGAAATTATTCTTGACCGTCCGAGGTCGAAATTGATCGTTTTGGACCAGCAGTCTCGAAATTTGACCTAGAAATTGAGGCAAAAAAACAGTCCAAAAAGCACTAAAAATGGAAAACCAACGCGAAAATAACTACGAATCATATTCAAGCTACTTTTTGAGGGTCTAAATGACCAAATTACGAACGGCTTAGAGAGACAAAGTTATAGTACTCCAAAAATACTACAACTCTCTCGTACAGAGTTTTTTCAAATTCCTTTTGGAACACCTTCAGAAATGGGCTGCGAAATAGTGAAAAAATTCTTAGATTTTTTTTTTTGGTCTTGAGACAATGATGGAAAATAGGTTTTAGAACCTCCTCTTCTATCTGGAAAGCTACTAGCATGCACCTTTTCCGAAAAAATATATCTAAGAGGTCGTTCATGTGCGTGTAGCGTCTAAGCTAATTAGAGCAAATAGACACTCATTTGACCCAACGAAGAGTACGCCAGGCTTCCTGAGGCTATAACGGGCTATGGAAAAATCTAAAAAGAAAATAAAAAAACAAGTGTGCTTATTCACTAAAGGAGCAATTAGTAACATCAAGATATAGCGACGTGATAGAGGGATTGACAGGGCTCACGCACGGACTAAACCCAATGGCTGACATCTTCGAGCAATTGAGATCTATGCCCCAACTACAACTCCCAATACCATTTGCCATGCCAACAACAATATGCCAACAACAAGAGTGTCATATGGGGTCACTTCAATCCAATTGGGCTTTGGTCCTTTACTTAACATTTCCACAAATCCTATAAGTACCAACCCTTTCCAACCCCTGGATGCCCACACCTTGGACATATTGACTAGTCTTAGGAAGGGGGGTTACCCAAGGACTAAGTGAGTCCCTACCCATACGAGCACTCACATACAACCTCACATACCCATACGAGCACTCACATACAACCTCAATGACATACAAATATACGACCGTATAGATTTCCAAAATCATGGGCAAATACGATGGAACAACTGATCCTGTTCAATTCATTCAAATGTTTGAACAGAGTTGTGAAGCCTTTGGAAATCCAAACTACCCCACCAAGGTACATGCGTTGAACCTATGCTTAGTGGGAAAGGCTAGTCAATGGTTCATCACATTGATGTCAACAATCAAGACAAACTTTAGAACCTTGAAGTCAGCCTTTATCCATGGCTTTTCAAGACAAGGTGATCGGTGGAGTGTAGCAAAATAACTTTATTCAATTGAGCGTAAACCAAATGAAACCATTCGAGACTTTATCCTTCGGATAAAACTCTTCGACTTACGATGATGTGTCATGGAAAAAATTAAACGATTCTCAATTGAAGACATGTTTCATGATGGGTTTAAAGAAAAATAGCTTACACAACTTGATCATTGTATCCAATCCAGAAACATTTGATCAATGTTGTAAAGAAGTATTACGTTCAGATGACAACATGATGGAAGATGACCATGCTACGAGATGTTCCTCATCTAAACCAAGTGAAGCAATGGAAAAAGAAAGATTGATCTCGGAATTGTCATTCCCTGAATTCTATGCAGCCTTGCTTAAAAGCTTTCAATTGACATCCCTAAGAGAGAATGAGATCCCTTCAAAACCAAACATCCTTAATAATATCTGATGGAACAATGTTCAGTGCAATCACTACGACCATCGCAATCCCCATCGTGCGTACAAGGCACCTATTTTTTCGTACTGCATATATTATAGAACCTTTGGTCATGACACATCCCAATGTCCCAATTCATCTACAATTGACTCAAAACCTCCATCTCTTGTGCACCAAACAAAAACAGTCCAAAGGGTAGAAACCGCTCAAGAAGCAGTTAATCGAACACTTCAGTGTTTCTATTGTCATGGACCATACAAAGTGGTAGACTGCACAGTTTGGAATACTTCCATGCCCACAATCATTGACACTTTGCAACCCATGTGTGAACGATGTGGCATTGATCACATGTTCCAAGATTGCCCAAGGCGAGTTGCTTCAATGCAACTTGCTTAACAAAGTACAACTCTAAACATCTTGAGTGTACAAAACGGGCAATTGTCCACGGTACCCTTGAATGTGCTTATGCGATTGCAAGCCAAAGCATGAGAAATAGTAAAAAATAATGCAAAAGATAACACTTCGCAATGGGTAGAAGAACATGCCTTAAAGTAGAAACCAAAAGAGAAAACAAAACCTTCTAATCCCAAGAAAAACAAGGGAAAATAGATTGTTAAAACCAAAGCTAAAATAAGGGATAGGGAAAAGGAGCCTATGGAGGACCTAACCCCAAAAGAGCCAGAAGCTACACATGATGTAGAAGCATCCACCTCAAAGGCTACCACACAAACTACAACACCCATATGTGCGACAAAGAATACAAAAGCACAAAATAAAATTTGATCTCATCGCATGGGCAAATATAATGAAAACCTGATGATCCAAAGAAAGTCAAAAGATGAAACAAGTTCTAGTACGCCACTTAGTAAGGATGAAATAAGTTTTGATTCGTCACTCAATGCACTTAATACACCAATCATGAAACTAGAACCCGCCCAACCACCCCAAATTAAAAATCATGATCATATGACATATGCGAAACGCAAAAAGCAAGCTCAGGAGAGCATGCTTAGCATGGTTGAGTGTCTTATAGGATCACTGGTTGTGATTGAACGTTATAATGCCAATCCTAAAAAAATAACCAAAATACAAGAACGTGAGGAGTACCGCTTCCCCTTTCAAGAGGAAGACATACTCTCTATAGAAGAGTCAATAGAGACAGATTGCACAAATTATGCGATTGAAAAAGCATGTGAGGATTCTATGAATCCCTTACGAAATTAAAGCAGTCTCTCAAAACCTCATTTGGAGAAATGCTCTTCTCTCATGGGGTGAAGCCAGCATAGCATCAGCACTTGCACCTTTAACGGCTAAACATAAGTTATTTCAAGACATCAAGAGCTAAATAGAATGGAACTGTATGGATTCGAAAGTTTCCAAATAGACGTCAATTAGAATTGTCAGAGGACTAAGTGTATCATTGTACATATTGGGTACTACTGTGAAAAAGCTGAGAGCCAAAAAGAGGATGAGAGTGAATGGGAATATGAAACCGAAATGGGTTCTGAAGCTAAAACACAAATTGAAACATCCATGGTTTCTCTTGAAGATTCTATCATGGTATGGTTAGATTTCCCTACCAGCAATGATGTTAAGCGCAAACATGCATTGATTAGCCCTTGAGCTAATCATAACATCTTGACAATAGACACTTGGATGTCATTGGGACAGCCTAAACTCATCCCTAAAGACAATGGTCTTGCAAGAGGAGCCAATGGACAAAACATTAAAGTTCTAGGTTACTTTAGCAATGCTACTCAAACAATTGGTGGAGATGTGGAACTTACATTCCATGTTACCTTAGATCCCCTTGAGTATGATGTCATCCTTGGTGGAGCTTGGATACATGACTCGTTGTATTAACTTGATGAATCCATGCAAATAATCACCTCCTTGAACACTCCTGCAGACATTGTGCAATTGCTCTTACGTGGAGGATGAGACCTTAGAAGAGTTAGAACTTCCAACATATCTTATTAAGAATATCCCAAGAATTATGGTTGGATTGGAACTTTCCAATAAAATCACCACAATTCAAGCACAGCTTTATCTAACACGAGTGCAGAATCTCATGACCCTCAAGTTATGGGATTTGTTAGGTCAACCAACACTCATGGCTCATCTTGAAAGAATTCCATTTACACAAAACTTGCACATGCCATGTCTAGGGTACTTTGAACATAAAATGTATATTGAAACTAACCCCCCTTACTTGCCATTTTTTGGTGGTTGAGTATGTATTGGAAGCAGATTTGATCTTAGGGAATAAATAGACTATTGCTGCCTAAGCACCACTGTGCTTTGCTAGCGATAGGGTCATCATGATGGTCAACGACACAGAGCTGACAATACCATACTGCACGGAAGAGGATCCAACCCTAATGGATTTCTATGATGCTGAACTCAAAAAGTTATAAGCCTCTTCCACGGAAGCCCCTCTACACAATAACCTACCATTTGTCTCAAAACGATCGACTCCGATAAAGCATCTACTCTTACAACTCCATCCTCACCAATAAAATCCAATGCCACAACCACGTAATAGCTATTCTTGAAAAAGTTTCTCACACGCAACCATCTATCCCTAAGAAGGAACTCAAAGGAAAAGCCCTAGAGCCAATGCCTCTTCATCGACAAAACTTACCAAAGGAGATGACAATATGCTCAAAAGCCTCATCATCGACAGCCACTCCGCAAGGGACTCAAGCCTTATCAACAACACCTGTGAGTCTCAAACCTGTAACCTCAGCACAAACCAATGTGAAGGAGGACCCCAAACCTTCCACATCATTAACAAAAAATAAAACTCCACCAAGTCAACCAAAATCAAGGTATCTTAATGGTATCAAGATGTGGGTGGAGAAGAAGCTACTTGTAGCCCAAGGTTACTATGAAGGCACTAATCCAATTTGGGGTGCCTCGATCATCAAAGCCTCTTCCTCAATGCAGCACTCAGAGGCCAAGGAAAAATAAAAGTACTCCGCAACACTATCCACAAAAGCCTATGCGAGTTCCTCAAAGAACTCCACCTAGTCAACAAGTGTGGGTACCAAAAAGATTACTCTGCAACAAGCACAAGGGTACTACCAAGATAATACTAAAGGTTGGATTCCCAAGTGCATCAAAAAGTTTCCTAAGCTTGTTCAAAGGAACAAACCTTAGCACCAAAGGCATCAGCCACCAATTTATAATGTTCATCAAAGATGGGTGCTTGTGCACGTGCTTCAACAACAAGGATACTATGATGGTAATCCCATCATATGGTTGCCAAGATCGAACAAAGTGAAGACAGCCTCGTTATATCGACTTTAACCCCAACAACTTCACCTAAATTTTGACAAGAATGGAAGCTCAAACAACACCAAGTAAGTCACTCAACCACTCTCATGCATTCAGCACACCTACACAAGAGCTTGTGTGTTCAAGCAATCCCCATGGTAACCAACCAGCAGTCTTTCCTATCGCCTCAACAACATTTGAGCCGAAAATTCAAGAATCCATTCCCACGTCCGCAAAACGGAGACTTATGAGCGCATCAAAAAAGATAAACTCACAATGCTCTTTTCACCCCTCTGGATGTGAAGTGTATGTGCAAAAGCTATGTGGCAGACATAAGAACCTATTCTCTAAAAAAGGAGAGTAGCCACAAAAACCTACTGCTCGCAAGGTGGTAACCTTTAAAAAAAACATAAGGGAGTCACACATATGGCTTACCTAAAAAAGCTGCTCCATGAGTACATATCCATACTCATGCATTGGAGGACATTTGCACCAAAGCCTCACCACCATCAACAACTTTCTAGGTACATCTTTGGATGGGGGGGCCATGGTGGGTGAAAGCTTGGTCAATGGGACAACCCATTACATAGAATTTTCCTTCAAATTACAAACCACTCCAAATGACGCTAGCATCTTCACAAATCAATGATCTTCAATCCTTAGTGAAGATATCTATATTAGCCTCTCACAAGTCGACGTAAATCTTTCAAGTTTCCCCAATGAGTGGCTACCTCAACAAAAAGTAGCAGCTCAGTAAGAGCCTATACGATCTACTTCTTAAAGAGCACTTAAATATACATAAAATCATAAAAAGCACATGGGAAGAAGCATGCAAGAACAAGTCCTACTCAACAGCATTTGAGAAGAATCCTGCCTCGAAAAGGGGCTTCATCGAAGGCATATTCAAATGATGAATGTCACTTTAATGAATCAAATTAGGAACTGAGAAACACAATCTCGTTTCTGATGATTATGTCTACGTTCCTCCGGATCCTTCCTTCTCTTCTCCCCCGTTATTAACATCTCTTAGTTTCCCAACTAACACATATTAATTGTAACATTACACATGATTGCCAAAAACAAAGGGAGCAAAAGAAAAAGCTCTCAAAAATATAAAAATGTAATCATCACAAAAAACCCTACCCCCCCGCCCCGTTAGGAATTCCCAATAGACCACTAACCTTTTTATTCACTAACTAGATTCTCTAATTCCTTCCGGAGGAACAAAGACAATTGAATGTCAGTCAACATCAAAGCCATCTAACAAGCATGTCAATTCTCCCCACACAAAGATCTTCAATGCGTGATCTTCACGAGGACGCGATCGCCATTAGGAAGGGAGGAATGTTACCTCATTCTTAGGGTTAACAAGAGCTACTACCATTATCTTATATCAAGGAGTCAAGGTAGATACACCAAAAGGTCATACATTCAAGATATGAAGCAATGGCATCCAAATCTACAACTTGGAAGGGTGCATATAATGGTTTGACGGAATACTTATGGCAATTCCCGCTTCAAGAGAATGTGGTAGCAAGTTAAGATGAAGTCCCAAGTGATGTACTTCATGGATATATTATGAGAGTAGTCATTGTAATAGCATTAGGCCTCTTATGAGCCTAAAGTGCCTGGCCAGCCATAATTTAAGTGAGTGTGAACACTTATGGCCATGCATATAAGTGAATTTCTCTCATAATACAAGATACTCGCCCATTGTGCAATTGAGTCTTGCTCTTGCTAATCCTCTTGCTAATCTCTCTCTCTAATGCATGCTAGTGAGTGTGTGTGAGTGATGTGAGTTGAGAGGAGGGACGAGTACACGTAGTGAAATGTGGCGATGTGACAATGCTCGCGGGAGGTGCGATGGAATTGCTTCTCAAGGAGTTGTAGAGCTTGGAGACCTCAAGGGTTATGAGCTTGACCATTGGAAAGATCCTCATGATAGTTGCGGTTCACCAAGTAATCTCGTGTTGGATGTGTTTTATGGATGTGTTTTAAGGGGGATCAGGGTGAGCCATAACACACACACAAGTTTAGCTTGAGATAAGTTAAATTACATCCACTTCAAGTTTTCAATTTAAATACAAAATTTTTACTTTTAGGCTCAGTATTAAGATTTTAGAAATTGTCTCTAGTCACTTCCTCCCCTTTTTTAGCAAGAAATTGTCTCTAGTCACTTCCTCCCCTTTTTAGCAAGAATTTGTAAGTCATTCTTTTTCATTATGTCTTAGTGCCTACGTCTTTTACTTAGATGTGAGTTCTTATGGAACTTTTTAGCATAAAGTTTATTATCGAAATCATTTCTTTGAAAGTCATAGCAACGTCAAAGTTCTACCTAGTTTAGAGACTTTCCTAAGTGACCACTTAAGACCCTTCTCAAGGAATGTCATTTGACCTTAACTCATATATATCTTGGATTAAAAATCTTGATACTAAAAAGAGAGAGTTTTATTAAAATAGTTAAACTTTTATCTTCATTTTATCAACTTAATCAAGGCTTCTCGACTGATAGCAGTCATTAATTATTGTATGTTTATATCATGTTTAAATTTTGGGGTATTGCAAGTTATTCAGTCTATTGTTCATTTATGTTGTACAATCTAACATCAAATCAAAGAGCTCCCAATTGAGACAAAAATAGATGTAAGAGACCATAGGGGAAGATCCAGGACCCACAAACACCAAGGAGTATCATATTAATGACTACCTTCTTAAGGAGAAGGCCAAAACTTGTGCTTCTCCAGCATCCATGTGATTGCTTCTCCAGCATCTATGTGATTGATCCTAATGGATCCTAAAAATTGGAAAGTTCTAATTGCCAAAATTCTTTTTTCCGTAGCACTATGACTCGGACATCTCTACATGACCCTTATCCACCCTCGGAACTCCTACAACTCATGTCAGAGTGTACCCAGATTAGCTTATTTATCTGAACGAAATGCCACTCTATTTCGGCAATTACCAGAATTTTCACTTCGTTATGATCCCATCGGCAACACTAGAATTGTTTCTCCCAACATTCGCTTTTGTCAAATCATGAAACACCTAAATATCATTTGGGGATACAACATAGAAGACGACCCAACAGTCTCTGGTGAGGAATTTTTTACTCGTTTCCACTACCTTAAATCTAAGTTATCACTCGCTCGAGAAGGTAATTGTATCTGATCACATTCTTATTATTAGAGGATTTTAAAATTTATTATTGAACTTGTTATGGTTAACATTTTCTTTTATCAAATTCAAATTTCATTTTTGTAGCAAAAAAGCAACTCATCAATTTAAAGCAAAACCCTCCTACCTTGATGATGAGATATATATTTTCTAACACTCTTCTCATAAAAAAATATTTGTTATTTCTTAAGTTTCAGCTATGGCAAATTTGCCATGTCCCACAATCCAAGAACAAATCGACTCTCTTCGTGAATCCTTATATAAAGAACGAGAACTTTGAGAGGAATTCCAAAAGAAACTTTTAAAACAATTGGGTAGGAGAAATTTTAAAAAAGTTAACGAATTCAAAAAATAGGCACCTATAGCCCCATTAATAAAAAAAAGTCCAAGAAATGTGTTGTTACATGTTAAAGATGTCGTCAAGAAGGACATTATGCTAAAGGCTATCCGACGAAAAAGAAGAACAAGTTCTTATCTACATTCACAACCGATGACAAACATCTCAAGCAAGAGGGCATCATCATCCATACACTGTGGAGGTGTGTATTTACTTCTTTTCTACATTCACAACCGATGACAAACATCTCAAGCAAGAGGGCATCCATACACTGTGGAGGTATGTATTTACTTCTTTTCACAAATAGTTCATGTTTGTTTTTGCATTTATCTTAGCATTTCTACAACTTAAAGACCTAAATAGTAAACCCTAGAAAACCAGAGATTCAACATTAAGATCAGGTCAAATTAGAAAATAGAGGAAATATTTAGATTCCATTATGATAAGTCTACCAAGATATTCATAGCTCAAAAATTATAAACATCCCAAAAGAGAGACTATATTTTTTTCAAGAAAATAACTTAAATTTCTTTCAAAACCATCTCAAACTTTAGAATAAGATTTCAAAAAGAACTTCATTATTCAAAAAAAAAATCATTAACATCTTACTCATTTTTCATTTCATAAGTCTTATAGACTTTAGCATGCATAGTGTAAATACTTTTCACAGTTTAGATATTGATCACATCCCAACTAAGAATTTAAATTAAAAAAAAATATTTTAAAGATAAACAACATTTGTTTCAAAATTTAAGTTTCAGAGGGAACTAGCCACTTCGTCTTAAACTTCTATTCTGACGAAGGAAATGTGGAATTAATTTGGTGGTATGGGACATTAGATTCATTTCATGTAGATACACCAAACACGTATATGTCTTCTATCTTTTATCATCTTACGTATGTATGTGGAATGCACCTTTGTGGGATGGGACACTTAGACTTGTTTCACATATGTTTATTTGATTGGATTGTTGTATATCTACACTATGTGTTGAACAAGTTTTCCACACCAATCATGAAGCCATCCTCTCATGGATTTACACTCAACTGAGGACAGTTGCAACCTAAGTAAGAGGTAATGTTATGAGAATCACTCTTGAGTTATTGGAAATTATTATTTTTATAGACACCAGTGTGTACCGTGCCAATTGGTACTTGTGATTTGATATTATGGTTGCCTATTTCTCATGACAACGTTGGGATTGATTGATGTGTTCAATTGATTATTTAACTAACATGGATTATATCTACGAGTATAGGTAATGAGATATGCGAGGGTACCGATTGAGGTGTTGTATAGATGGTGGATTGAGCGGACCGTGGTGCAAAGATGAAGATCATGTGCTAATCATGTAGTAGAATTTTATTTATCATTTGTAGCCTATCATGTGGCTAGGTTTTATGTGCGAATGTGCACAAGATTATTTTATGTGTGTATGTGCACAAGAGTATTTTATATGGGTAGGTGCACAGCGTGTGTGCACAAGTAGTTATGTGTATAGGCCCATTAGTATTTATCATTGGGAGAAGGTTTTGTCATGATTAAACCTTAGAAACTTTGGGCAAGGTTATTATATGTAAGAGGAGGAGCCACACACATCAGGGGGGAGGGGAGATTGCACCCAATGATTTTGTCTCATGTGGTGAAGTATTTTTTCGTTTGAGTGTTTACATTCGTCTCCTTTATGGTTTGAGTGTTTACATTCGTCTCCTTTATGGTTTGAGTGTTTACATTCGTCTCCTTTATGGTTTGTATTATTTCAAATTACTTAAGTTATTAAGAGCATCTGGTTTATATTTTGTACTTGGAGAAAGATTCTTGTTTTAAATTTTGATTTTGTAAATCTGGAGAACCTTCTCATGAGTGAAAGTTTTGAAGACATTGCAAGACTGAGTATAAGACATCGAGAAGAACCTATTGTAACTCAAGAGAATGTAACTCAAGAGAATGTAACCTATTGTAACTCAAGAGAATGTAACTCAAAACGAAGAGCTTGTTGTAAAGACAACATAGATAATAACTGTTCTACTTTGAACGAACACTATGTTACAAAAGATTTTTTTATGTTACCCTCATATTTTTTGATGTAACTCATGATTGATAAGTCTCATCCTTATATATATCATTTTATAACTTTGAATGTAGCATTTGATTTTTATTAGTGGTTTGAAAATATAAATCTATGTGAATTATGTCAAGAAAATCTTTTACTTAATCCTCTTCAACGAGGACAAGAACAAGATCATTAACTTCTTCCATTTCCCTGCACTCTAACTAACTCAAATTCATCATCTTCACTTTATATAATTTTTGATGTTGCTTCATGTGTAGCCTCATCAACTTCTTGATGTTGCTTTATGTGTAGCCTCATCAACTTCTTGATATTATCACCTTGTGACGCATGTAAAGAAATTGTTGCTTCATGTGTATCCTCATCAACTTCTTGATATTATCACCTTGTGACGCATGTAAAGAAATTGTTTGAGGGTTATCCAAGATGCGTATATTAGAGAATACATGCATAAGGTTTGCAACTCCTTCCACCACATTGGCATAGACATTTTAGACATAGCTTAAATGCGCCACAAGTGTCTAAACATACCCTCTCTGTTTGCATATCTTACACATTGCATGAATGCATCTTTACCTTGATCAGTAATACTGCAAACCATTTTAAAGTCTTTCATGACTTCTGCATTATTTTCTCATTGATAAACCTGATATTCTAGATCCAAAACAAATGTTGCACCATGCAACGGTGTGTGCTTTTGTTTCCACCTAAAGTTTGCTTGCCGAGCTATCATTGATCTCTCTCTCTGAGAAAAAGCTTGAGTAGTCTTTTTTTTGAATAGCATAAAAAAACGTCCAATATAATTTACCAATAACAAAATTCTCTTTATCAACTAAGCGTAAGCAAATTACAAATGGCTTCACCATAGCGTAAACAAATTACAAATGGATTCACCATAGCAACATTTTTATAAGCAAATTACAAATGGCTTCACCATAGCAACATTTTTATCCACATTTTTCCAAAAGTTTATGCTATGAACAAGAGTAGCACACTTTCTTGCACATTCAGCATGTTTTGGATTCTTTTCCATCCATATTTCCCACCTCGATCTACCACTGTTTCTACTAAACTCGCCTTCACTTTTCCCAAACGCTCTTAAGGTCCTTGCCACTTCAAACCTTCTTTCAATTTTACTTTGACTGTCAAGTTTTGTTGCACTCATCTCCACATCATATTGTGATTTTAGATTTTCCTCTGATGCACGAGATACATGACTACTTACAGTTTCTTCAACAACCATTCTATTAAACTACCATTCTATTATTATTCATAGTAGAGGTCATTCAAAGTTTTTGTTTTCTAATTTTTGAAAGATCTAGGCTTGTTGTATATACTTAAAAAATATAGTCCGCACCTCATGAGTTGGATTAGGATATTTATCTACATTGCTATTTAAGCCAATAATATGTTCTTTAATGTGAGTTTCTCCTCCGATAAATGTATGGCCACAAGATCTACGTTGCATTTTAGAAGTTGTTGCAAATTTATGTATCTCCTCCACATATTCATATTTCCACTCTGGTCCTCTCCTCATTTGCGCTTTTTCTTTTTAATCTACAAGACAACATATAAATCAAAACCTTTTTTTTTGGAGAAATTGAGTAAATCTTATTGTAAATTACTCAAAGAATGATTCTTTGTAAGAATTAAAATTTAAGATAGAAATGATTTTCTCAATCAAATTTTCACTTTATCGATTCAGATATATTATTTATGTAATAATTTTTTTCAAGTTCACAAATAAAAAAATTTCACTTCATTAAATGTAAACAATATTATTGATCTCATCCACATGAAAAAGCTACCGCTTCAACAAATGAAAGAGTTACTTAAATAATTCTATCAACCTAGCATCGCGCTGACTTCGAGCCTCATACATAGTGGTGGCGACCTCAAATGTTAGCAAATACAAGCGGCAACCAAGAGCAGTAGGTTCGCGCGACGAGTAGTCTAGTTTGTAGGAAACTGGGGTGCACGAACGAGCTAGTGAGGGATAGTCAGCAGCCATGGTGAAGAGAGAGAAGCAAAATGTAGAGAGATGTTATTTGCATGACCAGTGCTCGCAGAAAGTATTTTTTTCAACAATTCAAAAAACCTTCAACCTCAAATTTCAAAAAACTTTCAACCTCAAATTTTTTAAGTTTTTTTTTTTAATTAGAAAGTTTTTTTTAAAAAAATTATAACTAAAATTCTTTAAAATTTGTAAGTTTTTGTAAATTGTTATTTTGAAATTTGAAAGTTATTTTTTAAAATTTATCATTCATTTGACACTAAACCTCGGTTTTTCGTGAACATTGTGCATGACTCAATAATTTTGATTGGATTGATTCATTCAGCTTCATCGAGTACATTGCTTTTATAGACTTAGATAGAGCCTTTCTCTTTATCGAGAGTAGAGTGCTCTTATAGACTTAGATAGAGCCTTTCTCTTTTGACACATCATGGCAAGGTCTATAACATCAACAAAGCTATTGGATGGGTTTGATTGTTTGGGCAAGCTTTCATACTCGGTTTTTCGTGAACATTGTGCATGACTCAATAATTTTGATTGGATTGATTCATTCAGCTTCATCGAGTACATTGCTTTTATAGACTTAGATAGAGCCTTTCTCTTTATCGAGAGTAGAGTGCTCTTATAGACTTAGATAGAGCCTTTCTCTTTTGACACATCATGGCAAGGTCTATAACATCAACAAAGCTATTGGATGGGTTTGATTGTTTGGGCAAGCTTTCATACTCGGTTTTTCGTGAACATTGTGCATGACTCAATAATTTTGATTGGATTGATTCATTCAGCTTCATCGAGTACATTGCTTTTATAGACTTAGATAGAGCCTTTCTCTTTATCGAGAGTAGAGTGCTCTTATAGACTTAGATAGAGCCTTTCTCTTTTGACACATCATGGCAAGGTCTATAACATCAACAAAGCTATTGGATGGGTTTGATTGTTTGGGCAAGCTTTCATACTCGGTTTTTCGTGAACATTGTGCATGACTCAATAATTTTGATTGGATTGATTCATTCAGCTTCATCGAGTACATTGCTTTTATAGACTTAGATAGAGCCTTTCTCTTTATCGAGAGTAGAGTGCTCTTATAGACTTAGATAGAGCCTTTCTCTTTTGACACATCATGGCAAGGTCTATAACATCAACAAAGCTATTGGATGGGTTTGATTGTTTGGGCAAGCTTTCATACTCGGTTTTTCGTGAACATTGTGCATGACTCAATAATTTTGATTGGATTGATTCATTCAGCTTCATCGAGTACATTGCTTTTATAGACTTAGATAGAGCCTTTCTCTTTATCGAGAGTAGAGTGCTCTTATAGACTTAGATAGAGCCTTTCTCTTTTGACACATCATGGCAAGGTCTATAACATCAACAAAGCTATTGGATGGGTTTGATTGTTTGGGCAAGCTTTCATACTCGGTTTTTCGTGAACATTGTGCATGACTCAATAATTTTGATTGGATTGATTCATTCAGCTTCATCGAGTACATTGCTTTTATAGACTTAGATAGAGCCTTTCTCTTTATCGAGAGTAGAGTGCTCTTATAGACTTAGATAGAGCCTTTCTCTTTTGACACATCATGGCAAGGTCTATAACATCAACAAAGCTATTGGATGGGTTTGATTGTTTGGGCAAGCTTTCATACTCGGTTTTTCGTGAACATTGTGCATGACTCAATAATTTTGATTGGATTGATTCATTCAGCTTCATCGAGTACATTGCTTTTATAGACTTAGATAGAGCCTTTCTCTTTATCGAGAGTAGAGTGCTCTTATAGACTTAGATAGAGCCTTTCTCTTTTGACACATCATGGCAAGGTCTATAACATCAACAAAGCTATTGGATGGGTTTGATTGTTTGGGCAAGCTTTCATACTCGGTTTTTCGTGAACATTGTGCATGACTCAATAATTTTGATTGGATTGATTCATTCAGCTTCATCGAGTACATTGCTTTTATAGACTTAGATAGAGCCTTTCTCTTTATCGAGAGTAGAGTGCTCTTATAGACTTAGATAGAGCCTTTCTCTTTTGACACATCATGGCAAGGTCTATAACATCAACAAAGCTATTGGATGGGTTTGATTGTTTGGGCAAGCTTTCATACTCGGTTTTTCGTGAACATTGTGCATGACTCAATAATTTTGATTGGATTGATTCATTCAGCTTCATCGAGTACATTGCTTTTATAGACTTAGATAGAGCCTTTCTCTTTATCGAGAGTAGAGTGCTCTTATAGACTTAGATAGAGCCTTTCTCTTTTGACACATCATGGCAAGGTCTATAACATCAACAAAGCTATTGGATGGGTTTGATTGTTTGGGCAAGCTTTCATACTCGGTTTTTCGTGAACATTGTGCATGACTCAATAATTTTGATTGGATTGATTCATTCAGCTTCATCGAGTACATTGCTTTTATAGACTTAGATAGAGCCTTTCTCTTTATCGAGAGTAGAGTGCTCTTATAGACTTAGATAGAGCCTTTCTCTTTTGACACATCATGGCAAGGTCTATAACATCAACAAAGCTATTGGATGGGTTTGATTGTTTGGGCAAGCTTTCATACTCGGTTTTTCGTGAACATTGTGCATGACTCAATAATTTTGATTGGATTGATTCATTCAGCTTCATCGAGTACATTGCTTTTATAGACTTAGATAGAGCCTTTCTCTTTATCGAGAGTAGAGTGCTCTTATAGACTTAGATAGAGCCTTTCTCTTTTGACACATCATGGCAAGGTCTATAACATCAACAAAGCTATTGGATGGGTTTGATTGTTTGGGCAAGCTTTCATACTCGGTTTTTCGTGAACATTGTGCATGACTCAATAATTTTGATTGGATTGATTCATTCAGCTTCATCGAGTACATTGCTTTTATAGACTTAGATAGAGCCTTTCTCTTTATCGAGAGTAGAGTGCTCTTATAGACTTAGATAGAGCCTTTCTCTTTTGACACATCATGGCAAGGTCTATAACATCAACAAAGCTATTGGATGGGTTTGATTGTTTGGGCAAGCTTTCATACTCGGTTTTTCGTGAACATTGTGCATGACTCAATAATTTTGATTGGATTGATTCATTCAGCTTCATCGAGTACATTGCTTTTATAGACTTAGATAGAGCCTTTCTCTTTATCGAGAGTAGAGTGCTCTTATAGACTTAGATAGAGCCTTTCTCTTTTGACACATCATGGCAAGGTCTATAACATCAACAAAGCTATTGGATGGGTTTGATTGTTTGGGCAAGCTTTCATACTCGGTTTTTCGTGAACATTGTGCATGACTCAATAATTTTGATTGGATTGATTCATTCAGCTTCATCGAGTACATTGCTTTTATAGACTTAGATAGAGCCTTTCTCTTTATCGAGAGTAGAGTGCTCTTATAGACTTAGATAGAGCCTTTCTCTTTTGACACATCATGGCAAGGTCTATAACATCAACAAAGCTATTGGATGGGTTTGATTGTTTGGGCAAGCTTTCATACTCGGTTTTTCGTGAACATTGTGCATGACTCAATAATTTTGATTGGATTGATTCATTCAGCTTCATCGAGTACATTGCTTTTATAGACTTAGATAGAGCCTTTCTCTTTATCGAGAGTAGAGTGCTCTTATAGACTTAGATAGAGCCTTTCTCTTTTGACACATCATGGCAAGGTCTATAACATCAACAAAGCTATTGGATGGGTTTGATTGTTTGGGCAAGCTTTCATACTCGGTTTTTCGTGAACATTGTGCATGACTCAATAATTTTGATTGGATTGATTCATTCAGCTTCATCGAGTACATTGCTTTTATAGACTTAGATAGAGCCTTTCTCTTTATCGAGAGTAGAGTGCTCTTATAGACTTAGATAGAGCCTTTCTCTTTTGACACATCATGGCAAGGTCTATAAGTTGCTGAAAAGAAATCAAGATCTGTTATATCTACTAAACCCAGGACGAGACGAGAGACCATGCTCTTGGATGTGCACCATATGATAGAAAACTTGAACGAACTTTCTCATGCTTTATAGCTGATGGTCTTCTACATGTTTGTATCAATACCTCAATAATATAACAATCCTTACCTACATTTATGGGTGTAAATAAACAACCTACCAGCTCATGGAATGCTTAAGTGCACTTCTACTTGTGCAAATATGGTACAATTTGTACAGTGTTGGCAAAGCATACATCAAGCTGACCGTGCAATGATTAAAAATAAAATATCATATCATTCGCATGTACAAGGGCAATGAGAAGGATGTATGAGTTGTATTAAGCTGCAGACAATGATCAGGAGGTGCATACAAACAAGGCATGTGAATGACATGCCGTAAATACCGCCCGAGAGAGAAGGCAAGCCCCCTAGAGAAGGAAAGACATGTGCATGGACAAGCATGAAGAAATTATATAACTTCCCACAACCTTCAACATCGTTACTTGCTTTGAAAGAATATGATCCTGTCTGTTAGGAAGAATGTATAATGGTCTTGAATTGTACATGGTTAAGATTGTGACAAATGGGGTTAGCTTGAAGCAAGGTGTTCCTGACCACTATGCTTCACCTTTCCATAAGCCCATCATAAGCATTGGGGCTTCCAACCCTGAAGGAAGCTCTTCTAGGGGAAGCCAGGAAAGAAAAAGCTGCAGCAAACCTTCCGGACCTACCACTCGATAATCTCCCAGTTGTGAGGGAAGCCTGTGTGTCCGCTTTCTCAGAAGAGCCAAATTTTGACAACAAGGACCTCGGAGTGAGGAGAGGTATCCTGCAGGAGGGTGAGGTGGGAGTCATGGGATTGCCATCCTTTGCCCTAACTGAAAACCCATGTGTCCCCAGAGGAGACACATGGGATGATGGCTTTGGAGTGGGATAATTGCCCAATTTCACATCAACTGGCTCAGCTGTGGGCGGCGTCATGCAGAGCCCCTCTTTGCCTGCTTTGCTACAATGAACTCTTTGTGAGAGCCTTTGTATTATTTTGTCCAAGCGGTCCTCCAAAACCCTGGCATTGATGAGCTCTTCTGTGGAATCGAGATGATGAAAGCCATCCCCAGCATGCAATTCAATGTCAGGCTTCACCTTGCAGCTCTTTACCAGACGTTCTATGATATCATCAAGCCTCTCGAGAACCTTGAACGGGTCTCCATCCACTTCTTCATTTTCCACCTGGCTGTAATCCTGCCAATAAGCATGGGTTAAGTGAGTGCAAAAGATAATCCTGAGTCCAAACTTCCCTTAAAAAGGTTGATGAATGTCATGGGTCAAGTTTGATATCAGAAAAAACCTTCTCCGTATTATTACGCTAATCTTGCCATTATGCTTTCATTATGCACCAAATCAGGCATGCTAGGCATTTCTCAGCACACGTTGATCACTTTTAGTTAATATATTTTCCCTTTTTAAGATAGACAGTAAAACCCTTCCTACAGCTAAATCGGGGTAATTAGATACCTAAATAAGGGCCATCTGCAGCAAGTCTAGAACAATTCTTTCTTTCATACATTTTCCAAGGAGAGCAACTTCTCCCAGCCATGGCTGAATTGAAGCTAAGATGCTTTTAATCCTGGCTATGGTAGAAATGAGAATTTAGTAGCAAAAAGAGAATGCTACCTGCAAGCAGCAATGAGGCTCTTCGGCGGCGAGTTCAGCTGATGAGTCAGTGCGCGGGCTGTGAAGACAAGGGTAAGGGTATAAAAATTCAGAAGAAAAAAAAAATGCTGAAAATTTGTGGAAATAGGGGAGAAAATTTGCAACAAAAAAGAAACTGTCTTGTGTCAGTAATTAGGGCTAAATCCAAGGGAGTTAGGGCCAAATCGGGGAAAAACAAGAGAGAAATTATATGTTATAAGATGAGAAAAGGTCCCCCAAAAAAGTAAAATGTGGGGCAAGCAGAGATGGGGAGAAATGGTGCGGGGAAACGTAGCAATTAAAAGTGAAAAAAACAGAGAAGAAGACAACCTGTGCGAGGCGGTGAGCTTGGATTGTTGTTGTTCTTCTTCTTCTTCTTCATGCGACGAGTGCCTCCCAGGGGCTTCGGAAGCTCGCCAGGCAACCTTTCTTACTTCTTCTTCTGCAGTCTTAAAGCCAGAACCATGATCCATGATTCCATGGCATTACATAATATTACATGCGCACACATTATTAATTAGCCAGGTGATAACGGTCATTTAAACGCACGCTGTCCGGAACCATAGAATAGTGGTGACTCTCGCAATGGCGTTGGTGGGAGTGCACGTGATTCTTGTTCACATTCTCGCATAGGCTCACGCTTATGTTCTATCTCAGGTGACCCTTTGCTTATAAAAGTGAAGGACAAAATAGCCTTAGATGATGAGTATCTGGGCATATGATGCCCACGTTTCACTCTCCATTTTCTTAGCAGGAGAGCAAGTGATTCCCGTTCACATTCTCGCATTGAGAGGCTGACGTGTATGTGATGTAATGTGCCCAAGTTTTACTCTCCATTTTCTTATTAGTGGAAGCGCACGCTATTCCTGTTCGCTTCTCGCGTTGAGAGGCTGATGTGTACGTGATGTGATGCCCAAGTTTCACTCTCCATTTTTCTAATTGTGCAAGCACAGTTGGGAAAGAATTGGCCAAGTTGCATTTATTGATGTGGGAAGGCGTTGTAAGGAGAAAGAAAGAAAAAAATCAAAAGACAACAAGAAGCTAGTCAGAGAAAGTGTTTTTTTTAGGAGAAAAGCAACGGTGAGGAAGCCGAGCGACGCTCAGCAGGCGATTCTCCATTCTAGACGCTGCTCAATCGTAGATATACGCTCCTGCTTTTCGCCCCAAGGGAAGAGTAGCTGAAGGAGGAGGACCAGCAGGCGGCCAGCCTTTGGGTGAGGAACTTGGCGACAAGGGAGCAGAAGCAAACGGGCTTAGCTGGATTTCTCCTTTTGTATGAGGTGTTCATCGTGTTGCGGCAAAGAACGAGGTTTTTGCAAACTGCGATTTTCCCTTTCCTTTTCTGTGTCTGCTTTTATTGCATGTTTCTTTCATTTGGGTCTAGCTCGGGCTGGAAGTGGATAAGGAGTCCCATATGTCGTTGATCAAGGATCAGACGGGGCCGAGACCCACTCTGACTCTCAAAGACATGGAAGGCTCAGTAGCAGGGCTGATCCACCAAGCCTTCTCATCTGGAGAATATTTAAGGAAACCAATAGGGTCGTGGCCCTAGCTCAGCTCCAAAGATAAAGGGCCATGGACGAATGACACTGAAATGGATCTGAGACTCCAGCTAGAGGAAGCCCATCGCCAAATACACGTCCTCAACAGCCAGATAGGAGAAGCAAATGTTCACAAGGAAACTCAAATACTCCCTGAGGATATCATGGAGCAAGATACCAATCACCTCACCAACTACTGTAAAAGTTGATCTCCCTCTAGATTTACTCCGGGATGTGGAAGCGGACTACTCAAGAAGATGTCTTATTGGCCTACTATTCGGCCCTAGACCTCCGCCGGTGGACCACCTTAAAAAAATGGATGGAAGATACGTGGAGGCCATTGGACATAGAAATTGAAGCTGTGCAAATCCTACCTAAAGGGTACTACCTTTTCCTATTCAAAAATAGATCAATGGCTCTCAAAATTCTGGGAGCAGGCCAATGGATGTACAGGAACGCACCCTTCTGCTTTTTCAGGTGGTCAAAAGAGTTCTCAGCAAGTGGGCCTAAGCTCTCCACTTGCCCGGTTTGGATTGAGCTCCCGGATCTGCCTTACCACATGTACCCATGGACTGACATAATTGTAGGCTCAACCCATCCTGGCACCCTCAAGTGCTGGTTGAGATAGACCTGGACAAGCCCTTAAAGGAGTCCATCTCTATCAATTGTGGAGAATTCAGTATAGAGCAAAAAGTTCTTTATAAGCATCTCCCGAATGCATGCTTCCATTGTGGAATGAAAGGGCATGTCATCAAAGAATGTCCTCAAAAGCTCCCTCTAAGGGCAATGCTCCACAAAGAAATGTAGTTCAGAAGGGAAAACAGTCCAACCTCGGATTTGCCTTACAAAAGGACTCAGCTATGAAGGATGTGCAAGCTAACGCAGCCTCTACTTCAACTGGTAACCCGTCCACCTTTGAAAACCCTTCCGGTAGCGACTCCCAGATAGGGAAGGGTAAGAACCATGGATTTATTCCACCCCCTAAACGAAAGACCTTCAAACAGAAGAAGAACAACTCATCCAATCCCAAAGCTAACTTCTATTCCCTTCTGGACAAACCTAATCTTTCAGACTCAGATGAGGAATTTATAGATTCAACTCCAGTTAATCAGCTCAATCTGGACCGTTTGACCTCTGAGCTGGCTAAACTGGAAGATACCCAAAGTCAAGAAGAGGATGACTCCATGCAAGAGAAAACGAAGGAGCAACAACAAAGACAAACCTCTACCTTAGACAATGCCACGGACATATCCATAGATCTCAAAAGAAACCATGTACAAATGGAGGGTTCCCCCAAAGATGCAAATAAGAATAGAAGACAGCGGAAACAAAACCAAGCCCCCCCTCCATGAAGATATTGTCTTTGAATGTCAAAGGTCTTACAGACCCTAATAAAGGGAAAAAAGTTAAGGCATGGTTGAAACAACATGGTAATGTCGATGCTGTAGTGTTGACGGAGATTAAAATCAGTGGAGATAATCTCATCCAAAGACTGAATGCAATAGATAAAAATCTCATATGGATTTATACCGCTCACCCTCAAGGCTCTGGAGGGGTAGCTTGTGGGTTGCACCCTAGATGGGAGAATCAGATCAGAGATATCCAAGTCGACCTTTTTGACCAGTGGTGGGTGGCGTTTGAACTTGAGGATTTTGTTCTAATAGGCATGTATGCAAACTACCCGCCGACCCGCAGACTCAAAGAGCTCGTATCTGGAATTCAGTCATGCAGGAGTATGATGAACCTGTCATTCTGATAGGAGATCTGAATATGGTAGAACTAGAGGAAGATAGATTCAATAAACCGGGGAAGCTTATCTCAAGAGGCGGAAAAACTTGCTTGGAGCAAATGCAAGGAACAGCTCAACCTAGTTGACATAGGACTACCAGGACAATTTACTTGGCAAAACTATGGAACAGGTGATCTATTAAGGAAGGCTAGAATTGATAGATGCTATGTCAGTCAGGAAGTGTGCAAAATGTTTGTTACTGTGGAATGCAAAGCCATTTTTGACACTTGCCTGTCAGATCACTATCCCATTCTAGCATCTCTGGAGAAAGTTGATGAGAAAAAGTGCTGCAAGTGGTTCCATACGGATCCTTCCCTCTTTAAATTCCCCATGGTACAAGCAAAACTGAAGGGAATATGGGAGCATTTCTTTAGCTTAGGATTGACCCCTACTAAGGCATGGTCTCTGGCAGTGAAGTCCACGCAATCCTTGCTCATTTGTGCCAGGAAAGGAGTCAAAAAGATAAGAGAGAAGAAGAAAAAAGAGTGTCTGGAAGAGATTGAAAAACTTGAGAACAGGGTCAACCTTGGTGATATCTCTGCTCAGACTGCCGTGAGGGACACTAGAGCCCACCTCCATAAAATAGAAGACAAAGAACTAGAGGACAGTGCCTTGTTTTTCAGAGAGTGGTGGGCTGGTAAAGCCGACAGACCATCCAAAGAAATGTTTCAAATGCTAAAAGTGAAACATGCGGGCAGAGACCATCCCCCTTTTGAAAGACATTTCAGGCATCCAAATCTTAATCACCTCTCACCAAGTCTAAAAGATCATTAAAAACTCCAAAAACCATGCTAAACCATTTCTCAAGTTGGGAGACGTGAGCATAACAATATTGTGAAAAAAAGAGACGTTGATGTGTCGGGGAAGTCCTGCCCCTATAGCTCGTCCTAACACACCACTGTGAGGAGGAGGGAACTACCACCTAGCACCACAACCTAGCACAAACACCAAATGAAGGTACCAGTCCACTCAGCTGGATGTCCTCTAATCTTTAGCTGACACATGCGGACACCTAAACGCTCTCCAAACTCCTCAAATGGATACAGCTGTCTTCCTAGGTTAGTCCAAACCTCCCACAACCCTAGTCTTCACTCCCAAGCCTACTGACCTTAGCTGACCACCAGTTGACCAGAAACACCCCTAGTTGACACAAACTGATCTACTTCTGACTGTATACTGAATCAGACAGTTGCTGCTGCTGACTCTAGTTAGAAATACATCCGCCAGGCTTCCTCAAAGTTTCTCCAGCCTCAGCTATCTTCAAAAACTTGCTTCAAAACCTCACAGAGCTTGCCAACACACCCCTGTTGACCCCCTCCTATAACTGAGATCTAACTTGTCTATTTCAGCTGACTTATTTCTGAGTCAAACCTCAACACCCCAGCATCCGTTGACACCTCCAATCCCTTAAAAACTTCAAATCCCACCAGGACACAGCTCCACAGACCCAAGGCTGACAACAGCTAACACCACTCTGACCTTGGAACCCTTTCCCTTTTAATTATGCAAATCTAACTATTCCTCCTATAACTGAGATCTAACCTGTCTGTTTCAGGTGACTTAGTTCTGAGTCAAACCTCAACACCCCAGCATCCGCCGTTGACACCTCCAATCCCTTAAAAACTTCAAATCCCACCAGGACACAGCTCCACAGTAGCTAACACCACTGTGACCTTGGAACCCTTTCCCTTTTAATTATGCAAATCTGACTATTCCTGATTTAGTGAAAATCTGCCAATTAAACAAAAACCCTATATCACTTCCTTTCAACCTAAAAGGACTAGATCTACCCTTCTACACCCTCAATTGACTCCTATTGATATTCAGGTGACCTTGGCTGACACCCTTCTAACCTGACACAATCCTCAACTGATCTAAACCACCATCCAGTCCCCAACCTTTCCGGCTGACTTCTTACAGGTCTCTGATTGTTAGCCCAGACTTCACAAGTGTCAAACAAGACAAGATCTATATTTCAACAACATCACCTGACTAATCCAAAAACATAGCTGACTCCAGCTGACACTGTCAGACCCTATTGACTAAAAAACAAAGCTATCTGACAAAAACTTGACTTAGCAGTCTTCAGATCCTCACTCACATGTGAGTTTTCTTGATAATCTCAAATAGCACAACACAAGCCAGAGCATAAATGACTCTTCAATCAAAACCATAAAAAACCTTGTGCATATAGATGATTAATGAGCTTGTCTCTCGACAACCTTGAGACCTGGGGATTGAATAGAAAGGAGAGAACACCATGAAATCAAGGGACCTCCACACGATTATCCCCAACAAAACCCTTTCAAATTTGTAACTTTAACTCCACAAAAACTAGAAACAACAACAAGAATTGCAGCTACACCCTGTAGGCTTCCACCATCAAACACAACAGAGAATTGCTGAGCAAAGCTTTGGATTGGTCCAAGTTCCAACAGAGATGCTATACCTAGAGGTCTTAGGGAACCAACCTCCTACAAGACTCTTTATCACCTTAGCACCCTTTGCTCTGGGCAGACTGAATCTTACTCAAGCAATTCCCGCATCTTCTTCTTCCCAAACGAAACAGTTGATTAAACAGCAAGCTACATAGAGCTTCTTCACCAATGGACCCCTTGGCTCTCGCACAACTCTCTTCTCTGCAACAACGCTCTCACACAATGCAACTCTTCTCTTTAAGTCGCAACTCTGTGCTTCTCTCTTCATTCTTAAGCATCTCCCCTTCCTCTACTGCGCATGCAAGAGCTCTTTCTTCTTTTGGTTGGGGTGGCAACAATTGGTTTTGATTAGAAGGTGGCCACACAATAGTCACCTATTCCTAAGGTTTCTAATCATACTCGATGTGCTTATTCTTATTCCTGAGGTTGGGGTGGACACATCTATTGGGAATATTCCTTGGGCACAAAAAATCCTATCATAGTTTGCCCAACCCCCCTTGGTTAGAGTATTCATGCTCAACCACATGTTGCTGGCTCACCAAAAGAATCCTTAAAGAGAAGTACATCCAAATCCCAATAACTATCTGTTGCATCACTTGGAACACCTACATCAGTAGGCGGGCTGGTATCCAACATTTCTAAATCCTTCTGAATTGTCATAATTCTGCACCAATATGGCTTGAGCATGTAACCCATTGACTCTGTTTGAATGCAATTGATCATCCAAGTCAGCTAGTTGTACCATTCTCATATATATGTACCACGTTAAAGGGACCCTACCACTTGATCTCGAACTTGGTCTGAAAGGTTAATATTATCCTCTTTGTTGTTGTATCTGAGCACCAGATTTCCTTGTTTGTTATGTTTGTTCTTAACTGTTTGATTGAAATATGCAACTCTCTAATTCTTCTTCTCTAGTTAACTGCACCCTACCACTTGATCTTGAACTTGGTCTGAAAGGTTAATATTATCCAGTTTGTTGTTGTATCTGAGCACCAGATCTCCTTGTTTGTTACGTTTGTTCTTAACTGTCTGATTGAAATAAGCAGCTCTCTAATTGCTTAACTGGATATAGTGGTCCAAGGCTTCTTCTCTCTAGTTAACTGCAACTCTTGAAGATCCAGCAACAATCTCTCTTCATACCCATCTAAGCCACTTTCTTGATGCTTTAGAAGAAACTGTAAATTGGGAATTTCAACCTCAATAGGCATCATGGTCTCTTTCCCAAAACAAGATGGTAAGGTGAAAATCCAATAAGACTATACCTCCACTGGCCACTCCTGAGCTCCTCTTGTGAAAGCCCCATCAAAGATATATCATAGTAAAAGCATCTGATAGCCCTGTTTCTCGGTCCTTCGATCTGGGCACTTTCTTCTTTGCCCTGTTTCATCCTTCAACACCATAGGATTCTGCCTATATGTCATAATATCAGCTAATGTAGCTCTGGTGTTGTCCTCCACCATACAAGGAAACTGAAATTCTAATTTTTGGGTCCTTCCATCTTCAACACCATAGGATTCTGCCTATATGTCATAATATCAGCCAATGTAGCTCTGGTGTTGTCCTCCACCATACAAGTAAACTGAAATTCCAATTTTTGGGTCCTTCCATCTAGGCACTTTCTTCTCTGACCTGTTTCCTCCTTCAACACCACATGATTCTTCTCTGCCCTATTCCCTCCTTTAACACCATAGGATTCTGCCTATATGTCAGAATATCAGGCCAATGTAGCTCTGGTGCTATCCTCCACCATACAAGTAAACTAAAATTCTTGTAATTCCACCACCAACAACCACTAGTTAAATTTGCAGCAATGTGATGATCTATGATGGATCAAATGAAAGAATCAACATAAGTAGCAAGTGATTAGATGATGACTAAGATGAGATTAGTGAGCAATTAATCTAGTAGGATAATTTAGGCATGGATACTAAAAAACTAGCAATTTCTCATTAGGCCAATGCCTCAATTTATAGGTTTTACATCAACAAGATGCCAAGCATCTAATCCCACTGATTTCTCCTGGATTTGTGCCACCTCCTATACATCTGGGCACCTTTTCCTTGAATCTTTCCACACCCCTAGATTCCCTCATGCTACCCTTGATTCTCTCATTAGTAGATTCCTCTCACCTTTTCACTACTGCCCACTTAATTACAGACTCCCTTTTACAATCTCTTGCTAAGGGCTTGTTCTCGCCACCAACACACCCATTCACTTTCATATTTCAACACCTCCCCTCAAGTGAATAACTTTAGCACACCTGGACCCTATACCAAGTTTCCCTCTTACTTGGTAGCCCACGACCAGTGCCTCAAATCCCTAACTCATAGTCATTGATACTCTCTCTCTATGTGTCCAAGGCTACTACAAGTGCCCATGACCTTGACTAAAGTGCTCACACATACATCTACCATATGACCTATTGGGGCAGGTTTGGGTTGTGGGGTTTCTCTCTCTTTCTCTCTCAGAAAAGATGTCCTGACTCTACCTTAGGAGTCTCCATGAAGTTTTCCGATGTCGATCCCTCTTCATTTGGTTTGTTGTAGCAGTCTCTAGCCATATGTCCTAATTTCCCACATTTGTGATGACAAGTGAAGGTCCTTCCTCCTCCCCTGCCTCTTCCTCGTCCTAGAATGCTTTCTCCTCTCCAGTTGTTGGGTCCAGCCCTTTCTTCTCTTTGACCTTGTTCTCTTTCTCTAGTAGAGCTCCTTCTATCTCATGCAGCTTCAAATCTGGTACATTCTTTAAGGTTGCCACAATGTTCTCATACTCTCCCTTGTCCACACTCTTCAGAAGCACTGCTAGTGCCTCGTCATCTTCTACCTTCTTTCCAATGGCTGCCAATTGTTGCTTAATGCTTTTGTATTTGTTCAAGTGTGTGGTTAGAGGTTCACTTTCCTTCATGTCAAGTTTGTAGAATTGCAGTAGCAGATTTATCTTTGAATTCTTTTCTTGAGTGCCAAATAATTTGTTAAGTTCATCCCATGCATCTTTAGCTTGTTGTATCCCTGTAATGTGGTAAATGATTTCATCATTTAAGCTAAGTGCAATGAGCCCTAATGCTTTCTCATTTCTGCTCTTCCACTCATCCTTCCCATGCTCCTCTAGACATTCATCTCTTCCCTCAACTAGCCCCCACAGATTCTTCCTCATGAGCAAATACATGGTCTTTGTTTGCCATGCATGGAACTGCTCCCCGTTAAATTTAGCTATTTCTTGTGCACTGCTCATGATGATATGAATAGGGTCTTACCTCTTGATCCAATTCAAGATTCAAGGGCAGTGTCTACCCTTTTACAACTCAAATCTGGTGTTAAATGATGATTACAACTGATTTACAAGCATGAATACACCAAAAAATTGCATAAAGCCAAGGGTAACTGATTGGTTGGGATATCAAATCATCTCCAAATTGTAATCTAAAGTGATAGAGATTTGTATTAGATACCCAATGGTAAATTTGAACCATCAATTGCACCAAAATATAATGATTAGTGGTAATTAATCATTGATTAGTGAAATAATCCTCTATTTTGTGTGCAAAAAATAGAGTGTACGGGGAGGCCAGATCTGGTGCCTTAGAGTTCAAATGAGCTCAGATCCTTTCAAGGTCATCAATATCAGTTAGTCTAGTAGAGGATCAAGCCAAGAAACAAAAGATTTGACAAACATTGAATGCTTAGTCTCTGTTTTACCAAAGTCACTTGCAGATTTGATGCAGAGCTTGATGCCACTTCTCCTTGAAGAAATTCTCAAATCTGAGATCACCAGCACGTTCAGCACACCCAAAAACCCCTTGGGCTAGCTCCATTGCTCCCCAATCAAAGGCATGAGATGAATTTGTAGTTTTTCTCAGAAAATAAGGTGCCAACAAATTCGCAAAAATCTGTAGTTCTGCGTGGCGATATGACGGGCTGATGCAATGGGTTGAAGCGTGGGGAGTTTGGCTAGGTGTGGCTAAAGGCTTTTGGGCTAATGTTGAGGCTAGAAGGAGAGGAAGCTCCTCCACCAGCTGGGGGTGTAGAGGTTAGTTGAAAATAGACTAAAAAGAGGTTTAATTCCTAATCATGATTAGTAGGGTGATTAGCAAGATCATTAGGCTAAAAAATTAGATGAATCCTAAGCTTGGCTTTGATACCAAGTTAAATTTGTAGCAATGTGATGAGCTATGGTGGATCAAATGCAAGAATCAACATAATTAGCAAGTGATTAGATGATGATTAAGATGAGATTAGTGAGCAATTAATCTAATAGGATAATGTAGGCATGGATACTAAAAAACTAGCAATTTCTCATTAGGTCAATGCCTCAATTTACAGGTTTTACATCCACAAGATACCAAGCATCTAATCCCACTGATTTCTCCTTGATTTGTGCCACCTCCCCAACATATGGGGGCACCTTTTCCTAGAATCTTTCCACACCCCTATATTCACTCATGCTACCCTTGAGTCTCTCATCAGTAGATTCCTCTCACCTTTTCACTGCCACCCACTTAATTACAGACTCCCTTTTACAGTCTCTTGCTAAGGGCTTGTTCCCGCACACACCCATTCACTTGCATATTTCAACACCACTTGGACAATGTCCTGGAAGAAGGAATGTCAAACTGGATTAGAGGAGGAAGCAGAGAATAATGGGCCAAGGTGGTAAATGGCTTTGGGAGCAGGTAGGACCTAAATTTTCTAAGAGAAAATACAATAGCCACCATCACCTACTCAACCTTAGAATATGTCCTCTCTCCTTGTGTCTTAGTTTTGCTAACAAAATACACAAGCCTCATATAAGAATGTTCCATATTATCCTCACCTACACTAGGGTTCACAAAAAACTCTCTGCTCCAATCAGGAGGCATGACCTACACTAGGGTTCACAAAAAACTCTCTGCACCTACACTAGGGTTCACAAAAAAAACTCTCTGCTCCAATCAGGAGGAGGCATGACCACTGGTAAAGTACTCAAAATTTCTTCCACTTGTATTATAAAATCAGCACATACCATCCATTTACCATTATTCTTTGGAGTGATTACCATTGGAGAAGCCCATTCAGAGTTATCAATTGGGAATATAAACCCTACTTTCAACAATTTATCCACTTCCTCTCTCAATACCTGCTGCTGTATAATCTCGAATCTTCTTAGCCTCTGTACAACTAGCTTAGCCTCTATTCGCCATTCTAACTTTAAACTTAGATGGGGCTCCAACCTTTAGTCCTAAAGCCTCCATTCTTTGCGGGGTCATTACGCATACTTGCGCACCACCATCAATATATACTTTTGGGACTCTGTGCTTGTTCACCCAGGCATCCATAGTTGGCAAATAATCTTTATCTCCTTTTACTTGCACTATATTCATTTGACCACCCTTTTTCTCCTTCCTGGGGTGTCTTGTGCTAACTAGCTTACTCCACGTCCTCCAAAGTTTAGGGCACAATTGTAAAAACTTGGGCCACATCAGACTCGGTCCCTTCTGCTAAAGATCTTTCATCAGATCATACTATTCCTCATGGACACCCAAAGGAAAATCCTGCATGCCAATGTTTCTTCTAGACCTGGTCTTCTTCTTACCTTTCTTGGGCTGGTCTTCCACCTGCTTCCCTTTCTTCCTCCTGGATGGCCTTGGTTCATCCCCTACCTCTGCACATCTAGTCCTTTTATTGGCTAAAATGTTTGCTTCTTCATCCACTCCAATCAAGCTTACCTCTCCTTTGTCTAGGTCCATTTCTTGGCATTGCCGAACCAATGGCACCTGCTAATTTGGCATCTCCTCTCATATCCTAGCGTCCTGCCTTTCTTCTCTCCTAGGTGTGTTATGGCTCACCCTAACCCTCCTTGAAACACATCCAAAAAGAGATAACCTGGTGAACTGCAACTTTCGTGATAATCTCGGCCGAGCTCGTAACCCTCGAGGTCTCCAAGCTCTACAACTCCTTGAGAAGCAATTCCACAGTGTCTCCACGAGCGTTGTCACACCACCGCGTTGCACTACGTGTACTCGTCCCTCCTCTCAACTCACATCACTCACACACTCACTAGCATGCATTAGAGAGAGAGATTAGCAAGAGGATTAGCAAGAGCAAGATTCTATTGCACAATGGGAGAGTATCCTTGTATTATGAGAGATATTCACTTTTATACATGGCCATAAGTGTTCACACTCACTTAAACTGTTGTGGCTGGCTGGGCACTTTAGGCTCATAAGAGGCCTAATGCTATTACAATGACTATTCTCATAATATATCTATGAAGTGAATCACTTGGGACTTCATCCTAACTTGCTACCACACGCTCTTGAAGCGGGAATCACCTTAAGTATTCCATTGGACCATTACGGGCACCCGTCCAAGTTGTAGATTTGGACACCATTGCTTCATATCTTGAATGTATGATCTTTTGGTGTGTCTACTTTGACT
This sequence comes from Cibotium barometz, assembly GCF_041138505.1. NCBI lineage: Eukaryota > Viridiplantae > Streptophyta > Polypodiopsida > Cyatheales > Cibotiaceae > Cibotium > Cibotium barometz. The sequence goes on along the minus strand of NC_141096.1, from coordinate 5,314,132 downwards.
CCTTGATGTAAGATAATGGTGGTAGCTCTTATTAACCCTACGAATGGGTTAACATTCCCTCCTTCTTGGTGCTGATCGCGTCCTCGTGTGATCATGTGTTGAAGATCTTTATGTGGGGAGAATTGACAAGCTTGTAGATGGCTTTGATGTTGAGTGACGTTCAATGGTCATTGTTCCTCTAGAAGGAGTAAGAAAGGCGAGTTAGCAAATAAAGGTTATTAGTTTATTGGGAATTCCTAACAGGGTGAGGGGGTGGGGTTTTTTGTGAATGATTTCATTTTTATATTTTAGTAAGCATGTTTTCTTTTGGCTCACTTTGTTTTTGGAAATCATAAGCAATGTTACATGTGATTTGTGTTAGTGGGAAAGCTAAGATATGTTAATAACAGGGGAGAAGAGAAGGAAGGATCCAAAGGAACGTAGACATAATCATCAAAACGAGATTGTGTTTCTTAGTTCCTCATTTGATTCATTGAAGCGACATTTATCATTTGAATATGCCTTCGATGAAGTCCCTTTTTGAGGTAGGATTCTTGTCAAATGTTGTTGAGTAGGACCTATTCCTGCATACTTCTTCCCATGTGATATTTTTGCTTTTATGTATATGTAAGTACTATGATAAAGTAGATATACATGAAGTACAAGAATTGAGTCACATAGACTCTTATGGAGCTGCTGCTTATTGATGTGGCCACTTGTTGGTGAGGCATGAAAGAATTACATCGACTTGTGAGGCTAAGATTTCTTCACTAAGGATTTGAGAGCCATGCATTGTGAAGACTTGTGTTTGGAGAGGTTTGCAATTTGAAGGAAAGTTCCATGCGATGGGTTGTGTAAGATTCCTCCCTCCAGCTTTTGAGGTGTACAAGTGTAAGAACCTCCCCTTCTGATCTTGTAATAATTCCCCTCTCTAAAATAGAAGAAAGATCCTATTTTGGCCTGGAGAGAGAAAATGTCTAGAGGGAGGTAGTCCAGAATTGAGATATTTTTGGATATAAAAATCCTCCTAGTGTCTAAAATGGTTTCCCCTGAAATAGAAATTCAAAAAGAACTTTCTAATGTGCAATTGGAATTAATTGAAAATGTGTGTAAAGGACCTTAGCCTAAGGGTCTAGATTTTCAGAAATTTTTTAAGGTTCCTATGGACCAATTGGATTAATCCAAGTGTGGGGAGGAGATAAATTCAATAAATAAAAGAAAATAACCAAAAATGAGTAAATGCCCACATAAGATGAAGAGTTGACTGAGTACAAGGTTTATTAGTAAAAAACTATGAGATATTACTAAAAAAATGAGATATTTTGGGTATAATGATACATTTTTGACACCTTGGTAAGGAGACGGGGGGACTTCAAGGAGGCGCCTATTTCACACATGTGGTGGAGTTTTTAACTCAAAAAAATTGTGATATTTTTATCTCTCCTCTCTCTTGGATCAAACCAAATCAAAAGGGAGCCAAACTAGGTCCAAATCTTGTCCAAAGTCAGCCAAACTGAACGTGGAAAATTCTAGAACATAGTTGGACTTGGTTAGAGGCCTCCCTCACCTATAAATAGATCCTTAGTCCTTTGTAAAAAAATCTATGAACTATACCATGCAAGTATTATACTAAAATAATGATATTTTTTATTATCCCTTAAAAATCCTCTACTTTTGGAGAGAGTGGAGCCCCTCTCTCTCTTCAACCATCCTTGGAGCTTTCCTTTCAACACACAAACCAATTTATTGGTCTTCTTCTTTGATAGAGAAGCAAGCAAAACAGGAGGTAAAGTGTAATTTTATGGTTTTTCTCTACTATTCTTAATGTTTTTGCTTCTCAATTCTCTCAAGCTTGAGAAGTTTCTTAATTAAGTGTTTATAATGCAAATCAAGCTTTTCTTAAGTGTTGTAATGAATAATTAAGAAAAGTTTACATTTATACTTAAATTAGAATGCTTTTATGTTTATCTCTCTCTCCCCCAACGAATGGTCATTCCTATGACCAATTCTCTATTCAATTGATGCTTCTCATGGAGAAATTCTTAATTCACAAATCAAACTCTAGGCTTGTGAAGCTAGAGGTTAAGAAAATGATCTTTTATAGTTATATGCTTAAAAATTATGGTAATATTATGAGATAAATCCATAAATTAGATTTAAGGCTAAAAGATAGTTATACTATCATAATTACATTACGATGTCTTATTCTTTTCAAAAATATTAAAATTTGTGAGTAATAGCAGCGGAGCTATGGCAAATGTTTTAAGAAATTGATACATAATTCATTCTTATGCATAACGTGAAAAGAGGACTTCCTACCATATTCTAGGATTGAATATCCTTGGCTAAAAGAATGATTTTTGTCACATTCAATGGAAAACTAATTTTTAAGGTTTATGTATAATTAAATAATTAAGAAAAGAGAAAATTATGGTAATTATATTTAACTGATAAAAGAGAAATTTCTATGACATTTGAAATTCAATCATTTAAATGGAAAAAGTGAATTTTCTAGAAAATTAAAATTAATGGATATTTTATTTAAATTCAAAGATGAATTTATTTTATGTATGAGAAATATTTAAATGATAAAAGAGGAATTCCTATGACATTTGGAATTCAATCATTTAAATGGAAAAAGTGAAATTCCTAGCATATTGGATTAATGGATATTTTATTAAAGAAAAGAGAGATTTTAGATATATTTATTTTATGATAAAAGAGGAATTCCCATGACATTTGAATGCAAATAATTAAATGCAAAAGAGGAATTCCCATGATATTTGAGGTCCAAGAAATTAAATAAAAAAAAGAGAAATTTTTAGTATAATTCAATTTATGATTATTTATCAAAAGTGAAAATATGGGTAGAATTGATTTTTGTAAATCCCATGAATTCTCTTATTTAAAAGAGGAATATTGAATAAAATTCATTTGAGAAATTGAGAAAGAATATGAAAATAGTTGTCGAGAAAAAGAACCTTTATCTAGGCCAAGCAATTAGCAAAAATTTAGAAAAAGTCCCATTATCAGTATCAAAGTAGAAAAAGCTACTAAATGGGAATAGGATGTGAAATGGATGTGATAAGATGTAAATGGGATGTGAATGGATGTGATAAGATGTAAATGGGATACGACAGGATGTGAATGGATGTGATAAGATGTAAATGGGATGTGATAGGATGTGAATGAATGTAAATGGGATGTGATAAGATGTAAATGGGATGTGATAGGATGTGGTGTAATGAAAATGAATGTGGATGAGATGTGAAGTAAATGGATGTGGATGTGTATGTGAAAGAATGTGATGTAAATGGATGTGGATGTATATGTGAAAGAATGGACGTGGATGTGTATGTGAAAGAATGTGATGTGATGTAGATGTGGATGAGATGTGGTGTAATGTAAAGAGATATGATGTGATGTGAATATATGTGGATGTGAAGTGATAGATATGAATGTATGGATAGAATGTGGATAGTCGTGCATGTAAATGATTGGATGGATGTGGATGAATGAGATGGGATGTGTATGAATGCGATATGATGTGGATGTGATGTAATGTGGATAGAATGTATGTGATGGTGGGATGGGTATGAATGCGATATGATGTGGATGTGATGTAATGCGATATGATGTAGATGTGATGTAATGTGGATAGAATGTATGTGATGGTGGGATGGGGATACAATGAATGTGATGGGGATACAATGAATGTGATGAATGTGGATGTGATGTGATGTGAGTCGGATAAGTATGAATGGGTGAGATGTGATGTGGAATGGATGTGATGTGATATGATGTAAATTGGGATAGATGTGATAGATGAGATGTGATGTCATGTGAATCGGGATGTGACTGAATGATATGGGATATGAATGGATGAGATGTGATGTCATGTGGTGAGCTTCGGTACGGTGGATGAGGGACCAAGGAAGCGACCTATGAGTGAAGTGCTAGGTCACCTGCGAAGGATCCTAGAGGGTGCTGACCATACAATGCTTGGGCTCTGGGTCACCGAAGATACCCACGTGTGCGTCGACCGTGAGGAAGATATTGGAACAAGGAGTAAGAGTTATTTTTTCTGAATTCGGGCATGGATCTGGTTGATTGACCTTGCTGGTCCTCAACAACGGATGAGTCCATGGCTCTTTTATATGGAGATGGTTGATCTTGCTGATCTTCAACAGAGATTCTATCTAGATTTTTATAAGTGAATTTATTGCTGGGTACTATGAGCTAGGAACTATCGAAAAGGCCCCTGAGTGGATAGGTGGTGAGCGTTCTAGTTGCCAATGATGCCATAGGTACACTGATGAAGGAATGATTGGAAATTAGAATTCAACCGAATATTTTGGAGGATTATGATCAGTGATACTATGGTTTTGTTAAAAGATTGTTTTAAAGTCAACTGAATCTGTGAAACAGGAAATTTCATATTGGGTGTGTAAGTGGTGTGACTATCTTGAAGTTTGCATGAAGCGCTGGCGAGGGGGCCTGGGAACTCTTTTCCCTGGTACTCGGGACAAAACCTAACCAAATTCCTAATTGGATCCCATCACTACAGTGGTTACCCATGGGACTAGATGGGGTTAGGCTGGACTGATGGATCCCTAAAATGAGACTCAATTCTGTTATGGTATGATAGATGAAGTAAATCCTTGACAGTTCTTGTTCTATGGAAAAGAATCAAAACAACTGTGCCTCTCAAGATGAGGAAAAAAGCATTGGTCTCTATGATCCAAGTGCAAGTCTTTTCTTTGATCTGACCATGTGACTTACGGGTTCGGTCGAATCAGTTTGGTTAGTGATGACCTTGACTACGTTAGAATAAAAATATTCCATGGAGGAATTTCCCGTGCTTTTTGGGCGAGGGAAGTTTTTCCGGGTTTTGGAAGAACCGAGGGATTAGTCTCTTGTCCGGATATCCATGGGCGAGGCCCCGAGTGAGAGGCTCTGTCCCGCGCAAGAAGTGCTACTTCCGCTGCTAGCACCCCCGAATTCGTTGCGCGGAGGGGGCAGGGATCTTTCAGGTTGTACCATTGACCAGGCTTTCGCTCACCATGGTTCCCCCATCCAAAGATGTACTTGGAAGTTGTCGATGGTGAGGCTTTGGTGCAAATGTCCTCCAGTGCATTAGTATGGATATGTACTCATGGAGCAACTACTATATTAACTTAGCCAAAAGAATAGTAAGCTATAAGCTTAACAAAATTGTATTGGCTATTGATGATCATTGGTTGGGAGTTGCTTATGATATTCTACCTTTTTTAGGTAGGCCATATGTGTGACTTCCTGGTGTTTGTCTTCTCTCTCTCTCTCTCTCTCTCTCTCTCTCTCTCTCTCTCTCTCTCTCTTGCTACCATCTTGCAATCAATAGTTCTTGTGTCTATTCCCTATTTTAGAGAATAGGTGCTTATGTGTGCCATGTAGCTTTTGCACTGTTATGGGTCACCCTAACCCTCCTTGAAACACATCCAAAAAGAGATTACCTGGTGAACCGCAACTGTCGTGTGAGGATCTTTTCAATGGCCGAGCTCATAACCCTTGAGGTCTCCAAGCTCTACAACTCCTTGAGAAGCAATTCCACCACGTCTCCCCCTCGAGAGTTGTTACACCATCGCATTGCACTACGGGTCCCTCCTCTCACCTCACTTCACTCATACACACTCACCAGCATGCATTAGGGAGAGAGATTAGCAAGAGCAAGACTCAATTTCGCAATGGGAGAGTATGTTGTATTATATGAGAGAAATTCACTTATATACATGGCCATAAGTGTTCACACTCACTTAAACTATGGCCGGTTGGGCACCTTAGGCTCATAAGAGTCCTAATGCTATTACATGACTACTCTCATAATATATCCATGAAGTACATCACTTAGGACTTTATCCTATCTTTCTACCATACGCTCTTGAAGTAGGAATCACCATAAATATTTCGTCACACCATTACAAGCGCCCGTCCAAGTTGTAGTTTTGGATACTATTGCTTCATATCTTAAATGTATGACCCTTTGGTGTATCTACCGTGACTCCTTGATGTAAGATAATGGCAGTAGCTCTTGTTAACCCTAGAATTGGGTTAACATTTCCTCCTTCCCGATGGCGATCGTATCTGCGTGATCGCATTGAAGACCTTTGTGTGGGGAGAATGAACAAGCTTTGTTGATGGCTTTGATGTTAAATTACGTTCAGTGGCCTTTGTTCCTCTAGAGGAAATAAGAAAAGCTAGTTAATGAATGAAGAGGTTAGTGGTTTATTGGGAATTCCTAATGGGGTGGGGGTGGGTTTTTTTTGCAAATGATTGCATTTTTATATTTGTGTGAGCCCCCTCTTTTTTTTTGCTCACTTTGTTTTTGGTAATCATCGGTAAGGCTACATTTGATTTTTGTTAGTGGTGGGGGCACTAAGAGATGTTAATAATGGGAGAGAAGAGAGAGAAGGATCCGGAGGAATGAAGACTTTATCATCAGAATGAGATGGTGATTCTTAGTTCCTCATTTGATTCATTGAAGCGACATTCATCATTTAAATTTTTTTGCCTTTGATGATGTCCCTTTGTGTGGCAGGATTCTTGTCAAATTTGTTGAGAAGGACCTATTCCTGTCTTCTTCTGCCCATGTGCTTTTTATGTTTTTATGTATATTTAAGTGCTCTTATGAAGCAAATTTACATGAAGTAAAAGAATTGAGTCATATAGACTCTTATGAACTGCTCTGTGTTGAAGTAGCTACTTGTTGGTGAGGATTGAAAGAATTACGTCGACTTGCGAGGCTAATATAGATATCTTCACGAAGGATTGAAGATCATTGATTTGTGAAGGTGGTAGCATCGTTTGGAGAGGTTTGTAATTTGAAGGAAAATTCTAGGCGATGGGTTTTACCATTGACCAGGCTTTCGCTCACACCATGGCTCCACCATCCAAGGATGTACTTGGAAGTTGTTGATGGTAAGGCTTTGGTGCAAATATTCTCCAGTGCATGAGTATGGATATGTACTCATGGAGCAGTTGCTACATTAATTTAGCCAAAAGAATAGTAAAGCAATAAGCTTAAAAAATATATAATGGCTATTGAAGATCGATGGGAAAGTGTTAATGCATGATATGGCTTTATTCATGATGAAGCTTAAATCGTGAAAGTGCAAGTATTTAAGCCATGAGACTGTATTTCTTGAGAAACCTGAACTCGTGAGATTGCAGGTTCTGACCCCGATAGTTAAAATTTTATTTTTTAATGGGTCAGCTAGGTCATGACTTGCGAGCAACAGCATCCTATGTACTTATTTCTCACATCCAAAGAGGTGATAAGAGCATTGTTATTTTTTCCTTGATGCGTTCATAAGTCTCCATTGCAGATGTGGGTATTGATTCTTGAATTTGTTGCTCAGATGTTGTCGAGGCAGTAAGGAGGACTGCTGATTGTTTGCTTGAACACACAAGCTCTTGTGTTGGTGTTGAATGCACGAGAGTTGTTGAGTGATTTGCTTGTTGTTGCTTGGGCCTCCATTCTTGACGAACTTTAGGTGAAGTTGTTGGGGTTAAAGTCGGTGGTGAGGCTTTCTTCACATTGTTCGATTTTGGCAACCATATGATGGAATTACCATCATAGTATCCTTGTGTTGAAGCACATGCATAGGCACCCATCTTTGATGAACATTGTAAACTGGTGGCCGATGTGCTTGGTGTTGAGGCTTTCTTCTTTGTACAAGCTTAGGGGACTTTGTGATGGGCTTGGGGACCCAAGCTTTGGTACTTCTTTGGTAGTACCCTTGTGCCTACAGTAGTATTTTTCATACCCACATTTGTTGCATTGGTGGAGTGCTTTGAGGAACTCGCATAGGCTTTTGTGGACGGTGTTGTGGAGTACTCTTCTTCTTCCTTAGCCTCCGAGTGCTACGTTGAGGAAGAGGTTTTGACTGTCGAGGCACCCAAATTTGATTGGCACCTTCATAGTAGCCTTGAGCTACAAGTAGCTGCTTCTCCACCCACATTTTGATACTATTAAGATATCTTGATTGTGGTTGTCATGGTGGAGTTTCCTTTTGGGTTGATGTGGAAGGTGTTGGGCCCTCCTTGACTTTGGTTGGCACTGAGGCTACAAGTTTGAGACTTATGGAAATTGTTGATGATGATGAGGCTAGAGTCTCTTGTGGAGTGGTTGTTGATGACGAGGCCTTTGAGCATGTGGTTGTCTCCTTTGGTGAGGTTTGTCGATGAAGATGCATAGGCCCCGGGGTCTTTCCTTTGAGTTTCTTGTTTGAGATAGATGGTTTGGCTACGGGAACTTCTTCAAGAATAGATGTTAATTGCGAGGTCTTTGCAGCATCAAACTTCATAGGTGAGGATGGGGTTGAAGGAGTAGATGCTTTATCGGAGTCGGTCGTTGATGTAGATGGTAGGTCATTGTGTAGAGGGGATTTTGTAGAAGAGGCTTGTATCCTTTTACGTTTAGCATCATAGAAATCTTTTAAAGTTGGATCCTCTTCCTTGTAGTATGGTATTGTAAACTTTTTGTCGTTGACCATCATGATGACTCTATCGCTAGCAAAGCACAGTGGTGCTTGGGCAGTAATAGTCCATTTATGCCCCAAGATGAAATCTGCTTCCAACACATACTCAACCACAAAAAACTTGCAAGTAAGGGGGTTAGTTTCAATATACATTGTATGTTCAAAGTACCCCAAACATGGCATCTTCAAGTCTTGAACAAAGTTTATTCTTTCAGGATGTGCCGTGAGTGTTGGTTGACCTAACATATCCCATATCTCGAGGGTCATGAGATTGTGTTCTCGTGTTGGATAAAGTTGTGCTTGAGCTGTGGTGATTTTATTTGAAATTTCCAATCCAACCAGAATCCTAGGGATCTTTTCAGTAAGATATGTTGGTAGTTCCAGCTCTTGCAAGGTCTCTTCCTCCCGTAAATAGCAATTTTACATTGCTTGCAGGAGTGTTCAAGGTTTTACAATATATGCAGTATAGAAGAATAGGTGCCTTGTATGCACAATGAGGATTGGGATGGTCGTAGTGATTGCACTCAACACAAGACATTTCATTCCTCACTTTTAGAGGTATTAAGGATGTCTGGATTTGAAGGTTTTCATCCTCTCTTAGAGATGTTGGCTGTAAAGTTTTAAGCAAGGTTGCATAAAATTCTGGGAATGTCAATTTCGAGATCGATCTTTCTTTTGCCATTGCTTCACTTGGTTTAGATGAGGAACTCCTCATAGCATGATCATCTTCTAGCATGTTGTCATCTAAATGTATTGCTTCTTTACAACATTGATCGAATGTTTCTAGATTGGATACAATGATCAAGTTATGTAAGTGGTTATTCTTGAAGCCCATCATGAAACATCTCTTCAATTGAACATCATCTAATTTTTCCCATAACTCACAACGTGAGTCCAAGAGTTTTATCCTAAGGATAAAATCTCTAATGGATTCATTTGGTTGACGCTCAATTGAATAGAGTTGTGATACTGCACTCCACCGATCGCCTTGTCTGGAAAAGCCATGTATAAAGGTTGATTTCAAGGTTTTGAAGTTGGTCTTTATTGTGCCGGCATCAATGTGATGAACCATCGACTAGCTTTTCCCTCTAAGCATAAGTTCAACGCATGTACCTTAGTGAGGCAGTTGGGATTTCCAAAGGCTTCACATCTCTGTTCAAACATTTGAGAATGAATTGAACAGGGTCTATCGTTCCGTCATATTTGCCCATAATTTTGGAAATTTGTACGGCCGTATTTCTGTGTGAGTCACTGAGGCCGTATGTGAGTGCTCTTGTTTAAAGAGACTTAGTGAGTCCTTTGGCCAACCCCCTTCCTAGACTAGTTAGTATTTCCAAGGTGTGGGCATCTAGGAAAGGGTTGGTACTTATAGGATTTGCGGGAATGTTAGGCAAGGGACCAAAGCCCGATATGGGATCAAAGGGATAGGGGGTGTAGAACTTCATAACACGCTTATTATAGGCATGGCCAATGGCATTGGGAGGTAAATTTGTGGAAACAATAGCATTATTTGAGGATGGGTCTAGAATACACTTGGTTAGTTGTATGGTTGGGAAGACGGTCTTGTCAAATTGTACTTGTTGTAATATTGAGAACTGCCCTTGTGCTTCCCGTGAAACTAAAAAAATCTCAAAAATTATCACAATAGGTCGTCATCAGATAGCCATAACTCATACGTTGTGGGTCAGAATCAGTGTCACTAAGCTCATCATCCTCACGGTTTGATTCTAATATATATGCCTTCTCTGGTGTATGATGTCAGAGTGCCGAATGCTCCTTAATGAGCAATCACATTTTTTGTTTGCTTTTTGTACTTTTCCACAACCCGTTATAGCTTCAAGAGGCTTGGCGTACTCTTCGTTGGGTCAAATAGGTGTTCATTTACCTTAATTAGGCGCGATACGCGTGTGAACTACCTCTTAGAGATACTCTTCATTGGGTTATACGGGTGTCCGATTGCCCTAATTAGCTTAGGCGCTATACGTGCATGACTTGAGATATTTTTTCAAAAAAAGCGTATGCTAGGAACTTCCCAGATGGAAGAGGAGGTTCTAAAACCTATTTTCCATCACTGTCTCAAGACGAAAAAAATTTTTGAGAAATTTTTCCCTGTTTCACAGCACGTTTTTGAGGGTGTTCCAAAAGGAATTTTGAAAAACTCTATATGAGGGAGTTGTAGTATTTTTGGAGTCCTACAACTTTGTTTCGCTAAGTCATCCATGATTTTGATGTTAAGACCCTCAAAAAGTAGCCCGAATATGGCTCGTTGTCGTTTTCGCGCTAATTTTTACGATTTTTCATGGTTTTTGGGCTGTTTTTGCCTCGATTTTTGGGTCAAATTTTGAGGCTGCTAGTCGAGGCCAAAATGGTTGATTTTGACTTCGGACAGCCACGTCCAAAGTCGAAGAGCTCGATGTCAGTTTTTTGATGAGCCCTAGAGTGTCTTCATCGGATATACGGTTTAGGAGATACGTGTCTCCAAACAGGGGTGGTTTCCAGAGTCTCTTTTGTTTTTTGGTCGATGGACCCCTTTTCACATCGACCGACGAACTTCACGAGTTTTATAAATTTTGATTTTTTTAAATGCCGTGAAACCTTAGGTTTTCACACTGTGAAACATTCAATGCTTCACATCGTGAAACCGGACTCCATAGAATATTAAATTTGATTTTTTTTCCGCGTGAAACCTTTGGTTTTCATGCCGTGAAACCAGACTCCATGGAATATTAAATTTGATTTTTTTTTCACGCGGTGAAACCTTAGGTTTTCACATTGAAATGTTCAATGTTTCACGTCATGAAACCGGACTCCACGGAATATTAAATTTGATTTTTTTAACGTCTGACTTTTCATGGCCGAAACTTGATTTTTTTTAACGTCTAACTTTTTTTACGTCTGGCTTTTCACGGCCGAAATTTCGTTTGCGGCCGAAATTTTCACGGCCAGAATTTCGTTCATAGTTCGAAATTTTTTTTTCACGGTCGGAATTCCATTCACGCGGTGATCGGTTTTTTTTTGAGTCGTGGTGGGAAATACGAATTTCCCTTTTTTGGGGAGGGAATATTTTTTGAATTTAAAATGAAAGGGGTATGGGCATTTTCCAAAAAAGGTAAGTGGGAATTAAAAAAGTCAACCTTTTAATGACACCCCTTACACCCCCCAAAATGGATAATTTTGACAACTCATGTGCATCTACTCATTGAATGCTCATTAGGCTTAATGAGTTATGTAAAAAAGTGATTAAGAATTAATCCAAGATTAATCTTTTCACTAATCTTTCCCTCTTTTACACTAATCAAGGACTATAATTAACCACTAATCCCTAAGTAATTCACACAATTGAGCACATCAGTGGATAGAGCAAGGGAATGCTAAATAGGGGATTAATTAGACTCTTAATTATGGTCTCCTCTTTTAAGGCAAAATTAAGCAAAGAGAGTCAAATTTCTCCAATTGATGTGATTAGCTGTTTTGATGCATCTAGATACTCTCAAAACACTCAAAAACACCAATTTCGACTACTAATATGATCAATTTAGACCCCAATTAATACAAGATTAGAGGCAAAATGATGAAAAAAGCCAAGGGATGGCTCCCCGTGGTAGCGGCGCCAAAAATGTTATGGGTCACCCTAACCCTCCTTGAAACACATCCAAAAAAAGAGATTACCTGGTGCACCACAATTGTCGTGAGAGGATCTTTCCAATGGTCGAGCTCATAGCCATTGAGGTCTCCAAGCTCTACAATCCTTGAGAAGCAATTCCACTGTGTCTCCTGCGAGCGTTATCACACCGCCACGTTGCACTATGGGTCCTCGTCCCTCCTCTCACCTCACTTCACTCACACTCACTAGCATGCATTAGGGAGAGAGATTAGCAAGAGGATTAGTAAGAGCAAGACTCAATTGCACAATGGGAGAGTATGTTGTATTATGAGAGAAATTCACTTATATACATGGCCATAAGTGTTCACACTCACTTAAACTGTGGTCGGCCAAGCACTTTAGGCTCATAAGAGGCCTATTGCTATTACAATGACTAATCTCATAATATATCCATGAAGTACATTACTTAGGACTTCATCCTATCTTGCTACCACATGCTCTTGAAGTAGGAATCGCCATAAATATTCCATCACACCATTACAAGTGCCCGTCCAAGTTGTAGTTTTGGACACTCTTGCTTCATATCTTGAATGTATGACCCTTTGGTGTATCTACCGTGACTTCTTGATGTAAGAGAATGGTGGTAGCTCTTGTTAACCCAGAATTGGGTTAACATGCACTTATGTTTCACATCTAGAGGGGTGAAAAGAGCATTGTGAGTTTATCTTTGATGTGCTCATAAGTCTCCGTTAGACGTGGAAATGGAATCTTGAATTTTTGGCGCAAGTGTTGTTGAGGTGATAGGTATAGCTTTTGGTTGGTTGCCATTGGGTTTGAATGAACCTGTAAGCTCTTGTGTATTGTTAAGTGGCTTGTTTGTTGGTGTTGCTTGCGTTTCCATTCTTGTCGAACTTTAGGTGAAACTATTGGGGTTGAAGTCGGTGGTGAGGCTTTCTTCACTGTGTTTGATTTTGACAACCATATGAAGGTATTATCATCATAATACCCTTGTTCCTGAAGCACGTGCACATGCACCCATCTGTGATGAACATTATAAATTGGTGTGGCTGATGTTTTTGGTGCTGAGGTTTCTTTCTTTTGGTGTGGCTGATGTTTTTGGTGCTGAGGTTTCTTTCTTTTTGAAGGCTTAGGGGACTTTTTGATGCGCTTGGGAATTTGAGCTTGGTATTTCCTTGGTAGTACCCTTGTGCTTACAGTAATTGTTTTGGTACCCACACTTGTTGAGTTGTTGGAGTTCGTTGTTGAGGAACTTTTGTTTACGTTGGCCCTTGAGTGCTGCATCATTGAGGAAGAGGATTTGACTATCGAGGCACCCAAATTTGATTGGCACCTTTGCACTAGCCTTGAGCTACAAGTAGCTGCTTCTCCACACCCATATTTTGATACCATTAAGATACCTTGATTTGTGTTGTCCTGGTGGGGTTTTCTTTTTGGTGTGGAAGTGGAAGGTTTTGGGCCCTCTTTCACATTCGTTGGTGCTATGGGGCTGCTGTAGGTTTGAGACTCATGGGCGTTGTTGACGATGAGGTTTGAGGCTCTTGCAAAGTGGTGGTTGCTGATGTGGAGGATTTTAAGCATGCAACCCCCTCTTTTGGTGAGGTTGGTTGATGAAGAGGTGTTTGCTTCAGGGCTTTTCCCTTGAGTTCCTTCTTTGAGATAGATGGTTTTGGTTGGGGATCTTCTTTAGAAATAGTGGTTGATTGCGTGGTTTTGGCATTAGAATTTGTTGGGGTGAGGATGGAATGGAAGGGGTAGATGCTTTATTTGTGTTGGTCATTAATGTAGACAGTAGGTCATTGTGTAGAGGGGCCTTTGTGGAAGAGGCTTGTAACTTTTTACATTCACCATCATAGAAATCCATTAGGGTTGGATTCTCTTCCGTGCAGTATGGTATTGTCAACTCTGTGTCTTGACCATCATGATAACCCTATCGCTAGCAAAGCACAGTGGTGCTTAGGCAAGCAGCAATAGTCCATTTATGTCCCAAGATCAAATTTGCTTCCAATACATACTCAACCATAAAAAAATTTACAAATAAGGGGGTTAGTTTCAATATACATTGTATGTTCAAAGTACCCCAGACATGGTATGTTCAAGTCTTGTGTAAATGGAATTCTTTCAGGGGATGAGCCGTGAGTGTTGGTTGACTCGAGGGTCATGAGATTCTACTCTTATGTTGGATAAAGCTGTGCTTGAATTGTGGTGATTCTATTGGAAAGTTCCAATCCAACCATAATTCTTGGGATATTTTTAGTAGTAAGATATGTTGGAAGTTCTAGCTCCTCCAAGGTCTCTTCCTCCTGTAAGAGCAATTGCACAATGCCTAAACGACTATTCAAGGTGACTGTTTGCATGGATTCATCAAGTGAATACAACGAGTCACGTATCCAAGTTCAACCAAGGATGACATCATACTCAAAGGGATCTGGGGTAACATGGAATCTAAATTCTACATCTCCACCGATTGTTTGAGTAGCTTAGCTAAATTAACTAGGAACTTCAATGTTTGGTCCATTGGCTCCTCTTGTAAGACCATTGTCTTTAGGGATGAGTTTAGGTTGCCCCAATGACACCCAAGTGTATATTGTCAGGATGTTATGACTAGCTTGAGGGCTAATCAATGCGCGTTTGTTCTTAACATCATTGCCTGTAGGGAAATCTAACCATACCATGATAGAATCTTCAAGAGGAACCATGGATGTTTCAGTTTTTGTTTCAACTTTAGATCTCGTTTCGGTTTCATATTCCCATTCACTCTCATCCTATTTTTGGCTCTTAGATTTTTCAATAGTACCCAATGTGTACGATGGTACACTCGTCGGTCCTTTGACAATTCTAACCGAGGTCTGTTTGGAAACTTGTGAATCCATACAGTCCCGTTCTATGTAGCTCTTGATGTCTTTGTATAAATCATGTTTAGTCATTAAGGTGCAAGTGGTGATGCTATGTTGGCTTCATGAGAGAAGAGTACTCTAAATGAGGATTTGAGAGATTGCTTTAATTTCGTAAGGGATTCATCGAATTCCTCATGTCCTTTTTCAACTACATAATTCGTGCAATGTGCCTCTATTGACTCTTCTATAGAGAGTACGTCTTCCTCTTGAAAGGGGAAGCGATACTCCTCAGGTTCTTGTATTTTGGTTGCTTCTTTAGGATTGGTATTATGAGATTCAATCACAACCGGTGATCTTGTATGACACCCAACCATGCTATGTATAGTCTCATGAGAGCTTGCTTTTTATGTTATGTATATGTCATGTGATTATGATTTTTAATTTGGGGTGGTTGGGCAGGTTCTAGTTTCTTGATTGGTCTATTTGGTGCACTGAGTGACGAATCAGAACTTGTTTCATCCTCACTTAGTGACATACTAGAACCTAGCATCATTGGCAAACCACCTACTTACTCAGGGGCCTTTTCAATAGTTCCTAGCTCATAGTACCCAGAAATATCGTTGTCATGTCTGACGCTACCAATTACTCCTTAATGAGCAAGCGCTATTTTTTTTAAATTTAAAGAATTTATGAGAGCCTGTTATAGCCCGTTACAGTCTCAAGAGGCCTGGTATACCCTTCGTTGGGTCAAATGAGTGTTCGTTTGTCGAAATTAGCTGACGCTACATGCACGTGAACCTGAGATATTTTTCTGGAAAAAGTGCATGATAGTAGCATCCTGGATGGAAGAGGAGGTCTCAAAACCTATTTTTCATCACTGTCTGAAGACAAAAGTTTT
The DNA here is from genome assembly GCF_041138505.1 of Cibotium barometz. Lineage (NCBI taxonomy): Eukaryota > Viridiplantae > Streptophyta > Polypodiopsida > Cyatheales > Cibotiaceae > Cibotium > Cibotium barometz. The sequence goes on along the minus strand of NC_141096.1, from coordinate 5,298,280 downwards.
TTCTAGGAAGATTTTTCCTGTTTTGCAGCCTGTTTTTGAAGGTGTTCCAAAAGGAATTTGGAAAAACTTTGTATGAGAGAGTTGTAGTATTTTTGGAGTACTATAACTTTGTCTCTCTGAGTTTTTCGTGATTTTGTCATTTAGACCCTCAAAAAGTAGCCCTCCTATGGTCCACAATTGTTTTCGCGCTGTTTTGGGTGATTTTGTGCTTTTAAAATTATTTTTTGCCTCGATTTTCGGGTCAAATTTTGAGGTTGCTGGTTGGAGGCCAAAACGATGGATTTTGCCCTCGGACCCTCAAGACCAATTTCGAAGAGCTCGATGTCGACTTTTCGATGAGCGCTAGAGCGCCTTCAATGGATTCAGGGTTTAAGAGATACAAGCCTTCAAACAGGGCTACTTTTCAGAGTCTTTTTTTTTGGGTCGATGGACCCCCTTTCATGTGAAACAGTAGGGCGCACTTCACGTCGTGAAATGGACTTCATGAAAAGAGTTAAATTTGATTTTTTTTTGTTACGCGGGGACTGTTTCACACTGTGAACCCTTAAGGCGTGAAATGGACTTCATTGATTTTATTAAATTTATTTATTTTTTTAGCACGGGGACTATTTCACGCCGTGAGACGCTTAAGGGTTTCACACCGTGAACCCTTTAAGACGTGAAACAGACTTCACGAATTTTATCAAATTAATTTTTTTCCTGTGTGAGGCCTTAACCCTTAAGGCGTGAAACACCGATTTTTATTTATTTATTTATTTATTTTTTGCGTGAGGCCTTAAGGCCTGAAACACCAATTTTGTTTTTCTACGTGAGGCCTTAAGGTGTGAAACATCGATTTTTTTTTCCGCATGAGGCCTTAAGGCCAAAAAATTTTTTTTGGCGTCTAGTGGAAAATTCAAGTTTCCTTGTTTGAGGGGGATATTTTTTGAATTTTAAATTGGGGAGATATGGACATTTTCCTAAAAAGGCAAGTGGGAATAAAAAAGTCAACCTTTTTATAACACCCCCTTACACCTTTCATAAATGACGCTTAAAATGGACAATTTGACAACTCATTGGCATCTTCTCATTCAATTCTCATTAGCCTTAATGAGTTATGTAAAAAGGTGTTTAGAAATTAATCAAAGATTGATTCTTCCCCCTTTTAGATTAATCGAGAGCTCTAATTAACCACTAATCACTAATTAATTTATACCATTGAGTGCATCATTGGATAGAGCATGAAATGTGTGTATCAGCAAAAGTGTAAATTAATATATAATTAGATATTAAGTAAACTCTTAATTAATATCTTTTCTCTTTAAGAAAAATTAAGCAAAAGAGAGAGAAATTTATCCAATTGATGAAGAAATTGATGTAATTAGGTGTTTTGATGCATCTTGATGCTCTCAAAACACTTAAAAACACTAATTTTGACCTCTTACATGATCAATTTGGACCCCAAAAAAAATATTTTCTAAAATTTTTATCTCTTGAATTGGATTAATCACCCTTAATGATAAAAACCCAGTCAATTAAGAAAGATTGGTCGATTTTAAGGATTTTTTGATGGTTTTGAGAAAGTTTTTCAATGATTAAGCTACTCCTATTGCTTGCTAACACTCTAATGCATACAATTCAAACAAAAACACACAATTTAAGCAAAAATTAATGATTCTAGATCTATGTTTAACTCAAAAGTAAGCTAAAAATCACTAAAAATTACATTCTATTACATTGTTTGATGCAATGGATGTAAACTAAGCTTAACACACTCTATGTGCAAGCCCTAGGAGCATTAAAAACCACATTAATAACAATAAAAAACAACAATTTAGGCTAAAAATTAAACAAAAAACATTCTTTACAAAACAAAAAAGAGAGCTATTCTACAAAAAAGAGAGCTATTCTATACTAAATCACACTTAAATCACCATCAAATCTGCATCTTTTCATGGGCAACCACTAACCAAGACAATGGGTAATGTGTAGATTAAAGAAAAACGATGGAAGAAGCTAAGGGATGGGTCCCTGGCAGTGGTGCCAAAAATGTTATGGCTCACCCTAACCCTCCTTGAAACACATCCAAGCAAGAGATTACCTGGTGAACCGCAACCGTCGTAAGGATCTTTCCAATGGCCTAGCTCGTAACCCTTGAGGTCTCCAAGCTCTATAACTCCTTGAGAAGCAACTCCACTGTATCTCCTGGGGTGAGCGTTGTCACACTGCCACGTTGCACTACGTGTACTCGTCCCTCCTCTCACCTCACATCACTCACACACACTCACTAGCATGCATTAGAGAGAGATATTAGCAAGAGCAAGACTCTATTGCACAATGGGAGAGTATCCTTGTATTATGAGAGATATTCACGTATATACATGGCCATAAGTGTTCACACTCACTTAAATTATGGCCGGCTAGGCACTTTAGGCTCATAAGAGGCCTAATGCTATTACAATGACTCCTCTCATAATATATCCACATGAAGTGCATCACTTGGGACTTCATCCTAACTTGCTACCACAGGCTCCTGAAGCGGGAATCACCTTAAGGATTCCATCAGACCATTACGTGCGGCTGTCCAAGTTGTAGATTTGGATACCATTGCTTCATATCTTGAATGTATGACCTTTTGGTGTATCTACCTTAACTCCTTGATGTAAGATAATGGTGGTAGCTCTTGTTTACCCTAGGAATGGGTTAACAAGGTGCTAAAGGATAACATCATCTCCCATCCTCCTGAGGTAAGAGCATTGAGGTGATATATGACCCCTCTCCATATAGTTGAAACATTGAATATTCATGTTGGGTCCTCCTCTTCCCCTACCTCTTAAACTATCTCTGTCTCCTACCTTGGGGGCATTTCTGCCTCCCTGTAAAAGGTTCAAATTCAGATTTTCCATCTACTAAGTTAGAGGATTAATACCCTGCATGAGTTGATCAGAAACCACTGGGACTACTGGAGAAACGCCTTCTGCTCTTCTCTCCCCAGGCACAGCTGGCCTTCCTTCAGCATGAACTTCCCTTTGCTTATGAGACATTCTTTGTAGCTTTCACTCCTTCTCTCTCTAGAAATTCTCAAGGCTTCTTCAAAAGTTCCTGACCTCTTCAGCTCCACTTTCTCCCTCATATCTGCATGAAGGGACTGAATATAAACAAGTCCTTGAGAAGAATAGGTGGGTGCTCTGTTCCCAGGGAAGTGTCCCATCTTCCCCATAGATTTTCAAAATGTTCCACAAATCTGTCAAACACATTAAATAAATTATGCTTTAACTTCTGAATTTCCTACCATGGAGCATTTAGGGTTTCACTCTGCGAATAATGCTGAAGCAAAGCCTCTTTGATGTCTTCATATGCCTGATCTTGATTTGGATGAGCTCTCCATGTATGCAACCACCTTTTGGCATCTCCCTTCTACAACATAGACAACAATGTCAACTTATCTTCATCCCTATCCTTCCCAAAGGTAAAGGCTACCAATTTCATCCCTGCCAAAAACTCCTCTAGATCTTCACTAGCATGGATAAGCAGAGTTTGGCTGGTAAGATGGCTCAATGGATGTTGATGTTACAAGAATTTGATTTTTTCGTTGTCCACACACCTAGAACATTCCATATAGTGGCAGATTACCTCTCTTGACTAGAGATTGTGGTAGATTACCTATCTCGGCTAGAGACTGGTGAAGCTCGATCGGAGTGTATCTGATGACCTACCCGATGTAGAACTATTTGCGCAAAAGCAGTTATTCTGATCATCTTGACACGGTATGATGATATGTTGCGGCTTGTGGCACAGGTCTAATTGATATAACAGTCTTTCTCAAGATCAAAGGAAGAGACTTAGCTATCTTAAATTGGACCTTCCAAGTTATAGTAGCAGAACAACTTTACAAAAGGGAGATTGATTAGATTCTACATCACTGTGTTCCACCACATAAGCAAGAAGCCGTCCTTTGGGAAGCTCATCAAGGAATCAATGGGGGGCACTTTGCATGGAATGCTCCACTAGATGAAATCCATGAATCATCAACAACTAGAGCTTCAATAGATAAGCATACCTCTTCAATGGCAACCCAAAGTTTAAGCTCAATCTTGGCATTATTAACTGTTTCAGCATTGTTAACTCCTTTTTCTTCCATAAGGACTTTAGGGTGTTGTTCTTCTCATCAACTTGCTTCTTTCTGGAGTGTTTGATAGCGTGAAAAAATGGAGCATCATTGCTACATTGTGGGTCTTCAGCTGCATCTCCTCCTTAAGTAACATAGCACTAAATTCTTTGAATAATAGAGGTGATTCTCTAATCTGAGTGTTTAGTGCCATAACAAAGCCATCGTACTTTTGTCAAACGCACCTCCGGGCTGGTTCCTCATCATTGGTCTTTGTAATCCCCATAGAATCCATTTGATCCCCTAGATTTTTTATTCGCATGATAAATGCTTGTTGAGAAAATTCTCCATTAACAAACTTCTCAGCACCAAGATGATTCTCTACGTTCTGAATTGTGGTTTTATTGTGAGTCTCATACTGGTTCCTTAGTGTGGTCCAAGCCTCTGATGACTTAGTTGTGTGATGAATCACAATAAGAATAGAATCACTTACACTAGTGATGATGATGGCACAAAGAGCATCAACATTGTGCCTTCGAAGATGTATAACATCTGGTGGAAGTGTGTTCATGCCTTGTTGGGGTTGGGTGTTCCCACTAGTTCCACATCCATTCCTAAAACAGTTTCTAGAAGCTTATAAGATTCTAGAATGGAGGTGTGGACAAGTACACAGGACTAGGGAATTATAGTAGCAAAAGTACCAGTAATAGTAGCTGAGGTAAAAGTCATCACTCCTAGTATTCAAAGCAAAGAAAGACTAGACTGTATGCACTATTTTTGCTAAAAGTACGCAAGCTCTAATACCATATAAAGCATATAGCACATTGAAAAAAGATAGCAAAACAAAGTGCAATAGAAAATGGAGAAAATTTAAAATTCTAAGATAGGTATAATAATGTGATGGTTCTATTCACTTGTGTGCTCTCAAGTAGAGCTTAGATGGCAATCTAGACAAACTCTGAATAGAGAATATAGATACTAACAAGCATGGGATAGCTTAGATTTTGATAACTATGTCTATATATAATGCTATAGGTGGTGTGGTAACGTATATAACACGGGTGGTTATGTGGCATAGACATGGGAACCGCCCTTAACACTGCCAATTGACCCCATCCCCACTAATAATGAACCCATACTGGGAGGGCCAAGTACTCCCATCCCTGAATCCCCCAACCGAGCTAAAACCCTAGGTCTCAACTAATGCTCGAACTCTTAACCATCAATGGTCACAAACGACCACATCAACATCTAAGCCATGGTTCCTACCAAAGGCACATGCACCAATGGCTTCTCCTTTGTTAACCACATATTGGTTAACACATTCCTATGACAACTAGGTCTACACACTTATGCAACGGGCGCCGACACACTATATATTGTAAATCCCATCATTTGATGAGGGAAATGCCCTAAAGACGCTCCCAAGGATTGAGCTTCAATGGAAAAATAAGAGGATCTTGGTCAGTTGGCCAAACTATAGAGAAAGGCCTTGTAACTATGCTTTGGGTGCCCCGGGTCACTTACTCCCGAGCGGCCGGAAAAGGCTTGGAACTATAAAAGCCAATTTCTCTTGTTTGTTACTCATTATCCCATTTGTGCAATATAAGTGGAGTGTTCTCTCTCTCCCTCTCTCTTGCAACTCTAATCTAGCATGTGTGGTATGATTAGGATTAGGGTTAGGGAGCAATTAGTGCTAATCACGTGTTCCCTCTTGCTTCTCTCTCTCTCTCTCTCTCTCTCTCTCTCTCTCTCTCTCTCTCTCTCTCTCTCGTGATGATTAGGCTAACCAACGTGATCCTCTTCTGCAAAGATCCCACACAATCTTTGCGAGAGAGCTTGCATCACCCGTAGGATTAGAGCAACCGCCTCGGTGTGCCAACAACGAGCGCGGGAGGATGACAATGATGAGTGGCTACGGTGGAGCTCTTGAGCCATGCATGAGCTTGGTAGATAGGCAACTTCCCATGACACATTAGGGTAGGGTTTCCTTAACATCTTTGGCACTGTTGCCAGGGAGCGCCAATCAGCTACTTGTCTACACCATCTTTGATTCGAATCCAACGGAGCCTCCATAGAGTAGTGCCAGGTAAGCTCTTTCGCATGCGATTTTTTTATTTTTTAATGTATTTTAATATTTTGAATGGTTTTTGTTGAGGTTTTTGTTGTGATTCATTTATAGCTTTGTGTTTAGAGTAGGATTACTACTTGTTTGAATGAAAAAACTTGAGATTTGGGTGATTAGAGAGCCTAATCAAGAGGGTTTTTACTTAAACCTAGATCATTTTTCTTAATTTTTAACTTAATCTTATTTTTTTTTTGCTTAATTCCTTTGCATAGGTACGATAGCATTGTTAAATAGAACCCTAATCCACCAAAAAAACCATAAAATATCTCTTAATTTTCACTAATTATTACAAATCTATTGGTTAGTATGATTAGTGGACTTAAAGAGAGTAAAAAACCCAGAAAATTGAGCTTGATTACTTGTAATTAGACTAATTGGAGTGACGTTAGTACTCTAAACACTTGCCTTGAACCAAATCTATGTTTAGTCCACTCCAATTAGGCCTTAATTAGTATGAATTAGTACTAATTTGGTCTCTTTTGTCTAATTTTTCCTCTTTTGAGTGGATTAATTAGAGACCTAATTAGTAAAATTATTTAGGAGTAATCAAATCTTTGGATTAGCCTTAACATTGCTAAAACACATATCAAATCCCCATGCTTGAGGCAAACCCTATTGCTCCTGGAAAGATCCCAACCAGGTCCATTGCTAAATGTGTGGAGCCCATGCACTCTGCCATCCCCAAGGCATCCCTAACATCTCATCTCCCTTTTCCAATGCCTCACATGGACCCTAAACCACTTGTGCACACTTAGGTTTACCCATAGGGAAACCACCTCTTCTGTGTTTGCTCTACCAAGGACCCCATAGAGTGGTTGAATGCCCTCAAAAAGAACGCATGCCCATGACACCCTAATATCATGGCTATGGAATTGACCATTACTATCAAGATTTCCCTTTACAATTGATTTCTCACTTCATAGTTGAAGGCAAGCTATCCCTCAACGTGTTGAGCATTCAACATGGGAAGATTTCGACTGTCCCATTGAATGTCATCACACAGTTGCAAGCCAAGCTAAAGAATGCCACATCCCAAAAGAAACAACGCTCTAAGCACATTGGCAATAGAGAAGATCGGGTTAGCATCCGCACCACTGGCGCAACAAAGACCACATCATCCTTCTCTAGGAGCGATGATCGTGCGCCGAACTCCGATTCCCCATGCAACACACAAAAAACTCACCAAACAGGAAAAATGGTGGCCACTTATCCCAATGACATCCTTGAGAAGCAATGTCTTCAAGAGGCCCAAGCATTGGTAGATCAATACCAGGATCAACTAGAACTGCCACCTGTTTTTGTAACCTTTGACCTAGTGCCTGTGTGCATGCCATCCCCCCATTGAACCTAACCTTCTACACTAGGTCAAGGAGGAGCCCCTGCAACTACTCCAGACAGAGGACGATCCGTTCGCCAACATGATTTTGACAAATGATGATTTTTCCCCTCATGCACTTTCTCATCCTCCAAGCCCAAATCCCACATTCATATTGAACAACTCGATGAGAATAGTGACACACAGAGTCCGACAACAACTCATGAGGTCCACACACCAAATTTGTTGAGGTGTTTTATCCTCAGCAACCAAATCTTGACCTCCACACTCGTTAAATAAGGACCAAATTGAACTTCCATATATGATTGCTGCTCCTCCCTATGATCAAGGCCCCGCCCCTCAAGAAGCTCTTACTCATCTACACGACGTGGCCGGCCTCTTTGCCTTCCTTTCCTCCCAAATCCAAATGCCCATTGGAACCTTGTTAAAAGGTAGTCCAAATTTATGGAATGACCTTTGGAATTGGATGGAATGCAAACTACAGGCTTCTACGGAGGAGGAAGCTCCCTCAGATTCCTTAGATGAATCTAAGCCCCATCATTTAGAATTACTCTATCATCACAACCCACAACCCAAAGGGACACCCACAATTCGAGTAAATGCATTGGGCCACTAATTTGAGGGTGATGACACCAACACAACATTTCTCATTTGCTATAATGGACATGCGGTCAAAGGCATCCTGGATGGAGGTGTTGGAGTAAGCATCCTCACACAAACATGCTAGGAAAACTAGGGCCAACCATGCCTTGATCATACCACATTGGTGATCAAGCTTGCAGATGGGAATTCTGCAAAATCCCTAGGCATAATGCATAACCTCAAGGTAAAAGTCTGTTACATGACATTCCACCACACTTTTGTGGTCATGGACTTTTGTAATGCTACCTATGATGCCATCTTGGGTAGACCCTTCATGTGACAAACAAAACTGATCCATGATTGGGATACACATCATGTCTACCTCCGCAAAGGGTCTCAAATGCTAAACATCAATTTATATACCTAGCACTAACATCCCATGGCCAAAGCTCTCTTTGCTGCTCTGCTGACTTTGTCATCACCGCTAGGAGAAATGATCTCTTGGTTTGCGATGCTTGTCATCAAGCCCTTGACATGCGGGTGCCATGCATGGTTGCTTCTGTCAATAGTGACAAAGTCGACCACGATTGGCTTGAAATCCTTGCTACACTTGACACCCTCCCATGTTGCAAATTCGGTACACAATTCATGCTCCCAAATGGCCAGACCCTCCATGAACCCTATAAAGCCATTGCCTCGCTTAACACCCTAAGTGTAAGTGTCGCTCCACAACTTGAAACAACCACTCTTTGGATCTAGATAGATTTCCCCCCTTTGGCAAAAATATGCAACGGAAACGTTCCTCTTATTGTCTCCCACAGCTAGCCACAATCTTTTGTCATGGGAAACATGGGTCTCTCTAGGCAAACCATCTCTTAAAATTTCCCATGCTAAAATTTAGTTTGCTGGTGGGTAGATAGCGCATACAAAGCCTTGGGTCCTTTACACACACCGTACATACTATCTAACCCAATTTCTTGTAAGTTCTATGTGGTTCCCACAGGTGAGATAAAAGAAGCAGTCATCCTCGGAGGAAGTTGGGTCTAGAACGCTAAAAGTACAATCAACTCTGCTAACAACACAGCTACCCTCAAGCTTCCCTAGGGCAAGGTAACATTGATCCTTTGGGATGGGGAGTGCATCGAATTTGATCCTCTGTCCTCACCAACTGCTTCCACAATGGGTATTCTCACACCCCTACAATAACTCGTACATCTTCCACTCCCCCTAAACCATCACCAGAACTCAGCCCACCAAGAATATGGCTTAGACTCTCGACTGAGATGGGTCTATAATGGTGGCAAGCCCACCTATATTCTATGTTCCACACCAATCTCATATTCTTGGAGGCATGGAAAGTTCTTGGCAAACCCACAATAACAAAACTAGACACTTACATTCAAATATCACACAAAATCGGTCTAATGAGTGTTGGGTATTTCATTCCTCAAATTTCTATTAGAAATAACCAATTGGAGTGCAGATTTCATGTTATAGATGCAAGAGCACTCCAAGGCCAGATTATTATTGGAAAAGAGTGGATTGATGCCACTCATTGTTGCCAAATCAATTGGCACGAAAAAACGGCCACCATGGAAATCACGGCAAAAGGCCACAGCCCTCTTGTGTCCCCAAGAGGAAATCATACACACACCCCCCCCGACTACCCTTCCCCCTCATACCACATCCTCATCACCGATAGTCTCCCATGTACCCACACCCCATGCCTCATCACCGATAGTCTCCCCATGTACCCACAGCCGATCAATCAGCCACTCTCAACACCATCCACCAATGATCAAGCCTCATCGTCAACATTACCCCTCAACTCTACACCCTCAACCACCCACAATGCAACCACCCCGACCTTATATGTTTATCATGACAATCAATGGTGGGTTCCCAAAAATCTTCTTTCTGCTCAGGGATTCTATGATAGCTACACAAAAATATGGATCCCTGAATGGCCATCTCTAAAACCCAAACGCAAAATGCCAACTAAGCCAACAAAAACCAGCCCTAATCCAAAGCTTCAATGTTGGCTCGACCTCCTACGAGCACAAGGGTACTATAAAGGCAACACTCGCCTCTGGCTACCCAAGAACTCCACCTATGCTCATCCACCACAACTCCTCCCCAAGACACCATGATACAATCGCCAATTCGACAACCCCAAGCACAACAAAGCTAACAACACTGGGTGCCTACCAATGTGCTTAAAGCTCAAGGCTTCCATGAAGGCAACACACACATGTGGCTCCCCAATCCACTATCACAAGCTCTCCTCCTTGTCGACAACCACATCAGAGCTCAAAGCCTCATCGACAAAAAAGCCAGAAGCCTCGACAACCACAAACCTTCATCACTCGGCAGCGTTGGGTGCCCAAATGTCTCTTAGAAGCCCAAGGCTTCCATGATGGCAATTCCATCATTTGGCTCCCAAGGCATACCCTTAGCAAGTCGCCCAAACTACACCACCCAAGCCAATACCTATCCAATCGACGAATTTTGGGTGCCCACATCAGAGCTCAAAGCCTCATCGACAAAAAAGCCAGAAGCCTCGACAACCACAAACCTTCATCACTCGGCAGCGTTGGGTGCCCAAATGTCTCTTAGAAGCCCAAGGCTTCCATGATGGCAATTCCATCATTTGGCTCCCAAGGCATACCCCTCAGCAAGTCGCTCAAACCACACCACCCAAGCTAGTACTTGTCCAATCGACGAAGATCATTTGGCAACCAACAGGCGGCTGGCAAGTCCTGTCCTTTTCAACAAATTCCTATAGACTTGCCCACACCCAACCCATGGGAACTCAAAAGCTTAGTTCACCCACCCCTTTTTCCCAACGAATCCTCCTTCATGAAGCTCCACCCTTCCCCTAGACTTTGTCACCAAACTAAGGGGCAGTGCTACAAATAGCTGAGCTTATCCAACCACTCAAAGCTAAAATCAGAGGTAGGATCACAAATCTAGCCACCACCACATGGGCCACTCAATACAAAACCATCTTTAGGGGTGCTACCAATAGACACATATAAAAACAAAAAGAAAAAAGAAAAAAAAAGAGTCCCTAGGTGATTAGGACTACGGGCACACCTTTTGCCCTTGCCCATGCATAACACCTACAAATCTCACGGGGCTCTATCCTATGCGCACAATGCACAAAGCTTCATCATCGACAGCCATCTAGGTATATCTCTGGATGGGGGAGACCATGGTGGGTGCAAGCCTAGTCAATGGTACAACCCATCGCCTGGATCTTCTTAATCACCCCCACTTCACCCGAATAACTCATGACTACTCAATCCTACCCTTAACTTCCTCTTTGGCTCCATATATCCGGATCCTCGCCATCAACTATCATTCCTATCAACACAGGATCCCAAAGCTTCATGTTGACAGAAGATTACAAAGCACAAAAAGAAACAGAGAGAACACCGTAACCTGATGAATCAACATCCACGGGAGCCAAGATACCCATCACTATGTCTTAACAAAGATGCTAGGACTTCATGTACATCACCATCGACATACAACATCTCAAAGTGTAAGAAGTCTCCATGCATGTTTCCTCCTTGTCCCTTTGGGATTCCCCCCTGGCCACTTCCTTACTACTAACACCATTGTTTTACTAACCCCTCCTTAAGAATACCACCTACCAATTATTGGATACTGGTTATTAAGTATTCCATGCTAGTCTACTCATTCAAGTACTCTGATTCCTCTAATGAGGATGTCCCACCGCAAAGGCGGAAAAAAAAAAGATAAACACAAAAAACAAAATAAAGAGTACTACTGTGAGATCCCTCTGCCCCTCTGCACATCGGGCTCCCGGTAGCTGACAGGCGGAAGCAGCCCCCTCATGCGCAAGATAGGGTTTCTCACTCGGGGCCTCGCCCACGAATGTCTGAGCGCGAGACTAGGCTGGTGGTCACTCCGAAAAAACCGAAACCGGGAAAATTTTCCATGCCCGAAATGCGGGGACGATTCCACCTTTTTGAATTTTCTTAACGATTTTTTCTAACGAGATCAATTCTAAACTATCCTCCACCTGAATAAACCAGATAGAAGGAAACTATCACTGATATAATTTGATCATTTGAGCGGTTTCAACGCTTTTTTTCCAATCAAGATCAGGCACAGCCGTTGATCCACTCAATTGAGAAAATTATCTCAGGGAATTAACTAACTACTCGAATCCAGCGTAATCCTAAGATTTTTCAGTTTGATTAGTAAAACTCCATTGATTCTAGCCTAACCCCATTCGACCCATGGGTTAGCCACCACCCTACCACTAGAATCGGTAGAACCAAACAAGTACTCACCCACCCATAATTGAATGCCTTTCTTAACTTTAGCTTTAGAAAACAGATACGCACACACTCCTCTTTAAACTTTAATATAAAAATAATCCATTGATAAACAGATACGGTCACAGATTTCATAACTCAAAATTTCCATTCAATCCCTTGTTTCACAAAAACAGTACCACTCTGGACTCTCCGTTGGGACGAGCTGGTCAGCAAGATCCAGTAACAAATTACAATAATCATTTCGTCAACATACATATATATATCTTCCTCGACATATGTATGGGTGTCCTAAGCACTGCGAGCCCGTGCATCACCTGGTCAGAACCCTCCAGGATCCTCCTTAGGTGTCCTGGTACTTAACTCAGGGACCGCTTCATCGGCCCTCGTCCATCGTACTGGAAGCACACCATTTTTCACCATACCAGGCTGGTCAAGACCTGGTGGGCAGGTTTTTGCCGCGTGAGCTGTCCCTTGAGCACTCCCCGCCAGCTGTTGCAACCGAACTTCCCTTAGATAAACATATATGCCAAATGCTCCCTCTAGCATTCTGGCGTAAGACAGTCCTTTAAGAAAACAGGGTTTCTATGCAAGTTTACAGTTTTGATTTTGTTTGAATACCATGAATAAATCTTAAATCTGTATCCCAATACTTCTAGATCTAGGTCTGAATTCCAAACAGAATTCCTTGAATTCTGTTAACTTGATTCTGAGATCAAAATCAAAAGTCTTAACTTATTTTCAGATTTGGTGGGGGATTTGAGTGCATTTTTCCTAAACTGGGCCCATCGTCATTGATTGAAACTGACGAAGGAATTAGGTCTTGGTTAATAGTCTGAATCAGAGTTTGGGTCTGGAAAGGTTCTTCCTAAACTATCTTTCTCGAAAGGTAATATTTTAATTTCTCTTTTTCTAAATTTCATTCGTCAAATATTTGCTTACAGATTTCTAAAACATGAATTTTCTATGAGGAATAAAATAATCATTTATCTCGATCTCCGACTTCGATAGTTTAATTGAATTTTCTCATTACCATCTTAGTGAATATGAAACGGTAGCATTTCTTCTCACAGATTATCTACTTAATCATTTTTCTAACTTTTGTGGAAATTAAGCAAAGGATTAAGAGAACCCTTATTTAAATATAAAAATTCTATATGCATCTATTTATGCATAAAATCTAATTCTGATGAAAGTCACACTTTTATCATCATAAAAATCATTTATGATGAAAATCACACTTTTAATATAAAAAATATGTTTATGCATACAAATCATGTATGATGAAAATCACTCTTTTAATATAAAAGAATTTCTTTTATGCATCCATTTATGCATAAAAATCATTTATGATGAAAATCACACTTTAAATATAAAAAAATTATCTTTTATGCATATGTTTATGCATAGAATTCATTTATGATGAAAATCATTCTTTTAATATAAAAGATTTTCTTTTATGCATCCATTTATGCATAAAAATCATTTATGATGAAAATCACACTTTTAATATAAAAAAATATCTTTTATGCATATGTTTATGCATACAAATCATTTATAATGAAAATCATTCTTTTAATATAAAAGAATTTCTTTTATGCATCCCTTTATGCATAAAAATCATTTATGATGAAAATCATTCTTTTAATATAAAAGAATTTCTTTTATGCATCCCTTTATGCATAAAAATCATTTATGATGAAAGTCACACTTTTAATATAAAAAAATATTGTTTATGCATACAATTAATTTATGATGAAAATCATTCTTTTAATATAAAAGATTTTCTTTTATGCATCCATTTATGCATAAAAATCATTTATGATGAAAATCACACTTTTAATATTAAAAAAATATCTTTTATGCATATGTTTATGCATACAAATCATTTATGATGAAAATCATTCTTTTAATATAAAAGATTCTCTTTTATGCATCCATTTATGCATAAAAATCATTTATGATGAAAATCACACTTTTAATATAAAAAATATATATTTTATGCATACGAATCATTTATGATAAAAATCATTCTTTTAATATAAAAGAATTTCTTTTATGCATCCCTTTATGCATAAAAATCATTTATGATAAAAATCACACTTTTAATATATATATATATATATATATATATATATTGCATATGTTTATGCATACAAATCATTTATGATGAAAATAACACTTTTATAATCAAAATAAAATTTCAATATGCTTCCTTCTATACATAGAATTTAATTCTAAAGAAAGTAACATTTTATTAATAAAATATTTTTAGTATGCAATTTTTCTATACCTAGGATGAAAAATAACACTTTAAGAATACATATACGATAAGAATTACTTTTTTTGAATAAAAAAATAAAACTTATTTTTCACAATTTTAGAAAATTTTTCCATAACCTCCTTTGTATGGCTGACCATTTTTCAAATTTTAAACTCTCTAGAATTAATTAGAAGTTCACCAAGAGTATTTAAATCATTCTAATGTAAACATTTTGTACTTTATCAAAGAGAAACATTATGAAAAACTTGATTTTATCCATTAATCATTCATCTAGGATAAAGAATGGTTGGATTTACTAAAGAAGAGAGGGGAATGCCTTTTTTCAATGAGGCATAACATCATTTCAATTTAGAGAAGACAAAAATCATAAAAAAACCATAAAATGAATAGAAAAGAGAAGAATCTTCAACTTACGAAGGAATTTGAGAGCTTTCCTTTGGCTTGATGGTTTGAGGGTTCTACTCTTGTTTGAAACAAGAGTGGCCACCAATCTTTAGAAGAGGGAAGGTCAAAAAACTAATGAATTATGAGTAAATTCACAGTTTTTTGGCTCTTGGGAGAAGTAGGGTAACAGTTCAAAAACACTATTAAGCTTCAACAAAGGGGAAGGCTTCTATTTATAGGAAAAAGTGAGCTTCTAACCAAGCCAACTGATTCTAGAATTTTCTAGATCAGTTTGGTCAATTTTTGACCATTTTTGGGTCAGTTTAGTCCACTTTTTGGATCTAATAGGAGAGAGAAGAGATAAAAATATCTCATTATTTGGGAGTTTAAAACTCTCCCACACGTGAAATAGGCACCTCCTTCATGAGGGAAATTTCCCCATACTAAGGTGTCAAAAATGCATCATTTCATCTAAATATCTCTCTTTTTTAACTATTAACCTTGTCCTTAGTCAACTCTTCATCTTATGTGAGTATTTACTCATTTTTGGGATATTTTCCTTTTATTCTTCTATTTATCTCCTCCCTACATTTGGATGAATCTTATTGGTCCATAGGAACCTTAATTTAAAATTTTAAAAAATCTTGACCCCTAGGATAATGCCTCTTGAACAGATTATACTTAATTTCTAATGTACCTTCTGAAAATCTTTTTGAACTTCTGTTTCAGGGAAACTTATTTTAATAAGATGAGGCATTTTTCTATCCAAAATATTTAAAAACCAAATTATCACTCTCTAGGCCTGGTAGAAACAAGATCTATTATATTTTTGAAGAGGGATTTGATTACAGGGGAAGATGCTGGACATCTTGAGAGGCTGGGGATGAATCTTACATTCTCTCCCACTTGAAAAACGCGAGATGCCCTCATCTCGCAAACTGAAGGTAATCTCGCAGATCGGCTTCATTCTCCCAGGTGGCATCTTCAAAAGGATAGAACTTCCATTTTACCAATAATTCTCTGAGAATTCTATTCCTGAGAATCTTTTCTCGAATATCAAGAATTTCTTCAGGTTGGAGTTCCATCTGCCCTTGGGTTGAAGAGGTTAGGATTTCATCATCAAGTACATGATTTGGGCTTGACACATATTTCTTTAGAAGGCTTACATGAAATACATTATGAACTTTGAGATGAGGAGGCAGAAGAAGCTCGTAGGCTAAGTCACCTACCTTCTTTGTAATCAAATATGGCCCACAATATCTGGGGGATAACTTCTTATACCTCCCAAGAGATAGAGAACTTCTTGGGCCGTACTCTAATGAAGACCATATCCGCTTCTCCAAACTTTCTGTCTGTCCTTTTCTTATTTGCATACTGCTTCTGTCGATCTTGGGCAGCTTTAATATCTTTACGAATTGACTGCATTTGCTACTCCATGTCGTCAAGCATCTGTCAGGACATCTCAATCCTAATCAATGGGTCGGACCAAGTTAATGGAGTTAAGAAATCTTGTCCATACAGAGCTTTAAAAGGGCTCATCCCGATACTTCGGTGATAAGAAGCATTGTAGGCGAACTCGACTAGGTGCAGATAGCTTAGCCACTTCTCGGGTTCCCTGACAGCATGACCGAAGTATATCTTCGATTACTTGGTTTACCCTTTCAGTTTGACCATCGATCTCAGGGTGATAAGCTGGGCATAGTGTTTCTGGAGTGTTCAGGCTCAATAGTATATACCTTCTTAGTCTGAGGATCACGGTTGTGGTGGATGCTAGGAGATATATGAAAACATATGGTGTTTTTGGATATTATTACTCAATTCTTTTGTAATGTTATATTTTTAGAGTTGTGTGCATGAGTAGAAAATAATTATATGTTGTGGAGTACGTACAGGAATTCTGTAAGATTCCTCCCTCCGGCCTTTGAGGTGTGCAGGTGTAAGAACCTCCCCTTCTGATCTTATAATTATTCCTCTCTAAAATAAAAGAAAGATCTTGTTTTACACTGTTTTGGCCTAGAGAGAGAAAATATCTAGAGGGAGGTAATTCAAAATTGAGATATTTTTGGATATAAAAATCCTCCTAGTGTCTAAAATAGTTTCCCCTGAAATAGATATTCAAAAAGAAATTTCCAATGTGCAATTGGAATAAATTGAAATCAGGTAAAAAGGACCTTATTAGCCTAAGGGTCCAGATTTTCTGAAATTTTTGAATTAAGGTTCCTATGGAGGACCAATTAGATTAATCCAAATGTAGGGAGGAGATAAATGGAAGAATAAAAGAAAATCCCCCAAAAATGAGGAAATGCTCACATAAGAGGAAGAGTTGACTAAGGACAAGGTTATTAGTTAAAAAAGAAGAGATATTTAGAAGAAATGATGCATTTTTGACACCTCAGTGTGGGGAATTCCTCTCATGAAGGAGGCGCCTATTTCACATGTGTGGTTGAGCTTTAAACTCACAAATAATGAGATATTTTTATCTCTCCTCTCTCCTGCTTCAACTAGATCCAAAAAGTAAGCTAAACTGACCTAAAAATGGTCAAAATTTGACCAAACTGATCTGAAAAATTCTAGAATCAATTTGCTTGGTTAGAGGCTCACTTTTTTCTATAAATGAAGCCTCCCCCTTTGTAAATGGTTAATAGTGTTTTATGCACTGTTACTCTACTCCTCCCTAGAGCCAAAAATAGTGAATTCATTGATAATTCATTTGTTTTTGACCATTTCCTCTTCAAAAGAATTGGTGGCCACTCTTGTTGCGCAAACAAGAGGAGATCCCTCAAACCATCAAGCCAAAGGAAAGCTCACAAAACTCCTAGTAAGTTAGAAATTCTACTTTTTCTTATTCTATTTTATGGTTTTCTGATTTTTGCTCTTTAAAATGAAAATGGATGTATGCCTTGCTGGAAAGGCTTTCCCCCTTCTCTTCATTATTGAATTCAGCCTTTCTTTATCCTAGATGTGTAATCAAATTGATGGAATTAAACTTTTCATATTGTTTACTCTTAATAAAGTGGAAATTGATTAGATTAGAATGATTTAAATCATCTTGGATAGTTTCTAGTAAATTTTAGAGTGAAAAATTTGAAAAATGGTCAGCTATACAAAGGAGGTTATGGCAAAATTTTCCTAAATTCAGTGAAGTAAGTTTTATCTTTTTATTATTCAAACAGAGTAATCCCCACTGCTCGAGCATTCTAAAAGTGTTATTTTTATTCTATGCATAGAAAAATGCATATTAGAAATATTTTTATTATAAAAGTGTTATTTCCATTAGAATTAATTTCTATGCATTATTGGGAATATTTTGATTATAAAAGTGTTACTTTCATCAAAATTGATTTTTATGCATAAATAGATGCATAAAAGAATTTTTTTAATTATAAAAGTGTTACTTTCATCAAAATTGATTTTTATGCATAAATAGATACATAAAAGAATTTTTTTATTATAAAAGTGTTGCTTTCATTAAAATTTTTATTTTATGAATAGAAAGATGTATAAAGAATTTATTTTTATTCCAAAAGTGTTATTCTCATCAATTTTGATTTTATGCATAGAAAGATGCATAAAGAATTTATTTTTATTCCAAAAGAGTTATTCTCCATCAATTTTGATTTTATGCATAGAAAGATGCATAAAGAATTTATTTTTATTCCAAAAGTGTTATTCTCATCAAATTTTGATTTTATGCATAGAAAGATGCATAAAGAATTTATTTTTATTTCAAAAGAGTTATTCTCATTAAAATTAAATTTATGCATAGAAAGATGCATAAAAGATTTATTTTTATTTCGAAAGTGTTATTCTCCTTAAAATTGAGTTTATGCATAAATAGATGCATAAATGGGTTTTTATAAAAGTGTTATTTCTCACTGAAGTTGTTCTCATGCATAAATTGATGGGTAAAGAATCTTTATATCAAAAAAAAGAATTCTCTTACATTCTATAAATAGATGTGATATGAATCAGATAGATGAGAATGAATGGTAAGGGATGTGAATGGATGTGATGTGGATTGATGTGGATGGATGTATGGATGATGTGGATTGATGCGCATGATGTGGATGGATGTATGGATGATGTGGGTTGATGTGTGGATAATGTGGATGGATGTATGGATGATGTGGATTGACGTGTGGATTGATGTGGATGGATGTATGGAAGATGTGGATGGATGTGTGGGTAATGTGGATTGACGTGAATGGATGTATGGATGATGTGGGTTGATGTGTGGATAATGTGGATTGACGTGAATGGATGTATGGATGATGTGGATTGATGTGAATGGATGTATGGATGATGTGGGTAATGTGGATTGATGTGTGGATAATGTGGATTGATGTGAATGGATGTATGGATGATGTGGATTGATGTGTGGATTAATGTGGATGGATGTATGGATGATGTGGATTGACGTGTGGATTGATGTGGATGGATGTATGGAAGATGTGGATGGATGTGTGGATAATGTGGATTGATGTGGATGATGTATGGATGATGTGGATGATGTGGATGGATGTATCGATGATGTGGGTTGATGTGTGGATAATGTGGATTGACGTGAATGGATGTATGGATGATGTGGATTGATGTGTGGATAATGTGGATTGATGTGGATGGATGTATGGATGATGTGGATTGACGTGTGGATTGATGTGGATGGATGTATGGAAGATGTGGATGGATGTGTGGGTAATGTGGAATGACGTGAATGGATGTATTGATTATGTGGGTTGATGTGTGGATAATGTGGATTGACATGAATGGATGTATGGATGATGTGGATTGATGTGTGGGTAATGTGGATTGACGTGAATGGATGTATGGATGATGTGGGTTGATGTGTGGGTAATGTGGATTGACGTGAATGGATGTATGGATGATGTGGGTTTATGTGTGGATAATGTGGATTGACGTAAATGGATGTATGGATGATGTGGATTGATGTGTGGATAATGTGGATTGATATGGAGGATGTATGGATGATGTGGATTGACATGTGGATCGATGTGGATGGATGTATGGAAGATGTGGATGGATGTGTGGGGGTAAGGTGGATTGAGGTGAATGGATGTATGGATGATGTGGATTGATGTGTGGATAATGTGGATTGACATGAATGGATGTATGGATGATGTGGATTGATGTGTGTGGGTAATGTGGATTGACGTGAATGGATGTATGGATGGTGTGGATTGATGTGTTGATAATGTGGATGGATGTATGGAAGATGTGAATGGATGTGTGGATAATGTCGATTGACGTGAAATGGATGTATGGATGATGTGGATTGATGTGTGGATAATGTGGATTGATGTGAATAGATGTATGGATGATGTGGATTGATGTATGGGTAATGTGGATTGACGTGAATGGATGTATGGATGATGTGGATTGATATGTGGATAATGTGGATTGATGTGGATGGATGTATGGATGATGTGGATTGACGTGTGGATTGATGTGGATGGATGTATGGAAGATGTGGATGGATGTGTGGATAATGTGGCTTGATGTGGATGGATGTATGGATGATGTGGATTGATGTGGATGATATGGATGGATGTATGGATGATGTGGGTTGATGTGTGGATAATGTGGATTGATGTGAATGGATGTATGGATGATGTGGATGGATGTGTGGATAATGTGGTTTGATGTGGATGAATATATGGATGATGTGGATTGATGTGGATGATGTGTATGGATGTATGGATGATGTGTGGATGATGCAATTGGATGTGAATTGATGTGGGAATGATGTGATGTGATAGGGATCGATGAAGAAAAAAAATTGTGGGAAGATGAGAAAAGATGGGGACTAATGTGAAAGGATGTGGAGTGATGAGAAAAGATGGAAATATTATTGGAACTGTATTTGTATGTGGAATCTATTTTTAAATGACTGTTTTATATCAAGAATGCTGGGGAAGCATTTTGGCTGTATTGTGAATGAGGTCCTGGAGACCTATCTGTTAAAGTTGCAACTGCTGACGGAGAGTCAACGGAGGACATCTCGCATAGCAAAGGTTGGTCGAGGTCTTGACTAGCCTCGGTTTGATTTAAATGGTGAGCTTCCGGTACAGTGGATGAGGGACCAAGGAAGTGGCCTATGAGTGAAGCGCTAGGTGACCTGCGAAGAATCCTAGAGGGTGTTGACCATACGGTGCTCGGGCTTTTGGTCACTGAAGATATCCACACATATGTCGGGGAAGATATTGGAACAAGGAGTAAGAGTTGTTTTCTAAATTTGGGCATGGATCTGGTTGATTGACCTTGCTGGTCCTCAACAAATGAGTCCATGGCTCTTTTATATGGATTTGTTGGTTGATCTTGCTGATCTTTAACGAAGACTCTATTTTTGTTAAAGTGAATACTTGCCGGTTACTATGAGCTAAGGTCCCTGAGTGGACAGGGGGTGAGCGTAGGTACATTGATGAAAGAATGTTTGGAAATAAGGATTTAACTGGATAATTAGAGGATTATGATCAGTGACATTATGGTTTCATTAAATGATTGTTTCAAAGACTGTTGAATCTGTGAAAAAAGCAATTTCATATTGGGTGTGTAAGTGGTGTGACTAGTTTTAAGTTTGCATGAATATTTGGCTAGGGGGCCTGGGAACTCTTTTCCCTGGTACCCAGGACAACCTAACCAAATTCTTAATTGGATCCCATCACTATAGTGGTTGGGCGGTTGGCTAACCCATGGGACTGGATGGGGTTAGGATGGACTGATGGATCCCTAAATTGAGACTCAATTCTGTTCTGGTTCAATAGATGAAGTAAATCTCGGACAAAAATTGTTCTATGGAAAAGAATCAACGGTTGTGAATCTCAATGAGGAGAAAAGCGTTGGTCTCTATGATCCAAGTACAATCTTTTCTCTGATCTGACTTTGGGACTTACAGGTTCGGTCAGATTAGTTAAGTTAGTTAAGACTTTTGACTACGTTAGAGAAAAGTTATCCTGTAGGAATCTCCGTGCTTTTCGGGCAAGGGGTTTTCGGGTTCGATTTTGGAAGAACCGATGGATTAGTCTCTTGTCCGGATATCCGTGGGCGAGGCCTCGAGTGTGGGACCCTGCCCCGTGCAAGAAGTGCTACTTCCACTGGGTTCGATTTTGGAAGAACCGATGGATTAGTCTCTTGTCCGGATATCCATGGGCGAGGCCTCGAGTGTGGGACCCTACCCCGTGCAAGAAGTGCTACTTCCACTGCTAGCATCCCTAAATTCGTTGCGTGGTGGGGATAGGGACCTCTCAGCTGGTATCAGAGCAAATTGGCTAATGAGGATCAACCGAGAAGCCAAAAATGTCAAAAATTTATGAAGAAGCAGTAAAAGGTTATAATTGTGTGATAAAATTCATACAATTGATATTTAAACTGAAATTCGTAAATTGGTAATTGGGTCTTTAGATGGAAGTACTGCAATTGTATGGAATCCCTGGCTTGCTTGAGGCCTAGACATGATGGTATTTACTTTATAGCTCCAAGGACCGTGACTACCTGTATGTACCGACGAGGGTGTATAACTGCTGGCAGTATATACGAGTAAATCTAAGACTTGAAATTATAAGCATTAATACTATCCTAACGATGAATTTGAATGTGGTTGATATGATTTTAAATTCTGGTTGAGAACTGATGAGTTGATTTGGATTCTGATTGAAAGATGAAGATTCCTGAATTTTGGTTGAAATGTAATAAACTAAGCAAAACCACAATGAGGATGAATGGGACGAGTCCCTGTGATGATGTTCGTAGCTGGAATGACGTTAATGACTTCAGCAAATCACTATAAGATTAGTGGATTGTGCTGGCAGATTGCTGCTGTTAACACTTGACCCAGTGGATCAAGTTAAGGGATGTCAAATTAAAAATCTGTATAATTGACAATTTCCATGAAGGACTGTTCAGATAGAAGTTTCGGTCTAATGGACCATTATTGTGATAAGGATTGAATGTTACGATCTGAGTGAATTATTATCTGATGATGAGTTTTATATAAGGGATATTTATCCCAGGATTCTGTTGGATTCACCAGACTATAAAGAACCCTAGAATCAGTTGGATCTTAAGGAAAAGAATTCTCCTCTAATTTTGCGAGATGAGGATATCTCGCGTTTTTTAAGTGGGGTAGGATGTAAGATTCCTCCCTTCGGCCTTTGAGATGTGCAGGTGTAAGAACCTCCCCTTCTGATCTTATAATTATTCCCCTCTCTGAAATAAAAGAAAGATCCTATTTTACCCTGTTTTGGTCTAGAGAGAGAAAATGTCTAGAGGGAGGTAATTTAAAATTGAGATATTTTTGGATATAAAAATCCTCCTAGTGTCTAAAATGGTTTCTCCTAAAATAGATATTCAAAAAGAAATTTCCAATGTGCAATTGGAATAAATTGAAATCAGGTAAAAACGATAGCCTAAAGGTCCAGATTTTCTGAAATTTTTGAATTAAGGTTCCTATGGACAATTTAGATTAATCCAAATGTAGGGACGAGATAAATGGAAGAATAAAAGAGAATCTCCCAAAAATGAGTAAATGCTCACATAAGAGGAAGAGTTGACTAAGGACAAGGTTATTAGTTAAAAAAGAAGAGATATTTAGAAGAAATGATGCATTTTTGACACCTCAGTGTGGGGAATTCCCCTCATGAAGGAGGTGCCTATTTCACATGTGTGGTTGAGTTTTAAACTCACAAATAATGAGATATTTTCATCTCTCGTCTCTCCTGCTTCTACTAGATCCAAAAAGTAAGCTAAACTGACCTAAAAATGGTCAAAATTTGACCAAACTGATCTGGAAAATTCTAGAATCAGTTTGCTTGGTTAGAGGCTCACTTTTTTCTATGAATGAAGCATCCCCCTTTGTAAATGGTTAATAGTGTTTTATGGACTGTTACTCTAGTCCTCCCTAGAGCCAAAAACAGTGAATTCATTTGTTTTTGACCATTTCCTCTTCAAAAGAATTGGTGGCCACTCTTGTTGCGCAAACAAGAAGAGATCCCTCAAACCATCAAGCCAAAGGAAAGCTCACAAAACTCCTAGTAAGTTAGAAATTTTGCTTTTTCTTATTCTATTTTATGGTTTTTTTAATTTTTGCTTTCTTTAAAATGAAAATGGATGTATGCCTTGCTGGAAAGGCTTTCCCCCTTCTCTTCATTATTGAATTCAGCCTTTCTTTATCCTAGATGTGTAATCAAATTGATGGAATTAAACTTTTCATATTCTTTACTCTTAATAAAGTGGAAATTGATTAGATTAGAATGATTTAAATCATCTTGGATAGTTTCTAGTAAATTTTAGAGTGAAAAATTTGAAAAATGGTCAGTCATACAAAGGAGGTTATGGTTAAATTTTCCTAAATTCGGTGAAGAAAGTTTTATCTTTTTATTATTCAAACAGAGTAATCCCCACTGCTTGAGTATTCTAAAAGTGTTATTTTTATTCTATGCATAGAAAAATGCATATTAGAAATATTTTTATTATAAAAGTGTTATTTCCATTAGAATTAATTTCTATGCATAGAAAGATGCATATTGGGAATATTTTGATTATAAAAGTGTTACTTTCATCAAAATTAATTTTTACTTTCATCAAAATTGATTTTTATGCATAAATAGATGCATAAAAGAACTTTTTATTATAAAAGTGTTACTTTGATTAAAATTGAATTTATGCATAAAAGAATTTTTTTAATTATAAAATCGTTACTTTCATCAAATTTTGATTTTATGCATAGAAAGATGCATAAAGAAATTATTTTTATTCCAAAAGTGTTATTCTCATCAATTTTGATTTTATGCATAGAAAGATGCATAAAGAATTTATTTTTATTTCAAAAGAGTTATTCTCATCAATTTTGATTTTATGCATAGAAAGATGCATAAGGAAATTTATTTTTATTTCAAAAGAGTTATTCTCATTAAAATTGAATTTATGCATAGAAAGATGCATAAAAGATTTATTTTTATTTCGAAAGTGTTATTCTTCTTAAAATTGAATTTATGCATAAATAGATCCATAAACGGATTTTTATAAAAGTGTTATTTCCCACTGAAGTGGTTCTTATGCATAAATAGATACGTAAAGAATCTTTATATCAAAAATAAGAATTCTCTTACATTCTATAAATAGATGTGATAAGATGTGATATGAATCAGATAGGTGAGAATGAATGATAAGGGATGTGAACGGATGTGATGTGGATTGATGTGGATGGATGTATGGATGATGTGGATTGATGTGGATGATGTGGATGGATGTATGGATGATGTGGGTTGATGTGTGGATAATGTGGATTGATGTGTATGGATGTATGGATGATGTGGATTGATGTGGATGGATGTATGGAAGATGTGGATGGATGTGTGGGTAATGCGGATTGACGTGAATGGATGTATGGATGATGTGGGTTGATGTGTGGATAATGTGGATTGATGTGAATGGATGTATGGATGATGTGGATTGATGTGGATGGATGATGTGGATTGACGTGGATGGTGTGGATTGATGTGGATTGATGTGGATGGATGATGTGGATTGATGTGTGGATAATGTGGATTGATCTGGATGGATGATGTGGATTGACGTGTGGATTGATGTGGATGGATGTATGGAAGATGTGGATGGATGTGTGGATAATGTGGATTGATGTGGATGGATGTATGGATGATGTGGGTTGATGTGTGGATAAATTGGAATGACGTGAATGGATGTATGGATGATGTGGATTGATGTGTGGATAATGTGGATTGATGTGGATGGATGTATGGATGATGTGGATTGATGTGGATGGATGTATGGATGATGTGGATTGATGTGGATGGATGTATGGAAGATGTGGATGGATGTGTGGGTAATGTGGATTGACATGAATGGATGTATGGATGATGTGGGTTGATGTGTGGATAATGTGGATTAACGTGAATGGATGTATGGATGATGTGGATTGATGTGTGGGTAATGTGGATTGATGTGTGGGTAATGTGGATTGACGTGAATGGATGTATGGATGATGTGGGTTGATGTGTGGATAATGTGGATTGACGTGAATGGATGTATGGATGATGTGGATTGATGTGTGGGTAATGTGGATTGACATGAATGGATGTATAGATGATGTGGGTTGAATGTGTGGATAATGTGGATTGATGTGAATGGATGTATGGATGATGTGGATTGACATGTGGATTGATGTGGATAGATGTATGGAAGATGTGGATGGATGTGTGGGTAATGTGGATTGACATGAATGGATGTATGGATGATGTGGGTTGATGTGTGGATAATGTGGTTTGACATGAATGGATGTATGGATGATGTGGATTGATGTGTGGATAATGTGGATTGATGTGGATGGATGTACGAAAGACGTGGATGGATGTGTGGATAATGTGGATTGACGTTGGATAATGTGGATTGATGTGAATGGATGTATGGAAGATGTGGATTGATGTGTGGATAATGTGGATTGATGTGAATGGATGTATGGATGATGCAGATTGACGTGTGAATTGATGTGGATGGATGTATGAAAGATATGGATGGATGTGTGGGTAATGTGGATTGACGTGAATGGATGTATGGATGATGTGGGTTGATGTGTGGATAATGTGGATTGACGTGAATGGATGTATGGATAATGTGGATTGATGTGTGGGTAATGTGGATTGACGTGAATGGATGTATCGATGATGTGGATTGATGTGTGGATAATGTGGATTGATGTGGATGGATGTATGGATGATGTGGATTGACGTGTGGATTGATGTGGATGGATGTATGGAAGATGTGGATGGATGTGTGGATAATGTGGATTGATGTATGGAAGATGTGGATGGATGTGTGGATAATGTGGATTGATGTGGATAATGTGGATAATGTGGATTGATGTGGATAGATGTATGGATGTTGTGGATTAATGTGGATGATGTGGATGGATGTATGGATGATGTGGGTTGATGTGTGGATAATGTGGATTGACGTGAATGAATGTATGGATGATGTGGATGGATGTGTGGATAATGTGGATTGATGTGGATGGATGGTTGGATGATGTGGATTGAGATGGATGATGTGGATGGATGTATGGATGATGTGAATTGATGTGTGGATGATGCGATTGGATGTGAATTGATGTGGGAATGTGATAGGGATTTATGAAGAAAAAAAATTGTGGGAAGATGAGAAAAGATGGGGACTAATGTGAAAGGATGTGGAGTGATGAGAAAAGATGGGGACTAATGTGAAAGGATGTGGAGTGATGAGAAAAGATGGAAATATTGTTGGAACTGTATTTGTATGTGAAATCTGTTTTTAAATGACTGTTTTATGTCAAGAATGCTGGAGAAGCATTTTGACTGTCTTGTGAATGAGAGCGTGGAGACCTATCTGTTAAAGTTGCAACTGCTGAGATGGAGAGTCAACAGAGGACGTCTCGCGTAGCAAGGTCGGCCGAGGTCTTGACCAGCCTCGGTTTGATTTAAATGGTGAGCTTCCGATACAATGGATGAGGGACCAAGGAAGCGGCCTATGAGTGAAGCACTAGGTGACCTGCAAACGATCATAGAGGGTGCTGACCATATGGTGCTCAGGCTCTAGGTCACCAAAGATACCCACACGTACGTCGGGGAAGATATTGGAACAAGTAGTAAGAGTTGTTTTCTGAATTCGGGCATGGATCTGGTTGATTGACTTGCTAGTCCTCAACGGATGAGTCCATGGCTCTTTTATATGGATCTGTTGGTTGATCTTGCTAATCTTCAAAACGGAGACTCCATTTTTGTTAAAGTGAATACTTGCCGGTTACTATGAGCTAGGAACTATCGAAAAGGCCCCTGAGTGGACAGGGAGTGAGCATTCTGGTTGCCAATGATGCCATAGGTACACCGATGAAGGAATGTTTGGAAATAAGGATTTAACTGGATAATTAGAGGATTATGATCAGTGACACTATGGTTTCATTAAATGATTGTTTTAAAGACTGTTGAATCTGTGAAAAAGGCAATTTCATATTGGGTGTGTAAGTGGTGTGACTAGTTTTAAGTTTGCATGAATATCCGGCTAGGGGGCCTAGGAACTCTTTTCCGTGGTACTCGGGACAACCTAACCAAATTCTTAATTGGATCCCATCACTACAGTGGTTGGGCGGTTGGCTAACCCATGGGACTGGATGGGGTTAGGCTGGACTGATGGATCCCTAAATTGAGACTCAATTCTGTTCTAGTTCGATAAATGAAGTAAATCCCAGGCAAAAATTGTTCTATGGAAAAGAATCAACGGGTGTGCCTCTCAATGAGGAAAAAAGTGTTGGTCTCTATGATCCAAGTAAAATCTTTTCCCTGATCTGACTATGGGACTTATGGGTTCGGTCAGATCAGTTCAGTTAGTTTAGGCTTTTGACTACGTTAGAGAAAAGTTATCCTAGAGGAATCGCCCGTGCTTTCCGGGCAAGGGAAGTTTTTCCGGGTTCGGTTTTGGAAGAACCGATGGATTAGTCTCTTGTCCGGATATCCGTGGGCGAGGCCACCCTGCCCCGTGCAAGAAGTGCTACTTCCGCTGCTAGCACCCCTGAATTCGTTGCACAGTGGGGATAGGGACCTCTCAAATTTTGCCCTTGTTTTCGATTAAGTGTGTGCATAATAAAAAAGGAAGATTAATTATGGGTATGTGAGCTCATGTTGGCTCCATAGGCCCACTGGAAGGGTAGCAGGCTAGGCCCATTAGGATCGGATGGGGTCTAGGTTGAGCCTATCAATCTAGTTAAAGTCAAAAAATGATAAAATACTAGAAAGCAGATAGCATGGTGGGCCCGATTATGCAGATACTTTCTAAATGAGACTGGAAAAGCGGATAGCATGGTGGAACTGAGCATGCGGGTGCTTTCCAAATGAGAGAAAATTTTGTTTTAAAATTTAGAGACTTGGGATAAACTGGGAAATTATATTATTAGGATGTATGAATGTTAGTCGAAATGTGTCAATGCTATCATCTTCATAATCAAGGAGTACGACATTGGTTAGTCCTAGGGGAGCTGTCAATCATCTTACTTATGGGAATTATGAGGAATACATGCATCAAGAGGGGTCATACACTTTTTCTAATGTGAGGAGTTTTCTAGTGCAACTATGTAAAGCATGTTGTTAGATAGTTGAACGCTTAGGTCATTGTTGTATGAAGCCCCCAGGTGAGACTTTTCACCCTCTTCGACAAGTCTTCCACCCAGTGTAGCCATATTTTGATAAATGCAGAGGGTTAGGGTCCTCACACCCTTCACCCTTTATTCACCACACTCTTTTTCTCTACTTATTGTAATTCAACATCTTCCTATGCAAACCACCTACCGTCTTCACCATCCTTGCCTGCATCGACACCTTGAAGTAACCTAGCCTAGCTAGTCTCCCATTGATGAATCAATTAGATTCATGGACCTCATGCCAACTACTCTCCTCTTCATTGATAAATCAATGAGATTCATGGACCTCACCCCAACTACTCTCCTCTTCATTGATGAGTCAATTAGTTTCATGAGCCTCACCCTCATCTACTCCATCCAATCCCACTCAACATGGCCAAGCTCGCCACTTGATTCCATGTGATTTTCAATTCCAATGACTTTATAAAGGAATATCACTTTCTTGAAGAACTTGCTACTAACATCGATCTGAACTATTGTCCAATCAAAGAAGAGCTACTTCACTCTGCCTTGGTAGAGATATGAAGATTCTCATTCAATAAGGTGTGAAGTCAGCCTATCACTAGTTTTAGGCCACATGACCAACAAACAGATACCACCCCAAGGGCATCCTCCAACTATATCCCAATACCTTAAGCACACCCTGGCCACTAGAGAGGCACCATCTATGTTACTTACCCTTAAGAACTTTCCAAGGAAAAGGCCATTGTTATGACACCATTTATGTGGCATACGCTTAAGATCTCTTTGAGGACAAGGCCATCATTGACACCATCTATGTGGCATACCTTTAAGATCTCTTTGAGGATAAGGCCATGGAGGCTTATGCCTTTTTCTTAGCCATGAGGGCAAGTGAAGAGTCTAATGATGATTCCAACTTGGATGAAAAGAATTCTCTAAGGGATGAAGACCCACAAAGGGCAACAAAGATCCCAAGCATGACCAAAAAGTGTTGTCTGAAGGGGATGCTCCAAGCCAAGCACCGGGTGGTCACAATATAACTTCCTCATTCCCACCAACCCACTTGGCACCCTAGCGTCATATACTTGTCCACTTTTGTTATGTCATTGTGCTTGAGCATGTAGGTGATGTTAGAGTGATAGTTCAAAGTATCTATAAAGCACAATCATTTATTCCTTCAAAATCAAGGTTTTTTCCTCTCTAATGAAGAAGACAAGAAAGGTGCTAGTTATTGGAAAGACCTCCAACCCTAATAGTTGATTAATTGTGTGAGAAAAGAATAGGGAATATGATAAATCCCAACAGCCCCGCATGCAAAAAACACCTCTCCAAATATATAGCGAAAAAAACCTAATTTGCCTACATGACATTAATCGATAGAGGGCTTCGATAAGACGACACGTCTCTCCAAATATGTAGAGAAGGAAACCTAATATCTCAGCAAAACCTTAATATGTAGAGAGCAAAACCTAATCTATGTGCGGGCTAATGCTAGATCCATGAGAGAAACAAAGAGAGAAGTTGTTGTCTGGTGGTAGATCACGTACTTACAAACCCTCTTTGCTAGCATCGATTACACAAGGAAGAGAGAGGTGCACAATGATGTGGCCCTTCAAACAACTTTAAAGAGAATGACAACGATGAATAAGTTGACCAAGTAAAAGACTAGAGAATCAAGATTTTTCATGCCAAAACATTTCACTATCCTATATTACAAGTTCGACCTCCTCAACCTTACTTAAGTCCTTAGCTATGTAGACAAGCTTACGATCATCTCGTGGTTCAGCCAAGTCCACTTCCTTAACCTCTACAGGCCCATCATAGACTCTTCCACTCTCACTTATGGGGTTACATTTTGCATTATCAAACATTGATTTGCATTTTCCCTATGGTGTATGACTTTTATTGCTCACGTGCTAGGTGCAAATCAGGCTCATATTTGTTTCCTTCATCAGTTGCAGTCTTAGCCTCTCATTCCTTCTATGCGAGTTGATGATTTTGTTTCCTCCTGGCTAAGTGACTCAATTTTGGTTCATCGTAGACTTTCATTTTAGCTATATCAACTGGGGGTGGCCCAAAATAATTGAAATTTTGCAACTCCTCCCCCCTATTGTGTATAAAGTTTTGATGTAACTAGAGCCATTGGGCGATAGTTATACTCTCTTGCAACCTTCTATGATGAGTGGCTGCATAGCATTTACGTCTCTATCATTTTTGAAGATGTTGCTTGAAGATGTTGCTTGGTGTTTTGAAGAACTTCATCCCTTTCTTTAGATTGGGAATACGTATCAGATTCAGAGCTACTCCTTGTAGTTTCTTTTGATGTTGTTGGCTCTATTTTGCTTGAGGGGATCGCTTTCAATATCTATTTCAAACTCCACATCATCACCATTGGTTCTTGTGTCCAAGTCATCCCATGTGGACTCAAGTTTACTATAACCATTCCCCTTGGCATCAAAAGGTAAATCATGAATCATTCGTAATGGCACTTCTCCTTCCTTCCAGAGTAATCAAGTTTCTTTCCGCCAAAATCAAGAAAATCCCAGAGGTAGACCCTCTAACCAACCTGCAGTCTCAATCCAAAGTAATGCAAGACCTCCGCCTCAGAATAGGGGAAGGCAAAGAGAGATATTTCCAAATCGGTCGTCCACTTCCAAGGCAATAACGCTGGAAGTAATTGAAGAAGAAGAAGAAGAAGATGAAAGAGATCATACTCCACCTGCAAGATGAGGACATCTCGTGTTTTTCGAGTGGGAGAGAATGTAAGATTCCTCCCTAGCCCCTTAAGATGTCCAGTTTCTTCCCCTGTAATCAATCCCCTTTTCAGAATAATAAAAGATCTTGTTTCTACCTATTTTGGCCTAGAGAGAGAAAATGTTCTAGAGAGAGGTAACTAAGTTTTAGATATCTTTGGATGGAAAAATATCCCTTCTTATTAAACTAAATTCCCCGGAAACAAAAGTTTAAAAAGAATTTCCTAAGGTGCATTAGAAATAAATTATAATCTGCTCAAAAGGCCTTAGCCTAAGGGTCCAGATTTTTTGAAAATTTTAGATTAAGGTTCTGAGGGACCAATAAGATTAATCCAAATTTAGGGAGGAGATAAATTGAAGAAATAAAGAAAATACTCACATAAAATGAAGAGTGGACTAAGGACCAAGGAAAATAGTTAAAAAACTGATTTTTGGCACCTCAAAATGGGGATTCCCCCTCATGAAGGAGGCACCTTTTTTCTCATCATTGCTTTCCATTTTAAATCAATAAAATGAGATATTTCATCTCTCCTCTTTCCTAATTCAAGTCTAGCTCCAAAAAGTAAGCTGAACTGACCCAAAAATGGTCAAAAATTGACCAAACTGATCTGAAAAATTCTAGAATCAGTTTGCTTGGTTTGAGGCTCACTTTTTTCTATAAATAGAAGCCTCCCCCTTTGTAAAAGCTTAATAGTGTTTATGCACTGTTACTCTACTTCTCCCCAGAGCCAAAAACATTGAATTCACCTGATAATTCACTTGTTTTTGACTAATTCCTCTACAAAGAATTGGTGGCCACTGTTGATCCAAACAAGAGTAGAACCCTCAATCCCTCAAGCCAAAGGAAAGCTCACAAAACCCCATGTAAGTTATTAATTATACTTTTTTTAATTCTAATCTATGGTTTTCTGAATTCTTTGCTTTTTAATGTGATTATGGATTACAAGCCTTGATGAAAAGGCTTCCCTTCTCTTCATTAAGAATTTCAGCCTTTCTTTATCCTAAAATGAGTAACAAATAAATTGAGTTAAACTTTTCCTATTGATTACTCTTTAGAAGTGATTAGATTAGAGTGCTTTATTTCATCTTGGGATAAATTTTAAAGTAAATTTAGAATGTAAAAATTGAGAAATGGTCAGCCATACAAAGGAGGTTATGGCAAAATTTTCTTAAATTTTGTGGAAATAAGTTTTATCTTTATGTTATTCTAAAAGAATTATCCCCACCGTTTGTGCATTCTAAAAGAAATTCTTTTTATTTTAAAAGTGTTATTCCTATTTTATGCATATATAGATGCATAAGTTATTCTCATTGGATTTAAATTCTATGCATGGAAAGATGCATAAAAGATTTATTTTTAATTCAAAAGTGTTATTCTCATCAGATTTTAATTTTATGCATAGAAAGATGCATATTGGATATTTTTTTATTATAAAAGTGTTATTTTCATTAGATTCAACTTCTATGCATAGAAAAATGGATATTGAAATTTTTTTATTATAAACGTGTTATTTTCATCAGATTCAATTTCTATGCATGGAAAGATGCATAATAGAAATATTTTTATTATAAAAGTGCTATTTTCATTAGATTTAATTTTTATGCAGAGAAAGATGCATATTGGATATTTTTTATTATAAAAGTGTTATTTTCATTAGATCCAGTTTCTATGCATAAAAAGATACATATTGGATATTTTTTATTATAAAAGTGTTATTTTCATTAGATTCAATTTCTATGCATAAAAAGATGCATATTGGAATTTTTTTATTATAAAAGTGTTATTTTTATCATATTCAATTTCTATGCATGGAAAGATGCATAATAGAAATATTTTTATTCTAAAAGTGTTATTTTCATTAGATTCAATTTCTATGCATAGAAAGCTGCATATTGGATATTTTTTTATTATAAAAGTGTTATTTTCATTAGATTCAATTTCTATGCATAGAAAGATGCATATTAGATATTTTTTTATTATAAAAGTGTTATTTTCATTAGATTCAATTTCTATGCATAGAAAGATGTATATTGGATATTTTTTTATTATAAAAGTGTTATTTTCATTAGATCCAATTTCTATGCATAAAAAGATGCATATTGGATATTTTTTATTATAAAAGTGTTATTTTCATCAAATTCAATTTCTATGCATGGAAAGATGCATAATAGAAATATTTTTATTATAAAAGAGTTTTTTTCATCAGATTCAATTTCTATGCATAGAAAGTTGCATATTGGATATTTTTTATTATAAAAGTGTTATTTTCATTAGATTCAATTTCTATGCATAGAAAGATGCATATTGGGTATTTTTTATTATAAAAGTGTTATTTTCATTAGATTCAGTTTCTATGCATAGAAAGATGCTTAAAAATTGTTCTATGGAAAAGAATCAACGACTGTGCCTCTCAATGAGGAAAAAAGCATTGGTCTCTATGATCCAAGTACAATCTTTTCCCTAATCTGACTATGGGACTTACAGGTTCGGTCAGATCAGTTCAGTGAGTTAAGGCTTTTGACTACGTTAGAGAAAAGTTATCCTAGAGAAATCGCCCGTGTTTTTCGCGCAAGGGAAGTTTTTTCGGGTTCGGTTTTGGAAGAACCGATGGATTAGTCTCTTGTCCCCGGATATCCGTGGTGGGCGAGGCCCCGAGTGTGGGACCCTGCCCCCCACGCAAGAAGTGCTACTTCTGCTGCTAGCACCCTTGAATTCGTTGCGCGGTGGGGATAGGGACCTCTCAGCTGGTATCAGAGCGAATTTGCTATTTACTAATAAGGATCAACCGAGAAGCCAAAATTGTCAAAAATTTATGAAGAAGCAGTAAAAGGTTGTAATTGTGATAAAATTCATACAATTTGATATTCAAACTGAAATTCGTAAATTGGTAATTGGGTCTTTAGATGAAAGTACGGCAATTGTATGGAATCCTTGACTTGCTTGAGGCCTAGACATGATGGTATTTACCTTATAGTTCCAAGGACCATGACTACCTGTATGTACCGAGGGTATAACTGCAGCTCTTTTACTGGCAGTATATACGAGTAAATCTAAGACTTGAAATTATAAGCATTAATACTATCCAGACGATGAATTCGAATGTGGTTGATATGATTTTAAATTTTGGTTGAGAACTGATGAGTTGATTTGGATTTTGATTGAAAGATGAAGATTCCTGAATTTTGGTTGAAATGTAATAAACTAAGCAAAACCACAATGAGGATGAATGGGACGAGTCCCTGTGATGATGTTCGTACTTGGAATGCCGTTAATGACTTCAGCAAATCACTATGAGATTAGTGGATTGTGCTGGCAGATTGCTGCTGTTAACACTTGACCCAGTGGATCAAATTAAGGGATGTCAAATTAAAAATCTATATAATTGAAAATTTCCATGAAGGACTGTTCAGATAGAAGTTTCGATCTAATGGACCATTATTGTGATAAGGATTGAATGTTACGATCTGAGTGAATTATTATTTGATAAGTTTTATATAAGGGATCTTTATCCCAGGATTCTGTTGGGTTCACCAGACCATAAAGAACCCCAGAATCAGTTGGATCTTAAGGAAAAGAATTCTCCTCTAATTTTGCGAGATGAGGACATCTCGCGTTTTTTAAGTGGGGTAGGATGTAAGATTCCTCCCTCCGGCCTTTGAGGTGTGCAGGTGTAAGAACCTCCCCTTCTGATCTTATAATTATTCCCCTCTCTGAAATAAAAGAAAGATCCTATTTTACCCTGTTTTGGCCTAGAGAGAGAAAATGTCTAGAGGGAGGTAATTCAAAATTGAGATATTTTTGGATATAAAAATCCTCCTAGTGTCTAAAATGGTTTCCCCTAAAACAGATATTCAAAAAGAAATTTCCAATGTGCAATTGGAATAAATTGAAATCAGGTAAAAAGGACCTTAGCCTAAGGGTCCATATTTTCTAAATTAAGGTTCCTATGGACCAATTAGACTGAGATTTTTGAATTAAGGTCACTATGGACCAATTAGATTAATTCAAATGTAGGGAGGAGATGTGGGTTGATGTGTGGATAATGTGGATTGATGTGAATGGATGTATGGATGATGTGGATTGACGTGTGGATTGATGTGGATGGATGTATGGAAGATGTGGATGAATGTGTAGGTAATGTGGATTGACGTGAATGGATGTATGGATGATGTGGATTAATGTGTGGATAATGTGGATTGACGTGAATGGATGTATGGATGATGTGGATTGATGTGTGGGTAATGTGGATTGACCTGAATGGATGTATGGATGATGTGGATTGATGTGTCGATAATGTGGATTGATGTGGATAGATGTATGGATGATGTGGATTGATGTGGATGGATGTATGAAAGATGTGGATGGATGTGTGGATAATGTGGATTGATGTGGATGGATGTATGGATGATGTGGATTGATGTGGATGATGTGGATGGATGTATGGATGATGTGGGTTGATGTGTGGATAATGTGGATTGACGTGAATGGATGTATGGATGATGTGGATTGATGTGTGGATAATGTGGATTGATGTGGATGGATGTATGGAGGATGTGGATTGACGTGTGGATTGATGTGGATGGATGTATAGAAGATGTGGATGGATGTGTGGGTAATGTGGATTGACGTGAATGGATGTATTAATGTGGATTGACATGAATGGATATATGGATGATGTGGATTGATGTGTGGGTAATGTGGATTGATGTGAATGGATGTATGGGTTAATGTATGGATGATGTGGGTTAATGTGTGGATAATGTGGATTGACGTGAATGGATGTATGGATGATGTGGGTTGATGTGTGGATAATGTGTGGATAATGTGGATTGACGTGAATGGATGTATGGATAATGTGGATTGATATGTGGATAATGTGGATTGATGTGAATGGATGTATGAATGATGTGGATTGATGTGGATGGATGTATGAAAGATGTGGATGGATGTGTGGGTAATGTGGATTGACGTGAATGGATGTATGGATGATGTGGGTTGATGTGTGGATAATGTGGATTGACGTGAACGGATGTATGGATGATGTGGATTGATGTGTGGATAATGTGGATTGATGTGGATGGATGTATGGATGATGTGGATTGACATGTGGATTGATGTGGATGGATGTATGGAAGATGTGGATGGATGTGTGGATAATGTGGATTGACACGTGAATGGATGTATGGATGATGTGGGTTGATGTGTGGATAATGTGGATTGACATGAATGGATGTATGGATGATGTGGATTGACGTGTGGATAATGTGGATTGACGTGAATAGATGTATGGATGATGTGGATTGACGTGTGGATAATGTGGATTGATGTGGATTGACGTGTGGATTGATGTGGAGGGATGTATGGAAGATGTGGATGGATGTGTGGATAATGTGGATTGATGTGGATGGATGTATGGATGTTGTGGATTGATGTGGATGATGTGGATGGATGTATGGATGATGTGGGTTGATGTGTGGATAATGTGGATTGACGTGAATGGATGATGTGGATGGATGTGTGGATTGATGTGGATGGATGATGTGGATTTATGTGGATTGATGTGGATGATGTATGGATGATGTGGATTGATGTTTGGATGATGCGATTGGATGCGAATTGATGTGGGGATGTGATAGGGATCGATGTAGAAAAAAAAAATTGTGGGAAGATGAGAAAAGATGGGGACTAATGTGAAAGGATGTGGAGTGATGAGAAAAGATGGGGACTAATGTGAAAGGATGTGGAGTGATGAGAAAAGATGGAAATATTGTTGGAACTGTATTTGTATATGAAATCTGTTTTTAAATGATTGTTTTATGTCAAGAATGCTGGGGAAGCATTTTGACCGTCTTGTGAATGAGGTCGTGGAGACCTATCTGTTAAAGTTGCAACTGCTGTGACGGAGAGTCAACAGAGGACGTCTCGCGTAGCAAGGTCGACCGAGGTCTTGACCAACCTTGGTTTGATTTAAATGGTGAGCTTCCGGTACAGTGGATGAGGGACCAAGGAAGCAGCCTATGAGTGAAGCGCTAAGTAACCTGCGAAGGATCCTAGAGGGTGCTGACCATACAGTGCTCGGGCTCTGGGTCACCAAAGATACCCACATGTACGTTGGGGGAGATATTGGAAGAAGGAGTAAGAGTTGTTTTCTGAATTCGGGCATGGATCTGGTTGATTGACCTTGCTGGTCCTCAACGGATGAGTCCATGGCTCTTTTATATGGATCTGTTGGTTGATCTTGCTGATCTTCAAAACGGAGACTCCATTTTTGTTAAAGTGAATACTTGCCGGTTACTATGAGCTAGGAACTATCGAAAAGGCCCTTAAGTGGACAAGGGGTGAGCATTCTGGTTGCCAATGATGCCATAGGTACACCGATCAAGGAATGTTTGGAAATAAGGATTCAACTGGATAATTAGAGGATTATGATCAGTGACACTTAAATGATTGTTTTAAAGACTGTTGAATCTGTGAAAAAGGCAATTTCATATTGGGTGTGTAAGTGGTATGACTAGTTTTAAGTTTGTATGAATATCCGGATAGGGGGCCTAGGAACTCTTTACCCGGGACAACCTAACCAAATTCTTAATTGGATCCTATCACTACAGTGGTTGGGCGGTTGGCTAATTCATGGGACTGGATGGGGTTAGGCTAATTCATGGGACTGGATGGGATTAGGCTAGACTGATGGATCCCTAAATTGAGACTCAATTCTGTTCTGGTTCGATAGATGAAGTAAATCCCGAACAAAAATTGTTCTATGGAAAAGAATCAACGGCTGTGCCTCTCAATGAGGAAAAAAGCATTGGTCTCTATGATCCAAGTACAATCTTTTCCTTGATCTGACTACGGGACTTACAGGTTCGGTCAGATCAGTTCAGTTAGTTAAGGCTTTTGACTACGTTAGAGAAAAGTTATCCTCGAGGAATCGCCCGTGCTTTCCGGGCAAGGGAAGTTTTTCCGGGTTCGGTTTTGGAAGAACCAATGGATTAGTCTCTTGTCCGGATATCTGTGGGCGAGGCCCCGAGTGTGGGACCCTGTCTCGCGTAAGAAGTGCTACTTCCGCTGCTAGCACCCCTGAATTCGTTGCGCGGTGGGGATAGGGACCTCTCAAATTCTGCCCTTATTTTTGATTAAGTGTGTGCATAATGAAAAAGGAAGATTAATTATGGGTGTGTGAGCTCATGTTGGTTCCATAGGCCGACTGGAAGGGTAGCAGGAGGCTAGGCCCACTAGGATCAGATGGGGTCTAGGTTGAGCCTATCAATCTAGTTAAAGTCAAAAAATGATAAAATACTGGAAAGCAGATAGCATGGTGGGCCCGATTATGGAGATACTTTCCAAATGAGACTGGAAAGCGGATAGCTTGGTGGAACTAAGCATGCCGGGTGCTTTCCAAATGAGAGAAAATTTTGTTTTAAAATTTAGAGACTTGGGATAAACTGGGAAATTATATTATTAGGATGTATGAATGTTAGTCGAAATGTGTCAATGCTATCATCTTCATATTCAAGGAGTACGACATTGGTTATGCCTAGGGGA
Source organism: Cibotium barometz (assembly GCF_041138505.1). Lineage (NCBI taxonomy): Eukaryota > Viridiplantae > Streptophyta > Polypodiopsida > Cyatheales > Cibotiaceae > Cibotium > Cibotium barometz. Next base: position 5,258,715 of record NC_141096.1, on the reverse strand, counting down.
GCTGTCAATCATCTCTTACTTATGGGAATTATGAGGAATACATGCATCAAGAGGGGTCATACACTTTTCCTAATGTGAGGAGTTTTCTAGTGCAACTATGTAAAGCATGTTGTTAGATAGTTGAACGCTTAGGTCATTGTTGTATGAAGCCCCCAGGTGAGACTTTTCACCCTCTTCGACAAGTCCTCCACCCACTGTAGCCATATTTTGATAAATGCAGAGGGTTAGGGTCCTCACACCCTCACCCTTTATTCACCACACTCTTTTTCTCTACTTATTGTACTTCAACATCTTCCTATGCAAACCACCCACCTTCTTCACCATCCTTGCCTACATCGACACCTTGAAGTAAACTAGCCTAGCTAGTCTCCTCTCCATTGATGAATCAATTAGATTCATGGACCTCACGCCAACTACTCTCCTCTTCATTGATAAATCAATGAGATTCATGGACCTCACCCCAACTACTCTCCTCTTCATTGATGAGTCAATTAGTTTCATGAGCCTCACCCTCATCTACTCCATCCAATCCCACTCAACATGGCCAAGCTCGCCACTTGATTCCATGTGATTTTCAATTCCAATGACTTTATAAAGGAATATCACTTTCTTGAAGAACTCGCTACTAACATCGATCTGAACTATTGTCCAATCAAAGAAGAGCTACTTCACTCTGCCTTGGTAGAGATATGAAGATTCTCGTTCAATAAGGTGTGAAGTCAGCCTATCACTAGTTTTAGGCCACATGACCAACAAACAGATACCACCCCAAGGGCATCCTCCAACTATATCCCAATACCTTAAGCACACCCTGGCCACTAGAGAGGCACCATCTATGTTACTTACCCTTAAGAACTTTCCAAGGAAAAGGCCATTGTTATGACACCATTTATGTGGCATACGCTTAAGATCTCTTTGAGGACAAGGCCATCATTGACACCATCTTTGAGGATAAGGCCATGGAGGCTTATGCCTTTTTCTTAGCCATGAGGGCAAGTGAAGAGTCTAATGATGATTCCAACTTGGATGAAAAGAATTCTCTAAGGGATGAAGACCCACAAAGGGCAACAAAGATCCCAAGCATGACAAAAAAGTGTTTGAAGGGGATGATCCTAGCCAAGCACCGAGTGGTCACAATATAACTTCCTCATTCCCACCAACCCACTTGGCACCCTAGCATCATATACTTGTCCACTTTTGTTATGTCATTGTGTTTGAGCATGTAGGTGATATTAGAGTGATAGTTTAAAAAGTATCTATAAAGCACAATAATTTATTCCTTCAAAATCAAGGTTTTCTCCTCTCTAATGAAGAAGACAAAAAAGGTGCTAGTTATTGCAAAGACCTCCAACCCTAAAAGTTGATTAATTGTGTGAGAAAAGAATAGGGAATATGATAAATCCCAATAGCCCCGCATGCAAAAAACACCTCTCCAAATATATAGCAAAAAAAACTTAATCTGCCTACATGACATTAATCGATAGAGGGCTTCGATAAGACACGTCTCTCCAAATATGTAGAGAAGGAAACCTAATATCTCAGCAAAACCTTAATATGTAGAGAGAAAAACCTAATCTATGTGCGGGCTAATGCTAGATCCAATGAGAGAAACAAAGAGAGAAGTTGTTGTTTGGTGGTAGATCACGTACTTACAAACCCTCTTTGCTAGCATCGGTTACACAAGGAAGAGAGAGGTGCACAATGACGTGGCCTTTCAAACAACTTTAAAGAGAATGACGACGATGAATAAGTTGACCAAGTAAAAGACTAGAGAATCAAGCTTTTTCATTCCAAAACATTTCACTATCCTATATTACAAGTTCGGCCTCCTCAACCTTATTTAAGTCCTTGGCTATGTAGACAAGCTTACGATCGTCTCGTGGTTCAGCCAAGTCTACTTCCTTAACCTCTACAGGCCCATCATAGACTCTTCCACTCTCACTTATGGGGTTACGTTTTGCAATATCAAATATTAATTTGCATTTCCCTATGGTGTATGACTTTTATTGCTCACGTGCTAGGTGCGAATCAGGCTCATATTTGTTTCCTTCATCAGTTTTGCAGTCTTAGCCTCTCATTCCTTCTATGCGAGTTGATGATTTTGTTTCCTCCTGGCTAAGTGACTCAATTTTGGTTCATCGTAGACTTTCATTTTAGCTATATCAACTGGGGGTGGCCCAAAATAATTGAAATTTTGCAACTCCTCCCCCCTATTGTGTATAAAGTTTTGATGTAACTAGAGCCATTGGGCGATAGTTATACTCTCTTGCAACCTTCTATGATGAGTGGCTGCATAGCATTTACGTCTCTATCATTTTTGGAGATGTTGCTTGGTGTTTTGAAGAACTTTATCCCTTTCTTTAGATTAGAAATACGTATCAGATTCAGAGCTACTCCCTGTAGATTCTTTTGATGTTGTCGGCTCTATTTTACTTGAGGAGTTGGTATCAATTTCGATCTCTATTTCAAACTCCTCATTATCACCATTGGTTCTTGTGTCCAAGTCATCCCATGTGGACTCAAGTTTACTATAACCATTCCCCTTGGCATCAAAAGGTAAAGCATGAATCATTCGTAATGGCACTCCTCCTTCCTTCCAGAGTAATCAAGTTTCTTTCTGCCAAAATCAAGAAAATCCCAGAGGTAGACCCTCTAACCAACCCGTAGTCTCAATCCAAAGAAATGCAAGACCTCCACCTTAGAATAGGGGAAGGCAAAGAGAGATCTTTCGAAATCGGTCGTCCACTTCCAAGGCAGTAACGCTGGAAGTAATTGAAGAAGAAGAAGAAGATGAAAGAGATCATACTCCACCTGCGAGATGAGGACATCTCCTGTTTTTCAAGTGGGAGAGAATGTAAGATTCCTCCCCGGCCCCTCAAGATGTCCAGTTTCTTCCCTTGCAATCAATCCCTTTTTCAGAATAATAAAAGATCTTGTTTCTACCTGTTTTGGCCTAGAGAGAGAAAATATTCTAGAGAGTGGAAAAATATCCCTTCTTATTAAACTAAATTCCCCCGAAACAGAAGTTTAAAAAGAATTTCCTAAGGTGCATTAGAAATAAATTATAATCTGCTCAAAAGGCCTTAGCCTAAGGGTCCAGATTTTCTGAAAATTTTAGATTAAGGTTCTGAGGGACCAATAAGATTAATCTAAATTTAGGGAGGAGATAAATTGAAGAAATAAAGAAAAACACCGGGCCAAAAATGAGTAAATACTCACATAAGATGAAGAGTGGACTAGGGACCAAGAAAAATAGTTTAAAAACCGATTTTTGACACCTCAAAATGGGGATTCCCCCTCATGAAGGAGGCACCTTTTTTCTCATCATTGCTTTTCATTTTTAAATCAATAAAATGAGATATTTCATCTCTCCTCTCTCCTAATTCAAGTCTAGTTCCAAAAAGTAAGCTGAACTGACCCAAAAATGGTAAAAAATTGACCAAACTGATTTGGAAAATTCTAGAATCAATTTGCTTGGTTTGAGGCTCACTTTTTCCTATAAATAGAAGCCTCCTCCTTTCTAAAAGCTTAATAGTGTTTATGCAGTGTTACTCTACTCCTCCCCGTAGCCAAAAACATTAAATTCACTTGTTTTTGACTAATTCCTCTACAAAGAATTGGTGGCCACTCTTGATCCAAACAAGAGTAGAACCCTCAATCCCTCAAGCCAAAGGAAAGCTCACAAAACCCCATGTAAGTTATTAATTATACTTTTTTTTCATTCTAATCTATGGTTTTCTGAATTCTTTGCTTTTTAATGTGATTATAAATTATAAGCCTTGATGAAAAGGCTTCCCCCTTCTCTTCATTAAGAATTTCAGCCTTTCTTTATCCTAGAATGAGTAACAAATAAATTGAGTTAAACTTTTCCTATTGATTACTCTTTAGAAGTGAAAATTAATTAGATTAGAGTGCTTTATTTCATCTTGGGATAAATTTTAAAGTAAATTTAGAATGTAAAAATTGAGAAATGGTCAGCCATACAAAGGAGGTTATGGCAAAATTTTCTTAAATTTGTGGAAATAAGTTTTATCTTTATGTTATTCTTAAAGAATAATCCCCACCGTTTGTGCATTCTAAAAGAAATTCTTTTTATTTTAAAAGTGTTATTCCTATTTTATGCATATATAGATGCATAAAAGGATTTTCTTTTATATAAAAGTGTTATTCTCATTGTATTTAAATTCTATGCATGGAAAGATGTATAAAAGATTTATTTTTAATTCAAAAGTGTTATTCTCATTGAATTTTAATTTTATGCATAGAAAGATGCATATTGGATATTTATTATTATAAAAGTGTTATTTTCATTAGATTCAATTTCTATGCATAGAAAGATGCATATTGGAAATTTTTTTATTATAAAAGTGTTATTTTCATTACACTCGGTTTGTAAAGAGAAAATTCAAAAAATCTATCGAAGTCAAAATATTCAGATAAATGATTAATTTATTTCTCATCAAAATTCGTGATGATTAATTTAGAAATCAGTTAAGTGAATATTTAATGAATGAAATTCAGTAAATTAGTAATTGAAATATCACCCCCTTTTCGAGCAAGATAATTCAAGAGGAAAAAGAGATATGAGGTAAATAGAAGTGATGAGATGTGTGATGTGAATCAGATAGATGTGAATGAAGGGATGAATAGTTGTGATGTGAATAGAGTTGATGAGATGTGAGGTAAATAGATGTGATGAGATGTGTGATGTGAATCAGATAGATGTGAATGAAGGGATGAAGAGTTGTGATGCGAATAGAGGTGATGAGATGTGAGGTATATAGATGTGTGATGTGAATTAGATAGATGTGAATGAAGGGATGAACAGTTGTGATGTGAATAGAGGTGATGAGATGTGAGGTAAATAGATGTGATGAGATGTGTGATGTGAATCAAATAGATGTGAATGAAGGGATGGATAGATGTGATGAGAATAGAGGTGATGAGATGTGATGAGATGTGAGGTGAATAGATGTGATGAGATGTGTGATGTGAATCAGATAGATGTGCATGAATGGATGGATGGATGTGATGTGAATAGGGGTGAAGAGATGTGAGGTGAATAGATGTTATGAGATGTGATGTCATGTGAATCAGGATGTAAATGAATGATATGGGATGTGGTGGATGTATGTGAAAGAATGGATGTGAATGTATGTAAAAGAATGTGATGTGGATGTGTATACGAGGAATGTGATGTGATGAAAAATGATGTGATGTGACATGAATATATGTGGATGTGAAGTAATAGATATGAATGTATGAATAGATGTGGGTAGTCGTACAGGTGAACGATTGGATGGATGTGTATGAATGAGATATAGTGTGGAGAGAAGTGATGTGATATAATGTATGTGATGGGATGGTTATGAGAATGTATGTGGTGGTATGAATGAACGAATGTGATGGATATGAATGAATGAGATGTGATGGGTGTAAATGGATGTGATGTAATTGAATGTGATGGACGAGAATTGTTGTGGTGTCATGTGAATTGTGATGTGAATGATTATGATGTGATGAGAAAGGGAATACAGATGAAAGAAATGAGGAATGATGCGGAAACAATGTGGAAAGACGAGAGTTCATTATGGAAATTGTTTTTATGACATGTTTTTAAATGATTGTTTTATGTCAAGAATGCTGGGGAAGCATTGACCGTCTTGTGATTGAGGTTGTGGAGACCTAATCTGATAAAGTTGCAACAGCTGTGACGGAGAGTCAATGGAGGACGTCTCGCATAGCAAATTCGGCCGAGGTCTTGACCAGCCTCGGTTCGATTAAAATGGTGAGCTTCCGGTTCGGTGGATGAGGGACCAAGGAAGCGGCCTATGAGTGAAGCACTAGGTCACCTGCGAAGGATCCTAGAGGGTGCGAGACGATACCCATGCGTGCGTCGAGAAAGATATTGGAACTAGGAGTAAGAGTTGTTTTTTGAATTCGTGCATGGGTCTGGTTGATTGACCTTGCTGGTCCTCAACGGTGGATGAGTCCATGGCTCTTTTATATGGATCCGTTGGTTGATCTTATTGATCTTCAACGAAGATTCTATTTTGATATGTGAATATATTGTCGAGTACTATGAGCTAGGAACCATCGAAAAAGGCCCCTAAGTGGACAGGTGGTGAGCGTTCTGGTTGCTAATGATGCCATAGGTACACCGATGAAAGAATATTTGGAAATAAGGATTCAACCAAAAATTTTGAGGATTATGATCAGTGACACTAGGATTTCATTAAATGATTGTTTTAAAGACATCTGAATCTATGAAAAAGGCAATTTCATATTGGGTGTGTAAGTGGTGTGACTAGTTTTTAAGTTTGCATGAGTATCCGGCTAGGGGACGTGGGAACTCTTTTCCCTGGTACCCGGGACAAACCTTACCAAATTCCTAATTGGATCCCATCACTACAGTGGTTGGCTAACCCATGGGATTGGATGGGGTTAGGCTGGACTGATGGATCCCTAATTTGAGACTCAATTCTGTTATGGTACGATAGATGAAGTAAATCCCGGACAAAAATTATTCTATGGAAAAGAATCAACGACTGTGCCTCTCAATGAGGAAAAAAGCGTTGGTCTCTATGATCCAAGTGCAATCTTTTCCTTGATCTGACTATGGGACTTATAGGTTCGGTCAGATCAGTTTAGTGACTTAAGACTTTTGAATACGTTAGAGAAAAATTATCCTGGTGGAATCGCCCGTACTTTCCGGGCAAGGCAAGTTTTTCCGGGTTTGGTTTTGGAAGAACCGATGGATTAGTCTCTTGTCCAGATATCCATGGGCGAGGCCCCGAGTGTGGGACCCTACCCTGTGCAAGAAGTGCTACTTCCGCTGCTAGCACCCCTGAATTCATTGCGCGGTGGGGACAGGGATCTTACAGCTGGTATCAGAGCCAAATTGGCTAAAGTGGATCAACTGATGAGCCAAAAATGTCAAAAATTGATGAAGTAGCAATAAAAGGTTGAAATTGTGTGATAAATTTATACAAATTGTTATTCAAAACTTAAATTCATAAATTGGTAATTGGCTCTTCAGATGGAAGTACCGCAATTATATGGAATCCTTGACTTGCTTGAGGCCTAGACATGATGGTATTTACCTTATAATTCAAGGACCGTGACTACCCGTATATATCGAGAGTATAACTGTAGCTCTTTACTGGCAGTATACACGAGTAAATCTAAGATCTTGAAATTATAAGCATAAATGCTATCCAGATGATGAATTCGAATGTGGTTGATATAATTTCAAAATTCTTGTTGAGAACTGATGAGTTAATTTGGATTCTGATTGAAAAATGATGATTCCTGAATTTTGGTAGAAATGTTATAAGCTGAGCAAAAACCTCAATGAGGATGAATGGGAAGAGTCCCTGTGATGATGTTCATAACTGGAATGACGTTAATGACTTCAGCAAATCACTATGAGATTAGTGGATTGTGCTGACAAATTGCTACTGTTAACACTTGACCCAGTGGATCAAGTTAAGGGATGACAAATTAAAAATCTGTATAATTGAAATTCCCATCGAGGACTGTTCAGATGAAAATTTTTGCTCTAATGGACCGTTATTGTGTTAAAGATATGAATGAGATATTCTGAATGAATTGTTATCTGATAATGAGTTCTATATGAATATCTTTATCCCATGATTCTGTGATGAGGAACTGACCAATCTAAAGAACCCCAGAATCAGTTGAATCTAAAATCGGATTTGAATCATAAATAAAGGGACTTAACAAGAATTTTCATATTGATAGGAGTATGGATCGAGGTCGACATGGTAGAAATGGTAACCCCCAACTCGATGAGGAAGAGCTCAACTTGGATGTTCGTAAAACTCTTCATAGATCATAGCCTAGACCTTTCAAGGGTGAAGGGGAAAACTTGGGTGAGGCTGTGGAAAAGTGAATTGAAGCAATGGAAGAGTACTTCGATGTCACCGGGTACAATGAGAAGAGCAAAATGGCTCTTGCAAGATTGAAGATAGTAGAAACAGCCAGAGTGGCATGGAGAAACCATTGCGAGACAAACCCTCTGGAGCAGAATACTCAGACATGGAATGATCTCAAAATTTACCTAAGGACAAGGTTCTGTGGAAACAAAGATGAACGAATTCTTAGAGTTAACCCAGGGGAGCAGAACTATTGAATTATATCACCAAGCGTTCGCTCTCCTCCTCAAATTCTCACCACCACTGGATGAAGAACAACTGATGGCCAGGTTCATTCGGGGACTGAATGAACCTTTGCATATCCTGGTGAAGAATGCCAAGCCAGTTTCCATGGCTGAAGCAGTGCGGATGGCGAGGGATTTCACCAAGGCCTTTAATGTCAAAGTCCCGCTGAAGCCAGCACCATCACCTTTCAAAAGGTTTTTAATTCCAGAAGGTGATTCCAACCTTCCATCGCCTAAAAGATATCAGGGTCAAGCCCAGGATATGGGAAGTTCCAGAATGGAAGAAATGTCCTTTTCCTGAAACTCAATCCCCTGGAATTCAATTTCAGAAGTTCCACCCTTGAACAAGGGAGTGAAATGCTATAACTGTCAAGGATTTGGACATCACAGTATGGATTGCCCAACACCTTTTGGATCAAGGTTTTTGGGGCAGGGAAATCAAGGATCAAGATTCCAGACTCAAGCTCCTTCCTTCTAGAGTAATTAGGTTTCTTTCGGCCAAAATCAAGAAAATCCCAGAGGTAGACCCTCTAACCAACCCGCAGTCTCAATCCAAAGTAATGCAAGACCTCTGCCTCAGAATAGGGGAAGGCAAAGAGAGATATTTCCAAATCGGTCGTCCACTTCCAAGGCAGTAATGCTGGAAGTAATTGAAGAAGACGAAGAAGATGAAAGAGATCATACTCCACCTGCGAGATGAGGACATCTCGTGTTTTTCAAGTGGGAGAGAATGTAAGATTCCTCCCCAGCCCCTCAAGATGTCCAGTTTCTTCCCCTGTAATCAATCCCCTTTTCAAAATAAAAAAAGATCTTGTTTCTACCTGTTTTGGCCTAGAGAGAAAATGTTCTAGAGAGAGAGAACTTAGTTTTAAGATATCTTTGGATGGAAAAATATCCCTTCTTTTTTAAACTAAATTCCCCCAAAACAGAAGTTTAAAAAGAATTTTCTAAGGTGCATTAGAAATAAATTATAATCTGCTCAAAAGGCCTTAGCCTAAGGGTCTAGATTTTCTAAGGTGCATTAGAAATAAATTATAATCTGCTCAAAAGGCCTTAGCCTAAGGGTCTAGATTTTTTAAAAATTTTAGATTAAGGTTCTGAGGGACCAATAAGATTAATCCAAATGTAGGGAGGAGATAAATTGAAGAAATAAAGAAAAACCCCCCAAAAAAAAGTAAATACTCACATAAGATGAAGAGTGGACTAAGGACCAAGGAAAATAGTTAAAAAACTGATTTTTGGCACCTCAAAATGGGGATTCCCCCTCATGAAAGAGGTGCCTTTTTTCTCATCATTGCTTTCCATTTTAAATCAATAAAATGAGATATTTCATCTCTCCTCTCTCCTAATTCAAGTCTAGTTCCAAAAAGTAAGCTGAACTGACCCAAAAATGGTCAAAAATTGACCAAACTGATCTGGAAAAATCTAGAATCAGTTTGCTTGGTTTGAGGCTCACTTTTTCGTATAAATAGAAGCCTCCCCCTTTGTAAAAGCTTAATAATGTTTATGCATTGTTACTCTACTCCTCCTCCCCAGAGCCAAAAACATTGAATTCACTTGATAATTCATTTGTGTTTGACTAATTCCTCTACAAAGAATTGGTGGCCACTCTTGATCCAAACAAGAGTAGAACCCTCAATCCCTCAAGCCAAAGGAAAGCTCACAAAACCCCATGTAAGTTATTAATTATACTTTTTTTAATTCTAATCTATGGTTTTTTGAATTCTTTGCTTTTTTAATGTGATTATGGATTATAAGCCTCGATGAAAAGGCTTCCCTTCTCTTCATTAAGAATTTCAGCCTTTCTTCATTCTAAAATGAGTAACAAATAAATTGAGTTAAACTTTTCCTATTGATTACTCTTTAGAAGTGAAAATTGATTAGATTAGAGTGCTTTATTTCATCTTGGGATAAATTTTAAAGTAAATTTAGAATGTAAAAATTGAGAAATGGTCAGCCATACAAAGGAGGTTATGGCAAAATTTTCTTAAATTTTGTGGAAATAAGTTTTATCTTTATGTTATTCTAAAAGAATAATCCCCACCGTTTGTGCATTCTAAAAGAATTTTTTTTTATTTTAAAAGTGTTATTCCTATTTGATGCATATATAGATGCATAAAAGGATTTTCTTTTATATAAAAGTGTTATTCTCATTGTATTTAAATTCTATGCATGAAAAGATGCATAAAAGATTTATTTTTAATTCAGAAGTGTTATTCTCATTGGATTTTAATTTTATGCATAGAAAGATGCATAGTGGATATTTTTTTATTATAAAAGTGTTATTTTCATTAGATTTAATTTCTATGCATAGAAAGATGCATATTGGAAATTTTTTTATTATAAAAGTGTTATTTTCATCATATTCAATTTCTATGCATGGAAAGATGCATATTGGATATTTTTTATTATAAAAGTGTTATTTTCATTAGATTCAATTTCTATGCATAGAAAGATGCATATTGGAAATTTTTTTATTATAAAAGTATTATTTTCATCAGATTCAATTTCTATGCATGGAAAGATGCATAATAGAAATATTTTTATTATAAAAGTGTTATTTTCATTAGATTCAATTTCTATGCATAGAAAGATGCATATTGAAAATTTTGTTATTATAAAAGTGTTAACTTTGGATTGAGACTGCGGGTTGGTTAGAGGATCTACCTCTGGGATTTTTTTTTATTTTGGCGGAAAGAAACCTAATTACTCTTGAGAAGGAAGGAGCTCGAGTCTGGAATCTTGATCCTTGATTTCCCTGCCCTAAAAACCTTGATCCAAAAGGTGTTGGGCAATCCATACTGTGATGTCCAAATCCTTGACAGTTATAGCATTTCACTCTTTGTTCAAGGGTGAAACTTCTGAAATTGAATTGAGTGTTAACCCATGGCGGACATTGCGACATACTATATTTTACGTCATTAATTTAAATATTCTGAGTCATGGGCCGGGCTTGTCGGCACCATATGTTAAGGATGAAGGGATTGGGTGATCGCCGATGAGAGGCGCACCTTGGATATCAGTAGGATAAGGGTTAGGGTCGGCCGGCCATGTATGGGCGCCCAAGTGTGAACGGCCAAGTCACCTATATGAGTCAAATGTAACCCTAAAATCCTCATTCTCATGTGTTGTGAATACAAGAGTGCTCTTGCCTTATCTCTTTGGTTTCCTTCTCCTGCGTTTGTGAGAGAGAGAGAGAGAGTGAGTGAGAGAGCGATCGAGCACTGTGTAGCGGCACGGCGGCGGCGGAGAGGCGGTAGAGCGGCGACGGCGGCTCCTCCTTCACGGCTGCGACGCGGGAATCCTTCAAGGCGGCAGTTAAGCGGTGAGTGACACACCTTTTGCATTCTGTTTTGAGCTTGCCTTCCTGGTTGTATGCTTGCAGCCATTCGTGGCTCGCATACGGTGTCCGGCAAGTCCCCAGCTACGACTTGTGCGGCAAAAGCGCACATTTTTGGCGCCGCTGCCGGGGAGTTGCCCTGCACCAAGCTCCAGTTTGCAGCTCGGCTACTGCGTGAAGTTTAATCTACACTGTAGGAAAGGCGTCTGTGTTGCTGTTGAGGTGTTTCTGTGGTTTTCAATCTCTGTTTCTGCAATTTGTCTTCTGTATTCCTGTTTCTTTGTTATATTTTCGCTCCGCGTGTGGGCGTACGTTCTGTTATCTGGTTTCTGCGTGTGAGAGGGATTTCTGAATCCCCAGATCTGTGCTGTGTGTGCGAACTGCGCCGCGGCCAAGGTTGAACCGTAAGGAAACCCTAGAAAACTTATCCCACAAAAAAAACAGAAAATAAAAAATAAGAAAATTATAAAAAAGAAAAAAGAAAAAATTAAATTTTATTTTCAAAGAAAGAACCAAACGTGTGGAGAGGAAAGCTTTTCTAATTGGAGAAAAATTTTTTGAAAAGAAAGAACCCCAATTGACCCACGACCCACGACCCACGACCACGGCCACGGCCCCGGCCTCGGTCTCGGTCTCGGTCTTTTGATATATATATATAGGAGAGTGAGCCTCCATAGCTTTCTCTCAAGTGAGAGCTTATGGGAAGTCGTGCCCTATATGTAGCCCACTCCCCAAGGAGTAAAGTGAGCATGTGGGATAAAGCCCTCACCCTTTCCTCCACAAGCAAATAGGCTTTTGCCCTTTCCCCCCAAAGGAAACGGACTATTTTGAGGATTACAGGAGCTCTAGATAGGCGAACACGGTGCTGTAAAGCACACTAGGATCCTTTGAACGATACGCTCGTTTCGAGCTATCATACGCCCTAGTCCAAGTTCGACTGTAAGTAAGGGGGTCAAAAACGGGTTAAAAACAACACAAAAACAAGTAAAAACGGGGTGCAAAACACCTAAGAAACCACTTGTGTGAGTTTCAAGGGTAGTTACAACGCACGTAGGGTACCCACGTCACATGCATCTACGTTCTGGTCGGGTGCTAGAGCCTGAACCACTAGAAAGTGTTTCAGTTTACGCAGGCTCACACCATCCCTCCACGTTGGCATCTTAGCCTTCGGCTGGAACCCAAGGGAGTGCAACCCAAGATCCACGAATAGTGGATAGTGACTCGTCCTCTGACTCAGAAGCCATGGAAGGGCACCCTACCAAGAACCCTGAGGAGACAAGCCAAAACATGCCAGTGTGGGTCCCACAGCCCGGATCTAGCATGTTTAGTCGTTTAATAGAGACCTTTAGTAGAGCTACACGCTCTGAGCATGCGACAAGCGAAGTAAATGAGGAAGGAGGGGTAGTAGATTCGCCATTCACATCTTATGTGGACCCTACCCTCCCAAAGAGTGTCCATGTGGATATTCTACCCACTTCGTTTAATGAGGGCCCTACTGAGCTACCACATTCCGATGCTCTTCCTAAAGTAGAGGTCCCTAGAAGCCAATCCATAAGAAGTGACATTGCGTCCACTTCAAGAGAACCGTTTGGCACACCAAGTCTAGATGGGATATTTCTCAATGAAAATTGGGAATATGATCTACACACAGAGACTCTAACGGACCTATACACGGGTTACACATACCATGTAGGTTGGTTAGAAGTCCTACGATCTACATCTAGCGCCACTAATCTAGAGGAGCAACAACACATGATATGTGAGGTGATTCATAGAATTATCCAAATTGAGAGGCAAAATAGGGGAGTGGACCTAGTTTCCACTGGCCCTATGAGGTTTTTGGATACGGGCAAGGCCAAACAACCAACCCTATCACAATTGGAGACTCCCTCGGTGAGTCCCATAGACCCTTCATATGTTGTTTCGCCTGGAGTCTCAATGCAGGTTGAGCCCACGAGTAGTAACTTTAGCTTTCCAACCTTGGCTCAACTTTCCATTAGGGAATCCGCAATGCCTACCCCAATGATGAGCATGACAGAAAGTGCACCTGTTACCACTGTAGTTAGTACGACACCACTACCTAGTGGAACAGTACCTACAACAGTGCATGGTAGTGCCTATCGGCCTTATGTACCTATTGCTACTCATGCCCATGTAGCTCCTACACCTCCTAGTATGCCAATGGCGTATGCTCCACGACCGCCTTATCACCACCCTTATCCAAGAGGAGCTAGGCCTAGCCACATATCATATCCTACGTCATTTGCCAACCTACTCAGACCAACGCCAACTCCTATCAGCCAGGCTATCCCAGAAGTGCCTCCACCAACTATGCCTGCTCACTTAGGTGATCTCGCAGCATTTGCTCAGACGATCGGACGATCCATTGCGGAAAACATGCGGGGCATGCCTGAGAGAGAACCTAGAAGCAAGGCAGTACAAGTGGCTAAGCTCACTCAAAACTTCAGTGGTAACGAGGATGTTAGGAAGCACATTGAAGTCTTTGAACACGTGTGTGATTCCTTGGAAGAGCACAATGAGCTGCACAAGTGTAAAGCCTTAGGCTTAACCTTGAGTGGGAAGGCCGGAGATTGGTATCGAACCTTAAGGGTTGAAGAGCGCACTCACTACCCCACTCTCAAGAGATTGTTCTTGAAAGAATACATACGCGAGGGTGTGCTTTGGGGGGTAGCATCTCAACTCCAAAAAGCTGAACGCGAGGAAGGGGAGTCAGTGAGAGACTTTATAAGTCGATTGAAACATCTAAATTCTCGCTGCACTCCCGATGAACGCTTCAATAACAACCAACTCCTCGATAGATTCATCCGAGGATTGCGCCACGAGGACATTTACAATGGCCTAGTCATTAGAGGTCTTACAACGTGGGAAGCAGTCACTGCCAATGCAATCCAGTTAGAAGACAACTTGATGATTGCAGGTAAAAAGGTGTCTTCAGAAACAAAATCCGTTAGTTCGCAAGTATCTGGGCACGAGCCAATGACGGTAAAACCAATTGCCAAGGAGCCCAAGATATCTGAAATGTCGGTGACCGACCTTACTAAGGCTCTCCAAGAATACTTTAGGGGTAATCGAGCTCCTCAGAATAGCCATATGTACCCAAGGAGAGAGCAACAATGGTGTTCGGTGTGCTTAGGACCACATAGCACGAGTGAATGTCCCACATTCAGAGTCAAATTCAATGGGAATTGCAATGCATGTGGTAAGTATGGCCATCAATCTAAAGATTGCCTAACACTTAAGCGAATGTTGGCAAACCAGGCACCACTAGCTTGGTCAAACACACCTCAAGTACCCGCGCTAATGCCTGCACAACCTATCGAGCAACCATCACAGCACATAGTTCCAAGGAATCCGAATGTAGTCTAGTCTGTGCCATTACCACCGCCAGTGCTAGGACCACAACCTCCACATCCAAGGATTACCCCTGTAAACCAGATGGGTTGTGAGTCACATAGTGCATGTGGGGATTATGAAGAGGAGATAGACCCCACTGCTCCATACGGGATTGATACGTTTGAAATGATTCCCCAGTACTACATGGAGGATCATTTCGGGCAAGTCAAGCCTGTATATCAAGCGGCTGCTCTTGCCACAAGAGGGCAAAACCTTAATACCATGGCGAGGAGACCACCTCTTCAATGTTACGAGTGTGGTGGACCGCATCGTGTAGCGGAGTGCCCTAATAGGTTACAAAAGATCGCTACTCAGATGCAACCAAATCAAGGGAGCACATCGGGAATGCCGGTACTTACATGTAATCGTTGTGGCATAGATCATTTGATCGCTCAATGTCCACATAATCCTAATGCACCCAAGATTACGCCATTGAATTTGGTTGAGGTCACCAACCAAGCACGAAGAACCACACCCGTTGTACCCGCGAATGTAGTTACACGGTCAATGCTTCAAAATCAAAACTACATTCTTGAAGAAAGGGATACTGCATCAATCGCTCAGGCAAAGAAAAAGAAAACACGGCGGAAGAGATCGCTTAATGCCACGAGCTCCAAGCCTAGTTCAAAGACTAACATAGGGACAGGAGACGACCCCGTGTATATGAATGATCCTGAAGATGATTCCGATTCAATAGAAACCATGGGGACCAAAGCCACTACCTTAAGGGAGGAACCCACTCGGGAGCTCAATGAAGGAGAATCAAGCAAGTACAAAAATAAGGGGAAACGGAAGGAAACTTCCTCGGCCCCACAACCAAGTCAGTTAATGCCCCCTCGACCACCCAAACTGACTGAGACTCCCCAAGACAAGCCACGTGGGCCAAAAACCCTCAAGAAAAAGATTGGAACTTACCCAAACCCAGTTGAGGAGATTGAACAAGTGCAACACTTAAGGGGTTTGGTGGAAGAAACACAAAGAGAACTGGAGCCAAACCCGAGAAAAATCAAAATTCCAGACACAGTGTTTCCTACGCAAGTTCAGCCTCACCGGAACCATAAACCGTTAGCTATACCTAGTATCATTCGGGAAGAAAGTGAGGATAGGACATCTGGAAGTGGGCAAACACCCTTCTTGCTGGAAAGAATGTTTAGTGAGGGAATGCCTGACCCCATCGAAGAGGAAGTGATTCCATCTTCACCAGTCCCTAGTCAAGGGGCGATGTCTCGAAAAGTACCGTTGAATGTGTCTAAGCTAATGGATTTCATGTCCTCTGAGATCAGAACCACGATCATATCCAAATTATACGGAGATCCTGAGCTATTCTTAGCTCTTCGGGCATTTCTCAATGGAGAACTAAAGGCGGGGCTACCACAATTTGCAAATATGGATAGACCCGACACGCTTCAAGATGAAGGGGAGCATTGGGATCTACAACCCAACTTTGATGAAGATTCGGTCGTGGAAATACCTGTGAACAAGTTGGGACAGTACTTTGAAGGTGACGAATCTAATGCCACCCTCCCCATTACTACCAAGGGATTAACTCTAAAGGGAATCCTTGATGGTGGTGCTGGAGTGAGCATTGTGACTAAAAACTGTTGGGAATCCATGGGGAGACCTCACCTCGAAGTCACAAACATAGTGGTTAAGATGGCAAACGGAACCATAGCTAAACCTATTGGAATGTTAAGGGACCTTAAGATCAAGGTCCTGGGGTACAAGGTAAAACATACCTTCATTGTAATGGATTTCTCCAAGCATCCTATGTCATATCAAATGATCTTAGGACGTCCTTTCATGAGGGAAGCACAAATGGTGCATGACTGGTTGAAAAACCATGTCTACCTACAATTCCAGGACTCTGTCATTCGAGTTGATCTTGAGAATGGTCGTGCACATCCTTTAGGAAGCAAGGTTATCATTGATAATCGATCGGATACCACTATTCACTCCGCCCCATTAAGGTATTGCTATACATGCAAAAAAGAGACTGATGATGGGAAAGATTCTCCTTATATGGATGTCCTACCGGGTATGACTGAGTCGGATAACATGGATTGGGTACACCTAGCGGCAACCATAGACACATGGGGAAATAGAGGCACAAGTTGGGTAACACCTGAGGGGCAAGATATGCCACCGTTAGTGCCAATAAACATGATAGGTGTTATGCACTTGACTCCTGATGGCGAGAACCTGGCAAACTCCACCGACACTGAAAGTAGCGAAGACTCTGACCAATGCAACTCTGAGTATGAATCTCAAGAAGAAACTGACCCTGAGCCTGATGGAGAAAATGAATCAAATATTCACCCAAATGTAGAAGCAAGGTGCTCAAGGCCTAGGACAGTGGCCTCCTGCAGTTCATCCGAAAGTGAAGATCGACCAAGTGAGTCCGAATCGGATAGAAACAAAAATCAAAAACTTGGTAAGAAGAAAACGAGACATAAGCGCCAACGCTATCGAGCTAATGTACGAACTGCAATAAACAAGGAAAGATCCACTGCAGAATGGCTTAGTTATGTAGGAGCCATTGATGCTCATCGGAAGATAGCGGATAATTGGGGACAATACCTCCAAAGCGTCATGTGGTGTATTCCGCAACCTCATGACGTCGCCCAATTAGAAATCGAAGAGAAGCCAAAACTAAGTCGTACTGCAAGAAGGCGGCAAAACCAAGAGTTGGCTCAACAACAAAAGGAAGCGGAATTGAAAGAAAAAAGTTTGGCACAACAAGAACCAGTAGACTTACACCCCGCACCCGAGCATTTCAAATCATTCACCACAGGGGAACGTAAAGTGGTCTACACAAAAGCCCAACGAACGCCTACCAATGGGAGTAGCGGTGTCTACGATGGCCCTGCGGTAGTTAAGGAGATAGACTTAGCAGATCCGGGTGAGGAGTCTAAACCAGTTTATATTGCTCAAGACCTCACCAAGGCGGAAGAAGCTGCACTTACGAAGCTTCTTAAAGAATTCAAGGACATATTTGCTTGGACATATCATGATATGAAGGGTGTTCCACCCTCGGTGGTGCAACACACGATTCCAATGATTAGCACTGCTAAACCAGTCCAGCAACGTCCCTACCCAATGAATCCTAAGTACGCAAAGATTGTACAAGAGAAAATTGAAAAGCTGGTAAAATGTGGATTCATATATCCTATTGAGCACTCAGAATGGGTTTCTCCGATAGTCATCGTGCCAAAGAAGAATGGGAAACTCAGAGTGTGTGTTGATCTCAAAAAGGTTAATGCAGCCACCAGAAGGGATCATTACCCCTTGCCATATTCTGAACATGTTCTTGAGAGAGTGGCAGGCAAGGAGGCATATAGCTTTTTAGATGGGTACTCGGGTTACAATCAGATCACAATTGCAGTCGAGGACCAAGCTAAAACAGCATTTATCACGGAGTTTGGAGTGTTTGCCTTTCGCGTCATGGCTTTTGGCTTGACCAATGCACCTGCAACATTCCAACGATTGATAAACACGGCCTTTAAGGAATATCTAAGGGACTTCTGTGAAGCTTTCTTAGATGATCTTTGTGTTCATTCCTCTTGGGACGAGCACTTGATGTGTTTACGAAAAATATTTGAAAGGTGTAGATTATATCGCATCTCATTGAATCCTTTTAAATGCCAATTCTGGGTTAAACACGGAGTTATCTTAGGGCATATAGTGTCCAAAAATGGGATTTCCACTGACGAGAGTAAAATCAAGGTCATTTTGGAATTACCCCCACCCACCAACTACAAGGGAGTCCAACGCTTTATGGGCCACGTTGGTTATTATCGAAGATTTATTCTCTTCTTCGCCGAGATAGCTCGACCATTGTATAAGCTTCTCATCGAGTTTATTTGGACCGAAGAATGTGACCGTGCCTATGAGCTATTAAAGAAGGCCTTGGCGAGTGCTCCAATCTTGAGAATGCCTAACTGGGATTTACTCTTCCATGTGCATATTGATGCATCAAACTTTGCTATTGGGTGTGTGTTAACTCAACCTGGAGAACATAAGCTAGACTACCCCATTAGCTTTGCCAGTCGCCAGTTGAACGATGCTGAGATGAACTACACCACTACGGAGCGAGAAGGGTTGGCAATGATATATGCAGTAAGGAAATTTCGTTATTACCTCCTTGCCACCAAGTTTGTTTTCTATGTGGATCATCAAGCATTGTTGTATCTGGTAAACAAACCATGCTCCACAGGAAGAATCACACGATGGCTATTGATTCTTCTTGAGTTTGATTTCACTGTTGTTGTGAGACCTGGCAAAAAACATATTATGGCTGATCATTTGTCTCGCATACCTAATGGTGAAGCTCCTACGGGAGTTGATGATGACTTACCTGACACTTCCCTGTTCATGGTGGAGACAATGCCTGAATGGAGTGAGAAAATTGTTAACTTTTTGGTTAATGGCTTTCCACCCAAGGAGCTTCGTAAAGATCTAGCTCGGAAGCTGATCAAAGAATGCGAACCCTATTGCCTGATAGCCGGGACTCTTTATAAAAGAGGAAAGGATGACGTTCTTAGGCGTTATACCCGAGAGGATGAGTATCTATACATTTTGCAAGAGGCACATATGGGCGTAGCCGGTGGTCACTTCTCAGGAGACTTAACTGCACGAAAGATCTTACAATCAGGGTATTGGTGGCCCACTATGTTCCAAGATGCATCACTCTTTGTGAAGGGTTGCGATGAATGCCAATGATATAAGAAACCCCAGAGGAAAGATCAGATGCCCCTACATCCAATCAAAGTAAACCAACCATTTGAAAAGTGGGGTTTAGACTTTGTAGGTCCAATTAGCCCAGCGGCCCGAAACACACAATCTCGCTATATTATTGTGGCCACTGACTATATGACCAAATGGGCTGAAGTGAAAGCGACACGTAAGGCAGATGCGAGGACAACAGCCAAGTTCCTCTTTGAAAATATAATCACACGCTTCGGTTGTCCTTTTGAACTTGTGAGCGACAATGGAACGCATTTTATAAATGACGTGATTAAGGAGCTCACAACAAATTTCATGATATCCCATCACAAATCTACTCCTTATTATCCGCAAGCGAATGGCCAAGCCGAGAGTACAAACAAGACATTAATCTCTATTTTGACAAAGACAGTTGAAGCTCATCGCACGGATTGGGATCTAAAGCTCACGACAGCTTTATGGGCCTATCGTACTGCGTACAAAGTGGCTATTAATTGCACACCATTCAAAATGGTATATGGCCAAGAAGCAGTCATGCCGTGGGAATTTGTCATTCCTAGTCTTCGTGTTGCTACTCAAGAGGGTTGGGATGGTAATCCCTTAGCAGAGCGTCTGTATATCCTTGAGCGACTAAACGAAGAAAGACAATTGGCTGTATACAATGCCCTTGTGGAGAAGGATAGAAGGAAAAAATGGTTTGATCGCCATCTAAAGGACAAGGACATCAAGGTTGGGGATAAAGTCCTGATGTATGGAGTGCGAAACGAAAAGAAGAAGCTCAAATATGCTGGTAAGGGACCATATAGAGTATGTGAAATTACACCGCAAGGTACCATCAGAGTGGAGACTCTCGACGGAGTTGAAACCATTGGATTCCTTAATGGGAGTAAATTCAAAAGATACTATGACCCCCTGAGCCAGGAGGAGTTACACGCAATCCATCAAAAGAAGGCAGCTAAAGAACAGGCTGAGCTTAAAAAGATACAAGCAAGAGTCGAAGCCAAAGAACGTCAACAGCGTGCTAGGAGACAACGAGAAGCCAACTTGGGAATTACGCAAGTATTTTTCGAGGAAGCAGAGGAGGATGCATTGGAATCTGACCCACCTCTAAGATACCCAATTGAGTTACAGAGTCCTTACGGGGAGGTGCTGTATAATGCATTATTGGATACAGGAGCTCAACACAATTTGCTATCATATGGCGTGTGGTGTCAATTGGGAAAACCACCTTTATCCAAGAGTTCTATCCAAGTCCAAGGAATCAACAAGAAGAAAACCCCTGTCTCAGGAATTCTGCACGCTCCGGTTGCTTATGACAAGGGAACCATAATTCAAAGCTTTTTGGTTATGCCTGCTGGTACCATGGAAGGGACTGTAATCTTAGGGCGTAAATGGATGATGGCCACCAAGTGCAATATCGATTGGGCAACCAGACAAGTCACAACGCAAGAACCAACACTAGGTCTGACCGCTCAAAATCCCGCACCTAAGTCATCCACTCAAATATTAGATAACGAAAAATCACAAAGTCCAATGGCAAAACCATCTTCGATTGTTGGCCACCCCTCTAACGCTTCAACGCCAAGAGTGGAAACAGGCAAGGTGGTCCCTAAAGCTTCGCTTACTATGCCAAAGAGTACATATAAATGGGTCCCCAAAGCGTCGTTAACAGCTACTTCCCCTGCTCAATCTCGTTCAGCCACCAAGAAGCCTCGTAAAAGGAAAGTAGCTACCCACCCGAGAAAGGGCAATGTAACATTGCGGTGGATCCCTAAAAAATTATTAGTAGCCCAAGGGTACTACGAGGGGAATGACCAGATTTGGGTTCCTAAACATAAGGTGAATCCCTCTACATCACCTATAAAACCTTGCAAACCAATTGTTGCCACCCCAATGACAATTCAAGACCGTGGTAAGGGAAAGGTAACAGAGTGCTCCGCACCACTTCCAGAGTTAGTTTGGATTCCCAAACGATATCGATCATTACCACCTAGCTCAGGAAGGGGGGAGCCACATGAAGCTTCTAGCTCCTCATGCCAGGCACACAATCATATAGAAGTTTCTACATGCTCTACACCTACTCTTGTCAACACCCAACAAAAAATCGATGAGTCTACGTCTCCCCTTGTAATAGTATCGTCGGAAACCATTTCCTCCATTCGTCAATGGGAGCGTACACTACCATCTCTACAATTGGATGTGGCCACAAGGGTCATAAAAAGCTATTTGCCCACATCACAACCTATGACCCGCTGGACAAATTGGTTCCAAGAGGCTGCAACATCATTGCAAATAATATGATCTACCCAAGGAAAGGGGGAGCATGTACTCACGCTCGACATTCTAATGCTTCCTCCTTAACCTTCTCCCCTGACCATGTAATTGCCAAATTCAAGGGGATGTATATATATAGCTTCATACATAAACAAAACAAAGAAAACAAAATAAAAAAATAGTAAAAAGAGCAAGAGCACGTTAAGAGCAGAGATATCCGTATACAATCAAGAACTAGATTGTCCTGTCATAAACCTACTGATGCTATATCTGTGTTTGCAGATATGGCAGATGCCCGATCATCATACACTTCATCCACTCCTACCTTTGGTGAGAGGTATCATCTGTACCTTTCTCAGATATTCCACATGTGCTATCCTGTAATTGAAACTGAATGGGATCATATAGATGTACTAGCCAGAGAGGAAAATATTGAGGAATTAGAATGGCTAATTCGCCTATTGACCATGACCGACCCCTACTCCGTAGAGGACATATCCCCGATAGCCCAATGCTTTCCTTTTCCACAAGATGACTATCCTCGCATGGTTACATTTTTGATGAGTTTATGTGGATGGGAAAATGAAAAGGAAATATCTGACAATGATGAATGGACGGATGAAACTCATGGCACTACTGAGGTTGATTTTATTTATTTGGATGATGCGGATAGAGGCTTAGCCTTAGGGCTAGAGCCAGGACTCTACAACATCCTCTTACCGTATCCTCAGTAGTAGTGTGGTGACTGGTAGGTAGGTTAGCGTTTCCAAGTTTTTTCTAGTTTAGATTCCTTAAACAAGTCTTGAAATTTTCACACTGATGTGCCTCTCGAGGTATAGTGCTTGTTAGTTGATTGTACAGGTTAAAAAGTTTGAGGTGGGTTCGCTTCCAAGTCCAGAGACTGCCGCAACGTTCATCAAAATATATCTACATCAAATTGCAAGCTGTCTCGTCAAATCAAGGAGATCTCCAATTACAGGTGTAATTCTTCCATACCCACTCTCTTTTGTTTTTACTGTTCAATCAATTGCATAAACTATAATGCATGACCACATGGAAATTATCAATGTACTACTTAGTTTTTGAAGTTGCTTGCATGCTAGTGTAAATCATTAATGAGCTTAACTTTATTGGAAATATTCCTAGGCAGCATGACGTCTTTAGTTAACCTTGGAATACGATTGTCTTAGGTCTAGGGTCAAACCATCTTAATGTTTGAACACCTGGCTGTGTGTGTGTTGACCTCTAGGACATAGATTTTACCCCTTGTCGAAAAGATGTAAGAACACATTTTAGTTCAGGAGCGAAGATCAAAACAAACTTTTAAAAAAAAAAAAGCCTACAATAAATGGCAATACAAGTCTATGATGTGCTTTAATGTTGGCCTATCGCCTTATTGATACTTGGTAGGCGAGGAGTATTCTACTCCAGACCGATGCCTTAGTTGGTAGGGGGTAGCCTTGCCTAAAGTGAGCTAATAGATTCCTGGATAATGCCTTGTGTTAAACATGGTACCAGGATCGATGTTAGTTTTGCCTTAGGAAGGTCGCCATTGTGTATAAAAATTGTCATGTGCAAAAAAAAAAAGGGCAAAAGGCTCCTGTAACTCTGATGTTTCTTGTGTCCCTAGGCTCGTGGTAACTACTTGTTCTTAGAGTAGACATAGTATGGTCATCTATTTATTTATTAAGCTTGGTTATTTTCCTTGACTTAGGCCAGTTATAAACCTTGATTAACCTTTGACACCTTGCTAACTCTTGAATTCCTTTCAATAATTTTAAACTCCTACTAATTTGCTACACTAGCTCACTCATGTACCCTTAAACTAAGTTCTAAGAGCATCATCCATTGGGGTCTCACACGCTTGAATTTATACACTTATATCTTTTGAATTCCAGCATACCTTCACTCTACTTCCATGTTTTGCAGACGGTCTACCACAACAACCCTCTCGAGCTTACCATACCATAGCTTCCGAGGACGGAATCTACATCAGGAAGGGGGGCATGTTAACCCATGGCGGACATTGCGACATACTATATTTTACGTCATTAATTTAAATATTCTGAGTCATGGGCCGGGCTTGTCGGCACCATATGTTAAGGATGAAGGGATTGGGTGATCGCCGATGAGAGGCGCACCTTGGATATCAGTAGGATAAGGGTTAGGGTCGGCCGGCCATGTATGGGCGCCCAAGTGTGAACGGCCAAGTCACCTATATGAGTCAAATGTAACCCTAAAATCCTCATTCTCATGTGTTGTGAATACAAGAGTGCTCTTGCCTTATCTCTTTGGTTTCCTTCTCCTGCGTTTGTGAGAGAGAGAGAGAGAGTGAGTGAGAGAGCGATCGAGCACTGTGTAGCGGCACGGCGGCGGCGGAGAGGCGGTAGAGCGGCGACGGCGGCTCCTCCTTCACGGCTGCGACGCGGGAATCCTTCAAGGCGGCAGTTAAGCGGTGAGTGACACACCTTTTGCATTCTGTTTTGAGCTTGCCTTCCTGGTTGTATGCTTGCAGCCATTCGTGGCTCGCATACGGTGTCCGGCAAGTCCCCAGCTACGACTTGTGCGGCAAAAGCGCACATTGAGTTTCGAGAAAAGGACATTTCTTCCATTCTGGAACTTCCCATATCCTGGGCTTGACCCTGATATCTTTTAGGCGGCGGAAGGTTGGAATCACCTTCTAGAATTAAAAACCTTTTGAAAGGTGATGGTGTTGGCTTCAGCGGGCCTTGGTGAAATCCCTCACCATCCGCACTCCTTCAGCCATGGAAACTGGCTTGGCATTCTTCACCAGGATATTCAAAGGTTCGTTCAGTCCTCCCCGAATGAACCTGGCCATGAGCTGTTCTTCATCCAGTGGTGGTGAGAATTTGAGGAGGAGAGCGAATGCTTGGTGATATAATTCAATAGTTCTGCTTCCCTAGGTTAACTCTAAGAATTTGTTCATCTTTGTTTCCAAAAAGTCGAGAGGACAGAACCTCATCCTTAGATAAATTTTGAGATCATTCCATGTCTGAGTATTTTTCTCTAGAGGGTTTGTCTCGCAGTGGTTTCTCCATGCCATGGTTATGAATGAATGAGATGTGATGGGTGTAAATGGATGTGATGTAATTGAATGTGATGGACGAGAATTATTGTGGTGTCATGTGAATTGTGATGTGAATGATTATGATATGATGAGAAAGGGAATACAGATGAAATAAATGAGGAATGATGTGGAACAATGTGGAAAGACGAGAGTTCATTATAGAAATTGTATTTATGACATGTTTTTAAATGACTGTTTTATGTCAAGAATGCTGGGGAAGCATATTGACCGTCTTGTGATTGAGGTCCTGGAGACCTAATCTGATAAAGTTGTAACAGCTGACGGAGAGTCAATGGAGGATGTCTCGCATAGCAAGGGTGGTCGATTAAAATGGTGAGCTTCCGATACGGTGGATGAGGGACCAAGGAAGCGGCCTATGAGTGAAGCGCTAGGCCACCTACGAAGGATCCTAGAGGGTGCTGACCATACGGTGCTCGGGCTCTGGGTTGCCGACGATACCCACGCGTGCGTTGAGGAAGATATTGGAGCAAGCAATAAGTGTTGTTTTCTGAATTTGGGCATGGGTCTGGTTGATTGACCTTGCTGGTCCTCAACGGTGGGCCCATGGCTCTTTTATATGGATTCGTTGGTTGATCTTGCTGATCTTCAACAGAGATTCCATTTTGATATGTGAATACTATGAGCTAGGAACCATCGGAAAAGGCCCCTGAGTGGACAGGTGGTGAGCGTTCTGGTTGCCAATGATGCCATAGGTACACCGATGAAAGAATGTTTGGAAATAAGGATTCAACTGGAAATTTTGAGGATTATGATCAGTGACACTATGATTTCATTAAATGATTGTTTTTTAAAGATAGTGAAAAAGGCAAATTTTATATTGGGTGTGTAAGTGGTGTGACTAGTTTTTAAGTTTGCATGAATATCGAGCTAGGGGGCCTAGGAACACTTTTCCTTGGTACCCGGGACAAAACCTTACCAAATTCCTAATTGGATCCCATCACTACAGTGGTTGGCGGTTGGCTAACCCATGGGATTGAATGGGGTTAGGTTGGACTGATGGATCCCTAATTTGAGACTCAATTCTGTTATGCTATGATGGATGAAGTAAATCCCAGACAAAAATTGTTCTATGGAAAATAATCAACGGCTCTGCCTCTCAATGAGGAAAATAGCATTGGTCTTTATGATCCAAGTGCAATCTTTTCCCTGATCTTACTATGGGACTTTCGGGTTCGGTCAGATCAGTTCAGTGAGTTAAGTCTTTTGACTACGTTAGAGAAAAATTATCCTGGTGGAATCACCCGTACTTTCTGAGCAAGGAAAGTTTTTCAGGGTTCGGTTTTGGAAGAACCGATGGATTAGTCTCTTGTTCAGATTTTCGTGGGCGAGGCCCCAAGTGTGGAACCCTGCCCCGTGCAAGAAGTGCTACTTCAGCTACTAGCATCCCTGAATTCGTTGCGCGGTGGGGACAGGGATCTTACAGCTGGTATCAGAGCCAAATTGGCTAAAGTGGATCAACTGATGAGCCAAAAATGTCAAAAATTTATGAAGTAGCAGTAAAAGGTTGAAATTGTGTGATAAGTTCATACAAATTGTTATTCAGAACTTAAATTCATAAATTGGTAATTGGGTCTTCAGATGGAAGTACCGCAATTATATGGAATCCTTGACTTGCTTGAGGCCTGGACATGATGGTATTTACCTTATAATTCCAAGGATCGTGAAAGTGACTACCCGTATATACCGAGAGTATAACTGTAGCTCTTTACTAGCAGTATATATGAGTAAATCTAAGATCTTGAAATTATAAGCATAAATGCTATCCAGATGATGAATTCGAATGTGGTTGATATGATTTT
The DNA here is from genome assembly GCF_041138505.1 of Cibotium barometz. Classification (NCBI taxonomy): domain Eukaryota; kingdom Viridiplantae; phylum Streptophyta; class Polypodiopsida; order Cyatheales; family Cibotiaceae; genus Cibotium; species Cibotium barometz. The sequence goes on along the minus strand of NC_141096.1, from coordinate 5,231,875 downwards.
AAAATTCTGGTTGAAAACTGATGAGTTGATTTGGATTCTGATTGAAAAATGATGATTCCTGAATTTAGGTGAAATGTAATAAGTTGAGAAAAAACCTCAATGAGGATGAATGGGAAGAGTCCCTGTGATGATGTTCATAACTGGAATGACGTTAATGACTTCAGCAAATCACTATGAGATTAGTGGATTGTGCTAACAAATTGCTACTATTATTAACACTTGACCCAGTGGATCAAGTTAAAGGATGAGAAATTAAAAATCTGTATAATTGAAATTCCCATGGAGGACTGTTCATTCAGATGAAAATTTTTGGTCTAATGGACCATTATTGTGTTAAAGATATGAATGAGATGTTCTGAATGAATTGGTTTTTGATAATGAGTTCTATATGAATATCTTTATCCCATGATTCTGTGAGGAGGAACTGACCAATCTAAAGAACCCCAAAATCAGTTGAATCTAAAATCTAATTTGAATCATAAATAAAGGGACTTAACAAGAATTTTCGTATTGATAGGAGTATGGATCGACGTCGACGTGGTAGAAATAATAACCCCCAACTCGATGAGGAAGAGCTTGACTTGGATGTTCGTAAAACTCTTTATAGATCGTAGCTTAGACCTTTCAAGGGTGAAGGGAAAAACTTGGGTGAGGCTGTGGAAAAGTCGATCGAAGGAATGGAAGAGTACTTCGATGTCACCGGGTACAATGAGAAGAGCAAAATGTCACATCCACATATATTCATGTCACATCACATCATTTTTCATCACATCATTCCTTTGCATACACATCCACATCACATTCTTTTACATACATTCACATCCATTCTTTCACATACATCCACTCACATCCCATATCATTCATTTACATCCTGATTCACATGACATCACATCTCATCACATCTATTCACCTCACATCTCTTCACCCCTATTCACATCACATCCATCCATCCATTCATGCACATCTTTCAGATTCACATCACACATCTCATCACATCTATTTACCGCACATCTCATCACCTCTATTCACATCACAACTATTCATCCATTCATTCACATCTATCTGATTCACATCAGACATCTCATCACATCTATTTACCTCACATCTCATCACCTCTATTCACATCACAACTATTCATCCCTTCATTCACATCTATCTAATTCACATCACACGTCTCATCACATCTATTTACCTCACATCTCATCACCTCTATTCACATCACAACTATTCATCCCTTCATTCACATCTATCTGATTCACATCACAACTATTCATCCCTTCATTCACATCTATCTGATTCACATCACACATCTAATCACTTCTGTTTACCTCACATCTCTTTTTCTTCCTGAATTATCTTTCTCGAAAAGGGGGTGATATTTCAATTACTAATTTATTGAATTTCATTCATTGAATATTCACTTAACTGATTTCTAAATTAATCACGAATTTCGATGAGGAATAAATTAAGTATTTATCTAAATATTTCGACTTTGATAGATTTCCTAAAATTTCTCTTTACAAACCGAGTGAATATGAAACGATAGAATTTTCCCTCTCAGAGTATTTACTTATTCATTTATCAATTATTCATGGAAATTAAACATAGAATTAAATAGAACCTAATTTTGATATAAAAATTCTTTATGCATCTATTTATGCATAATAACACTTAAAAAAAAGATTTCCAATATGCATCTTTCTATGCATAGAATTTAAACCTAATGAAAATAACACTTTTATAATAAAAAAATTTTCAATATGTATCTTTCTATGCATAGAAATTGAATCTAATGAAAATAACACTTTTATAATTAAAAAAATATCCAATCTGCATCTTTCTATGCATAGAAACTAAATTTGATGAAAATAACATTTTTTTGATAAAAAATACCCAATATGCATCTTTCTATGCATAGAAATTGAATCTAATGAAAATGACACTTTTATAATAAAAAAATATCCAATATGCATCTTTCTATGCATAGAAATTGAATCTAATGAAAAAAACACTTTTATAATAAAAATATTTCTATTATGCATCTTTCCATACATAGAAATCTCAAAATAGGGGAAGGCATAGAGAGATATTTCCAAATCGGTCGTCTACTTCCAAGGCAATAGCGCTCGAAGTAATTGAAGAAGAAGAAGATGATGAAAGAGATCATACTCCACCTGCGAGATGAGGACATCTCGTGTTTTTCAAGTGGGAGAGACTGTAAGATTCCTCCCCAGCCCCTCAAAATGTTCAGTTTCTTCCCTTGTAATCAATCCCCTTTTCCAAATAATAAAAGATCTTGTTTCTACCTGTTTTGGCCTAGAGAGAGAAAATATTCTAGAGAGAGATAACTCAATTTTTAGATATCTTTGGATGCAAAAATATCCCTTCTTATTAAACTAAATTTCTCCAAAACGGAAGTTTAAAAAGAATTTCCTAAGGTGCATTAGAAATAAATTATAATCTGCTCAAAAGGCCTTAGCCTAAGGGTCTAGATTTTCTTTAAATTTTAGATTAAGGTTCTGAGGGACCAAAAAGATTAATCCAAATGTAGGGAGGAGATAAATTGAAGAAATAAAGAAAAACCCCCCAAATGTAGGGAGGAGATAAATTGAAGAAATAAAGAAAAACCCCCCAAAAATGAGTAAATACTCACATAAGATGAAGAGTGGACTAAGGACCAAGGAAAATAGTTAAAAAACCGATTTTGGCACCTCAAAATGGGGATTCCCCCTCATGAAGGAGGCGTCTTTTTTCTCATCATTGCTTTCCATTTTAAATCAATAAAATGAGATATTTCATCCTCCTCTCTCCTAATTCAAGTCTAGTTCCAAAAAGTAAGCTGAACTGACCCAAAAATGGTAAAAAATCAACCAAATTGATTTGAAAACTTCTAGAATCAGTTTGCTTGGTTTAAGGCTCACTTTTTCGTATAAATAGAAGCCTCCCCCTTTGTAAAAGCTTAATAGTGTTTATGCACTGCTACTCTACTCCTCCCCAGAGCCAAAAACATTGAATTCACTTGTTTTTTTACTAATTCCTCTACAAAGAATTGGTGGCCACTCTTGATCCAAACAAGAGTAGAACCCTCAATCTTCAAGCCAAAGGAAAGCTCACAAAACCCCATGTGAGTTATTAATTCTACTTTTTTTAAATTCTAATCTATGGTTTTCTGAATTCTTTGCTTTTTAATGTGATTATGGATTATAAGCCTTGATGAAAAGGCTTCCCCCTTCTCTTCATTAAGAATTTCAGCCTTCCTTTATCCTAAAATGAGTAACAAATAAATTCAGTTAAACTTTTCCTATTGATTACTCTTTAGAAGTAAAAATTGATTAGATTAGAGTGCTTTATTACATCTTGGGATAAATTTTAAAGTAAATTTAGAATGTAAAAATTGAGAAATGGTCAGCCATACAAAGGAGGTTATGGCAAAATTTTCTTAAATTGCACCCCTGAATTCGTTGCGTGGTGGAGACAGGGATCTTACAATTGGCTAAATTGGATCAACTGATGAGTCAAAAATGTCAAAAATTGATGAAGTAGCAGTAAAAGGTTGAAATTGTGTGATAAATTCATACAAATTATTATTCATAACTTAAATTCATAAATTGGTAATTGGGTCTTCAGATGGAAGTATCGCAATTATATGGAATCCCTGACTTGCTTAAGGCCTAGACATGATGGTATTTACCTTATAATTTCAAGGACTGTGACTACCCGTATATATCGAGAGTATAACTGCAGCTCTTTACTGGCAGTATATACGAGTAAATCTAAGATCTTGAAATTATTTAATTCCAGAAGGTGATTCCAACCTTCCGCCGCCTAAAAGATATCAGGGTCAAGCCCAGGATATGGGAAGTTCCAGAATGGAAGAAATGTCCTTTTCCTGAAACTCAATCCCCTGGAATTCCATTTCAGAAGTTCCACCCTTGAACAAGGGAGTGAAATGCTATAATTGTCAAGGATTTGGACATCACAATATGGATTGCCCAACACCTTTTGGATCAAGGTTTTTGGGGCAGGGAAATCAAGGATCAAGATTCCAGACTCGAGATCCTTCTTTCCAGAGTAATTAGGTTTCTTTCCGCCAAAATCAAGAAAATCCCAGAGGTAGACCCTCTAACCAACCCGCAGTCTCAATCCAAAGTAATGCAAAACCTCCACCTCAGAATAGGGGAAGGCAAAGAGAGATATTTCCAAATCGGTCGTCCACTTCCAAGGCAGAGTAACGCTGGAAGTAATTGAAGAAGAAGAAGAAGATGAAAGAGATCATATACTCCACCTGCGAGATGAGGACATCTCGTGTTTTTCAAGTGGGAGAGAATGTAAGATTCCTCCCCAGCCCCTCAAGATGTCCAATTTCTTCCCCTGTAATCAATCCCCTTTTCAAAATAATAAAAGATCTTGTTTTTACCTGTTTTGGTCTAGAGAGAGAAAATATTCTAGAGAGAGATAACTCAGTTTTTAGATATCTTTGGATGGAAAAATATCCCTTCTTATTAAACTAAATTCCCCCAAAACAGAAGTTTAAAAAGAATTTCCTAAGGTGCATTAGAAATAAATTATAATCTGCTCAAAAGGCCTTAGCCTAAGAGTCCAGATTTTTTAAAAATTTTGGATTAAGGTTCTGAGGGACCAATAAGATTAATCCAAATGTAGGGAGGAGATAAATTAAAGAAATAAAGAAAAACCCTCCAAAAATGAGTAAATACTCACATAAGATGAAGAGTGGACTAAGGACCAAGGAAAATAGTTAAAAAACTGATTTTTGGCACCTCAAAATGGGGATTCCCCCTCATGAAAGAGGTGCCTTTTTTCTCATCATTGCTTTCCATTTTAAATCAATAAAATGAGATATTTCATCTCTCCTCTCTCCTAATTCAAGTCTAGTTCCAAAAAGTAAGCTGAACTGACCCAAAAATGGTCAAAAATTGACCAAACTGATTTGGAAAATTCTAGAATCAGTTTGCTTGGTTTGAGGCTCACTTTTTCCTATAAATAGAAGCCTCCTCCTTTGTAAAAGCTTAATAGTGTTTATGCATTGTTACTCTACTCCTCCCCAGAGCCAAAAACATTGAATTCACTTGATAATTCACTTGTTTTTTACTAATTCCTCTACAAAGAATTGGTGGCCACTCTTGATCCAAACAAGAGTAGAACCCTCAATCGCTCAAGCCAAAGGAAAGCTCACAAAATCCCATGTAAGTTATTAATTATACTTTTTTTAAATTCTAATCTATGGTTTTCTGAATTCTTTGCTTTTTAATGTGATTATGGATTATAAGCCTTGATGAAAAGGCTTCCCCCTTCTCTTCATTAAGAATTTTAGCCTTTCTTTATCCTAAAATGAGTAACAAATAAATTGAGTTAAACTTTTCCTATTGATTACTCTTTAGAAGTGAAAATTGATTAGATTAGAGTGCTTTATTTCATGTTGGGATAAATTTTAAAGTAAATTTAGAATGTAAAAATTGAGAAATGGTCAGCCATACAAAGGAGATTATGGAAAAAATTTCTTAAATTTTGTAGAAATAAGTTTTATCTTTATGTTATTCTAAAAGAATAATCCCCACCGTTTGTGCATTCTAAAAGAAATTCTTTTTATTTTAAAAGTGTTATTCCTATTTTATGCATATATAGATGCATAAAAGGATTTTCTTTTATATAAAAGTGTTATTCTCATTGGATTTAAATTCTATGCATGGAAAGATATATAAAAGGTTTATTTTTAATTCAAAAGTGTTATTCTCATTGGATTTTAATTTTATGCATAGAAAGATGCATATTGGATATTTTTTAATTATAAAAGTGTTATTTTCATTAGATTCAATTTCTATGCATAGAAAGAGGCATATTGGAAATTTGTTTATTATAAAAGTTTTATTTTCATCAGATTTAATTTCTATGCATGGAAATATGCATAATAGAAAGTGTTATTTTCATTAGATTAAATTTCTATGCATAGAAAGATGCATATTGGATATTTTTTTATTATAAAAGTGTTATTTTCATTAGATTCAATTTCTATGCATAGAAAGATGCATATTGGATATTTTTTATTATAAAAGTGTTCTTTTTATTAGATTCAATTTCTATGCATTGAAAGATGCATATTGGATATTTTTTTATTATAAAAGTGTTATTCTCATCAGATTCAATTTCTATGCATGGAAAGATGCATAATAGAAATATTTTTATTATAAAAGTGTTATTTTCATCAGATTCAATTTCTATGCATAGAAAGATGCATATTGGATATTTTTTAATTATAAAAGTGTTATTTTTATTAGATTCAATTTCTATGCATAGAAAGATGCATATTGGATATTTTTTATTATAAAAGTGTTATTTTCATTAGATTCAATTTCTATGCATAGAAAGATGCATATTGGATTTTTTTATTATAAAAGTGTTATTTTCATTAGATTTAATTTCTATGCATAGAAAAATGCGTATTGAAATTTTTTTTATTATAAAAGTGTTATTTTCATTAGATTTAAATTCTATGCATAGAAAGATGCATATTGGAAATCTTTTTACATCAGCTTGAGGTGTTTGAATGCGATATCACATTCCTTTGTCCATTTCAAATTGATCTTTTCAACTATTTAAGGGCACTACTGCTACATGAGCCAGGTTGCAAAAGCATTCGGCTATGCCATCGAACCTGCCCTAGAAACTGTTTGAGTTCCTTCCAATTGATAGGAATTGGAGCATTCCTAAGAACTTTCAACGTGGCCAGATCTAGAAGTCTATAGATTCAAGCTCATTATGGAGGTGTTGGCATGAACTTTCGAAGACAATAAAGTCATCAATGAACACCCTCATGAATGTTGTCAAATATTTCCTGCACCCTCATTATGGAGGTTTTTGCATGAACTTTCGAAGACAATGAAGTCATCAATGAACACCCTCATGAAGGTTGCTCGAGCATTCTTCACTCTAAAGGTCATTACATTTGATGCAAAGATAGCCCATTTAGTCATGAATATAGTCTTTTCTCGATCTTCCAACCTAATTCGATATTTTTGCTGGTGAATCAAGACTGTATCTTCCTTAAGATTGATCCGATACTATGGACTCAATCCCATTTATGTCTGTGTAGCTCCATGCATAGACATCCTTGAAAGAGGTCAATAACTCTTGAATCTCCTTCTGAAATGAATTATCAAGTTTGGCACACTAACACCAACCATTTTGGGTTCTATTTCAGTCCCCAAATTCATCTCTACTACTAGCCACTAGTGAGGGGGGAGGGGGAAGAGAGAGAGAGAGAGAGAGAGAGAGAGAGAGAGAGAGAGAGAGAGAGAGAGAGTAGAAAAGGGAGGGCAAATTAAAAACTAAGGGGGGCCCCAGAAAAAAATCTTAAAGGGGGAGGGGTGGTTTTGCGTGTGTGGTTGAGGGGGTTTATATGTGCGGGTTTTGTGTTTCTAGATTGTGCACGTACATTCTGTGTGTTTTTTTATGCATATACAAGTGTAAGTGTGGGTGCATGAGGGGATTCATGTACATGCATGTGCGTACATGTTTTCTTCATGCATGCAAGTGCAGATGCACATATAGGGTGTGCGGTGTGCATGTTTATGTAGTGTTTTAAGGCTGTGCATGTGCACGTGTGCGCATAAGCGTGTACCTACATAAAAGTGTGTGCAAGTGCAGGTGGTTGTGCTTTGTGTGTGTTTGTGCACATGCATATGTTGTAGTGTGTTTGTTTTAATTTTTGGTTGTTTGTAGTTTTGTTTTGGTTTTTAGATTTTTTAAATCATTCTCGGGTATATGTGTTTGTACAATTGGTTACAAATATACAATGGGCATTCAAGGTTTTTGACTTATCATGTGTGCTCATTTTGGTAGAGAATTTCTTACCCCAATGATGAAAACTTGGATGTTACTGGCATTGGCTTTGTTGGGGTGTGCTTGATTGAGCCTTGTCTTTACAATTCCAACTAGTGAGTTGGTATTGTTGTTAGCAGGTGTTGTGAGGTCTTGATGGTCCATTTGAGCCTTGGGGCCGCTTAATGATACTATAAAAGTGTGTGCACGATTCTTTGGAGGGCTTGACTATTGAAGAAATAACAAGCTTAAAATAAATAAGGAGCATAACGGATCAAATGACATCGAAATCAAAGCACTCTAGTATGTTCCACGAGCACATGTATAAGCAATATTAACTTAGTATGTGTGTGAAAGTGCACACCAACTCCAATATTTGTAGTCTATCATGTAAGAGACCTGACCCTCTCAAAGCTGTGGCTTTCTTAGATTTGTGGCTTTCTTAGAGAAAAAAGCTACTGAAATAGTTGTCAAGCCTTCTCAAGATTCAATCATAGTGTAGTGAAATCTTCACCCCATGAGCAGCAAAAGCACATGACAAGTCTTAACAATCAACGACTCCACTGTTGATTAGCACCATTGATTAGTGGCACCAACAATATCTCCACACAAAGTTCTGCAATTTAAAGCAATTAGCGCTTTTGTTAATAGCATAGCGTGTGGGTTTTGAAGAAATCAAGGCTTTATGCATCAAAAGACGAAGAGAAGAAGCTGCAGCTTTAGTAGCCAAGCGTAACACCCTTAAACATTCTTCTCAAAATCTTTCACTTCTACATTGACAATTTAACCTCTTTAATCAAAAACAATGGCCGAAGACTTAGTGCACAAGAAACTTTTATAATACATGGAAGTTCACGATGAAGCAATTATTGCAATCAAATGACTTAGTATAATGGGGAGTCATTATTAGAGGGGTTGGCAAAACACCATGGCTAGTAGAAGGATTAAAGCCATCGACACATAGAGACAAGAAAGTCATGAGTATCATTACACAAATAATGAGCCAGACTATGGTACCACACATCGAGCACTGTGAGACTATTGAGAAGAGATGTGGCTACATTTATCGAGCATGTTTGAGAACATGTCTAAAGTTTAAAAAACTCAACTCAAAGGTGATTTGAATAACATAAAAAAGAAGGATTTGTTAGCCTTGGAATATATGGCCAAGATTTGGAATTTATGTGATTGAGTTCAAAAGCGCGACAAGCCTCCACAATTAACCACTCCATTATTAATTATCATTGTTGATTAGTGAGGCATCAACAAAGTCTCCACACTAAGTTCTTCAATGGCCACAATCAACAGCTCCATTATTAATTAGCATCGTTGATTAGTGAGGTGTCAACAAAATCTCCACACCAAGCTCTATGATGGCTAGGCTTTGAAGAAATTGGCACTTTTGTTATTATAGCATAGCATGTGGGTTTCAAAGAAATCAAGGCTGTATGCATCAGAAGACAAAGAGAAGAAGCTGCAGTAGTACCCAGCGGCTAATCATCGATCTGCATATGCAAGAGGAGATTCCTTGTCTCAAACCCATCTTGAACATCCACCTCTTCAATTTAAAACAATGGCCGAAGTGCAATTGCATACATTTGAAAAGCTTGATATAAGCAACTTTCAAAAATACATGGAAGTTTAAGATAAAGTTATTCTTGGAATCAAATGACTTAGTATATGGGGAGTTGTTAGAGTGGTTCAGAGGAAGAACCAAAACACCAGGGAGACAAAGACTAGTACAAGGTAGATTTGAAGGCATGGACACATAGAGACAAGAAATTCATGAGCATTATGGTACTGCACATTGAGCACTATGAGACTATTGAGAAGAGATGTGGTCGAGCATGTTTGAGAACATTTCTAAAGGCAGAAAAAATCAACTAAAAGGTGAGTTGAATAACACTTTTAAAAAAGGATTTATCATCTTGAAATATATGGCCAAGATTCAAAATTTGTGTGATTAGTTGTGGCAGCTATTAGTCATCTAGTTGGTGACAATGCGATGGTAGAAATATGCCTTCAAGGTCTACTTTGAGGTCTAGGACAAGAGTTCAAAATGTTTTGGACATCTATTTTGGCACAATATGATTTGCTAAACTTTGAGGAGCTTGTATCGAAGATGGTACTAGACGAACAAGTTTAAAAAGGGAACTCGTCAAAGGACAATTGGAAAAATGAGTGTGATTTTTATGCAAGAGGAAGAAAAGATCGAAGAGAGCAATAGCCATAAAGGATTATAGATTAGGAAGATTATATACATAGGGGGATAAAAGAAGAATCCACTATAGTAAAACATGGACATGGAAAAAGATGTGATATACATGATAGAAATACATGCAACCATTGTGATGAAAAACAAGGACATTGGGCAAGAGATTTCTATGGAAAGAAAAGACATGTTGTTGAGATGAAAGATTCCAACAAGGGAATCACAATGACATCAAGGATACTATTGTGAAGGAACATACCTTTCTTATGGCACATGTGGAAGAACTAGAGGTTCTAAAGAATTGTCAAACATTGATTTGTAGCATAAACGGATTTGTTATATATACTTTCACAAGTTGAAAGACATGTAGAGAAAGGGAATTCTCAAAGGATTGTCTGAGCATGCATAGTGATGAGAGATAATCACACACATGTTTAGCTTGCCAGTTCAAAAAGTAATATAGTCTCCGCCATTAGAAGAAATGGTTGAGAAAGCAAAGAACTATGTGATCTTGTACACATGGATGTACAATGTGGACCAAAGAGGACATCTACCATGAGTGGATACATATACTTTATAACACTTGTTGATGACTATAGCAAGAAGATGTGGATTCACTTATTGAAAGAAGTCTTCTTGCTATAGCATCAACAAATATTATAAAGTATATGTATTTACTCATATCAAGAAGACGTGGATTTACTTATTAAAGACAAGAAATAATTCTTCTTGCTATAGTCATCAACAAGTGTTATAAAGTATATGTATCCACTCATAGTATTCCTTGTTTTTCAATAAGTAAATCCACGTCTTCTTGCTATAGTCATTAACAAGTGTCATAAAGTATAACATAATGTAGAAAAAATTGATAAGGAGATATGGTCAATGCCAACATGGACTTGTAGATTTGAAGAATAAACATATTGAGGTCATGACAAAGAGCTATGCTTAATAAGAAAGCAATACTAGATAATGTTTGGGGTGAAGCTGTACTTACAACAATATATTTTCTTAATAGGATGGCAAATAGACAATACAAGAGTCTAGAAGAGGTGCACCTAGGTTTTAAACCAAACCTATCTTATTTGAAGGTATTTGAAATCGTTGCCTTTGTTCATGTACCAAATGGAGGTACAAGGTCAAAGACAGAGAGATGTATATTTCTTGGATAGGCAACAAATGGAAAAGTATATAGATGTTGGAACCCACTCATAAAAAGAAATGCATGTCACAAGGGAAGTGACATTTGATGAATAAAAAAGTTGGTATATTAGAACATCTCGAGAACATGAAAAACACTCTAGGAACTCAAAGTATACATCAACTTGGAAAGAAAGACCTAGAGTTTGGTCTACATCGAACACATCAAAGAATGGAACAAGGGTTCAAAGATCACCAAGAGAGGGTAGATCACCAAAGGAGGCTACTACACACAAGCACAAGGAGGAATTGAAGTCAAAGTCTACATTGACTTAGAAAGAAAGACCTAGAGTTTGGTCTACATCAAACACATTAAAGAATGGAACAAGGGTTCAAATATCGCCAAGAGAGACTAGATCACTAAAAAGGAGGCTACTACACATAAGCACAAGGAGGAATTGGATCTTTCTCAATCATCGAATGATGGATCACAAAGTTTTGATGAAGAACTTAGTTCAATAATGTTCAAAGTTTACTCGCCAAGTGTAAAATCATGAAAAGCTAAAGAAAAAGGAAATGGAAAAGCCAAGGGTCAGAGTAACTCAATCTTCAACACCACAAAGGTGGTTGATGACATAGAATTGTCAGCAATGGAGTTTGCCATCGACATTGAAGACTTGAAGGGAACAATGGATGAAGCTACCTTGAACAATTGAAGTACAATCTATTTGTTTTGAAGATCTTAAGCTTAAGAGGGGAGTGCTGAAGAAATAACAAGCTCAAGATAAATAAGGAGTTCAAGGCAAGTCCGGATCATATGACATCAAAATTGGAGCACTCTTGTAAGATTCCACCCTCCAGCTTTTGAAGTGTGCAGGTGTAAGAACCTCCCCTTCTGATCTTATAATTATTTCCCTCTCTGAAATAAAAGAAAGATCCTGTATATATGAGTAAATCTAAGACCTAAAATTATAAGCAAAAATGCTATCCAGAAAATGAATTCGAATGTGGTATGATTTTAAAATTCTGGTTGAGAACTGATGAGTTGATTTGGATTTTGATTGAAAAATGATGATTCCTAAATTTTGGTTAAAAAGCAATAAGTTGAGCATTAGAAGAACTCGGAGCTCATTTTGGGGCCCTGTAAGAAATTCACTATTTTCTTATTTATCTTTCTCTTAAACTACATAAAATAGTCACAACATGTCCAAAACTGTCAGTTTGAGGCAATACATATACTGTTGCTCACAAACAACGAGGTCTTATCATTAAAAGCTTTGACAAGATACCTTTTTCATAGGTTTGGCTCACACGTGTGAACGATTCTTCTGTCACAGTATTACATAACTAATATCTCTCATTTCAAATTTAAAAATATTTAGCACCTTCATCAACTCTCAAACAAAACAATATATAGTAAGAAAGAATACATCGCATTGTTGTGAAACATGGCAAAAGGAGAAACCAGTAGGGAAACGGCTTCATCATTTCATCATTTCCATGTCGACTTGGAACAAAACTATGCACCGATATTGAAGCGCCAAAAGAGTTTGCATCTATGCACTGAGCAAAGAGACATGCTGTGCGAAAAGAAGGTTTGCAGAATACAGACTTGTGGTGTGACGGAAGCATCTATCCAACATGCATCATTAGAAATTCAACACCTCCATTCTCTAATCCAACAACTCTATTGAAGTTTGTAGGCGATGGAGTAAATGGATTGTATGGATACGTCTCAGCTCAATGTGCTAATGCAAATATGTACAAGAATTTATATCTACGAGAGGAGGCAAGTGGAAGGCAAGATAAGATAGAGTGTGTGGCATTGAAGCAACTTCTAGAAAATGAGAAGGAAGAACATAAAAAGACAAAGGCAATGCTACTGAAAGCGAGGAGAAAAGGCACTATATTAGGAGAGAGACTACGAAATAGAAAAATCCGCAACATTGCAGAGCTGAAGGCTGTCTCTGGAGGATGTAAGCGCAGAATTCAAAAAGCAAGGTATGACGATATCTTATTGTTAACTTCCATTAATGAGCATCTAGAAATGTAAGTATTTGCATGTTTATTTCTTTATTGCATCCAAATTGTTTAAACGAATGAGAAAGTTCCAAAATTTATGACTTCATAGATAAATATATCCATGCTGTAACCAAAAAATTTCAATGTAAATCAATGAACTTTTAAAGGTGAGTTATAAGTGTCTCATTGTAGAGAAGTTATATATATTTAAAAATGTATAATTGTAGATGTGTTTCTTTCTTGTTGTAGGGAAATTTTAAGGCTTGGTGAAGTAAATGAAAATTCCAATCTTGTTCTAGTGAAGCAAATAAAAGGTTTAGTCTCTAAAGTTATCGTGCAGAGCTTGATAGATGAAAAAAGTTCAAAAGGGTGAAACGTGATGCTGTCGAAAAGTTTATATCAGAAAGTAGAGTTGATGTCGAAAAAATTCAAGAAGCTCTTGATATGAGTGGGGTGAGTAGAAAAGAATATGCTTCAATCTTTAACATCGTTTCTTCTACTCTCAAAGATCAACGGATAAAACGTGTATTGTTACCCTTCCCAGCAGCAGTGTGGCGCCAAAGAGGTCTTCTAAATCAAGAAATAGATGACTTCATTGGACAATATTTATATATCGAAAATGTATATGAAGGGACCAAAGGAAGGGCTATATATGATCCTTTGAATAATATTTTTGTGGAGCTGTAACAATTACAGAGAAGAATGGTGGAGTTTTATAACATCACACTTGAGGAATGTAAAGGAGTTTTAAATTTTTTGTTAAGCTTGACGAATGTGAAATTGTAAAGGAAAAGAAGATAGAAAGAGTGACTATTACCTTGATGAATCGGGCACTTGATCCATCAATCACAAAGACCAGTTCAAAGTACTTTAGCATCCAATCAGAAAAACATGTATGGTGGTTGGAATCATTTGAGGTATGGATTTTCTTATTTTGGTGTTAGTATTTGTTGAATATACATGTATATTTTTTAATAAACTTCTACCATATCATTCTATTGTAATGGCAGGTGAAGACAGAGGACCATGAAGCACTTAACTGGGTTTTTCACCAGACAGATATACCCTCAACTATAAGGAGTCAAATTTTAGGGGGTCATCTTCATGTTCCAAGCAAAGGTGATTTTCAAGTAGAATGGCATATGGCAGGTGATATTAAGACATTGAAGTGTATGTACAATATCAATCAGTAAAGGGGGTAACTCCAAATCTCCTTGCTTGTATTGTAAACAACCAACCCATGTCTTGGATTTCAAATGGTGGAGAAGAGCACCCAATCGGGACAAGGAAGATCCAAATTTTAAAGCAGTTCTTGATATTCCATTATGCAATGTTCACATTTGCACATTGCATATATTGTGTAGAATTATTAAGAAACTTGTTTTTCTATATATTGGATTTGCCTGGAAACTTCGGCCTGAGAGAGGTGAAAAGAAAAGAGGCAATACAATCATTGGAAGCGGTATTATCAGAAATTGGTCTACATGGTGGAGATGTTCATATAACAAAAGATCTTAAGAAATCTACAAATGGTAAAGAGGTACCTATCAAGCCATCCATTGGTGGAGTAAAGGCCCAAAGGTTTTTATCACGTCCACAAAATACAACAAGAAAACAGGGTAGACAATCACAATATGTATCCAGAATAAAATACAATGTGTGGAAGTAAGTCCACAATGCAGTAAAAGATCATCGGGCAGATGGGATGGCACGAGATGTGAAGGCTAAGGTGTGGAAATCGTTGGACAAGCTATTTGTTTATTGTGACAAAGTTTCTTGGAACAAAAATGATCCAACAGGCATTTGAGGAAGAGGTTAAGAATTTCAGAAAGGCAATGAAGGAAGCATGGATAACTTGCAACACATAACCCATTACATGGTGACACCACTAACTTCCCACCCAATTGTTCAATTTTGAGAACAAAATGATTTGTATTTTCTGTGTTTTCTAATGCTAGACTCTTTCTGTGTCCAAACAGCATATTATCTACAACCATCTTCCATTCTTTGTAAAAAAGTATGGATGCCCTGCAATAATCTGGTCTACACAAGGAATTGAAAAATCACACTACATGGCCCGAATGCTTTCTTTAGACATACACAACATTTTGGAGAGGAAAACAAGAAGGCAACAGCTTAAAGGAAGTGTTTCAATGGTTTTATCGAGTAGCTCAGAAGCAGAGAAGACAAAAAATTTTAGAGAGTTTGAATGCAGCAGAGAGACATGCTAAATGGAGAAAATCAAAGGTCTTTGTAGATCACAAATGGGTGGATAGAATACAAGTGTAAATATTGTGTATCTCATAATCTCATAATTGAAAACACTTCTCAAATTTTGATGCATAGAAATACAGAATGTGTGTTTACAATTCTTTTGTGGTGGATACAGAAGAATACAAGTGTAAAAATTGTGTATCTCATAATTGAAAACACTTCTCAAATTTTGATGCATAGAAAATACAGAATGTGTATTTACAAATTTTTTGTGGTGGATACAAAAGATATAGCAGAAATAAATTGTTGTTCTAAAGTTAAATATACAATGACAATGTTCTTATAGCTAATGGCCTTAGGGTTTCTCCCAAGGTCTACCAATGGGAACCCTCCCTTTCAATTTACTTGTAGACTTCTTTTTCTTCAGTGCTCTGAGATCTTCCTTGTTCTGGTGAGGTTTGGTTCTCGAGCACTTTCTCCTTCCTCCAATTTCTCTGGTGATCCCAATAGTTGTGGCTCTTGGTTCCGTATAAGTTTGTGCTTGCCATAAGGCTCGAGCCTGAGAGGATTCTTTACACCAACAGCGAGCGCATAGGCAGTATATGACAAAAAATATCCTCCTCGAGCACTGTTTTCCGGAATAATAACCAAAAATATGTAAGGCAGATCTCTTCTCTATCAATATCACTTTGTCTGCAGACCATGAAAGGGAATGGCCACCCAGGGCCTCTGACATACACTTGAAAAAAAGAATTATTGCTTCCCCATTGTTTCTCATTGTCCCATGGTATATTAACAATTTGGCATTACATAAGTCTGCAATGAAATGGGAAAGACTTGACAGTTTACACAAGCCAGCAACTTTGCTTCCTTTGGACCTCAAGAGGAAGGTTTCATCTTCAATATCCAACTGCAAAATCATGTAGACACTATTGTTAGATTACCTAAATGGTAATTAGAACTCAAAAACAAGGATTGAAATATCACAAAAGTACACAAATAAGATGCCATTACCTTCATATTCTCATCCTGCTCAAGCAAGTTCTCTTTCCACAATGAGATACTATGTTCTGATGTCTGCTCAGAATGATGTGCCAGAGCTGAGCTTCCAGTGAGATTCATACAGGCTTGTACCTCTTCAAAGACTTCATCATCCACCTCTTGAAAATTACTTGCCTCCTTAAAACATGTAGAAAGTTCCAATGCAGGATTGAACTTGTCTTTGAGGTCCAACAAGGGGTCATCATCTATCATTACTTCCTTGTCCACCTTGCATGATTGAGCTATGAGGCCAAGTGCATAGTCCTCTCTTAGATTGAAAATGCACAATATGTCATTTAGGAAAACATATTCTCCATCTTCTATCTTGAATGATGGAAGGATGGGAACAGCATAACTGGAACTATCAAGCTCAATTTTATCAACTGTAACTGTATCTCTTAAAGTCTCTGATTTCAGAGATATAAGATCAAGTGCTGCAACAACAGACTTCTTCTCCTCTAGATTAATGCTTTGCTCCTCATCTTGAAGTTCTTCACTCTGCTCACTTGCCAACTCCTCCTCCTTTTCCTCATATTCTTCCAAGTCATGTTCTTAAGCAAACTTTTCAGAAACACCAAGTTTAACATAATGTAAATAAATGGCAAATGTAAAGCTCTCCTCCAATATCCTACAGCCCCTCTTGTGGAGATTGCAGATACCCTTGAAGCAGCCAGGTAGAACATAAAATCTCCTGTTCATATGATACCTTAGCTTATCACTTTGGCATAAGCCCTTGATATGCACAAAAGCCTCATCCTTATTCACAATCCTTCCATCAGCTGTCATCTATCTAAACACCTCAAACTCGTCCTCCAAAAAGTGTTTGTGCTGAGCCACAATGTCAGTCGATTTAAAAGGAGTGTTGAACATCCTGTGAAATGTTGGATACTCCTTTTGGGCATTGGACTTTTGGAGAAACTCAAAAAGCTGTAGGTCTGGTGACTTTTGCTCTTCCCAGAGGCTTCCTTGGCTCACTTGATTTGATTACTCCTTTACTACTGGTATTCTGCCTCTTAGCTGTAATGAAAAATATCATAGCAGAAATAAAAAATAATTCATATTTTCTCATAAAAAGAAGAGTAAATCTAAATATTGCTCACCTGGACCTTCCTCAGCTTTGATAGAGTATCTGGATAGGTCCAATGTTCTCTTGGTAGGAGCATTATCCAAAATTGTACATGCACATAAAGAAACACAGAGAGATGAGAAGAAAATCATTATAGAATATATCGGAAAAGGTAAGAAAATTCTAGAGATTTAACTGGAAAACGAGATATGCATCGATTCTCATCACAAAATACATCATATCGCAGAATTTGGTGTTAACATACTTTTTTGTCGGAAAACGTGATTTTGATGTCTTTGCACAGCCAGAATCTTGAAATCGCGTTTCATTGCGAATTTTCTGTGTATGCTTTTAGAACTCATATGCTAGCCTATGTAGTGAGAAATATCATCTTCCTCCCTTTGCAATGACATGAAATGTCTCTGGCATATTCATTTCATTTGCAAGACATACAATTCGAAATGATATTCTGTTCTTTCACCTAGGATCACTCATGTATCATACATCTCTCTGCAATGACATGGGATAATTCGTGATGAGATAATATGTGTTTATAGATAGCAAGAGAATTTTAGTGGGAAAACGCGATATGCAGCAATTTTCCTAGCAAATGTTTTGAAATCGCGTTTTGCGGCAAATCTCTTCCTTTGACATGCTCTCTCGCGGAGACGGCAAATTTCGAGCTTTGACATGTTCTCTATTCCTGTCAACCATTCTGTGGAGACCCGAGATGAGTTCAGGGAAAGGATATACAAGAAAATACTTTAAGCATGGCTTGTCACAAAATTTGCTAGAAAACATGATATTGTGTATCCCTCATGCAAAACCACCCTATATCGTGTTTTCAATCAAAACCCACAAACTTTACTTTGGGAATTACTACACCTCGGGGTTCGACAACGTCAACAAGTGTATGTGTGTGGACTGTCACAGAAGTCTCAGATGCTGACATTACAGAATATAACATTGCAGTTGTTATGGATCTTTCAGAAAAAGTATAAAATTGAGATCGCTTTGAACAGTACCTCTTTTTCCTCTGTCCATGCTTTTTGAACAAAAGTGTATGCAGGACCTTGAATAGGTGTACCAAGATTGCCTACAAGGAGATGCAGTTTTTTTGAAAGAAATATCAAGACGGCAGGAAGGTAGTTTAGGGTTGAAGCAGATGAACTGTGTCTATTTGGTATTGCAAGGTCTGAGGATAATTGTTGATGAGGAAAGCATTGGCTGGGTGCTTGATATGAAGGGGATGGTCAACATGGTCACTAGATGGTTTATGTGGAGGAAAACACAAAAGGACACAATTAAAGAATCTGCACAAAAACCGAGGGCACATCATCATGATACACGTGGCAAGTATCGTTGCACACACGTGTGACATTTAGAGTGGCACATGCCACGTGGGCGTGAATTTCGAGGCATAAATTATACAATGTGCTAGAACACTTGCCCTCCCCACAAGTTTGTTTAGCACAACAACAAACATCTCCTCCACAAAAAGGCATCCTCCGACTGAAGGATAACCCCATCCCTTGACCATAACCATCAGCATATCCCCAGCTCAACCAAAGCCAAGTACAAATACTTCAGAAAGCAGATCCTTCTGAAAGGATTGTACCATATGAGAGGTGATACTCCTGCAAAACTGAAACCTCGTCTTGTTTCTTCTTTATATATATTCAATATCTAGTCCAAGTTTTCAAGAATCTTTTCAAAAAATAGATATCTGCATCTGCATCGAAGAGCAGATAAGCTAAGCCATGTTAAAATAAGTTTTGGTGTTGAAACACGATTTTGTCAAAAAATGCGATTTCGATATGTCTTTGCAGCGAGAATCTTGAAATCACGTTTCATTGCAAATTTTCGCTTTAAGCTTTTCGAACTCATATGTTGGCTTATGTAGTGAGAAACATCATCTTTGTCCCTTTCCAATGACATGAAATGTCTCTGGCATATTCATCTCATTTGCAGGACATACCATTCAAAATGAGATTCTGTTCTTTCACCTTGGATCACTCATGTATCGTACATCTCTCTGCAATGACATGGAATAATTCGTGATGAGATAATGTGTCTATAGATAGTACTAGAATTTTAGTGGGAAAACGCGATATGGTGCAATTTTCCTAGCCAATGTTCCGAAATCGCGTTTTGTGGCAAATCTCTTCCGTTGACATGCTTTCTCGTGGAGACGGCAAATTTCGAGCTGCTTTGACGTGTTCTCTATTCCATATCTTACTTGATTTTGATGACAGATAGGAATTTCCTGTCCTCCTCTTCCATGTTCTATTCCATGATAATTCTCATCATTGTACCTATTTATATGAGTGGAAGCTTACCTTGCTTGGATGTCATCTTTAAAGGTAATTTACCATTTTGCTTATTTCTCTTTCAGTTCTGATGGCAAGAACAAAGGAAACTACAAGGAGAAAGGGAAGTGGGCCTAACTTGGCAGTGGTGGGCTGGAGGTCAAAGTCCTTCAAAGGGGAGGTGAAAGTCCTCCAAGAAGGGCAATCACAGCCTTTTGCTTTAAAAGAAAACATAGTCTTACAAACTTTGATTGAATATTCTTGAAAAATATCTATGAAAACATTGAAAGGCATAAAAACTATGATTTTGACTATTCTTGTTGCAATATTTGGTTTCAATGAATGCTGCACTTCTGCATATAGTTTGGCTTTATATGCCTCTATTATACTTCCATCGGGAACATGCCAGTCTATTATATTCCATTCCAAAAAATCTTGCCTTTGCAATATGCCATAAGAATGAGCATGGTCCAATAGTTGGTAGAAGTGATCATAGAAAAAAATACCCGCTTTAGCCAAGTCTCTTACAGATCTACCTTTGTACTATAGCTCTCCTACCGCACCATGTATGACATTGAAGAATCTACCTTTGTACTATAGCTCTCCTACCGCACCATGTATGACATTGAAGAATCCTAAAATGCATTGCATTGGTTGCCACTCCTCGTATGATGAAGGATATAGATCTGAAACATTCAGAAAGATCATCTTAGTTATAAAGGGAGAAACAATTGTGCCTTGAAAATAATTTAAGTTATATTATGTGTTTACAATTTGGTCTATGATGTAGAAGATAAGCTGGATATTCTCGCAATTGAAGTTCTCGATGCATATAAATATGCTGCACCAGAATCTCTTTTATGCATCTTCTGCCTTCTTTCACTCTAAAACCTTTTACTCTGCCTTTCCAGGATGTCAGGAAAGTACTCGTTGATTGTTGCTTTTTGCTCTCCTTCTTCCTGATCCTCGATGCATATTGGGTGTGTAAGTGGCTACTTTTAAGTTTGCATGAATATTTGGCTAGGGGGCCTAGGAACTCTTTTCCCTGGTACCCGAGACAAAACCTAACCAAATTCTTAAATGGATCCCATCACTACAGTGGTTGGGCGGTTGGCTAACCCACGGGGCTGGATGGCTGGACTGATGGATCCCTAAAATGAGACTCAATTCTATTATGGTACGATAGATGAGTAAATCCCGGATAAAAATTGTTCTATGGAAAAGAATCAACGGCTGTGCCTCTCAATGAGGAAAAAAGCGTTGGTCTCTATGATCCAAGTGCAAGTCCTTTCCTTGATCTGACTATGGGACTTACGAGTTCGGTCAGATCAATTCAGTTAGTTAAGGCTCTTGACTAAGTTAGAGTAAAAATATCTTAGAGGAATCGCCCGTGCTTTCCAGGTGAGGGAAGTTTTTCCGGGTTCGTCGGTTTTGGAAGAACTGAGGGATTAGTCTCTTGTCCGGATATACGTGGGTGAGGCCCTAAGTGAGGGACCCTACCCTGTGCAAGAAGTGCTACTTCCGCTGCTACTAGCACCCCAAAATTCATTGCGTAGAGGGGACAGGGATCTTTCAACTCTAGTGTAAGGATAGTCCTAATTTAGTATAAGTGTGTGAAAGTGGACTTTAAGGCTGTAAGCTTTTTCCCACGAAGGTATTTTTAGCAAAGTTCTTTTTTGTTGTTTTTAGATTTCTCACTTTTCATAACTTGTATATAAAGGGTTGAGCCCTCACATAATAAACATCAAGTTGTGTGGAGCTTCCTTGTGTCTCTTTTTTATAACAGTGACACCATGTGTGGCTCTTTTATTATGGGAACAAGGATAGATAAGCACGCTACAATGGACAAGGTACTGCCTGTTATTACTGCTTGTGGTGGTGTTAACATAAGAGTTGAGGTAGAAGCAATTGCTCTCCATTTCTCTTTAAGCTTTGGGGTTGGCATTAAAGACATGGCTTTTGATCTCCACTCCATCTTTGGTCTGGTTTGATAGCATGGTTAAAGTGGGTTTTGGTGCATGTTTTCTTGATGTTGGAATCCAAATGTAGGGGCTCCCTTTTTAGGATCCTTGTGCTTCTAATAGCTTAGTTGGAAACCCAATAGAATGTCGATTGCTAGGCTTGAATTAGGGTTCAAGAGGTTGTTGCCTGAATCTCTTTAACTTTGGAGATTGGGGTACAAACCACGAGTTTTTTGGGACCTAAATGAAGGGTTCTGTCATAGAAGCCTTGAGCTTCAAAAAACTTATGTACACATGGGTAGGCTTCTAGCTAAATGGTGGTTGCTGCCAAGTCTTTTTTTGGCAACACCTCTTTGACACAAAAGCTGCCCCCATAAGGTCTCCCATTTCTTGTGGTTGTGCTAGCTCACCAAAGCCTTGTGGTGGTAGGCACATGGTTTGTGATCTTGGGACCACTAGTATAGTGATACTACCTTTGGGATCCCCAAAAGCCCAATAGTCTGGTGGTGGATTCTTTGCCTTTTTACCTCCAATCCCCCCCAAAACTTGCATGTATTGTTACTTGGGAGGTAGAAGTGGCCTGTATAGTAGGCACTATTCTATGAGGGTGAAAGCGACGGTAGTCTAGCCCTCATACTCTCACATCATCATATTTCAGTGGCATTAGTGGCCAGAGCCCCTATGCCACAGTGGCCCAAGGAAGAAGCAAGTAGGAAAATTAAACACCTTAAGCCTTAATGTCCTCGAGCCTTACCAAAATACCTACATGTCTAGAAATCACGAGAAAGAGATTTGTTCTCTTGTAATCATTGATAATGGGACTTGGGACTTTGGGTTAAAGGCCAAAAAGTAGCCTTTGAACCTTACAATAGAAAGGACCAAGGTTTTTCTTTTAGAAGCCTACACTAAAAGGTTGTCAAAGTAAATTTGTACCCTAAACTAGCTAAAGTAAAAGGATTACCCCAGCCACTTGGGGAAAGAAAAAGCCACAGTTCTCCCGTAGGTGTTATTTATCTATATAGAAAAATGGAGATGAAAGAGCGATAATGGAATTTAATCCAAGAAAAGTAAATCTTTCTATTCAAAGACTGTTTATCTTGATCACACCATTTGTAACATTCCATTTTTAAACAACATTAGTACAAACACATGAATCACACATGGTTAGGGGCATGATGTATGATAAATCATATTTAGCAAACCTATGATAAATTACATTTAGTAAATTACAAAGCTTTATAAGGGTGTTTCTTTTTTAGATGTCTATCACTAACTCTACTTAGGCATGGTTTCATTGCTTTACTTATGCATCCCATGGGGGACTTTGAAAGTCATGGCCATTTGATAGTCTTTGTAGGACTTACAAGTGTGGTTGAAAATGTCCAAAGTTACCAAGTCTTGCAAAAGAACTAATTGGAGAAAAGTAGTTAAGCCACCTACTTTACTTTTCATACTAACCTAGTCAAGCAAGACACAACCCTACATCAATTATAGTTGTTAGAGTTTTCTATGAAACCTTTTTCTATTGGTCATCCTTATTGATTGGTGAAATCCACATGAGGGTAATGTTTGGAAATAGATGCCTAGTTTATCATCCCAAGCTAATTGCAATCCTATCCAAAAGGATATTTGGGTAAAACTGGTGTGCTTTTGAAAAACATATATGCATTTATTATTTGATTCGTTGGTTTATTCTTTTTTGGGAAATAGATATACATATATAATATTATCACAGAAGCTTCTTTACAAAAAGTTCATAGATGCCCAAGACAAGAGCCTATTCTAAATCCTTTACATTGTAATTGAGTAGTTACATAGAAGATCCCATCTTTCATCTCCCAAACAAAGGAAGATTAGCTCCAAGAAACATGGTACCCCAGCTGCATACATGCTATCATCATTACTTCAGAGGTACAGCCTTTGGGAGTAGCTTCTCCAAAACTTGTTTGCCAACCCACACCTTCACCATTGGCCTGATGCCCAGAGGGTTCTCAATAAAGTCCACAAAGGTGTAACTAGGGTGTTTTTTTTGAGGTACCACCTTCTTGTCTTTGGCCCATATTTGGGGAGCCTTGCCTTGACATCATATCTTGAGTAGCCCTGCATAACACCAAAAATTAGGAGACCTAGTATGTACAAGGGTCTATTGAACAGCAGATCAGTTGATGTAGAGAGTATATTGCCTGGAACATGTCAACATTATTAAACTTATTGACATAGTACATGGACCATCATAAGTGAATACACTTATACATCATCTCAATCACATCTAGACCAGTAATCCCCCCTTTTTGAAAGATTATATTGCTCCTGGAAACCCATATCTCCCATAAGCAAGCAAATTTATTGATATTGAATAACAGACTGATGACATCCTCAGTATCCACCCCCCTTCCAAGAACCCAACCCCCCCAAAGACGCTCGACTCCTAGGGACTTGGCTACACATTTCCCAATTCTAACCTAGATTCCCCTAATGGCAGGATATTCCTAGAAAGCATGCCTCCCAATAATATTGATTCGCTGCCCAATCTATGAAAATGTGTGCATTTCCTTTCAAAACATTTTACCAAAATTGCGTGCAAAGGATATAACGCCAAACCTAATTGCCAAATATCATTGTTAAAAATTGACCACCTTAATGACGCTGCTAATTTTGAAAGGAAATGTGTACATTTCCTTTCAAAACATATTACCAAAATTATGTGAACATCTGCAAAGGATAGCGCCAAACCTAACTGCCAGATAGCATTGTCAAAAATGACCACCATAATCATGTTATTAATTTGCTAAACCACCAGCTCTCATCCCCACCAGCCAACACCATCACCTCATCCCCTTTGCCAAGTTACTAGCTGCCAGCTCATCGCCATGAGGATAGTAAAGGTGGTGGATAACTAGGTGTATTTTTACGAGTTAGAATTAAGTATAATAGCCTACGATTTTTCATTACTCTTATTTTTAAGGATTCGTTTATTATATATTTTAGTTATATATTTAAGGATTCATGTAATATACTTTTTGGATATACTTTTTGGGAACTAAAATCGGGTAGATTGAGGAGGTGTCCTTATTTTGATTGGTTGAAAAAATAATTTTATTGAGCACTGGAGTAGTACATCACAAATCAACATCATGCATGCTCTCAGAGACTCAGCTCTGATAATGACCGTTTCAAATTCAGAATTGTTGAAATGGCACCATTTTTTGTAGTTTTGAAAAAAAGTCCACCATAAATAGGTAGAACAAAAAAGTCCATCATAAATAGGTAGAACAAAAAAGCCAAATGTTTTGCTTCGTTGAATAATGCAGCTACTAGAAGCAATGTGTTTCTCCAATCTCTCTTACTTCTCTATAAGCAGCAAGAAGCAAGGTCTCTCTCTCTCTTTATTGCGTTTCTTTTGCGATGATTTTTTTATTTTTGATCTATTTAAATAATTCATTTATCATTTAAGTTATTTATCTTTTTTAATAAAAAGTGTAAAATTATATTATAAAGGTAACGATTACATATTTACAAAATGTAATGCTTTTTATTAGAAGAAGCATAACTTCAAACTTATGCCATATGGTTTCTCAGACATGTAAGGTTTTGAATGTATTCAATTATTTTGGTGTCCCTTGTCATGTTATCAATCTCTTCCTTGGCTACATGTCCATCCTTTTCTAGCTGGTCTTTCTATATCTGGCTGAGCTTTACTTGAAATTCTTCCTTGGCTTTCTCCATTTATAACATTTCATCAAGCTTTGTATATTATGCTTCACAGGACTTGAAGGTGGCTTTGTTCAACATTTTCATTTACACATGCAATTCACATCTCAAACCAGGAAGCATGTTGGCATTTGTGTGGTTAAATAGGCAATTATTAATGACTAATCCGTACAACCCATAAGTATTCTGTCCAAATTACATTCCACTGAGCTCCAATTAGTCAACCATCTTTGGTTTTTCCTGCACCATAATTGGTCTCACGTGTGGATTCCCTTTTGTGTAGTTTGTGAGCTTGTTTATATGAGTTTTCATCTATATAGTTTTCCACTACCACAGAAAACTAGATAGAGTCTGGGTGCAAAGTGTGGGTGTGTTTCCTAATTTTCTTATGTAGCCTTATTTCTGGCTTATATCTATTCCAAGCTTGCCAAATGTTTTTGACTAGTGGGATTCCTTGTGCTTTTAGTCTTACAGGACTGAAATGTAATAGCATTTTAGGGAACTTCTTCCATGCATGATAGCAAGACAATCTGTAATTATTCAAGTTTCTATTGAGAAGTATTGCCCAGTCTTCTTGAGGATTGAGAAGGCTTGGTATTACCCATTTTGAAGCATTCTGTCTACCACATTAGTGATATTTGGTAGACCCAATCCCCCTTGATTCTTCGATAGGGTACACACATGCCACGCCACTTTAGGAATTTTTTCCTCTTTTGTATTATTAGACCATAGAAAATTTTTACATAGTTTCTCTAGTTGTTTAAGATCTGTGTTGGATGGTCGCTAGCATGAAAGAAAATAGATTGTAGTGAGGAAGAGAATGTGTTTGAGAACAATCAATCTGCCAGCAAAATTATGTTGTAGTCCACTCCACTTTTGAAATTTTCTTACAATTTTTCCAAAACCCATATCCACCTCTAATGCAAATTTACAACAAATCCCATCAATATACCAAGCAACCTGAAAATTTGACCTTCACTTAAATCCTTGCATCCTTGTTCTAGGAGCCACGGAGGCTCATGACTGATCATGGTTTTGATTCCTATTTTCTCATGGTTGATTAACCTGACACCAAGAAGAAAAGTCTGAGGCATTCCCAAAAGGCTATAATAGATGACTGGTTGTTATGAATTAGACCATTGGTGTCGTCTGCAAACTGTTGAAGACATCTTTTCCCTTTATTGTAGGGATATACCCTTTAAATGACCTTTGTCCACCATTGCATTTTAAACTAACCAGCCTAGGGTATCCATTGCAATAGCAAATAGTAGGGGTGCCAAGGGTCATCCTTGCCTTATGGATCTCTTCAAATCAAATGTTTCAGTAAGATGTCCATTAACTATCACTCTAGCCTGCGCATTTCCAAAAAGGACTTTAACCATGAGGATGAAGTTCGGTCCCAACCCCATATCCCTAAGGGATTGAAGGATGGATTTCCAATCTAGCCTGTCAGGCTTTGTCGAAGTCAATCTAGAAGAACATGAAGTCCTATTGAGTTTGTCGAGCATGTTTTACACCTTCCCACAAGGCTATGATGGCATTCAATATGTATCTGCCCCCCTTAATGAATCCTTTTTGTTTAGGACTTATCTAATTTTTTAAATGTCTAGAAAGTCTGTTAGCCAAGGCCTTTACATAGATTTTATACGTAGTGGTCAGCATAGTAATAGTTCTCCAATTGGATGTCATCTTTGGGGCCCCTTTTGTGAATTAATTTGATGACCCCTTCATTTATTGAGAAGGGGAGGGTACCAAATTTGACCGATTCCTTCTCCATACATTAAGCAAAGGGTTTAACAAGAAGTCTTTGTAGGTTTTATAGAATTATGCATGTAGACCATCAAGTCCCAGTCTCTTACCATTTTGCATTGCATCAATTGCATCCTCTAGTTCTCCCATACCTTCTTCTAGAATGGCCAAAAGACTCACTGGTACTGTTTTCTTCTTGCAATTTGAAATGAGATGCATTGCTTCTTTTCTTTCCTTTATGATGTGGTAATCTTGTGTCCCAAAGATGGTTGAATCTTTGACAATCTCCATGTTCTTGGCTATTGATTATGCATATCTACCTCGTTTATCCCTTAGCATAGGGATATGATCTATGGCAGCCTTTTTCTTTAGAAGAGAAAACATTCCTCTAGAAGGTATATCCATCTTCCCAACCCATCACGTAGGTAGAGTTTGATATGTTGACATTGAATCTCTTCCTCTTTCTTTAGGGCATCTCTAACTTTGATCAGCTCCTCTTATAGATCTACTTGTCCTTGATTGATTTTTGTTTTAGAATTTGCAGCTCCTCATATTTTTTGGCTCTCATGTCTGTTCTGATTTTGGTGACCTCCTTCTTAATATCCAGAAGCATCTTGTGTGAGTCTGCTTGTGACTAGGCTTTTGTTGGAGATTTGTAGACAAGAAAATGCTGGTGCTAGATTTTCTTTAGTCCTTCTCACTGTAGGGAGTTGAAAAAGTTTAGGGTTTGTGTGGAACCAGCATGCTATGATCTTTTGAGCCCTTTGAAACAGAGTACACAGTATAGGGTAGTGGTCAGAAGAGTGATATTGTGTTGGACTTTTACTTTTGCATTTAGGAAGAGGTTACTCATACTCCTGGAGGTGTAGCACTTGTCTAGCCTTGCTTTTCTTAGCTTGGTACCCACTCATCCATTGCCCCACGTAAATTCATTATCACACACTATGTCCTAAAGAGCATGGATGCCTTTTAGATCCATCCACTTGTTTCTTTCCAGGCCTCTAATTGTCTGCCCCATGCCCATTATCCTTGGGGGACTCTACCATATTGGATCTTTGACCAAAATTATTAGATCAATGAAATGCAGCGTTGAGCTCTACAGTTCTAGTTTTAAGGCATATGTACCAGTAGTAGCATAGACTGAGATAATCTCACCAATTTGAAGTTATTCTCTTCTAGATGGCCAGTTACCCATCTATTTAAGGGATCCACCTCATGATGTTTAACTAAGGGAAACCATTGTTCACCTATTCCTATTACAGTTCCCTCCTCCTAGGGAATGGTTAGAGATGAGCCAAGAACATTTCTTGGAGATCCCCTAAAGATTTCTAGCCAATGTTTGTCCTGTCATTTTTACTTCTTATTATAGGTAGATAAAATCCGGATGGATGTTCATTTAATACATCCAATCTTTTACAATTCCAACCTTGATGAGGTCAGTTAGCCCTTTGGTATTGTAAGAGTTAAGGGTCATGTCTCTCATGTTCTTTGAGTTTTGGGAGGAGCTTTAGTATATTCTTGGGCTCTCTTCTTTGTGGAAGGGGGGAGTTCATCTATCCTACTAGGGTGAGGGTTTCAGCTTTGGATAGTCTTGAGCTTTTGATATTTTGTTTGACGGTAGATAAAGAAGGATATTGTTTTTCCCCTCTTGGTAGGTATTCTTCCTCAGCTTGTGAGGGCTGCATCTAAATTAACCAAGGAGGCATCTTGGAAATCCATATCCTCAACCTCTTTTTCAAGGTCACTATGAAATTGTGTACTAGGGACCTCTTCTTCTTCATCTTCACTTGATGATTCTTTGATAGTCTAGGTAGGGTCAGCAATATCAATCAGAAGTGGGGAGAATCTATTATAATTTCTCCTTCTAGGTAGGTTGAAGGATTGGAGATGCAACGGAGAGAGAGAGAGAGAGAGAGAGAGAGAGAGAGAGAGAGAGAGAGAGAGAGAGAGAGAGAGAGAGAGAACTATCCGTTTGGTGGGTGATATCCTTATATTCATGCTATTCTCTATATCAATGAATGGTACATCCAACAATACACGGGGTCCCGGCCACATGGGCCTTTAACCCCAACAACCTCCCACTTAAAGGCCAATGTGCCTTTAAGGGAAAAAAACCCAGTGGACATGCTATCCGATGCCCATCAACATTCTGCAATGTGCAAACTGCTTGGAGAATAAACTCTTCGTAAGAAGATCTGCAGGGTTATCATCTGTATGAACCTTGACAATCCTAATGCACTTGCCCTCAAGCACCTCTCTGATGAAGTGATACTTCACGTGAATATGCTTTGTTTTAGCATGAAAGACAAGATTTCATGCCAACTGAATGGCACTCTGACTATCACTGTGCAAAATTGGAACCTCTCTTGTAATGCCCAAGTCTCCCACTAGACCTGTAAGAAGCCATATAGCTTCCTTGCATGCCTCACTGCCTGCAACATACTCTGCCTCAGTGGTGGTAGACAAAGCCATACAAGGCTGCAAAACGAGAGACCCATGAACTGCACCTCCAGTGAATGTGAAAACATATCCTGTCGTAGACCTTCTATTGTGTACATTCCCTGCAAAAATTGGCATTTACATAGCCAAGGATAGATGTATCCTTCCTCCCAAAGAAAATGCACAAATCCTTTGTACCAATCAAGTATCTCAAGAAACTCTTTACTGCCTCCCAATGCTTCTTGCCAGGATTAGCCATATACCTGCTAACAACTCCCACTGCAAAAGCAATATCTGGACGTGTAGCTACCATGGCATACATCAAGCTACCAACTACGGATGCATAAGGGATCTTTGCCATCTCAGCCCTCTCATCATCTAACTTAGGGCTGTCCTTTTGTGTGAGTTTCACATATGGAGGCAACCGAGTACTTATGGGCTTCCCCCTCTCCATATTGAAATGCTCAAGGACCTTGCCAATGTACTCCTTCTGTGACAGAGAGAGCACTTTCTTGCTTCTGTCCCCTGACAATCCTCATACCAAGAATGTGATTGGCATCACATAAATCCTTCATGTTGAAGGTCTCATGCAACCGTTTCTTCAAAGCATCCACATCATGAGTAGACTTCCTTGCAATTAGCATATCATCCACATAAAGGATCAAAAGCAGAAGGCTGCCATCCAATGCCTTCTTAGTGGAGATGCAATGATCTGTCTCACTCCTTGTATATCCCTGGGATCGCATAAAAGCATCAAACTTATGGTACCACTCCCATGGAGATTGCTTCAGCCCATAAAGGCTCTTCTGAAGCTTACATACCATCCGCTCCTTGTCCTACTACACAACAAACCCCTCTGGCTGCTGCATATAGATGTCCTCATAATAAGGATCCCCATGCAAGAAAGCTATCTTGACATCCATTTGGACAAGCTCCATATCCTCTCTGGCAGCCAATCCAAGAACTGTACGAAGGGTAGTCATCTTCACCACACTGGTGAGAAGATCTCTTCAAAATCAATGCCCTTCACCACACTGGTGAGAAGATCTCTTCAAAATCAATGCCCTTCTCCTACTTAAAACCCTTGGCAACCAATCTTGCCTTATACTTAGGCAATGCATCTGCTGGAGATATCTTCAATTTATACACCCATTTGCATGGCAATGCATGCTTGCCTTTGGGCAATGAAACCAAATCCCAAGTTGCATTCTTCATCAAGGAGTCCATCTCTGACTTCATGGCCTTCTCCCACTTATGCTTGTCATCCCGAGACATAGCATTTGTATAGCATGAAGGCTCACCACAATCCCTAAACATGACATAGTCAAGAGACGGTGTAAACCTCTGTGGAGGACGTGAGACTCTAGTAGATCATCTCAACACTGGCTCAACTTGAGCTCTTTGGCTGTCCCAACTACATATCCTCCATAATCTAAGGTTGTTCACCTAGCTGTGGCTCTCCCACCTCACGATCTATGGGCTTTCCATGCCCTGCATCATGTGGAACAGGCTGTTCATGCCTCGCATATGGTGGCTGTCCGTCCTCCTGAAACACCACTCTGCGTATCTCAACAGTCTTCTCTGGCTTCTTGTGCATCTTGTCTTCATTAAAGATAACATCATGGCTGCATACTATCTTCCTGGCCTTTGGATCCCACAATCGGTATCCCATCTCGCCTGAATCACCATATCCAAGAAAAATGCACTTTCTTGACTTGGGATCAAGCTTGCTATGTTTTTCCTTAGGGATATGAACATAAGCTTCACAACCAAATACATGAAGATTCCCATAAGGTGGTGGCTTGCCTGACCAAGCCTCTTCTGGCACTTGCCCATCTAGTGCCTTGGTAGGTGATCTATTGATAAGATGCACTGCTATCTTGATAGACTCAACCCAAAAGCCATGAGGTAGATAGGCATTAGAAAGCATGCTTATATTCCTTTCTTGAATAGTTCTATTCAGCTTCTCACCAGCAACCCCATTTTGAGGAGGATTCTCATGAGTATTCAACTCCCGCTTGACGCCACGTAGCTCACAAAAATTCTTGAATGCATGAGAGGTATACTCTCCTCCATTATCAATACGCAAGCATTTGAGCTTCTTGCCCGACTGATTTTTAGCAAATGCTAAGAACTTCTGAAATGCATCAAAGACATCACTCTTCTGCTGAAGAGGATAGACCCACACTTTTCATGTAGCATCATCAATGAAAGTAGCAGAGTAAGAAGCACCACCCAATGAGGCACCCAATGAGGCAGTAGGCATAGGTCCACACACATCACTGTGAACCAACTCCAATGGCGCAAGCCTCTTCTTGCTTAAAGATTTTTTATGTGAAGACCGTGTTTGCTTCCCATACATGCAATGCTCACACATGCTAAAATCTGAAAAATTAAACACAGGAACATACTGTGAACCAGAAAGAATCTTCATTCATGTCATACTCATGTGTCCCAAACTGGTGATGCCACAATGAAACATATGGCTGCTCAATTACAGCAATCACACTAACCTTAACACCAGACACATGCAAAGAGTACAAAGTTTCGGACTTGGAACCTCTAGCAACTACAAGAGACCCTTTGCCGATTTTCCATGAGTGATTGCCAAAGAAAACATGGTAACCACTCTCATCCAATTGTCCAGTGCTGATCAAGCTCTTCTTAAGCATAGGCACATGCCGTACATTCCTGAGCACAAGAGCCATTTGCAAGTGAAAGATGCACATCTCCCACTCCAACAATGTCACAGGCATAATCATTTCCCAACCGCACACATCCTTTCCTTCCTACATCATAAGAGGCAAACCACTCCTTGTGTGGAGTAACATGAAAGGATGCTCCAGAGTTAATTAATAATCCGGTCTTGTGACATTCCATCATCCATGGTAACCAGAAATGCATCTGAGAAAATAGAGGTATACAAGACATCACCGTCATCATAATCACTGCGAATGGTGTTGACCTCCTCTATCCTTGCCTTAGGCTTCTCTTCCTTCTTGGCATCATCCTTCTGATTATTGCTCTTGCCTTTGCCTTTTTCCTTTTTTCACTTGTAGCAATCTTTCTTCATGTGGCCCTTCTTGCCACAGTAATAGCATTCAATATCCTTCTTGCTGCGAGACTTGCTTCTGGATTTACCTCTCATGAGATTTCCACCTTTGCTGTGATCTCCCTCGGACTATCAATGCACCACTAGAACTTTTTGAGCCAGCATTGTTCTTCTGATTGACCTCCTCTGTGAGTAGGCTGCTCTCCACATCCGCACATGTCAAACCACTTGTTGCATATGCCAAGTTGCTTATGGATGTCCTGAAAGTATCCCAACTTTCAGGCAAAGTGACAAGCAGAAACATTGCTTTTAATCACTGAGTCATCAAAGGCAATCTTTTGTGAAGACAGCTGTGGCTGAAAATGGTATTAAACTCATTCAGTGGCATAGATGTCCCCTCTTCCATACGAAGATCAATGAGTTTCTTTAGCCAGTACACTTGGGAAGCAGCACTCTACTTCTCATAAAGATCACAAAGCTTTTGCCATACACCATAAGCTCCTCCTGCAATATCCTTGACATTGAAGTACACTGACTTGGAGAGCGTCAGCATAATGGTAGAGCGAGCAAGCTCATCCAATTCAGCCCAGTCATCGGCATCCATATCCTCTAGCTTTACACCTTTGCATCATCTAGCATGCTTAACCTGCTTCTTTTGCACCGACATTATAGATTTGCTCCTTCAAGTAAGAGAAGTTTGTACCATCCAACTTCTCAGTGTTGAAGAGCACACTCTCTGATGATGAAGCTATCACAACAGATGCAGGTGCAAAACACGAAGCAAACCAAAAAATGCAAACTGAGTGGCCAAACAAAGTTCTGGACATCTGTTGAATGTAGTGAATTTTCTCTGTTTTTGACAGCAAATAACTTCTAAACAGTAGCTCCAATGCAAACACTGTCAAGAGCAATATTGTAGCTCACAGATATCTCTACAGCTTCTTTGTTGACTGCTGCAGGTCCAAAATCTCTACAGATTCTCTACTACCTACTCACTTTGTACTGTTGTTTACACACAATAGTCTGCAACAACTTTTGTCTGTTTTGAACACACAATATCTCTTCAACCGTAGCTCGGTTGGCAATACTATAAACAACAAAGTTTTAGCGTGAATAGAGATCTAAAAAACTCATGTTGGTCTTGAAGTCAAAATCCTTGAGGATTCTCTGATATCTGCTACTCAAAACTGCTGTAGGTAACTTTTTGTCAAGGCATAGTCCAGGTCTGAACTTTTGTCACATCCATATGTTGTCCTGTCCACATGATACATACATCCACAATAAGAATGACTCATAAATACCACCTGGCGATTGTCCTCAAGGGACCCACAATAGCTCATACATAAGATGTTTGCAAATACAAGTCTGCCTCTGCAATCCACTGCGTGTGCGAGAGAAACCTCGAGGGTGAGGACCCGCCGAGAAACAAGTGACAGTACCACGCGCGTGTGGACCTACTGAGAAGTAGAAGACCCACTTCCTGCAAAGTGTATGCTCGCCAAATGAGCACACATACACCGCTAAGTGGCTGCATGCATACACATGCATAGAAGTCCAACTCTGTCTCACTGCTGTGACAAGCATACACATCAAGCACATGTCATTGCATCTTAAAGAGTGCCCACACGTTGCATCTTTTCAAAGCAGCTCAATGCTTGACCAAAGTGAACTTCTTGTGCAAATTCTTGCAACAGTCTGCACACAAAGTATCTCAAGGCAGGTCAAATCCTGCAAACAACAGTACAAGCTATTCCTCCACTAATAGTTTGCACAGAATATCTCAAGGCAACTCAAATCCTGTAAAAACAGTACAAGCTATTCGTCCACCACTGATGGTTTGCCTGCATTTCAGGTTACAAAAAAAAAGGCAACAAGCTTACGATTCTCATTTAATTTGTCAAAGCAAGGACTAATTCTGTTGTCTTTCTAACTGATTCTCTGGATCAGAAGCACAACATTGAAATAGCAAAAGATAACCCTGCTTAACAGACTCAATTGGGCATCCTGCACAAGAGCATGTGTAGCTAGCGCTAATTCAACCCTCAATTGCTTAATCAAGCTCCTTAATTGCACTTATTAGATTGTCTATAGAGGATGAAAAAACTTGATCCGCTCCGAAGTTGCTCCTCTATGATGTTGTGGTCCTTGTCTATGGCGCTAAGGAGCATTTCTGTGTAGACATGGCGGCTGTCACCTCTGCCTCTGCGTTGAGCAACTCTACATTTGCAGGGCAAAAAAAACAGTGTTGAAGCCTCAGAGCGATCTCTCTAAGAGAGCAAGCAATGTGGAAGCCCGTGTGACCATGAGGACGACTGTGAAGAGCGCCCCCCCGAGAGCATCTAGTATGGTCCTGACCGCCCAAGTACCTTGGCTCCTTCTCGATGACGCTCTTGGCATCCCTGGAGAAACCCTCCCTGGTGATCTCCAAAGCTTTAATACCAGTTGAAGGATTGGAGATGCAACGGAGAGCGCGCGCACGCGAGAGAGAGAGAGAGAGAGAGAGAGAGAGAGAGAGAGAGAGAGAGAGAGAGAGAGAGAGAACCATCCGTTTGGTGGGTGCTCAATCACCCTTATCTTCAGGCTATTCACTATATCAATGAATGGTACATCCAGCAGTAAATGGGGTCCCAGCCACATGGGCCTTTAACCCCAACAAGTTTCTACCACCTTGATTGCGCCCTTGTTCTCTACCCCTCCTTCCAACCATTTTAAACCCCTAGTTGTCCTCTTTAGGGTGAGGTTGGTTGGCCGGTGGTTTGGGGGGGCGGGAGGGAGGGAATTTGATAGGGAAATTCCTCATGAAATGATCCTTTGCTCCACACTAGAAACACATGTTGGGGATGTTTTTAAAAACTAGAGGTTGTTCAGGAGGAATCTTGGGCTTGCATTGATAGATAGAGAGCTAGGGAGTTCTTTGCTTAGATCTACTTCCACTAAGGCCTATGGGTGCCACCTCGGGTTTAAGGTAGTATTTTCTCTCATACCAAGTACCCTCCCTATTGGTTCGAGTAGGCATTCTTCCTTGAAAAGGAAACAGAAGTAATTGTTAGGGAGGTATTGTGTGTCCTCTTGAGGTCCAATTAGCTCTCATCCATGCTTTGAGCACCTTTGCTAGAGGTCTCAGCCCGTAGCACAATCCATTCAATGCCCTAGTCTGGTAAGTGATCTGCCATTTCTGGACAAGATCCACAGGAAGAGAGACAGAGATCTTACAAGCTCCACATGTCGGATATTGTCGTTCAAGCATCTCCAGGGCTTCCATTCGAGTAAAGTCTCATCCATGACTCTCCGAGCTTCTTCCGCAACATTCCCTTCAGTTGGTTCAGTTCCATTTCGCTTAGGTAGTAGTATATGGTCTCGGTACCTTCTTTGATTTTCATTTTCTTCGTGGGGTGGATAGACCATCTTGGCTCTTCATGACCTGTGGTGGGTAGAGGATGCTGAAAGGTGTTAAAATTACACCAATGTGATGAGCTCTGGTGGATTAAATGCTAGAATCAACATCATTAACAAGAGATTAGATGATAATTAAGATGTGATAGCAATTAAGTGATAACTTAATGTAGGCATGGATAATCAAAAACAGCCAATTCTCATTAGGCCAATGCCTCAATTTATAGGGTTTACATCCAAGCATCCAATCCCACTGATTTCTCCTTGATTCACTCCACCTCTTTTGCTTGATTCTCTCCACCTCTCCCAGAATATCTCCACACCTCCTAAATCTCCTCATGCTATCCTTTATTCTCTCCCAGTAGATTCTTCTCACCTTTTCACAGGTTCTCTCACATTTACAGATTCTCTTTTATAGCCTCTAGCCAAGGGCTTGTTCCCGCACACACCCTATTCACTTGTATATTTCAACACCTCCCCTCAAGTGAATACTCCTAGCACATCTGGACCCTATACCAAGTTTCCCTCTTACTTGATAGTCCGCGACCAGTGCCTCAAGTCCATAAACTCATAGTCCTTGACACTCTCTCTCTTTATGTGTCCAAGGCTACTACAAGTGCCCGTGACCTTGACTAAGGTGCTCACACATACATCTACCACATGGCCTACATCATCGATGGCTCAGAGGTGGTTTTACTTTGTTGGGGCAGGTTACATT
The DNA here is from genome assembly GCF_041138505.1 of Cibotium barometz. Taxonomy (NCBI): domain Eukaryota; kingdom Viridiplantae; phylum Streptophyta; class Polypodiopsida; order Cyatheales; family Cibotiaceae; genus Cibotium; species Cibotium barometz. The sequence continues at coordinate 5,195,012 of NC_141096.1, read as the reverse complement.
GGGTTGTGGGGTTTCATTCTCTCTCTCTCTCTCAGAAAAGATGATCTGACTCCACTTCCTTAGGAGCCTCCATGAAGTTTGTTGATGTCGTTCCTTCTCCATTGGGTTTGCTGTAGCAGTCTCTTGCCATGTGTCATAGCTTTCCACAAGTGGCAAGTGAAGGTCCTTTCTCCTACTCTGCCTCTTCCTCGTCCTCGTCCTCCTCGAGAGAATCCTCCTCGGGTGAAGAATGCTTTTTCTTCTCCTACTGTTGAGTCCAGCCATTTCTTCTCTTTGCCTCTGGTCTCTTGCTCTAGTAGAGCTCCTTCTATCTCGTGTAGCATCAATTCAGGTACATTCTTTAGTGTTGCTACAATGTTTTCATATTCACCTTTGTCCACACTCTTTAGAAGCACTGCTAGTGCCTCATCATCTTCTACCTTTTTGCCAATAGCTACCAGTTGTTGCTTAATGCTTTTATATCTGTTCAAGTGTGTGATTAAAGGTTCACTTTCCTTCATATCCAGTTTGTAAAATTGCATTTAACAGATTTATATTTGAATTTTTAGCTTGTGTGCCAAATAATTTATTGAGTTCATCCCATGCATCTTTTGCCCATTGCATCCCTGTGATGTGATGAATGATTTCATCATTTAAACTGGGTACGATAAGTCCCAATGCTTTTTCATTCCTGCTCTTCCATTCATTTTCCCCTCTCACCTCTGGGCATTCATCTCTTCCCTCAACTAGCCCCCACAGATTTTTCCTCATGAGCAGATACATGGTTTTTGTTTGCTATGTGAAACTGCTCCCCATTAAATTTGGCTATTTCTTGTGCCGTACTCATGATAATGTGAAGGGAGTCTTACCTCTTGATCCAATTTCAAGATTCAAGGGTAGTGTCTACCATTTTACAACTCAATCTGGTGTTTAGGAGATGATTACAACAGATTTATCAGCATAAAATCACCAGAAATTACATTAAATCAAGGACAACCAATTTGTACGGAATGGTTGGAGTATCAAACCATCTCCGAATTGCAATCTGAAGTTATAGGGATCTGTATCAGATACCTAATGGTTAATTTGAACCCTCAATTGCACCAAAAAATAGTGATTAGTATTGATTAATCATTGATTAGCAAATTAATCCTCTATTTTATGTGCAGAAAACAGAGTATGCGAGGAGCCCAGATCTGAGGCCTTAGAGTTCAAATGAGCTCAAATCCTTTCAAGGCCATCAATAGCAATTATTCTAGTAGAGGATTAAGCCAAGAAATACAAGATTTGACCAAACATTGAATGCTTAATCTATGTTTTACCAAAGTCACCTGCAGATTTGATGAAGAGCTTGGATCTCACTGTAGACTTGATCAAATCAAATTGTGACTTCACCAGCTTGTAGAGCACCCTTGAAAACCTTTAGGGCCAAGAGGAATCAGACCCATTGCAAACTGATGAAGACAAGATCTCAAATTTTCTTCATAAAAGTGACATGTGCAAAATCACAAAAATCGGTAGCACAGCGGCGGTTTGAGGTTTTCTTTAGATGGGTTGGAGCACAAGTGTGTTAGCTATGATTGCCTAAAGTGGCTTGAGCTAATTTGATGTATGATGGGAGACATAGCTCCTCCACCAGCTATGGGTACACAGGGTTTGTTGAAAAAGAAGTAAAAATATTAATTATCTACTAATCCTAATTAGCCAAGTGATTAGCAAGATAATGGGCTCACCAATTGATGGATTCTAGGCCACGCTCTGATACCATGTTAAAATTACAGTAATGTGATGAGCTATGGTGGATCAAATGCTAGAATCAACATCATTAACAAGAGATTAGATGATAATTAAGACGTGATTAGTGAGCAATTAACTGATAGCTTAATGTAGGCATGGATAGTCAAAAACCAGCAAATTCTCATTAGGCCAATGCCTCAATTTATAGGGTTTACATCCAAGCATCCAATCCCACTAATTTCTCCTTGATTCACTCCACCTCTTTTGCTTGATTATCTCCATCTCTCCCAGCTCCACACCTCCTAAATCTCCTCATGCTACACTTTATTCTCTCCCAGTAGATTTTTCTCACCTTTTCACAGGTTTTCTCACATTTACAGATTCTCTTTTACAGCCTCTAGCTAAGGGCTTGTTCCCGCACACACCCTATTCACTTGTATATTTCAACAAAAGGCCGTGTGATTCGAGCAAGGAGAAGAATAATGTATGGGGGAGTAGAGGTTGTTGGAATGCATGGCAACCTAAGCCACATCTTTGGCTAGGCAAGAGAGGTGCCTTTTGCATGGAGTCCACATGGCGCACATGTAGGAAAAGAAATCCGGCCTCTTGCCTCTATTCCCATACATTTGCATGATGGTGAATTAGATTTCTTGCATGTGTTTCATGGCAATTGACCCCTCCTTGTTTGCCAAATGACAGGGTTATCCTCCATTTCAGGACCTTGACTCTCCCCTACTCTACAGGAACAGTTTTCGAGAGACAATCTATGAATGCTGCACTACTGTTTTTTTTTTGGGAGCTGGTCGCTACAGGGGCAAGGCCCTCTAGCCTAGCGACCATTGGGACGTTGGGGGGGATCCCCCTCTTTTGAACGTTGTGGGCAGTAATGAGAAAATGGGTGAGCGGGAAATGGATAGACATGACAAACACCCTAGCATGTCCTCATAAAAAAACGTTCGTACGATCTACCATCCGTACGACATCCTCTCACAACCTGAGATTTTTCATTACCCTTATTTTAAGGATTCATTTATTATATATTTTTATCGAGTAGATTGAGGTGTCCTTATTTTTATTGGTTGAAAAAAATGTTTTTATCGAGCACTGGTGTAATCCACCACAAATCAACGTCATGCATGATCTCAGCTCTGATAATGACCATTTCAAATTCAAAATTGTTGATATGGCACCATTTTGTGGTTTTGAAAAAAAGTCCACCATAGATAGGTAGAACAAAAAAGCCAAACGTTTTTCTTCGCTAACTAATGCAGCTAGAAGTAATATGTTTCTCCACTCTCTCTTACTTCTCTATAAGCAGCAAGAAGCAAGGTCTCTCCCTCTCTCTCTCTATTGTGTTTCTTATGCGATGATTTTTTTTATTTTTAATCTATTTAAATAATTCGTTTATCATTTAAGTTATTTATCAATTGTCTTTTAGATACGAATTTGCTTTCGACATGCTTGCTTAGTAGATAACAATAATAAAGTGCAAAATCCAAAGTTTTAAAATTATTTTTTCTTCATAGATTCTTAGATTAACCATACCAAGAACCCACGTTCTATAAACTAAAAGTACCTTCTTTTCTATAGACATACTTAATCAATTGTAGATTCGTACTGTCATGCACGATCCATGCTTTTAAAAATGCCAAAGTACAAATTTCTCATACAACTAAGCTCAAATTAATTTCACGCTTACACAACATCAAATCTGTTGTAATATAAAAGCTAGTTGTCTCGTGTAAAAATCTAGCTTCACCTATTTTGGTACGCATGTGGTGCCACTTTGCTACTTGTAACAAGTCAAAGTACAACATGCAAATTTTATTTCATCTTAAGTCCTATGTTCACCCATACTCTTCTAGAAAGATCACATGCTTATATATTTACTTGCATCATCTTGTCTTTATTTAGTCATTGAATCCTCCCCTAACTTTTTAAGTTTCAAGTGTATGCTCCAACTTATGTTCATATCTCATTTACCTAGATTAATTTTGTTTCTACAGCATCAAGTCTTAAACTCATTGAATCCTCCCTTGATCCAGCATCAACTCTTAAACTCATTGAATCCTCCCTTGATTCACGATGTTTACAGTATGTGCTACATGGTGTTTGTGAGAGAGTAATACATAAGTTCGCAAAATCGACAACATGGTCGATTCCTCTTTCTCTCGCACTCATGAATATGCCTAGATCACACGATCCATGGTGCTTGCAAGTAATAGAACATAGCTCTTTATCCCTCACTTAATAGGTATGGTCCTTATAGCATGGAATCATTTGGTATTTGTGAGTGTGAGAAAAATACATATGCTCACAAATTCACCATGAGGGTTACATCCTCTTAAATTCTTCTCTTTAAGTTTTCAATTTTCATGGTTGAATCGATTCATGGTGAGGGAACCTAGCCCCAAGACATTATGCCCTTCATTGAGAGGACTTCATTGGAACATGTGGTTATCGTGTTAGCACCTATATCATCAATAGAAGCATTACATGCTATTGTGCCCCTTGTTGTGAAGAACATGCCAATGGAAGAATTTGACCACATAGTCCATTTCTTCCATGATTCTTCTCTCTCACTTAAAAAACTTGCCCATATGAAGTCATTCAAGGTGCTTACAAGCGAGAAAACATATGCCTTGCCTATATAATTTTTGCATGGAACACGTGGACATCCACTCTATAATTCTATTGCTCTCTTACTCATTACTATTTATTGACTCATTATTGAGATTTCTTAACATATGTTAGAAGCATGTGCTCCTTGGTGTTCGTAGGTTAAAGACCAATACACAAGCTCATAACAACCATAACATTGGTTATTATTCTCTCTCACTCATGTCTCTCTTGAGAGATGTCTACCTTAGAGCACATGGCCATAAGTAATATATACCTTAGAGCATGTGGCTCTATTAAACCTTATAAAAATTCAAACACAAGGCCAACTTCATAATAGATTCTCTTCCCTCACTCGTGAACATGCTTCCCTTGAGGGCTTCAGACACATGTTCATAGCGCAAATAAAACCAACTCAGCTATATAGGTGGAGTGTGAATGCCTTGGGAAGAACCAACAAAACATTAAGATTAGATACTCACCCATCCACCCCTTTGGGAAGGGTAGACACACACGTTCTAACCATATCCTTTGATATGATGTAGTGTGATTGAATAAAACAAGCATAGAATAAAAGGACAATCTCTATCCATGCTTCATTTATTGGGGTAAAAAAGACATCAAATGATACATGTCATGTCCACAATCATGTCACACAACAACACACTTAAATTCAATGCAAAATGTGTGGTTTCCATACCTTCTTTTTCCAAAAGTAGATCCGCTCTCTTCCCCCCCCAAAAAAAAAGTAGACCCCATCTTTCCTAGTCTAGTGATCTTCTTGTACAAGAATTCCATCAGCAATCCATATTGTGTCAATGCCATGTATTAAGGGTTCTGTGAAAGAGGCACGAGGAAGCTCCACTCAGCTCCTCTCTTTTGAGCTTTCTCGAAAGAAGCAAAGTATGCTTTATGAGATGACATAAAAGAAGAACCAGGAAAAGGTTGTGGGAGAAAAGGACAGTGGCCTGAGCATAGCAGAATGCCAATGGCTAATACTCAATGTGAGTAATTCAGATGATAGGGATACATTGAGATGGGAGCTTTCTTGTGCTTGGAATGATCTATCAAGGTCCCTGTGTATACCCTCATGGAACGGTTAGAAAATTATAGTTACCTTGAGACCTGCAAAGACTGAAAAATCGAACCAAGTCTACACACAAGGGCGTCTATCCTTTACTGAGTGAGCAGAGAAACGAAAAAAAGGAAGACCTAGCAAGTTGGCTATGGTGATACATTTACAAAACAAAATGAAATACACTAGCCACATTGTCCAAAACCGCAGAGGCAATTTTGTACATAAACTGTAGAATTGTGACATAGAACATATCATAAATATGAGCATCCCTAGCTATACCAAGATAATGATTTATGATCCTGATGCCTAAACAGGAGGCAACATTCTCCTTAGAATCACATTTGAAAGGTATTGGTACACCAAAGCATCACGTGCCAACCCTTCCAAACCATGCCAACAACTAAAACCAAAAGCCTCTCCAATCTACCAGAATGACTTCTAGAACAATTTCTCGTACCATCGAGGGTGCATGTCTGTAACAACCTAATTACAGTTGAGGCTTGAACTCAAATTCTACACCTCTGATGAAATCTCCAGAGCACTACCAAGAAAAACATTGGCCAGGCTGCTGCTAGTGATTTAAGCATTGCTAAAATATAGACTTTGCTCCTGCCTCCACCGAAAACAGTTCTTCTTCTTTCATCTCAGACTTTCCCAAACTAGAGTTATGGCTGACTACCTAATCTGAAGGAGTTGTTGCATCAAAAATATACCCACTTACAAAACACTTGATTGTCTTGAGCGAAACGACTAAGTCTGCATACAGACGCAAGGGAGACATTTCTCTTCAAAACAGAAGGACATCAGTTGCCATGAAGTGCGACATGCCAGAACACGAATGCTCCAAATGCAACATATCCAATCATGAACAGCAACCTACAGGAAATACTAATGCCATTCAAAGCCATGCCAGACTCATTTGTGACACAGTCTATTCTTGCCACGTTTGGACATCATGGGATCATTCCAACACAAGCTGCTACCCCACCTGCCACAATTAACAGTAATGGTGATACTTCTTGTCAGAGCAATACAACACCTTACAATCTCCCGCATGCTTTCGTTCATTGTGACCTGAAGACTTCATCAAAGGTGCAGCACTTGGAACTCCAAGTCCTCAACTTGTTCCACATTTGCAGTTTACATGAGGGAAATCGCAGTTGCTGCCTTGGTGGCACTTGAGGCATCCATGTGGATATTGGGAAATCACTCTTCTAGTAAAGATTAAAGTTCTTATCATTCCCTGTAGAATCCTATGCGGTGCTCTGATGAAGCCCTGCCTGTCACCATCAATCTGAGACTCCCACTTCCTGGTTGCTTTCATTGTCTGTCATGAACTGAATGGACAGGGAAGGGAATGTCCAACCCAGGTTTCCCGGAAAAAGTTGCGGCTCCACTGGTCGCCATTTCCCTAGTCTGTACCACAATCAACACATCACCTGCATAATTGCACCATAGGGACATATCCATATGGAGATGGTGTGAAGCACAATGGAGAGGGCTCGTCTTCCACCCCCATTGTCAAGGTGAGCAAAAGCCTTGCAAGTCTCCCATCTGGAGAGTGTAAGCTTGGGTTGGGGATAGGATTAGAAGTGAGACCATAATGTGAGGGCTCCAAAACTACAAAAGGCAATCAATCAAGGGGAGAAAGTACAACAATTTTTAATTTAAAAAAAAGAAACCTGCCCTAGGTGAGTCATAAGATACTATAATTATCCAAAATTACAATATGCAAGCTACCCAAAAACTCATCCAAAACCCTTGAGTGTTTTTTTAAGAAAAAAGAAGAAACAAAGCAAGCAGGCCATGGCATAGGTCCAGTGTTTGAACCCGGGCATCTTAGATATAATTACTCATTTTAATCCGAAATGCAGGAAGAACCAGAACTTTGAAAAAAGGGGAGAATTTCTGTGTGCGGATGAAAGCTACATTTTAGATGAGATACACAAGTTCTACAAAGCTATATTATATATACGAAATTGAGGCACTTTGCCATCGCCAACAAGCTGCGAAATGTTATTTCTGTACATATATATATGTGTGTGTGTGCATAAGCATAATGTAGGTGGAAATTGGGGAGTTATCAGAAGGGGATGCAGTGGGAGACGGAGGGCTGGACGACGGTTACCGGGTGGGCCATGATGTCGGAGCCCTTCTTGTGGTTGAAGCACCACACCAGCGCCCCCACGGGCCACTCCACCAGCGCCGACAGACAGAAGGCCACGAAGCCCAGCGTGGGGCCAACCACCTTGCAGCGGCACGGGTTGTCTGTCGTGCCGCACTCGATGCACACAGGGATGCACAGGGGTATCGCCGCCATGGAATCGGGTCCCTCACAGCGCGAAGAATATTTTTCTTCTCGGATCTTAAAACTTAAAACTTAAAATTTTTCTTCTAGGATCTTAAAACTTTCAATTTTAAAATTTACAAGTTTTTCGTCCACACTAAGTTTAAGTTTTTTCTTACGTAAAATGATTAAAATTTTACCAATTTTAAAGATTTCTAAAATTGTAATATTAAATTTTACAAGTGAGATCATGAAATTTGAAGGTGTTTTGTAAGGGTTTGAAGGTTTTCTGTCTCAACACTGCGAGTCACAGCATGCTACTATTTATGCTTGGTGGTAGAGGATATATATAATACCCACACATCATGCTTAAGAGAATAATGAGTACCCAAAACGTTTTTTTACCTTGCATTAATTAATTAGCATCGTGTGAAATGTCATGTGTTGCACCATTAGAATGTAAAGAAGCCAAGTTTTTTTTATTTTAGCAACAAGATCAAGAATCTCGAGTCTCTGCATATTCTGCACGTGTCTCTTTCTATATTATCTTAGCTCAAGCATTAGACAAGAATTTATTCCAATATATTACAGCAATGAGAGTGAATATTTAATAAGGGAGAAAATTTTTTATAGCAAGATAGTGCTACACAACATTATAGCACTGAGGAAAATGTCTCAAAGATGTTTACCAAAGCATTGGGAAAAGAGCTCTTCTACAAGCATGAAGATCATCTTAGCATGGTGGAGCTTCTTATTAAAGTCAAGAACTTACCTTAGTCTTGCATAATCAAGAGTTGTTTCGTCTTGCCCTTTTTGTCACACTAGAATGATCTATGGCTATGGGAGAGACGGAAGAGATCTTTTTTCTAATATGGAGGCAAGAAGAGAATGACCTTTATTATGGTTCTCTCTCACAAAATATGGATGGGAATGAGAGGGAAAAACCTACAAGAAAACCTATTCAAGTAAGAAAAACATCTAGCAGCATGCAATGAAACAAGGTGAAAGGCTGAAAATTCTTCTTCTTCTTCACATAACAAAAGAGGTCTACAAAAAAGATCAAGTAACTAACACACATAATAGAGTATATACAAGCGGTCCATAATGTGAACACGCTAAGAGGAGTGGGTAGATGTGGACTAGTCAGTGTAGTCCAGCTGTCGAATCTCTGGCGAAGATATGTCGGTGCCAGCTACTAAACCCACCAGTGATATAAATGTCAAACAATCATGCAGGCGCCTCGTGAGCGTCAGCTCATGTTGAGCTTGACATCTCAACACTCCCCCTCAAGCTCAACTCCAGCTCATGAACTCCAAGCATATCTCGAAATCTGCGGAGCTTCTTAGCTCCCAAGGCCTTCGTGAAGATGTCAGTGACCTGATCCTGTGTGCCAACGTAGGCCAAGTCTATGTTGCATGCTGCCAAGACTCTCTCTTTGATGAAGTGGTAATGCACCTCAACGTGTTTCATTTGCACATGAAAAATTGGGCTCCTGGCCAACTCTATACTGCTAAGATTGTCATAATATATGACCATCTTTCTCTCCACATGCAACCCCAAATCAACAAGTAGCTTGCGTAACCAAGCTACCTCACATGCTGCCACCGCAGCTCCTATGTACTTTGCCTCTGTACTCGACAAGGCAATTGTGGGCTGCTTCTTGTTGCTCCATGTCACAACAGCACTCCCTAATGAAAACATAAATCCACTGGTAGATCTCCTCTTTGAGATGCTACTGCCCAATCTACATCTGTGTACCCATATAGCTCCAATGGTACACCTATTGAAATATACAAGTGAATAGGGTGTGTGCGGGAACAAGCCCTTGGCAAGAGGCTGTACAAGAGAATATGTAAATGTGAGAGAACCTGTGAAAAGGTGAGAAGTATCTACTGGGAGAGAATAAAGGGTAGCATGAGGAGATTTAGGAGGTGTGGAAATATTCTGGGAGAGGTGGAGAGAATCAAGCAAAAGAGGTGGAGTGAATCAAGGAGAAATCAGTGGGATTAGATGCTTGGATGTAAACCCTATAAATTGAGGCATTGGTCTAATGAGAATTTGCTAGTTTTTGATTATCCATGCCTACATTAAGCTATCAGTTAATTGCTCACTAATCACTAATCACTAATCATTAAGCTATCAGTTAATTTTCTGGTTTTTGATTATCCATGCCTACATTAAGCTATCAGTTAATTGCTCACTAATCACTTCTTAATTATCATCTAATCTCTTTGATAATGATGTTAATTCTAGCATTTGATCCACCATAGCTCATCACATTTCTATAATTTTAACATGGTATCAGAGCCTAGCATAGAATCCATCAATTTGTGAGCCCATTATCTTGCTAATCACTTGGCTAATTAGGATTAGTAGATAATTAGTATTTTTACCTCTTTTCAACTAGCCCATTGTACCCCCAGCCAGTGGAGGGGCTTGATCTCCCTCTAGGAGCAACATTAGCTCAAGCCCTTGTAGCCATACATAGCTATATCACTTTGCTCTAGCCAAGCAAATCGGCACATCAAACCGCCTTCTACAGCTCAGGAAAATCGTGATTGTGCAAGCGCATTGTTTTTGAAGAAAATTTGATATTTCTGCTGCTCCAAATCAAATTGCTCTAATTCCTCTTAAACCTAGGGGTTTTCAAGGGTGCTCTACAAGTTGGTGAAGTCAGAATTTGATTTGATCAAGTCTACAGTGAGATCCAAGCTCTTCGTCAAATTTGTAGGTGACTTTGGTAAAATAGAGATTAAGCATTCAATGTTTGGTCAAATCTTGTGTTTCTTGGCTTAATCCTCTACTAGACTAATTGCTATTGATGGCCTTGAAAGGATTTGAGCTCATTTGAACTCTAAAGCCTCAGATCTGGGCTCCCCGCATACTCTGTTTTTTGCACACAAAATAGAGGATTAATTTACTAATCAGTGATTAATCATTATTAATCACTAATTTTGGTGCAATTGAGGGTTCAAATTAACCATTAGGTATCTGATACAGATCCCTATAACTTCATATTGCAATTCGGAGATGGTTTGATACTCCAACCATTCCGTACAAATTGGTTACCCTTGGTAAAATTATGCTGATAAATTTGTGGTAATCATCATTTTATATTTAACCCTTGGTTAATGCCTACAAATCACACTCAAATTCAATATTATTCATAGCCAGAGTTGCATTTGGAAATGTGCATAAGAATGAATGCTATATGCATTATGTATTGGGCACATTACATCAGTGTAAAAATGGGATCAGACATTGTTCTTGTCCAAAATAAGGCAAGAGGTAAAACCTCCTGCATAGATTTTGGATTGTATTGCATAATGACACAAGATAAACATCAAAAGCCCAAAAGAACTGTCAACAAAACATTCAAACATGTTGCTCACATGGAGCAAGAACTGACAGACAAGCTCACATGGAGCAAGAACTAACAGACAAGCTCATGGCCCCAGCCATGAAAGAAGAAGAACATCTCTTTCCAAGAGGAAGATCGACACCGAGAAGAAGAGATAAAGGAAGCATTGAAGGAAGATATGGACGCGTGAAGAGAAGCTGCCACGACAAGAAGACTAAAAGAAGAGGAAGACATGGACGCGTGAAGAGGAGCTGCCACTACAAGAAGACTGAAGACAAGAGAAGATATGAGGCTCCAAGAAGTGAGAAGCCATGTGAAAATCTCTGAGAGAGAGAGAGAGAGAGAGAGAGAGAGAGAGAGAGTGAAACCCCACAACCCAATGTAACCTGCCCCAACAGAGTAAAACCACCTCTGAGCCACCGATGATGTAGGCCATGTGGTAGATGTATGTGTGAGCACTTTAGTCAAGGTCACAGGCACTGGTCGCGGACTATCAAGTAAGAGGGAAACTTGGTATAGGGTCCAAGTGTGCTAGGAGTATTCACTTGAGGGGAGGTGTTGAAATATACAAGTGAATAGGGTGTGTGCGGGAACAAGCCCTTGGTAAGAGGCTGTAAAAGAGAATCTGTAAATTTGAGAGAACCTGTGAAAAGATGAGAAGTATCTACTGGGAGAGAATAAAGGGTAGCATGAGGAGATTTAGGAGGTGTAGAGATATTCTGGGAGAGGTGCAGAGAATCAAGCAAAAGAGGTGGAGTGAATCAAGGAGAAATCATTGGGATTGGATGATTGGATATAAACCCTATAAATTGAGGCATTGGCCTAATAAGAATTTGCTAGTTTTTGATTATCCATGCCTACATTAAGCTATTAGTTAATTGCTCACTAATCACATATTAATTATCGTCTAATCTCTTTGTTAATGATGTTGATTCTAGCATTTGATCCACCATAGCTCATCACATTGCTGTAATTTTAACAACACCTATTGCATAAAACAATGCATAATCAACAGTGGCCCTCAAGTACCAAAGTGTGCGTCGCACACTGTCAAGATGTAGTTTGCGCAGAACTTGCATAAACTGGCTCTCTAAGCCAATAGTGTAGCTCAAATCTGGCTTGCTGATTGTGACATAGGTCAAACTCCCCACAATCTTCTTGTACATAGTGGGATCCTCCAAACACATAACCCAATAGCTTTCTTACCTTCAGGCAATGACACCAAATCCCAAGTCTCATTTCCATCATACAATACATCCATCTCCTCATCCATAGCTTTCTCCCAACACACATTTCCAATAGCCTCATCAAAACATGTGGGTTCTACAACCTACACAACTTTTGCCATATACGCATAGTGATGTGCCACATAACCATCTCATAAGTCAACCTCTACACGGGATTTTTGACTCTTCCAGATCTTCGTAACTTTGCATTCATGGCTTCCATAGCCTTCTTCACACTAGGTGTCCTCATTGCTGGAATCCCAAGCTCCTCATCAAGGCTCATCTCCGCGCCACTAGTATCTCCATCGATAAGAGAATGCCCTGCAGAAATATCAGGCATACCAAGGGTCTCAACCACTTTCTCTTTGCCTTTATGTGATGTACCAACTACATTTTCAGGACTGGTATTATGACGCAACCTGCTACTCCATGGTCTATCAATAGAACCACTGTGGATGAGGACTCTCCTGGTCCACTCAATGATTGTGATTGTTGACTTGCATTCTGTGCAACCACATTTCCACTTACATCAGCCCCCAACAACATCTTTTTCAGCAGCATACCAGCTACTCATCTCATTAAATATAACATCCCTGCTTACCCTCAATTCATGTGTAGCAGGATTATAACATCTATATCCCTTTTGCTCGAGGGAATACCCAATAAACACACATTTTTTTTATCTTTAGATCCAGCTTGGTAACGTAACTCATCTGGCACATGCACATATGCAATACATCCAAAAACTTTCAAGTGAGACAAATCAGGTTTCCTGCCAGTAAACCTCTCCTCTGGTGTTACATCATGTATGGCTGCAGTAGGAGTCCTGTTCATGATATAAACTATTGTAGACACAGTCTCAACCCAATAGCTATGCGGCATATTCTTCTCTGTCTCATCAATGCTTGTGCTATCTCTGCTATGTGCCTGTTTTTCCACTCAGCAACCCCATTTTGTTGTGAAGTATATCTACATGTAAATTGTCTTTGAATGCCATTCTTTTGCAAGAATTCAGAGCACTCATTGGAGAAGTATTCTCCCCCTCCATTTGACCTTAGGCACTTTACATGCTTTCCTGTCTGTTTTTCAGTCATCATAACTCTGAAATTTTGAAAATGAGTGAACACTTCTCTTCTACTTCATGAAATACACCCACACTTTCCTTGTGTGGTCATCAATGAATGTACGTAGTACCTGTAGTCTTCGCAGGACCCCATACATCTGAATGCACAACATCTAGCACATTCCTACTCACATTTCTGTCATGTGGAAATACATGTTTTATTTACTTTCCAAATTGACATGCTTCACAAACTTTCTGCATACCTTCCACTTTAAACTTAGGTAGCCCTGTCACAATTTCTTTAGTTTGTATAGACTTCTCATTCTTTGTACATTTACATGCCCAATTCTCTTTTGCCAAATATTTGTATCTGCAACAACTCTTGAACCATTTGCAAATATTGCAGCAGCACACTTCAGCCATATTTACATTCAATGTAAATATTCTTCCCACCACTATGTTGCCTTTTGCAACTAACCTGCACATATCTTTAAAGTCTTCTACATAACAACCATCAGGGTTAAACCGAGCCTACAAACCCTGGTCAATCATTTGGCCAACAGAAACTAGATTCTTTGTAATGTTCGGAACATGAAGTACATGTGCAAGGTACTTCACTTTACCATCCTGCATAGACAATGGCACATCTCCAACATGGCAATTGGATGAGTAGTGTCATCCCTTGTTTCAACAAAACCTGGTCTTTCAAGACTCTTCATTTCCTTGAACCACTCACCATGACTTGTCATGTGGTTCGAAGCACCTGAATCAACATACCATACATCATCCTTACATGCTGCTACATCATTTCCAGACACATCATTAACCACATGTTGCATACAAACAACCTCTCATTATCCTCATTATTTTTGCTAGAGGATGCATAGTTGTTTTGTTGCACTTTTCCATTTCACATGTCACTCTGCTTCTTATAGCAATCTGCCTGCACATGCCCATACTTACCACAGTAAGAACAGCCTCGTGTATCATTATGCTGCCTTTGCCTTACCACGACCTCTTTGGCTCCTCCTGCCTAAACTGGCCTCTTTCACCTGTATGTTGTTGTTGTGAATCCTGGGACTGTTGTTGTTGCTGACCATAATTTTGATTACCTATTCGGCCAACCGTCTTGGCCACATCCACGACCTCTACCTCTTCCTCTACCTAAACTTGTGTAGAAGGCCTGCTGCTCTAAAGTGTTTTTGTTTTGTGAAGACTATTGATCTCTATTGAGATAGGGTTTGGTTGGCCACCAAAGAAGGACATGATACCACTACATCCGACCAGCCTTTTGAAAATGGGGCTTACATTTCATTGGCCCCATTAGTCTTGCTTCCAATATGGCACATAAGCACGCTTCACCATTGTTTCCACAGATTATGTAACCAAATAGGCTAAAGCAAGAGCTTCACCAAAAGTAGATACCATGGCAACTTGGATGTCCATTTAGGCTAGTGAGTGATCAAGGGAAGCATTTCATCAATGATGTTATAAAAAATCTCACTAGAACATTCATGATCTCACACTGCAAGTCTACGCCATATTACACATAGGCAAATTGTCAAGCAGAGAGCACCAACAAGGTTCTTATTTTGATATTGACAAAGATTATTAAGGCGTGGTTTTGTGAAGTTACGCCACAAGGTATTGTATATATTGAGACTTTTGGTTTCCTTAATGGTAAGTTAAGAAATACTATGGACCTCTTACAACAAAGAATCCTTACGTACTTCTTCTCATGACGAATAAGCCACCAAGGAAAGGGCCACTCAAAAGAATATTAAAGCCCAAGAGGAGGTAAGGAAAAGATGGATAAAACTTCAACAATGTCAAGAAAAGAAAACCTTAGCCTTGCTGCACAAGCTTATGTTGGAGAGGTAATCGACATGGATGATCACATTCCACCTCTCAGAACACCCATTGAATTGCCTAATACCTACAGTGAAGTGTTATGTAATGCTATGATTGACACGGGTGCTTTTCATAATCTACTCTCCTTTGCTACATGGAATTAGTTGGGTAAACCTCAACTTGAAAAGTCTAACATGAGAATAGAGGGTATAAGTACCAAAAATACCAAAGTACTTGGTTTGCTTAAAACTATTATCTATTGGTGATAACATGCACTTGGTTTGGTAGCTTTTTGGTTATGCCTAAAGGGACTTTAAAAGCGCATGTCGTTCTTAGACGGACATGGATGATAGCGGCTCAATACAAAATCAACTAAGCCACGAGGAGTATCTTAGTGTGGCAAAAAATCCTAACCCTATACAAGCATTTGAATGTTGCAAAGGAAAAAGCCTCAACATCAACATAATCCAATGTCGGTCCCTCCAAATTGACAACCAGTTCACCACCACAAGGTTCTTCATCTTCAAGCTTCACATCTACATCTACCTCTATAAAGAACCATCTATACCAGCAAGGCATCAGCAAGGAAAACCATAGCCTACCCTTAAGTGGGTCCCTAAATCTTCTCCACTAATTCTCACTTGCTAACCATGTCAAGAAACCCAGGAGGCACTATAACACAAATTAATCCAAACCACAAGTTACCTCTCAATGGGATTTCAACTCGTCTTCTTCAAGCTCAAGGATACTATGAGGGTGACACGTGGATTTGGGTGCCAAAAAGGAAGAAAACACCCATAACCTCATCAATGAAAGCAACATCCGATAGTGCCAAAATCAATAAAGGGAAGAATCAAATCAAAATCAAAACTTCCTCACTAGTTTGTCAAAAGATTTGGATTCCTAGGACTATCAAGGATGGAATGCACCTTAGGAAGGGGGGTTAGATTAAACCTTCAGCTCCAACAAAACATCTGCTTCAACATTAAGCCAGGCTCCATCTACACAAATACCTCTAAAAATCCCACCACCCGAGGAAAAGACTATTGATCAACAAGTTCTTGCATCAATGTCACCACCACTCCAAGAACTTGATAGTCCAATCCGTGCCCACACAAACTAACCCATATAACAAATATTTTTTTTTAAAAGAGATGAGAAAGGAGCATAAAAACTAACAATTACAAAGAATGTTCAATCTCTAGAGAATCGACTTTTTCTAGGATGTTTGAATGTTGTCTTTTCAGGTCTTGAAAAATGGATTTCTCTTGGTGCAACACCAATGTACTTGTTTAGATGCCAACACCAATGTACTGGTTTGAATGCCAATAGTACAGAATGGTACTTTCAAGGGGAGTTAAGTATTCCTTACTTTCAAACCCACTCGTGATATTTTTAGGCATCTTTGGGTGAGGTTTGTTGTAAGAGTGCATTTGTTGACCTATTTTGTTTACAATTCCATACATATACTATCCATGCAAAAATGTGGAAATCACCCACATGTGGAGTCACCTATATACCGTAGGTACTACGATGGTGTCACTACACAATTATGTTAATAGGAGAGGAATAAACGAGTGAAGTTGGGGAGTCAACAATTCTTGATTGTAGAAGGTAATTGATCTTAACAAGTAATATCTTGATGATTGTTATTTTTCATCTAAATTTCATGTATGATGTATGTGAGTTCTTCAAAGATAATAAATTGCATCAGAAGAGTATTTCTCCATACAAGTGTTTATAAACTATATTATAGAGGGTGAATGAGCAATATTTATTTGACCTTTCATCCACTGTACTTGATGAAAATGGCACACTTGTTTTCACTGGGTCAATGTATCAAGTGACAAACATGTACTCCAATGTAGATGTAAAAGAATACAAAGTAGGGTGCCTCCTTAGTGTATGTTGCAATATTGAAAGTGGGGAGCATTTGTGGATCTATGGTGATCCATAATATTTTCATGTTGTTTGTATGCTTTATTTATATATGCTTAATCACATTTATAATCACTATAACTGTGTCACTTGAGGAGGCCTACAGTCTCATGTGTGTCCATTTTACAAGCCTCCTAGGACAACATAATTTTTTTTATCCCAAGCTAGATTATGTGTATGATACTAGTCATTCTTCCCATTGGAAGAAATCAATAGATAGAAGAGTTTTGCGAGGTACAACTTGAAGGAATTTAAAAGTACCCATTGTAGGAATGTATCATTTGATGGCACTACATTCACACTAACATGATGGTGATGTTTTTAGGTTGAGGGCTACAAGGTAGAGAGCTTCGAACAATTATTCTAAATACCTTCGTTAAGAGAAATGGATTCAGTGCTGGACCTATATGCTGGTGGTGGAGATTTTGCATAGGAGGATCATTCAAGAGGAATGTGTGTAGTTTATGTAGATCCTGATGAAAAAGTATTTAAATTTTCTCTAGATAAATTGACTTTATAAGATAATTTTTAATTAAATGAAATTTGGTAGCATTTAAATATTTTATGTTTTTTATTACATAGGTTAAATTCCTTTTCTTTGTCTTGATCTCTCTCAAATTCAATGGTATCATAGAACATTATCCCTCTGTCTCTCTGCATGGTGCAATAGAAAAGAAGGCAAGTGTAAAAAGATCATTTATAATTATGGGATGTGGTGACCTTGCTCCTTCCTTGTATGTATGCAAGGGGTGGGGGGGAGTGCAATAATTGTTGTCATTTATGTGGTTTTTGTAATGATATTGATCACTCTTAGACACTCACTCTCCCAGCGTCATTCATGTCGTTTTTGTAATTACATTGATCACTAGACACTCACTCTCTCTTTATCCTCATTTATGTGAAAATCATTTAAATTAATTTGCTTTGCCAAAATAATACAGTCTCTTAAGGTGAGGGTAAAAAAGCAAAATTACAACAAGAATAAGCATCATATATAACCTCTCTCTCTCTCTCTCTCTCTCTCTCTCTCTCTCTCTCTTCCCTTCTCAGGCTCTCTCTCTCTCTCTCTCTCTCTCTCTCTCTCTCTCTCACTGATCATATTACATTTGTTTATGCAAGTGAGAGTGAGAGAAGAGAGAGATAGAGGGAAAAAAGAGACAAGGGACTCTCTCACTGATCATATTACATTTGTTTATGCAAGTGAGAGTGAGAGAAGAGAGAGATAGAGGGAAAAAAGAGACAAGGGGGAGAGAGAGAGAGAGAGAGAGAGAGAGAGAGAGAGAAGATAGATAAAGAGAAGGGAGAGTGAGAGAAGAGAGATATGGAAATGGGAGAGAGATGAGAGAAGAGAGAGAAAAAAGAGAGGAGAGAGAGAGAGAGAGAGAGAGAGAGAGAGAGAGAGAAGGCACAAGGGAGAGTGAGAGAAAGGGAGGGAGAGAGATGGCGCGTGGTTCGACAGTGGTAGTGATATTTTATGTGCACATTAGTGTGCAACATTTTGATATACATTAGTTCTATTTTATGAGTGAACCTTAGAGTGTTCACATTCTTATATTTAGGCTTATGCAAGCCCAATGTGGAGATCCATATTTTTTGCTCTTGCTTTTTGTACAAGGAAATATATTTAAATACACCATGAAGAGGACGTGAGCCACTCTCATGGTGGGGGATATTTAACCCATTCTTATGTCGCGTGCATAGCTTTCTTCTATTTTGAGCTTGAGTATTTCTTTCAAGTTAATTTTTTAAATAGAGGGCCAACTGTGAGCTTCCAATATTGGTATAGAGCCAGAGAGCCAAGAAACACAGAGAATAGTGCCATGTCCTTTTCTTGTCAGAAATAATAATAAAAAGTTATGTACTGGGCACTCAAACTGCCAAGGACTGCTATCCTTTATGTGAAGGTAAGAGCTGTCGGCATGAAACCCAAGAGTGACACCAGTTGTCAGAGCACCGCCTAACTCTTTGTCTAGAGTGCACACTGCTACAGTGAACAAAGCACTGATCATCGGCTATACCAACAATTGACCACACTAGGTATAAAGCGAGCATAAGGGGCAGCTAATACAGCCAACAACACCCCAAACACCGGCAATAGCCTTGACAGCAAGCCCCAACCGCTGCCGGAACAACGTTAACAAGCGCCGACAAGCAGCGAGCGACGAGCGCGACAGCGCGGATGCAACTCCGATGGACGAACGGGCAGCACGTGCTAGCGACTCCACACCTCCCCCACACACCAACGTGGGTGTCTCCTAAGAGACAAAGAGAAGGGGGTGACTATTCTACCCTTTATACTTGATTCCTTCTTTCCTTTGTACACTATATGGGATAAATCGAAGGCTGCGTGACACTCTATGGTGAGCCCATGAGGAGAAGAAGAAACTAAGAGAATAAAAGAGAAGAAGAAGGAAGAAAAGAAGAGAGAAGAAGAGAGAGAAGAGAAGAAGAAGAAGGAGCGAGAAGACGCAAAGAGAGAAAAGGAGGGAAAAAGAAGAAGAAGGAGAGAGAAGTAGAAAAAAAGAAGAAGAAGAAAAAGAAGAAGTATTAAATATATATATATATATATATTAATATATATATATATATCTTTTGAAGGGGTATATTTTTTCCAATCTTTGTTTCCGCTCCATCCCCAATTTCTACCAAGCATCTACAGCCATGGATTCTCATGATGGCACTCAACCACCAACCATTTCGAATGTGCCATCTCTTCTCGCTCCTACCTTGGAGGAGCTTATTCTTCTACTCGAGAGCAACTTGAAGAACAATGCAAACACCAGTGCCGTCATCATGAGGAATCTCTTGATGTCATGCCTCCCAAAGATGATTGCTTGAGCAAGATTCTCAAATCCGTTTTCGACTCACAAATGGACTCACAAGGACTCCAAGATCAGTTGTCGCACACGCATTCACATTCTCCAAATTTGACGATAAAAAGGATGGTCGTCTAGTTCTTTCTTGGTTGACTCAATTTGATGATTATTTTGCTGGTGAACAATTTTTCGAGGAAGATAAAATAAAGTGTGCTACTAATCATTTGAGTGATCGAGCTTCTTTGTGGTGGAATGCACTTTGCATGGGTCCTACCAAGCCTCTCACTTGGGATCAATTCCAAGATAAATTTAAGTCTTCTTTTCTTCCTTCACAGTTCCACCTTAACACTTGTCGAGCATGGAATCTTCTGCGCATGACAAATCATGATATAGTTTCTCAGTACACGGAGAGATTCTGGCAATCACTTCTTATGCTTCGTATGCTCGAGGATATTCCTAAAGAATCACTCCAACAAAAGTATGAAGATAGTCTTGAGACAACTATTCAAGTGGATGTGAACATGTTCAAGCCAACTTCTCTTGATGACACAATCTCTCTTGCTCATGATTCCAAGTGCAAGAAAGGTTTGCCTCGTCAATTACCTCACAGTGGTTAGTATACTTCTCCACCCAATCGACAATCTTCTTTCGTGGGGAATCAAGGTTTCAAATCTTCTTTTCGACGCCCTCAATTTTATCAATCTCCTTCATCACAACAACGGTGTCCATGGAATGGTAATAATGGTAATTTTGGTAATGGTAGTAATAATGCACGCACTTTTTCCTATTCAAATCTAAAGAACAATTTTAATACTACCAACCCAAGCAATGTACACCCCAAACCCAATTCTAATCACAATAATAATGCACCCACTCCTCGCCCTACCTAACCTCGTCAGGGAAATAATGTGCCTACATGCTTCAAGTGTCATCGATTGGGACATCGAGCCAACAAGTATACCTTTCATCCTACTCAAGTGGCACAACTTCACAATATTGAAGACGACACATACTACTATGGTGATGGTGATATGGCTCAGGATTGAATGGAAGAACAACTCAACAATGAAGAAGTGGGTACGCAAAGCAAATCGGCAGATACTTCAATCACTCCTCACTCTTTGCTTTGTAATGAAAGGATCTATTAATGGCAATGATATCACTATTTTGCATGATGATGGTAGTACGCATGATTTTATTTTTGAAAAGGCAGTTCGTAGGTTGCATTTAGAAACTCATCCTTCGTGTTATAAGGTTAAATTTGTATTTTAAGGCACATGCATTCATGAAGTATGTGACCTTGAGATACAAATCGAACCTTATAAACAAAATGAAACTTTCTCATTGCACTTTGCATTCTAGTGACATCATACTTAGTTTGCCATTTAGACATGAATTCAATCTACATATTGATTATTCCATGCATACTATGGAATTCACACATAATGGTACTCTCATGCAATTAGTTTGGTGATCGTTCTCTTGAGATGTATCCATAATTATCCCATACCCAAGCTAAATGTGCACTTTGGAAACAATCATGTGTATACATGATTTTAGTTAATGAAGTGTAAGCATATGAAATTAATCTCACTCCCTCTCAGTAGCAAGCATTCATGGCTAAGTTTCAGGATTGTTTTGTAGATGATTTATCTCCTACCTTACCTCTTTCATGTCCTAAAGACCATACTATAGAGATTATTCCGGGTAGCCAACCACCTCATAAAGCTCCTTATCGTACAAATCCTCTTCAACAAAAAGAAATAGAATGCCAAATTTGAGAATTACTAGACAAGAAACTTATTCGACCTAGTAGTTCTCCTTTATAACCTCTATGGGGATGCCCTTTTTTTATTTAGGGCTGGCTTTGAGGTTTCCCTTGTTGGGGTTGTCCATGCTTGTTAGTTATAACCTCTATGGGAATGCCCATTATTTAATTTTGAGAAATTTTTTTTGGATGTGCCTTTTATTTATATCATCTACCAAGATAAATGTGTTAAATTAGTTGTGGGTGTTGGTATGATATAGTCAGGATTAATGTGTTTAATCAATTGTGCACTGATAATATTATTTTGGATGTAGGCGATGATTGAGTGGCAGATTATGTGTTAATCATCTCACGATGGAACATGTGTTGGACCACTATGAGATATTTTAGAAGACATATGAACACCTTTTACGGTTTCATAATTAGGCATTAATAATTTTGTAAGGCTAAGGCCTCAAACCTTAATACATATTAATTAGTATTTATACTAATTAGTATATATTAATTGCATATGAAACATGTGTTGGACCACTATGAGAGATATTTTGGAAGACATGTGAACACCTTTTATGGTTTCATATTTAGGCATTAATAATTTTATAAGGCTTCATATTTAGGCATCAATAATTTTGTAAGGCTAAGGCCTCAAACCTTTATAAATACTAATTAGTGTTTTATACTAATTAGTATAAAATACTAATTAGTATTTTATACTAATTACTATAAAGATTTGAGGCCTTAGCCTTAATTAGTGTTTTATACTAATTAGTATTTATAAAGGTTTGAGGCCTTAGCCTTAATAATACTAAGGCTAAGGCCTCGAACCTTTATACATACAAATTAGTATTTTATACTAATTAGTGTTTTATACTAATTAGTATTTTATACTAATTAGTATTTTATACATACTAATTAGTGTTTTATACTAATTAGTATAAAGGTTTGAGGCCTTAGCCTTAATAATACTAAGGCTAAGGCCTCGAACCTTTATACATACAAATTAGTATTTTATACTTTTGGTAGGCCCAAGATTTTATATTTGTAGCTTGCTATATTTTTTGTATAGCAAGGTTTGAGGCTAAGGCCTCAAATCTTTATACATACAAATTAGTATTTTATACTTTTGGTAGGCCCAAGACTTTATATTTGTAGCTTGCTATATTTTTTGTATAGATTTTACACTCAAAAACTCAAAAAAGCACTTTCTTTGTTTTTGGAATTATCTTTTTGAAAAGTAAGTTTTTCTAATACATATAATATGTGTGTGGTACAAAGGCCACACTCATCTAGGGGAGATTGATATTCTTTGGAAAAAGGAAATTAAAAATTTTAGAATTACTTACCAAGGCCATACTCATCTAGGGGAGTTGGGAAAACTAGAGCTAAACTTAAAGTTTGGGGCATTTCCGGGCACTTTCTTCAGATATGTGGTTTTTGGCATGAGCTAAAAATTATGACGGCCGACCCGGGGGGGGGGGGGGGGGGGGGGGACATGCAAAACCAGAGAGTGAGGAAAAAGAGTTTGGGGAAGCTTGTGGGGATAATATTGCAGAGGGGAAAGAGACATGCATTGATGGGGTAAAAGAAGGAAAAGGGAAAGAGTCAATGAAGGGGGAACTCAGGATGAGGGATCTTGGAACAAAATTAAGGGGAAAACTAATCTTAGATAGACTAAAGATGAGACTATGAAAGCTCTCAACAAAGGGGCTTTAAGGGAAACTGGAGGGAATAAGTCCCAAAGCAATCGAATTCCCCTGTTGTATTCAAATCCCTTTATTAGCCCTTTGGGTGATGTAGATAGTGGGACTTCTTCTGTTCAAAATTTAAACTAGCAGGTGGAAGAGGCTTGGAAAGATATGCAGAAAGATGTTGCAGATAGAGGGAATGAAGAGGAACTGGACATGGTGTGCCAGAAACAACCTTAACATGAGTAAGTTAATAGAAGTCAATGGATGTACATGGAATGTTAAAGGGACTAAAGATATTAAAAAACCTCTGCTTTTTGGGGACTAGTTGGATTGGGGGTTCTCTATTATGGCTATTCATGCACATAATTTGTTTGGACTAAAGTCTCTTAGAAAAGATAGATATAGGGATTGGTCTATGTTGTATGGAGGAGTGAAGGGTGGGTTTAGTGGAGTGATGACTATCATTAAAAATAGTCTAAATCCTACATTTGTAGAGCTAATCATTCTAATGGTAGGCGAGTTTCAAGTGAATGGATAAAGGATGTGGGTAGTGAATATCTATGGGGCCCATAACCATAAGATTAGAAGTGGGATGTGGGAATGGATTGCTAATCTGAATATTTGGGGTCATTGTAGATTTCTAAATGGTTGAGAAGCAGAGGGATAGGTGTGGGGGGAGCACTACTTTGATGGGTCAAGAAAAGAAAAGGTGGGAGGAATTGAGAGAAAAAATGGGGTTGATAGATGGGTGGGATATGGGTGATTGGGGATCTAACCCTGGGCATACTTTTTTTAGTTTGCAATATTTTGGTTCATCATCTAGAAATAGATAGAGTTTTTCTTAACCAATAAGCAATATGGGTTCCTCACACTCTGAAGATGATAGTTGGCTCTAGTTTTGCTTTTTCTGATCATATGCCCTTGAAATGATGTTGGCATAATTTGACTACGAGGAGGCTACACTGAATAAGTTCCCCACAAGGAAATTGAGAGTGAACAACCTGCTCCTCAAGGATGAGCTCTTTATGAGATACACTAAGGAGGCAATTGGGAGACTAAAAAAGAGAGGGACTTCCTAGGATTCCTGGAGATATTTTGCTAATGAGATGCAAGGTATAATAAGGTGGGTTGGAAAACTGAGAGCTGAAGAAAAAAGACAGGAAAGGAAGAGATGGAGTGAATTCCTGGAAACCTTGTAGAAAAAGAGACAAATTGGGAAACTTACAGATGAAGAAGCTATTTTGTACCTTGAGTGCCAAACAAGCTTAAAAAGTGAGGATGAAAAATGTGTTAGGAGAGAGGAAAGTAGATTCAAATGGAAAACCTTTAACAATAGAAGAAAACCTGACAACCATCTTTTCAAGATGGTTGAGAGAAAAAACTGTAAAGAAATAAGGGGAAGGGTCTTTGATAAAAATGGGCAAGAATTGGAGGGAATTGACTTGATTGCCAAAATGTGGGTAGAATTTCTTGGGTTCAACATTAGCTTGAAAGAAGACTGCTCTTGCAGAAGGTTTCAAGATGAAAACAAACTACTAGGACTAATTAACAATAGAGTAGACCCTGATAAAGCCAAGTGGTTTGAGAGAGAGAGAGATGTTGATGAATGCTGGGTGGCCCTTCAAAAGTTGGGGATAGGGAAGTCCCATGGGTGAGATGGATTATTAGTAGAATTCTTCATTGATTTTTGGCCATCATTAAAGGATTTCATTGGAAAATATGCAGAGAAGCGTTCTCATCTAGAAACTTGGATAAAGACCTCAAGGAAGGTTTGGTGATACTTATTCCTAAATAGGTAGCATGTGATAGGTTCAATCACTAGAGACCCATTACATTGTTGACTATGATATATTAAATCCTAGCGAAAATTATTTCTCTAATTATTACCCCTATTCTTCAAGAAATCATTTCCAAGAGATAGTATGGCTTCATAAAAGGCAAATCAATTTATGACAATATATATGGAGCTATGTTGGGGAGAGATCTCACTTTGAGGACACATCAGAAATGCATATTACTATAACTAGATCTAGAAAAGTCTTATGACAGGGTATTGACCATTTGTGGCTAGGGTGATGGAAAAATTAGGGTATGGTGTTAGGATTGCTACTTGCATATACACCCTTACCTTGGGAAGGTACTCTAAGCTGATGTTGAATGGGAGAGTGGTGGGAGGGTTTGAGGTGAACATGTCTGTAAGGTAGGGCGGGTAACTGGACTGAAACTGAGAAATGGTGAGTAGTTGGTGATAGAATTCTTGCTAATGATTCTTTACTCTTCTTGAAAGCATATAATGACAATGTGAGACATGATTTGGCTATTATTCAAGAATTTGCATAAGCTTCTAGTAGGTACAAGTGCAACATACATAAGTTCAAAATCATAAGTCTGTAGTATGAGGATAATCACTTTGTAGAAAGATTGGGATGTGAGGTTATTAAGAAGGGACAGATTGTTAGACATTTAGGGGTTCCCTTTGGGGTAGAAGTTATAAACAAGCGATTGACTAACTGAGCTCTAGAGAGATTTCGTTTGAAGCTTTACAAATGGGAGGTATCAAAATTCCATTTCATGATAGGGTAGCTATATGCAATACTGTGTTGAATTCCATTTCATGATAGGGTAGCTATATGCAATACTATGTTGAATGCTAACCTATCAGAATTCCATTTCATGATAGGGTAGCTATATGCAATACTGTGTTAAATGCTAACATTATGTTTCTATGCCATGTGCTAGAGTTTGGGAAGTGTCATTGGCAGAAGATTGTGGGCCCCATTAGGGATTTCTTATGGAGGAATGGAAGTTCTAATAAGAAAATCTTAGCATGGCTTGCATGGGACAAGCTAAGTTTACCCAAGATTGAAGGAGGTATTGGTATTCTGCATCTTCCTTCTCAGACTGTACTAAGATGGCTTTACTCCTCCCTCAGCGCCTTCAGCAAAGAGGAGATATGGACTAAGATATTGAAGGATCTTGTGGAAGACTCCCATATTTACTTAAAAGGCAGATGGCAGGGACTAGGAAGGAAATATAAACTGTTCTCTTATGCTCCCCTAAAACTCATAGGGTCTCCCTTTTGTAGAATGCTTTGTAGCAAATGGAAAGAGGCTCTGGGGCTGATGGTATGGGATGGATACTGTAGAGATTCAGGAAATTCTCTATTAAACCTAGGGATATGGTGGAATCACAAATTTAACCCTACTTTAGCCCTTCAAGATCCCAAAATAGCAAAAAACTTGAACAATAATGGGTTAATGAGGTTAGCTGATTGTTGGGATGGAACATCAATGGGGTGGAAGGAACCTAAACAGCTAGAAGAGGAATTCGGATTGTCTTCCAGGGAGGGGCAATTAGTCAAATAGGTGCTAGAAGAGATACAAAAGGGTTGGACATCTACAGCCTTTGATGAATCCTACTGGATAAAGAATTGGGCTTGGTACAATGGTGTAAAATTGGATAAAGGGGCAACCAAAGATTTAAATAAGGAATTGAGGAAAAGTAAGGTGAATGTAAATTACTGCAACAAAATTTGAAGGGTAAACTGGAGCCTAAGTACCTGGAGAAGGATATGGAAAGCAATGTGGGAGATAGACATTCCAATAAAATCCTAGGTTTTTCTTTGGAGGGTATGCATGTGGGCCCTACCCATTGGGATTAAGCTGCTTCAGAGAAACTTTACCAATGGATGTCCCAGGTGTAAGATTGCCCTTGAAGATGGGAAACATGCCTTTTGGGACTATCTTGTTATTAAAAGATCTTGGGAAAGAATTGGGGAATGGTTTTGTTGTAACACAGGAATACAAGGCTAATGGGGGGGAGACTGGATCCTAGGGAGATGGACAATTAGTGATGGAGCCGATGATCTAATCTTCAATATATTCAGGTTCTATTATTTATGGGAGATCTGAAAGGAGCTTGGGATAGAATTGGGAAATGGGTTTGCTGTAACACAGGAATACAAGGCCAATGGGGGGACTGGATCCTAGGGAGATGGACAATTAGTGATGGAGCTTCTGATCTAATATTCAATATAATCAGGTTCTACTGTTTATGGGAGATATAGACTACCAGAAACTATATAGTCTTTCAAAAAGAAATCAATCTAGGGATAGTTGTGACAGAGTTAATGTATAAATGTATATACATGTGTTGGTCTCTTTATTATGTGAATAAGCTAAATAAGGAGGGGATGGTGTAGATAATTTAGGCATTGCAAGCTGGCACAGTTTGATTCCTATTCCTTCTTGGGAGACTTTCATACATACTAGGTAGATCCTAATAGGTTCTCTCTATGTTTTTAGGATGTCATAGGGATATATCTGAAGCTAAAAGCAGTGAAGTTTGTGCCAAAGACCAAAAGGTGGTACCTCAAAGAGAAACAAATTGTATACACTTTTGTGGCCTTTATTGAGAACCCTATTGGAACCAGACCAGTAGTAAAATTTTGGACCAAGAAAGGAGAAGTTTTGGAGAAGTAGTCTCCCAGTTGCACAACTGAGGCCATGATTGAGACCTGTATTTAGCTAGGGTATTAGATCTCTTGGGGGTAGTCCTCTTTTGTATTGGAAGATGACAGATGGTCTTTAATTTCTGGGTTGCTAAATATGGAGATGTAGTAAGAGTTTTGTATTTGGAACTAGGTCTGAATGTAAAGCTGTGAAGCTCGGTCTGAATAATGTAAAGCTGTGAAGCTCAGTCTGAATAATGTAAAGATGTAAAGTTGTTTTCTTTTTGGATATATATATATATATATATATATATATTAGTCCCAAAAAAGAAAGAAAGAAAGAAGCTCACAAAACTCCAAAGGATAAAGAAGGGAAGGGCATGAAAACCTATGAGCGAAGGAGGATAGAGAAGACAAGGGCATGAAAACCTTTGGGCAAACGATTGAAGGGTTTAGGTGATTTTTGTGGACCATTGGATGGAGCCTTAGATCAAGGACTACAGTTTTTTTTTGTCACCTTTTCTCCAAAAACTACCTCTTGAAAGAAAAAACCACCCTTTATTTAAGAAAACTATTTTTCATATCTCTCAACCTCTACAAGATGAGAAAAGAGATGGATTCAAATAGCAATCAATCTTCTATTATTAAATGATTCTCCTTCAATGCTTCTTACATAATATAAGAGGGGAAGGTTTTTTACTTTTTCCCCTTGCGAGTGGCAAGTTTTTTAACCCTGCCATCGAGGAATCAAAGGAGCCCTATCAAAACTACAGCCACCGTGCCTTTATACATCAAAGGAGCGCCGCCAAAACCTACAGCCAGCCACGCCTTCATGCAACCGTGAGGGGGTGCCGCCGCCGCAGTGCGTCTGTTTTAGCAATGAAGGGGGCGGCAAGTTTGGTGCCTTCTCGCAGCGCCTCACTGCTTCAACTGCTCCTTCTCGCCTTCGAGTCCGTCGCTCGTCAACTTCGACTGCTCCTTCTCGCCTTCGAGTCCTTCTCACGTTCTGCTGGTCGATCAAGTGGTCGATCAAGCGTTAGTGAGGCCTCTCTCTCTCTCTCTCTCTCTCTCTCTCTCTCTCTCTCTCTCTGCATGTCATTTTGACGTGCTTTCTGTCTGTGCATGTCGTTTTGACATTCTTTTTTGTGTTTTTTTTATGCATGTTGCTTTTTTGCATCGGCTTCTCCTTGCCTTCGACTTCTCCTCCTCTCGGATTTTGCAGGTCAACCAGGCATTAGTAAGGCTCTCTCTCTCTCTCTCTCTCTCTCTCTCTCTCTCTCGTCTTTGGCCAACGTGCACCTTGCGCTCCTCATGCATCCACTTCTGCATCACCAGCCACCGCGGTGACTCCGGCATGAGCGCCACCCCCAAGGCAAGCACCACTTCTGGTAATGTACCGGCACCAACATTAGCCTCCAATTGATGTGTGTGAGCAGCCCTTGCAATATGAAGCTCACCACGTAGCCGAGCAAGATGCCCGCGTTGATGAAAACCTCCATCGAGGAGACGAGGCAGCCAATTTTTTTTTTAAACACAGGTTGTCTTTGTGAGGAAGGTGCGGGTGAGACCCCTCTCTCTCTCTCTCTCTCTCTCTCTCTCTCTCTCTCTCTGCTTGCTCTCGGTTTTACTAACCTTTGGGTGTGTTTTTGCAGGTTTCAAGCGCCTGTGCATGGTTGGGCAGTTGGGTGCCGGGTCCGACATGCATCTCGCTCTCCAGAGTAAGTGGTGACTCTCCCTTTGCATGTCAATTTGGTTGGGGGGGTGGGGAGGGCTTCATCACCGTGGGGAGGCTCATGTTGCATGTTGCATGAGAGGAAGAGCTTGCCTCTTCGCAGAGCAGCGAACCGCCTTGAACATGCGGGGCCTTGTGCTTGGCGCATGAGATGGGCTGGGTACCTTGAACATGCGGAGCTTCATCACCGCATGGAGCATCATGTTGCATGTTGAATATGGGCTTTGGCCTTGCGCTCAATTAAATTAAAACGTATGCACATCAATCTATTTTCATTCGAAGTACTAAAATGATAATATATATTTAAAAAAACATCAATCTATTTTTATTGAAGGTGAGAGATAAATGTGTGTGTGAGTTTGGGTGTGTGTGTATGAGAGAGAGAGAGAGAGAGAGAGAGAGAGAGAGTGTTTGTTTGAAACTGGAGACCACCATTCAACTCTGGAAGACCACCATTTAGAGGAAATTTCAATCAAGGAAGTCGACCAAGATTTGGCGGATGGCAAAATTTCAGACCATCATGGTGAGGAAATTGGGGTCAGCAAAACAGAGTTGGCCACAACAACAAAATTGGCAACAACCACCTAGTTGGAATCAGCAGGGCTGGAATCCGCAGGGTTGGAATCAGCAAGGACCTAGTGAGTAGTTACCTCAGTTACCTACACCACCTGCGCAACAAGGAGAAAAGGATAAAGCACCACAAAGTAATTTGATAGAAGTAGAGATTCCTTAGATCATGGGAAAAATCAGGTATTGGCAGATTGTTCTCCTAAATGTGATTGTTCTCAATGTCAACTAGAGGATCCGGAAGTGATGGTTGTTACACATGCTAAAGAAAAATTAAAATCACCTTTGGATTGGGAAGAGCAGAAGGATGTTCATGTGATGAGGCAACAGAAGAGACTCTGAACGCACATAAAGAAGATTCGATTCCAAAGGGAAAGGCAAAGTTACTGAAGAAGGTGGAGAGTAATGGGGGAAAGTCATAAGCATTGTTTTAGGAATTGCTAAATACCCCAATGCATTTCACATTGGATCAATTGCTTTTGTTGATTCCAATATTCAGAGACCGATTTTATTCGATCGCGGGGGAAGTCAAAAGTTCCAAAAATTTTGAATGAATTGGAACAAAGTGTGGGGAGTTATCAGATCAGTCCTGATGATGTGGATTTTATTGTTCCAACTGTTCAACTAGAATTTGATGATCGAATGTTTTCAGATGTTTTGCTAGATGGCGGTTCTGAAGTGAATATTTTGTCGAAAACTGATTTTTTGAAGTTGAAAAATGTAAAGTTGGAACCAGCACCATTTCAAGTGAGGATGGCGGATCAGCGAAGGGTTCAACCAATTGGAATGCTTAGACACCAATCTCTCAAAGTGCACAGATTGCAGTTTCAAGCAAATTTTGTTGTCTTAAAGATGAAAGATGTAGGAAATGCTTATACAATGTTGTTGGGAAGGCCATGTTTTAAAACAGCAAAGCTCAAGCAAGATTGGGAAAAGAATGAAGTCATATTGAAAAAGGGAAAGAATTTGGTAAGAATTCTGATGGGTTCTAGGAAAAAGTTATCGATGTCATTGAAGCCGATGATGGCTTAGACAATCAATTTGGCAAAAGAAGTCAAGGATGATGAAGAGGATTGTTTCTTGGCGGCTAATCCGACTATAGTTCCTGTATTTGAAGTAGATGTGGAACGGATTATTGATCGATATGCCTTGCAGGAGGAATCAAAGATGGTGTCTAGTCAACCTGTGGAGAACGGTTCAGCACAAGATCAGGAGTAGAAGTCAGATAAGGGTGTCCAAGATAACCTAAAGGAGGGTATGGATTGTTTAGATGGAGATGTTGCACCAAAGGATGCAATCAGTCGAGCAGAGTTTTTGTATGACAAGTTGATGGACAAGGTTTCAAGAGTCAAAGAAGATGATCTGAAGGATCTAAATCTAGGATCAGAGGAAAATCCTAAAGTAGTCAAAGTCAGTGTCCATTTGGATGAGAAATTCAAGGAGGATTTAAAGGAATTGTTACAGGAATTCATTGATGTGTTTGCTTGGGATTATTCTGATTTGAAGGGTATGGATCCTGAAGTGTATAAGCATCAGATCAATCTGAAAGAGGATGCAGTTCCAATGATTCAGCAGAGGTATCGGATGAATCCGAATTATGCCAAACAAGTCAAGGAGGAGTTGGATAAGCTTCTGCAAGTTGGTTTCATAAGGCCAGTGGATCAGGCGGAGTAGTTGTCACCAATTGTAGTAGTGCCTAAGAAGTCAAGAAAAATTCGTGTGTGTGGACTATAGAAAATTTAATGCAGCAACCATTGCAGATCCATTCCCATTGCCATTTATTGATTCAATTCTGGATGATGTAGCAGGACATGAGATGTATAGTTTTCTTGACGGGTTTTCAAGGTGATATAATCAGATCGGATGGCTAAAGAGGATATAGCAAAGACTGCATTTATTATTGAATGGGGAGCATTTGCTTATACAGTTATGAGTTTTGGTCTCAAGAATGGACCACCTTCATTTTCAAAAGCAGCTTTCAAAACTTTTGAGCCATATGTGATGACAAAGTTTATGTGGATCTTTATGGATGACTTTTCAATGTTTGGAAAGAAAGTTAAGCATTTGGAGTATCTCAGGAAGTGTTTTGAAAGATGCAAAATGTTTAGAATGGCCCTAAATCCACACGTGTGCTATTGCAGTTCAAAGAGGGAAATTGTTGGGGCATATCATCTCGGAAGAAGGTATGTCGATTGATGCTGATAAGATTAGTGCAATTCAGAAAGCAGCAGCACCTGACAACTTGAAGGCAGTTTCAAGTTTTATGGGTCAGATTAAATGGCATAATCGATATTTGAGGTATTTGGCGGATGTTAGTGCTTCATTGAGTCATTTGACAAAGAAAGATGTGGAGTTTGTATGGGGTGAGGCTCAGGAAAAAGCATTCTAGATCATGAAGAAGATGTTGGTAGTATCTCCTATTCTCCAACCACCAAATTGGGAGTTACCTTTTCACGTATTTGTAGATACATCGGATATGGCTCTTGGAGCAGTTTTGATGCAGGAGAAGATCCAAGGATGGTTCCGACCAGTCTATTATGCCAATAGGATGTTGAAGCTAGCAGAGAAGAACTACACCGTTACAGAACGAGAAGCTTTAGGGATGATTTTTGCATTGGAAAAGTTTAGGCATTATCTATTGGGAAACAAAGTAGTCTTTCATATTGACCATCAGGTGCTGATATTCTTGGTGAAGAAGCCAAAGCTGGAAGGAAGACTTGCTAGGTGGATGCTTTTGCTGTGCAGGAATTTAATTATATAGTGCTGCATACTCCTGGAAATAAGCATTCCTTGGGATTCTCAGCATCATGTATGTGTGAGCATAGCATCCGAAATACATATACACAGATAATACAACACTTTGAATGCTCTTTCTGACCATTGCTTATTATGAGCTACTGTGTAGGTTGTCGGGGTAGTTCAGGCTCTGGCTCAGCACCTGTAATGAGATTCCAAAAACCTTTTCCCTTCATATTCCCTTCCGCAGAGTAGTTACCCGGATTGTTAGGATCATGAAAGGTAGGGATTGCATCCTTACATTGTTTGACTTTCAGCATTTTGAACATCTCAGTAGTGGGTAGGTCAGCTTTCCCAACCCACCAATTTGTAAAGAATAGGAGGGCCTGCTTCTGGGATAACTCCTCCTCTCTCCTAATTTCAGCCCTAGTACTAAGAACAACTTCTTGAATTGCAGGGTCTTCCTTGTTGGCTATCACTTCCAACTCTTTTAGTTTCAGATAAAGAAAGTCTCTTTTGTTTTTCTTGATTCTAGTTACCTCTTTCCTGATGTATATCAATGGGGCTTGGGTAGATTTGATGGCCAAACTCCATGCCCTTGTAGGGGTGAGACCATAGCTGAAGAATTCGGTCTAGATTCTTTTGACTAGGCATTTTAAATAAGGCTGGATCCATGTGGAACCAGTGATTAGAGACCTTTTTTGTCATGGTTATCCAACACTAATATAAAGGGGTAGTGATCTCAGAGGCAAGTAGAGACATCAGTTCTACATTCACATTTGATGTAGGAGTTACCCAAGGTCTTGCTAATATAGCCTCTGTCCAATCTAGCTTTTTTGGTCAAGTCCCCCTGGGCATAATTCTGCCATGTGTATTCACCAATATTCCCTACGTCACATAGCCCAAAGTGATCAGTGGTGAGCTACCAAGCTTGGAGCTCTGCCCCTTTTATGACTTGACCCAAACCTCTTAGCCTGTCATTTTTGGATTCCAGCATATTGAAATCTCTCATTAGGATGATAGGATCAGGAACACTTCTCAAGGTGCCCAAGTTCTGTTTATGATAGCCTGAGCACTACCAGCATAAATACCAACAAGAGTAGTAATTAGGCCCCATTAGCAAACCAAAACCTAGGCCCCCTAAGGTCAAAGAAGTCAAAAATGTGCACCCAGCCCTCTTCCCTATTGGTCTATTCCTAATCAAAAGTTAATCCAAGAAGCCCTCTTTGGGTCCAAAAAATTCCTAATGACACTCTTTGATAATATGCCCTTGCTTTCCACAGTGGAAGTAAGCGTTGGGTAGGTGTTTATACAAAATGTTTTGATGAATGTTATAATCACCGCAATTGATTTCAATCTCATCTATTAGGTGCTTATCTAGATCCACTTCCACAAGGACCTAAGGATGCCAAGCCGGGTTGTAATCGTTCTTAGGCCTCTTGCCTAGAACTTTCCCTATGGGGGATACAATTTTTTGAGCCAAGGATACAAGTAAAAGGTAGGTTGGGAAATTCTACCCACACAGGACACGCTGAAGGCTTTGGACCCTCACGGTTAAAGTTTTTGGACCAACTAAAGAAACAGAAAGGCATGTTCATGTACATCCATTTCCCTGATCCTAGGACCTTTAGAGCCATGTTTGGGTCTTTGAATAGAAAGAGGTAATACCCATTTGGGAGGGCTTGGATGATGTCTACCTCAATAACCACGGAGAACCAGTTGTCTTTGACCCAACCCTTGAGGAAATCAACTGGCGATCGTAGCCCGAACAGTAAGCCTACTAAGCACCGGGCTGTGTAATCCGTTTCCATAGATTGAACCAGATCTAGTGCAAGACAGACCACAAGTTTAATGGAAGAGGGATTACCTCACGGGGCCGCATCCTTTGCTGGAGATTGCTTGATGGTATGTGCATCTTCTTCGACTTGTTTCTGCAGAGCAGCAACAGATTTAGCTCTTCCACACGGGCTCTGGAGTCTTCAAATTATTTTTTGGTATCCAGGAATTCTTCTAACACCTGCTCATACTTCAACGTCGCTTCTCTATTCCCATCCATGGTAGGACGCCACTGCATGAACTGTTGAAACACTCGAGTATTCTTACCTTGCGCAATCCCAGATCCGGAGTCCTGCACCCTAAGAAGAGTGGGGGTTCCCCTCCACTCAGTGCCCATGCACCTGAGGGGGGGGACACTGTCGAAATAGGAGAAGGCGACTGCCAGCCAAAAGACGGAGCCTCTGGGCAACAGGCAAAGAGGAAGGCGAGCAACAAACCCTAATAAGCGCACTGTTTGATTCTCTGCGCAGCAGGCGAACGCGTGTTGCTATGACCGTTGCCATATCTCGCCAAGTTTAATTTAAATCGTTCAAAAAATATATAAACTAGGTAGTAGTGTTGAACTTGGCATTGAAAACATCACACTAGCCTGAAAAAGAAAAGTTTGCACTTTTGATCTTAACCACACTTGTCAAGCAAGACTAGGAAGAGACCATAGATTATAGCTACAAAAAGTCTAGAAGCATCATGAGACACTACACATAAAAGACCTTATCAAGTACAAACTTAAAATGACCATAGTAAATGACCTTTAGCTTAGATTTTATTTTTTTAAATATATTAAAACATTATTTTCTCCCAAGTGATAAAAACTTGTTTTAAAGAGACTTAAGAAAACTAAAAATAAAAATAAAAACTTAAAACAGCTATAGTAGTTTGATGTGTGGTGTGTATCTTAGAGACCAGAAAGGAGGTACATAAGATTATCTTTTAACACTAAAAGAAAAACTCAAAACATTTACCTTTGTTCTTGTTCTTGTTCTTTTTCTTGATGTCATTCTGGTACGAGATGTTATAAATAGTGAGAAATTTGATAGTAATAATGCTTGTATGAACCAATTAGACACTTACCACAGTCCTAAAGTAGATTTATTTGTCGACCATTTCACTTATATGATGATGATAGAACTGATGAAATATTTAGAATCAACATTATGCTTGTTATCATCCTAATTTGATAATGATGCTCAGATGTGTGAAGGATTCTTTTAAGCTTATCCCAACCTCACCAGTTCTCATCAACAAACATGATATCACGAGAGTTTAGAATCCGATCAAGGTGTCAGGTGGAGCTAATCTTTTGGGTCAAGATGTCTGATTTTTTATATATACACTTCATATTCAAGCTATTATTTAGGTCTTGCATTTTTTAGCGAGAGAAGGCTAAAAAGTCCATGGTAATTTTGAGCTCCAAGAGCTATTTATGCATCCCCCCTATAAAGGGATAAATTTGTATTAGTATTTTTGGCTCTTTGCTTTTTGGTATGAAGTATTATTGTCTTGTGAGTTTCTCTCTCTTACTTCATGCACGCTTTCTTTTTGAATTTTATGTTTTTCTTGAAGGATCAATTATGTTCCACTTTAGGAGTTTAACCTTGGGCTAAACCACTTACACTCATGTAGTAAAGTGCTAGACTAATAATAGAGGATAATGAGAACATGTAGTACTTCACAGTAACTTGCATGTAACATATTCCAAGTCTACATTTGAGTATCTACATTCTAAAATAACTTCTATGTAGATCCATCTACACCCAAGCATTACTTGGAATGGCTAGATCCTCCACCTTTTCACCCACAGTGGTTAAAAAATTGGCATTGTAACTGAGCACCCTCTCTTACAATCCAAAAACAAAAGTGCAAAGCCCCAAATGTAGGGGAAAATTTAATTGTTAAAAACCATGTTGAGTTTGCATCACTCTAGTACCTAATGTCAATGTCAACACTAGTGAAAGTTTCATACAAGAAATTGGTTGAATGGAGTGTCTTAGTGGCATAAAGAACACACGTTAATATGCTAGTGCTATGTTTTCTTGTTTGTGAGGCATTAAGGAATAATGTCGTATGCAAGTTCGAAGTGAAGAAGGCTAAAGAGGTGGCTAGCTCTATTTTATAAGTAGCAGAGGGATGTGAGGCATTGCAAGGGAATTCTAAACAATTGAAAGGGTGGAAGCATGTGAGAACGAGCTACACTTTTTGGGTCTGGGACATGTGCTAGCTAGCATGACTTTTTATAATCCAAAGATGACCCACAATGCAAAATTTCCTACCATGCTATACATCATTGGAAAGCTCTTGAAGAAGAGAATCTTTATATATAATCTTTGAAAATTTCTAATTTTATTTGCAAAAAAATTACCACATGCCCATTTTTTATGTTAGCACTGCCAAAACCTAAAAAAACGTAGCACGTTAACATGCTTCCACCCAATGTATAAGGGGTTGTTCTCGTGTAGGGACCACTAGTAGGGTAGTGGCACCATCATCGTCTCGCGGCCACCTAAGCCAGTCAACCTTGTCAAGGGTTGACGGTTTGGTCACCCACCTTGAAATGCGGTTTATGTGCACTACGCACACACCCAACTATAGTTACAAGGATGCGCAACACCATAGAGAGCACGGATCGAACCCGCACCACTGGCTGGGACTTCGTCTGCTTTAACCACTCCACTACTTTCAAGTTTTGAGCTTGCCAAAACGCCTTGCAAAACCAATGTAACGAATTTAACAGAACCTAGTGAAGCATACACATAATGAATTTACTGTACGACCATCACCTCCTTGGCCTCCAAATCTCAAAATTGACATTTTGGAAGTTGGTAGAACTTAGAAGGCAAGGTTGAAACTTAAAGGTGAGGCCATAGAAACATGTTAGTGGGATCTTGAGGTTTGGGGCGGATAAAATCACTTAAAATCGCAAAGTACGGATTGCTTAATCTGGAAAAGATGACATAGCAACTTACAAGTAGTTTTGGCTCGAGTATTGATGCGTTGGTTACGGATAGCACTGCCTAGAGGCATTGGAAATTGGGGAAAATTATCAGTGTCCTGCCACGTGGCTGGTAACCCGTTTTTAACGCCCACCAAGGTCAATCCCTCCAAGCCGAAAATTGGGCTGCAGCATCAATCCGATTTTTTAATAGAATTTATATATATATATAGATATGCATATATATATATATATATATATATATATATATATATATATATGCGAATTTGAAGGCTAGCGAAGGTCTAATTAAGGTTGGGGTCGGTCTTCAAAAAAAAAAATTGTGAATTCGAAGGCTAGCGAAGGTCTAATTAAGGTTGGGGTCGGTCTTCATTGGCCGGCCGCGGCCGGCAGATTCACTTCATAAGCCGCATGCTGTCAGATGGTCGGGGCCGCGGGGCCAATAAATTGTCCAGCTTTCCTGCTTTATTTTTTTTAACAAGAGAATTGGGCCACCGATAAAAGCTTTCAATTCGAGTTAAATTATCCTTTATTCATGCCGGTCTGTATTTAACGCCGTCAAATTCGGTGGCAACAGGGGGAGGGAACAGCCAAAAATGCCGCTGTTTTAGCGGCGTCGCCTCCAAGTATAGCGGGCCCTAAGCGGGGGTTGTCGTTTAGCTTGGAGCTAAAAGCAATGGGAGATTGACACGTGCATTGGCCGGCGGGCGTCCAACGGCAAAGTTTGACTGATGCCGTTTATAGGTAAAGAAGAGGGTACGTATATTACGTAATATTTGCCTGAAGATGTCACGTTATTTTCTTCTCTTTCTAGACATATCTCTTCTCTCTCTAGACATATCTCTTCTCTCTCTTTGCGGATAAGCACTTTTCTCAGCATTTGTATTCTAACTCTTCAGAAAGAGCATGATTCTCATTGTCTTCATCGTCATTTGACTTGTCTTATATGGGAGCTTCTCTCACAGTTGCTTTTTCTGCTTTTTCCTGCTGCTGTACTCCATGCGTGTGCCTGCGCAGTGTTGCTTCCGTATGCTCTGCACAACACAGCATATCACGGTCTCTACCATGTGGGATGCGGGTAGGTTCTCTTCTTCCAAACGTTACAATACAAGGCATTCCACGTTCTACATACAAGGACCCATGAAACCAACCATCTTCATCTCTTCGATCTCTCTATCTCTCTCATATCAAGTGAGTCCATTTCAGTGCAAACACACACGGTAACGACAATCTCCTGGTTTGTGCCAGAGATTCTGATCGTTACACCCTCACTCACACAACACTCTATCGCCTGCATAAAGCGCAGCAAAATGAGCTTGGTAGAACTAGCTAAAGAGCAGCAAAAGCACGTCCTCCAGGAGGGCTCTTCTCCTTCTGTTTCTTCTTCAAAGGCCTCTTCTTTCTGCTCCTCTGATGCGAGGATATGGGAGGAGCTTCACTTAAAGAGCTTGAGCTCACTCTCTAGCTCAAACGAGGAAGACCAGCAAAGACATAACCAAAGTGGTGGTGGGCAGCTACGGAAATCCGAGAAAAAAGGGTGCAAATCGAGATTCCACCCACAAGGGTTTTCCTTCTTTTCTTCATCAACAAGGTCTGGTCTATCATCTCCTCACCGCCTCAGCAATGCTAGCAGCACCACTGGGTACCCTTCAATTCACTCTATCAGCAAAAGGGACACCACTTCAATGGCTGCTCCTCCTCACTACAAATCAGACCAGCTACCTGTGGTGAAGGTTATTCAAACAGGCAGCATGAGCTTCACCAGTGAAGAGCTTGTATTGCAACTAGGTCCCCCTTTAAAAGATGAGGAACCGCCCCTTTCTGAAAATGAAAATTTGTTCACAGAGCCTTTTGTTGAAGATGGCAAAAGCAATCAGAGGGGTATCGTATTGGGCAGCCTCTCTAAAGTGAAATTCTTGCAAATTTCTGCACCTGATGTCTACTCTGCACCCATCTCTCCTCTCAAACCTGCAGGTGCCATACCTTTCAAATGGGAAGAAGCCCCTGGAAAGCCCAAACCATACACAGAGTCAGCCCAGTCAAAGCCTACCCCTTCACTCCAACTACCCCCTAAGCTCCTATATTCTTCATTTTCCTTATCAAACTGCACCAGCTCTTACAGTAGAAGCCATTCTAAGCACACAGCAAGCTCTTCACCTTCCTCTTTGGATGACACAACATCAAAACCAACCTTGTCTAGAAGCCTCTGGCATAGCTTCGTGCAGAGTGGGCGTCGGCGGTCATACCATGAGCATGGCACAAAATCAAGGTTGAACAGATTGGTGGGAGATGAGGATGCATGGTCTCCTACAAGCACTCTGCTTGGTCCAGATGCAGGCCTGTCTTCATCATCTTCCACCTCATCTACTCTGGATGCTCTCTGCACCAGCCCGGGATTGCCGGAAGTGCAATCTAGCAGGTCTGCATCATTTATTATGGATGATGCAACCTGTTGCCTGCCATCCAACGCAATCATTACATCATCATCATCATGTGAAGCATCCTCTCTTCTTGGATATGATTTGCCTAATCTAGCCCCGTCGATGGAGCGAAAGACAGAACACCCTCTGAGGAGAAAAGCAGCTGGCAGGTTGAGAGGTTTTATGAAATCATGTCAGAAATGGAGGAGCTTGGGCTCTCAAAGGAAGAGGAATCATGAAGAAGCAGAAATGTGGGCACCCACGTTGGCCACTTATTTTCATAGCATGGAGCTTGAGAGGTCCTGTAGTGTGAGTGGGCAGTCTCTTCTTCTTGAAGATAAAAGCATAGAAACGGAGAATAATGATGGGAAATTGGGGAATCCAATACAGCCCTCTTCTACTGCAACAATTGATGTCTTTGCCAGCAACGGCTCTTGTAGTCTTGTAGCTACTGATGCGCTGAAAGAAGATATGATGGTCTTCTCTGCGAGGTCTACTATTGGGGGTTTCACCCTGGGTCTTAAAGGCAAGAAATCTAAGACGAGAAGAAAGGCTGGAGGCTGGGTGCTAAGGAAACTGAGGAGAAGCTCAAAGTTTTTGGTGAGCCTAACTTTGCCCTTCAATTATATTATTGCTTATTAAGTAGAGTCATCCTTTCTATACACTTATATTTATTCCAATCAAGTGAGCTTCTGTTGATTATAGCCAAAATAGATAATTAACTGAGTTTAGTGATTAACCAGGCTGCCATATGGAGAGTAATGGCAAAGCGTGCCACCTACGAAAGCACCAAAAAGTCTAAGAGAAGAAAGCCACCTTACCAACATATCAACTGGTGAAGAATGTTCCAAGAGCTGCAACCTCTGCAGACAAGCCCCATTCTTTACGCACTCTTAAGATGATGATAGACCCTTCTATGTAATATGATTAGCTCTACAAAAATGGGACCGTTAAAACGCCTTAAACCTCCACCCTCTCCACCACAAAGTTATTTAACTAGCATTTCTTCTTTACATTTCTTGAAATGTTTGCACTTTTCTTCACATTCATCTTTTCTATGGTGATACTAGTATGGGGTTGGATTGAACGAGAGAGCAGTAGAACTCCGTAGCTGTGTAGAACAGAAACACAGAGCAAGAAAATCAAGGACCAAAGAATACGCCTAAAAACACAGACTGTATTGTTTGTGTTCATGTTTGTACAAAGAATGTCTCTTAATATAGAAGGCAGATGTGTTGGTTACAAAAGACTGTCTTGTGATTACTTGTATCGTATGCATGTGCATATGTGGTGTGAACATACTTTCAAAACTCCACCCATCTAAAACCGAACAGTGGTTTTGTGAGGGAGATGCATGTGTGTGTGTATGTTATAGCGTGCAAGTGTGCGATATAATGTTTGCCCGGATCAAAGGGTGCATGTAAAATGTGCAAGATGAGAGATATGCACAAGAAACTAAGACATTCGCAGCACCAGAATCTTTACGCGCAACTGCGGGCATGGATGCGTGTCGATATCGCTTGCAGAAGCATGATCAAGTCGAAGAGTCGATGGAGGACCAAAAACCAGAAAGAACCAAGAAGGTTTTGGTGAGAACCAGAAAAACCAGTCGATTTGAGCATCAAGAGATTCGGATTGGTGGAGGTACATACCTTTGTGCCACATACACCATGCCTTGAGGTGCAGTGTGACATTGGCTCATCAACAGTGCTATAATTATACAGATAATTAGTACCTTTTTAATTGTCGTACGCCATGACCCCATTGTGAGCCCCAGTTCGAGACATGTCAGGCCCGAGCTACGTAGGTCAATCCCTTAACCCACCTGCAAACAGGCATTTAGGTCATTTGAGGTTAGGCATGGTAAAAGTCAGCCCTTCAGATGCATATACAAAGCATGTTACAGCATGTAGTTGCCTGTGTACATCTTCCGGCCAGCCCATAGGACATGTCAGGCCCGAGCTACATAGGTCAATCCCTTAACCCACCTACAAACAAGCATTTAGGTCATTTGAGGTTAGGCATGGTAAAAGTCAGCCCTTTAGATGCATATACAAAGCATGTTACAGCATGTAGTTGCCTGTGTACATCTTCCAACCTATCGGCCAGCCCATAGGGCATGGCATGGCATGGGCTTATTGGCTAGGCCATCAGCTAGCGCATGGGAGAGCCCCAAGAGCCAGTCGGCAGGCTGTATGGGTCTAGAAATCTTGTCAGCCAGTTGGGGATGCAGTCGCCCAGCTTCAGAAGATGCCCCACAGCAGCCGGGCTCTCCAGTCTAGCGTTCTCTCTTTCTCTCTCTCTCTCTCTCTCTCTCTAGCTCTACCTCCTATGTATAAAAGATTGTTTCATGCTCCTTTCATAAAGGTATAAAGAAGGTCTTGCTACATGTTACACACTGTAGCTAGTTGCATGTTACATCGGTATCAGAGCTTCTAGTTGTGACCCAACTTGACTACCTAAGTGAGCAAAACCGTGAATGGTAAAACTGAGGTTAGGGAAAACCACTCAGCCATTCACCATGTCAGGAGAAGAAGAAAGAAGTTACCAAGAAGGCATCATTGGTATCAGAGCTTCTGGTTGTGACCCAGCTTGACTACCTAATTGAGCAAAACCGTGAATGGTAAAACTGAGATCAGGGAAAACCACTCAGCCATTCACCATGTCAGAAGAAGAAGAAAGAAGTTACCAAGAAGGCATCATTGCAGAAGAAAGTGTCCACGAAGACACCACTGTAGAAGAAAGCGTCTCTGAAGACATAAGAAAAGAAGAAACGCTTCCACAAAGCGCAACTATACTCCTTCAAGAGCTAATGGAACAAAATAGGTTACTCAAGCTACAGCAACAAGAAGCAAAAGAAAAAAAAGAACAGCCTAAAGAGTAGCCAAAAGAGCAACCTAAAGAGCAGATTATGGAGTAGGGTCCCCAAAAATTTCAGCATATGCTTCTTCTCATGGAGCAACAAAGAAAACAGAAACTTGATGAGCTACAACAAATAGAGGAAACCAAATGCAGGGAGGCTAAATACCGATGCCAAGCAGAACGTGCGGCGGCAGAATACTAACATAAGCTAGATCGAGAAACCATGCAACTCTAGCATCAGCAATCTTAAGGCAACACTTCCCAAAATGACACCTGGTCCTAGCACCTCATCCACTCCATCAACCACCATCATACGGCCTCAATGAAACTTCAGTAAGTATGATGGTAAGTGTGATCATTCTGCAGTTACATAGTTTATTCATCAATTTGTTGCATATTTTCAGTTAGCTAAAGTTTCAGATCCCCAAGGCAAAGTCCATCTGGCGGCTCCACACCTCACGAGAGAAGTAGTTACTTGGTGGCAGCATTGGTCAGGTCTGCACACAAACCTAACCACAGACACAGCCCATTACGTATGGGAGACTTTTGTGTCGGACCTCAAAGCAAGATTCCTTCCACCCTAGTACATGACCAATTTGGAGGAGGAGTTTTACAAACTCTCCCAGAATGGGTCACCGGTGTTGACTTGTTTCAATAAGGTCGTCACCATGGCACAAAAGTTGGGGAAGATAGAAGATGAGAAGTTATAACAGTTTCTCAACGGGTTAGATACAAAC
Source organism: Cibotium barometz (assembly GCF_041138505.1). Taxonomy (NCBI): domain Eukaryota; kingdom Viridiplantae; phylum Streptophyta; class Polypodiopsida; order Cyatheales; family Cibotiaceae; genus Cibotium; species Cibotium barometz. The sequence continues at coordinate 5,151,311 of NC_141096.1, read as the reverse complement.
ATCAGGCTTCCGTTTGCAATTTCGAACCTCAATCTTATGACCGCGGGCTTTGACTCTGGCAAAAATCAAGAAATGATGGAGCATCCAAGGAATCCCAAGACAGAACCTGCCAGTAAGTTTCCCTATCACCTTTCCAAGGCATCGGAGGGCGAACTGGAACAACGATTATCTCAGTTACTCCAGGCTGGATTCATTCGTCCATCATCCTTGTTGTTTGTTGCATCCATCTTATTCGTGCAAAACAAAGATAAGATTATGCGCTTATGTGTGGATTACAAGGCACTCAACAAGCTTACAATCAAGAATAAGTTCCCAATGCCTTGCATTGAATACATTCAGGGGCATTTTGATGGTACTAAATATTTTTCCAAAATAGAACTCAAGAGTGGCTATCACCAGATCCGCATTTTTACAGCCAACATTCCAAAAACGGCTTTTCAGATCAAGCATGGCCACTACAAGTTCGTGGTAATGCCATTTGGCCTCACCAATGCACCAGCAACGTTCAATAAAATGATGTCTCGTGTATTTTTTGAGCTGATTGGGAAGTGTGTATTCATCTTCTTAGATGATATACTCGTCTTTTCTGCCTCAGCAGGGCAGCACATGCAGAACGTGGAGAAGGTCTTGCAACTTTTGCGAGGCAATAAGCTCTACATTAACAAAAAGAAGAGCGCATTTGGCCTCTTAGGGGTTTATTATTTGGGATATGTTATCAAGAGTCTGGTATTCATTTGGACCTAACAAGGTACAAGCTATATTGGATTGGGATGTTCAAGAAATCAGATCATTTATGGATCTTTGTTGAACCTAAAGTACAATGCACTGAGGCGTAGCGTGACACACTGGCTCATCAACAGTGCTATACTTATACATATAATTAGTACCTTTTTAGGAAGATTTGTCGTATGCCGTGACCCATTGTGAGCCCCAATCCCAGACATGTCAAGCACGAGCTACGTAGGTCAGTCTCCCAGCCTTAGATGTCAAGGTCAGTCCCTTAACCCACTAGGAGAACGAGCATTTAGGTCATCTGAGGTTAGGCATGGTAAAATTCAGTCCTTTAGATGCATATACAAAGCATTTTACAGCATGCAGTTGCCTTGGTACGTATTGGCCAGCCCACAAGGCATGGCATGGGCTTTTGGGCTCATTGGCCAGCCCATGTAAGAGCCCCAAGAACTAGTCGGCAGCTTGTATGGGTCTAGAAACCATGTCGGCAAATTAGGAATACAGTCAGCTAGCTTCAAAAGATGCCACAGTAGCCAGGCTCTCACAAATGACCAAGCACAACATTTAATGCTTGTGAACGGCAGGTTGTGGGCTTTTGTAAACAGGCCAACAGCCATTTGTCTCCACTGACCAGCACCTTGGATTCTCGTGAAAGCAGCCCCTCAGCCCATTGCATAAACTATCTCATAAAAATCAGTCCTCTCATAGAACACAGTGCAGATATGTATGCTTGAAGACCCCTTGGTCTTTGCATGCAATAAATCTCAGCCAAGCACCTAGTGCTTCAGACAAAGGCAGCCCCAAAGTTTGCTTGAGCCGTCAGCCTTCAGTAGTGCATGTCCTTCAACAGATCTAGGTGTGCATAAGGCTATCCGAAGTGGCTTCAAAGTTGGCTTCATACCGCTTGATGATTTAAGCGACGTCCAGTCTACAACGTCCTTGCGTTTGGCAGTCTCCGTTAGTCAAGTCTCGGTAAGTTCTCTGCATTGTAACAGTTCTCCTAAGTAATACAAGCAAATACTTCTGCTTGCAAGGGGGCCCTTCAGTGGGTAAATTGGGATCCAATCTGGTGTTGTCTCTGCTTTCTCTCTCTCTCTCTCTCTCTCTCTCTCTCTCCAGCTCTACCTCCTGTGTATAAAAAAGACTGCATCATGCTCACTTCATAAAGGTACAAAGAAGGTCTTCGTGCATTACACGATCTAGCCAGTTGCATGTTACACTTTGTGTTGGTAGGAATTTGGGTTCAAGAGTTTTTCGTAGACAGTGGTTGCACTGAGGTGTGCAGCCATGGTGGAATCATCATGGGGTGTGCAGAACATGAGGATGGTGATAATTGTATTGCCACCAGCAGAGAAGAGTCCAAGCTGAGGAGTGGAGGTGTTCCAAGACAAGCATGCGCAGCATAGGTAAGAGCAAGGACGGCCTTAGTGAAGAGCACATCTGTATGCATGCCCGTTAAGAAGACATGACAAGCTTGAAGGGGCATGCAGCCAGCCCTCATAAAAGGGGGCTGCATGATGGGCAACGAGGAGCCAAGCACAGGTGTCAGGTTGCTGTGGACAGATTGTTGCATGAAAGCATGTACATGTTCGTTTCCTTGTTGACTTGTAACAGCATGAGGGTAGGCGGGGTATGCCGCCACAAGAGGTTTAGGTTAGACAACCATAGAGTATTGCAAACAAGGGATTACCTCCTCAGTAGATGCTGTAACTCGGGCTTTGGTTTGGGCCATTGATGAAGTCGAGCAGCAGTTGCAGGAGGATAATAGGTCTTCAGCCTTTGCTGATAAGGGATTCGAAGAACTTGTGGAAGCAGCCAAGCGGGCTAAGAAGAATCTTCATATAAGGTAGAGAAAGCCAAGAAGAAAAAGGAAGAGGTCATTGAAGTGTCCTCGGGCACTGATGCGAAAGAATCTAACGCAAACGACTAAGAGGAAGAGTCCGATTCAAGCAGCCTCACAATGAAGAAGGGTATGGAAGAAGAGTCCTCGGACACTGATGCTGAAGAATCTAATGCAGACGACTAAGAGGAAGAGTCTCAGCCTCACAAAGAAGAAGGTTAAGATGGGGCAAGCGATGAGCAGAGAGGGCAAGGTGTTACTCAAAAAGATGAGGAACCTTGCAACAACCACTACCAAGAAGAATGTCGAGTCTTACTTCCATCTCTCATCCGTAAGGACACTCCTTGGTGCAAATAAAAATATCGCATTACAAAAAAAAAAGAATGTCAGGAGTTCAGATGGCTCGAGATTTCATAGAGTGTACTACAATGGAGGTGTTAATCACTTTGTTAGTTAACATGGCTTTGGTCTAGAGGTGTGAACCTACAGTCATTGATGGCTTCAGGAGATAGTGCCTCTATAGCTCCGTCTGAAGCACACCACCGTGAGAGGAGTCTATCACAAGCACCACAGAGCTCAGCAAAAATAATAGTAGAAGGCACTAGAACACCCAGCCACTATCCCTTGGTCCTCAGTTACCCCAATGGAATACTTCAATACCCTCCTAACCTCCCCAATCAATCTAGCAGCAGCTGACTCAGGTTGTCCTCTAAGGTGAGCTCCTATTTCCAATGACTCTGATCTACTACCTCACAGCCTCTCTTGACCATAGTTGACATCCAGCTGACTAAACTCATCTCTAGCTAGATGCAAAAGTGCTCAAATTCTGCCTCCGAAGTCCTCTCTTTGTATCCTATCAAAAATCTGCTCTCTAGAGTCCCAGAGTGTCCTCCACCGTCCACTAGCCTCAAATCCTTGTCATAAAGCCTCTCAGAACTAAGCAACTGCCCTCCTCAGGTGACCTCTACCTGACCAAAAACTCTCCTGGGGGCTACCACAGACAAGTCAGTTTCTGTCTGTCTTCTGCTTTTGAAATCGGATGGCTTACTCCAGTCCAGCATTGATCCTCTAGTATCCGCCTCGATCCTCCAGCGTTCGCAAACTTATAGACATACTCCCTAGACCTTCATGACTGTCCTGCCGACCCTCCTCTTACCTTTCTTCACCTTCCTCCTACAGAGTTTTGCCTCCTCTTACCTTTCTTCACCTTCCTCCTACAGAGAGTTCTGCCTCCGAATTCTGCCACAAAACCTTCTGCCTTCGAAATCTACAATCAATATAAAACTTCCCAAAAATGTAACCTGACAGACCCTCATATGTCACTCATATCAATAAGATATCACCTCCCAAGCTCTTTTGCTGACTATTACAAGCCCACAACTGCCTCCAAAGGACTGTTTCTATCTAACTAGCCTAAGTGGCCTAGCTGACACATAAAATCTTTCTTTTGAGTTAGTTAAAACCACAGGGACCTCAAAACACTCAAACACAACTAGAACCAATCCTCATAAACTATCAGTTGACCACCAGTGTTAGACTGCTGACACAGACACCCTGTAAGATAACCAAGCCTTCTGACAGTTGTCCTCAGACAAATCCAAAATTGTCAACTATACCTCAGAATTGCTTCCTGTCAACCCAAATAGATCAAAACAGGATTCCAATCTGATGTTTGGCTGACACAAAATCGACCCCTACTTAGGTTGAATGGCCAAACACAAACCCAACCTTAAACAGTTCTTCACTTATTGCCTTGTCTTCTAAAGAGCTCCATCCAGGCAACACAAAATTGAACCAAAAACAAAGAAAAACTCTTTAATTTACACAACTTGATTATCTGTGTATTCTGAGAAGACTGTACAACACATAATAGACACTGGGAGTCAAGATTGAGCAAATGAATGAAAACCACAACAAAGCAAGAGAGCTCTAACACAGATGACAATGAAAGAAACCAGATATATGTCCTCAACTTCAACAAAATCATCAACAACTATATAGACTACTGCCACCACAGTTTGTAGGCTTCAACTAGCAAATACAACTAGGAGATGCTTGAGCAATCCTCAATCTAGCCCGAGTTCCAATAGTGGTGCACTCTAAGAGATTCTGGGACACAATCTCCCACACAAAACCCTTAATCACTCTTAGCAACCCCCTACACTAGATAGATAGAAGTCTTCTCAACAACCATTCCCCATCGCCTTCTACGCAGAACAAACCCACAGAAAACTAACTCACTTCATAACTATCTTCACAACCATATACCAGCTCCCTCAGCAAAACTCTTCTTCCAAAAACCAAAGCTCTCACACAAGGCTCTTTACCCAAAAAACTAGCTTACACATAAACTCGCCTACACATCCCCTCCTTGTGCAACTCTCCTCTATCTCCATGCATACTCTCACCTACTCTACCCAATTCGTCGGCTAGCCACCATGCAACAATCCTAACATAAACTTATTTACAACGAGTTACCAATACGCAACTACCCATGCAAGATCCTATGTTTCCTAAGGTCTTGGATCATATCCAATGTTTTTTTTTCTTAGGGTTGGGATGAGCATCTTTAGGGAGCATATCCCCTTAGCCACAAAAAAAGCTATTATCTTTTGCCAAATCCCCCCATGGTTGAAGCATTCATGCTCCCACTGGCTATGGATTCTTTGAAATGGTCTTCAACAACAACAAATAATACATCCAGCCCCCAACAACCTTCTTCATGCTCTTCTGCAGTAGCTTCATCATCAAGTAAATCTTCATCTACTATCCCTGAATCTTTCTGGACTGTCATGACTCTGCACCAATATGGTTTTAATCTGTAGCCATTTACTCTCTTTGAATGAAGTTGATCATCCAGATCTTCCATCTGGTAAGTTCCATTCTCATAAATGTTCACAACTTTGAAAGGACCTTCCCAGTTGATTTGGAATTTTATCTGGAAAGTGTTATTCAATTTGATGTTGTACCTAAGCACCAAATCCCCCTCCTTAAGTCCTTTATCCTTCACTGTCTCATTGAATAGCTTAGCCTAGCTGTTGCTCAGTTGGGTGTAGTGGTCCAAACCCTCTTCCCTTGCCAGTTGTGCAGCTCTTGAAGATCCATAAACCTCTTTTTATATTCATCTATGTCTTTCTCTCCTGATGTTTTAACAGAAATTACAGACCAGGTCTTCTTTCCTGAAACTAGGTGGTATGGTGAGAATTTTGTAGTTGTTCTCACAGTTGTCTTGTAGGCCCACAGAGCTGAAGATACATGTAAGTCCCATTGCTTGGGATATTCTTCCAGACAATTGGTTAACATTGTACACAACTCCCCATTAAACCTTTCAAATAGCCCATTACATTGTGGATAATAAGGGGTTGAAAACCTGTGTGTAATGTGTAATTTCTACATAAGCTCTTCTACAATTTGGCCTCTGAAACCAGGTACTTAATCTATCAACAACTCCAAGGGCATACCAAATCTTGCACAAATATCCTGAAAGACAAACCTAGCCATTCCTTAGCAATAATGCTTTTTACACATCTACCACCTAGTTAAGTAATCCACTCTAGTTAAGATGTAGGTCCTACCCGTGGTAGTTGTGGGTAAAGGACCGATTTCATCTAAAACCCATTTCTCAAAAGCTCCATATAAAATAATAGTTTTCCTCAACTCATGGTGCAACACTCTCCTTCCTTGTTTCTCACATGGCTCATAGCTTCTGCACCAATGGTAGACATCCTTCCTTGAACTGGGCCACACATAACCTACAATCCCCCTGCAATAAGAATCTTTCTCAGAGTTAACTTCAAGGCAAAGGGCCCTCCACATACCCCTTCATGACATGAAGACATTATGGCAAAGATCTCTACTCTGGTTGTTGGGACCCTTCTCAGAACCAAATCCTTTCCCTTCATGTACAATTGATCATTAACAATATTGTACAGCAGAGCCCTCCTTATGAAATGATAAACTTGAAGGTACTCGACATGTGTGCAAAAACTCTTCCACTTCATGTAAACTCTCTCTTCCAACATAATTTCTACAGCATCCTTCTGATTTGAAAGCACCACTCCTTCAACTTGGGATTCTTGGCCTTCCAAACATGTTGAAGTTGTCTAATCTTGTTTTTTTCCTCTTCACATGTTGAATATGGACACGTACTATATTTAGCTATCCTGCTTTCTTCTCCTTCTCCTTCTTGGAAATCCTTGTACTAACCAATTTGCTCCAGGTTCTCCTAAGTTTGGGGCACATCAATATCAGCTGGGGCCAAGACAAAGTAGGACCCTTCGGCTGAGATCCTTCTTCAAATCATATCTTCCACTTGGAACCCCTAGAAGAAAATCTTCCATCCTTGTCTCCTTTAACACGTACTATATTTAGTTGTCTTGCTTTCTTCTCCTTCTCCTTCTTGGAAATCCTTGTACTAACCAATTTGCTCCAATTTCTCTTGAGTTTGGGGCACATCTGTATTAGTTGGGGCCAAGACAAAGTAGGACCCTTCTGCTGGAGATCCTTCTTCAAATCATATTCTTCCACCTGAACCCCTAGAGGAAAATCTTCCATTCCTATGCACCTCCTGGGTCTGCTCTTTTTCTTTCCCTCTTTAAGCTAGTCCTCTATCTGCTTCCCCTTCCTCCTTTTGGATGGTCCTGCTTCATCTTCACCTTTTGCACCCCTAGTTCTTTTGTTGACTAACATATCTGCTTCCTTTATCCCTTCCAATCAGATTAACCTCACTTGGTCTGGGCCCATTTGCTGCTATGGGCTGAACCTAACGTCTTGATGGGTGTGGAATCTCCTCTTCCCTTCTAACATCTGGCCTTTCCTAGGTGATAGGATATACATCTCCTCCCATTATTCTGGGGGAAGGACACTGAGGGGAGATATGACCCCTTTCCATACACTTAAAACCTTGGCCATTCAAGTTAGGGCCTCCTTTGCCTCTGCCTCTCTTATCTTCTCTTTGTCCTACCCTAGGGGCATTTGCCTCCTTGCAATAAACTTAAATTTAACTTCTCCATTTGTTGGGTTAACTAATTAATACCTTGCATTAGTTGGTCAGTAGCCCCACTGGAACTGGAGCAACCCTCCCTTCCTCTGTCCTCCTCTCTCTAACCATAGCAAGTCTACTCTCAACTGGAACCTCCTTCTACTTATGAGCATGTTTCTGAAGCTTCCATTCCTCTCTCTTGCAATCCTTAAGGCTTCATCAAAGGTACCTGGTCTTTTAACTCAACCTTCTCCTTCAGATCATCAGGATGAAGAGATAGAATAAACATATCCTTTTTAACAAGTATAGGTGGGTGCTCTCTGCTCCCAATGAAGCATCCCATCTACCCCACAGATCCTCAAAACGGTCTACAAATCAATCAAATACATCTGACAAACTATGCTTCAATTTCTGTATATCTTGCCAAATAGCATATGAGGATTCACCTTTCTTGAAGTGTTGCACCAGAGCTCCTTTAGCATCCTCATATGCCTACCCCTGATGCGGCTGACTCTTCCAAGTCTGGAACCACCTTTTTGCATCCCCTTTCAATAACATGGACAACAATGTCAATTTGTCCTCATCATCATTGTTCTTTCCAAATGTAAAAGCTGCTAGCCCCATCCTAGCCAAAAAGTCTTTTGGATCCTCATGAAACACAAGATAAGACATCATCATCGCCATCTCCACTTCTTAGCTTCCCACCATCCAATAGTCTAAAAGGTGCCCTCGGGGGTGCACTTCTAAAAAATCATATGTATCACGTGCGTTCAAGGGGCATTTAAAAAACTCCTTAACTAAAATTTCCCCCCCAATAAAACCACCCCTCTTTACTTATGAACTAACGGTTTTTTTTTTTGAAGTTGAATTAAAATACCCCTCATGTTATTGTAATCTTGTTAAAAATTTTCTAAAATTTGAATTAAAATACCCCTCCTTTTGATCGCACATGGCACACTAAATTTTTTTGAGGTGAACCCCTCGAGAAGGTGCCTTGAAAGCCCTCCTCCATGGTGGAGGCACCAAAATAATGATGGCTTTAGGAGATAGTGCCTCTATAGCTCCATCTCAAGCACACCACCACGAGAGGAGTCTATCACAAGCACCACAACCTAGCAAAAATAACAATAGAAGGCACCAGAACACCTAGCCACTATCCCTTGGTCCTTAGTTGCCCTAATGGAATACTTCAATACCCTTCTAGCCTCCCCAATCAATCTAGTAGTTGACTTAGGTTGTCCTCTAAGGTCAGCTCCTATTTCCAATGACTCTAATCTACTACCTAACAATCTCTCCTGACCATAATTGACAACAAGTTGACTAAACTCATCTCTAGCTGGATGCAGAAGTGCTTAGATTCTACCTTTGAAGTCCTCTCTTTGTATCCTGTCAAAAATCTGCTCTCTAGAGTCCCAAAGTATCCTCCATCGTTCACTAGCCTCAAATCCTTGTTCTAAAGCCTCTCAGAACTAAGCAATTGACCTCTATTTGACCAAAAACTCTCATGGCTCCACAAACAAGTCAGTTTTTGTTTGTCTTCTGCTTTCAAAAATCGGATGGCTTACTCCAGTCCAAAAATGATCCTTTAGTATCCACCTTGATCCTCCCCACTGTCCATGGACTTATAGACACACACACCCTAGACCTTCCTAACTGTCTTGTCAACCCTCCTCTAACCTATCTTCACCTTCCTCCTCTAGAGTTCTACCTCCAAATTCTACCACAGAACCTTCTACCTTCGAAATCTACAATCAATCTAAAACTTCCCAAAAATGTCCTCTGAAAGACCCTCAAATGTCACTCATCTTAACAAGATATCACCTCCCAAGCTCTCTGTTGACTGTTACAAGCCCACAACTGCCTTCCAAGGACTGTTTCTATCTAACTAGCCTAAGTGGCCTGGCTGACACAGAAAATCTTTCCTTTGAGTCAGCTAAAACCATAGGGACCTCAAAACACTTAAACACAACCAGAACCAATCCTTAGAAGCTATCAGCTCACCACCACACTAGTGTTAGACTGCTGACACAGACACCCTGTAAGATAACCAAGCCTTCTGGCAGTTTTCCTCAGACAGATCATCCAAAACTGTCACCACCTATACCTCAGAATCGCTTCCTATCAAGCCAAATAGATCAGAACAAGATTCCAATCTGATGTCTTACACATAATCAACCTCTACTCAAGCTGAATGGCCCAACACAAACCCAACCTTAAATAGTTCTTCACTATCGCCTTGTCTTCCAAAGAGCTCCATCTAGCCAACACAAACCCAACCTTAAACAGTTCTTCACTTATCACCTTGTCTTCCAAAGAGCTCCATCCAGCCAACATAAAACTAAACAAAAAATAAAGAAAAAAACTTTAATTTACACAACTTGATTATCTGTGTATTTTGAGAAGACTATACAACACATAAAAGACACTCGGAGTCGGGATTGAGCAAATGAATGAAAACCACAACAAAGCAAGAGAGCTCTAACACAGATGACAATGAAAGAAACCAGATATATGTTCTCAACTTCAACAAAATCATTAACAACTATATAGATTGCTGCCACAGTTTACATGCTTCAACTAGCAAATACAACTAGGAGATGCTTGATCAATCCTCAATCTAGCCCAAGTTCCAATAGTGTTGCACTCTAAGAGGGACACAATCTCCCACACAGAACCCTTAATCACTCTAGCAACCCCTACTCTGGAATAGATATAAGTCTTCTCAACCATTCCCCGTCGCCTTCTACGTAGAACAAACCCACAAAAAAACTAACTCACTTCACATCTATCTTCACAACCATATACGAGCTCTCTCAGAAAAACTCTTCTTCCAACAACCAAAGCTCTCACACAGGGCTCTCTACCCAAAAAACTCACTTACACATAAACTCGTCTACATATCCCCTCCTTCTTGCGTAACTCTCCTCTATCTCCATGCATACTCTCACCTACTCTACCCAATTCTGTCAGCTAGCCACCATGCAACAATCCTAACATCAACTTATTTACAACAAGTTACCAATACGTAGCTACCCATGCAAGATCCAATGTTTCCTAAGGTCTTTGATCATACCCAATGTATTATTTCTTTTCTTGGGGTTGGGATGAGCATCTTCAGGGAGCATATTCCCTTGGCCACAAAAAAACTATCATCTTTTGCCAAATCCTCCCCCATGGTTCAAGCATTCATGCTCAACCCCACGGGCTATGGATTCTTTGAAATGGTCTTCAGCAAACAATACATCGAGCTCCCAACAACCTTCTTCATGCTCTTCTGGAGTAGCTTCAACATCAAGTAAGTCTTCATATACTCTCTCTAAATATTTCTGGACTGTCATGACTCTGCACCAATACGGTTTTAATATGTAGCCATTTACTCTCTTTGAATGAAGTTGATCATCCAGATCTGCCAGCTCTGGTAAGTTCCATTCTCATAAATGTGCACAACTTTGAAAGCACCTTCCCAGTCGATTTGGAATTTTGTCTTAAAAGTCTTATCCAATTTGCTGTTGTACCTAAGCACCAAATCCCCCTCCTTAAGGCCTTTATCCTTCATTGTCTCATTGAATAGCTCAACCCGCCTATTGCTCAGTTGGATGTAGTGGTCCAAAGCCTCTTCCCTTGACAGCTGTAGCTCTTGAAGATCCAGAAACCTCTCTTTATATTCATCTATGTCTTTCTCCTAATGTTTTAATAGAAATTGCAGATTGGGATTTCCACTTCAATGGGCATCGAGTCTTCTTTTCTAAAAATTAGGTGGTATGGTAAAAATTATGTAGCTGTTCTCATAGTTGTCTTCTTGTAGGCCCACAGAGCTGAAGATACACGTAAGTCCCACTGCTTGGGATGTTCTTCCAAACATTTGGTTAACAATGTACACAACTCCCCATTGAACCTTTGAACTAGCCCATTACATTGTGGATAATAAGGGGTTGAAAACCTGTGTGTAATGTGCAATTTTTGCATAAGCTCTTCTATAATCTGGCCTCTATCAAGTGACTCCAAGGGAATACCAAATCTTGCACAAATATCCTGAAAGACAAACCTGGCCACTTCCTTAGCAATGATGCTTTTTACACATCTACTACACCTGGTTAAGTTATCCACTCCAGTTAAGATGTAGGTCCTACCCGTGGCAATTGTCGGTAGAGGACCAATTTCATCTTAACCCCATTTTTCAAAAGCTCCATATGAAATAATAGTTTCCTCAACTCATGGTGCAACACTCTCCTTCCTTGTTTCTCACATGGCTCATAGCTTCTACACCAATGGTAAACATCCTTCCTCAAACTGCGCCACTCATAACGTGCAGTAAGAAGCTTTCTCAAAGTTAACTTCTCGTTAACTTGAAGGCAAAGTCCCCTCCACATACCCCTTCATGATATGAACCCATTATGGTAAAGATCTCTTCTCTGGTTGGGACCCTTCCAGAACCAAATCCTTGCCCTTAATGTACAATTGATCATTAACAATATTGTACTGCAGAGCCCTCCTTATGAAACCATATATTCTATTTTTTGGATAAACTTGAAGGTACTAGACCTGTGTGCAAAAACTCTTCCACTTCATGTAAACTCTCTCTTCCAACACAACTAGGGTAGGTTACAATGATGGCATATGCATCTAAATCCTTGCCTAACCCCCCTCTGGCTAATGTATCTACAGCGTGGTTTTGTTTCCTCTTCACATGTTGAATCTAGACCTCTTGAAATTTATGCAGCATCCTTTTGATTTGAAAGCATCACTTCTTCAACTTGGGATTCTTGGCCTTCTAGACATGTTAAAGTTGTCTAATAACCAATAAACTATCTGTTGGAATTAGGGTTGCAGGAATGCACACACAACTTCAAGAAGATGAGGAAGCTTGAGCACAACACTGTAGTGTATTATGAGTGCCAAAAATGAAAGATAACCAACCCTAAAAGATAATGGGCGTATATACAATGCACGGGGGAAAAAACCTCCTAGTAAGGGAAAAAGTGCCCCGGCGGTCCTAAGTGTGTTCACACACATCACTACTATAATATGGTAACAAATCCCCCCTGGAGTGATGCGGTGAACAAGAGCTAGCACTCATGTATAGGGAAGTGTCTAGCTATGTGGACGAATCCACAAAAGGGAGTAAGCCCAAAGCTTTGCGAAAAGCTTCGAACTTTTCACGAGGCAGAGCCTTTGTGAAAAGGTCTGCAAGGTTATCCTGTGTTGGCACATAAGCCAAACTGATCTCTCCTGCAGAGAGTCTCTCCCTGACATAATGGTAGTGCACCTCAATGTGCTTCGTACGAGCATGGAACACTGGGTTCCGCGCAACTGCCAATGCGCTCTGACTGTCAGTGAAGATGGTGGTGGCAGATGGCTGCCCAACACCCAAATCAGCCATAAGGCGTCTGAGCCACACACACTCAACCGTAGCTGTGAAAGCTACCCTGTACTCAGCTTCACAACTAGAAGTGGCCACAGTAGGCTGCTTCTTGCTCAACCATGATATGCATGAGCTTCCAAGCATGAAGCAAAAACCACTCGTGGACACGCGTGTGTCATAACAACCAGCCCAGTCAGAATCTGAAAAAACATGTAAATCTGGCGGCAATGATCCCCCCTTGGGATAAAACAACCCAAGATGCCGAGTACCACTCAAATAGCGAAAGATACGCTTCACTGCCTGCCAATGCTTAATGCCTGGGCTATGCATAAATCTGCTCACCTGTGAGACTGCAAACTGAATGTCTGGCCTCGTAATGCATACATAAATGAGGCAACCAACAGCTGTCTGATAGAGTGTGACATCAAAGTGATCTCCAGCATCATGAAGACTCAATTTCAAACCTGTCTCCATTGGAGTAGCAATAGGCTTGCAGTCTTCAAGGCCAAATCTCCGCAACAATGTTTCAATATACTTTGTCTGACACAAAGCAATACCTCCATCACACTGCTTAAATTGTATCCCCAAATAATGATGCAAATGCCCCAAATCTGACATCTCAAAAGAGGCATTCAAATCAGCCTTAAAATCAGCAATATGACTCTCATTTGGTCCTGTGAGCAGCATGTCATCGACATAGAGAGCAATGATTAGATGTACACCATCCACACGTTTAACATACAAAGTGCTTTCTGTTGGACTATTCTGAAACCCATGTGCAGTCAAATATGCATGTATTTTTTCATACCAAGCTCGTGGAGCTTGCTTTAAACCATATAAAGCCTTTTTTAACCTGCACACTTTGTTTTCCTGCCCTCTTTGAACAAAACCACGAGGCTGCGATACATACACCTCCTCATGCAAATCTCCATTTAAGAACGCAGTCTTTATGTCCAGCTGATGTACATTCCAACCATTATGAGCTGCTAATGCACAGATGCTACGAACAGTGGTCATACGACGTGTGGGAGCAAAAGTCTCATCAAAATCAATGCCCTTCTCTTGAGCATAACCTTTTGCAACAAGCCTAGCCTTATGGCGATCCACTGTGCCATCAGGCTTACGCTTCAATTTGTATACCCACTTAGTGCCAATGGCCTTCTTGCCAGGGGGCAAGTCACATAAAGACCATGTACCATTCTTCATAATAGCATCGTATTCTGCTTGCATAGCAGCCATCCAATTTTCTGAACTTTGTGCCTCATCAAATGAAACAGGCTCACTTTCATCGCACATACTAGAAACAGCCAATGCATAACAATCTGACGCATAAGAGGCACCATGAGAGCCAGAACGAGTGCGACTAGACAAAGGGGCATCCAACTTGCTGTTACGCAAAGTCTGCACCAGCCATCTAGGCATATTCCTAGAGCCCTCAATCTCTTGTCTCTCATCCTCAAGTGCATCATGCACATCTGCATCAGATATAGGCTGATCTGTGCCATCATTTAAAACCTGCATAGGCTGAAAAACTGCCTCATGAGGTATTGCACTTGACTGTGCACCACTGAAAAGAGGCAACAATGTATCATAGACATCACGTGAGCTGATATCTGTCTCCTTAGTACATGAAACCAAGGGCTGAACTGCATCTTCCACAAATACAACATCACGGCTAACCAAAATGCGCTTTGTCTGTGGATGATACAAACGATAGCCTTTGCTCTCAGCACTATATCCAACAAAAATACATTTGACAGCTTTGTCATCCAATTTTCTGCGATGTTGCACAGGCACTAATGCATATGCCAGGCAACCAAAAACACGTAAATGGCCAACAGATGGCTTGCGGCTATGCCAAGCCTCATATGGAGTGACAACCTGTAATGCTTTGGTGGGACACCTGTTTAGTACATAAGTGGCACACATGACAGCCTCAAGCCAAAAACCATGTGGTAGACTTTGACTCTTAACCATACATCTTGCCATTTCCATGAGAGACCTGTTTTTTCTCTCAGCCACACCATTTTGCTGTGGTGTATACGGCACTGTACATTGGTGTTTTATCCCACGCTCAGCCAGAAATGCATTAAATTCTGAAGACATATACTCCCCCCCTCGATCTGAACGGAGGGTGCCCATCTTACTTTCTGACACATTTTCAGCCATAACCAAAAACTGTTTGAAGCACAAAAACACTTCGGACTTTGCCTTCAAAGGATATACCCATGCATGCCTGGTAAAATCATCAATGAAAGTCACGAAGTAAAGGTAGTTTCCAAATGATGGAGTTTGCATGGGACCACAAACATCACTGTGAACAAGCTGCAATCTGCGTTCAGCTCTCACTGATCCATCTTTGGGAAAGGAAGCACGCTGCATTTTACCCAATATGCAGCCCTCACAAACATGCTTGACAGGTGCCTCAAGCTTAGGCAAAGAAGACACCATTTCAGATTTCTGCAGGCGCAGCAAACTTGCAAAATTCAGATGACCAAAACGTGCATGCCACAGTTTTGCATCTGAAATAGCCTGCGTATCCATAATAGCACATGCTGAATCCTCTACACATTTGCCATCCATATTGAGCTTATACAGCCCTCGACATAGTGAACCAGATGCTACAATGATGTCACCACAAGAGAGATCATGAACAGTACATCTGTCATCCACAAATTTTACAACCAAACCTGTTTTGGCAAATGCGGAGACTGACAGCAGATTCTTTTTGATCCCTGGCACATACAATGCATCAAAAAGTGTAAAGGTGTTGCCATTTGCAACATTCAGCACAATCTGTCCAACTCCTTCAACGGGATAAGAGGAGTTATTGGCACAAGTGACAGTATTCCCTGTGGGAGCAGACTCAAGGAAAGTGAATAAACTGCGCTGCGAGGTGATATGCTTAGTGGCACCACTGTCAAAGTACCATACATCTGAATCTACTGCAGACATACATGTGTCATGCAAAGATGGGTCATAACTGCACTGCGCATTGAATGCCCATTCTGTATCTAGCACAACATTAGCAGATTCATTGTTAGAAGGAGAGGCATCTGCAACAGCCATACCAGCCTCTTTCTTCTTAGCCTCTTTCGCAGCCAGCTTAGGACACGCTTTGATGACATGATCATTTCCCTTACAGTACTTGCAAAATGTCTTCTGTTTGTCACCCTTCTTCTCATCTTTGTCTTCCTTCTTTGGTTGCGCAGCATTTGCAGATTTCTGCTTACTAGAAGAAAAGCCAGCTTTACCTTTCCCGCTTCTCTGACTAGCAACGAAAGCTTGATCTGCGACACGCATAATATTCCTGTTTTGCCTTGAGTGGTCTTCTTGCAGCAAAACAGAAACTAACTCCTCAAATGATAAGGCATTGGGATTGCCTTTCATCATCAAGCGAAGAGTGGAAGCAAAACCCTGATAAGAATCTGGTAGACCATTCAAAACAGTCTGCACAAGTGAACTGTCTGACAGGATTTCATCTGCAGAAATGAGCTGCTCTTTGAAATCCTTGATCTTTGTCAAAAAGCTATCCATAGAATCACCTTCGTTCATATGCTCACTCTCCAACTGTTTTCGGAGATAAGCAACACGAGCCTCATTTCTTGCCTGATACAATGTGGCAAGTACATCCCAAGCATCCTTAGAAGTCCTGCAGGAGCGAATATGTGGGATAATGGTACGTTTGACAGACAGCGCAATCAAGGCATGAGCCTGCGCATCTCTACCATCCCAACGAATCTGCTCTGCTGAAAGTGGTGGTTCTCGAACAGCTGCTACAGCACTTGTGCCTGCACCATCATCAACAGTACCTGTTTCTGATGTGTTTGCAGCATTCCCAGCCACAATAGGACGTGCATCAATACCCTGCACAATGTTCCATAACCCCTTTGCTACCAATACATGTCGCATCATATATGCCCACAATGGATAGTTGGTGCCATCCAACTTATCCTCAGCAGCCAACATGCGGAATACATCATTGTTGTCAGCCATGGCCAATGACTGTACTACTAGATGTAAATGCTGTCTGTAAGAGGTAAACCTGTATAAAATCGACCTGTGCTATGTAGCACAGCCCAAAACAGACGAATGGGCACCTGTCCTGCAGATTTTAATCTTGACAGAAAATCTGCACAGTAGGACGATTTTGCCTGCGCAGTACTTGGAATGCAAAAACGGAGGGCGAAATGACTTCAGATCAAAATTCTGAAACGAACAAGCCCTACGGGCTTACCCACGGCATATACTAACCTGCAGACGCTCGTGAAACCTCGTTGCAATCGGAGGAGATGAAGCGGCAGGTGCCGGTGATGCTGCCCGGGAGGAGGAAGCCTGCTCTGATACCAATTGTTGGAATTAGGGTTGCAGGAATGCACACACAACTTCAAGAAGATGAGGAAGCTTGAGCACAACACTGTAGTGTATTATGAGTGCCAAAAATGAAAGATAACCAACCCTAAAAGATAATGGGCGTATATATAATGCACGGGGGAAAAAACCTCCTAGTAAGGGAAAAAGTGCCCCGGCGGTCCTAAGTGTGTTCACACACATCACTACTATAATATGGTAACACTATCTCCCTTCATGATAAGTCTACTAATCCCTCTCTTAAGACACTGTTGGAGTCCATATACTAAAGTGGCATACTGAGCTTCATTGCTGGTTTTGCACTTGCAACTTAATACCTTATTGATATACTACTATAACTCTCCTGGATTCAACAAAACAATCCCTTCACTGGCTATCCCTGAGCTTAAAGGCTCCATCAAAAAAGCATTGGACAGATCTACTTCAGGGTCTTTCCACCTAGGCACCTTCTTCTTCATTACTATCTCTTCCCTTAATACTAAAGGATTTTGTATGCATGTCAAAATATCTACCAATGTAGCCCTTGTACTATCCTCCGCTATGCAAGTGAATTGGAACTTTGCAACTCAACCAGCTATATAGACAATCTCTTTAATGGAACGTCAGATTGAATCAAATGGGGAAGTAAAGAGTAATGTGTTAGTATAGTGAAAGGCTTAGGAAGTAAGTAAGACCTGAATTTTCTTAAGGCAAACACCACAGCTACCATTACAAGCTCTACCTCAAAATAAGTCCTTTCTCCAACTATCTTTGTTCTGCTCAAAAAATATACTATCCTCATATAAGAATGCTCCCTTCCTTGTTGTAACAATACTGCACCTATGGCATCTTCTCCCACACTAGGATTTACAAAGAATTCCTTACTCCAGTCTGGGGGCATAACAATTGGCAGAGTACTCAAAATTTCCTTAACCTGCAGAAATGCTTCCTCTTCCTTGGCTTGCCACACAAAGGGATCCTTTTGGGATGCTTGTTGCAATGGATATAAACCCTGAGACAGAATATAAATGAATCTAGCCAGGTATCTTATGTTATGTGTGAATGTCATCTATTGCTTCACATTTTGAGGTGCCTCTAATAGTAGCAAAGCTTCCACTTTTACAGGATCTGCCTCAACTCCATTCTCAGAAACCACATTTCCAAGTAGGGTTACCTTGGCCTGATTTAAGTGACACTTGTTAGGGTTCAACTGTCCACCCAGTTCATCCAGCCTTTTCAATCCCATCCTTAGCTTCTCACAGTGAACTAATATGCCATTATAGAAACAAAAATCATCTATGATGAAGGACCCCAAATAGGGCTCAAAAACTACTGTTACACAAACACCAATCTTCTCAGTCTTTGTACCACTAGCTTAGCTTAAGGCTTCAATTGTATCTCATGTTAAACAATTGACACCCCCCTCGCTCGAATATGCAAGAGACATGCTAAGGATGGCATTAAAAATGGAAAGGGGGGTTGCAACTAACCTAACACCTAGAGGCGCAAAGCTGGGAAAAACTAAGCCAATCTACATCTCAAGGATGGTGATGACCAAATTTAATGGAACTGGAAATCCCATTCAATAGCTAAAAAAGTTTGATCAAATTTGCGAGGCCATTGGTGGGTGGATTGATTATCCCACCAAGGTCTCTTCATTTGGACTTTACCTTTGCCTCTTGAAGGCTAGCTCCACTACGAGGTCTTGGTAAAATAAATAAATGAGTAAATATAAGAAAAATAAAAATAAAAAATAAATCCCCATGTAAATTCAAATTAAACACGTGCTTATGTGAAAACATTAGCCTTAGCATTTTCATACTAGGATTCTTCTAAATGGATCAAACCTCAAAGAAGGAGGAGGGAGAAACCATGTGGGACTACATTGCTAGTGAAGAGAATGTGGGGGAGAGGGAGAGCTTGAGTTCCTTGCAAGTAATCACACACACAAGAGAGGGTAAGACACAAGAGAGAGATGGATGGCTGAATTTCTTCTATCTTTTTCTCTTCTCTAAAATCATATAACTAAAATATAAGAGTATATACTACAAGGGAAAGTACTCTTATACAAGGGAAAGTACTCTTCTACAATAACATACAATGGTCAGTCCATAGTGTGAACTTGACTATATAAGCTGGCACTATAACTATGCCATAACTCTAGTAGTCCAAAGTGGTGTTATGGCTCACCCTAACCCCACTTGAAACACATCCAACTAGAGATTACCTGGTGAACCACAATTTTCGTGAGGATCTTTCTAATGGCCAAGCTCATAACCCTTGATGTCTCCAAGATCTACAATTCCTTGAGAAGCAATTCGTACCTCCCGTAAGCGTTGTCACATCGCCTCACTCAACTACGTGTACTTGTCCCTCCTCTCACCTCACATCACTCACACACAACACTCACTAGCATACATTAGGGATATAGATTAGCAAGAGGATTAGCAAGAGCAAGACTCAATTGCACAATGGGAGAGTATTATATTATGAGAGAAATCCACTTATACACATGGCCATAAGTGTTCATACTCACTTAAACTGTGGCCGGTCGGGCACTTTAGGCTTATAAGAGGCTAGGCTTATAAGAGGCCTAATTCTATTACAATGACTACTCTCATAATATATCCATGAAGTACATCACTTGGGACGTCATCCTAACTTACTACCATACGCTCTTGAAGTGGGAATCGCCTTAAGTATTCCATCGGACCATTACGGGCACCCATCCAAGTTGTAGATTTGGACACCGTTGCTTCATATCTTAAATGTATGAACCTTTGGTGTATCTACATTGACTCCTTAATGTAAGATAATGGTGGTAGCTCTTGTTAATCCTAGGAATAGATTAACATTCTCCCCTTCCTGATGGCGATCGCGTCCTCATGATCACATTGAAAACTTTTGTGTGGGGAGAATTGACAAGCGTGCAGATGGCTTTGATGTTGAGTGACCTTCAATGGTCTTTTTGTTCCTCCGGAAGGAATAAGAAAAGCTAGTTAGTGACTGAAAAGGTTAGTGGTTTATTAGGAATTCCTAACAGGGTGAGGGGTGGGGTTTTTGTAAGTGATTGCATTTTTATATTTGTGTGAGCATGTTTTTTTTTTAATTTTTTGGTTTTTTGCTCACTTTGTTTTTGGCAATCATAAGCAAGGTTACATGTGATTTGTGTTAGTGGGGATGCTAAGAAATGTTAATAACGGGAGAGAAGAGAGGGAAGGATGATCCAGATGGACGTAGACATTATCATTAGAACGAGATGGTGATTCTCAGTTCCTTATTTGATTCACTTGGGGGGCAGGGGGGGTCACTCATAAATATGTAAGCGTAGCATGTGGGTTCAACAAAAGGAGTTTTTAAAATCCCTTTTTTACACATTTTTTACATACAAAAGGGTACCATTTAAAGGGGGTATTTACAGATTGAATACAAAAAGGATATGTTTTATTCATGAAAAATTTACAGATAAGGGGTTTTTTAAATCAAGCCTTGAACACATGTGATATAGAGAGTTTACATATAGTGAACCCTTCGAGTTGATTCATTGAAAGCGACATTCATCATTTGAAGACATTGGCCTTCGATGATGTCCCTTTATGTGGTAAGATTCTTGTCAAATGTTGTTGAGTAGGACTTGTTCTTGCATGCTTCTTCCCATGTGCTTTTTATGTTTTTATGTATATTTAAGTGCTCTTATGAAGCAGATATACATGAAGTATAAGAATTGAGTCAAATAGACTCTTGTTAAGCTGCTGCTTTTTGTTGAAGTAGCCACTTGTTGGTGAGGATTGAAAAAATTACGTCGACTTGCAAGGCTAAGATATCTTTACTAAGAATTGGAGATCATTGATTGGTGAAGATGGTAGCATCATTTGGAGAGGTGTGCAATTTGAAAGAAATTTTTCAAGTAATGGGTTGTACCATTGACTAGGCTTTCGCCCTACGATGGCCCCCCCCCTGTCCAGAGATGTACTTAGAAAATTGTTGATGGTGAGGTTTTGGTGTAAATGTCCTCCAGTGCATGAGTATGGATATGTACTCATGGAGCAGGTGCTACATTAACATAGCCAAAAGAATAGTAAGCTATAAGCTTAACAAAATATAATGGCTATTGAAAATCCTTGGGAGTTGCTTGTGATATTCCACCACTTTTAGGGAGGCCATATGTGTGACTCCCTTTGTGATTGTGTTTGTTTGTTTTTTTTTTTTACTACCACCTTGCGAGCAACAGGTTCTTGTGGCTACTCTCCTTTTTGAGAGAATAGGTTCTTATGTCTGCCGCGTAGCTTCTGCACTTACACTTCACATCTAGAGGGGTGAAAAGAGCATTATGAGTTTGTCTTTGATGCGTTCATAAGTCTCCGTTGTTGCAGACGTGAGAATTGATTCTTGAATTTTTGGCTCAAATGTTGTCGAGGCGATAGATAAGATTGCTGGTTGGTTACCATTGGGGTTACTTGAACACACAAGCTCTTGTGTAGGTGCTGAATGCACGAGAGTGGTTGAGTGACTTACTTGGTGTTGCTGGGCCTCCATTCTTGACGATCTTTAGGTAAAGCTGTTGGGGTTGAAGTCAGTGGTGCGGCTTTCTTCACGTTGTTTGATTTTGGCAACCATATAATGGGATTACCATCATAGTATCCTTGTTGTTGAAGCACGTGCACCGGCACCCATCTTTGATGTACATTATAAATTGGTGGCTAATGCCTTTGGTGTGCTGAGGTTTGTTTCTTTTAACAAGTTGAGGGGACTTTTTGATGCACTTGGAAATCCAAGCTTTGGTATTATCTTGGTAGTACCCTTGTACTTGTAGTAATCTTTTTGGTACCTACACTTGTTGACTTGGTGGAGTGCTTTGAGGAACTCGCATAGGCTTTTGTGTACGGTGTTGTGGAGTAATTTTCTTTTTTCCTTGGCCTTTGAGTGCTGCGTTGAGGAAGAGGCTTTGACTGTTGAGGCACCCAAATTTGATTGGCACCTTCGTAGATAGCATTGAGCAACAAGTAGCTGCTTCTCCACCCACATTTTGATACCATTAAGATACCTTGATTTTTGTTGTCCTGGTGGATTTTTATTTTTGGTTAAAGTGGGTGGTTATGAGCCCTCCAACACATTGGTTGGCGGTTGAGGTTGCAGGTTTGAGGCTTATGGGTATTTTTGACGAGCGATGATAAGGCTAGAGTCTCTTGTGGAGTGGCTATCGACGATGAGGCTTTCGAGCATGCAGTTGTCTCCTTTGGTGAGGTTTGTTAATGAAGAGGCATAGGCTCCAGGGCTTTTCCTTTGAGTTCCTTGTTAGAGATAAATGGTTGCGCGGGGGAAAATTCTTTAAGAATAGCTGTTGATTGTGAAGTTTTAGCATCTAACTTCATTGCTGAGGATGGGGTTGAAGGAGTAGATGCTTTGTTATAGTCGGTCGTTGATGTAGATGGTAGGTCATTGTGTAGAGGAGTTTTCATGGAAGAGGCTTGTAACTTTTTACATTCAGCATCATAGAAATCCATTAGGGTTGGATCCTCTTCCTTGCACTATGGTATTGTCAACTTTGTACCATTGACCATCATGATGATCCTATCATTGGCAAAGCATAGTGGTGCTTGGGTAGCAATAGTCCATTTATGCCCCAAGATTAAATATGCTTCCAACACATACTCAACCACAAAAAAACTTGCAAGTAAGGGGGTTAGTTTCAATATACATTTTATGTTCAAAGTACCCCAAACATGGCATGTTCAAGTCTTGTGTAAAGGGAATTCTTTCAGGATAAGCCGTGAGTGTTGGTTGATCTAACAAATCCCATAACTTGAGGGTCATGAGATTGTGTTCTCGTGTTGGATAAAGTTGTGCTTGAGCTGTGCTAATTTTATTGGAAAGTTCTAATGCAACCAGAATCCTAGGGATCTTTTCAGTAAGATATGTTGGAAGTTCCACCTCCTCTAATGTCTCTTCCTCCCTTAGTAGCAATTATACAATGCCTGCAGGAGTGTTCAAGGTGACTGTTTGCATGGATTCATCAATTGAATACAACAAGTCACGTATCCAAGTTCCACTAAGGACGACATCATACTCAAGGAAATCTAGGGTAACATGGAATGTAAATTCCACAACTCCACTGATTATTTGAGTAGCATAGCTAAAGTAATTGGAAACTTTAATGTTTTGTCCAATGGCTCCTCTTGCAAGACCATTTTCTGTAGGGATGAGTTTAGGTTGTCCTAATGACACCCAAGTGTCTATTGTCATGATGTTATGACTAGCTTGAGGGGGCTAATCAATGCGTGTTTGCCGCCTAACATCATTGCCTATAGGAAAATCTAACCATACCATGATAGAATCTTCAAGAGGAACCGTGGATGTTTCAGTTTGTGTTTTAGCTTCAGATCCCATTTCTGTTTCATATTTCCATTCACTTTCGTCCCCTGTTTGGCTCTCAGCTTTTTCAAGAGTACCCAATTTGTATAATGGCACACTCGGTCCTCTGACAATTCTAAATGAGGTTTGTTTGGAAACTTGCGAATCCTCATAGTCCTACTGTATGGAGCTCTTTATGTCTTGGTATAACTCATGTTGATCCCTTAAAGGTGCAAGTGCTAATGCTTTGCTGGCTTCTCCATGAGAGAAGAGCATTCCTCTTGAAAGGGAAAGCGATACTACTTCTCTGGGTTTTGTATTTTGGTTGCTTTTTTAGAATTAGCATTATGAGGTTCAATCACAACCAGTGATCTTGTAAGACACTCAACCATGCTGAGCATGCTCTCATGGGCCTATTTTTACGTTTTACATATGTCATGTGATCATGATTTTTAATTTTGGGTGGTTGGGCAGGTTCTAGTTTCTTGATTGGTCTATGAGATGCACCTATGAGGTGCACCTAGTGCCGAATCAGAACTTGTTTCATCTTTACTAAATGACGTGCTAGAACTTGTTTCATCTTCTGACTTTCTTTGTATCGTCAGGTTTTCATTAAGTTTTGCCCCCCATGCGACGAGAACAAACTTTCTTTTGGGCTTTTGTATCCTATGTCACACATATGGGTTTTGTGGTTTGTGTGGTGGCCTTTGAGGTGGATACTTATGCATCATGTGTAGATTTTGGCTCTTTTGGGTTTATGTCCTCCACAGGCTCCTTTCTATGTCCTTTAATTCAACCTTGGTTTCAATAGTCTATCGTCCCTTGTTTTTCTTGGGTTTAGAAGGTTTTGTTTTCTCTTTTGGTTTCTGCTTTAAGGCATATTATCCTACCCATTTCAAAGTGTTATCTTTTGTATTCTTTTTTACACTCTCTCATGCCTTGGCTTCTAAGCGTGTAAGCACATTGAAGGGTACCATGGACAATTGCTTGTTTTGTACACTTAAGATGTTAAGAGTTGTATTTTGTGAGACAAGTTGCATTGAAGCAACTCGTCTTGGATAATCTTGGAACATGTGATCAATGCCACATCATTCACACATGGGTTGTAAAGTGTCAGTGAATATGGGCATGGAAATATTCCAAACTGTGCAGTCTACCACTTTGTGAGATCCACAACAATAGAAACACTAAAGTGTTTGATTAATTGCTTCTTGAGCGATTTCTACCTTGGACTGTTTCTGTTTGGTGCACAGGAGATGGAGGTTTTGAGTTATTTGTAGATAAATTGGGACACTTTGTAGTATCATGACCAAAGGATTTCCAATACATGCAGATTAGAAAAACAGGTGCCTTGTATGCGAAATGGGGATTGGGATGGTCATAGTGATTGCACTGAACACAAGGCATTTTGCTTCTCACTTGCAGAGGCATTAAGGATTGGGATGGTTGTAGTGATTGCACTGAACACAAGGCATTTCGCTCCTCACTTATAGAGGCATTTAGGATGCTTGGCTTTGAAGGATTTCATCCTCTCTTAGAGATGTCGATTGAAAGCTTTTAAGCAAGGCTACATAGAATTCAGGGAATGACAATTCCGAGATCAATCTTTCTTTTGCCATTGCTTCACTTGGTTTAGATGAGGAACATCTCGTAGCATATTTATCTTCCATCATGTTGTCATCTAAATGCATAGATTTTGTACAACATTGATCAAATGTTTATAGATTGGATATAATGATCAAATTGTGTAAGCTATTTTTCTTTAAGCCCATCATGAAACATCTCTTCAATTGAGAATCATTTAATTTTTCCCATGACTCACATCGTGAGTCCAAGAGTTTTATCCGAAGGATAACGTCTATAATGGTTTCGTTTGGTTTATGCTCAATTGAATAGAGTTCTTTCACTGCACTCCATCGATTACCTTATCTTGAAATGCCATGGATAAAGGCTGACTTTAAGATTCTAAAGTTGGTCTTGATCACCGACATCAATGTGATGAACCATTGACTAGCTTTTCCCTCTAAGCATAGGGTCAATGTATGTACCTTGGTGGGGAAGTTGGGATTTCCAAAGGCCTCGCATCGCTAGTTCAAACATTTGTATGGATTGAACATGATCAGTTGTTTTGTCGTATTTGCCCATAATTTTGTTCCGTCGTATTTGCCCATAATTTTGGAGATATGTACGGCCATATTTTTGTATAAGTCACTGAGGCCGTATGTGAGTGTTCTTGTGGGTAGGGACTCACTTAGTCCTTGGGCTACCCTCCTTCCTAGACTAGTCAGTATGCTCAAGGTGTGGGCATCCAAGGGTTGGTACCCATAAGAATTGTGGAAATGTTAAGTAAAGGACCAAAGCCTGGTGGGATTGAAGTGACATGGGGTGCAAAACTCTGCCATGGCATGGAAAATGGTATTGGGAGGCGCATTTGGGACAGATCTCAATGGCTCGAAGATGTCAGCCTTTGGGTTTAGTGAGGGTGTCGGCCCACGTAGTTCCTCTATCGTTGCCATGTCTGATTGCCTAATTGCTCCTTAGCAAGCACACGTGTGTTTTTTTTTGCTTTTTTATATTTTCTCATAGTCCTTTATAGCCTCAGGAGGCCTGGCGTACTCTTCGTTGGGTCAAACAAGTGTCCATTTGCTCTAATTAGCTTAGACGTTACACGTGTGACCTCTTAGGGATATTTATCCGGAAAAAGTGCATGCTAGTAACTTCCCATATGGAAGAGGAGGTTCTAAAACCTATTTTCCATCACAGTCTCAAGATGAAAATCTTTTCCAAGAAATTTTTCCTTGTTTTGGAGCACGTTTTTTAGGGTGTTTCAAAAGGAATTTGGGAAAACTCTCTATGAGAGAGTTGTAGTGTTTTTGGAGTACTACAACTTTGTCTCTCTGAGTCGTTCATGATTTTGTTGTTTAGACTCTCAAAAGTAGTTCAAATATGGTTCGAATTTATTTTCGTGCTGTTTTTTATGATTTTTAGTGCTTTTCGAGTTGTTTTTTACCTCGATTTTTGGGTCGAACTTTGAAGCTTTCCAATGAGCACTAGAGCACCTTCATCGGATTCATGCTTTAGGAGATACGAGCCTCCAAATAGGGGTATTTTTCAGATGGAGCTCCTTTCACGTCGTAAACTAGTAGGGTGCAGTGCACGGCGTGAAGAAGTGGACTTCATGGGTTTTATCAAATTTGATTTATTTATTTTTTTCGCGCGCGTGAGGTTTTAAGGCATGAGATACTTAAGTCATGAGATGCTTAGGCCGTGGAGATGCATAGGCCGTGAGACGCTTATATCGTGAGATGCTTAATTCGTGAGATGCTTAGGTTGTGAGACCCTTAGGCCCTGAGATGCTTAGGCTGTGAACCGTGAGACACGTCTCACGCGGATTTTTTTTGGGCGCGGACCCTTAGGGCATGAACACTTAGGGTGTGAGTGCAGAAAATGATTCACACGTGAACCATTTTTTTTGTTTTTTTTTTGTGCGGACACCTAGGGCATGAGTGCAAAAAATGGTTCACAAGTGAAGCATTTAAAATTTTTTTTTTTTGGGTGCGGACCCCTAGGGCGTGAACCCTTTGGGCGCGTGAGTGTAGAAAATGGTTCACGCGTAAACCATTTTTTTGAATTTTTATTTTTATTTTTGGGCACGGATTCCTAGGGCATGAACCCTTAGGGCGTGAGAGTCTAGAAAATGGTTCACGGATGCGACCATTTTTTTCAAATTTTTGATTATGTTTTTTGGGCGCGCGGACCCCTAGGGCGTGAACCCTTAGGACATGAGAGTGCAAAAAATGGTTCACGTCGCGTGAACCTTTTTTTTTAGTCTTGGTGGGGGAAATTCAAATTTTCTTGTTTGGGGGAAATATTTTTTGATTTTAAATTAAGGAGGTATGGGCATTTTCCCAAAAAGATAAGTGGGAAACAAAAAAGTCAACCTTTATGACACCCCCTTACACCCTTCATAAATGAACCCCAAAATGGACAATTTGACAACTCATGGGCATCTACTCATTGAATGCTCATTAGCTTTAATGAGTTATGTAAAAAAGTGATTAAGAGTTAATCAAAGATTAATCTTTTCACTAGTCTTTCCCTCTTTTATACTAATTAAAGACTCTAATTAACCACTACTCCTTAATTAATTCACACAATTGAGCACATCATTGGATAGACCAAGAGAATACTAAGCTATGTGCATCAACAAATGTGTAAATTAATCTAAAATAAGAGATTAATTGGACTCTTAATTTTGGTCTCTTCTTTTAAGGTAAAATTAAGCAAAAGAGAGTCAAATTCCTCCAATTGATGTGAAGAAATTGATATAATTAGGTGTTTTGAAGCATGTAGATGCTCTCAAAACATTAATTTCAACTACTTACATGATCAATTTGGACCCCAATTAATACATTTTCTAAAGTTTTTACCTCTTGAACAAGATCAATCACCCTTAATGACAAAAAGCAGTCCATTAAGAGAAATTAGTCATTTTCAAGAGTTTTTTGATGTTTTTGAGAAATTTTTGGAAGGATTAAGCTACTCCTAATGGCTGATAACACTCTAATGCATACAATTCCAACAAAAAACACACAAATTAAGCTAAAATTAATGATTTTAGTTCTATGTTTAACACTAAAGAGAGCTAACATTCACTAAAAATTACATTCTATTGCATTGTTTGATGTAATGGATGCAAAATAAGCCTAATAAAAACTATGTGAAAACCCTAAGAACATTAAAAACCACATTAACAACAAAAAAAACAATAAATTAAGCTAAAAATTAAACAAAAAGCATTCTTTACAAAACAAAAAAGAGAGCTATTTCTCACAAAATCACACACAAATCTCCATCAAATCCACATCTTTTTCATGGGAAACCATTAATAAAGATAATGGGCAATGGGTAATGCGTAGATTAGAGGAAAAACGATGAAAAAAGCAAGGGATGGCTCTCCAACAGCGGCACCAAAAACGTTATGGCTCACCCTAACTCCCCTTGAAACACAAAATCACACACAAATCTCCATCAAATCCACATCT
Organism: Cibotium barometz; assembly: GCF_041138505.1. Lineage (NCBI taxonomy): Eukaryota > Viridiplantae > Streptophyta > Polypodiopsida > Cyatheales > Cibotiaceae > Cibotium > Cibotium barometz. The sequence continues at coordinate 5,122,650 of NC_141096.1, read as the reverse complement.
TTTTCATGGGAAATCATTAATCAAGATAATGGGCAATGGGTAATGTGTAGGTTAGAGGAAAAATCATGGAAAAAGCCAAGGGATGGCTCCTCGATAGCGACACCAAAAATGTTATGGCTCACCCTAACCCCCCTTGAAACATATCCAACAAGAGATTACCTGGTAAACTGCAACTGTTGTGAAGATCTTTCCAATGGACGAGCTCATAACCCTTGACGTCTCCAAGCGTTATAACTCTTTAAGAAGCAATTCCACCACACCACCTCCCACGAGAGCATTGTCACACTGCCGCGTTGCACTACATATACTCATCCCTCCTCTCACCTCACATCACCCACACACACTCACTAGCATGCATTAGGAAGAGAGATTAGCAAGAGCAAGACTTAATTTCACAATGGGAGTATATATTGTATTATGAGAGAAATTCACTTATATACATGGTCATAAGTGTTCACACTCACTAAAACTATGGCCAGCCGGGCACTTTAGGCTTATAAGAGGCCTAATGCTATTACAATGACTACTCTCATAATATATCCATGAAGTAGATCACTTGGGACTTCATCCTAACTTACTACCACACACTCTTGAAGCGAAAATCACCTTAAGTATTCCATCGGACCATTACGGGCACCCATCCAAGTTGTAGATTTGGACACCATTGCTTCATATCTTGAATGTATGACCCTTTAGTGTATCTACCTTGAATCCTTAATGTAAGATAATGGTGGTAACTCTTGTTAACCCTAGGAATGAGCTAACAAGTGGTTGTCACATAGCTTGTCATCCCACTAGCGGAATATCAACCATAATCTTACCAACCATGCTAGTGGCATAAGTGCGGAAGCTATCACCTAGGCTTGTCATCAATGTTTGCAACACTAGTTGATCTTGATATCTCAGCACTCCCCCTCGAGCTCAACTCCACACACTCCACTCCAAGTAAGCTCCTAAACCTGTGGAGATTCTTTGTGCCCAATGCCTTTGTGAAGATGTCAGCCACTTGATCCTCTGTGGTGCTGATATATACTAGATCTACATCACCTGCTACAACCTTCTCCCTCATAAAGTGATAATGCACCTCAATGTGCTTCATTCTAGCATGGTATACTGGGTTGCTAGCCAACTGTGTGCTACTTAAATTGTCACAATAAATGACAACTGCCCTATCCATGGGATCACTCATATCACCAAGTAGCTTTTGAAACCAAGCTACCTCACAAGCTACCATAGCACCACCCCTGTACTCTGCCTCTGCACTCTAAAAAGTAACTGTTGGCTATTTCTTACGCTCTAACTCCTCGCAACATTCCCAAACAAAAACATAAAGCCATTGGTAGACCTCCTATCTGACATTACTAGCCCAATCAGCATCTGTGTACCCATGTAGTTGTATCTTTGTACCAGCCTCATAGAAAAGTCCATAATCAACTATGGACTTTATGTACCTGAGAATCTATCTAGCCACATCCAAGTGCGGCTTCCTAGGGGCGTGCATAAACTGACTCACAAGTCTAACAACATAGCTCAAGTTTGGCCTAGTAATGGTCATGTAGATCAAGCTACCCACTATGTGCCTGTATGTAGTGGGGTTCTCCAAAAGCTCAGTTGTATCTATGGAAAGCTTTGTGTTCTACTCCAATGGCACTGAAATAGGATTATATCCTAGCATACCATACCATACTTGGAAAATATGCCCCAGCCATACTTCCTCTCGTAACAAAATTCCATGAGGTGATCTTAGCACCTCTATGCCCAAGAAATACCGTAGCACACCCAAATCATTCATCTCAAATTTCTGCATCAAAAGCCTCCTGACATCATGTATGTTGGCACATCACTATCACCAGTGGATAATCAAGTCATCCACATAAATAATTAACAGCATGATCCCTCTATCTTTCTTTTTCACATAAAGGAAAAATTTTGCATTGGATATCTGAAATCCAATACTCCCCGATCTTGTTTGACCGTGCATGCTCTGGGTACGTTTCAAGCCATACAGGGCGTTCTGTAACCTGCACACAAAATCTAGGTGTGCATCACTCTCATAACCTGGTGGCTGCATCATGTATAGTTCTTCTTGCAAATCACCATGCAAGAGGGAATTCTTTACATTCATATGATGTAAAGAGCAACCCTTTTCTGTAGCCATAGCAATGACAACTGTTATGTTTACCATTCTTGCATTTGGGCTGAATGTCTCCTCATAGTCAATGCCATAGGTCTGCATATAGCCCTTGACAACCAAACTCGCCTTATACCTGCTCACTCAACCATCTACATTATGGTTGACCTTATACACCCACTTACATCCAATTACCTTCTTTCCCTTAGGCAAAGGCACTAACTACCAATGTTGCATTTGCATCTAATGATGCCATCTTCTCATTCATGGCATCTTTCCATTTTTTATTTCCAAGTGCCTACTCAAAAAGAGCATTCCTCTTGAAAGGGAAAGCGATACTTCTCTGGGTTTTGTATTTTGGTTGCTTTTTTAGAATTAGCATTATGAGGTTCAAGCACAACCAGTGATCTTGTAAGACACTCAACCATGCTGAGCATGCTCTCATGGGCCTATTTTTACGTTTTACATATGTCATGTGATCATGATTTTTAATTTTGGGTGGTTGGGCAGGTTCTAGTTTCTTGATTGGTCTATGAGGTGCACCTAGTGCCGAATCAGAACTTGTTTCAGCTTTACTAAATGACGTGCTAGAACTTGTTTCATCTTCTGACTTTCTTTGTATCGTCAGGTTTTCATTAAGTTTGCCCCCCATGCGATGAGAACAAACTTTCTTTTGGGCTTTTGTATCCTATGTCACACATATGGGTTTTGTGGTTTATGTGGTGGCCTTTGAGGTGGATACTTATGCATCATGTGTAGATTTTGGCTCTTTTGGGTTTATGTCCTCCACAGGCTCCTTTCTATGTCCTTTAATTCAACCTTGGTTTCAATAGTCTATCGTCCCTTGTTTTTCTTGGGTTTAGAAGGTTTTGTTTTCTCTTTTGGTTTCTGCTTTAAGGCATATTATCCTACCCATTTCAAAGTGTTATCTTTTGTATTCTTTTTTACACTCTCTCATGCCTTGGCTTCTAAGCGTGTAAGCACATTGAAGGGTACCATGGACAATTGCTTGTTTTGTACACTTAAGATGTTAAGAGTTGTATTTTGTGAGACAAGTTGCATTGAAGCAACTCGTCTTGGATAATCTTGGAACATGTGATCAATGCCACATCATTCACACATGGGTTGTAAAGTGTCAGTGAATATGGGCATGGAAATATTCCAAACTGTGCAGTCTACCACTTTGTGAGATCCACAACAATAGAAACACTAAAGTGTTTGATTAATTGCTTCTTGAGCGATTTCTACCTTGGACTGTTTCTGTTTGGTGCACAGGAGATGGAGGTTTTGAGTTATTTGTAGATAAATTGGGACACTTTGTAGTATCATGACCAAAGGATTTACAATACATGCAGATTAGAAAAACAGGTGCCTTGTATGCGAAATGGGGATTGGGATGGTCATAGTGATTGCACTGAACACAAGGCATTTTGCTTCTCACTTGTAGAGGCATTAAGGATTGGGATGGTTGTAGTGATTGCACTGAACACAAGGCATTTCGCTCCTCACTTATAGAGGCATTTAGGATGCTTGGCTTTGAAGGATTTCATCCTCTCTTAGAGATGTCGATTGAAAGCTTTTAAGCAAGGCTACATAGAATTCAGGGAATGACAATTCCGAGATCAATATTTCTTTTGCCATTGCTTCACTTGGTTTAGATGAGGAACATCTCGTAGCATATTTATCTTCCATCATGTTGTCATCTAAATGTATAGATTTTGTACAACATTGATCAAATGTTTATGGATTGGATATAATGATCAAATTGTGTAAGCTATTTTTCTTTAAGCCCATCATGAAACATCTCTTCAATTGAGAATCATTTAATTTTTCCCATGACTCACATCGTGAGTCCAAGAGTTTTATCCGAAGGATAACATCTATAATGGTTTCGTTTGGTTTATGCTCAATTGAATAGAGTTCTTTCACTGCACTCCATCGATTACCTTATCTTGAAATGCCATGGATAAAGGCTGACTTTAAGATTCTAAAGTTGGTCTTGATCACCGACATCAATGTGATGAACCATTGACTAGCTTTTCCCTCTAAGCATAGGGTCAATGTATGTACCTTGGTGGGGAAGTTGGGATTTCCAAAGGCCTCGCATCGCTAGTTCAAACATTTGTATGGATTGAACATGATCAGTTGTTCTGTCGTATTTGCCCATAATTTTGTTCCGTCGTATTTGCCCATAATTTTGGAGATATGTACGGCCATATTTTTGTATAAGTCACTGAGGCCGTATGTGAGTGTTCTTGTGGGTAGGGACTCACTTAGTCCTTGGGCTACCCTCCTTCCTAGACTAGTCAGTATGCTCAAGGTGTGGGCATCCAAGGGTTGGTACCCATAAGAATTGTGGAAATGTTAAGTAAAGGACCAAAGCCTGGTGGGATTGAAGTGACATGGGGTGCAAAACTCTGCCATGGCATGGAAAATGGTATTGGGAGGCGCATTTGGGACAGATCTCAATGGCTCGAAGATGTCAGCCTTTGGGTTTAGTGAGGGTGTCGGCCCACGTAGTTCCTCTATCGTTGCCATGTCTGATTGCCTAATTGCTCCTTAGCAAGCACACGTGTGTTTTTTTTTGCTTTTTTATATTTTCTCATAGTCCTTTATAGCCTCAGGAGGCCTGGCGTACTCTTCGTTGGGTCAAACAAGTGTCCATTTGCTCTAATTAGCTTAGACGTTACACGTGTGACCTCTTAGGGATATTTATCCGGAAAAAGTGCATGCTAGTAACTTCCCATATGGAAGAGGAGGTTCTAAAACCTATTTTCCATCACAGTCTCAAGATGAAAATCTTTTCCAAGAAATTTTTCCTTGTTTTGGAGCACGTTTTTTAGGGTGTTTCAAAAGGAATTTGGGAAAACTCTCTATGAGAGAGTTGTAGTGTTTTTGGAGTACTACAACTTTGTCTCTCTGAGTCGTTTATGATTTTGTTGTTTAGACTCTCAAAAGTAGTTCAAATATGGTTCGAATTCATTTTCGTGCTGTTTTTTTATGATTTTTAGTGCTTTTCGAGTTGTTTTTTACCTCGATTTTTGGGTCGAACTTTGAAGCTTTCCAATGAGCACTAGAGCACCTTCATCGGATTCATGCTTTAGGAGATACGAGCCTCCAAATAGGGGTATTTTCCAGATGGAGCTCCTTTCACGTCGTAAACTAGTAGGGTGCAGTGCACGGCGTGAAGAAGTGGACTTCATGGGTTTTATCAAATTTGATTTATTTATTTTTTTCGCGCGCGTGAGGTTTTAAGGCATGAGATACTTAAGTCGTGAGATGCTTAGGCCGTGGAGATGCATAGGCCGTGAGACGCTTATATCGTGAGATGCTTAATTCGTGAGATGCTTAGGTTGTGAGACCCTTAGGCCCTGAGATGCTTAGGCTGTAAACCGTGAGACATGTCTCACGCGGATTTTTTTTTGGGCGCGGACCCTTAGGGCATGAACACTTAGGGTGTGAGTGCAGAAAATGATTCACACGTGAACCATTTTTTTTGTTTTTTTTTTTGTGCGGACACCTAGGGCATGAGTGCAAAAAATGGTTCACAAGTGAAGCATTTTAAATTATTTTTTTTTGGGTGCGGACCCCTAGGGCGTGAACCCTTTGGGCGCGTGAGTGTAGAAAATGGTTCACGCGTAAACCATTTTTTTGAATTTTTATTTTTATTTTTGGGCGCGGATCCCTAGGGCATGAACCCTTAGGGCGTGAGAGTCTAGAAAATGGTTCACGGATGCGACCATTTTTTTCAAATTTTTGATTGTGTTTTTTTAGGGCGTGAACCCTTAGGACCCCTAGGACGCGGACCCCTAGGGCGTGAACCCTTAGGACATGAGAGTGCAAAAAATGGTTCACGTCGCGTGAACCTTTTTTTTTTAGTCTTGGTGGGGGAAATTCAAATTTTCTTGTTTGGGGGAAATATTTTTTGATTTTAAATTAAGGAGGTATGGGCATTTTCCCAAAAAGATAAGTGGGAAACAAAAAAGTCAACCTTTATGACACCCCCTTACACCCTTCATAAATGAACCCCAAAATGGACAATTTGACAACTCATGGGCATCTACTCATTGAATGCTCATTAGCTTTAATGAGTTATGTAAAAAAGTGATTAAGAGTTAATCAAAGATTAATCTTTTCACTAGTCTTTCCCTCTTTTATACTAATTAAAGACTCTAATTAACCACTACTCCTTAATTAATTCACACAATTGAGCACATCATTGGATAGACCAAGAGAATACTAAGCTATGTGCATCAACAAATGTGTAAATTAATCTAAAATAAGAGATTAATTGGACTCTTAATTTTGGCCTCTTCTTTTAAGGTAAAATTAAGCAAAAGAGAGTCAAATTCCTCCAATTGATGTGAAGAAATTGATATAATTAGGTGTTTTGAAGCATGTAGATGCTCTCAAAACATTAATTTCAACTACTTACATGATCAATTTGGACCCCAATTAACACATTTTCTAAATTTTTTACCTCTTGAACAAGATCAATCACCCTTAATGACAAAAAGCAATCCATTAAGAGAAATTAGTCATTTTCAAGAGTTTTTTGATGTTTTTGAGAAATTTTTGGAAGGATTAAGCTACTCCTAATGGCTGATAACACTCTAATGCATACAATTCCAACAAAAAAACACACAAATTAAGCTAAAATTAATGATTTTAGTTCTATGTTTAACACTAAAGAGAGCTAACATTCACTAAAAATTACATTCTATTGCATTGTTTGATGTAATGGATGCAAAATAAGCCTAATAAAAACTATGTGAAAACCCTAAGAACATTAAAAACCACATTAACAACAAAAAAAACAATAAATTAAGCTAAAAATTAAACAAAAAGCATTCTTTACAAAACAAAAAAGAGAGCTATTTCTCACAAAATCACACACAAATCTCCATCAAATCCACATCTTTTTCATGGGAAACCATTAATAAAGATAATGGGCAATGGGTAATGCGTAGATTAGAGGAAAAACGATGAAAAAAGCAAGGGATGGCTCTCCAACAGCGGCACCAAAAATGTTATGGCTCACCCTAACTCCCCTTGAAACACAAAATCACACACAAATCTCCATCAAATCCACATCTTTTTCATGGGAAATCATTAATCAAGATAATGGGCAATGGGTAATGTGTAGGTTAGAGGAAAAATGATGGAAAAAGCCAAGGGATGGCTCCTCGATAGCGACACCAAAAATGTTATGGCTCACCCTAACCCCCCTTGAAACATATCCAACAAGAGATTACCTGGTGAACCGCAACTGTTTTGAAGATCTTTCCAATGGATGAGCTCATAACCCTTGATGTCTCCAAGTGTTATAACTCTTTAAGAAGCAATTCCACCACACCTCCCACGAGAGCATTGTCACACTGCCGCGTTGCACTACATGTACTCATCCCTCCTCTCACCTCACATCACCCACACACACTCACTAGCATGCATTAGGAAGAGAGATTAGCAAGAGCAAGACTTAATTGCACAATGGGAGTATATATTGTATTATGAGAGAAATTCACTTATATACATGGTCATAAGTGTTCACACTCACTAAAACTATGGCCAGCCGGGCACTTTAGGCTTATAAGAGGCCTAATGCTATTATAATGACTACTGTCATAATATATCCATGAAGTAGATCACTTGGGACTTCATCCTAACTTACTACCACACACTCTTGAAGCGAAAATCACCTTAAGTATTCCATCGGACCATTACGGGCACCCATCCAAGTTGTAGATTTGGACACCATTGCTTCATATCTTGAATGTATGACCCTTTAGTGTATCTACCTTGAATCCTTAATGTAAGATAATGGTGGTAACTCTTGTTAACCCTAGGAATGAGCTAACAAGTGGTTGTCACATAGCTTGTCATCCCACTAGCGGAATATCAACCATAATCTTACCAACCATGCTAGTGGCATAAGTGCAGAAGCTATCACCTAGGCTTGTCATCAATGTTTGCAACACTAGTTGATCTTGATATCTCAGCACTCCCCCTCGAGCTCAACTCCACACACTCCACTCCAAGTAAGCTCCTAAACCTGTGGAGATTCTTTGTGCCCAATGCCTTTGTGAAGATGTCAGCCACTTGATCCTCTGTGGTGCTGATATATACTAGATCTACATCACCTGCAATAACCTTCTCCCTCATAAAGTGATAATGCACCTCAATGTGCTTCATTCTAGCATGGTATACTGGGTTGCTAGCCAACTGTGTGCTACTTAAATTGTCACAATAAATGACAACTGCCCTATCCATGGGATCACTCATATCACCAAGTAGCTTTTGAAACCAAGCTACCTCACAAGCTACCATAGCACCACCCCTGTACTCTGCCTCTGCACTCTAAAAAGTAACTGTTGGCTATTTCTTACGCTCTAACTCCTCGCAACATTCCCAAACAAAAACATAAAGCCATTGGTAGACCTCCTATCTGACATTACTAGCCCAATCAGCATCTGTGTACCCATGTAGTTGTATCTTTGTACCAGCCTCATAGAAAAGTCCATAATCAACTATGGACTTTATGTACCTGAGAATCTATCTAGCCACATCCAAGTGCGGCTTCCTAGGGGCGTGCATAAACTGACTCACAAGTCTAACAACATAGCTCAAGTTTGGCCTAGTAATGGTCATGTAGATCAAGCTACCCACTATGTGCCTGTATGTAGTGGGGTTCTCCAAAAGCTCAGTTGTATCTATGGAAAGCTTTGTGTTCTACTCCAATGGCACTGAAATAGGCTTATATCCTAGCATACCATACCATACTTGGAAAATATGCCCCAGCCATACTTCCTCTCGTAACAAAATTCCATGAGGTGATCTTAGCACCTCTATGCCCAAGAAATACCGTAGCACACCCAAATCATTCATCTCAAATTTCTGCATCAAAAGCCTCCTGACATCATGTATGTTGGCACATCACTATCACCAGTGGATAATCAAGTCATCCACATAAATAATTAACAGCATGATCCCTCTATCTTTCTTTTTCACATAAAGGAAAAATTTTGCATTGGATATCTGAAATCCAATACTCCCCGATCTTGTTTGACCGTGCATGCTCTGGGTACGTTTCAAGCCATACAGGGCGTTCTGTAACCTGCACACAAAATCTAGGTGTGCATCACTCTCATAACCTGGTGGTTGCATCATGTATAGTTCTTCTTGCAAATCACCATGCAAGAGGGAATTCTTTACATTCATATGATGTAAAGACCAACCCTTTTCTGTAGCCATAGCAATGACAACTCTTATGTTTGCCATTCTTGCATTTGGGCTGAATGTCTCCTCATAGTCAATGCCATAGGTCTGCATATAGCCCTTGACAACCAAACTCGCCTTATACCTGCTCACTCAACCATCTACATTATGGTTGACCTTATACACCCACTTACATCCAATTGCCTTCTTTCCCTTAGGCAAAGGAACTAACTACCAATGTTGCATTTGCATCTTGCATTTGCATCTAATGATGCCATCTTCTCATTCATGGCATCTTTCCATTTTTTATTTCCAAGTGTCTACTCAAAAAAAGTGGGCTTCAACTCCTGTATTGCCTTAACCATGTAAGCATAATGATGGGCTATATGTCTATCATATCTCAACCTGTTAACAAGGTACCTAATCCTCGTAGACCTGTATAAACATGGATCACTAGTGATCTCAAAATATCCTAGGTTCTTCTTACACCAAGAGTAACCACATACGGAATGTGAAGCTCCTCATCAAGGCTTTGCTCAGAGCCAGTAGAGTCACCATCCACATGAGTGACCTGCTGTGACAGATCAGGCATGACAGATCAGGCACAAAAGGTTGAACTACCTTTTCCTTCCCTTTGCGTGATACATGTGTACCTACATCTAGCCTCAACCTACTTGACCATAGACTAACAATGGATCCACTACTGGAGGATTCTCTATGTTCGCTAAGCACCTGTGATTTCTGCTCTACATATGGTGCACCATCAATACTTCTTACATTTGCATCTTATGTTGTCTTCACTGTTGGTGGATACCAGCTACTTATCTCATCAAAGATGACATCTTTGTTTACTCACATCTCACGAGTGGTATGGTTATAACATCTAATAATAACCTTTCTGCTCCAAATTATAACCAATGAAGATGGATTTCTCTACCTTCTTTGGATCTAACTTTATTCTCATTTCATCGGGAATACGCATATATGCAATACACCCAAACACTTTCAAGTGAGACACTTTCGGTTTTATGCCTATAAACTTTTGTTCAGGTGTCATACCATGAACAAGTATATTGGGGGTCATGTTCATAATATATACAGCAATTGCTACTACTTCTGCCCAAAAATATTGTGGCAAATCTTTTTAGACATCAAGGCACGCGCCACTTCTACAATGTGCTTATTTTTTCTTTCTACAATACCATTTTGTTTGTGGAGTGTACTTGCATGTAAATTGTCTCTTGATTCCTTGCTTTCTCAAGAAATCACTGAATTCATTGGAAAAATACTCTCCCCCACCATATGATCTCAGGCATTTTATTTGTATGCATTAAACCTTCTTGACCAAGACTTTAAATCTCTAAAAGTGATTAAACACCTCACTTTTCTCCTTCATGAAATAAACCCACACTTTCTTAGTGTGATCATTAATGAATGTAACATAATGCTGTATATTCTCATGACCAATGTGCTTGTGCCATATGTGAATATCTGCAATGACACCTATTCCATGCGTAAACATGGTGCTTTACCTCAAGGCATGTTCACATCCAAAGTAAACATTCTGCCATTTCAACTACCTACCAAGCCCATTTAGACAAACGCTCACTAAATCATCATCTTTAATTAATACATTAATATGTTAAGAAATCAAGCATGGTTGAGCTCATGGTGGATCAAAACATATGAGAAACATGATTAAGCAAATTGATTGAGGTAATACACAAAATAAGATTAAGCTAATATCAAGATAATGATAATAATTAAGGAGTAAACAATTATAATCTCATTACATTAGATCTAATCCAAGAACATCCTTTTGCAGCTCTCATGAAGATCCATCTCACATGATATGTGGACCCTTGTGCCATCCATGTATCCATAAATGCTCACACTACATGTGCCTCCTTGCACTTTCCATGTGCTACCTTTTTAACCTTTGACTCCACCTTTTACAAATGACCATAAAAATTAACCTCTGGTGACAATGGACCCTTAGTCTATTCCTTTTCTAATGTGCATGCTCCTCCCCTTTCTCTACACATGTTGCACCCTCACACATTGCATTTCTCAATGCCTCCCCTCAATGTGATGAGGGTCTAGCACCTAACATGCATTGACTTGACCTACACTCCATACTCATATGGTTGGAGTGGTCCGTCTAGGTTGCTCTATGAGCTATAATGTTGGCTTTTTCTTGACTCTTTACACACTAGGAGAGTGGGATTACAACCAGGGGTTAGGAGCCATGCTCCTCATATCATCTAGAAAAGATGCTCTGTGTTGCCTCCATCATGGGAGGCCTCATTGATGTCTTCCTTTTTTGTCATTACATTGGCTTCTTTGGCTCTCTTCTTATGCCAGCAATGCTTTGCCATGTGACCAATTTTGCCACCGTAATGGTAGGTCATCTTTGTCCTTATTCCTTCTCTAGTTCTTGGTCCTAGTCCTCTTGAGAAGAGTGTTTTATCCTTGATGTAGCTTGAGCTGTCTTCCCCCAATTCCACTTCTCTTCTTCTATGTGAGTGCTACTTCCACTCCTGCAACAGTTGGATTTGGGAGGTTTTTCAAGGTAGCCACTAAGGGGCCATACTCCTCAAGTGTCATGATTTTTAATGATATGGCTATATGTTATGTGCGCATTATATGTGCATATACTAGGAGGCCACATTAGGCTTGTGAGCATGGGAGCATGGGAACAACCTCTAGTGGAGCATGGGTTAGGACTTTGGAGAGTCAAGAGTCACTTGAGGGTCCTCCTATATAATAGGGGCATGGGGCACACTCAAGGGATGTTCTCTTGTGTAGAGGATTGAGGACTAACCCTAAGGGTTGAGGTTAGGGTCAGGCATCCACAGTTCACACATGGGAAATGGAGAGTCAAGAGTCACTTGAGGGTCCTCCTATATAATAGGGGCATGGGGCACACTCAAGGGATGTTCTCTTGTGTAGAGGATTGTATCTACATTCTTGCCATTTCATACTAGAGTTGAGTGCTATTGGATTGGAGTCATACCTCTTGGTGGTATGGGACATCAAGGTTAAGTGAGGTTCTCCATTGTAATTCATGTGTGCAACCCTTGGGCTCGATGAGATTATGCTTGATTTATGCATGTTTATGCATGATGATTATCTAGAGAGATCTTAGGGTTTTAAAAGTGGTATCAGAGCAATCTCTAGTTAATTGTTGTTGTTTTTTCTTTCTTATTCCAATTTTTAGCATTTTTAAAAGTAAATTTTAATATTTACTAAATAAAAATGATATTTTGTTGGTTTGTTTTGGTGATTACACACGTAGATCATCGATATGGTAATTGGAATGCGTGTTTCTTCTATTCAATGGACGAATCGACGTTCGGGGAAATTCCGTGAGTTCAATGCTATTTTTTCTAAATTGTTTTGGTTTAAAATAAGCATTTATGGAATTTTTACCAAAATACCGCACATTTTATTGTGGATATTTTTGGTAGAATGAATTCCTTGAATTTCTATAATTTTTCCTAATTATTTAGAAAAATTTAGAGTAATTTTATGGTAAAAATATATTTTTAATGCATTTTGGCGAGTTTTTCGCGGAGATGCTATCAATTTTCTGTCAAATTTATGCTGAAATGCAGTATGGGGCAGCCAATTGATGCATTGGATTCTCTCCCGTGTGCGTAAAATTATTTTCTTTCCTCACAATTTGGAATTTCCTTCTATTTCTCTCTCCCGCATGTGTGAACGCCTCTTACAAGGCACAATTTGATTAAGCTTTAATCATAATTAAATTATGATTATGATTAAGAAAAGATTAATTATAATTTTAATCAACCTCCTCTCTGTTAAACAGAGAAAGAGGGGGTGGAGAGAGAAAGATCGAAAGAATGGAGAAGAAGGGGAGGAGAGAGGAGCTCTCCTCCTCTCTCACACATTTTGCAACACGGGGGGGGGGGGGGGGGGGCGAGGGTGGGGCCGTCGGGCAAAAAATTACCCCCCCATTAAAAACATTTTGTAAGCTTTTTATTAAAGCTTAAAAAATATAAAAAAATAGAGTTTTTTTTCAAAGTTGTTTAAAAGAAAAGCTTTAAAAAAAAGAGAAAAGAGATTTGAATTTTTTTTAACTTCTCTGAAAAAAAAATCCATGGAAATTTTTTCTTAGAGCCCTTTGGCTTTCCAATTTCCGGGAAACCTCTTGACCTTCCGAATTCTGGGGATCTTTTGACCTTTCGGATTCCGGAAACTTTTGACCTTTCACATTCTGATTTTTTTTTTGTCTTTTCATTTTCCTAAAACTGTTGGCTTTCCGTATTCCGAGAAGACCATTGCGATTCCGAAATTTTTAGACCGTTCGTATTCTAATGCGTTTGGGGTAAATTAAATTTTTAAAAAAAGTTCCTGAAAATTAGTAAAAATTTAGAGAAAGGTTATTTTATTTTTTTGGAATATTTAGGATTGGTTATTGGCATGTGGTGTGTCCATTTGGGTGACCGTGACCATTCAAATTGCTTTAAAAATCTATTTTTTACCCAGAAAATTAGGAAATTCATTAAAATTATAAAATTTCATTGGATTTGAGAATTGTCAGACATAATTAGAAATTTCATGATCGATGGGATTCTTAGGAGAAATTAAGAATATTCTAGAAATTATTTTTAAAAATCCTAAAAATTGGTATTTTAAAATATCAATGGTATTTTGATAAATTTATTTACTATTTTTTTTGGAAAAATATAGGTTTATAATGCCATAAGATAAGTTTGGTAGAATTCAAAATTAGCATATTTTGAGACCCTAGAAAATTAGGAAAAAAATCATGGTAATTCTTTTTCTCGAAAATTCTTTTTTTTCAAGGGTTATTTGGTGTTCTAGTATGTTTTTATGTACTCACACTAGATAATGCGGGTTATTCGTATATTATTAATGCGAGCATGCCTTGTATTAATAATTTATCAGTTTGGATTAATTCTAGATGGTGTTTTCATGATTTTTTTTTGGCCAATATCTAGCCACCAAATGTTAATGGAAGCATTTTTCTAATGTGTAGTTGATTCTAGTGAATTAATTTGCTAGAACTTTTGGTCAAGAGGGGTCAAGAGAAGGGTAAAGAAAAGTATAATCCATATTCATAGAGAACTCATTTACCATGGCTCATATTGACTTGACGGTCAATGACAATGTCGATGACATGAGTGATCATCCCAACTCTAGAAGGGAAGATCTTAAGTTCCATAAAGAAGAAGAGGAGGCGGTAGCAAACAGAGAATTTGTAGAGGTGACACAGCATCTTGAGGCTACAATAGCAAAGTGCCATGATGAGATGGAATCACTTAAGGTGTAGATTTTAACTCTGCAGAAAGCTCTTCTAGCCACCTCATCTACTCCTACCAAAGCAATTGCTTTGTCTTTTGCACCAAAGGTGTATGGTGGGGAGAAGAAGGAGAAAACACAAGAATGTGTGGATGCCTGGTTTAATAGGTGAATCACACACTTTGCTTTTCACCCTTTCATCATTGATGCGCAGAAACTGCAGATGGCACAGGGATTGTTAAAGGGAAAAGCTTTGACTTAGTGGAAGGATCTAAAATAAGTAAAATAAGATTCTATTCCCACTACTTGTTGGCAAGGATTTGAAGATACATTCAAGAAGGAGTTTGTCCAACCTGAGGATAAATTCGAAGTTATTGCCAAGCTAGTTAAAAATAGCATGGCTAATCAGTCTTTTAATAACTATGTGCAAAAGTTTAGACAGTTGGCTGCCAAAGCCAAGTCTGATGATTTTACCTTGTGTGGGATTTTCATCAATGGTTTATCTCATGACTGCACCAATTCATTGAAATTAACATCAAGTGAAAAGAAATCCACGTTTACTTATTCAAACAGTGGATAGAAAAGAAAATTGGTTTTCACACCAAAACCAAAAAATGGTGACAATGCGCCAGCAAAAAAACCAAAGTTTGTGAGTAAGGAAAAACTCATATGCTTTAATGCAAAGAGAAAGGGCATACAAAGAAATTTTATCCTTTGAATGGAGCTACAACAACTTCGGCGCCTGGTCAAAAGGCAACACCGAAAAAGTTCATACCGAAGAAATATGTACACATTATAGAACTTCAAGGTAAATTCTCTGAAGTTAATACTACGCATCTTGAAGGAGCACAATGTTTAGATTGTACTTTCAGTAAAGACGTTTATGGTCCAAACAAATTATTTCGTGTTTATGGATCAGTGAAAGGACATCAGGTTCATGTTTTATTTGATCCTAGTAGTAGTACTCACAATTTTATTGACAATATTGTGGTACAGAGGATGAAGCTGGAAACCATGCAGAATGATCACATGGACAAGGTCAGAATGGCTAGAGGACAAGTCCAATTTTGGAACAAGAAGGTGTCAAAACTACCGTTAGACATCCAATTGTACTCAAATAGACTTGATTTCCATGTCATGAGCTTGGGTCACGTGGATATAATTTTGGGATTGGAATGGCTTCATAGCAAAAATAAGAATTTTTCTATTGATTGGGTCAAACATTTGATGTCTTTCCATCACAATGGAAACCTTATAACTCTTAAAGAAAACATTGTTATAGCCAAGGGAACTTTTATAATGAGTTGGAATTAATGAAAGATATTTTTAACTATAAACTTTTCCAGTTGGTTATGGATCCAGTGTCTTCATGTATTTATTTTGATGCAAACACTGTTTCTTTAGATGTTTAGGAAAGTAAAGTTTTAAGTTCCATTAAAAGCAAATTTCAGGATGTATTTCCTAATGAGTTTCCTCATGGATTACCTCCTAAACGAGAGGTGGACCATAAAATAGAGCTAGTACCAGGGGCGAAACTTGTTAGTGAATCTCTGTATCAGCTTAGCCAATTTGAGGAGAATGAGGTAGCCAAACAACTAGCTGAATATTTGAGGATGGGTCAAATTAGACCAAGTAAGTCTCCTTGGGGTGCACCAGTTCTCCTAGGTCATAAGATCTCTCGGGATGTCTTGAGTATAGATTTGGATCAGATCCAAAAGGTTTTGGAATGGCTAGTTCAGCGTACGATCAAACAGCTAAGATCTTTCTCAGGTTTTATGGTATTTCATTGAAAATATGTTAAGGATTATTCGAAGTTGACTGTACCTTTTACCAATCTTCTTAAAGGTAAAAATAAGAAGTCCAATTCTCCAATTGTGTGGAATGATAAGCTACATTTCGAGATTTTGAAAAATAAAGTTTAAGATGCTTCTGTGTTAGCCTTGCCAGATCCTAGTAGACCTTACATTGTTGAGACTGATGCTAGTGATTTTGCAGTAGGCGCAGCTTTGTTCCAGGATGGGAAGCCTGTGGCCTTCGAGAGAATAAGAAACTCAATGATGCACAGACTAGGAACCCAGTTTAGGAGAAAGAGTTGTATGCAATTATTTATGCTTTAAAGGCATGGAGATAGTATCTTTATGGGTCTTAGTTTATGGTCTTGACATATCATTAGTCTTTACAATGTATTTGTAATCAACCGGACTTAAAGGGTAGAAAAGCCAGATGGGCTGGAGTTGATGCAGGACTTTGATTTTATGATTAAATATAGGAAAATTAGCTTAAATCACATATTGCTGATGCATTGAGTTGAATTGGTGAAGTTAATGAACTTCGCTTCACTAAGATTACTTCTAACTTGTACGATTCACTCAGGGGAAAATGCGGCACAGATATTTTCTTTGGAAAATATTAGAATTTGGCAAAATCAGGGTCCAACTCTGAAGTAGATCAAAACCTGGTGAAAGGAAAAGCCAACCAAATTTTTATTTGGAATGGTCTTTTATTTTGAAATGATATGGTTTGCATGCCGGATGCATAAATTCCAGAAAGAAGGCAAGGCGATGACGAGGCTTGAAGAGGGAGAATTGAGGCAGTTTTCAGTATGGCTCGTCATGGTGAGGCTAGAGTTCTCGCCCCAGAGAGAAGAGTGCATTGTCTGCAGTAGAGTGGGCTCCTATAGATCTTTTTGTTACAGGCTGGAGTTTCCTATATTTGCAGGTTGTTAAAGTGAAGACAGTGTAGTGTGAGAGAGTTGTTTGGATTAGAGCAGAGTGAGAGCGGGAATCTAGAGAATCTTGAAGGAGATGCATCCCCTTGGATCTCTGAGAAGATGATCTCCATTAGAAACTTGATTCTATTCAATTCTTCTCATCTATAGCTGCTTCTTATCAGCTTAGTTGTTTTGTGTGGCCTTCTTCTCATCTGTAGCTGCTTCTTGTTAGCTGCTTCTTCTCATCTGTAGCTGCTTCTTCTCATCTATAGCTGCTTCTTGTTAGCTGAGTGATGTTTTGTCTGGCTTATCGTGTGCGATAGTGTATATAGATTTTGAAGTTGGTTTTTATGGTTCACTTGAGGGGAATCCTTGTGTTTCTTTTGTGTTTTCTTCCTATGTTGATGCCCACGTCTCAAGGCTATTCAAATAGAGATATGTTTTTGTCTATCTGATGAAGCTAGTGAGTTTGAGTTGAATCGGCTAAGAATGGTTGCTAAGTCTTTTATTCTGAGGTTTTTAATATGATGAATAAGTGTGTTTGATTGAGTTTATGGAGATGGAGCTCTTGAGTATGAGTTTGATGGACTGGCAACCTCATTTTGAGTCGAAATCAGATGAGATAGTGTAGAGTCTATTCTCTAGTAGTTGAGCATCAGAATAGTCAACTGATGGTGTTGGGACCTTGCTATGGTTGTCTGAGTTAGTGTGAAGTGTTTGTGAGTCTGGTCTGACAATTTGAGCTGTCTCAAGCAGCAATCATTAGTAGTTAGATGGGATAGTGGGCTAAGTGTAGATCCATAGTCAGCAATGAGTCAGCTGAGTTGTTATAAGGTTGGATCCATGTTTGGTATAAGTGTTATGTGGATCTAGAAGAGTCAACTGACACAGAGGAGAGAAAACTTGAGTCAGCTGAGTCAGTTGGTCATCCTAGAGAGGATAGTCATTTCGGAGGCAGATGTGTATGTCAACTACAGTCAATAAGTGTTTCTCACCGATCTCCCTCTCAATGGAATGGTAAGACAGCAGTCTGAAGTAACAGACTAGTCATGCAATGTTGTGGGAGGCGAGTAGCCACTTGGCAGAGCTTCTGGATTTGAACACCATATCTAGAGAGGTCATGGGGACACTCAGAACACTGCTCATCTTTCGAACTCCACATACTCTCACTTTATTATCACTCTGCTACATAACTCTCTCTCTAGTGCACAGTTTACTAAAACAGAGACACATCACTCTTATTCAAAACATTATAGAGAGTAACACATACATAATTTCTCTTTGTTTATTGGATTACTTCTGGAATCATTGCACAAAGGGGTCCTAGATGAAGCGCCCCCTAAGAATCCTTGGGCCATTTTCGAGGAAAAGTGCTTTAAATGATGAGACGCAGTCACAAGTTGAGTGTTGCACGAAGGCTGGCTTTATGTAAGATTCCTCCTCAGCCTAAATAATGAATAAGCTTTTACCTCAATCCCCTGTAATCATCCCCTGTGTTTTGGCCTAGAGAGAGAAAATATTCTAGAGAGAGGTAATTCAGAATTGAGATATTTATGGATATAAAAATTCTCCTAATATCTAAGATATATTTCCATGAAATAGAAGTTTAAAATAAATTCTCCAATGTGCATTAGGAATCAATTAAATATGTGTACTAAAGGCTTTAGCCTAAGGGTCCACATTTCAAAAAAATTTGGATTATGGTCGAATTAAGGTTCCTATGGGGGCCAATAGGCTTAATCCAAGTATTGGGATGAGATAAATCCAAAGAATAAAAGAAAATACCCAAAAATGAGTAAATGCTCACATAAGATGAAGAGTTGACTGAGTACAAGGTTTATTAGTTAAAAATTAAGAGATATTAGTTTTAAAAAAAGAGATATTTAGAAGAAATGATGCATTTTTGACACCTTAGTAAGGAGGGGAAGCTACATCAAGTAGGTGCCTTTTTCTTCATCATTGCTTGGGTTTTTTAATTCAAAAAAATGTGATGTTTTTCTCTCTCCTCTCTCCTAGATCAAACTGGATCAAAAAGGGAGCCAAAATGGTCCAAATCTTGTCCAAATCTTGTCCAAATTACATTGAGCTAAGTGTCGCCCATCACCTTCACTTCACCATGCACCTTCTATTTTCTTTTTGTGCACATGCTCTTATCCATCTATTTGTCATGCTGCTTCTACCATTTGGGATCCTTTTCATATCATCATGTAGCCATCACATCTACATTCCATGTTTAGGGTGGGCTCATTATGCTCCTCACATATATCACTGTCTTAGTTCTGTTTCAAACTTTTGCCTTCACAAACCACTGTACAACTTTATTTACAACAACAAAAGTAGCATCTAGCTCTGTAACATTCACTTGGGTCAAAAGGGTACAACACCCTCTTCCACAACCAACCAAACTGAGTTAAGCCATCCTCCTAGATAAAAAAACTTGCATGTCATCCTCAAACAACCTCTGCGCTTTGCCCTTATCTAATGACTACATCACACAAACACGACTCTTGTCCAGCCCCTTCATTGGCTCTCCATCCTCATCAATTCTGAGTTCTCCATATGACTCAGAACTCTTCTCAATTCTATGCACCCTCATTAAGCTTTTATAAGCCCATAGACTCCCCAAATCATAAGCTTCATCATGCACCTATACAACATATTCAGCTATCATTTGTCCTTGTAGCACATCATTCAAATCATCCAAACTCTGCAACCTCTTCTAATGCTCTACATCTTGTAGGTCATAACCAAGCACATCACAACCATCTATAGGGTTCACATCCAAAGACTGGGCATCATCTGCCAACACTCTCAACATCACAAAAACACATCCCAGCCAGACCTTCCTCAACACTGTCATACAAAGAACCTAAGTCAGTAACCTGCTGCATGTCCTAGTCAATGTCTTCAGTTTCTTCACTCCACAACCTACTCTCGCAGTAGCAATCCACAGTTCCTCATCATCGACACACCCCTCTGTACTCACATAGGCATCAACCTGTTGAGTCCATCCCTTAGATCCACAAGTTCTTTAAACAAATCATAAATAGCCTCCAAGGCATCATCCAACCAAGCACTATCATCCATGCCACTATCCATAACTTCATGCACATACACCTGCTGATCCATGCTAGCCTCATCGTCACTTGTAACACCAAAGAAAGGCAATTCTGCCAGACCCTCTTCCTCATGCTCAACCACATCTCCAAACATAACTGCAATCTCCACACTCACCTCTTCTGATGCAACAGTCTTCAATTCCTCTTCAGATACCTATGATATTCCCAACACACTAGGGTCCTCCTATCCCTCCTTCAGTAGTTTCTTCAATAATTGAGAAATTCATCATCCCCTCACTGACATCTCTTACCTCCATCTCTAGATCCATAGTTAGGCAAACTTCACCCTCTTCACCTTTACAAACACACTGTCCCTCTGCCTTTGCAACTTTTGACATAGTACTAGCACAATGATCTACAACCTGTACATTGCCTCTAGTAGGACACACATCAATCAAATCAAACATAGCCTCTCTAATTGGCCTAGTGGGTGGCATACCAACCTTCCATCATTTGATCTTCCTTTCTTGATATTGGGCAACCTTCACATCTTCCCCAAAAGTCAATGGGTCCTTCAGTTCTACTTTCTCTCTAATTCTCTTAGTCGTCGCAACTTAACAAATTTATCTTTTTTCAACAAGTTTGGAGGAACCTGACCCCCTCCTAAGCTCTTGAGCATCCTCCTCCAAGAAGATTCAAACCTTTCCACCAAATCTGACACCTCCTCATTTTGTCTTTGGGTCAACCTACCCAACTCTCTCCACAAATCTTTAGGACTATCATTTCTCCCATATTTCCTCTTCAGGGCCTCTCTTAAACTATCCTAGCTTCTTGTCTTAGCCTTTGTGGCTTCATATTCAAACCAATCCCTAGTTCGATATTCTAACAACAAAATCACCAACTTAAGCTTGTAGGCATCCTCATCTCTACTGTTCCTCAGAGCAACCAGCTCAACACTCCTCAGGAACACAACAACATCCTCACCCTTCTGACCTCTGAACACATCATATCCAAGTCCAACCATAGGTCCTGAGTGGATTAGCAAGTGGATTTCTAACAGGTGACCCAAGCTCTAGACAAAAGCCTTCTAATCCTCACAATGGCTAAAGAGCATGGTGTCAACTACACCAATAATAACCACCCCTGAGTGACTGGAATGACATGCCAAACATGCCATAAAATGTTGGATGATGAACGGGATAGCATGGAATTTACACCTCTCCCAAAGCCAGAAGACTCTGAGAACTAGATGCACATCCTTGCTACCATGGACATCCTTCCAAAATGCACTTCTACAAGATTCTCCATGACTTATGTGCAAGAGATCACATCCCTCTACCTCAGGGGGTTCACCTAAAAATATATAAGTGTAGCATGTGAGTTCATCAAGAGGGGTATATTAAGTCAAAAACGTTACAGAATTACATTTATAGGAGGGGTTTTGTAAATCAATTTTGAAAAAAAAACCATAAGTTTATCAAGAAAAAGGGGTCATTTTGTTCATAAAAGTATGTAAGTGTAAGGGGTTTTTTAAATATCCCTTGAACACATGTGATACATAAAATTTCTTAGAGGTGAACCCCCGATCCCTCTACATGCCAATGCAGTGTGTATGCCCGATGCTACAAGCTATGAACCTGTGAGCGTCAGAGAGGAACGACTGTTACAGGAAAAAAACTCCCGCAAAACCCATAAAATAAATGGCTTCATAGGAAAGGAAGCATACATCTTCTGTATAGAATTAGAAGAACATTTGCTGAGATATGAGGAATGAACATTCCTACTTTTGCCAAGTTTGGCAAAAGGAGATCAACGAGTTCCCCATTTTAGTTAACACTATGACCATAAACAAAGAAGAGTAAGCCGATTTCCAGTCTAAACCCCAAAATATTTGCCACTCTGCATGAAAAGCACAAAACAAAACATTGGCACTAGCCGCGGGAAGCCAAAAAAAGAATGGACAAGGAAAGCACTAAAGTTGAGGAGACCAAACAAGTCCCCAAACACTTTAGAGCCTATAAGGTAGGAGACCATTTTGTATAATATGAAAAGGCCCAAATAGCCCATGACCAAACGCTTTAGAGCCTATAAGGTAGGAGACCATCTTGTATAATATGAAAACGCCCAAATAACCCATGATGAGAAGTCACAAACATTTTATGATGGCTTGGCTAAGGTCAACGAAATCAACCTGGTAAGCCCAGGGGAAGATCATTGACCCTTCTACATTGCAGAAGACCTCTTTGAGGAAGAAGATAAAGACCTTACTAATTGAATTTTAGGAATGAAAATATATGGGTATGAAGGGTGTACCTCCTAAAGTGGTCAGACACACCATCCCCATGGGGGAGGGAGCAAGTCCACCAGTGAAGCAAAGAGCATACCCTATGAACCCCAAGTACTCCAAGAGGGTCCAGGAAGAAATTGATCAACTCATATGCCGGATTCATTTACAAGATAGAGCACATCGAATGGGTTTCACCCATTGTGATAGTGTCCAAAAGTAATGGAAAAGTGAGATTTTGTGTGTCATTAATGCTACCACAATACGGGACTGCTATCCACTCCACTTGAGAAAATCGCAAGGAAGGAAGCGTAAAGCTTCCTTGAAAAAAACATTTTCCCACCAAATGGGGCACGAATGCATATTGAGTCATGCCATTTGGGTTAACCAATGCCTAACGTACATAGCTTACAACAAGGAGTATCTATGAAAATTCCTTGAAGTCTCCATGGATGACCTTTGTGTCAACTCTACATGGAAAGCACATTTGTGGTGTGTCTAATGAAAGTGTTAGAGAGATGCCCCACAATAGGGATTTCCTAGTTAGCTTTACCAATCACCAATTAAATGAAGCATAACAAAATTATACCACTATAAAAAGATAAGGGTTGGCCATGGTCTATATTGTTTAAAAAAATGTCATTACCTCTTGGTGGACCAAATTTATTTTCTTTGTAGACTATCAAGGTATTTTTTATCTAGTGAACAAACCTTGCACCACAAGTAGAATCACCATATGGCTTCTAATTAGCCACGAGTGGGTGTTGATGATGACTTGCCAGATTTTTGCTATTCCAACTATGCTTGATTCCCAAATGGGGAGAGGAAGTTACACACTTCCTAGCTAATGGTCTACCCACTAAAGCACCAATCAAAAAGGATCGAGCAAGACAGCTCATCACAAGAAGGGAAACTCTACAAACAAGGAAAGGACGGAATCATGAGATGTGGCATCCACCATGAGGATGAATAGGTCTCTATTTTGGAGCAAGCTCCCTCTGGAGTCGTAGCATAGGCAGACACTTCACATTAGATACCACTGCTCAAACGATCCTTCCTGAAAGCTTGTAGTTTCCAACCTTATCTAGATATACCGCTGAATATGTCAATTGATGCGATGAATGCCAATAGACGATGACTCCACACAATAAGGACACGATGCCCCTCTACTATGTCATGTCCTTACAATCATTTGAGAAATGGGGCATCGATTTTGTGGAACCCATTAGTCTGGCTTCCCGATACACCCAAGCCTGATACACCCATTAGTCTGGTTGCCCGATACACCCAAGCCTGATACATCATAGCAGCCACCACAGACTATTGCACCAAATGGGTAGAAGCTAGAGCCACAAGAAAAGTGGATGCAAGATCCACGACTAAATTCTTGTATGAGTGCATCTCATCACTCGCTTTGGGTGTTCCCTTGAGCTTGTTAGTGACAATGGCACCCATAATTCTTGCTACAAGAATTCACGGTCACACCCCCAAGCCAATGGCCAAGCAAAAAGCACAAACAAGACGCTATGCACTATCTTAACCAAGACTGTAGAGGTGAGTTACACAACAACTGGGAATAGAAGTTTCCAAGGTCACCCTGGGATTATCGTACTACATATAAAGTGACTAGTAGCATGACACCCTTCAACTTAAAATATGGCACAAAAGAGCTTATGCCTATGGAATTCTTGGTGCCAAGCTTAAGGGTCACTGTACAAGAAAGACTCACTAGTAATGTCCTAAGTGATTGGCTTTTTAAGCTTGAGAAGCTCGACAAAACACATCTAAGGGTTGTGTATGGAATGATTGTCAAAAAATGAAGGCACAAGCAATGGTTTCATGACCAGCTCAAGGACAAGGAGATGAACAAGGGGGATATGATCCCCCTTTACAGCACTAAAAATCATAAGAAAAAACTCAAATATAGTGGACTAGGACCTTTCCTAGTAGTGACTGAAGTAACCCCATAAGGCACAATGCGCGTTGAGACTCTAGAGGGTGTCGAGATGTTCAATTGTAACAAATTGTGGCACTATTATGGACCGCTCACAAAGAATGCCTTAGAGGCAATACACCTCAAAAACAAGGAGAATCATAAACTCAAAAACAAGGAGAATCATAAACATGATGAGATGAAAATAATATCACAACAAGAAGCCAAGGAACGACAAGCAAAACTCAGAGGCCAACAAATCATAGTAAACTTGGCTCAGGAAGTTGCCCTTGAGGAAGAGGATTGGAAAGTTAAACCTACACATTTATGGTTAGGAATGGCCACTCAAATAAGTTTAACACAAAAATTAGCACTCGTCGATATGGGTGATAACCATAATTTGATGTCCTATGACACATGGCATTCTCTCGAGAGGCCAACCTTACTCCCCACCCATCCACTGTCACTACCATCACTTTGAATTTGGTTAAGTTCTTAGGTGTTGTTACATTTTTATTTCACATTGGAAATAACCCCCTTGGAAGACAAGTTTGGTGAAGTGCTTAGGTGTTGTTACAATTTTATTTCACATTGGAAATAACCCCTTAGAAGACAAGTTCTATGTCATGCCTACAGGAACAATCCAAGAAGAGATCCTTCTGGGATGAGGATGGATGGGATACAACTGGTGTCATATTGATTCGGATGCAAGGACCGCAACGCTATAACTGGCCTCAAGGTAAGTTACTGTTCTTATAATAGACAAAGAGCTGGAGCCACCAATATCACCTCCACAAGGTGACTAATCCTCTTCACTAATCAGGATGTGTACATTTTATGAGAAAAAACATCTGAGAAAATTTTTTCAAGTGGACATTTTTTAGCATTTCAATGAAGCATATTTCTTAAAGAAATATATATATTAAGGTAGCAACTACTATGTGAGTAACTATGATTTTCACTAAAAATTGACAAAACTAGATGTAAAAAGATTATAGTCCCAACTAGTCTACTAGCAAATATGATTTTCATTCTACATTCACAAAATATAGATGTAAATTCTTCATCATTGACACCATGAGATTTCCCATTATAGGGTGCATGATTTCAAGGCCAAAACTATATATACGCTATCTCAAAATTGTTGATAGTGTCATACTACTTTGCTAGTAGCTATGATTTCCACTACCAATTCACAAAACTAGATGTAAAACATCATTGACACCTCATTGGTTGACACATCATTGGTTGACACATCAAATTCCTTTATAGTCTCCTTCCAAATACCATAACTTAATACTTAATGGTTTTAAGGTTGATGACAATATGCTCACTTCATTGAGTAGGAAGCATGAGTTCAAGGCAAAAACTATATATGCTCTATCACAATTGTTTATATTATCATTTTATCACAGAAGAGAAAACAAGAATGGAAGGAAAATCATACATATAGCCACTATCAAAACTAGTCATACAACCATTCTTAAATTTTTAAAAGGGTAACATAAATACTAAACTCCGATATGCTTATCCCAATCCAAAAATGTTTTCATCGACTACAATCTATAAAATCTTCCATCATTTACAATCCAAAAAAACCAAAGTTTGACTAGCAAGAGAATAAAACAATGGAAAAATAGTCAAAGTCTCTCTCAACCGCACAATCATCAATGTAATGTGGCAATGTTATTTTCCTTTTCTTTAGCACATAATCATAGAGCTCTGGAGCCTGCCATGTGAGAGGCCACTTATTCTACATAACAAGGCAAAACACTAATTACATTGGATCAGAAATCATGTGCCAATATACCCTCATTGAGTAGTGCTCTTCATTGCACAAGCAGGCAGAGAACAAACAACAAAAGATAATACTCACTAATCCATTGTGCTAGCCACATATTGGTTAACACATTCCTACAAAAACTATGTCCACACACTTATGTGATGGGCACCGGCGCTATATAATGTAAATCCCCTCATTTGATGAGGAAAACGCCCTAAAGATGCTTCCAACAAGTATTGAGCTTTGACAATGGGGATAGACAAGAGGATCTTGGTTGATTGGCCAAACCATAGAGAAGCCTTGTGACTATGTTTTGGGTGCCCTGGTCACTTACTCTTGGGCGGCCTAGCGGGAAAAGGTTTAGAACTATAAAAGCCAATTTCTCTTGTTTGTAACTCATTCTCCCATTTGTGAAATAGAAGTGGAGTGTTCTCTCACTCCCTCTCTCTTGAAACTCTAATCTAGCATGTGTGGTGCGCTAGGGTTAGGGTTTGGGAGTGATTAGTACTAATCACTTGCTCTCTTATGCTTCCCTCTTGCTTCCTCTTTCTCTCTCTCTCTCTCATTTGAGTGATTAGGCTACCAACATGATTCTCTTCTTTGTGCAGAGATCCCACATGATCTTTGCGAGAGAGCTTGCATCACCTGTTGGATTAGAGCTTGCATCACCTATTGGATTAGAGCAACCACCTCAGTGTGACAGTGATGATGAGTGGCTACGATGGAGCTCTTGAGCCTAGCTCGAGCTCGTCAGCACAGCAGATAGGCAACTTTCCACACGACATGTTAGGGTAGGGTTTCCTTAATATCTTTGGCGCCGCTACCGGGGAGCGCCAATTTGCTACTTGTCTACGCCATCTTTGATTCGAATCCGACGGAGTCTCCATAGCCCGCTGCCAGGTAAGCTCTTTGGCATGTGGTTTTTTGATTTCTTGATGTATTTTGATGTTTTGCATGGTTTTGGTTGATGTTTTAGTTGTGATTCATGTATAGCTCTGTATTTAGAGTAGGATTATTACTTGTTTGAGTGAAAAAACTAGAGATTTGAGTGATTAGAGAGCCTAATCAAGAGGATTTTTCTTAATTTTTAGCTTAATCTTGATTCTTTGCATAGCTAGGTTAGAATTGTTAAATAGAACCCTAATCCATTAAAAAACCTATAAAAAAACCATAAACTATCTCTTAATTTTTACTAATTATCACTAATCTATTGGTTAGTGTGATTAGAGAAAAAACTTGAGCTCTTTAGGTGTCTAAAAGGGGAAAGAGGGGGGGTATTTATAGTTCCATGGAGCCATGGGTTAAGGCTTGGGTTGAGCCTGTAACCATGGTTGGGGAGTTAAGAAGGGACGCCATAGATGTAGATTTTAGTATGATTACAAGATTCCCTCCCTAGGACCTCATGATGGGCCAAAGGTAGTGAAGACAAAGCCAAAGAGGAGGAGTGAAATGTTCTTTACAAGGGTGATGCCATTTGCATGTTTTTTTGGCTAAACATGTAATTCACACGGGTGGATTAGGTAGTGAAGACAAAGCCAAAGAGGAGGAGTGAAATGTTCTTTACAAGGGTGATGCCATTTGCATGTTTTTTTGGCTAAACATGTAATTTACACAGGTGGATTTATAAGGCAAAAAGAGGAGAAAAGTCGATGTGAGGATATCATGTCATCTTTACTACCAAGAGATCCCACATGGAAGAGACTTCAGTTTTGTCGTTGTGGTGCTGCTTCTCTTGCTTTTTGCTATTGGATGTTGTTCATTCATCATGACCCTTACCACCATCAGCGGAGTACATCATCCTTCATGCATGGGTGTATGGATGGATGGATGCTTAGAAGGTTTATGCATAGAAGAAGTATGCATCATAGCTCATATATATACATATCTATGTATTGTATGATAATAAGTTTGCTCTTAGCATAACTATGTGTGAATGGCACTTTAAGCATTGCCACATGCAAAGCACATATGTACATGCTATAGAATTAGTGGGCATGCATACAAAGATCTTATTTGCCAACATGATGATTTCTCCATGTACATATAAATGCATTTATATAACTACACATGCATATATGTATGTATGAGTGTGTTCTTCATGGTAGCCAAGTGGGAGAGAGGAGAGGGTGATAATGGTGGCCCCAAGATGCATAACCTACCACACAAGGCCCTTATCTTGTACATGAAAGGGGGGGGGGGGGGGGGGGGGGGGGGGGGGGGGCGGGGGCTCAAGGTGATGCCCTCTTTTGATTGTGGTGAGAAGGGGAGTGGGTCGTCGCGTAAGTGAGCCGGTGGAGAAGGGTGCGGTTTCCACCAATGAGGGGAGGGTGATTGGAAGGTGGGAGACCCGCCGTATGTTGCTGCTGATGAAGATGAAGATGAAGATGGGGCTATGGTTTACATGACGAGGAGCTGAGGTGTGTAGTAAATAGGTGATGGCCCATGGTGACGGTTCCTTATGGTCACCTCAGAACAACCGAGTGGAGGAGGTAACTGGGGGTGCCTCAAGAGAAGGTGGTGCCATGGAGAGGTGAGGGGGTGTGCTGCCGAGAGAGGAAGATGGGGTGATGGGGAAGGTCGGGGAGAGAGATCCCCCCCTAAGGTGGCGATGGGGGGTGGCCTCCCCTTGCTATCCCACGCGGCATGCTGGGCGGCGGGTCCAAGGTGACGCAAGAGGGGGTGGGGAAACAAACAACCCAAGAGAGAGGTCAAAGCATCATAAAATATATACATATACATGGGATGCCATATGCCCAAGGGGCACCAGTCAACGAGAACTGAAATGAGGAGGTCCCCCTTACTTTGGAAGGACACTAGATATAACTCACCCTATACACCTATATATATACACACTTATATATATTGAAATAGTAGGAATATCTAGCATATGTATAGAGTCAGCGGGCCATCTAATAAAAGGAAAAAGAAAAGATAAGATCTCAGCCATATATTCACATCTTGTAGATCATTCCATTGATCTTTCCACTAGCCCATTACATTGGGGGTAGTATGGGGTGCAGTGCCTATGCTCAATTTTTAGCCTTTGCATCAAGTCTGTCATAAGATCAGAGTGGAAACCCGGTCCTTTGTCTGAAATTATCTCCAATAGAGTCCCAAACCTACAACAAATGAATTCAAAAATGAACTTTCTTACATCCCGGGCTGTGATTCTTGATGTACTAGTTGCTTCAGCCCAGCTTGTCATGTAGCTTACCCCAACGATGATGTACTCCTTGCCAGAACTGGTCCTAGGGAGATAACCTATTGCATCCACGTCCCACTTCTTAAATAAGCCAAAAGAATTGATGGGTGTTTGAGGCTTGTAAGAAAGTCTCCTATCCCCTACTATTTGACATTCCTTGGATGTTTTGCACCAGTGCTGAGTGTCCCTACTGTGAAGGTTGGGCCAAGTGAAACCTGCTTGGAGAATCTTCCTGCTAGTTTCCTCTTGAGCAAAATGACCACCACATATCCCATCATGACAACTCCTTAAAATATACTCAATCTCCCAAGAACTTAGTACCCTTCTTAAAATCAAATCCTTACCCTTGGAGTATAATTCTCCATTGATGAGCCTATACATGACCGCCTTCTTGGCTAGCCACCATTTTTTCTCCTTTGTCATGTGATTTGGGCTTTCCCCTAGCTCCAAAAATTGTATGATCTCTTTAAGATGATCCTACTCTTCAAATAAGGGCTCTTGAAATTTGATCGTTCCCAAAAAAGGTGTCTCTAGCCTGTCATCATTGGCTAGTGCATCTACCTCCTTGTTGCTATCCCTAGCCACATGATTGACTTGTATGACATCAAATTCTTGCATGACATTCCTTACCTATCTTAGCCAAGTATTTAAACTGGATTTTTTACATGCCCAAGTTCCTTGAATTTGTTTAATTAGCAACAATGCATCACCTTTAACATTTAACATTTTTATCCCATGATCTAAGCATAATTTGAGACCCATGACCAGAGTGGCATATTCTGCTTCGTTGTTGGAATTTATCCCCTTCAGAACTCCTCCTTGCTTGATAAAGATATCCCCTATAGGATCATGAATTGTGACACCACCTGCAGCTTGACCTATTTTCCTCCTAAAAGTCCCATCAAAATGAGGAGTGTAAGCATCTTCTAAATTTGCATGTGGAAGGATTGGGGGGGGGGGGGGGGGGGCTTTTGGATTTAGAGTGAAGTTTTCTCATAGCACCTATGTGTGCCAAGCATGCCCTAGTTCTATCCTCAACAATAAAAGTGTAATCATACTCCTGGATCTGCACTACCCACTTTGCTATCCTAGCAGAAGTGTCCATGTGCTGCATTACATAAGGGAAAGCTGGCTCTATAGTAATTACCACAAACTTCCTGGGCAAGAGATAGGGGCGGAACTTCTTCAAAGCAAACATTAAGGCTAAGACCATTTGTTCTATTGTTGTGTACCCTTTCTTAGTAGGAGTCATTACCTGGCTAACAAAATACATTGGCCTCATAAATGAGGTCTAGGGATCTTTTTGCATAAGAACAGCTCCTAGTGCATCTACCCCAACACTAGGATTAACATAAAATGTTTCATCCCATCTAGGTGGTGAAATGGTGGACAAAGAACTGAGAACATTTTTTACTTCTTGGAAATGCATTTCATCCTCTTCTCCCCATGTAAAAACATTATGATGTGTCAACTGCTATAGTGGGAATACCACTTGTGAGAGGAGATGCCAACCTACTCATGTACTTAACCTTCTGAATGAAAGACACCACCTCTCTTGTGGTTGATGGTGAAGGGAGGGCCATAAGAGCTTGAAATGGAAATATTTTTTATTATAAAAGCGTTATTTTCATTAGAATTAATTTCTATGCATAGAGAGATGCATATTGGACATATTTTTATTATAAAAGTGTTACTTTCACCAATATTGATTTTTATGCATAAAGTGATGCATAAAAGAAAATTTTTTATTATAAAAGTGTTACTTTCACCAATATTGATTTTTATGCATAAAGTGATGCATGAAAGAAATTTTTTAATTATAAAAGTATCACTTTCATCAAAATTGATTTTATGCATAGAAAGATGCATAAAGAATTTAATTTTATTTCAAAAGTGTTATTCTCATTAATTTTGATTTTATGCATAGAAAGATGCATAAAGGAATTTATTTTTTAATTCAAAAGAGTTATTCTCATTAATTTTGATTTTATGCATAGAAATATACATAAAGGAATTTATTTTTATTTCTCAAGAGTTATTCTCATTAATTTTGATTTTATGCATAGAAAGATGCATAAAGGAATTTATTTTTATTTCAAAAGAGTTATTCTCATTAATTTTGATTTTATGCATAGAAAGGGGCATAAAGGAATTTATTTTTATTTCAAAAGAGTCATTCTCATTAAATTTTATTTTATGCATAGAAAGATGCATAAAGGATTTATTTTTATTTTGAAAGTGTTATTTTTCTTAAAATTGAATTTATGCATACATAGATGTATAAAAGGATTTTTATAAAAGTGTTATTCCCACTGAAGTTGATTTTATAAAAGAATGAATGAATGGATAGATGTGATGTAAATTAGATAAATGTGAATGAATGGATGGATAGATGTGATGTGAATCAGATAAATGTGAATGAATGGATGGATAGATGTGATGTGAATAGAAGTGATGAGATGTCATGTGAATCAGGATGTAAATGAAGGATATAGGATAGATGTGGATGTATGTGAAAGGATGGATGTGGATGTATGTGAAGAATGGAAGTGAATGTATGTGAAAGAATGGATGTGGATGTATGTATGTGAAAGGATGGATATACATGTAGGTGAAAGGATGTGGATGTGAATGTGATGAATATAAACGAGAATAGAGGCGATGAGATGTGACGTAAATTGGATAGATATGAATGGTAAGGGATGTGAATGAATGTGATGGCATGTGAGTCAGGATGTGAATGAATGATAAGGGATGTGAATGAATGTGATAGCTTGTGAATCGGGATGTGAATGAATGATAAGGGATGTAAATGAATGTGATGGCATGTGAATCAAGATGAGAATGAATGGTATGGGATGTGAATGGATGTGATGTCATGTGAATCGGGATAGATGTGAATGAATGTGATGTGGCCTGAATGAGATGTGTTGTGAATGAATGTGATGTGGTTTGAATAAGATGTGATGTTAGTGAATGTGATGTGGTCTAAATGAGATGTGACATGAGTGAATGTGATGTGGTCTGAATAAGATGTGATCAGAGTGAATGTGATGTGATCAGAGTGAATGTGATGTGATTTGAATGGATGAGATGTGAATGAATGTGATGTGGATGAATGTGATGTGAATGAATGTAATGTGATGAGATGTGGATATGGGTAAATTCGAGTGGATGAGATCTAATGAGGATAATTGAGGAAAGAAGTGATGAGATGTGGATATGGGTAAATGGGAGTGGATGAGATCTAATGAGGATTGCATAAAAGAATTTTTTTAATTATAAAAGTATTACTTTCATCAAAATTGATTTTATGCATAGAAAGATGCATAAAGAATTTACTTTTATTTCAAAAGTGTTATTCTCATTAATTTTGATTTTATGCATAGAAAGATGCATAAAGAATTTATTTTTTAATTCAAAAGAGTTATTCTCATTAATTTTGATTTTATGCATAGAAAGATGCATAAAGGAATTTATTTTTATTTCTCAAGAGTTATTCTCATTAATTTTGATTTTATGCATAGAAAGATGCATAAAGGAATTTATTTTTATTTCAAAAGAGTTATTCTCATTAATTTTGATTTTATGCATAGAAAGGTGCATAAAGGAATTTATTTTTATTTCAAAAGAGTCATTCTCATTAAATTTTATTTTATGCATAGAAAGATGCATAAAGGATTTATTTTTATTTCGAAAGTGTTATTTTCCTTAAAATTGAATTTATGCATAAAAAGATGTATAAGAGGATTTTTATAAAAGTGTTATTCCCACTGAAGTTGATTTTTATAAAAGAAAGAATGGATGGATAGATGTGATGTGAATCAGATAAATGTGAATGAATGGATGGATAGATGTGATGTGAATAGAAGTGATGAGATATCATGTGAATCAGGATGTAAATGAAGGATATAGGATGGATGTGGATGTATGTGGATGTATGTGAAGAATGGAAGTGGATGTATGTGAAAGAATGGATGTGGATGTATGTATGTGAAAGGATGGATGTACATGTAGGTGAAAGGATAGATGTGGATGTGTATGTGATAAGTATGGATGTGGATGTATGTGGAAGAATATATGTGGATGTGAATGTGATGAATATGAACGAGAATAGAGGCGATGAGATGTGACGTAAATTGGATAAATATGAATGATAAGGCATGTGAATGAATGATATGGGATGTGAATGAATGTGATGGCATGTGAGTCAGGATGTGAATAAATGATGAGGAATGTGAATGAATGTGATAGCTTGTGAATCGGGATGTGAATGAATGATAAGGGATGCGAATGAATGTGATGGCATGTGAATCGAGATGAGAATGAATGGTATGGAATGTGAATGGATGTGATGTCATGTGAATCGGGATAGATGTGAATGAATGTGATGTGGTCTGAATGAGATGTGTTGTGAGAATGAATGTGATTTGGTCTGAATAAGATGTGATGTGAGTGAATGTGATGTGGTCTGAATGAGATGTGACGTGAGTGAATGTGATGTGGTCTAAATGAGATGTGATGTGAGTGAATGTGATGTGGTCTAAATGAGATCTGATGTGAGTGAATGTGATGTGGTCTGAATAAGATATGATGTGAGTGAATGTGATGTGGTCTGAATGGATGAGATGTGAATGAATGTGATGTGGTCTGAATGGATGAGATGTGAATGAATGTGATGTGATGAGATGTGGATATGGGTAAATGGGAGTGGATGAGATCTGATGAGGATAATTGAGGAAAGAAGTGATGAGATGAAAAATGATGTGATTGGATGAGAATGGGAATTTATATGAAATGAATGTGGATTAAGACGAGAGTTCGTTATAGAACTTGTTTTTATGACCTGTTTTTAAATGACTGTTTTATGTCAAGAATGTTGGGGAAGCATTTTGACCGTCTTGTGAATGAGGTGGTGGAGACCTAGCTGATAAAGTTGCAATAGCTGACGGAGAGTCAATAGAGGACGTCTCGCAAGGTCAGCCCACAAGGTCAGCCGAGGTCTTGACTAGCCTCGGTTTGATTTAAATGGTGAGCTTCCGGTACGGTGGTGGATGAGGGACCAAGGAAGCGGCCTATGAGTGAAGCGCTAGGTGACCTGCGAAGGATCCTAGAGGGTGCTGACCATACGGTGCTCGGGCTCTGGGTTGCCGAAGATACCCACAAGTACGTTGGGCAAGATATTGAATAAGGAGTAAGAGTTGTTTTCTGAATTCGGGCATGGATCTGGTTGATTGACCTTGCTGGTCCTCAATGCATGAGTCCATGGCTCTTTTATATGGATCCGTTTTGGTTGATCTTGCTGATCTTCAACGGAGATTCCATTTTGATATGTGAATATATTGCCGGTTACTATAAGCTAGGAATTATCGAAAAGGCCCCTGAGTGGATAGTGGTGAGCGTTCTGGTTGCCAATGATGCCATAGGTACACCGATGAAGGAAGGATTGGAAATAAGGATTTAACCAGAGATTTTGAGGATTATGATCAGTGACACCATGGTTTCATTAAATGATTATTTTTAAAGATAGCTGATTCTGTGAAAAAGACAATTTCATATTGGGTGTGTAAGTGGTGTGACTAGTTTAAGTTTGCATGAATATCCGGCTAGGGGGCCTGGGAACTCTTTTCCCTGGTACCTGGGACAAAACCTAACCAAATTCCTAATTGGATCCCATCACTACAGTGGGTGGGTGGTTGGCTAACCCATGGGACTAGATGGGGTTAGGCTGGACTGATGGATCCCTAAATTGAGACTCAATTCTATTATGGTACGATGGATGAAGTAAATCCTGGAAAAAAATTGTTCTATGGAAAAGAATCAATGGTTGTGCCTCGCAATGAGGAAAAAAGCGTTGGTCTCTATGATCCAAGTGCAATATTTTCCTTGATCTGACTATGGGACTTACGGGCTCGTTCAGATCAGTTTAGTTAGTTAAGGCTTTTAACTACGTTAGAGAAAAGTTATTCTGGAGGAATCGCCTATGCTTTTTGGGCAAGAGAAGTTTTTTCGAGTTCGGTTTTGGAAGAACCGATGGATTAGTCTCTTGTCCGGATATCCGTGGGTGAGGCCCCGAATGTGGGACTCTGCCCTGCGCAAGAAGTGCTACTTCCGCTACTAGCACCCCGGAATTTGTTGCGCGGTGGGGACAGGGATTTTTCAGTGTGTATCAGAGCAAATTGGCTAAAGTGGATCAACCGAGAAACCAAAAATGTCAAAAATTTATGAAGTAGTAGTAAAAGGTTGTAATTGTGTGATGAAATTCATACAAATTGATATTTTGAATGAAGGTTCATAAATAGGTAATTGGGTCTTCAAATGGAAGTACCGCAATTGTATGGAATCCCTGACTTGCTTGAGGCCTAGACATGATGGTATTTACCTTATAATTCCAAGGACCGTGACTACCCGTATATACCGAGGTTATAACTGTAGCTCTTTACTGGTAGTATATACGAGTAAATCTAAGACTTTGAAATTAAAAGCAAAAATGCTATCCACATGATGAAGACAAATGTGGTTGATATGATTTTAAAATTCTGGTTGAGAAGAACTGATGAGTTGAATTAGATTCTGATTGAAAAAATGATGATTCCTGAATTTTGGTTGAAAAGTGATAGGCTGAGCAAAACCAAAATGAGGATGAATGGGACGAGTCCCTGTGATGACGTTCGTAACTGGAATGATGATAATGACTTCAGCAAATCACTATGAGATTAGTGGATTGTGCTGACAGATTGCTACTGTTATAACACGACCCGGTGGATCAAGTTAAGGGATGACAAATTGAAAACCTGTATAATTGAAATTCCCATGGAGTACTATTCAGATGGAAATTTTGGTCTAATGGACCATTATTGTGTTAAGGATATGAATGATATGATCTAAAAGAATTATTATCCGATGATGAGCTCTATATAAGGGATTTTTATCCTAGGATTCTATTGGGTTCACCACACTTTAAGGAACCCCAGAATCAGTTGGATCTTAAGGGAAAGAGTTGTCCTCTAGTTTGAGGTGTGCAAGTGTAAGAACCTCCCCTTCTGATCTTATAATTATTCCCCTCTCTGAAATAAAAGAAAGATCCTGTTTTACCTTGTTTTGGCCTGGAGAGAGAATGTCTAGAGGGAGGTAATTCAAAATTGAGATATTTTTTGGATATAAAAATCCTCCTAGTGTCTAAAATGATTTTCCCTAAACCAAAAATTCAAAAAGAACTTTCCAATGTGCAATTGGAATTAATTGAAAATAGGTATAAAGGACCTTAGCCTAAGGGTCCAGATTTTTAAAATTTTCTTAATTATGTTCCAATTAAGGTTCCTATGGACCAATAAGATTAATCCAAATGTAGGGAGGAGATAAATTGAAGAATAAAAGAAAAACCCCCCAAAAATGAGTAAATGCTCACATAAGATGAAGAGTGGACTAAGGAACCAAAGAAAACAATTAAAAAACTAAATTTTGACACCTCAGTGTGGGGATCTCCCCTCATGAAGTAGACGCCTTTTTCTCATCATTACCCCTAATTTTTAATCAATAAAATGAGATATTTTCATCTCTCCTCTCTCCTATTTCAAAACTAGATCCAAAAAGTAAGCTGAACTGACCCAAAAATGGTCAAAAATCGACCAAACTGATCTAGAAAATTCTAGAATCAGTTTGCTTGGTTAGGGGCTCACTTTTTCCTATAAATAGAAGCCTCCCCCTTTGTAAAAGCTTAATGGTGTTTATGCACTGTTACTCTGCTTCTGTCCTGAGCCATCTTCATTGAATTTTTTAATAATTCAATTGTTTTTGGCCTAATCCTCTCCAAAGTGAATTGGTGGCCACTCTTGCTTCAAAACAAGAGTAGAACCCTCAATCCCTCAAGCCAAAGGAGAGCTTACAAGCTCCATGTAAGCTAATTTTCTTACTTGTTTAATGAAGAATCTATGGTTTTCTTAATTTTTATGTTTTGCAAATGTTGAATTAAATTCAAATGCTATGCCTTTGATAAAAAGGCCACCCCCTTCTCCTCTTTACATTCCAACCTTTCTCAATCCTAGAAAGATTAACTAAAGGATTAATTAAACTCTTTTTATTGTTTACTCTCTTAAACTTAGAAAATTGTGTAGATTAGAGTTCTATAAATCTAATTTGGGTTAATTTAAGTTAAATAAAGAATGATAAAAATAAAAAATGGTCAGCCATACAAAGGAGGTTATGGCAAAAATTTCTAGAATTTTGTGGAAAAGAAAGTTTATTTTTATGTTATTCCAAAAGAGTAATTCCCACTATTTTTGCATCTAAAAGAAATATCTAATCACTCCATGTACATATTCACCTATGAATATGCATGGATATCACTGATATTAATTATTAAATTTGATTTTTATGCATAGAAAGATGCATAAAGGAATTATTTTTATTACAAAAGTGTTATTCTCATTAAATTTGATTTTTATGCACAGAAAGATGCATAAAGGATTTTTTTTATTACAAAAGTTTTATTCTCATTAAATTTGATTTTTATGCATAGAAAGATGCATAAAGGAAATTTTTTTATTACAAAAGTGTTATTCTCATTAAATTTGATTTTTATGCATAGAAAGATGCATAAAGGAATTTTTTTATTACAAAAGTGTTATTCTCATTAAAATTGATTTTTATGCATAGAAAGATGCATACTGGAATTTTTTTTATTACAAAAGTGTTATTCTCATTAAATTTGATTTTTATGCATAGAAAGATGCATAAAGGAATTTGTTTTATTACAAAAGTGTTATTCTCATCAAATTTGATTTTTATGCATAGAAAGATGCATAAATAAATTTTTTTATTACAAAAGTGTTATTCTCATTAAATTTGATTTTTATGCATAGAAAGATGCACAAATGAATTTTTTTTATTACAAAAGTATTATTCTCATCAAAATTGATTTTTATGCATGGAAAGATGCATAAAGGAATTTTTTTATTACAAAAGTGTTATTCTCATTAAATTTGATTTTTATGCATAGAAAGATGCATAAAGGAATTTTTTTAATTACAAAAGTGTTATTCTCATTAAATTTGATTTTTATGAATAGAAAGATGCATAAAGGAATTTTGTTTATTACAAAAGTGTTAATCTCATTAAATTTGATTTTTATGCATAGAAAGATGCATAAAGGAAATTGTTTTATTACAAAAGTGTTATTCTCATTAAATTTTATTTTTAGGCATAGAAAGATGCATAAAGGAATTTTTTTATTACAAAAGTGTTATTTTTATAAAAATTGATTTTTATGTATAAATAGATGCATAAAGAGATTCTTTTTATTTTAAAAGTGTTATTCCCATTAAATTTGATATTATGCATAAATAGATGCATAAAAGGATTTTTTTTAGTATTATTCCCATTGAAGTTGATTTTTATGCATAAAGATTTTTTATATCAAAATTAGAATTCTCTTAAATTCTATGTTTAAATTCTATGAGTATTTGATAAATAAATAATTACATACTCTAAGAGAGAAATTTCTATCGGATTGTGTAAAAAGAAAATTCAGAAAATCTATTAAGATCAAAATATTCAGATAAATGATTAATTTATTCCTCATTGGAATTCATAACTAATTTAGAAATCAGTTAAGTGAATATTCAAAGAAATTCAGTAAAATAGTAATTGAATTATCAAACCTTTTCGAGAAAGATAGTTCAGGAAAAATCTTATCTGACTCAAACCTTGAATCAGACTATGACCAAGACCAAACTCTTTCGTCAGTTTAGAGGAAAGAAGGTATGACTAGTTTAGAAAAATACACTCAAAACTCCTGCCAAATCTGAAACTAAGTTTGAGACCCTTCAAATTGATCTGTGGATCAAGGTTATAGAATTCGAGGAATTCTGGTATGAAATTCAGAATTCCGATCAAGAAGTTTTGGGGATACTGATTCAAGAAATACTCCTTGTATTCAAAAGAAAATCAAACTGAAAACTTGCATAGAAAAATAGATGTGATGATATGTGATGTGATGATATGTGATGTGAATAGATGTCCTGTAATGTGATGTGAATCAGATAGATGTGAATGAATGGATGAGATGTAATGTGATGTGAATCAGATAGATGTGAATGAATGGATGAGATGTAATGTGATGTGAATCAGATAGATGTGAATGAATGAATGGATGAGATGTGATGTGATGTGAAACGGGATGTGATGTCATGGGAATCGGGATGTAAATGAATGATATGGGATGTGAATGGATGTGAATGTGTATGTAAAGAATGGATGTGGATGTGTATGTGAAAGAATGGATGTGGATGAGTATGAGAAAGAATGGATGTGGATGTGTATGTGAAAGAATGTGATGTGATGTAAAGAGATGTTATGTGACATGAATATATGTGGATTTATAAAGTGATAGATATGAATGTATGGATAGAAGTGAGTAGTCGTACATGTGAACGATTGGATGGATGTGGATGAATGAGATTAGATGCATATGAATGAGATATGATGTGGATAGAAGTGATGTGATATAATGTGGATGTATGTGATGGGATGGTTATGAGAATGAATGTGATGGATATGAATGAATGAATGTGATGGTATAAATGAATGTGATTTGATGGATGTAAATGGATGAATGAATGTGATGTGATGGATGTAAATGGATGTGATGTAAATGGATGAATGAATGTGATATGATGGATGTAAATGGATGTGATATAAATGAATGTGATGTAAATGAATGTGATGGATATGAATGAATGAATGTGATGTGATGGATGTAAATGGATGTAATGTAAATGGATGTGATGTAAATGAATGTGATGGATGTGAATAGATGTGATGTGAAGTGAATCGGGATGTGAATGAATGAGATGTGATGTCATGTGAATCGGGATATGAGTGAATGAGATGTGATGTCATGTGAATCGGGATATGAGTGAATGAGATGTGATGTAAATTGGGATAGATGTAATATGTGATGTAAATGAATATGATGTGATGAGATGTGGATATGGGTAGATGCGAGTGGATGAGATCTGATGTAGATAAATGAGGAAAGATGTGATGAGATGAAAAATGATGTGATGAGAATGGAAAACATATGAAATAAATGAGGATTCATGTGGAACAATGTGGAAAGACGAGAGTTTGTTATAGAAACTATATTTATGACCTGTTTTTAAATGATTGTTTTATGTCAAAAATGCTCGTGAAGCATTTTGACCATCTTGTGAATGAGGTCGTGGAAACCTATTTGATAAAGTTGCAACAGCTGACGGAGAGTCAATGGAGGACGTCTCGCGTAGCAAGGTTGGCCGAGGTATTGACCAACATCGGTTCGATTTAAATGGTGAGCTTCCGGTGCGGTGGATGAGGGACTAAGGAAGCGGCCTATGAGTGAAGCGCTAGGTGACCTGCGAAGGATCCTAGAGGGTGCTGACCATACGGTGCTCGGGCTCTGGGTCATCGAAGATACCCACACGTACGTTGCGGAAGATATTGGAACAATTAGCAAGAGTTGTTTTCTGAATTCGGGCATGGATCTAGTTGATTGACCTTGCTGGTCCTCAAACGGATGAGTCCATGGCTCTTTTATATGGATTTGTTGGTTGATCTTGCCGATCTTCAACGGAGATTCTATTTTGATTTTTATAAGTGAATATATTGTCGGGTACTATGAGCTAGGAACTATCG
This sequence comes from Cibotium barometz, assembly GCF_041138505.1. NCBI lineage: Eukaryota > Viridiplantae > Streptophyta > Polypodiopsida > Cyatheales > Cibotiaceae > Cibotium > Cibotium barometz. Next base: position 5,081,371 of record NC_141096.1, on the reverse strand, counting down.
AAAAGGCCCCTGAGTGGACAGGTGGTGAGTGTTCTGGTTCCAATGATGCCATAGGTACACAAATGAAGGAAAAATTAGAAATTAGGATTCAGTCGGATGTTTTGGAGGATTATGATCAGTGATACTATAGTTTCATTAAATGATTGTTTTAAAGATAGCTGAATCTATGAAAAAGGCAATTTCATATTGGGTGTGTAAGTGGTGTGACTAGTTTTAAGTTTGTATGCATATCCGACTAGGGGACCTGGGAACTCTTTTCCCTGGTACTCGGGATAAAACCTAACCAAATTCTTAAATGGATCCCATCACTACAGTGGTTGGGCAGTTGGCTAACCCACAGGACTGGATGGGGTTAGGCTAGACTGATGGATCCCTAAAATGAGACTCAATTCTGTTATGGTTCGATAGATGAAGTAAATCCCGGATAAAAATTGTTTTATGGAAAAGAATCAACGGCTGTGCCTCTCAATGAGGAAAAAAGTGTTGGTCTCTATGATCTAAGTGTAATCTTTTCCTTGATCTGACTATGGGACTTATGGGTTCAGTCAGATCAGTTCAAATAGTAAAGGCTTTTGACTACGTTAGAGTAAAAATATCCTGGAGGAATCGCCCGTGTTTTTCGGGTGAGGGAAGTTTTTTCCGGTCTGATTTTGGAAGAACGGAGGGATTAGTCTCTTGTTCGGATATACGCGGGCGAGGCTGCGAGTGAGGGACCCTGCCCCACGCAAGAAGTGCTACTTCTGCTGCTAGTACCCCAAAATTCGTTGCGCGATGGAGACAGGGATCTTTCAAACCTTCCGAATTGTGGGGATCTTTTAACCTTTTGGATTCCGAAAACTTTTGACCTTTCTCATTCCGATTTTTTTTGTCTTTTCATTTTCTTGAAATTGTTAGCTTTTCGTAGACGGGAAGACCATTGGGATTCTAAAATTTTTGGACTGTTCGTATTCTAATGCGTTCGGAGTAAATTAAATTTTTTTAAAATCCTTAAAAATTAGATAAAGGTTATTTTAATTTTTTGGAAAATCTGGGATTGGTGATTGGCATGTGGTGTGTCCATTCGGGTACCATTGATCATTCAAATTCCTTTATAAATCTATTTTTTACCGAGAAAATTAGAAAACCCATTAAAATTATAAATTTTTATTGGATTTGAGAATTGTTGGGCAGAATTTGAAATTTTGTGAAAGATGAGATTCTCAAGAGAAAATAGGAATATTCTAGAAATTATTTTTAGAAATCCTAAAAATTGGTATTTTTAAAATAGCAATGGTATTTTGGAAAATCTAATTGCTAATTTTTTTTTGGAAAAATATAGGTTTGGAATGCTATAAGAAAGGTTTGGTGGAATGTTTAAGTGTAGTCTATGCTTAATTTCCCAAGCCTAAGACAAATTCTATCATGGGTTAGTTGATCTGTTTATTTTGGTGGATTTTATTAGATGGTTTCCATGTTTTATATGGACTCATCAGGTTCTGCCTAGATCACTTGTGTTTAGGGGTTTTTAATGAGTGCTACACACATGTGTTTCACTTTCTTACTTTGGAGTTTTGCTTGAACAACACCATGTTCATATACTCTGGATTGATGAGTTGGCCACCGATTTTAATGCTTCTTTTGGCATTATTAATGACCATTAGATGGAATGCATTGATTTTTATGAACAACTATGGTTTTCATGGATTCGAGGTGATTCTATGCTTCTATCCATGGTTTTATGAGAATATTTTGGATAATATCATGTGCTTTGAAGGTAGCATTTGCCTTCGTTTTTACACGTAATTTTGGAGCATGTTCCTTGTACTCTTGTATATATTCCAACTTAGATACCTAGTTGCTTATGTATCTAGGTGAGTTATTTTTCTACCCTATCTTTATTATGTTTATTGGGTAGTTATCATTAGAAAGGCGCGAATAATTCAAATTATTTTCTAATGATGTACTCGGAAAGAGTTATTCCTTGATGTGGTCTCAGGTATATGGAGACAAGTTTTAGTATGTGAAAGTTTGGGATAAGGCTATCTCATTCCTTTTATACAGGATTTTATTCATATTTCCTAGACGGCATACTAGGGAGTTCCAAATTGGTAAGGTATGTATGGGTGGTATCATGGTGGTATGGGACACTAGTGATCCCTCACATATATTATCTTATAGGATAATTTGGGCTCAAGATTGTTGTCTTTCTTACATCACTTGGCATGTTAACCCCAACATTCAAAGACAATCTCATTTTTTGACTTCACTTGAAGTTATAGGGTAGGCATTCTCTAGCTAAACTTCTTTTATCTATAGTCTGCATGTTTGTATGAGTGTAATATCGTCGGCATTTTCACTTGTTGAAATCTCTTTCTTTAGAGTTCAATGAGTTTATCTTCTTGTGTTCGGATTAAGGAATTTTGGATTCTTCCTTTGTTGGCATTTCTTTCTCTAGTTCCATCCTTTAGGTGATTTATACAGTCCACCTGATGGTTTACGGATGTACATATGTGACTCAGAGACGTTGATGACTCCTATGTTGATATGGGTAACTCAAGACACCGATAATTCCCTATGCAGATGTGGGTACATCGGGCCACTAATGGATTCCTACTTTATTCCGAATGGTTTACAATGACAAAACTACCTTGAGTATGAGTTCCTCTGATCATCCGTAGTTTGATGGGCAAACAGAGCATGTGAATCAGATTGTAGAGGATATGCTTCATGCACATGTCTCTAGAAAACCATCAAATTGGAAAAATTATCTTCCAATGATGGAATTTGCCTATAACAGTTCTAAACATACGGCTACTGGTTTTAGTCCGTTCATGCTTATGTATGGGTATCAACCCAGGGCACCAGTTGATGTCGGTCTTAATAAGGACATTGAACTTGATGCATTGAGATATTTCTTGCATGATATGTAGGAAATGCTGACTGAAGCTTGGGATTCTATCAGGAGTGCTCAAGATAGGGCACAGTTTGATACTCATAGAGGATGCTCGCCTCGGTCTTTTGAACTAGGAGCATTGGTTTATTTTAAAGTTCCTAAAGACTCTCAGACTTTATCAACAAGAAAATGCTCAAAATTATCTCCTAGATATTGTGGTCCATTTTGAGTTATACGTCGAATTGGCACAGTTGCGTATGAACTAAAACTGCCTCCACATGTTAGAGTTCATCCAATCTTTCATGTCAGTAGATTGAAAGAGAAATTGGTAGGTGAGGATAACACAGTTACTCCTCAAGAACTCGTTGAAGTCGAATATTTATCCTATGTTCCACATAAACCTGAACAGATACTTGAATTCAGGGAAAGGAAACTTCGTAGTCGACTGAGGTTAAAATTGTGTGGAAAGATAGGGAAATAGAGGACTCGACTTGGGAGTTGGTTGAGAATGTTCAGCGCAAATTTCCTTCTTTTCATTGCAATAGTGCAATGTTTTAAGAGAGGGAACGTATGTTATGTGCACATCATATGTACATGTACTAGGAGGCTAACCCACATTATGCTTGTGAGCATGGGAGCATGGGAACAAGCTCTAGTGGAGCATGGATTAGGGCTAACCTTAAGGGTTGAGGTTAGGGTCAGGCATCCAAGGGGCACACATGGGAATTGGAGAGTCAAGAGTCACTTGAGGGCCCTCTTGTCTTTATTTTGAAAAGAAATTGAATTTTCTTAGTACTTTTACTCTCACTAGAGTGCTCACCTGTCTCCGATGGGTAAAAGATGTGCACACTTTTGTTTATGCAAGTCATAGGTTAGACTTAGGTGTCTCTCTTTTCTCTGGCATATTGGGGATGTTTAGAGGTAATTTCTCTCTCTCTCTCTCTCTCTCTCTCTCTCTCTAAACCTTATTAGCAGCAGGCATTTGGTATAGAGCAGCCAGGCGGGCGAACTGAACCTAACTAAACCCTCACGGGCGGACTGAACCTAAACCCTCACGGACGGACTAAACCCCAAACCCCTCAATAGGGTTGCAGGTGACAGGGAAAGAGACCACAGACACGCGTGCACACACACTATGTCCCTACTTTTGCAGTTGCAATTGTAGCAGCAATAACTTCAACACCAGCCAGCAGGTCTCTCAGGCATCCAGTGAGGCAGAGGACAATACCTGAAAAACAAAATTGATGTATCTCAGCTAAGAAACAGGAAACATGACTAGAGATACTAATGAGCGCCTTTCTCGGAGTGGACGATCTGTCGCACGGAGCAAAGCCAATTCGACAACCACCACAAGTTCACCTCTCTCTACTGGCATGTTGGAGCAGCCATGTGTTGGAGAAATCTCACAGGATGGGATATGGAATTTTTTGGTGACACTTCAAGCATAAATCAATGCACAGAATCAAGAAATCACATGCTTGGCTCTCAAGTGTGAAGCGTTGGAAAGCAAGAATACACAGTTGGAACAGACTGTGGAGGAACAGGCCAAGAGAATCACAGACCTGGAAACGAGTATGGCGACATGCACATGCATGGAAACACCACAAACATGGACCGGAGTAGTAGCACATACTCCCCCAAATGGAGACATGCCTGTACTTCATGCAGAGGGTGGTGATGTAGTGGTAGATGATGTGGATGCACGTGAACGTAAAGAAAGAGAAAAACGTAAAGAAAGAGAAAAGCGGGCCCAAAACCTGGTTATTTGGGGATTGCCCAAAACAGATAATGAGATTGCACTCTCTCTTACTACGGAAGTCACGGAGTTTTTTGGTAAGCATTTGCCAAGGTAGATGTACCTGTCTTTGGTGCTTAACGTATGGGCAAAAAGAAAGACGATGGGAAGGCAAGAGCCATTGTATGCACTCTATTGGATGCATGTATTGGATGCATGTAAGAGAGCTATACTTTTAGACAGTAGTCGAGTATATCTCAAGGGAACAGATTTTTATGTAAATGAGGATCGCACCCCCATGCAACAGGAGGAACGTCGGAAGCAATACAATAAGCGAAAGAAATCTAGTGATAACACTTCAAAGGATACATAGGGATGCGCGACCCATGGAGCTGCACGCTTGTAAAGGTGTTGTTTTGGAATTGCAGAGGGTTTCCATGGCATAAAGGTGAAAGCATTAATGCTATGGTTGGTGATGCTGACATTGTGTTCCTCGCGCCGAGACATGGGAGCAGGAGACATGTAGAATTCCGCATATCCTAGGGTACATAATTCATAGCGTATATTAGTCACATGTACGAAAAAGAGGGCAAGGAGGAGTTGCATGCATATACAAATGTCATTTGGAAGAGATGATTGATGTATGTAAAGTAGACCGACATAAGCGGTACATATGGATTATGTTAAAGCACACTACACCGATGTACATTGCGGGATGTTACATTCCACATAAGGAGTCCCCCTTCTATGCACATGAAGTGGATTCGCAAGAACCTTTTGAAGATTTGAGTATGGATGCATGCACATATATGCAACAAGGACATGTGATGGTCTTAGAGGTGACTTAAATGCGTGTATTGGACGTATGCAATTTCAGCCCATAGCACATGATGAGCTAGACAAGGAAGAGGTTGTGGGTGTAGATGCACATTGGCGTAGACAGTCTGAGGATACAGGCATTAACGCTCATGGATGTGCCTTGATGGATATGGTTAATGGTTTGCACATGACGATATTGAATGGTATGAATTGTTTCCCCGATGTACTGAAGGATACACGTGCTACTCAGCCAGTGTACTATTGAATGGTATGAATTGTTTCCCCGATGTACTGAAGGATACACGTGCTACTCAGCCAGTGGAGGTTCTAGTGTGGTAGACTATGCAATGGTACACATGAATGATTTATGCATGATCAAAGAGTTCTGGTTAGGTGAAAAACATCCAGAATCGGATCATATAGCTTTGGGCTTGACACTTGATATTTTCCACCATGTAGGACATGCAGGGGACACAGTAGGTACTGGTGCATTCCGTATTGATGTAGACAAGAAACAAGTATATGCTAGTCACCTGAATTAATAATAATTAGATGGTTAAAATAGGAAACCAAACATTATTAAATACACAACTATTGACCGAAATTCAGCTTTTATACATTTATATGGATAAAAAAATTAACAAATAATACAATTAAACTAAAATAAGAAATAACATTATTGGACATAACATATAGACTTTAGTATAACCCAGAACTAAATCATAGCTATTAATCAACAATCATATTTCACACACTTGTTTCACTCAGAAAATCACTAATGAACAACCCAAATAACACAGAAATAACATCATTAAACTTAACTATTATCTTCAATTGCACACATGGATTAATCACATTTAGAACAATAAGATAGTCAAAACAAAAAAGAAAACATAATAACTCGAACAAAATTAATAATAGGATGGACAAACCTCCATTTCTCTCTTGTTCTTTGATTCTTTTGTAGGGATTAATGAACATAAAGATGATTAAAAGGGAAGATGAATATATGGTTCCAAACTAAATAGTACCAAATAAGCAACATACCCTTCAATTTCTCTATTACAAAGAGAAGAAACCCCAAGATTGAAAAGATCTAAATTCATTAATGTGGTCTAGGAGGGAAAGAAAGCTTCTAAGCACAGCTACTAAAGAAAACTAATAGAGATTTAAATTTTCTTTCTAGAAGGGAGGGAAAGTGAAAAAGCTAAAGTAATACCTTATCAAAGTGTACTAAAATTTTCCTAAACTAAAAACCCTATTTCTCTTTTTTTTAAAATCTAGAGGTCTCTAAATGAAGAAAACTTTTATAAACCCTATATACTCAATGAAAAATGACAAAATTAACAGCCACACTCTTAGAGCACAGAGGTACCTGCATGGGTTTAAAAAAATAAAAAATGTGATATCTACATCAAGTTATCTCATTTTTTAACTTCTCCCATCTTAAAAAACGCAAATGCATCCTATTTTGATAGATTTAACTTTTCCCATCTTAAAAAACGTAAATGTATCCTATTTTGATAGATTTAGGAGAGGAGAGAGAATAGAAATATTATAACATGTTTTCACCACTTTTCCTTGATTCATGGAAGAGAAACAAAGCCATTAAGGGACAACATAGAGAGTCCATATTTCTCCTAACGATTATCTCCTTCAACATAGTCCCAAATCCTTGTCTCAGTAGGAAATTGGTCATTCTGAACTTCCATGCATAGAAGTTGTTCTTGTCAACCTTCTCACACACAATTTGGTTGATGTTGTTACCAGATATCTTTTCTTACAGCACCCAAAATCTACAAACAATTTTTATATGCAACCTGTAATATAGAAATATATATTGGTAGCCCCTAAAGCAATACTTTTGCATAACTTGTATGTCAGGTGACTAGAGTACATGTATATACATCCACAATCAATAATACATGTGCAATATTTTTTTGGACATCCAAAATGCACTGCTGCATTGTAATAACCAGAGTTCAAATAGAAACAGTTCCAAGCCAGAACTTCACACAGAAGTTCCCAAAAACACCTAGCATTCATATAGTGGCCAAAACGCACTTAAAACATAAATTTAGCCATAAAATTACAGTACAAAGTACTACACACCACATAGGCACCTTGATGCTCTTGCAAAGATAGCTCCTCAATCAGAGATATGTAGTCCCAGCTATCCAGCGCGGGTGTCATACCTAAACAAGAAGGGAAAGAGATGATGATGCTCTTACCTGTGTATCGCTTTCTTTGCCTTCGTCACTTCCTTGTCACTCGGCTCCTTAGCTTGAACCAGGCTTTGATACCATGAAAAGATTAGGAGCTCTGGAAAGTACATACAATTACACAAAAATGGATAACACACACACTCACACAACAATGGATAACACCACACACAACAATGGATAACACACACACACACACAACAATGGATAACACCAAATATGGAAAGTTGGAATCTTCTTCTTGTTCTTCTTGCTCTCAAAAAAAGTCTACAAAGGATAAGTGAAAACCAACATAAGTACTACAATACTATGTATAAGCAATCCATAATGTAAACACCATGCTAAGTAATGCGCTGGCCAAATAAGTATGGCATAACATTGGGCTAGACTAGGTAGACATAATCTAGATATAGAATCATTAGCAAAGATCCATCTTGTCAGCTATACCAAACACACCAGTGTCACAAATGTTGAACAGTCACCCAAGCGCGTCATGAGTGTTAGATCATGTTGAGCTTGACATCTCAACAGATAGGCACCATGTCAATCTTGAATAAGCATATACTAGGGAGATCATAATTTATTTTGGTGGTGGGTTTGCCATTCTGAATATGTGACAAGTGATCTACTAAAATACGTTGTGAGCAGCATAATAAGACCACCCTAAACATGGAATGTAGATAGATGTGATGGCTACATGATGGTATGTAAAGGATCCCAAATGGTAGAAGCAGCATGGTAGAAGCAGCGTGAAAACTAGATGGAGAGCATGTGTGCAAAAAGAAAATAGAAGGCACATGGTGAAGCAAAGGTGACAGGCGACACAGGTTCCAGAAAGAAGGCAAGGTGGTGATGGGACTTGAAGAGGGAGAATCAAGGCAGTTTTCAGTGTGGCTCATCGTAGAGTGAGGCTATAGTTTTCAGTGTGGCTCATCATAGTGAGGCTATAGTTCTTGCCAGAGAGAAGAGTGCACCATCTGCAGTAGAGTGGGCTTCTGCAGATCTTTTTGTTTTTGTAGGGTGGAGTTTCCTACATATATTTTCAGGTTGTCAAAGTGAAGATAGCGCAGTGTGAGAGAGTTGTTTGGATCAGAGCGGGAAGCCAAAGAGTCTTGAAGGAGATGCATCCTCTTAGATCTCTGAGAAGCTGAGCTCCTTTAGAGAATCCTAGTTTTTTATGATTCACCTAAGAGAGAATCCTTTAGAGTTTGAAGCTAGTTTTTTATGATTCACCTAAGAGAGAATCCTTGTGTTTCTTTTGTGTTTTCTTCCTATGTTGATGACCAGGTCTTAGGGCTATTAAGATAGAGATATGTTTTTGTCTATCTGATAAAGCTAGTGAGTTTGAGTTGAATCAGCTCTGTTGAGAATAGTTGCTAAGTATTTTATTCTAAGATTTTTGATATGGTGAATGAGTGTGTTTGATTGAGTTTATGGAGATGGAGCTCTTGAGTGTGTGAGTTTGATGACTCCCGACCTTATTCTAAGTCAGAATTAGATGAGATAGTGTAGAGTATGTTTTGTGTCAGCTAGGCATTTGAATAGTGAGATGATGGTGATGGGACCTTGCTATGGTTTTTCTGAGTTGGTGTGAAGTGTTTTTGAGTCTAGTCTGACAGTTTGAGCTATTAGCAGTTAGCAATCAGATAGGATAGTGGGCTAAGTGTAGATCCAAAGTCAACCATGAGTCAATTACTGTCAGCTAAGTCATTATAAGGTTGGATCCATGTTTGGTATAAGTGTTATGTGAATCTAGAAGAGTCAACTCATGCAAAGGAGAGAAAACCTAGAAGAGTCAACTCATGCAGAGGAGAGAAAACCTAAGTCAATTGTGTCAGTTGGTCATCCTAGAGAGGATAGTCATTTTGGAGGCAGCTATGTGTCATTTATAGTCAGCATGGTTCCTTTAATGTGAGATACCTTCAAGTTTAGAGATGCCTAAGGGCCTGAGGACATTTGGAGAAGTTTTTGCATCCCATATAGGTGCTAAGTCAGTAGATTTTGCATCAGATTTTTTAGGTAGAACTTAGTTTATTTCAGTTAAAGACGCGTCAGAAGGTGGTCAACAAAGGGTCCAGGGAGACTCTAGGGATGTGGATGTAAAGTCAGCTGGTGAACAGAGCCTAGAGGATAGGATTTTGATTGGGGACAAGAAAAGGACTTTGGAGGCAGAATTCAATCCTCTTTGTGTTAGCTCTGGGAGTGAATTTGGTGAGGTGGATGTCATCTGTGGGCAGGAGGGGATTTTAGGTGGAAGATCAGAGGTGTTGGAGGTCAATGCTGACCTAGGAGGATAGCTAGAGGAGGCAAGTGGATTTGACAGGGAAGCTGGGAGGGTTTAGAAGTGTCCATCCAATCAACTTGAGGGCTAAGGACAATTGCCAAGTTGGTTGGTGCCCTTGGAGTTGGGATTTGGGTGTCCCTATTTTTAATCCCACTGCGTCTTCTTCTTTTGTGCCTACTGGTGGTGTAGTAGATTCCATCACCTAGCCCCACCACACATCGTTTGGTAGTTGGCCGAAGTTCATTACCCATGAAGGTGTATCGAAAATAGGTTTTGAGAATCTTAATTTTCAAATCCCATAGAAGACCTATGGGCTTTGTGGTGGCTCCATTAGCTAGTTTCATTGATTAATGCAGTGTCATCCATATGAAGTTTTTCCTATTTTCCCTAGCATTGTTTGGTGACAATGCTTACTCCTTCCCTGCCATCTAGAATGGAGGTGACTTGAAGGTTGCCATCTAGAATGGAGGTGATTTGAAGGTTGTCAAAAGTTAAGGGAAATGCTACATTAACTCACTCAGATCGTAGGAATGCTGGTAGTTTTATCTGGTTCTATGAATCTGTCTTCATCGATCTCGTTGCTCAAAACTTCCTAGTTCCACTTGTTCTTCCAGTCCTGCTCCAAGCCTTCCTTCTTGTAAGACCTCTTCCCTCTTTGCGCATCGAACTCTGGAGTGCTAGCAGTGGAAGTAGCAACCTCACGCGCAGTGCAGAGCTTCCCAATCGGGGCCTCGCCCACGAATGTCCCGGCAAGGGACTAGTCCAGCGGCTCTTACAAAACCGAACCCGGAAAAAATTTTCCTCGCCTAGAAAGCATAGGCAATTCCTCCAGGAAAATCTTCTAATGAAAATTTATCTAACGGTGCCAAGAGTCTAGGCTATCCTTCACTCGGATGACCGAGTGAAAATTTATCTAACGTCGCTAAGAGTCTAGGCTATCCTTCACTCGGATGACTGATTTGAAGGAGGAACAATCTTTACAGAGACCAATGCTTTTTTCCCCATCAAAAGAGGTACAACCATTGATTCTTTCTCATAGGACAAGAATTATCTGTTAGATATCCGTAACGCCACTACGAGCGTTACCACGAGAGGGGACGGCCTCTGGCTCACCACCCAGCCATAGAGGAAGAATGAGGATTGCCCCTCATCCCCCAGGCTATATAGTGTGTGGCCTGCCGTCCACACTAGCCTGGCCGCCCATGACTCCGCATGGGCGTCCTCTCCCACTAAACCCCGGATATGTCCATCCGGTCTGCCGCCGCCGTCGGTCACAGGCATTACAGCCTACATGACATTACCCCCCCCTTAAGAAGAGTTTTCGTCCTCGAAAACAAACTGGGGAAACCTTTTGGAAATTGCACTACGGCGTTCCCAGGTTGCTACCTCCTCATCCCTATCTGTCCATTTAACAAGTACCTCCTGGTACACTAAGTCGGGTCTGTCTATCACGATACTGTAGAATCTTTTCAGGTTCATGTGGTATCTTTGGTGGCTCTATCAAGTCCACCAAAATCTCTGGAGAAACTGTGTTCTCTAACCCGTGAACTGATTTCTTCAGTTTACTGACATGGAAGACAGGATGGACTTGAGAACTCTCCGGTAACTCAAGTTTATATGCTACGTCCCCAATCTTCTTAAGGATTTTAAAAGGACCACAATATCTCGGAGAAAGTTTATTACACTTTCCCGTTTTCATGGTTTCTGACTGCGCAGGAACCTTGAGGAATACAAAGTCACCTTCTGCAAAGGTCGCCTTTCTTCGTCCTTTATCCGCATAAGTTTTAGCGCGATCCTCCTGAGCACTACGAATGCTCTCACGTGCGGCTCTGAGCATATCATTCATATCTTCAAGGAAATCCTTGACAGATTGAATCTTCTCCTTTTCTAGGCCTACAGCCATCGGAGATCTCGGCTGGAATCCATACATTAACATGAATGGTGTAAATCCAGTCGCTGAGTGTTTGGAGCTGTTATATGCAAACTCCAGTAAGGGCAAGTACTCTTCCCAATTAGATTGCTTCTTACTAACATAAGAATGCAACATATCCTCTAGAATTTGGTTAACTCTTTCAGTTTGACCATCAGACTCCGGATGATCTACCGTACTCATACTCAGAGTAGTATCCAGCTTTTTGAAGACTTCCCTCCAAAAATGACTGTTGAACTTTCTATCTCTATCCGACACTATATCTGCGAGGAGCAGGCCATATAGCTTGTAGAGATGTTCAATAAAGAGTTCTGCCAACTCTGGCGTTTTAACAGTTTTCTTCGTGGCAATAAACTTTGCCATTTTAGTTAACCTGTCCACTACCACCCACACCGAGTCATTCCCTCGACTCGTCTTGGGTAAACCGGTAATGAAATCCATGGAAATGCTTTCCCATTTCCCTTGATGAATCTCCAGCGGATGGAGTAGTCCTCCAACCTTAAGACGTTCATGTTTATTGACCTGGCACTTATTGCATTTCAGCACATAAGCCTGGACGTCCTTAAACAAACTAGGCCAATAAAACTGTCTTTTTACTAGTGCATAGGTCTTCTGAATCCCAGGATGACCCGCACTTGGACTATCATGACTTTCTTTAAGAATTTGGGCCCGAAAGTCACCAATAGTTGGTACACATATTCTACCCTTGTAGAGTAAGTACCCGTCTCGTCAATGGAGTAATTAGCATATTTCTCCCCCCGACGAAGTTTATCACTCCCCTTTGAAGCCGTGGCAGTCAAAGGTGATGAAGGGCCTACGTCAGAACTCTCCGGCTCCAAACTATACCCAGAAGACACGGCTAGTCTCTCCGGACTAACTCTCGCTTCCCTTCTCGTTGCACCTTCGGCCAGTCTCTCCGGACTAGCAATACGTGCCAACGAGGGAGGTGGTCGCGTATGTGAAGAAGTGCGTACGCATACAGCGCGCCAGACCTCTGTAAAAGATGGATCGTGCTCACATAAACCACGTAGGGACTCCAAGAAATCATTCTTGAAGACTGTGAAACTAAGTTCATTTATCTGTGGCATGCGACTAAGTGCATCTGCCACCACGTTATACTTACCTTTCTGGTAACGTATCTGAAGGTCAAACTCCCGTAGAATCTCCGCCCACCGAGCTTTTCTACCCTTCAGTTCATTTTGACTTGAAAGCCATTTCAGACTTTCATGGTCCGTCCGGACCTCAAAAGTGGCACCATATAAATAGTGTCTCCACTTTTTCAGTGCATGAACTATCGCTAGTAACTCTCGCTCGTAAGCCGAGTAGTTACGCTGCGCACGATCTAACTTTTTACTTTCAAATGCAATTGGGAGTCCCCTTTGCATTAGTACGGCCCCAATGGCCTCATTACTAGCGTCTGTTTCCAAAACAAACGGCTCATTTGGATCGACAATTGTCAAAACAGGTGCAGCTGCTACGGTCACCTTGAGCTTGTCAAAGCTCTTCTGTTGGGCGTCCCCCCAACTAATGTTTTTTGTTTTTGACCATAACTGGTCAGTCAACGGGACTGCGATCTTCGCGTAGTCCTTCACATACTGTCGGTAGAACCCCGACATGCCAAGAAAAATCTGCAGTTCCTCGAGATTCTTCGGCGCTGGCCATTTAAGAATAGCCTCTACTTTTTCTGGCTCCATCCGCGTACCATCGGCGGATATAATATGGCCAAGATAGTGAATTTCTGTTTCAAAAAATTCACATTTGCTCTTCTTCGCAAATAATTTGTGCTTTCGCAGCAACTCGAACACTAGACGCAAATGCTCTATGTGTTCTTTCTGTGTCTTACTGTACACAAGAATATCATTTAGGAAAACTACTACGAATTTTCCCAGATATGGACGTAAAATGCTGTCCCTTAGCGTCATAAATGTCACTGGAGCATTGGTTAGCCCAAATGGCATGACCAAAAACTCAAAATGACCGAAACGGGTTCGAAATGCTGTCTTCGCAACATCTTCTGCTTTTATTCTAACCTGATGATACCCAGATCTCAGGTCTATTTTTGTAAAGTATCTCGATTCATAGAGTTGATCAAACAACTCATCCATGCGTGGCATCGGATACTTGTTCTTAATCGTTATCTGATTAAGAGCCCTATAGTCTATGCACATCCGCATAGATCCGTCTTTCTTCTTTACCAGAAGAATAGGCGATGCCCACGGACTTGAACTAGGCCGAATAAAGCCTTTGTTCAAATATTCCGTCAATTGTTTTTCCACCTCCTGTGCCTCGGAGTGGCTTAATCTATAAGCAGGTTTGCTTATAGGTTTTGATCCTGGCATAACTTCGATGCCATGGTCTACTTCTCTAGATGGTGGTAAACCATCTGGTAAATCATCAGGAAAAACATCCTGAAATTCCTCTAATAAATTTGTTAAAGTATCTACGTACTTTTTCTTTAATGTCTCATTCACCTTGGATTTTTTCTTGTTTGAATCACATGCATGCCAAACAGGGTTTTCAAACAGTGGGTCTCATCCAAGGTTATTTTGTTTTTCTTGTTTGTCTACGCAAACATCATTTATCGTTTCATCTACGGAAACAGAATTCAAAAGAGGGTAACAAGCATATACCTCTGCTATCTGGTCTCTGCGGACCGCTGTACACAGCTCCATGGAGGAAATAAGTGGTGTGGCAGGGACAGTACGGTCGCCCTGCAGGGTGATGACTCTACCTCCGTGCTCAAAACATAGCGTATTATGTAAGTAATTCCAAGCTAGACTAGGGCCCAAGCCATACAGCCACTCCCTGCCTAGATATACGTCTGCTCTGGCCAAGTGCATGACCTGAAAGTCAAGCGGAGCCTCGTAGTCCTGCATAGATAATAGGACTCCCAATACTACGGTATTCCATACCGTTTTGTCATATCCGTTGGCTAGGCCAACAGTATACTCATGATCACTCCGGGTCTCAGTCAACCCCAACTTCTTGACTAACGAGTAGTTCAAAAAGTTGTGGCTAGCTCCATCATCAATAAAAACTGTGACTCTATGGCCACCTATGGTGCCATACATGCGCACCATGTCATGCGGACCTACAGTAGGCTGCCACATCGCTGGTGTCACTGAACAAGCGTGATGCTCATCACAATGACACACTGTCACCTCTCTGAACTTTGCGGAACTGAGAGGGAGTCTCTGCACTGTATGCAACTGCCTAGAAGATTTACCATCTTTTTTGGGCTCGTTGCCACTCGTGCTGGCTTTAGGCTTTGGACACTCAGCCTTCGTGTGTCCTACTTCATTGCAATTAAAGCAGCGATTTTCCTTTCGTGCTTTAATATATTGCTCTTTCTTTTGGTTTTCGGTGTCTCTTTTCTTCTTGGATGGTCGCGGTTTTTTAGACCAATGACCACCCTGTCCTTCCTGCTCCGTCCTATCCCCTTGTTTTTCACTGCGGAACCCCTTTCTTTTGAGGCCTGACCTCCTCTTTTCACTACCCTCGGCCTTGCTAGAACCACCACGCGCACTACGGCGCGTGATGTCATCGAATATCTGTGCATAAATTGCCTCTGCTAAGTCTTTAGGCTGTAGGGGTTCTACGTACTCAAGGTAATCATCTTTGAGGCCTCTCTTAAAGCCTCGCAATGTCTGGAATGCATCCATTCCCTTTAGCTTGAGTACTATCTCCCTGTAGTTTGAGATGTACTGAGTTAGGGATTTGTTCTTCATCGAGCACTTGTCCCATAACTCCCAGCTTCTCTCTGCCTCATTAACAGGCAAAAATTCTTTTCGAAACATTGTTTCAAATTCCATCCAAGTGGCAAGGCGAGTTGTCAAACTCATCCACCACTTGTACGCTTTGCCGGTTAATGAGAGGCTAGCCTCTAACGGGCTGTATACGGCTAGGCTGCTGTCACAGCACGTGCAAATCTGACCACTTCGCTAGAAACATATTGACTGAGTCCTTGTTTCTCTCCTTTTCCTCGCCACCAAAACTAGGCGGCTTTAAGTCTTTTAACAACGACGAAGCTGTCGCTACGGACGGCCCCGCAGGCGCATCGGCCTGTACTCCTGCAATTACTGGCGAGGCTATGCTCACCCGTGCCGCAGGAGCTCGGCTACCACGAGGAGTCGGAGTACTAGCCGAGGCGGCTGTCAGTGCATCTAACCATGTGGAGATGCTCTGTAGCATCGTGACTAAATCAGCCTGGACTTTATCCATAGTGTTCAATTTGGCATTAAGATATTTAAACAGTCCACTAGAGAGCTCCGTCTCTGTCAGGACATCAGCAGGGTCTAATAGGTCATAGTCGTCGTCGTCATAATCCAAGAGGTCCTCCTCGGTCCCCTCGGCGACGTCAGTGTTCATGTCCTCTGGCTCATCGGCCAGAAAGGGGTCATCTGCCAATGCGGCCGCTGCGGGCTCGCTGGGTCCTAAGATGGGGTCAATAGACGAGGAGGGCGCTGGCGGATCACGAGTGATCGATAAGCGCGCTCCGGACCGAACAACGGTCGGGCGTGTACGGCCTGACAATTCGGTCGGGGTCAAACCCGCGACCGAGGACAAGAGACTGGAAAAACCTAGAGAAGTAGAATGCGGTGGGGACACACTACGCCTAGCAGACATTTTTAATTCTTGCAAAAAATAATGCGAGAACTCGGAAATTACTAAAAAAAACGCTAATAAAAATGAGCAGTGGTGGAGAGAGAATAATAGTCACCCCCCTTTACGGTCGCCTGTCGAATTGTTGTGCGTTGCGGGCCTCTACAAGGATGCTTTCGGGATGCTCCGATCCACGAGAAAAATGCCTGCAACTCATAACAAGAATTTAAATGATCGAGAGGTGCCTTGCCGGGATTATTTCTTGCGGGGATGATTCTCCTCCCCAGCCGAGAGAGAGGGTTTCCTTGAATTTTCTGATTTTTAATTTCCAAGAAATGAATAATGAAAATTAATTTTTAAAAAAATATTTTTTTTTTCATCTTTTTTTTGTCTCTGGCCGGCCGCCGCTGGTGGGTTGGCTGGCGTTTGCTGGCCGTTGTGGCCCTTGGCCGCCGCCGCCGTTGGCTGGCTGGCGCCACCGCTTGCTGGCCACCCATGGCTGGCCTGGCTGGCTGGCCGCCGCCGCCGCCGCTGGCCAGCCTGGCTGGCTAGCCGCCCCGCCGGCTGGCCACCGCCGGCCTGGCTGGCTGGGTCACATAGGCGAAGGCGCCTACCCCCCGGTCTCTACACAGGTCGCCAGGCTAGCATTCGCCCCCCTACACACAATGTCCAAAGCTCACTGTCCAGGCGGCAGCACCAGCACCGGCAAAAATGAACAGTGGTATTCGCTGACTTTGCCTTCGTTTTTTGCAAGGCAAGCCCCCCCCAGGCTCTTCCACACGGTTGTGGGGAAAGGTCGTCCCGGTGGGGCTGTTGCTTCGCCTCCCCACGCAGAGTTTCAGCTACGTGTTTTCGCCGCCCCACCCCCACACACAGCGTGTTTCCCAGGCTTGCGCCCCCCTTCCACACAAATTGAACCATTTGCCGCAGAAAACAAAAAAAAACAAACAAAAATTTGCTTACCTGCGATGCTGCTTCCTGTGTGTGACGGGGAGAGAGAGTGAGAGAGAGAGAGAAAGAGTTCTTCCCTTCAAAAAATCTTGGCCCCCCTCCCTCCACACATTCCCTTGTGGAGATAAGGGTGAGAAGATTGTGGATGAAAACCATCGAGTGGGCTCCGGTCCCCCGTTCGCGCGCGGACTCTCACGATCCCCTCGAACCACGCTTTGATACCAGTGTTAGATATCCGTAACGCCACTACGGGCGTTACCACGAGAGGGGACGGCCTCTGGCTCACCACCCAGCCATAGAGGAAGAATGAGGATTGCCCCTCATCCCCCAGGCTATATAGTGTGTGGCCTGCCGTCCACACTAGCCTGGCCGCCCATGACTCCGCATGGGCGTCCTCTCCCACTGAACCCCGGATATGTCCATCCGGTCTGCCGCCGTCGATCACACAGGCATTACAGCCTACATGACATTATCCCATGATTTACTTCAACTATCGTAACTTGAGCAGAATTGAAATTTATTATAGGAATCCACCGATCCAACCTACTAACCCCAACCGGCCCATGGGTTAGCCAACCGCCCAACCACTGTATTGGTGGGATCCCTCTTTATAAAAATTTGGCTGTGTTTTGTCCCGGGTACCAGGAAAAAACGTTCCCAGGCCCTCTAGCCGGCACTCATACGAATATAATAATTAGACACACCACTTACGCACCTAATATGAAATTGCCTTTTTCTCATATTCAACTATTTTCAAGACAGAATTGCAATAAAACCACAGTGTTTCCATCATAATCCTCAGTATTCCAGTTCCAGGGTCCAAGTTGCAACTTTTCCAATTTCCAACCATAAAATCCAAATTCCATTCATACCTTCCTCAGCATACCTATGGCATCATCGACAACCAGAGCGTCCACCACCTGGTCAGTCCCTCTAGGCTCACCTAATACTTCACTCATCAGGGGCCATTTCATGGTTCCTAACTCATAGTACCTAGGAGTATGATCTCTTTTATCCATAAAATCCATAAGGACTCTTCATTGAAGATCAGCTAGATCAACCAATGAGATCCAATTTACCCACAAAAAGGCACCATGGGCTCATCTATTTGAAGACCACCAAGGTCAACCAACTAGATCCAGGCCCGTGTTTAAAAAACAACTCCAACTCAATGTTCCATTTTCTTCCTCGATGCACGCGTGGGTATCTTGGGCGACCCAGAGCCCGAGCATTGTACATTCAGCACCCTCTCTCTAGGATCCTTTGCAAGTGACCTAGCGCTTCACTTATAGGCCGCTTCCTTGGCCCCTCATCTACCGTACCGTACGCTCACCATTTTAATAAACCAAGGCTGATGAAGACCTCGGCCGACCTTGCCACGCAAGACGTCCTTCTTTGAATCTCCGACTGGCTGTGGCAACATTCTCAACCTACGTCCACAGCCTCTTTCCATAAGATAGTCAAAATGCTTCCCCCAGCATTCTTGACGTAAAACAATCTTTAAAAAACAGGTTTCACATGCAAATACAGTTTCCAAGTGAAATTTCCATCTTTCCATATCATTCCTTATCAATTGGCATTATTTCATATCATTCCACACATCATTCCTCATCATTTCACATCATTCCTCATCATTCCACATCATTTCTCAATCATCATTCCACAGTATTTCACATTATTTCACATCATTCCACATCATTCCACATTATTTCACATCATTCCACATCATTTCACATCATTCTACATTATTTCACATTCTTCCACATCATTCCACACTATTTCACATCATTCCATGTCATTTCACATTATTTCTCATCATTCCACATCCTTTCACATCATTCCACATTATTTCACATCATTCCATGTCATTTCACATCATTCCACATCATTCCACATTATTTCACATCATTTCACATTATTGAATGAATCTAGAAAAATTTGTGCATAACCTTCTTTATTTTTTTGGCAAACGAATAATGCTCAAAACTCCACTTTTTAGCATAAAATTTATTATGCATAAATTTGAATTCATTTTCTAATGATTAAATTTTTTTTCATAGATTCCCTGCATTTTCTATGAAATGAGAATGCTCAAAATTCACTTTTAGCATAAAAATTAATTTATGCATAAACCTAAGCATAAACATAAACATAAATATATCTAAGCATAAACATAAACATAAACATAAATATATCTCAACATCTTGAAAATATTCAAATATAACTTCCATATGAAAGTAGATATATAAATGGTATCATAAGCTCTCTTTCATCATAAAATGAATAAATATAAGATTTCTTATCATAGAAACATGCTTAAATGAATTAACTTCATACAAAGGTGTTTCCCTGGCAGCAACACCAGAAATGTTTTGGGCTTTCGCAGCTCCCAAGTGGGAACCCCACACAACCGTAAATGGGAGAAGCAATAGACACAACAATTGTTGGGTACTTACCAATGCTTTGAGCTTACTTCTCTTGAGGCTTCCCAAGCTCACTTTGGAAGCTCCACTCCTCCGCCGAAGTCACCTTCATGCTGTCACCTCGAAGTCGCTCACACCATGAATGCAAGGCAAGCAACCTCTCACTCTCTCATACACATGTATATAAAGAGGCACATGTACTAGAGCACTCTCTCTCTCTCTCTCTCTCTCTCTCTCTCTCTCTCTCAAGAGTTCTCATAGCACAAAGGGAAATTGTGTCAGTTCATTATGAGAATTTCCTTTTATACAATTGGCCCTTATTCATACTTGGGCACCCAAAACTTACCAACTAAGGCCTTGGGTGGCCAATTTCTTGATACAACTTTTAAAGTGCCTTTACATGACACTTATTAATGTCCTCAATTGGAGGAGCATATTTGTTAATCCAAAATGGGATTAATACTAGGTTGGCACTTTGAAAGAGAAAGGCGGAAACAGAAATAGATTCTTCTACACAAGGAGTTGATGCTATTTTACAACTTAAGAGAGAAAGTGTAATGACTTCTTTTAGAACATCATTTTACTGAGAGAATTGAACTTCTCTTCTTTTGATCAATTTCATGTCTTCAAGATGTCCACCAAGGGGCAAGGGAGTGGAGTTGACCTAGTGAACAAGATGAGACCAAGAGGTGAGCTTGGTAGCTTCTGAGTGTGTTTGGACTTTGTGAAAAGAATTTAGGATTGGTCAACCATGGCATCCATGCATATAACCCCCATCTCCAAAAGTTGCAAAACCATTGCAATTGGAGACTTTGAGACATTGTTTGGGGAGTTACTTAACACGATCATGGTGAAAGAGGGCTACCCAAAGGAAACATTTAGAGGCTTCATGGCTAATGAAACTTGATTGCGAAGCCATTAGAAACAAAGTTTTGAAAGACAAGGAGAGATCTTGCTTGTTCCATTGGGAACAAAGCCTTGAAAATCATTCAAAGAAGTGCATACTATCACCAAGAAAAATTCAAATTTAGGTGCAAGTAATGGAAAGATGCACTATCCCAAGAGGCAACAGAGATAGAACTCAAGAACCTTCGTGCATGGTTCAAAAAGGGACATGTAAACAAGAAAGAGGTCTCCATGTTGGACACATGGATTACTTGGTGGCATGTAAACAAGAAAGAGGTCTCCATGTTGGAGACATGGATTACCTGGTGGCATGTAAAAGTTACGCACTGGAGTGAATACATGTTGAAGGTAATCTCTATCAATATTCTACTTGTGTTATGGCTCACCCTAACCCTCCTTGAGATTACTTGGTGAACCGCCAATCCTCATGAGGATCTTTCCAATGGCTGAGCTCGTAACCCTCGAGGTCTCCAAGATCTACAACTACTTGAGAAGCTATTCCATCATGTCTCCCGTGAGCATTGTCACACCACCGCATTGCACTATGTGTACTCGTCCCTCCTCTCACATCACATCACTTACACACACTCACTAACATGTATTAGAGAGAAAGATTAGCAAGAGGATTAGTAAGAGCAAGTCCCTATTGCACAATGGGAGAGTATCCTTGTATTATGAGAGATATTCACTTATATACATGGCCGTAAGTGTTCACACTCACTTAAACTGCCAGTCAAGCACTTTAGGCTCATAACAGGCCTAATGCTATTATAATGAATACTCTCATAATATATCCATGAAGTACATCACTTGGGACTTCATCCTAACTTTCTACCACACGCTCTTGAAGTGGAAATCGCCTTAAGTATTCCATCAGACCATTACGGGCGCCCATCCAAGTTGTAGATTTGGACTCCATTACTTTATATCTTGAATGTATGACCTTTTGGTGTATCTACCTTGACTCCTTGATGTAAGATAATGGCAGTATCTCTTGTTAACCCTAGAAATGGGTTAACATTCCCCCTTCCTGATGCCGATCACATCCTCGTGAGATCGCGTTGAAGATCTTTATGTGGGGAGAAAGACAAGCTTGTACATGGATTTGATGTTGAGTGATGTTCAATGGTCATTGTTCTTCCAGAAGGAATAAGAAAGGCGATTTAGTAAATGAAAAGGTTATTAGTTTTTGGGAATTCCTGATGGGGTTGGGTTTTTACAATGACTACTCTCATAATATATCCATGAAGTACATCACTTGAGACTTTATCCTAAAAGTTAGTAGTTTATTGGGAATTCCTAACGGGGTGGGGGATTGGGGTTTTTACAATGACTACTCTCATAATATATCCATGAATTACATCACTTGATACTTCATCCTAACTCTCTACCACACGCTCTTGAAGCGAGAATTGCCATAGATATTTCGTCACACCATTATAGGCACCCGTCTAAGTTGTAGATTTGGACACCATTGTTTCATATCTTCAATGTATGACCTTTTGGTGTATCTACCTTGACTCCTTAGTATAAGATAATGGTAGTAGCTCTTGTTAACCCTAAGAATGTGTTAACAACTTGTGATGTTAGCTTGCCCTCTCGTGATTTTTTAACATGCACAAACATCTTTATTGCATTATTTTAGGGTACGTAAAGCAAGGATGGATATTTAATTCCTAGAGCTAACCTTGTTGAATCAGTGCATGGGAGCTAGTGTGGAGGCTTGCATGGGAGACATGAAACTCATAAGAAGGAAGAGGCCCCATTCCTTTCATGGAAAGCATATATGACAACAACTTTCATCACCCAGAATACCAATATGTGAATGTTCCAAGATCAACAAAGAAATAAAGCAGAGCTATGAATAATGGATCACACCATGGAGAAGCAAATATCCATAAAACAGCATGGGCTATCTAAAGAACTAATGTCGGTAGTGAAGTGAAGTGTCAAGGATACCTAGAGGACAAAGGGGTCAATTACAATAGGCTCATTAACATTAAGGGAAGGTTAGGAAAACAAGGTGTTCCTGGCACCTGCACCTTGATTCTTTGGGAGAATCAATACACCTGCAAGCATACGTTGACAAATGATCTACTTCTATGGCGATAATGTTCATCATTCATGGACTCCTTCCAACATTGTTGAGGGTCCTCCTACAAAGGTGCCACAAGAGTGGCCTATTGATAAGGGGAAATTCTTGAGGGATGAGGAAATATCTACACCAAGGGAGGAGGGTTTAATCTAAATACTAATCAAGAAGTACTTCCAAATGTAGGGAAAAATAGAGATGGACGTGCACATGGTGTTGATGAGAGACCTCACTTACGTGAGGGATAACGTGTGGAATGGAATGCAAAAGTTACTAAAGACATGGAGACAAGGATCAACTCATCCATGGATAGGATTGGAGTGTGATGTGCATCATGTCAACTTGGTGGTGGAGAAGGAGCATGTGGAGTTCACTCTTTCAACTATTGGGTCATGTAAAAAGGGTCAGAGGTACAAATCCGTGGTGTTTTTTATTCCATCATGTAACTGTGAGGACTTTGTAAGAAGGGAACACTTTGGAGGAGGATATGTGCCATGCAAACACCATTATTACATCTACCTCACATACTTGGGACTTGATGCAGAGAAACATATGTTTATTCACCAAGCAGCTTTAACCTAGCATGAGCTATACCACGCATTGCATACCCTTGAATAACATTGACAGTAGAGTCATGCCTTGACCTGTTTTGCATTTTTATGTATCCATGCTTTTTAGGTAAAATTTTGGATGAATTTATTAGAAATCCCAACATTCATTTTGCTTGATATACCATTTGGATATGTAAAAGCATTTTTCTGACTTTTATGTTCTCACATTAAAATTATAAGTATTGGAGAAATTCCAACAATGTTTTGATCAAGGTAATATTCAGATATGTATCTTTGATTTAATAAATTTTAGTGATTCAATGTGCAAGATTTGAATAATGTAAAATAATGGTTTATATGCATGGTTTTCATAATTTATATCTCTACCACCATATCCACCACCATCTACAAGTCATCAGCACCACCGTATATATCTAGTTCAACAACTCCCGAATGGCCTCCCCCTTTGATAGAACCCCTATAAATGCACGCTAAGTAAAGGCTTTCTTCTTCTCCAAACTTCCGATGTGTAAACCTAACGAGATGACAACGACAATGATGGTGGTGATGATGAAGGCCAGGATCCTCCCACCCAAGGCGATCCCCCTGCTTCCCAATCACCCGTGCCACACCCTCCCCCTCACCCACACCCACACTTGCACTCCTATCCTGGTCCTAGTTCTCAACCAGCTCCCAACCTACCCTCCACTGGTGCCCATCAACACTTGAACCTCCCACCCTCCATGCCAAACTCATAGTAGCAAGAACCAGCTTTCCTTCTTCAACCTCTTCACTCAGCACCCTACCCCTCTTTCCCTCACCTTCCATAACCACTACTTAGGTTCCATCCACCCCCTTTAGCAACACGCCATCACCCCCTTCCTCCCCTCATCTTGGATTGGGCCTGCCCATGTTCCCAACATATGTTCCCTCTATATTGAGATGCCCAAACCCTCTCGTTGATGCCTCGGCTCGACACTGCCCCCTCTTCCTCCAAAACCCCTTTGCCTCAACAACCTCAACCTAATGACCTCCCTTTACCCATCCCCCTGGGAGGAAGGCGCAATCCCACCCCCCAACCCCCATAGGAGTAAGAGGAAGTGGATCCCCCGTCAATCCCCTCAACTGGCACGATCCCTTGGAACGTAATGAATTTAAGTAGGCAATACAAATCTTGATAGGTCAACAACTCCAACACAGGTTCCTCTCACCAAGATCACAAACCGCGTGGACATCCATGTCCTCCTATTCTACTCGATGCTAAGCACAACGCTTGGAAATACCAGCATCCACATAGACAACGCGGAGGTTACATCAAGCCCCACTTCGATGCTCCACCCCTCACATTTGATCTTCTGGGCAACCAGCCGGTTTGGCGGACACTTCCTACTCAAGCCACATATTTGGACTGAGTACTACAAAGCCCCCACCAGCATTCTTCGCATCAATCTAGCTTACCTCCCCATCCACTCACTGGGCCTGGGACCTATTCCGCATCGAACAAAAAGAAAACCCCAAAGCTCCAATTCAATTTCCCATGGTTCGCCCCTCTTACATCCCAAAGCCTATGTATAGAGGAAAGCATACTTGCTCAAATGCATGATTTCATTGGTAAATATGATCAGGTGTGCCGGATCCTGCAAGTGCTGCCACCATACGCTTCTTCAATATCATCATCACTTTTTTGGTGGAATTTCCCCAATGGCATCGCTATCATGAAGGCAATCAAGGCCTCCCCTTCAATCTCGATAAAGGCCCAACCCTCAAGCACCTTTTTGGCTACTACGAGTGTTTCCAGTTGGATCCCCAATTGGCATCTCCAAACCTTCAAAGAGATGATATAATTTTGTCCACACATACTCCCCCTACTACCGCTGGCTCTTCTTGCAAGCTCTAAGAGTGGATTCCCACCTGGCATCTCCAAACCTTCAAAGACATCATACGATTTTGTCTGCACATACTCCCTCTACTACCGCTAATTCTTCTTGCCAGCTCTGAGGATGGGCCTACATTAGGGAGGGAGATATGTTAACCACAATGGCAAACATTATCAGAAGTGTGGTTACATTTCATGTAACTCATTTTTATGTAAACCGTGCTAAGTGCTTCATGTAAAAGATATATGGGATGACTAGGCTTACAACATGTGTAATGCCGGCCATGAGCATAAGCCTAGGTGTACATAGAGCTAGAAGAACCACTTTTGGGCCCCCAATTGTTAAATGGTCAGCCGGCCATTATAAAAAGAGAGCTCATGTATATAAGTGACTTATAAAATATGAAAAGGATATACAATCCCATTATCACAATAGAGTTTCTCTCTCTCTCTTTCTCTCTCTCTCTCTCTCTCTCTCTCTCTCTTGTGGCTATAATGGTGAGCTTGTGTGTATACATGCTTGCTTGCTTGGTTGTATGCGTGTGCATGTAGGTGATGCTCCTTTTTCTTATCTCTTCTCCCTTTTCATGCTCTCTTACTCTCTTCCACTCTGCACACACGAAGGCATTGAGTAGGAGTTGAGCTCTCCATAGCTCCTTCTCTCATTGCTCCTCACTAGCTTGAGGAAAGCTCCACTTGGGTGACACAAGTCGTGGTGGAGTGAGCCCCTAACAGCTTCACATCGAGGAGTTAACCCTCATTAGGGTTGGCTAAGTGCATGTTCCCAAACCGACCCTTACATTATTTCTCTTCTCCCTCTCTCATGAAAGGAAGTATGCTCATTTAGGTGAACAATTTTCTTTGTAACATGTTGTTATGTTGGCATGATAGCGCTTCAACCTTATCCATCTTTAGAGGCGTTTCCCTTTTGGCAATGCCTTAGTTTTTAAACTTGTTTTGCTTGAGAACTATGATTCTAAATTCTCAGCAACAATAGTCCTAGCCCCCTCATCATGAAGACAGAGGTCAAAGGAGTTCATTAAGTCTAGATCAATGTATTTTGTACCCTGACTTAGAAGTACATCAATGATTTTTGGCAATACGTGCATCTATTTTTCACTAAAATCTAGAGGAAGGAGGGATGCGTACATCATATCCTCTTCTTCCACCACCATCATCATCTGGAATAATCTCTAGTTCACACAATTATGTTGTAATGGTTTGATCAAGCATCACATATTCATTCCCCAAAGAGGCTACACTATATCGGATGAGTCTTCTATGTTTATAAGTCAACCTTTAGAAATTGGGCATCTTTTCTTAAATAAACATGGTTTACGGTTCCCAATCATGCACCAACCTGGCCTTCCTCATGAAAGGTCTCCCGAGTATGACATCATATGAATCTAGTTAGTGCAAGAAGTTCATATGAAAGGTCTACCAAGTATGATGTCGTATGAATCTAATTGGTGCAAGAAGTTTATCACTATGAATGTGTGATGATATTGGAATAAAAAGCTTTTAGTTTAAATCGTTTTGCAAGGCTCTCATGGATCGTGGGTGGTGATGTTCCACATCGGTTATCTTCAAGATAAGATCCATTCGTTCTAAGGGTAGGTTTTTCCTATTTTTCCTTAAAAAATGTTCGTGACAATTCTCACTCCTACTCCCTCGTCTAGGATCATAGTTGCCTGGTATATGTTATGGTGGATATGAATGGCATCATTGTATCATCGTTTTTGTAGTAATGTCCTTTACTAAAAACTATATAGATCTAGGAGAATGATGAAAAACTAAATATATGCACTCTCGATCTCATGGCAAAGATGTCATTGAGCTAATGTTTGTCTTTAGAACATTGAATCTAACATTTATATCAAAAAGTTAGAAACAAAATTTTTTTTTTTTGCAACCTCTTAATAAGCCTCACAAACCCTCACTACAAGTCTTGTTATTAAAATCCTCACTTTAAGAGTCATAATAAGCCTTACTTTAGCGAGGGTCATTTTGGTAAGTCAGTACAGTAAGGATTAAAGCGACGACAATTATTGGGAGTTTTTTAAGATGCCAGAATTTCTTTTTAAGTGTATTAACCTCATAATTAAGAACCTCATTTATAACATTCTTCTTGTAATGCTTGCTTAAATCTAGAAAAACCCATATGCATGAGTGTCTTTTTAAAATACCAATACTAGTACATAAGATAAATTAGATGATTGTAACCCTTGATTTGTGATTATGATTAGTTATAGGCTTTAAATTAACCATGCACATGCTTTTATGTCCTTCCTTTATGAAAAGTATCATTTACGTATTATTTTCATGTTGCAAGGAAGCAAAGATGAAGAATTACAATACTTTAACTCAAAATTCTTTTGTAAGAAAGGTATCAATACTAAGGCATCAACGCTACTACATAAGTTTCAAAGTTTATAGATTTTGAAAAAAGTAAACATTTCTTTCTCATTGAAAAAATGTAGAACCTATGCTCCCACAAGTTTGTTAACAAGACAAAAGCTACTCAAAACATTGATACATTGACTCATTGAAAAAATCTAGGAGAACTTATGCTCCCACAAGCTGTTTTAACAAGCTAAAAGCTACTTAAAACCTCACCAGACATTGATACCTTCTAGCAAGCTTAGAGTTTGGCTTTCGTAAAGGTATATGCATGTTAAACTTTCATTTATTTTTAGTTAAAGTTTAGTATTTAGCAAACAAGTGCAACATTTCTCCTTTATTTAGGACATACTACATATGTAGAGCATTTCTTGTTGAAGTGTGATGAGCACTCTTTGTAAAGCATTTCTTGTTAAAGCGTGACAAGCAAAGTCTAAGTACTCAAATAAACTCATCATACATGTTGTTTCTTTTTCTTCTCGTGGTGGGGCAAGGGGGATTTGACACCGCCGCCGCTCAAAGAATAATCACATTGTTTGTTCAAAATGTATAACTTTAAACTACTAGAATTAATGATCTTGGTCTAATCTATCAAACAACTTGGCTAAGTCCATGGCCATTTTTTATAGCACTACTTTGGTGTACTAAATGAGATGAAATGAAACAAAATGCCATGCGTATACCTTTATATGAGAGTTCGAAAAAAACCCCCAAGTTTAGTATAGTTTGCACCTGCATATTTTAAAAAATACCTTCAAATTTAAAACGTGAAGGTACAAATACCTCCCAGACTTTGAGAAGTTATAGAACAAAAACCTTCAAATTTCAAAATTTTCCTTTATAAATAATTTTACAATTTTTAGGTAAAGGTTTTCCATTTTTTGGGAAAATATTTTTTTTGAACAATCCTTTACATCCATCTGATCCATGTGCAAGGAAAAGGAAAAAAGGTGTCATGATCATGAGTGCTATGAGCCTGACCAATCAATAAACTTTTAGCTTGGAATAAAGATAGATCTAAAAACGAAATGAAACTTGGGAAAGACAAATACATGCTTTTGGCATCTCTTTTTCTTGAAGCTGGGTAAAGATTTAAGAAACATTGAGATAGTAAAGGGAGGGAATATTTGTACAAACCTTGGACAGAGGGGCATGTCAGAAAGCAGCGTTTCCGACAAGCTTTATTTGCAACATGATGCAGAGTAGCTACTATATCAATCCAGCTTCCAAGATGCAATGTAAGTCTAGGTAGTAGAGAGTACTAGTGTACAAAAACTACAAGCTTCTACATCCTTTGCACTATGACCATCGCATCCTTGATGCAAGCAGATCGAATTTTAACTAAACCTTGAGCCTTCGATTTTCATAAAGAGAGCACAATCCAAGAGACATTTGTCTTCTCATACTCTCTCTCTCTCTCTCTGTCTCTCTGTCTCTGTCTCTATGGCGTGTGGTGGCAGCATCTTGGCTTGGGTTGCAGTCTATCTTTGTGTGGTTGCAGGAGCATCTGCGTTTCCTTTCACCTCCCCAGGAGGTAATTTGGAGCTCTTTCAAAGCTAGTTGAAGTATTGATCTTTGTCAAATGTCCAGACTTGTCCAAGGGACAGGAGATGCATTCTTTCTAGCTCCGTTCGTAGATTGTTTGGCTGTGAAGCGTGAAATGGGAGAATGTCTCTTTCTGGGCTTAATTTGGTGGACGTTGTGGTCACGTAGTGTGTGTTCGCGCGGGCGCGCGGGGGAGAGAGTGAGAGAGAGATCACGCATGTGCTGGAGCCTGCGCGCGCGCGCGGGTGTACTGAGAGAGGTAGAGAGATGCATGTCCTGGAGCGTGCGTATGTGTGCGCGCGCGCGCGTGTGTGTGTGTGTGAGAGAGAGAAAGAGAGAGAGAGAGAGAGAGATGCCTATGCTGGAGCTCAGCATGTATTGCACGCACGCGTATAGCAGCTAATGGAAGTGTTCGTGCAATGCTTTTCAGGTCGGAGTTCACGCTCAGCTCCTGTCATGCCAGCACCACCCTCGTCCAATTTTCCAGTAAGAGCTGTATCCTGGCTTTCTTTGCAAAGATCTATACAATATAGGTGTGCCGACAAAGCTTAGGTTAATGCGCGCGCCTAGAGCATAGAAAGACAAGCACAATCATACCTTGTGATTAATATGGCATTTGAGTTTAGGCTAATTGGTGGCAATTGGGGAACATGCAGGCAGTGCCGGCGGGCGGGCAGGGCGGAGGTACGGTGCAGGTCGGCGGGGGGAAGGTGTGGTGCATCGCGAAGCCGGCGGCGGACGAGCAGGCGCTGATGGGCAACATCCAGTTTGCGTGCGAGGAGGGTGGACTGAACTGCGCGGACATCCAGCCGGGCGGCGCCTGCTTCAGCCCCACCAGTGTCATCTCGCACGCCTCCTACGTCATGAACATGTATTATCAGAAGAACCAGCGCAACTGGTGGACCTGCCACTTCAACAGCACTGGCCTCGTCGTCTTCGCCGACCCAAGTATACACATTACACATTTTTATCCTGCTATCTAACCTATGCGTCTCGCTTGGTATTTCACGTAAATTAATTGCACGACAGACATGGCGCTGTCTCTCTCTCTCTCTCTCTCTCTCTCACACACACACACACCCACACTCTCTCTCTCTCACACACACACACATCTACCTGATCTAAACTTGCAGTTGCGCCCACCCCATTTCCGTGTTGTTTTTGCAGGCTTTGGAGATTGCGTCTATTCTCCGCAATAGATACGAGCAGCACATACATATACGCACTTCGAGAAATAATATATATATCATCATCGTTTCTTTATATACGAATGTACATCTCCCATCGAAAAATGATACTTGCAAATCTTCCATTATAATATGAAGGATGCTCCGAGTTGGGTTTCCATCATGATGTTTTTTCTTTAATATCTTATAAGCGGAACAGGATTAGAGAGACTGAAATCCTCATTACTATGAAACCCAAGCTAGTAAGGTGTGTGAGAGAGAGAGAGAGACTCCAGCACAACACCAACATGGTACAGCATAGTTGCATCGCTTGTCCCCTCCTCACATGAGCAATGTACATGGTAAATGGATCACTTTTCTTTCACTAAGATAAAGCATAAATGATATCTATGTTTGAATCCATGGAGTTGGTTGATTACATATTTGATAATTAGTCATTTGGTTGTTAAGTGAGTAGAATAACTTCACAAATTAAACTCCAAGTTAGTTAAATTTATTTGTTTGTTCCTAATTGAACGTGGGTCATGAAAATATTGACCTAGATGATAATAGTGAATCCAAAGTGCAATTTGTAACAAGTAATCTCTCAAGCACAAGTTCTGTGAATACAATCAACAGCCTCAATGGGTCAACATAATCCATTGCTCTTAATTATAGAAGAGTCAATGTCTATAACACTTACCAAAACACAAATGTGAATGAAAAATTTTACGAATACTCTATACTAATTTAAAGTACATGTAAGCTTAAGCTTTTTAATTAAAAAACATTATGTCACTACTAGAGTTATCTTTCTCAATTTCCAATAGGCTTTTCTCGATCAGTAGGTACAAGGATAAGCATGATCATTGGAAAACTAAATATGCCTACCAACTAGCTTTAACTCTCATTCTTCGTTAGCTATGTGCATGGTTCTTAGTCACCTTTAGCTTTTTTCGATTCATGGGTTAAGGAGTCTTAGAGGCCATTGATCCTCCCCACCATCCATTATGGATTGAATATAATCCTAGGAACTCCCTCTTCATGTGTTCAATGATGTAACTTTTCTTATACTTGGGATGATGGCACGACAAGTCTTAATGAACTCTATAGATAAGAGGTAAGAGGCACATCCATCATAAAATCCTAACGCCCATCTCATCCTTGATGATGCTTCCATCATGGGCACATTGGTACAAGTAGCCAAGTGTGCCTAGTCTAGGCAGGCTAAGGTGAGTGGCTAAGGTACGAGGAGTGAGGTATATTTGGGGGGGTGGTTATAGATATACTATTAGTCTAGATAGGCTAAGGGGAGTGCTGGGGATGCAATAGATCTACTACTAATCAAGTGGATTATCACCAACTCTACTACCATAGATGCCTTCTCTACATATCGGTAACATTGTGGTGACTCATGGTCATTGTCGGCAATACAACCACTCCCAATTCCACTACTATGCTCCTCTTCCTAGATGAGTTGTTTCATATTTTGCAGATTGATCTACCTAGATGTAGAAGAACGATTTAACTATCAACTACTAGAGGAGTCAAACAGAATCACTAGCCTAGAAAAAAATGGCTTCAATGCATTAGATTTATACTATAAAAATATGCATTGGCTATATACTTTAGGCTCTACTCATTATTTTTATGCATGCTCGCTATCATTTACAAAATCTTAGGCAACCAAAGAAGATACTATCGACACCGGATCCACCCAATTGAGAGAAGAAGGGGATCAAGCGGTCAACCAAAAAGAGCTTGACCTAGAGGTGCAAGGGAAAAGACCATCAACCCCTAAAGGAGTCGGGGAATACCCAAATGCCAAAGAGGAGATAAGGAAGATCGAAGACACCAAGGCCTTAGTAGAAGAATGTCAACGGCTTCATGAAGCCAAGCTAAGGGCTAACTGGGTCAGGGATACAATGTACCCAAGAAACGAGCCAACAAGGGAAAGAGAATTAGATGTACCTACTCCAATTCCAGAAGAGACGGAAGAGGGGTCTCCAGCAAACACAATGTTAAGAATGAATGAGGAAGATGCACACGGTGAGTCCCTACATTCATTTCCTAGGGATGGATACAAGACACATGGAAGGCACCCTCAATTTCCAGAGAAGTTTTTTAGATGTTTATGTTTTTGATGTTCATCTTGTAAACCATGATGAAGGAGAGAGATGTACAGATGCTAATCTTAGAAAAAATAAAAATATTTAATATTTTTTGTGATTTTTTTTAAATTTAAATTTTTAATAATAAAAAGTATAATTAAATTATAACAATCAAATTAAAAACGGCCAACTTTTTTAAGAGTGTTAATCACCATTCAGTACTTGTGTACTCCCCACCTACTATACCATTCTTTTTCATTCTTGTGTACATTTTTGTTCCTCTTTACAATGAGTTACACAATCACATTCCCATCTTCTAAAAGAAAGAACTGAGTTTCAACAATGGACGAGTTGTGGTGAGTGCAAAGTTTTTACATGAGCAACTCCCCACTCATTTTGTGGATTGCAAGCCATAGTAAGTATTGGGCCCTAGAGTTGTACATCCCTCTTGAGGCAACCTCTAATCATGATGAGGGGAAGGAGTTCTACATACTTAATGACTCTCTATCAGCCAACTACTCGGCAATAGTTGATTCTTCATTAAAGTCAAACCTAGAACTAATATCCATCTTAGAGAGCGCGCCCAGAGGTCTTCTAACTATAAAGAATGTGATAGATTTATGTAGTCCCTTAAAAAATAACAAGGATATCGTTGCATCAGGCTCATCCAGTGTTGCAAGAGGACAAGGTAAGAGCATTTTAGAATACCTTTTCAGCATGAAGAAGGGAAACACATTAACAAAGATTTTGTTAAATGTCAAAGAAATTATCAAGGCCAAGGAGATTCCTAGACAATACAATGGTGATATTGCATTTGAGTTCCCACCGGGGAACATGCTCAGGAATGGACTCCATGGAGCATAAGTATGATACCACTGGTGGTCAAAGCCGCAAACCTCTAACATTACCTTCCCTGGAGTATGTCGATGAAGCCATTGTCTAGGTAGTTTGAAGTGTGTTAATGAACTTTGCCCACGTTTAAAGAACCACAGGCTGTCAAATACATCACATTTTACTGGAAGCATGCTAAAGGCACCAACCATTGGAGAGAAGTGCAGCATGCATCTAGGAAGCTCCTTTGCCCCATTACTGCTGAGTTCTAATGATGTGCATTGCTACATGCAATTGCTACATCTATAATGTGATGCTCTTCGATGAGACGATGAGTAGATTAATGATACACATCAGCACCCATCAACATAATGTACGTGCAGGCACATCAAAGGCACTAACTAATAGGACCAGGCAAACGGTGTCTAGGGTGCTAAGGGTGGATCGCAATGCTAGGACAAGGAAGGTTCAAATGTGTGTGGTAAAAGAAATCATCACAGTAGCACTAGTGCAAGAAGGTGGTTCCTTACATTTCATTAGGGAACAAGAGTTCATCAACATTGTAGAGGAGATGGGACCACTAGTGGAAGATAGCTGGTAGGCTAATCTGGTTGGGAAATTAGGTTTGTGTAAAATAGTTATTAAAATCTAGATAAGATGCATTGTAATATTTGAATAATTTATTTTTTAGGTTTCGAAGGTCAATCACTGCAGCCCGGCAAGGACCTTCAAAGGAGAGTTTTAGCTTGGATGCACTTCTAAAGCTGAAGTGAGAGTGAACTTACGAATTCTTCCATGGAAGCAAGTTCCCACATCAAGGGTCCTCAGGTGAGAAGTGCTATGTTTTCAAGATGTCCACCATTGGACCCACTTCAGGGTTGGATTTGGTGAATCGAATGCAACGGACCGGCTCTGGTAACCTGCAACATGCGTGGATACAGTTTCGACCACACCGGCGAATTGGGTGGCCACCATGGCTTGTCATGTATATGATCCAAGGTAGCAAATTACCAATGTAGAGTATTTAGGTGGTTAGAGAAAGCTAATTGTACATCCTCTTAAATGACTCGTTTTCACGAAGCATGCAGGATCTTCTCACCATTGCGACATGTGAAATCAAAAAGGAGGATTTGGAAGCCCAATGTCTGTTCTGGGAATGCATTAATGAAGTGATGGCCAACCATGGTTGTGAGAACAGATTTCTATGGTTTCATGGTGGCAGACGAGGCTCAGGAAAACTGGAATGCAGTTTGACACATGTTCAATGGTGGAAAAAATGTCTTAACAAATAGGGAGAGGTCTTGCCTATTTCATTGGGAGCAAAGCATGGTTGCCCACACAACAAAGTATGTGAGTTATGGCTCAAGGAGAGCACAAAGAAATGCATGAGAAGTGGCGCATGGCTCCTACCAATGAAACTACATCAGTGGAGGCTCGATTGATACGTCAATGGTGGCGTAGTGGTCATGTGATGGACATGACCACTGCGCAGTGGACATGTGTGGACATGAATTTGTTAGCAAAATGGACTCTTGGTTGAGCTGGTGGGAAGTGCGCAAAGAACATTGGGGTTCAGTCATGACAACGATAGAGAGAAGTAATGATGGTCCAAATACCCCAAGAACAAACCTAGCAGAAAGCAAGCATGGAAGTTGGCTGGCACGGGAAGGATATAGACGCAAGATTTTTCTTTACGATGCATGTACTATCGATATGGAAAATGCAAGTTTGCAAAGCACAAAGGTAGTCTCTTACACTCAAGGCAAGCACATAGGGAGAGGCCCAAGCTTGGATAAACTAAAAGAACGGTGCTCTACAAGCCTTGCCCAAGTGGTCCGAACAGTTAATCAGGCAACTGAAGGAACACCCATGTACAGGGCACCTACCCCTCTCACTGTGGTGACAAAGACAGTGCACATCACAAGAGATAGTCAAGGGTGGTAATTGATATTTATGATGAAGCCACCGTAAGTATTCTGGGAGGCCCGGATGGGAGGCCACGGAAGATCGATTTCAAAGAACATGATACAAGTAGAACTCCAAAAAGAATTGCAGAAGTCGCAGAGGGCAATGTCATTGAGCGTAAGGTAAATGAAGCAATCTGGGCAATCCAAAGGACATGCATTGGCATCAAGGTCACATGTAGCGGAACACCTCGTGGGGTAAAAGGTGTGGGCAACACATAGGGATTTGCTAAGAGTGTGCCTGCACCTTTCCTTTGAAGGCTACCGCAAGTACCCTAATGGTCTCATTAGACAATGGATGTGGTTCTTCCCTGACCACGTGCTTCATTGCTATATTGTGGACAACAACATAGACCCAAAGCCCAGTCCACCACCCAAGATATGGCCAGTTGCTATAGGAACGAACCTTACAAATGAGGAGGTATATTCATTCTGGAAAGGTGGATACCAGGTGGAGAGAAAGAATGGAAAAGGTGTTGTGCCCACCCCATCACGTAGCAGTGGGCTTCAAGGTTCTTTACAACTATAACTTCAAAAGATCTGCCATATGGGTCCAATACTAACATAGAGGCTGGTGGTTCAGGCATGTGAAATGGCATAAGAGTCAAGTACCGCACATCAATATCAGAGGAAGTAGCCAAGAAAATAAAGGCCACTTTGAAAATGAAAGCTATAGTGGTAGAAGAAGTGCAGAGAGTGGAGCACAAGTATGAAGTTTTCAAGATCGAATCGCACAGGGATGATGCACACGTGGGAAAATATGATGTGCATGTGAAAGACGAACTGTCTTGTACATGTCCAGATTTTGCAGATAGAGATGCCAAGAAGAAGACATACCTTACATGCAAGCACATGTACATTTATTTACGTGTGCTAGGCTTAAGCCAGAGCGAGAATATGTTCATCCACCAACCTATCCTATTTGCCCTTGAGCTTTACAATGCATTGTCTCATAGCAGAACATACCCTAATTTAGACATTTGAATTCAAGGATAATCAGTTGACCTTCGATATTTTGGGATAACCTTTTTGGATGTCACCTCATTGTAGAGGGTTCTATTGTGCAATGTTATCTCCTTTAAATACATACTCGCTCTTTCCCAAAAAAGTTCAAAAGATGCATTTCTTATTGTGGTGCCAAAATTTGAGGAAAGATACCTTTATTAAAAAGATAAATATAGTTGTTTATTTTGAGTGTTGAGCCTCTCCCACTGCTATAAATATAGAGGCAAAGGCAAGCTCGAAAGCAATTTGTTATACACCATTGCCACCAAGCCTTGTTAGTAGAGTAAAACAACCTACACCCTCCTTCTTTTTGCTTGTGATGGCCTCATCAAATGTTAGCACTGAAGTTGTTGCTGCACATATCCAAAGGGAGGCCACCAATGTGGAGATCAAGTAAAAGACCATAGATGGTGCACAAGCATGGAAAGGTCTCACATCCTTTCCACTTCTTGGAAATGATGATGCTATTTCTCAAGTTAAGGACAAAGTAGTGGGCTTAATTGCAATTTGGCGAGTCCATGATTTTATTAATGAATCATGTGAGCGTGTCTTGCTAGAGGAAGTACATAAGGGTACGAACACCGTTCACTTACTTTGTGCCTACATCTCGGAGAACAAGCAAGGCCCAGTGTAGTAAAGATGATAGTTTTCACATTTCTGTATTTGGAAGGTGTACGTGAATGAACTTGGTTTTATTTTCAGTTTGAACCGATAACCCCAATGTAGAGGATGTGATGTTGCATGGGTTCATAAAGGTCGAGTCCATGTCCGACAACATCAACTTTGTGTTGACTAGAAAAGAAAAGATTGTTCAAACTAGGCAAAAATGTATTAGAAAGCCTCAGGCTCAAGACGTTACAAAACAAAATTTAAAATTCTACTGTGACTAATGACGAGGCATTTGACTTGAACAAGTGGGGTGTCAATTTATAAATAAAGGTAAAATCTTTGAACACCTTGGCAATCCCATTGGAGTAGGAGTGTTCAATGGTATTAAGTTTCAACTTCAACATAAATAAATGGAAACATATTTGTCTTTATTTTCATGGTGAGGGGGGAAAAATGGACGGCATGGCTTCTACACCCCAGCCACCTCCCTGACTCACTAAGGGCTAATAGAGGAAGGGCTTGCCTAGTAACCAAGGAAAAGGGGGCATCACCTAGCCAAATGAAGGTCGGCTAGGAAGCTTGCACAAGGATGTGATTATTCATAATGGGAATAAGTGAGAAATAAATGGGAAATCACCCCAAATAACATCAACTCTAATACATAACTCAAAACTCTCCCATCAAAGAAGAAATAATGCTAAGAACACATGAGAGTCATGAAGAGGAGAGTAGTGATCTTATTTAAAAGGTGTCCTCATGTACAAAGGTTATCATTAGGAGAAGAGGATGAGAGAGAGTGAGCGTAAGAGTGCATGGAATGATAAAAAACATTGGTGCATAGGTGCAAAACTTCCATGGTGTCATTATTCACATCTTACCGAACCATTTGGTGAATACATAGTTGATGGGGATGCTCTATGATGTGCAAAGTGCAAAAGAGCAAAAGAGTAGTGGGTACTTGGGTGTGCTAGGGATTGTATTGGGTAAGAGGGATGTGATTTGGGGTTGAGATGGGGTGGTATCGGGAGTGGGATTTGGTGGGCTTAGGTTGAGCCCCTAACCATGCATGGTTAGGGGCTCAACCTAAGCATGCATGGTTAGGGGAGTTAGGGAGGGCCCCCCTAAGCATGCATGGTTAGGGGAGTTAGGGAGGGGGCCATAGAAGTGGATTTTAGTGACCTCAAGGTGGTGTGGGTGCTCCCTTTTTTGGTGCCGAGATGGGGGGTCCAAGTTGACGAGTGGGAAGGTGCCACTGGTGGCTACCCAAAGGGTGCCACCCTCTTTAATATTTTTTAAT
This sequence comes from Cibotium barometz, assembly GCF_041138505.1. Classification (NCBI taxonomy): domain Eukaryota; kingdom Viridiplantae; phylum Streptophyta; class Polypodiopsida; order Cyatheales; family Cibotiaceae; genus Cibotium; species Cibotium barometz. The sequence continues at coordinate 5,043,180 of NC_141096.1, read as the reverse complement.
TTTTTATCTTTTTATATTAGTGACCACCCTCTCTATAAGAGGGTGGTCCCATGTGGAGGGAAAAAAGACTCCAAGAGGGGGAGTCAAGGCATCCAATATATATATGAGGTATAGTGTGTCCAAGAGGTGAGCCAAGTAGCAGTCAAAGAGCATTCAAGTGCAGGGGGCCCTCCTATTCTAGAAGAATACTAGAAATAACTCACCCTATATACCTATATATAAACATTTTCATATACATGAAAGTAGTAGAAATATCTAACATATGTACAAAATATAAACATTTTCATATACATGAAAGTGGTAGAAATCTCTAACATATGTAGAAAATCAATGGGCCATCCAATAAAGGGAAAAGAAAATATATGTATTGGGAAAGTAATAAGAGAAAATAAATACCCATCTACCCCAATAAGGTAATGAGCTAGATAATTAATTGAAACCCAAACAACCTGCTCCCATAAGGATTGCAAACAAGAGTAGGGTATCCAGGTGCAATAATAAAGAGAGAAAATGAGGATACAAGTTAATTTCTTGATCTCTATCATACTTAAGCCTTTGTAGGTCTAGTAGGCGCTCCTTAAACCTCTCCTAGGGCTCAACTTGGCTCCTTACCAAGACTATGAGACTTGGAATCTCCACTTCTAGAGGCAGTAAGGCCTCTTGGCCATAAACTAGATGAAAAGGTGTAAATTGCATGGCTACTTTGGATGAAGTTCTATAAGCCCAAAAGATTGCTATCAAGTATTTGTCCCAATCCTTCGGTCTGTTCTCCTCATGCTTGGTAATTATCTTGCAAAAAACCCCATTAATTTTCTCCAACAAACCATTGCATTGAGGATAATAGGGCATGGACTTCCTGTATTTGATTTTCAGTCTATCTAGAAGTTCTTGAAGGACATAGATTTTCCTTGAATCTTGGTCCATGATTTGATACTATCTCCAAGGGTGTTCCAAAACTGCAACAAATATTATCAAACAGGAACTTACCAACATGTTCAACTATTATTCTCCTAGTGCTAGCTGCTTCTGTCCATTTGGTCATGTAATTAACAGTCACAATAATGTAAACTTTTTCCTTACTGGGTTCTTAGGAGGGGACCAATGGCATCAATTCCCCATTTCTCAAATGGACAAAAAGAGAAACTGGGATTTCATGGCTCATAAGTGAGCCTCTTACTCCCTACAAGTTGGCAAGCTTTACAAGCCCTACACCAATGCTAAACGTCCCTGTGTAGGCTAGGCCATGTATAACCTACCACCATTAAAATATTTATGCTTGTGATTTCCTCTACAAAATGGCCTCCACATACTCCATCATGGCAGGATTGGAGAATGTGAAAAACTTCACGGATAATGGAATCCTTCTCATCACTAAATCTTTCCCTTTATTATGATACAAGTCTTTCCCAAGCAAGTGATTAGACAAAGCTTTTCAAACTAGCCTGTGTTTTTGCACCTTGGTGAGATTTCCTAGAGGTTCTTCTGAAAGAAAGAAGTGGGTGACCTCTTGTAAGTGTTCCCGGCCTTGAAACTTGGGTTCTTGGAATTTTGTTGCTCCAATCATCACATCCATCTATTGATTTTCTAATGTGTCTACACCCCTATTTTTGCTTCTAGACACATGCTCAATTTTAATCAGACCTCTTGTAAGTGTTCCCGGCCTTGAAACTTGGGTTCTCAAAATTTTGTTTCTCCAATCATCACATCCAGTTGATTTGCTAATGTGTCTACACCCCTATTTTTGCTTCTAGACACATGCTCAATTTTAATCATTTCAGATTCTTGCATTAGACTTTTCATTTGCCTTAACCAACTCAAGAGGTTAGAATTCTTACATGCCCAAACACCCTGGATCTATTTTACTAGCAGCACGGCATCTCCTTTTACAACTAACCTTATAATTTTTCATCCTAAACAAGATTCCAATCCCATCTTAAGAGTCACGCATTCGTTGTTTCATTGTTTGAATGGACATCAGATAGAATTTCACCTTCCTGAAGAACGACCACCTCTTGCTCGGGGCTTAGAATGATAAACCCTATTTGCAGAGTCGATCTTCCTCCTATAAGCTCCATCAAAATACAGTGTGAATGCATTAGTAAAAGTTTCCTCAACCCTTCTCTTGCAAAGTCAGTCTTCCTCCTATAAGCTCCATCAAAATACAGTGTGAATGCATTAGTAAAAGTTTCTTTTGGATCTTCTATCTCTTTCCTTGCTTTAGAGGCCACCTTCTTCTCATGATAGCGGTATGTTAACACATTTTCTAAGCTTGCTCGCGTACTATCCTCCACCAAAATGGTGTACTCAAACTCTTGCAATTCCAAAATACACTTTGCAATCTTTGGTGAACTATTCATGTGTTGAACCACATAAGGTAATGTGTTCTCAATTGTTAAAACAAAAAAGGGTTTAGGCAAAAGGTAAGACGTGAACTTCTTGACTGCAAACATGAGAGTTAACATCATTTTCTCAACATCTGGAGAATTCCTCTCAGCTTTTGTCATCACCTTGCTTGCAAAGTAAACTGGATGCATAAAAGTTATCTTTGGATCCTTTTGCATTAGGACTGCACCAACTACATGACAGCCAATGCTTGGATAAATATTCTGTCGCTCTGTCATTATCCCATGTAAAAATTACTCTCCTGAGTGAGTCTTTGTAATGGTGAAACTATTTGTGCAAGCAAGTGAATAAATCTAGCAAGGTACTTGACCTTTTGAACAAATGTGACCAACTGCTTTACATTAGATGGAGAATGGAGTGCTAAGAGATCTTGCACTTTTGACGGATCAGCCTCAATGCCTTGTGAAGAAACCAAGTGTCCCAAGAGCCTTACCTTAGCCTGGGCAATGTGGCATTTCTTTGGATTCAACTGTCCACCAAGCTGGAACAATCTTTTTAAGCCTTCTTCCACCTTGTGGCAATATAAAGACCTGTTGCTATATATGCAAAAATCATCTATAAAAACTCTTATGGATGACCCAAAAAATGGTTGGAAAAGATAATTCATGAACCTCTAAAATGTGGCAGGTGCATTTGTAAGACCAAATGGCATGACTCTAAGCAAAATAACCCCAAGGGGTGATGAATGTGGTCTTCCTATTCCCCACCTTTGATGTGCATTCATGGCTATGAGCCAAGGCCTTCCTAGTATAATTGGGCACAGCCCTTCCTTTTGCTAGAAATCAATACATGTCAACTTCCACTTCTATTACACAAATCGTGACTCGCATGTCCTTAGCTCATCCTTTAACTACACCCAAACACTTTATGTTGGAATTTTTGGCCAAAGTTACCTTGAATGTGGATGGAGAATTGACCTCTAGACCTAACCTGTGCATAGTCCTCTCTGATATTACACACATTTTGGCCCCTCCATCTACATACACCTTGGATATCTTGTGACCATTAACCCAAGCATCTAAAATTGGGACAAATCTTTGTGGGGATTGGATTTGATTAAATTGATAGGCCTAACATGCTTTTTCCTTGGGGATCCTAGTGCTAGATAGTTTTTCCCATTGCGTCCTCAAAAGGGGTGATGACTCCAAGAGTTGTGGATAAGTAATATTAGGCTTTTGTGAGCTTAAATCAACAGAAAGATTTGAGACCCTTACCCAAAGGAAATTCTTCCATAGTAATCTTTCACTTAGTCTTCCTGGCTTTCTTGACTCTCTTGTTGCTCTTGCCTTCCTCATTGGCTTGGCTTTTCTTCTCTCTCATGGTATCCTCCGAATCTTCTACTTTGCCTTCCATACGTTGAGCTCTCATTCTCTTGACTGCTGTTGCAAGCATGGCCTCTAGTTCTTCTTCAAGTGTGTTGAGGCCTCACACATTGACCACTTGATTTTTTGCTACCGGTGGTGGTTGTGGTGCCGGGTGGTACTAGTGAAATCACATCTGCCTGTTGTTGGGTGGTGATGGAGGGGCATCTCTCAAAGCGGTTGATGGGGTCGACGAACTGAATACATACCTCCTTGCATTCTTCTTGGATAGGGGCAATTATACATCCCATGCCCTGGCTCATTACAATTGTAGCAAATTTATGAGCTCTTGTGCTTGCCTTCTTGGTCCTCTTCTAGCCTTTGGTGGTGCTAGTGGCCTGGGGTTTTGCATTAAGTTGAGGTTTAGGCTTTCTAGATGTTAGGATAATTTATGGAGAAGCTCATGTTGTGAGGTTTCTACAAGTGGTGGTGGTGCTCCTAAGGCCACTAATGCTCCTTGTGCCAAGTTAAGTGTTGGAGCCTCATAATGTCTTCCTCTCTCCTTCTCATGTCTAAGTCTAATAATCTAGGTGATGTGCATGATACATCAACTTTCTATCTTTTTCCTTGGCCACCCTAAGTGCCTCTTCAAAGTTCGTAGGAAATTTAGATTCTACCTTCCCCCTTAGAGTAGGAAACAAGCCAGTAACAAATCTATCCCTCTTTAAAAAGTTTGATGCTACTTTTTTCGGTGGAAGAGAGGCACTCCACCTTGTCCACAAATCCTAAAAATTAGTCTCATACCTTAGAAAATCTTGTAGAGACTCCTGTTAATGTAGGAGCAATTTCTACCATAATCCTTTCGGAGTATGTCCTCTTTCATATTTTTGTAAGAATGCTTGGCGATGATCTCCCATCCATCCTTGGTAGCTTGTGGAAGGGTGCCATATTAGGTTCTAGCTTCCTCTTTTAGAACAAGGGGGAAAGCCCTAACCTTAATGTCCTCGGTGTCTCTCCTAGAAATGAGATGGGCCATCTCCAAATCATTCAGGAATTCTAATACATCTTCATTGGGTTCTCCATGGAAAGTTGGAAAGGGGTAGCCATTGATGTAGATTTTGGGAAGATGAAGAAGGACAAGAAACAAGATGTGAAAAAATAACTTTTAGGACATAAGATAAATAGAAACACATCAAATGTGAGCTCATAATTGAAAAGGGGCAAAATGAAAGGCATAGGCGATGCAATGAGTTATGCCAACCGCTCTACTCCAAAGAGAATTTTAAGGCGTTGCTGAGAATTGGCATTATGGCTTAGAACCACATGAATTGACAGGGTTGTCCAGAATAGGTTTATAAGGATGATTCGACCTAATTAAAAAATTAGGGCGGTTCATTTTACTAAGATGGGGATAATTGATAGAGAAATTGTAAACTAAAGGGGCTTGGATAAGGTTCCTCCATGGAGGCACCATTTAATAAGGGGGGGAAAATGGACGGGATGGCCTCTACCCCCTAGCCTCCCTGACTCACTAAGGGGATAATTGATAGAGCAATTGTAAACTAAAGGGGCTTGGATAAGGTTCCTCCATGGAGGCACCATTTAATGAGGGGGAAAAATGGACGGGATGGCCTCTACCCCCTAGCCTCCCTGACTCACTAAGGGCTACTAGGGGAAGGGCTTCCCTAGTAGCCAAGGAAAAGGGGGCACCACGTAGCCAAATGAAGGTGGGCTATGACACCTACACAAGGATGTGATTTAGACTTATGCCACTATGTTAATCCCATTTTGGATTAACAAGTGTGCTCCTCTAATTGAGGACATTAATAAGTGTCGTGTAAAGGCACTATAAAAGTTGTACATTATGAGATATTGGCCACCCAAGGCCTTAGTTAAGTAAGTTTTGGGCGCCCAAGATGAATAAGAGCCAAATGTATATAAGGCATTTTCTCATAATGAATAAACAATCCCCCTTTGTGCTATTGAGAGCTCTTCTTTGTGTCTTGAGAGAGATTAAGATAGAGAATTCTAGCACTTGTGCCTCTTCCATGCTTGTATGTTTCTTGCTTGTGTGGGAGAGTGAGAGAGAGTGATTGCCTTATGCGATAGTGCGAGCGACTCTACGGTGACAGCGTGGAGGTGGAGCTTGGAGGTTTGGAGCTTGACAACAAGTGATCTTGGAGGCCTCAAGGGACTCAAGTTCAAAGCATTGGTAAGTGCCCTATGATAGTTGTGTTCTATTGCTCTTCCCTTAGGTGAATGCATTCAGTTCCCTCTTGGAGGTGTGGTATCCCATAACATTTATGGCACTGCCGCTAGGGAAACACCTTTGTTTCTTCCTTCCTCTTGGAGTTTCAGCTCCCATTGCATAAGATTCATGATTGCCTTTGCATTCTGGTAGTGCACTCTGTAGGAAATGAATGGATAAGATTTGTGTGGAAGTGAAAAATCATGAGAAATTGGTTGTGTTTGTTGTGTATTTGTGTGGTGGAGTGGTCTTGGAAGAGAGCTTCACTATTTTTTCTAGTTAATTTTGATGTTTGCATCACTAGAATCATCAACGTGAACGAGTAGGTTGGTGTTCTATTTTTCTTTCTTTTCAAAAATTCACAAAAATCGAAGAAATAAGGAGCCATTGATTGTGCCTTGAACTTGTATTACACTCCTTAGGCGTGGCACAATCATTTTGGAAACAGCTGGATAAGTATTTTGCACCCAAAATCACCTTAGTCGACACGGGAAGTTCCCACGTGAAACTGCAAGAAAATCGTTCACGACATGAATGGTTTTTTTGCGACTTCACATCGTGAACCGCTCCCGACATCAATGTTCCCGGCATCAATGCCACAATTAACACCACAATTCATGGGATTACCTTGCCAAAAATAGGTAGCCTTATCCTGACACCTCTCACACCACGAGGTCTGGCAAAATTAAGAATCGTGAACATGCCGAAAATCGTTCATGACGTGAACTATTTCAGAGCACTTCACAGCATGAAACATTTTCATTTCATGACATGAACCATTTAGAACCCTTCACGGTGTGAACCATTTTTAGTTCACGACGTGAAACAATTGCTTTTCACGAACGTGAAACCTTATCTCTTCACGGCGTGAACTTTTTATGCAATTTCAAACCTTAATCAAATCAAACTCACAAACTTAGTATAGTCAGATTAAGGCTAAGGAAGTCTTGAGAAAATTGAAAATCATAACAAGGTAACATGGAATTATGAGTTCAAAAGTAAAAATTTAAACACGTGAAAATCATTCACGATGTGAACTGTTTTCTAACACTTCACGCCGTGAACTGTTCTCTACAATCTCACGGCCTCGGAAACAAGTTGACAGAATCTGACCAAAATTTAATTGGAGTAGCAAAATAGCTTATCAAATCATATATACATGCCCTTGAGGTCTGGAAAGCTTATTAGAGAGAAGAACTCACTCCTAAAAATGATAGTGCATCAAATCACCCAGGATCTTCCTATCAAAAAAGTGTGGGTTCAGGCCACTCAGTAAGCACTCAATTGAGTGTCTTAAGGAATCTGACCACCATTGAAACTAGTAGAGTCCATGGAAGAAGGGTTGCGATACTCTAGGTTTGGGGAAGAGGAGAAACCACCCTCCCCTACAAGATCCAGCGGTATCATCGATATAGCTCGTGGATTTTTTGTCTCCAAACCAGCAATGATGAAGAAGTAAAATCTGCGGTCCAAGGCAAGAAGTGCCTATCCAAACTTCAAATTCGAGGTTGTACATGGCACCCCCCGAATGAGAAGAGACATGGAAAGTGTGGCCAGGACGGGTCAAGTATATTCTTCCCAACCTCAGAGGAAGTAGAGCTAGATCTGAAAAGAATCAAGGTACAATGGTAGCTACTACGAGAGTTAAGCTTAAGGAAATAATAGTTCGATACTCGAAGGGCGAGAGCTGAACAAAAGGAGATGGGAAGCGTAAAATTACTCCAATCATGGGGTAAAGATCCGGAAATAGTCATGGGAAGAAGTGAGGGAGAAATTCCAGACTTAGAACCCATTAATGAAGAGCCTAGAGGAGAGGAAGGGTTTGTAACCCTAGAAGAAGAGAATAACCTACCAAGAGTGGCGGGCGAAGTGGAAGATCGCATGTACACCAAAAAGGACATTGAGCAGATGATCAATCATCCCATGTTCCTATAGGACATGGAACTCTTAATTCTATAAAGGTATACAGAGGTAGCTAATGATGAGCCATTCCAAAATGAAGTGGCAGGACCGTCCCATAGATCGGAGCTACCTAGAAGAGCCAACATAGGAAGAAGAAGAGGTCTAGGTAGGGGAGGAGCAAGTCCTCAAAGACCAAGGGTCTAGGTAGGGGAGGTCTAGGTAGGGGAGGAGCAAGTCCTCAAAGACCAAGGGTGGATCTAACCATTAATATTAATGCCACAAAGGACAGATCTGTTGAATATGGCCGTGGAAATGGGCCAAGGAATGGTCAGGGAACTAGGCACTGCTCTAGAATCCCGACCCTCCCAAATGAAGCCACACATCATTTCCAAGCTCGTTCAAAAATTCTCTAGGGGGATGGGGATCCTATTCAACATGTAGAGATTTTTGAATCCACATGCAAAACCTGCGGGCCAGTCAGTGATGTAACAATGATTCATACTTTCTCACTGACCCTAGAAGGGAAAGCGCATCAATGGTTCCGAACCCTCAAACCCGAGGATAAGGTTAACTTCACATGACTCAAGAATGTGTTTGTGCCCAACTTTGCCAGAAGTGGCAATAGAGGGAGTCCTGTGGCACAGCTACACAATATCAAACAAAAGGAAATAGAGTCGATGAGACAGACTGTGTCTCGACTAAAGCACTTAAATTCAAGGTGCAAACTATGGGAAAGGTTGACTGACGATCAGTTTTTATTGCCTTGCTTCCGGAGAGGAGTTAGAGACCACAAGATGCATGATTATCTCATATTAGCCCGCCGAGACTGGCTACTCTAGATGCATGTTGCAAACTAGCAATTGAATATGAAGATAATATGCCAGAATTTCCACAAGCAGAAGATGTCAGAATATCTTCGACAATGACTTCGCGTGTTTCAAGTCACCAAGAGATTGGAACTCGGAGCAAGCAAGTCGAAAACATGACTGTGGATGAGCTCAGTAATGCAATACTGGAGAAGTTGAAGGTAAAGGAGGGAAGAGAATACCCATCTTTACTCGCGTAGGGAATTGGTGTGGTGCTCTATGTGCAGATTGAATCACACTACCACTGAATATCCATAGTTAAGAGCAAGGCCACTACTCTATTATGCACACTATGTCAAATTAGGGAATCATGACACTTCCATGTGCATCTATCCAAGGTTCCAAATAGTTACACAACTGCTAGCACCTAGAGCTCCATTGGCCTTACCAGCACCACCTGTGCAAATCACTGCTATAGCTATAGGATAGTCCACCAACTCTTCCTATTTACCTAGGGGGATGTTTCGGGTACAGGGGACACTTCACCTCTACCACCACAACCACCACCACAGGCTAAAATCAACCAAGTACTGATTGAAGAGCCATCAGAAGATATTGATAAATGGTGCGTGAAGTAGAACTTAGTGGAGAGTACTATGAGGAGGCTGCGAAGATTGCGCCAGAATTCTATGTCCTATACAGAGAATAACACGCCAGTACCTGTGTTTCAAACCACGGTACAGTGGAAGGCTAAGGACATAAAATCAAACGAGGAGAGGACCACTACAATGTTTTGGCTATGGTAGGCCACATCAAATCACTGAGGGTCTAAACAAGAATGTGGTTCATATGCACCAACCCCAATAATTGATTGCTCCGCCCAATGACATGCCGGTACTTACTTGTACTAAATGTGGCATTGATCATTTGATCAAGAATTGTCCATACCGCACAAGTGGTTCGACTTCCACTTCTAAACTAGGCCACTGTCCGGACCATTAGTGTGCAACCTGGAAATATCATGCCACTCAATGTCCTCACATAAGCCCAGGCCCAATTGGGGGACAAGGGGAAGAACCGAGCAGATGTGACCACTTCCAGAACTGGCTAGAGAAGAAGAGTGAAAAACGTGGGTAAGGGTGACACCAGGGTCACAATCCATGTTGACATGTGGTTATATGTTCACTCTTGCGCCAAAGTAATTATTTCATGTTGCTCTCTCCAACTTGCTTTGCCCCTCTCTCTTCACGAAAGGGGGCTTTGAATTTCTATAATTGGAAGATGTACATGAAAAAACTTGGTTTTATTCTTAGTTCAAACCAATAACCTCAATTGTAGGATGTGTCAAATAATTATGTCATGTTTCTCCCTCCAACTTACTTCGGCTCTCTCTGTCTTGGGGGAGGGGGCCATCTTTTTGGAATTTGCTTGCTCGATTCCCAAAAAGCGCTCGCTCAAAAATGCTTACCAAAAAAACCCTCCCTCTTTTCTGGATAACTATGGTGACGAAAAAACTCTTGAAGCGTGGTTCATCCAACGCAAGAAGCTGATCCAGGCGATGTTGCATGGACTCTTCCGGGCTTAACTTTTTTGCAATGGCAATGGAGAGACTTGGTACTAGGTATTCCATTGGTAGGACTACCTTTGTACCATATACTAGTTTGAGTGGGGTCATTCCGGTGGAGATCTTGTAGGCTGTGTGGAATGCCCATAAAGCTGAATAGGTGGCTTTTCATCCCACTCATTTTGATTTTGATTGAATAACTTTGTGAGGATCTGCTTGAGGATTTTGTAGGTCGACTTAGCTTGACTGTTGGCTTGCAGATAGTACACTGTGGAGCATTTATGAATGATGAGATGTTGAGTGACCAATTCTTTGATGACATCATTGACAAAGTGCTTGCCTTGGTCACTAATCAACTCGATCGGGCATCCAAAACGAGTGATTATCATCTCATAGAGGAATTTAGCAGTTGATTGTGTTGTATTATCCTAGAGAGCATGGGCTTCTACCCATTTGGTGCTATAGTCTGCCACCAAAATATACTTGTTGTTACCGCCGGTGCAATGGGCTGGGGGGCTTAAATGGGCCAACAAATTCGGGGCCCCATATCTAGAATGGTTCTAGGGGAAGGATTGGGTTGTGTGGCATCATGTCTCTATCTGTTGGTTGGCCGAGACGTTGGCATATGTCACACTATTTAGCCCATTTATAGGCATCACCAAGTACTATCGGCCACCAAAGTCCTGCTTGGAGGATTTTCCTTCTGGTGATTTCTCCGGCGGCGAAGTGTCCTCGACTAATTCCTTTGTGAGCTTCTCTGAGGATAGATTCCTACTCATGTGGTGGGATACACCTCCATAGGATTTGGTCAATGCTTTTCTTGTATAGCTAGCTAGCTCTGACTTGGAAGTTCCACCTGCGGATGGCAATCCGCTTCCATTGATCTCTGGAAAGATTATCTTCCATCAAACTTGTGACAACAAATGTTAGCATTTTATCATACCATGTCTAGGGGATGGGGATAACTATGTTAGTTGTGAACAGCTCAGCATCCAGTAGGTCATCTGGTACTCCGATTGGGGCTTCTCCAGACTCCAGGTAAGATAGATAATCTGCCACTATATGATTGGCACTTGGGGTGTGCACTATTGTGAACTCGAATTCCTGAAGTATTAGTATCCATCTAGCTAGTTTCTTGCTAGACTCTGCTTATCCACCAAATACATTAAGGCGGAGTGATCCACATTAAAGGTAAACTTATTACCCAATAAGTGTCGGAACTTGGTGACTGAGTAAATCATGCCAAGGGCTTCTGTGTGTGTGGTTGAGTAGTTCCGCTCAGCATTAGAGAGCCTTCGACTGGCGTAGTAGACGGGCCGGAACCATTTATTTTTGGCCTCTTGCATCAGAACACTGCCAATTGTTACATCAGAGACATCCACAAAGAAATGAAAGGGTAGTTCCTAGTTTGGGGGTTGAACAACAAGTGCTTGTGATAGCATGAGCTTGAGACGCCAGAATGTGATGTCGCAATCCACTATCAAGTTGAAAGTTTCATGCCTCAATCTCTTGGTCAGGTGTGTTTTGATCTTCCCAATCTTTTGATTTAAGGGGACTGCTACATTGGCGAGGTATTTGAGCATTTGGTTGTGCCATCTAACTTGCCCCAAAAATCTTCTCAGCTCTTTCTCATTTGTTGGAGTTGGGGCTTTCCGGATCACCTCGACCTTGGCCGGGTCGACTGTTATTCCTTCCTTGGAAATGATGTGGCCTAAAAGCATTCCGCTTGGACAGCAAAGGCACATTTGGCTAGATTCACACTTAATCTGAAGAGTCTACATTTAGCCAAGCATAGCTGTAGGTGCATCAAATGTTGAGATGTTTTGCCAAAAATACTAAATTCATCAATGAATACCACATGAAGGTGGTCATAAAATCGGCAAAATTTGCATGGACCATGCACTAAAATGTGGCGAGAGCATTCTTGAGGCCAAAGGTCATTACGTTTGATGCAAAAGCTCCCCATTCTGTGATGAAAGCTATTTTCTCCCGATCTTTCGAGGCCATTTGAACTTGATTATATCCATTGAACCCATCTAGGAATGAGTAAATCTCATGGCCTGCTACAACATCAAGTAGGGAATTCGTGAATGGCAGGGAAAAGGACCAGAGATGGTTGCTGCATTGAGTTTCCGATAATCTATACAAACCCTCAACTTTTGGTTTTCTTGGTCACAACGACAATTGGGGACAACCATGTCGCCCGATCGATTGGACATATGAATCCAACTTGTAGCAGCTTATCTATTACTTCCTTCAGCCTTTTGGCATAGTCCGGGTTCATCCGGTATCTTTGTTGCCGAATAGGGATGGAATCCTCCTTTAGATTGATCCAGTGTTGGTAGAAGCTGGGATCAATCCCTTTCATTTCGGCATAGCTCCATGCAAACACATCTTTGAAGGAAGTGAGAAACACCCAGACTTCTTCTCAGAACTCAGTGTCTAGCTTGGCACTGACCCGGGCCATCTTGTGGTCATTATCAGTTTCAAGGTTCATTTCCATCAATTCATCTTCTTTAACCCTTTTGGAGTGCCTAAGATCTTTGTTAAAAGCCTTTTTTGCTGCGATGAGTTGCTATAGGCTCGGAGTAGTGCCTTCCCTCGATCAGAGCCTCATAAAAATCTTCTACTTCATCCGGACTATGTCCTTCCGTTTGTGGAGCGGATTGATCCTTGGGAACCTTATCCTTGTGTGGACTTCTTGGTCGATATCTCTCCATTATCCGGACTACATCACCCTCAAACAGGCTGATCAAATGAGCATTTTGCTGGAGATACTCCTCCTCCTCCTCCTCGAGGTCTAGCCCTTCGTGCATGTTTACTCCTTCGGCTACTTCCGGCTAGGATGGTTTCTCCGCCTTCTGCCTATTGGCCACATAAATCTTTATTTTCTTCTTTCCACATCGGATAGTAATCATATCCGTGTCCCAATCTTTCTTGATCCATGCTTGGCAGAGCCAGGGTCTACCGAGCAACATTGGATAAGTACCTTTGATATCCTCCAACCAGAGCACCACAACTACTATCTAGAAACTGTATCTGGATACCTCTAGTGTGAGCTCCCAGATTAATCCGAGTGGCTGCGCTCACTGCTGATCTCCCATTTTGACAATGAATAGCGTGGGCTCCCATCTGCTTAACCCGAGCATGTTGCATGTTGCATCTAATAGGATGTTGACTCCGGAACCGCCATCCAGCAGAACTTCTGCTATATCCACTCCGGCCAACTTGACCTGGATCATTGGAATGGCTTCATCATAAATGGGGACTTCCCTTGGTGGGGTATTTTCCTTCTCAATATTTAGGACTTCCAGCAACTTGCAAGGGTGGCGTTTCCTCTCCATGAGGTTTCAAGCGACCAATCAGCTGCTCCCTAAAACTTGGCACCAATGTGAGTAACTATTCTACCGACATGTATATCGGCTGCCACTTCAGATCTTCCCATAGATTGTATGGCTGGTGTTCTGCTTTTGTGAGCCTTACTGGGTAATCCACCCGTTTCTGTGCTTCCACACATTCTTCCGACCTTGGTGTCTCTGCACCTTGCATTGGCTGTTGCATCTCGACTGGCAAGGACACTTTGCCTTTTTCTTCTTCTGGGCTCATCTCCGAAAAACTAAGTTGTGATTCCGGCCAACAAATTGGCCTCTGCTTTTCCGGGTGCTTTTTTCGTGACGCCTCTTTGGCATGTTGCTCCTCCACCCAAGCAGATACTTCCTTCTAGACTTTGTGTTGTTCCTGCCAACAAGTGACCCCTTTCTACTTCCCCTTCTTATCCGAGGTCGATTCTTGCGCCACCTCTAGACTCTTGGGTTGCATGGATCTAGTCACCGCCATGGCTGATGATTCAGCCACCTGTGTGGTTGGCTGGGGTACTGCTTGCTCATCCAAAGCTTGGATTTCCACCGCATTTACTACAAGTTGACCAGGAAGCTTGGGCTCCCTCTAATTCTGCTTTATGCTTTCTCCATATTTCACACTCCGACTTCCAGTGGCCTTGGCCATGACAATAAAAGAATGTGAAGACACGCCTTGGAAAACCAGACACATCCTTGGGGGAGGAAAGTTTTCGCAGGGGTGGAATTGGGGTCTGCGGTACTTGTCTAGCGTAGCCATTGGCTGAGTAGGTTGGATGGTGGCCACCACAGGGGGGTGGATTACCAATTGTGGAGGGGCACTCTTGCCATTGTAGTGGCAATAACTTAATAGGTAACTCTAGCGATCATAACATATAAAGCGCAAATGAATACACAAAGACGTAACCAGGAAGACAAATGTACAAGAGAGAGAACAAAAAGAATGGTCTTGCTTATATCAATCCAAAAAGAAAATGATACAATCGGTAGCCAACCTTTACAATGCTCAGGATTCATCCTTTTATACTTCCTTCTTGTAGTCTTCGTCTCAGTAGCGTGAAAAGATGCACCAACTAGGTATTAAGGAAGGATCGTTTCCTACAATAAAGTAGGCGGGCCTTAACAGTTAATAGTGCTGACATGTGACTGTCTGGCTGTTGCTGCTACTGCTGCGGTGCTGTCCCGCGGCTCAGGCTAGAGCCTATGGCCTAACAGCCACCTACAAATCCCTATGTATGTAATTATCTATATATTTTTCTATCAATAAATTGATATTAGATAGATAGATAGATAGATCTATAGTAGATGGATAGATAGATTGATTGATTGATTGATTCACACACACACACACACGTGTGTATATATATATATAAGGGGCGTCTAGTGAGGCCATCCTCAAGGGGCTTATTTTTTGCGCATACAAAAGGATATTCCCTCAACATCGGGGCAAGGCCCCCACCTCTCCTTACCGCAACCCTCGCTCCACGGTACCCCCTCCGTCGGACAACCCCTCCACCCCCATCATAATCACTCCCCAACCTCCCTTCTCCCATACCTCTAGAGGAAGGCGAGATCCCCCCGCCACCCCTACACAGAAGAACGAAGAAATCGACCCACCCCTCAACCCTCTCAACTGGCACGACCCTCTGAATCGCAACTCATCTAGTACATGCACATATGAAATACATCCAAAAACTTTCAAGTGATACGAATCAGGTTTCTTGCGAGTAAACTTCTCCTCTAGCGTTACATCATGTATGGCTATAGTAGGAGTCCTGTTCCTGATATAAACTACTGTAAACATAGCCTCAACCCAATAGCTATGTGGCATATTCTTCTCTTCCATTAATGCTCATGCTATCTCTGCAATGTGCTTGTTTTTTTGCTCAACAACTCCATTTTGCTACGGAGTGTATCTACATGTAAATTTTCTCTGAATGCCATTCTTTCGCAAGAATTCAAAGAACTCATTGGAGAATTATTCTCCCCCTCCATCTGACCTTAGGCACTTCACTTGCTTTCCTGTCTGTTTTTCAGCCATCACTCTGAAATTCTAAAAATGAGTGAAAACTTCACTCTTCTCCTTCATGAAATACACCCACACTTTTCTCGTGTGGTCACCAATGAATGTTACGTAGTACTTGCAGCCACCCATAGACATAGTCTTCGCAGGACCCACCCATAGTCTTCGCAGGACCCCATACATCTGACTGCACAACATCTACTACATTCCTGCTCATATTTTTGTCATGTGGAAATATATGCTTTGTTTGCTTTCCAAATTGACATGCTTCACATACTTTCTGCATACCTTCAATCTTAAACTTACGTAGCCGTGTCAGTTTCTTTAGTCTACATAGACTTCATTCTTTGTACATTTACATGCCCAATTCTCTTATGCCAAATGTCTGTATCTACAATAACTCTTGAACCATTTACAAACATTGCAGCACTCACTTCATACATATTTACATTCAATGTAAACATTTAGCCCACTCTATTGTTACCATATTATAGTAGTGATGTGTGTGAACACACTTAGGACCGCCGGGGCACTTTTTCCCTCACTAGGAGGTTTTTTCCCCCGTGCATTGTATATACGCCCATTATCTTCTAGGGCTTGTTATCTTTCTGTTTTGGCACTCATAATACACTACTGTGTTGTGCTCAAGCTTCCTCATCTTCTTGAAGTTGTGTGTGCATTCCTGCAACCCTAATTCCAACAATTGGTATCAGAGCAGGCTTCCTCCTCCCGGGCAGCATCACCGGCACCTGCCGCTTCATCTCCTCCGATTGCGACGAGGTTTCACGAGCGTCTGCAGGTTAGTATATGCCGTGGGTAAGCCCGTAGGGCTTGTTCGTTTCATAATTTTGATCTGAAGTCATTTCGCCCTCCGTTTTTGCATTCCAAGTACTGCGCAGGCAAAATCGTCCTACTGTGCAGATTTTCTGTCAAGATTAAAATCTGCAGGACAGGTGCCCATTCGTCTGTTTTGGGCTGTGCTACATAGCACAGGTCGATTTCATACAGGTTTACCTCTTACAGATAGCATTTACATCTAGTAGTACAGTCATTGGCCATGGCTGACAACAATGATGTATTCCGCATGTTGGCTGCTGAGGATAAGTTGGATGGCACCAACTATCCATTGTGGGCATATATGATGCGACATGTATTGGTAGCAAAGGGGTTATGGAACATTGTGCAGGGTATTGATGCACGTCCTATTGTGGCTGGGAATGCTGCAAACACATCAGAAACAGGTACTGTTGATGATGGTGCAGGCACAAGTGCTGTAGCAGCTGTTCGAGAACCACCACTTTCAGCAGAGCAGATTCGTTGGGATGGTAGAGATGCGCAGGCTCATGCCTTGATTGCGCTGTCTGTCAAACGTACCATTATCCCACATATTCGCTCCTGCAGGACTTCTAAGGATGCTTGGGATGTACTTGCCACATTGTATCAGGCAAGAAATGAGGCTCGTGTTGCTTATCTCCGAAAACAGTTGGAGAGTGAGCATATGAACGAAGGTGATTCTATGGATAGCTTTTTGACAAAGATCAAGGATTTCAAAGAGCAGCTCATTTCTGCAGATGAAATCCTGTCAGACAGTTCACTTGTGCAGACTGTTTTGAATGGTCTACCAGATTCTTATCAGGGTTTTGCTTCCACTCTTCGCTTGATGATGAAAGGCAATCCCAATGCCTTATCATTTGAGGAGTTAGTTTCTGTTTTGCTGCAAGAAGACCAGTCAAGGCAAAACAGGAATATTATGCGTGTCGCAGATCAAGCTTTCGTTGCTAGTCAGAGAAGCGGAAAAGGTAAAGCTGGCTTTTCTTCTAGTAAGCAGAAATCTGCAAATGCTGCGCAACCAAAGAAGGAAGACAAAGATGAGAAGAAGGGTGACAAACAGAAGACATTTTGCAAGTACTGTAAGGGAAATGATCATGTCATCAAAGCGTGTCCTAAGCTGGCTGCGAAAGAGGCTAAGAAGAAAGAGGCTGGTATGGCTGTTGCAGATGCCTCTCCTTCTAACAATGAATCTGCTAATGTTGTGCTAGATACAGAATGGGCATTCAATGCGCAGTGCAGTTATGACCCATCTTTGCATGACACATGTATGTCTGCAGTAGATTCAGATGTATGGTACTTTGACAGTGGTGCCACTAAGCATATCACCTCGCAGCGCAGTTTATTCACTTTCCTTGAGTCTGCTCCCACAGGGAATACTGTCACTTGTGCCAATAACTCCTCTTATCCCGTTAAAGGAGTTGGACAGATTGTGCTGAATGTTGCAAATGGCAACACCTTTACACTTTTTGATGCATTGTATGTGCCAGGGATCAAAAAGAATCTGCTGTCAGTCTCCGCATTTGCCAAAACAGGTTTGGTTGTAAAATTTGTGGATGACAGATGTACTGTTCATGATCTCTCTTGTGGTGACATCATTGTAGCATCTGGTTCACTATGTCGAGGGCTGTATAAGCTCAATATGGATGGCAAATGTGTAGAGGATTCAGCATGTGCTATTATGGATACGCAGGCTATTTCAAATGCAAAACTGTGGCATGCACGTTTTGGTCATCTGAATTTTGCAAGTTTGCTGCGCCTGCAGAAATCTGAAATGGTGTCTTCTTTGCCTAAGCTTGAGGCACCTGTCAAGCATGTTTGTGAGGGCTGCATATTGGGTAAAATGCAGCGTGCTTCCTTTCCCAAAGATGGATCAGTGAGAGCTGAACGCAGATTGCAGCTTGTTCACAGTGATGTTTGTGGTCCCATGCAAACTCCATCATTTGGAAACTACCTTTACTTCGTGACTTTCATTGATGATTTTACCAGGCATGCATGGGTATATCCTTTGAAGGCAAAGTCCGAAGTGTTTTTGTGCTTCAAACAGTTTTTGGTTATGGCTGAAAATGTGTCAGAAAGTAAGATGGGCACCCTCCGTTCAGATCGAGGGGGGGAGTATATGTCTTCAGAATTTAATGCATTTCTGGCTGAGCGTGGGATAAAACACCAATGTACAGTGCCGTATACACCACAGCAAAATGGTGTGGCTGAGAGAAAAAACAGGTCTCTCATGGAAATGGCAAGATGTATGGTTAAGAGTCAAAGTCTACCACATGGTTTTTGGCTTGAGGCTGTCATGTGTGCCACTTATGTACTAAACAGGTGTCCCACCAAAGCATTATAGGTTGTCACTCCATATGAGGCTTGGCATAGCCGCAAGCCATCTGTTGGCCATTTACGAGTTTTTGGTTGCCTGGCATATGCATTAGTGCCTGTGCAACATCGCAGAAAATTGGATGACAAAGCTGTCAAATGTATTTTTGTTGGATATAGTGCTGAGAGCAAAGGCTATCGTTTGTATCATCCACAGACAAAGCGCATTTTGGTTAGCCGTGATGTTGTATTTGTGGAAGATGCAGTTCAGCCCTTGGTTTCATGTACTAAGGAGACAGATATCAGCTCACGTGATGTCTATGATACATTGTTGCCTCTTTTCAGTGGTGCACAGTCAAGTGCAATACCTCATGAGGCAGTTTTTCAGCCTATGCAGGTTTTAAATGATGGCACAGATCAGCCTATATCTGATGCAGATGTGCATGATGCACTTGAGGATGAGAGACAAGAGATTGAGGGCTCTAGGAATATGCCTAGATGGCTGGTGCAGACTTTGCGTGACAGCAAGTTGGATGCCCCTTTGTCTAGTCGCACTCGTTCTGGCTCTCATGGTGCCTCTTATGCGTCAGATTGTTATGCATTGGCTGTTTCTAGTATGTGCGATGAAAGTGAGCCTGTTTCATTTGATGAGGCACAAAGTTCAGAAAATTGGATGGCTGCTATGCAAGCAGAATACGATGCTATTAAGAAGAATAGTACATGGTCTTTATGTGACTTGCCCCCTGGCAAGAAGGCCATTGGCACTAAGTGGGTATACAAATTGAAGCGTAAGCCTGATGGCACAGTGGATCGCCATAAGGCTAGGCTTGTTGCAAAAGGTTATGCTCAAGAGAAGGGCATTGATTTTGATGAGACTTTTGCTCCCACATGTCGTATGACCACTGTTTGTAGCATCTGTGCATTAGCAGCTCATAATGGTTGGAATGTACATCAGCTGGACATAAAGACTGCGTTCTTAAATGGAGATTTGCATGAGGAGGTGTATGTATCGCAGCCTCGTGGTTTTGTTCAAAGAGGGCAGGAAAACAAAGTGTGCAGGTTAAAAAAGGCTTTATATGGTTTAAAGCAAGCTCCACAAGCTTGGTATGAAAAAATACATGCATATTTGACTGCACATGGGTTTCAGAATAGTCCAACAGAAAGCACTTTGTATGTTAAACGTGTGGATGGTGTACATCTAATCATTGCTCTCTATGTCGATGACATGCTGCTCACAGGACCAAATGAGAGTCATATTGCTGATTTTAAGGCTAATTTGAATGCCTCTTTTGAGATGTCAGATTTGGGGCATTTGCATCATTATTTGGGGATACAATTTAAGCAGTGTGATGGAGGTATTGCTTTGTGTCAGACAAAGTATATTGAAACATTGTTGCGGAGATTTGGCCTTGAAGACTGCAAGCCTATTGCTACTCCAATGGAGACAGGTTTGAAGTTGAGTCTTCATGATGCTGGAGATCACTTTGATGTCACACTCTATCAGACAGCTGTTGGTTGCCTCATTTATGTATGCATTACGAGGCCAGACATTCAGTTTGCAGTCTCACAGGTGAGCAGATTTATGCATAGCCCAGGCATTAAGCATTGGCAGGCAGTGAAGCGTATCTTTCGCTATTTGAGTGGTACTCGGCATCTTGGGTTGTTTTATCCCAAGGGGGGATCATTGCCGCCAGATTTACATGTTTTTTCAGATTCTGACTGGGCTGGTTGTTATGACACACGCGTGTCCACGAGTGGTTTTTGCTTCATGCTTGGAAGCTCATGCATATCATGGTTGAGCAAGAAGCAGCCTACTGTGGCCACTTCTAGTTGTGAAGCTGAGTACAGGGCAGCTTTCACAGCTACGGTTGAGTGTGTGTGGCTCAGACGCCTTATGGCTGATTTGGGTGTTGGGCAGCCATCTGCCACCACCATCTTCACTGACAGTCAGAGCGCATTGGCAGTTGCGCGGAACCCAGTGTTCCATGCTCGTACGAAGCACATTGAGGTGCACTACCATTATGTCAGGGAGAGACTCTCTGCAGGAGAGATCAGTTTGGCTTATGTGCCAACACAGGATAACCTTGCAGACCTTTTCACAAAGGCTCTGCCTCGTGAGAAGTTCGAAGCTTTTCGCAAAGCTTTGGGCTTACTCCCTTTTGTGGATTCGTCCACATAGCTAGACACTTCCCTATACATGAGTGCTAGCTCTTGTTCACCGCATCACTCCAGGGGGGATTTGTTACCATATTATAGTAGTGATGTGTGTGAACACACTTAGGACCGCCGGGGCACTTTTTCCCTCACTAGGAGGTTTTTTCCCCCGTGCATTGTATATACGCCCATTATCTTCTAGGGCTTGTTATCTTTCTGTTTTGGCACTCATAATACACTACTGTGTTGTGCTCAAGCTTCCTCATCTTCTTGAAGTTGTGTGTGCATTCCTGCAACCCTAATTCCAACATCTATTGCCTTTTTCAACTAGCCTGCACTTCTCTTTAAAGTCTTCTACATAACGGCCATCAGGGTTAAACAGGACCTGCAACCATGCTCAATCATTTGGCCAACTGAAACTAGATTCTTTGTAATGTTCGGAACATGAAGTAAATCTGCGAGGTTCTTCACCTTACCATCCTTCATAAACAATAGCACATTTCCAACACGGGCAATCGGATGAGCAGTGTCATCCCTTGTTTCAACAAAACCTGGTCTTTTAAGACTCTTCATTCCCTTGAACCACTCACTCTATGACTTGTCATGTGGCTCGAAGCACCTGAATCAACATACCATACATCATCCTTACATCCTTACATGCTGTTACATCATTTTTAGACACAGCATTAACTACATGTTGCATAACAAACAACCTCTCATTATCCTCATTATTTCTGCTAGAGGATGCATAGATGTTTTGCTGCACTTTTCCATTTCACATGTCCCTCTACTTCTTATAGCAATCTGCCTGCACATGTCCAGGCTTACCACAGTCAAAACAACCTCGTGTATCATTATGCTGCCTTTGCCAATTACCACGACCTCGTTGACTCTCCCTGTCTCTAAACTGGCCTCTTCCACATGTGTATTGTTGTTACAACAGTAGGAGAAATTTGGGCTCATTTTTGGGCACTCTATGGGATTTTTTTTCTTTTTTGCCTTGAAAATGGGGACCGCGGTGAACATTTCTTACCTAAACCCCATCATATGACATATCATTAGAAAGATCATGAAAAGTAGATCTTATAATTTCAAACTCCGAAAAATTTGGAGTTG
The DNA here is from genome assembly GCF_041138505.1 of Cibotium barometz. NCBI lineage: Eukaryota > Viridiplantae > Streptophyta > Polypodiopsida > Cyatheales > Cibotiaceae > Cibotium > Cibotium barometz. The sequence continues at coordinate 5,021,166 of NC_141096.1, read as the reverse complement.
CTAAGCTCAAGATATACCATTTTCCTCAAAATCAAGTTTAAAGGCTACCGAACGGTCGACATCATCACTTTTGAACCTACTTTTTATACATCTTCCATGGGTCATGTCCAAACCCCATCATGTTATATATCAATGGAAAGATCTTAAAGAGTAGATTGGAAAGATCTTAAAGAGTAGATTCTATATATGCAACCTCCGAAAAAATTGGAGTTGATTTAAAATTTTTTTACCATGGCTCCATTTTTTATGATGTGGCATTCCTTAGAGTGAGGGCCCAAAAATGAGCTCAAATTTTCCCTACAAATCCTAGGTCTGTTGTTGTTGTTGACCATAATTCTAATTACCTGTTCGGCCACCACCTTGGCCACATCCACGACCTCTACCTCTTCCTCTATCTGCACTTGTGTAGAAGGCCTGCTGCTCTAAACAGTTTTTGTTTTGTGATGAAGACTGTTGATCTTCACACCCAAATTCTTCTTGAGTCAATGATCAGCATTGACGCCAAATCTGTGATATTGGGAATGTTCTCTCGAGTCTAAATAGACGTCTTAAACGCCTTATATTGTGGCCCAAGACCATGTACACACACTTCCACCTTATCATCATTATCAACAGAAACACCAATTGATGCAAGGAATTCCACAATGCCCTTAATCTTCAAGGCATAATCATTCACATACATATTTTTCTTCTCCACAATATGAAGGTCATTCTTCAACTGAATCTTTCATGCCTTGGTGTTAGTTTCATACAACTTCACCAAGGTGTCCCATGCCTCCTTAGGTGACTTGGCATCTTGTATATGCCTAATCATGGTGTCCTGTATACTAATAGAAAGCCAATATATGACTTTCCTTGCTCCTTGATTCCAATCCTTGAATTCTTTTACATTTACAGCAGTTGGATTAATCTCCGGTATCTCTGGTGCCTCCTCATGTTCACCTTCAATGTAGTCCCAGTAACCTTTTTCCATCAAGAAATTTGTCAATCTAAACCTCCAAGCATGGAAGGTGTTCCTGTCAAGCTTCTCTGCAACAATTTGATTTATTCCATCATTCGACATCTTGTCTACAACACAAATTTACCAAAAATAGCACTCTTTTTTTAACTGCACAAACTACTGTATTCTCTACAGAAAGCGGTACTATATTTCACCCAAGCTGTCTCACAACCAGTGACCTCAATTTGCATACATACACCTAATGGCAACTTTAAGACCTCTTTGCAGTACACATAGTGTATGCACAACCAATCGCCCTTTCTACAATTCCAAAAACAGAGTTTTGCAGAGAATCGAAACTTACCCGCAGTGCCCTGGAACGCCTGTGAACTGAAAAATGGAGGTCCAGACGCGCCCGAAACGCGATTTTGACTCAAAAAACCGTGTCCTACGAAGAAAGCTCCTCAATCGGAGTTCGTTTGTTGGTGCCTCCCGAAGAGCTCCCGACAAGGGTGTAGTAGCCAACACAAAGGGAGAAGAGTAGATGAAGCTCTTACCCTCGTACCGCTTCCTATGCTTCTCTTGCTTGCCGCTCAGCCCTTAGCATGAGCCAGGCTCTGATACCATGAAAAGATGCAGGGGAGAAGAGAGCTTGAGCTTTTGCAAGCACACACACACTCACACAAACCCTAGAAGAGAACACACAAGGTGAGAGGCTGAAAATTCCTCTTCTTCTTCACACACAACAAAAGAGGTCTACAAAGAAGATAAAGTGACTAACACACATAATAGAGTATATACAAGCGGTCCATAATGTGAACATGCTAAGTGGAGTGGGTAGGTGTGGACTAGTTGGTGTAGTCCAGTCGTAGAATCTCTGGCAAAGATATGTCGGTGTCAGCTACCAAACCCGCCAGTGATGTAAATGTCAAACAGTCATGGAGGCGCCTCATGAAGGTCAGCTCATGTTGAGCTTGACATCTCAACAATACACACCTATGCACACATGCACATACACATGCATGCGCGCGCGCACACACACACACACACACACTCAAATGTAGTCACACTGTCCCGAATAATTTTAAGTACTTCATTATTTGCTTCTGAGGATTTAAATAATTATCACATCATTGCATTGAAATATCACCAATTCATATAATTGAGTCTTGAATTTTGTTAATTCTCTACTTTTTGAAACCCATTAACTTTAAAAAAAACTTAGAGTATAATTTTAATACTTCTCAAATCACTTTATACTCCACCTTACCACTAGAGCAAACCTAATGCAAGCCAAAAAAGACATGAAAATGAGTATCATGAAAATTATCCTCACATAAAGTTGGTTATAAACTTGAGCTCATTTTTCTCATAGAGTTGTTTATTAAGGAGGTGGTATATTACTTTCTCAGGAATCCATCCATGATCAAAGAAGTATTACTTGCGTTAGAACACATTCTTTAAAAAAGTACACTTTTCCACAAAACCTCTTATCCAACTTCTCTTTTGTCATATACAATATATTTATTCAAGTGTTGTAAACTATGCACAATGCTTTCATGCCATACCCAACTTCTCTTTTGTCATATACAATATATTTATTCAAGTGTTGTAAACTATGCACAATGCTTTTATGCCATACCCATTAAGGATGGACATGAACGGAGAATGTCTAGTAGGTATACGAAATAGCCCATATTTATATATCTATGAAACATGAGAACGCATAGCAACATGTGGAGGTACATCTACAATAGTTTTTTTCTTAGATACGAACCCTACCAAAAACATGTACTCAAAGTTGCTATCCACCCCCCCCCCCCAAAAAAAACCACTCTCTCTCTCTCTTGGAGGTACACTCTACAATATTGTTTTTCTTGGAAGGACCCTACCAAACCCATATAGTTAAGGTTACAATCCCCCCTGGCCCACCAGCCAAAAAAAAACATCTCTCTACTAAACCCATATAGTCAAGGTCACTTCCCCCCCCCAAAAAAAAACCCATCTCTCTCTCTCTCTCTCTCTCTCTCTCTCTATATATATATATATATATATATCTATCTATCTATCTATCTATCTATCTGTCTCTCTTCCCTTTCTATGTCCTCCTTCTCAAGACCCCATAATTTGTCTATCTATCTATCTATCTATCTGTCTCTCTTCCCTTTCTATGTCCTCCTTCTCAAGACCCCATAATTTGCTACTCTCTAGATCCCTCAAGCGGCCAATTTTAGCATCCACAAGCTTCTTTATAGAATAAATTATTGCTATTTTAGCAACCATCAAGATCTTGAAAGTTTGGATTAAGTTGCCAACTTTTATACTATGGACTTGGGCATATCACTAAGAGCTTTGCTTCTTGTGTAGAGTGTTTAAGCAATACTTTGATTTTAATGTTATGAAGGTGATGAGATGGGCTTCATAAATTCTTCGGTTTGAAAGATGTGCATTTAATAAATTTGATGACTACTATCTCTTTACTAATTTTTTTTGGGATCTTGGGAAGCGAGCGCTTTCAAACATGTAAGTTGGAATGATATGGAGACAAAATGATAGTTAGAATACATGAATTGAAGCTGCCACCTTGATGGGTTTGGGTTGGGGTTGGATGAGTGAGCTTGCTTTGTCTTAACTATTTGTTGGAACACACAAAACATGGCATGCTAAAAAAATGATCGTGTGGAAACACTTGATTGAGTTGTCAAGCCACCACTTGCACACATAATTTATGAAAACCCAACTAAAAAATGTGGCCTTTTTACCCCTCCCCACTTCACTGCACATTACATTTGTTGTGTGTGTGTGTGCGCGCACGCGCACACACACACACTACTTCTCTCTCTCTCTCTCTCTCTCTCTACCTTATGTGTGTTATCGCCGTAGAGCACTAGGAAGTGATGCAATATAAAATGTGTTGGTGCAAGTGGTTAGGGTAGGGTGGACGGCACCAAGTAAATAGGGTGATGTGAGCATGCATGCTTACTAGTTAAAGGGGAAACACAAATATCTAGAAAAGAATGTACTATTTGTTTCTTCAAGCTAAAACAATATGTTATAAAGGAGCTATGCCAAGCTATTGGCTGGATGGTTGCTTTGGTGAGCTATAAATGGCTATTGAACCAAAATTTTGCATTGGATTGTTGATAATGATGTTAGCAAGGGCAAGGATCGTTGGTGGCTAGTCGCTTTCTAACCAACAAAAACAGGCTTTTATGCGTGTGCTAGCGTTGACATTAGCATTTCTACATGCCCCTTGTCTAGCCCATTGATTGAACAAATTCAACTGAGCGCCACACGACTTGGCCCGAGTGCTGAAATTTGAAGGCTGCACTGGGCTTCAAAACCACCTTTTATGCATTGGAAGAAGGGATTGTTGATGAGAGTTGGCCAAAAACTGGATTTGTCATTGGAGATGGATTTGGGACGATTCTTTTCTTCACAAAAGCAAACAAAGTGTGAAAGGGGGCTCACCATGGAGAAGTTGGACATGCATAAGAATCATGCTTTGTACGTGTGGGGGGGTGGACGCGCCCACCCCCCACACGTGGCACGCAAATGTGTGGTGGTTGACCAGGACTCACCGGCCATTCTTCCCGAACAACACCTTCGTCTGCTCTTTCCTCCGCGTACACAATCTGATCGCCTGCCGCCCTTCCTCGTGGAAATTTTCGTCTCAGATAAGGTCTCTCTTCCTTCTGTAAAAGTTTCTCGGCTGCTCTTTAGGCTTTTTCACCTTTTGTTCAGTGCTCTCTGCTGTGATTTAGGGTTCTCTGCGCTTCTTCCTTTTCAGGGTTAGAGTTATCTGGTTAGGTTTTGCTAGGGTTAGGGTTCACGGAATGGGTTCTTCTATCCTTCAATCTCTAAGCCATGCGCTTCACTCTCTCCAGAACCCCCATTTTTCTCGAAGGTCTTCTGTCCAGGTCCCTTTATGCAAAGGTAACAACCCTGCAAACCAGGCCTTTGATCTTGAATTGTGTGACCATCTCTCTCGCCTAGACAGACCAGAGCAAGGTTACCTCTCTCTGCCGTGGCTCCAGGATGCTATGAGTCTTGTGCTCTTTGCATACTCGTCAATTCTAAGCTTTCTGCCAAAGATTTCCTTCACAGAGAAGGAGAAACGGCTCGTTGAAGCTAACCTGGAAGACAGCCTCAAGCTTCTGGATGCCTGCAATGGCTTGAAAGAAGTTGTGAATGATGTGCAGCACTATGTCATGTTTGTTCGGTATGCCGCTCGCTCTGGTACCGATGTGCAAGATGCATCAGATGAGGCGAGCAAGTCAAAATTAGTGCGCGTGAGGGACGCCCTCCTTAAGTCGGTGGAGTTCATGGATGAGGAGAAAAGTAGGCACAGAGATGGCAGATCCAAGCTTGAAACCTGCAGCTCTCTGCTAAGGAGGATGGGGGAACAGATTTCCGAGGCTTCTTCTGGTGGAGATCTTTCAGCCTCTAATGCCTTCTTCAATGAAATCTATGCATCAAAAGTCTTAGCCATTTTCATCTGCAGTGTGGTCGCGAACGTCCTGTCCGTGAAGCCCAAACGACCACTCGCAATCCTGCAGCTGGCTGATCACCCTGGCTGGCTTGCCTCTCTGCTGACACTTCAGCAGAATGTGAAGAAAGCAACTGATGGGGGTATAATGGATGGCAAGGCCGCGCTTTTAGAAGAATTAAATGAAGTTCGCTCACGAACCCATGAGCTCCACGGTCTACTAACGAAAATTTTGGAGCAGGAATCTCTGCCTGCTGGTGTAGACAGGTTGAATCTGAGCCTGCAGTGCGAAAAGCTCTTGAAGCATGCCGATGATCTACAGCAAGGTTTGTTGGTGCTACAGCAGCAGATAGATGACCTGTTCAGGATGCTCGTAGCCATGCGGGTAGACTTCCTTGATGCCCTATGCCATGTTTAGATCGATTATGTTGTGTGTGTGTGTGTGTGTGTGTGTGTATGTGTTTGTGTAAATGTTGCAGTCGGGCCATTAACAGGTTTTCCTCAAAGTAAGGATGTAATACGGAAAACAGGAGGCAAAGCTTGAGCTTCATACATCATGTGTTATGTTGAAATGCTTTATCACAGAGCAAGCCATTCTATTCTTGCTGAGGGAGTAGTTTGGGGGTACAGTTAAGAAATGGATTGCACCTTTACTCCTAGGTGTTTATGTATTTTAAGAAGAGTTGGAGCTATGTACTATTACCCATCCTGTATAGAATTGAGTTTTGCATTCTATGTTACAAGTGGTTTTTCCTTGCACAACTGGGATTCTACAACTTTTTGCACGTACCAATTGCAAACACATTTTATTGACACCATCTGAACAGGAGCCATTTTAGTTTTTCTCTTTTGGGATTGGAACACATTCAGGGCGCATTCAGGTTGAATCCTTGCCTGCAGTGCGAAAAGCTCTTGAAGCATGCCGATGATCTACAGCAAGGTTTGTAGCAGATAGACGAGCTGTTCAGGATGCTTGTAGCCATGCGGGTAGACTTCCTTGATGCCCTATGCCATGTTTAGATTGATTATGTTGTGTGTGTGTGTGCGTGTTTGTGTAAATGTTGCAGTCGGGCCATTAACACGATTTCTTCAAAGTAAGGATGTAATACGCAAAACAGGAGGCAAAGCTAGAACTTAATACATCATGTGTTCTGTTGAAATGCTTTATCACAGAGCAAGCCATTCTATTCTTGCTGAGGGAGTAGTTTGGGGGTACAGTTAAGAAATGCATTGCACCTTTACTCTTCAGTGTATGTATTTTAAGAAGAGTTGGAGCTATGTACCATTACCCATCCTGTATAGAATTGAGTTTTGCATTCTATGCTACAAGTGGTTTTTTCTTGCAGAACTGGGATTCTACAGCTTTTTGCATTACATCCTATGGAGTTACATCTTACAGCTAAAATTGTTGCAATATTTGGTTGACTTGTACCTTTACAACAATTGCATCTCTTTTTCTAGTTGGGCATCTTTATTCTTGTGTAAATTGATATTCCTCTTTTCAAGAGTTACAAGCATGGTGTTTGCACGTCATCTCTTCTTCCATGTGGTAGTGTGTAACGAGAAAGTGGATGTTCTCCTAGTGTCGCTTAATGTCTGTCCATGTGTTTCATTTAAATTGTGTGCAGTATGAGTCATGGTTCGTGTTGTGACTCATTTACGAGGGTGTAATTTGGTTCATGATTGGGGATAAGCCTGTTTGCTTTGTGTCATGTGCAAGACATGTGCATACTCATTCCAGGAGCTAATCATTGAGGTGCACCAGATAAAAGACTTGATCTTGGAGCTACAGTGGCAGTCATTGGCTGGAGAGGGCTATGGGTGGGCCAGCACTGTATCGGCCATATGATGAAAGTCGTGAATGACCGTTGGCAGCTTTGGTGGTTTTGTTGGTCCATGTAGCTGGCCACCGACAGCAAGTCGGCCAGTTGCATAGTTCCACAAGGACAGCCTAGTGCTCATTGTTGGGCATCTCCATTCCTTTGGGGAATGTGGGTCATATACTAGGATTAGGTAGGAGCTTTTCCACCTTTTGAGGGGCAGCCAAGGGCTTGACAAGATGTACACCTATATACTGAAACTCAGCTCTCTCTCTCTCTCTCTTCTCTCCATATCTCTTGCTTGCATTTTGCATCAGGTTGTTCCAAGATGGTGTTTAGGGCTGAAAGAAGACTCCTGAGCTTCTGCATGTGACATTGGTATCAGAGCATAAGGCTCAGCAACTCTAAACACTAATTCAGTCCCAGATGAAGGTGCACAGTCTAAGGACAATAACACAAGACATGGAAGAAGTTTCCAGGAGGTGTTCCACAAGAGCCAAGGGGAATGGCAATCGTGGGAGTCGGATGCCACTTGGGGCATACTAAGACTTTCAAGCAACGATTCCAAGAGAGGATGATCCTCTGAGGGGTGGAGTGAGTGCCATAATACTCATGAAGAGGATTTGGTAGCATTTGGGTTCTCTCTACAACAGGGTATTACCCATGAAGAGGATCTCCTTGGAAGTTCAGACGTGGGTGATGAATCTTGCAAAGTCGTCGATGATACGGGAGCACATCAACAAGTTGCAGGCTCTTTAGCAGGAGGTTCTCCAGGTTGGGAAAGAGATATTGTCAGAGGATATGGCCATAACGTTGTTGTCACACTTGCTTTCTCAGTACTCAACACTTTACTCCTCTTTGATCACCAGTGGCAGGCTCAACACCATCACATGGGAGGAGCTTGTGCCCATGGTCTTGGACCAGGAAGAGCGATTTACGAACCCTCCATAGGGCGGAGGTTCTGAGGCCTTGATTGGCCAATGATCGAAAGGCAGTAACAACAACAAGGGCAAAGGGAAGTCTTCATCGGAGAAGTCTTATGAGAAGAAGCCCGATTTAGACCGAGAGAAACTGAAGGTCGAGAGGACGTGTAATGATTGTGGCGAGAAAGGCCACTATTGGGTGGAGAAAGTGTCCCAAGTGGACTAGAAAGAGTGTTGATTCTTCAGTTTCAGCTGCAAAGACTCGGCCTTTGTGCACTTGGAAATGTTGGACACCGATGCTTCATCTTCTTTGAGCGAGGAGGCAGTTGGCTTCACCACCAAGGATACTCGGGAATGGATTCTTGATAGTGGTGCTTCGAGGCACATGATTCCTTTCCGTGACTTCTTTCAAGATTTGAAACGACAGTCAGGTCGCATTTTCATTGGCGACAATTCCACCATATCGATTCATAGTGAGGGCCGCCGGATGGAGATCATTCTCGATGGCAGAGGGAAGAAGCATTCTTCTCGTGTTCTTTACGTCGTCGCAATTGGTTTTCATTTGTTGTCAATGCATGAGGTTTGCAAGACTGTCTTTTGGGTGGAGTTTGAGGAGCATTCTGTCGCTCTATGGGATCGCGAGACTGGCTAGGTTGTTTGGGAAGGCGGAGTGGAGAATGGTATATACAGACTCTCAGCTCTCTCCTCATTGACAGGTTCTCAGATTGGTGATTTGTGGCACTTTCGGTTTGGCCACTTGAATGTGGATGTGCTATGATGAGCTTTTTCGGGACCAAATGGTGGTTGGCTTGCCAGATGTTTGCAGCAGGCAAGGACGTTGTAGTTCTTGCATTCGTGGTAAGCAGCACATGGAATCTTTTTCGAAGCAGGCTTCCAGGCGGGCTTCGAAACCTTTGAAGTTAGTACACATTGACTTGTGTGAACTTATGCAAATGCCATTCTTGGGAGGTTCTTTGTACTTCATGCTTTATGTTGATGATTGTAGCAGATTGTCTTGGGTTTTTTTTTATTTCACAAAAGGACCAAGCTTTTGCTCGGTTCAAGGAGTGGCATGTGATGGTGGAGAAAGAGTTTGGCTTGCAGATAAAGACTCTTAGGACTGACAAAGGAGGAGAATTTGCTTCCAATGCATTCGTGCGGTTTTGTGCGGAACATGGCATCAAGCGAGAGTTGGCCAATACAGGTTCGTCTTTTGAGAATGGAGTAGTTGAGCGTAAGAACATGACTGTGGTGGAGATCGCGAGGACGATGTTGGAGCATCGTGATCTTCCTCGTCCACTTTGGGAAGAGGTTGTGGCTACGTCTGTCTGTATCCTCAACCGTTCTCTGACAACTTAAGTACCGAACATGACTCCCTTTGAGGCGTATTTTTTTGGCAGGAGCCCAGATGTCTCCCATTTGCGTGTGTTTGGGAGTGATGCATGTTCACATTCCAAAGAAGCAGAGGGGGAAGCTTGACTCAAAGTCCCAAAAGCTTGTCTTTGTGGTATATAACTCTCTTTCTAAGGGATACAGGTTGTATGATCCAGAAAGGAACAAGGTTGTCGTTAGCAGGGATGTGGTTTTTGATGAGCATGTTCCAGTTTCCACTATTGATGAGCCGCTTATTCTTGGAGACCCAGATGATTCTGATGATGATTCCCAGTCGATTGTTCCAGTTGGACAGCCTCAGTCAATTGAGGAGGTAGTATCATGCGGGACAAAGAGTCCACTTCCGTCAAGGAAGCCCTTGCACATGATACTTGGAGGCAAGCCATGCAGGTGGAACTGGATGCCATAGAGAAGAATAACACTTGGAAGTTGGTTTTGAGGCCGTCAAAACGGTCTGTCATTGGTGTCAAGTGGGTCTTTAAGACCAAGTATACGTCAGATGGGTCACTGGACAAACACAAAGCCAGACTTGTGGCTAAGGGTTATGCCCAGCGGCCTGGCATGGACTATGAGGATACCTTTGCACCGACAATGAGGATGACCACGATTCGGACCGTTTTTTCTCTTGCTTCTTCTCAGAGGTGGCCCGTAATCTGTGTTCCTTAATGGTGACCTGTAGAAGGAGGTGTATGTTGAGCAGCCTCCAGGCTTTCAGTGTCATGTGGATGATCAATGCCATGGACAATCCTCAGGTGCTGATCCAGAGGAGGCAGCCAGATAAAGACTATGAACCAGATAGGAGCACAAGAGAACAAAGGTGGATTCAGAGCAAGGCCTGGAGGAGCTTCTTGACCATGCGTTAGAAGCCAGGACAAGGGGGTCGGCTGAACCAGCACTGGTCGGCTGAAAACCAGAGGAAGGCAGGAGCGTGCATGATGAGCAAAGGTGATATATTAGGTCGGGCAGCGCTGAGGATAATTTAGGGAATGAGGACTGGCCGACCAACAGTCGGCCAGTTGGCCAAGCATTAGAGAGGTCCTATAAAAGGGACCATGTGCTCATTATTAGAAGCATTCAATCCTCTAGATTGGGTCTTAGGGGTCCAAGTAGGGACCAGATCTAGGGTGTTTACCACTTTTTTATGAAGGCAACCTAGGGCTGTAGCAAAGTACCCTTTTTTTACTATATGAGATACTGAATTTTCTAGCACATCTCTCTCTCTCTCTCTCTCTCTCTCTCTCTCTCTCTCTCTATATTTGCGTTTTGCATCAGATTGTTTTCAGGAGTGTTTAGGGCTGAAAGAAGACTCCTCGAGCTTCCGCACGTTACATTGATATCGGAGCATCAGGCTCAGCAAAGCTAAACACTGATTCAGTCCCATATGATGGTGTACAGGTCCAAGGTACAGGAAAGTACACGGAGACAAAGCCCAAGGCAAGGAACACAGAATCGGGAAGAGATCCCAGAAGGTTTGTTGGTGGTGTTCCACAAAGCCAGAGGGGATGGTAGTCGTGTGAGCCAAATAGGTTCTCGGGCAACGGTCCCAAGGGAGGATTATCCTCCAAGGGTGATGTGAGGGTTCTAGACTCATTTCTCAGGAATGAAGACCAAGACAGTGTTCAGAGTCGGGGCATGAATGGATTGTGGACTAGATAAAAAAAAGATGCATAGATCTTAGTCTGTGACAGAGTAGTTTGGAGACCAGGTCGGGATTTCAGAGAAAAGGGTTGTCAGGGATGGATGGATGACAGAGGGACTTCGGGAAAAAGAATGGGATGATGAGTCATCCAAGAATAGGTTGGAATCCCGTCATCAAGTTTAGCAGAGGGGGATGTCATGTGCATGATCAATGCCATGGACAATCCTCAGGTGCTGATCCAGAGGAGGCAGCCAGATAAAGACTATGAACCAGATAGGAGCACAAGAGGACAAAGGTGGATTCAGAGCAAGGCATGGAGGAGCTTCTTGACCATGTGTTAGAAGCCAGGACAGGGGGGTTGGCTGAACCAGAGGAAGGCAGGAGCCGACGCATGATGAGCAAAGGTGATATATCAGGTCGGGTAGCGCTGAGGATAATTTAGGGAATGAGGACTGGCCGACCAACAGTCGGCCAATTGGCCAAGCATTAGAGAGGTCCTATAAAAGGTACCATGTGCTCATTATTAGAAGCATTCAATCCTCTAGGGATTGGGTCTTAGGGGTCCAAGTAGGGACCAGATCTAGGGTGTTTACCACTTTTTTATGAAGGCAGCCTAGGGTTATAGCAAAGTACCCTTTTTGTCTGAATTTTTCAGCACATCTCTCTCTCTCTCTCTCTCTCTCTCTCTCTCTCTCTCTCTACTCTCTCTCTATATTTGTGTTTTGCATCATATTGTTTTCAGGAGTGGCTGAAAGAAGACTCCCAGAGCTTCCGCACGTTACATTGAGGTTCCAGGATCAAAGGGGATGGTTTATAGGTTGTGGAAGGCCTTGTATGGTCTTAAGCAGGCTCCCAGGGCTTGGAATCAAAAGATTGATTCTATGGATTGGATTCCAGAGATCGGTTGCAGATCCTAACCCGTCTCTCTTTTGAGAACGCGGCATGGTCACGTTGATCATCCTTTATGTGGATGACCTCATTCTCACTGGCGGTTATATGGAGCACATTGTAGTGACAAAAAGGCTGCCTTGTCAAAGGAGTTTGAGATGGCCAATTTAGGCTTACTCCACTTCTTCTTGGGATTGGAGATCTGGCAAACCTAGAGGGGGTTCTTTGTCTCTTAGCAGCGGTATGTCCATGAGTTGCTTGAGGCCTTTGGGATGGAGAACTGCAAGCCTATCACGTCATCGATGGACCCGAGCACGAAGCTTACAGTTAATGATCCTTGTGAGCCAGTTGATGCCTTTGTACCAGAAGCTGGTTGGTTCATTGATCTGGGTACTGAACACCAGATTGGACTTGAGCTTTCCTATGGGGTTGTTGAGCTCGTTTATGCAGACACCATTGAAGTCTCATTGGGACGCATGATTGCGGATCTTGCAGTATCTACAGGGTACAAAGGATCTTGGACTCATTTACACCACTGGAGGTGAAACGAAGAAATGAGTTCGACTCCAAGGTTGGAGTGACTCTGATTGGGGAGGAGATCTAGACACGAGGAGGTCTACATCAGGCTACAATTTTACCCTCGACTCAGGAGCTATTTCATGGAGCAGCAAGAGGCAACCAACTATTGCCTTGTTGTCTAAAGAGGAAGAGTACGAGGCTGCTCTGGTGGTGCTACTTGCGAGGTTGTGTGGCTGCGGAGGTTGCTAGGCGAGATTGGGATTCCATAGAAGGAGTCCACGGTCATCCAGAGTGCGATAAACTAGAGCTATATTGCTATTGCTCGGAACCTGGTCTGCAATGTTCGGACCAAGCACATAGAGATACAATATCACTTTGTTCATGAGAAGATCTTGGTTGGTGACATCCTGCTTATTTATTGTTCGACGGAGGACCTCTTCTCATGAAGTCTACCTCAGGCTATGCTCCGGCGGCACTCCAGCTCACTATGGCTCCACATCCAGGAGCTGAGGGAGGGGGTGTTAGTAGTCATCTTTTGTCTGTACACTATGTTAGGGGCTCTGTTCTGGATGTTCCCATCCGTATTTAGTGTCTTCCCATTTTTCCTCTCTCCGTATTTTTTCCTATTTTTTTGGAGCTATGTATAGGTTGTCGACTTGCCCTAGATGACTAGTCGACTGATCTAGTGTTGCCCGATTCTTTTCCCAGTGCTGGCCGATTGCTTCTCTTCTGGCCGACTGGACATTTGTTGGTTGTGGACTACTAGAGCTGCTATCGGCCGATTCTGGGCTGGCCGACCAACATCCAGGGGCCATATAAAATGTCCCCTTGACCCCACACTCCTCCTTGTATATTTTTGGTATTTTATTGGTGTATATAGCAGAGTTACAACAGAAGATTCTCTCTCTCTTTCATCTGTGTATTGCTCTCTACAGCAGTTGTCTTCATTTTTGCTGTGCATTCTGACATGAGTGCCATACTCAATACTCAGGAAGAGAAGACTAAAGAAAGTGTTCAGGGAAAGGGAGTAGTAGCATAAAATACTACATAAAATGCCTAAAAATACCAAAAATGGTAGAAAAATGCTGAATAATCTCTACTAAGATATGCCACTGTAGGGCCTCATAAATAGCCAATACAAGCATGAGAAAAAAGGTGATGTAGACCCTCTAGAGATGACCCTCTAGAGATGATATAATCCAACACCTCTCTTCAGCGCCAGAGGGGCGGTCCACTACCAACACGTTGAAGTAACACCTCCATAGGTCCTGTAAGATTTGCATGTATAAGCTCCAGTCTTCGGGTTGCTTTGATGAGTGGCCTTCTCTGGAAATGCATCTCGATGATGCTTGCCCATTATATTAGTGAGTGGAAATTCACTGGTTTGAAGCCCTCACAAAAACAGAGAAGTGATGTCCATTGTGGATGAAATTAAAGCCAGTTTTTTGCAAAAATCACTACATTGATGGATAGTGTACATGCCTAGGAGTGTTGGGCACCCATATCTATCTTCAATTACCATTATAAACCTCTCAAATCACCTTAGGAGCAAGCGGCACGGCCTGTAGGGAAGATACAGAGCAGTTTTCTCATCTTTTTGAAAAGTGGAGGCCAAATTCTACTTCGTTGATTGATCAAATTCAGAATTTGCTTAGCAATTGTGTGATACACATACTTGAGGAGGTTGTTGCTATATGATTGGTTGAAGCAATTATGCATTATGGAGCTATGAGCTGATTAAGCAGGCTATCTACAGTGATTAGTGAAACAAAGGATGATCGACTAATTACTCTCTCAACTTAAACAATTGGTCTAATTCCTTTTACATGGAGTTAGTAGACATCATTGCTAAGCTAATGAATGCCTGGTCTCTCAATTTGGACAAGAATCAAAGGAATTTGAGCACTTTTATTTACTGGTTTTTATTGATTTTTCTCAAAACAGAGAAGGAAATTTGATAAATTTGGTATGTACGCACCTTGGTTGGTGTTGATATGCAACATTGAGCTTGTTTAGGTGTTAATGCAAATTATCCACACTTGATTGAACCACTACATTGCAATTTGAAGCCTTGGAAAGCGCGCCAAAATAGGATACTTTGGACTGTGTGCCAGTTCAATTTGAATGCAATCAGTTTGATTTTCTACATCAACAGTGAAGTTTGTTGAGTACTTTTGAGTATCTGGAACACTTATTAGAGTGTGGTTGAGCTGAGGAAGGCTCATTTATAGATTTGGACGTGTGCGGAAGGTGCATTTGCATTAAGCAAATATGTTAGACAACCCAGTACAGGTTGTGGGTGAGAAGTTGGATAGGAACTTCCAGGCATGGAAGTACAGGATTAAAAGCTTTCTGAAAGGAAAGGAACCTTGTTACAGGTGCGGAGCCAGAGTTGGAACTACCCCGACAACCTACACAACAACAGGTTGTAGCTTTGCATTACTTGTCTATATGTATCTCGGATGCTATACTCATACATATACATGATGCTGAGAATCCCAAGGGTGCATGGGATACATTGGTAAAGCTGTTTGATACAGATACTAGTACTCGTCTCGTAAGTCTCAGTTGAGACAACAGATTCATAATGTGAAGCGCAAAGGAAGGAGTATCCATGATTATGTACAAGTGATTATGTACAAGAGATAAAGAAGTATGCAGATGAATTGGCAACTATCAATGCCCCCATGCCTGATGATGATTTAGTAGACATTGCCTTGCGTGGTCTTGGGAAAGGAGTACAAGTCTTTTGATACATCTATCTCTGTTCGGAGTACAGGTTTACCAGATTTTGATGAGTTGGTTTCTCTCTTGCTTGTTGAGGAAATCAAACTCAGTGACTCTTTTCATGATGTATCTACTAGCCATGATAATAATGGCAGAAATCAAGCTTTCTTTTCACAAAGGGGATTTAGAGGCAGGGGGAGATTTGCATCACGAGGCCGTGGTAATGGTCATGGATGGCAGGACAAGTCACCACAATAGAATTTTCAGCCTTCATATGGTGCTAGAGGAGGTGGTCGTGGATATACACCTCAGAGAGGCAGAGGTAATTCTCGTAGTAGAGGACGTTGGCAAGGCCAACAAACATCTATGCAAAATGTGAAATGCCATTACTGTGGAAAATTTGGTCATATGGCACGTGATTAGTTCCGCAAACAAAATTATTTGAGAGGGGGTAGAGCACAACATGGTGGACATTATGCACAACATGGTGGACATTATGCACAACATGGTGGAAATTATGCAAATGGTGGAAATTTTGCATCAAGCAGTAATGATGGCAGCGCAAATCAATTGTTTGCCATGAAACATATCGTGGGATCTATGATGACAATTGGTGACAGTGATAACACTTGGTATATGGACTCTGGAGCATCAAACCATATGACTTATCATGGCAAATGATTTGAGTATATGAAGCCTATGGATGTGAAAGGCTATGTGGAGACAGGAGATGATACCCAACATGCTATCACACATGTTGGAAGTGTACCATTGGTTATGCACAATGGTGAAACAAAGTCTATGGCGAGTGTCTTGTATGTGCCTTCTATTACAAAAAGTTTGGCCTCAGTTGGTCAAATGGTGGAACAGGTGTTTTATAGGTTCGTTTCAATGAGCATGGTTGCTTTGTTGAGGATTTCAAAAATGGATGTAGAGTCATTGCCAAAGGAAAGAAAAAAGGCAAATTATTTAAGTTGGATGCTGGGATTCCTGAGTTGAAATCAGCCATGTTCTCTAAAAGCCAAAATGTGGTACAGGACATTGACATGCGGCATAAAAAGATTGGACATGTGAACATACAAAGGTTAAAGAACATGCAGGCAAGAGGCATTGTTAGTGGGCTACCTAGATTCAAGTATGATGGGAATATGCATGTCTGTGATGCTTGCTAGTTTGGAAAGCAAGCAAGGTTGCCATTTCCTAAAGAAGGCAACATGAGTAGCAGGCCACTTGAGATAGTTCATAGTGATGTATGGGGTCCTGCACAAAACCCATCCATTAAAGGCAGCTTGTATTATGTGACATTCATTGATGATTTCAGCAGAATGACTTGGATTTACTTTCTCAGAGAGAAAAGTGAAGTGTTGGCAAAGTTTATGGACTTCAAAGCTTTTGCAGAGAAGCAATATAGCTCTTGATAAAATGTTTGAGAACAGATGGAGGTGGTGAATACACCTCACATGCTTTTGAGAATTTCTTGAGAAAGCATGGCATAAGAAGGCAGTTAACTTGCAGGTACACACCTCAGCAAAATGGTGTTGTTGAGAGGAAGAATAGAGTCATTTGTGATGTGGCCAGGGCAATGCTCAATGAAAAGAGCATGCCAGACTATTATTGGGCAGAAGCGTGTGCCACCGACACCCACAATAGCCATACATGAAAGTACGCCAGAGATGCGGCTTACAGGTTTTAGGCCAGACATTGGACACCTCAAAGTATTTGGCTGCATAGCTTATGTGCATGTGCCTGATGAGAGAGGAGGAAGTTGGATCCTAAGGCAGAAAAGTGTGTTTTTGTTGGGTATGCACAGGATCGCAAGGTATATAAATGTTACAATCCACAAACTAGGCAAGTGGTTATCTCACGAGACGTGGTGTTTGATGAACTTGCTAGTTGGTATAAAGCAAAGGATGAGGGTGTCATTGATTCCGTTGATACTGATGTGCATGTGAACTTGCCACAAGCAAAGGATGAGGGTGTCATTGATTCCGTTGATACTGATGTGCATGTGAGCTTGCCACAAGCAAGTTCTATTTCTATATCTGGGCCAGCAGAGTCTGAGAGTAGCACTATACATCCATGGTAGTCAGGACGCTTGAGACACAAGAGTGAGCACTGGGAGTAGTGCTGTGGATAAAGGAAAAAAGAAGGTTGAAGGAATTGGCATTACAGGTTATGAGTCGTCAAGTTCAGAGAGTTTGGATGAGGAACTTGGCATACCAGTTTTACGCACACCAGGTGCAAGGCAGGATAGATATGTGCCTCCACGTGCTAGAGTGATAGGTGTTCAGAGTGATCCGCATGCATTGCAGAGATCCCAAAGGGTTAGGTATCCAATTGACATGTTGACATATCGTGACTTTGCTATGCATTACGCATATATGACCTCTTTGTTGGTGAAGCATGTGGAACCTACGTGCTATACAGAAGCTATTGGAAAGCATATATGGGAGAAGCCAATGGATGTTGAGATGGACGCATTAGTTCATAATGAAACTTGGGATTTGGTTGCATTACCACAAGGCAAAAATGTTATTGATTGCAAATAGGTTTATAAGATGAAATGCAAATCAGATGGTTCCATTGAGCACCATAAAGTGCGGTTAGTAGAGCTAAGGGTTATGCACAAACCCAAGGCTTGGACTATGATGAAACATTTAGTCCAGTTGTTGCAAAGATGAGAATAGTGAGAGCAGTCAATACTATGGCTGCAGAGCAAATGGTTGGGAAATGCAATGGTTGGGAAATGCATCAAATGGATGTGAAAAATGCATTTCTAAATGGTGATTTACAAGAGGAAGTTTATATGGCACAGTCAGAAGGATATGTACACCCGAGGTATTCCACTCATGTATGCAGATTAAAGAAAGCATTATATGGTTTGAAGCAAGCACCTCATGCTTGGAGTGATAAGATAAGTCGATATCTTATCTCCCTTGGATTTCAGGTTTCTTCAGCAGATTCTTCACTTTATGTGAAGAAGACAGATCATGGGATTGTCTTACTTGTTATCTATGTGGATGACTTGATTGTCACAGGAGATCATGCTACAGATGTTATGCATGTCAAGAGGCATTGAGTGGGCAGTTTGATATGAAAGACGGGTGAATTGAGATATTTTCTCGTGATTGAAGTGATCAAAGACCATGCAGGTACATGGTTAGTGCAATGCCAATATGCATTGGATATGTTGGCAAAATATGGGATGACAGGGTGTAAGCCAATGAGTACACCTTTGGAGTAGAATGTGAAGCTACGGGCTGATTTTGGTGAAGAGTTGGATGATCCATCTATGTATAGAAAGATGGTTGGTAGTCTTATTTACATGACTATCACACGACCGGATCGTAGTTATGCTGTGGGGCTAGTAAGCCAATTGATGCAAAGCCCCAGAAAACCTCATTTGGATGTAGTGAGATGCATTATGCGCTATGCAAAGACCAGTGCACATTATGATCTTCTTTATGAGCATGGTAAAGACTTGGATGTACATGGCTACACAGATGCAGATTGGGCAGGTAGCTCATATGACAGGAGGTCTACTAGTGTTGGTGGCTGATTTGGGTGAGCCTATTGATGGCAAGGTTTTCATTCATTGTGACAACATAAGTAGCATACAGTTGGCCAAGAATCTAGTTTTTCATGCACGCGGACCAAACATATAGAGGTCCACTATCATTTTGTCAAAGAGAAAGTGTTGGATGGTACAGTGGATTTGCAGTATGTGAAGATTGAAGAGCAGGTGGCCGACATCTTTACAAAGACACTTAGCAGGGAGAAGTTTTGGTACTTTCGTACTATGTTGGGAGTACATGGGATGAGCTTGAGAGGGAGTGTTGAGAGCTTTGATAGCCCAAGATCTCGTCTACATCTTCATCTATGGTGGCAGTACATCATGAGCTTGAGAGGGGCTGTTGAGATTCAAGCTCGATGATGTCAGCTTGTGCCAGTTGCACTATGTGCTGGCATGTTAGGTAGTAACATGTGTGAGACATAAATGACTGTGTCCAGTTGGTCATAGTGTGTGGACATTAGCTAGGGTTAGTTGTGTGTGGACACAACACATGTAGTGTGTTGTAGATTATGGATTATGTCTTTATGCATTGTGTGAGAAGGGAGATGTCTTCCCTCTATGGTTAGGGTTTGCATAATACATTAGGGTTTGCTCTTGTGTGTGTGTCTCCTCTCCCTCTACCTGTTTTTCATCACTTTGGATCTCTGTCCACATCTAATGAGCATTACTCCGGGAGGAGACAAACTGTGCCTATATGGATGGAGTTATGCAATGGATGATGATAAGACGAGCCCGAGCATCCAATATGCTTCTCAAAGCAATGTCCACCAAGTGAGGTGTGGAGATAGACATCCACACACCGGCTCCTTCAGCAACAACTAAGTGTAGAAAGACCAAGTATGATAGTTAGTTGCAGTAAGCTTCATGGAGTCACTGACTTGGGAAGGATTGTAGGATGGTATGTGGGTAGGGGTGGGAGCAAGACTTGGATGAGAGAAACTCAGAGAGGAAAGATTGGGAATAGGAACCACTTGTGGAGTGGTGGGAGCAGGAGATCCAGGCTGTGATGGTGCTGCAGAATCAATAGGAGAAGGAGTAGCAGTAGAGAAATCTCGTGAAGCCATATCCTCTGACAACTAAACTTCTCTGAGAAGAAAGGGGCTGAAAAAAAAATCAGCAAGTCCTCCTCTCAGGTTGTGCACAGCAAGAAGAAAGGGAGGGAGGGTGGGAAACTGAAAGAAGAGGAAGAAGGTCTCTCTAAGATGTAGTTCCCTGTCCTTAGCACCTAGAAGAGGGCTTTAGCAACAAACAGAAAAATCAGCAATCTTTGATGAAAATTCAGAAATACAACAGTCCCAAGTGTTAGATGAAGAAAACACAGCACTCTTGAGGAAGCCTCTGCTCTCGGAAGAAAACGCAGCACCTTCTATGCTGAAATCTGTAGAAAACGCAGCAAACTATCGAAGCCTTTGCTACAAAATAGAAAATGCAGCTTTCTTCTCACACGTCAGCATTTTGCTCTGATACCATGAAAGAAAGTGAAGCAAATATAAAACACAGATGTAGGCCCAGGTACAAGACTTGTAAATGCTAGAAACTGATGTAGGCCCAGGTACAAGACTTGTAAATGCTAGAAACTGATGTTTATTGATGAAATCTGAGCGCATGAGGGAAGCCCATAGGCACTGTACAATGGTGAGAAGCAATAGCAGCTAATGACCTCAACTGAATGCTGAAAAATGAGATGAATTGGGGGAAAGGGAGCTAGCCCTTATATATTCTGCCAGGATGCTGGTCCACCAGTTGTAGCAAGCCGACAGCATGGCAGTAGCATACAATGCTACATAAAATGCCTAAAAATATCAAAAATGGTAGAAAAATACAGAATAATCTTTGCTAAGATATGCCAATGGAGGGCCTCATAAATAGCCAATATAAACATGAAAAAAAAGGTGATGTAGACTCTCTAGAGATGATATAAACCAACAAGAAGCGGACCTAGGAGATGGTGAATGTGCAAACAGAAAGTAAGCGAGGAGATGCTGCTGCATGTAGCAAGCCAAGCAAAGAAGATGGAGTCAGGGTGTTGAGAAAGAGTAGTATCGTTCACAAATGAGAGAAATAACATCATGTCGTGCTAATGTACGAAAGCCATAGGGAAAGAATATTATGTTGCTATTTGCATAATCGAGAGAGAAAAGATGATTTGCTGCTGCCTACAACCTATGGAGCAATCAGTCAAAGATGCAGGCTTGCCAATCAATGTGACATGGAGAGAAAATTGTGTTGTTGCAAACCATGAAATCAAATGATAGAGGAGTATATGGCAAAAGGGTGCACACTCGGTGCTCCTTTTGGTAGCGTCTCTCTCGTAAGTAGTGTGATGATGTCTGAGAAGGGATGCTTCTTGTGGTAGCATCTCATAAGAAATGTGACGACGTCTGAAGGGGTGTTAGTCCAGATCTGCATGAAGTGGACCATCAGAATGGTTAAGTGGGTAAGGGTGCAATAACGGTAGGACTTGCATAAGTAATTAAAAGAAAAATAGAGCTTACCTCTTTTTTGTGAAGCCGAAGGAGAAGATTAGTGCAAGAGCTACAAAACAAAAGATTAAACAAAGTAATTAGGTGATTAAACATAATCTTTATACAAGCCTATGCATAGAGCTTGCAAGAAGCCTATGAATAAAGCTTGCATAAATATGCATAAAGCTCTATGCATAGAGCTCACAAGAAGCCTATGCATAAAGCCCTATACATAGAGCTTGCAAGCCTTGCAAGCCTATGCATAAAGCTCTCTACATAAAGCCTATGCATAAAGCTTGCAAGCCTATGCATAAAGCTCTCTACATAAAGCCTATGCATAGAGCTTGAAAGAAGGCTATGGATAAAGCTTTATGCATAAAGCTTTATGCATAGAGCTTTATGCATAGCCTATGCATACTCTTGCAAGCCTATGTATAAGATTGGAAGCCTATGCATAAAGCTTGAAAGAAGACTATACACAGAGATTGTAAGAAGCCTATGCAAGCTTGCAAGAAGCTCTATACATAGGGCTTGTAAGCTCTATACATAGGGCTTGTAAGCTTTATGCAAGCTTGCAACAAGAAGCCTATGCATAGAGCTATAAGCCTAATATGCATAGAGTTAAACTAAAGCAAAACCTTGCATCCAAGGGTGCAATAACCATAGAGAAAAGCATAAATGATTAAACGAAAAAGAGGGCTTACCTCTTTCTTGTGAAGTCAAAGGAGAGCATTGGTGAAAGACTTACAAAACAAAAGATTAAACAACGTAATTAGTAGATTAAACATAAGATTTAGCATCTATTCATGCTCTATCCAGGCATTGGGAGTTGTATGTATGCATTGGGAGTTGTATGTATGCATTGGGGAGGTCTATGCATGCATTGGGGTGCTAATCCTAAGGATATAAAACCCTAAAAGGTTTATGCATGCATAGAGGGCTCTATGTATGCATTGGGAGCTCTATGCATGTATTGAGATCTCTATGCATGCATAGCAAGCTCTCAACATGCATAGAGACCCATAAAATTCACAAAACTCTAAATGCATAAAACCCTAAAAATATCTAAAAACATAATAGAAAAGAGGGAGCTCTTACCTCAAGAAGCTAGAGTTGTGGGTTATTGACTTGAATAAGCCTACAAAATAGCAAGAAAATAAAATAAATAGTTAGAAAGTATACTTCATTTTAACATACTTGAAGCACGAGGAGAAGTGAGAGAGGAGAAGGAGAAGAGAAAAACAAGGTGAGCTTCTTTAATCTAACCCTAATGCATAAATGATTAAAAGCTTGTGGCTTATGTTGCCCTAACCCTAGCTTCTACATAGAAAGCATAATAGAGAGCTTTCATGGTGGAGAGCTCTCCATCAAAGCTCTCTATTAGCACTTCTATGTAAAAGCTAGGGTTAGGTCGATACAAAAACAGAGGAGAAAGAGAAAGGAAAGAGAGGGGAAGGAAAAGAAAAGCTCACATAGAGAGCACACTTGAACCTTTCCATCATGAAAGCTTGCAAAACTTGAAAGGAATGAAGATTTTCATGAAAGCTTGAGAGAAAAGAAGAAATGAATGAAGAATAGGAGAGGGAGAGAAGCACATACCTTGGAGGGAAGAGAGCTTTGATGGAGGGAGAGATGGAAGGACTTGGGTGGGAGGAAGAGCTATTGCATCCATCATCCTAGCATGTGCAATAAAGGGATAGGTAGAAAGGAATCACAGGTGGTGGTGATTTCGGGAGGAGTACTAGTTTGTAAGTCACTGCTTATTAGCAGTGAAATTTCACTATGTTGGGCGCAACGTTAAATTTCGTTATTGTAAAAACTTCCTAGCAACGAAACCCTGTGAAATTTTCCACCAGGCAGTTTTGGATAACTCATGTCTTTTTATACTAATACCTACTCATTTTTGGCCTTTTTTTAGATGTCTGACATTGATCAAGGGCTGGATGTTGGTTCCAAAGCATGGTTGAGAGAAAAAATATGTTGTATGTGTGATCAATGCAAGGGCCAATATATAAGACAATGTCATATAACAATTGAGAATGTCCATACATATAGGCTTCATGAGGCATTAGCCCAACCAAGTGTATTTAAATCATTCTAATGTAAACATTTTCTACTTATCAAAGAAAAACATTATGAAAAACTTGATTTTATCCATTAATCATTCATCTAGGATACAGAATGGTTGGATTTACTAAAGAAGAGAGAGGAATGCCTTTTTTCAATGAGGCATAACATCATAATCATTTTAGAGAAGACAAAAATCATAAAAACCATTAAAATTAAGCATAGATGGAAATTTATGTATTTCCTTACTACTATTCATCAATTAACTTCAATAGCATTAAAAAGCCATTCCAATTAAGCTTCTCAAGCTTGAGAGGGATTGAGAAGAGAGAAACATTGAGAAATGATAGAAAAAGATCAAAATTCATTCTTTACCTTACAAATTGCTTGATTCTTTGATCACGGTAGAGGCCCCCAACCAATCAATTGGTTTGGTATGTTGATGGAGCCACCAGAGATTGAAGAAGGAGGGAAGCTCCAATTTCTTCAATTTGGAGAGAATTTTATAGAATAGTAAAAATTATCATTATTTCAACATAATTCTGACATAGTATAATTCTCCTTTTTTTTTTAACAAAGGACTCAGGTTCTATTTATAGGAGAGGGAGACTCTAACCAAGATCAACTGATTTCTAGAATTTTCCAGATTCAGTTTGGTTGAATTTGGACTAGATTTGATCCTAGTTTGGTTCCTTTTTTATTCGGTTTGATCCAAGAGAGATGAGAGATAAAAATATCACATTATTTTTTAGTTTAAAACTCATTCAAGCATGTGAAGTAGGCGCCTCCTTGAAGGGACTCCCCTTTCTTACACATGTGTCAAAATTGGAATCTCATTTTTTTAGTAATACTCATAGTTTTTTACTAATATCCCTTGGTCAACTCTTCATCTTATGTGAGCATTTACTCATTTTTGGGTATTTTTCTTTTACAAATTGGATTTATCTCCTCCCCACACATGGATTGATCTTATTGGCCCATAGGAACCTTAATTTAAAATTTTAAAAAAATCTTGGCCCTCAGGATAAGGCCTCTTGAGCAGATTATTATACTTGCTTTCTAATGCACCTTCTGAAAATCTTTTTGAACTTCTGTTTTGGGGGAACTTATTTTAATGAGAAGAGATATTTTTTCATCCAAAAATATTTAAAAACTGAATTACCACTCTCTAGAAGATTTTCTCTCTCTAGGCCAAAACTGGTAGAAACAAGATCTTTTATATTTCTGAAGAGGGATTTGACTAACAGGGGAAGATACTGGACATCCTGGGAGGCGGGGGAGGAATCTTACATTCTACCCCACTTAAAAAACGCGAGACTCATCTTGTAGGTGGAGTATGATCTCTTTCATCTTCTTCTTCTTCTTCAATCACTTCCAGCGTTACTGCCTTGGAAGTGGACGGCCGATTTGGGAACAACTCTCTTTGACTTCCCCTATTCTGAGTTGGAGGTCTTGCATTACTTGGGTTGAAACTGTAGGTTGGATAAAGGGTCTACCTCTGGGATTTCCCTGATTTTGGCAGATAGAACCCTGATTACTCTGGACGGAAGGGGCTGTAGTCTGGAATCTTGATCCCTGATTTTCCTACCCTAAAAACCTTGATCCAAAAGGAGTTGGGCAATCCATGCTGCGATGTCCAAACCCTTAACAGTTTATAGCATTTCACTCTCTTGTTCAAGGGTGGAACTTGTGAAGTTGAAATCCAGGGGATTGAGTTTCGGGAAAAGGACATTTCTTCCATTTTGAAACTTCCCATATCTTGGGTTTGACCCTGATATCTCTTAGGCGGAGGAAGGTTGGAATCATCTTTTGGGAATAAAAACCTTTTGAAAGGTGATGGTGCTGGCTTTGGCAGGACTTTGACATCAAAGGCTTTGGCGAAGTCCTTCGCCATCCGAAGAACTGCTTCGGCCATGGAAACTGGCTTGGCATTCTTCACCAGGATATTCAAAGGTTCATTCAGTCCCCGAATGAACCTGGCCATCAGCTGCTCTTCATCCAGCGGAGGTGAGTATCTGAGGAGGAGGGTGAATGCTTGGTGATATGCTTCAATAGTTCTACTCCCCTGGGTTAACTCTAAGAATTCGTTCATCTTTGTTTCTAAAAAGCCAAGAGGACAGAGCCTCGTCCTTAGGTAAATTTTGAGATCAATCCAGGTTTGGGTATTTTAGTCGAGACGGTTTGTCTCGCAGTGGTTTCTCCATGCCACTCTAGCTGTCTCCACTATCTTCAGCCTTGCAAGAGCCATTTTGCTCTTCTCATTGTACCTAGTGACATTGAAGTATTCTTCCATTGATTCGATCCACTTCTCCACAGCCTCGCCCAAGTTTTCCCCTTCACACTTGAAAGGTCCAGGCTACGAACTATGAAGAGTTTTACGAACATCCAGGTCGAGCTCTTCTTCATCGAGTTGGGGGTTAACATTTCTACCACGACGACCTCGATCCATGTTCCTATCAATACGAAAATTCTTGTTAAGTCTCTTTATTTATGATTCAATCCAATTTTTGATTCAACTGATTTCGGGGTTCTCTAAATAGGTCGGCTCCCCATAGAATCAAGGGATAAAGATACTCATATAGAACGCATTATCAGTTAACAATTCATTCATATCTTTCACACAATAATGGTCTATCACACATAAGGGATAAAGATACTCATATAGAACGCATTATCAGCAGTTAACAATTCATTCAGAATATCTCATTCATATCTTTCACACAATAATGGTCCATCAGACTAATTTTTTTTCCATCTGAATAGTCCTCCATGGGGATTTCAATTTTTCAGATTTTTAATTTATCATCCCTTAACTTGATCCACTGGACAAAAGTTAACAATAGCAATCTCCAGCACAATCCACTAATCTCATAGTGATTGGCTGAAGTCATTAATGTCATTCCAGTTAAGAACATCATCACACAAGGACTCATCCCATTCATCCTCATTACGGTTTCGCTCAGCTTATTACATTTCAACCAATTTTCAGGGATCATCATTTTTCAATCAGAATCCAAATCAATTCATCAGTTCTTAACCAGAATTTAAAAATCATATCAACCACATTCGAATTCATCATCTGGATAGCATTAATGCTTATAACTTTAAGTCTTAGATTTACTCGTATATACTGCCAGTAAAGAGCTGCAGTTATACCCTCGGTATATACGGGTAATCATGGTTCTTGGAACTATAAGGTAAATACCATCATGTCTAGGCCTCAAGCAAGTCAAAGATTCCATACAATTGCAATACTTTCATCTGAAGACCCAATTACCAATTTACGAATTTCAGTTTGAATATCAAATTGTATGAATTTTATCACACATTTATAACCTTTTAGTGCTTCTTGATAAATTTTTGACATATTTGGCTTCTCCGTTGATCCTCATTAGCCAAATAGCTTTGATACCAACTGTAAGATCCCTGTCCCCACAGCGCAACAATTTCAGGGGTGCTAGCAGTGGAAGTAGCACTTCTTGCACGAGGCAAGGTCCCACATTTGGGGCCTCGCCCACGGATATTCGCACAAGAGACTAATCCATCGGTTTTTCCAAAACTGAACCTGGAAAAACTTCCTTTGCCCGAAAAGCACGGGCGATTCCACCAGGATAACTTTTCCCTGGATCAGATAGATGGGAATGGATGGATGGCTGGATGTGATGTGAATCAAATAGATGGGAATGAATGGATGGATGGATGCGATGTGAATAGAGGTGATGAGAATGAGAGGTAAATAAATGTGATGAGATGTGATGTGAATTAGGATAGATGTGAATGAATGAGATGTGAGGTAAAATGAATGAGATATGATGTGAGTGAATGTGATGTGGTCTGAATGGATGAGATGTGAATGTGATATGGTCTGAATGGATGAGATGTGAATTAATGTGATGTGATGAGATGTGGATATGGGTAGATGCGAGTGGATAAGATCTGATGCAGATAAATGAGAAAAGATGTGATGAAATGAGAAATGATGTGATGAGAATGGAAATACATATGAAATCAATGAGAATTGATGTGGAACAATGTGGAATGACGAGAGTTCGTTATAGAAACTGTATTTATGACTTGTTTTTAAAATACTATTTTATGTCAAGAATGCTGCGGAAGCATTTTGACCGTCTTGTGATGAGGTCGTGGAGACCCAATCTGATAAAGTTGCAATAGCTGATGGAGAGTCAATGGAGGACGTCTCGCATAGCAAGGTCTCGGCCGAGGTCTTAACCAGCCTCAGTTCGATTAAAATGGTGAGCTTCCGTCGATACGGTGGATGAAGGACCAAGGAAGCGGCCTATAAGTGAAGTGCTAGGTCACCTGCAAAAAGGATCCTAGAGGGTGCTACTCTGTTCAGTCTTTGCTTCATTACAGGTAGCTTTTGCATCAGTTTCAGTCAGTGGCCATGGCTGATAACAGCAATGATGTATTTCGCATGTTATCTGCTGATGACAAATTGGATGGAGACAGTAACTACCCACTTTGGGCATACATGATGCAGCATGTTTTGGTTGCAAAAGGAGTGTGGAACATTGTGCAGGGTATGGATGTATGTCCAGGTTCTGTGGATGTAGGATCTGTTGTTGAGGATGTTGCAGGTTCTAGCAGCTCTACTGTTTGCTGCTGTTTTACCCACTGCTGAACAAGCTCGTTGTTGGGATGGTAAAGATGCGTAGGCTCATGCCTTGATTGCACTTTCTGTCAAACGTAACATCACCCCACATATTCGTTCAGCTAAAATAGCAAAACAGGCTTGGGATATTCTAGCTGGTTTGTATGCAGGTCGTAATGAGGCAAAAATCTCTTACTTGCGTAAAGAGCTAGAATCGAAGATTATGTAGGAAGATGATGACATGAATGTTTTTCTTGCTGAGATTAAAGATCTCAAGGAGCAGTTGATTTCTACAGGTGAGATTATTCCAAATCATTCTCTTGTGCAGACTGTTCTTGATGCTTTACCTGAGTCATATCAGACTTTTGCTTTACCTGAGTCATATCAGACTTTTGCTTCCACGTGGAGACTTGTTACTGAGGACAGACCTGATGTTGTCAAGTATGATACTTTAGTTAACAAGCTATTGCAACAAGAAGTGCAGTCCAGGCAAAACAGGGCTAGGCAACGTGCAGTTGATCAGGCATTTATTGCTGCCCAGCAGAGAAGAAGTGGTAAGGCAGCCCCTTCCACTGTTTCTTCTCCTATTAGTAGGTCTGCAACTTCTTCTCCTTCCACAGGTAGCAACAATAAGTCTGAGAAGGCTCTTGATAAAGGCAAGAAAAAGACTAGGTGCAACTATTGTAAGGCAAATGATCATGTCATTAAGAATTGCCCTAAGCTAAAGGCTAAAGAGGCAAAGAAGAAAGAGTCAAATGCAGCCACAATAGCGGATGCTTCTACAAATGCAGATTCTGCAAATGTTGTGCAGGATACAGAATGGGCGTTTAGCGTGTATTGCCAGTATGACCCATCTGTACATGATGCATGTTTGGCAATTTCTATTGACTCTCATGTATGGTATTTTGACAGTGGTGCTACAAAGCACATTACCTCACATCGTGATATGTTCACTTCTCTTGAGGCTGTCCCTAATGGGAATACTATCACATGTGCCAATAATGCTTCTTACCCAATGAAGGGCATTGGTAAAATTATGCTTACTGCTACAAATGGCAGCGCTTTCACACTTTCAGATGCTTTGTATGCTTTGTATGTGCCAGGGATAAAGAAGAATCTATTGTCTGTCTCTGCGCTTGCTAGACTTGGACTTGTAGTCAAATTTGTGGATGACAGATGTACTATTCATGATTTGACTTCTGGTGATACGATTATTGTATCTGGCACCTTGTTTCGTGGGCTGTATAGGCTCAATTCTTATGACAAGTGTGTGGAAGATTCAGCAAATGCAGTTTCTGATGAAAAGGCAGTTTTAGATGCAAAACTATGGCATGTTCGTTTTGGTCATCTGAACTTTGCTAGTTTGCTGCGTTTGCAGAAATTTGATATGGTTGCTTCATTGCCCCCTCTTGAGGCACCATTGAAACATGTTTGTGAAGGCTGTATTTTGGGCAAAATGCAGCGTTCTACGTTTCCAAAGGATGGTTCTGTGCGGGCCAATCGCAAATTGTAACTTGTACATAGTGATGTATGTGGGCCTATGCAAACTCCGTCATTTGGTAAACACTTGTACTTCGTGACTTTCATTGATGATTACTCAAGGCATGCATGGGTATATCCACTTAAGGCAAAGACCGAAGTGTTTTTGTGCTTCAAACAGTTTTTGCTTATGGTTAAAAATGTATCCAATTGTAATGTGGGCACCCTCCGTTCTGATCGAGGGGAGGAGTACATGTCTAAAGAGTTTGATGCATTTCTCGCTAGTCGTGGGATAAAACACCAATGTACAGTGCCGTATACCCCTCAGCAAAATGGTGTTGCTGAGAGGAAAAACAGGTCACTTATGGAGATGGCATGATGTATGGTCAAGAGCCAAGCTTTGCCACATGCGTTTTGGCTTGAGGCTATTATGTGTGCTGCATATGTACTCAACAGGTGTCCCACTAAGGCCTTGCAGTCTATTACTTCCATACGAAGCTTGGCATGGTAGGAAGCCTTCTATTGGTCACTTGCGTGTCTTTGGTTGCTTGGCCTATGCTTTAGTGCCTGTGCAACAACGCAGAGAATTGGATAATAAGGCTATCAAATGCATTTTTGTTGGCTACAGTGCTGAGAGCAAGGGTTACAGATTGTATCATCCATATAGTCAAAGCGTATCTTGATTAGTCGAGATGTTATTTTTGTGGAAGATGCTGTGCAGCCTTTGTTATCATGTACCAAAGAGAGGTGTGAGCTCACGGGATGTATTTGATACATTGTTGCCTCTATTTACAGGTGGGAATTCAAATGTAAGTCCTAATGAGGCAAATATTCAGCCTATGCAGATTTCAAACGACATCATAGATTAGCCTATTTCTGATGCAGATTTACAGGATGTAATTTATGAGGATAGGGCTGAAAATGAGCAGGCTAGAGGTATGCCTAAATGGCTGGTGCAAACCTTGCGTGATAGTAAAATTGATGCACCTATGTCTAGTCATACTCGTTCAGGCTCTCAGCATGCCTCTTATGCATCAGATTGTTATGCTTTGGCTGTGTCTAGTATGTGTGAAGAGGAAGAACCTCTTTCATTTGATGAGGCACAAAAATCAAAAAATTGGTTGGCTGCAATGCAAAGTGAATATGATGCTATAATGAAGAATGGTACATGGTCTTTGTGTGATTTGCCTATTGGTAAAAAGGCCATTGGATGTAAGTGGGTTTTTAAGTTGAAACGAAAGCCAGATGGCAGTGTTGATCGCTATAAGGCTAGGCTTGTTGCAAAGGGTTATGCTCAAGAAAAGGCATTGATTTTGATGAGACCTTTGCTCCGACTTCTCGTATGACTACCATTCATAGCATTTGTGCATTGGCAGCTCATAATGGTTGGAATGTACATCAGTTGGACATAAAGACTGCGTTCTTGAATGGAGATTTGCATGAGGAGGTGTATGTATCGCAGCCTCGTGGTTTTGTTCAAAGAGGGCAGGAAAACAAAGTGTGCAGGTTGAAAAAGGCTTTATATGGTTTAAAGCAGGCTCCACGAGCTTGGTATGAAAAGATACATGCATATTTGACTGCACATGGTTTTCAGAATAGTCCAACGAAAGCACTTTGTATGTTAAACATGTGGATGATGTACATCTAATCATTGCTCTCTATGTCGATGACATGCTGCTCACAGGACCAAATGAGAGTCATATTGCTGATTTTAAGGCTGATTTGAATGCTTCTTTTGAGATGTCAGATTTGGGGCATTTGCATCATTATTTAGGGATACAATTTAAGCAGTGTGATGGAGGTATTGCTTTGTGTCAGACAAAGTATATTGAAACATTGTTGCGGAGATTTGGCCTTGAAGACTGCAAGCCTATTGCTACTCCAATGGAGATAGGTTTGAAGTTGAGTCTTCATGATGCTGGAGATCACTTTGATGTCACACTCTATCAGACAGCTATTGGTTGCCTCATTTATGTATGCATTACGAGGCCGGACATTCAGTTTGCAGTCTCACAGGTGAGCAGGTTTATGCATAGCCCAGGGTCTCAGCATTGGAAGACAGTTAAACGCATCTTTCACTACTTGAGTGGCACCATACATCTTGGGTTATTTTATCCCAAGGGGAGATCGTTGCCGCCAGATTTACATGCTTTTTCGGACTCAGATTGGGCTGGTTGCTATGACACAAGAGTGTCCACAAGTGGTTTTTGTTTCATGCTCGGTAGCTCATGCATATCTTGGTTGAGCAAGAAGCAACCTACTGTGGCCACTTCTAGTTGTGAAGCTGAGTACAGGGTAGCTTTCACAGCTACGGTTGAGTGTGTGTGGCTCAGACGGCTTATGGCTGACTTGGGTGTTGGATAGGAGTCTGCCGCCTCTATCTTCACTGAGACTGTCAGAGTGCATTGGCAGTTACGAGAAACCCAGTTTTTCATGCTCGCACAAAGCACATTGAGGTGCATTATCACTATGTCAGGGAGAGACTCTCAGCAGGAGAGATCAGCTTGGCCTATGTGCCAACACAGGACAACCTTGCCGATCTTTTCACAAAGGCACTTCCTCGTTGTGAGAAGTTTGAAGCTTTCTGCATAGCTTTGGGCTTGCTCCCCTTTGTGGATTGATCTACTTCGGGCATGGCACTTTCCTATACATAAGTGCCAGCTCTTGTTCACACCATCACTCCCAGGGGGGATTTGTTGCCATATATATAGGCAGTGATGTGTGTGAACACACTTAGGACCGCCGAGGCACTTTTTCTCTCTTTAGGAGGTTTTTTCCCCCGGCTTGTATATACGCCCATCATTCTAGGGCTAACTTATCTTTTGTACATTGACACAATCTAATACACTTTGTGTTGTGTGCATTCTTGCTTCTTCTTCTCCAAGCTTTGTGTGCTTTCCTGCAACCAACACTCCATGCCTCAAACCAATCTCTACCTTTCATCACAAGCGGTGAGACGTCATGTGGCACATAATTGAGATATGAAGGAGGGAGAAATCGATGATGTTTGTCATACACCACCTTCTTTTAGTGTAGAGGGTCTTTCCAAAATAAGTGATGTTCCACAAATCATACATGCATAATGTTTGGAGGTCGCCAAATCTATTTTAAAATTGAGATGATTGAGAGGTAGAGTAAGAAAAGTTTAAAGTCATAAAGTTCAAGTAGTATGTACATGAGCACTCCGAAAAACTGGGAAAGTCATGTATCGTCCAAAGCAAAACTCCTTTCATCTCCATATCACGCCTATTTATTGGCCTTGATACATCATGAAATTTGATACCTTGCCACAGTGTAACAAGATCCTCAATCAAAGCAAGATCCTCAATCAAAGTCTCAAGGTACACATCCATGTTCACCAGCTTATATTTGCTCGATACAAGGAGAGCAAGCATGATATGACCTTTCTTGATTGCCACCCATGGAGGGAGGTTGTAATGCACCAATACACTAGTCCAAGTAGACCATGATGTGGACTTGAAAGCAAATGGGTTAAAACCATTCATGCCTAAGTCAAGACGTAAGTGACGGGGCTCATCTTTAAACTTTGGCCATTGATGCTCCACATATTGCCATGCCGATGAATCAACTCTACGATCCTCATAATGCCAATAGTTGAGCAATGAGTTGCATGCCATGTCATGAGTTCTATAATCCCCTTACATGTTGGGTGCAATGAATGATAAGAAATTGTCTCAACACCTTTCAGGGAATTTTGTCTCCTTGCAAATCATCTCTATAGTGGCCTTCTCCACATTGTAGTAGACATTGTGTTGCATCTTTATTAAGCCCTCTAAATAGCATGCAATCATTGGGACATACGTGTATTTTTTTATAATCCATACCTAGAATAGAGAGAAATTTATGAGACCCATCTCATGAGTCCGACAATAGATTTTGAGAGGAAAGAATTTTTTTGAGAAGCCTATAACATAACATAAGAAATCAGACATTTTCTATTTAAGAGAATATATTGATTTAATCTTACGTAAGAAGACTTGTGACACTTGCATCACTCCATCCATAAGTTTTTTGCAAGTTTAATATCTCCAAGTTTGTTCGCAGTAGTGTAGAAAGTATAAACATCCCTCATACAAAAAGGAGTACTTGCCTCTCTACATAAAGTTTTCTCCTCTTATGCCATTGATGCTTGTTCTCTATCATCCATTACCTCCTGTTCAAAGAAGTCATTCACCATGTCTTCCATGATGAGATTCTCTTCCTCCTCATGTGGGAATGGTGGAGGCACCTCATTCATTGGATGTTTTCCCCTATAAAGTCTTACCACCTTTTGCAATCTACCCAATGTTATTGAATGGTGTGGCATATTGTGTAACACTCTCCTATGATTATCCTCCATGTCATCATCATGTGAATGTGGATGTGGATGTGGATATGGATGTATGAATGTGGATGTGGATGTGGATGTATGAATGTGGATGTGGATGTATGGATGTATGGATGTGGATATGGATGTGTATGTATGAATGTAGATGTGGATGTGGATGTATGAATGTGGATGTGGAAATGGAGAGTGGACAAGTGGTGAGCGTTCTGGTTGCCAATGATGCCATAGGTACACTGAGGAAGGAATGATTGGAAATTAGAATTCAACTAGAAAGTTTTGCAGGATTATGATTAGTGACTATGATTTCATTAAATGATTATTTCAAAGACAGCTGAATCTGTGAAAAAGGTAAATTCATATTGGGTGTGTAAGTGGTGTGACTAGTTTCAAGTTGCATGAATATCCGGCTAGGGGGCCTGGGAACTCTTTTCCCTGGTACACCTGGGACAAAACCTAACCAAATTCCTAATTGGATCCCATCACTATAGTTGTTGGGCGGTTGGCTAACCCATGGGACTAGATGGGGTTAGGCTGGATTGATGGATCCCTGAATTGAGACTCAATTCTATTATGGTATGATATATGAAGTAAATCCCGGACAAAAATTGCTCTCTATGGAAAAGAATCAACAGTTGTACCTCTCAATGAGGAAAAAAGCGTTGGTCTCTATGATCCAAGTGTAATCTTTTCCTGATCTGACTATGGGACTTACGGGTTCAGTCAGATCAGTTCAGTTAGTTAAGACTTTTTGACTATGTTAGAGAAAAATTATCCTGGAGGAATCGCTCGTGCTTTCCAAGCAATGGGAAGTTTTTTCGGGTTCGGTTTTGGAAGAACCGATGGATTAGTCTCTTGTCCGGATATCCGTGGGCGAGGCCCCAAGTGAGAGACCTTGGCCTGCACAAGAAGTGCTATTTTCATTGCTAGCGGCCCTGAATTCGTTGCGCAGTGGGGACAGCGACCTTAGAGCTGGTATCAGAGCAAATTTGGCTAAAGTGGATCAACCGAGAAGCCAAAAAATGTCAAAAATTGATGAAGTAGCAGTAAAAGGTTGAAATTGTGTGATAAATTCATACAAATTATTATTTAGACTGAAATTCATAAATTGGTAATCGGGTCTTCAAATGGAAGTACCGCAATTATATGGAATCCCTGACTTGCTTGAGGCCTAAACATGATGGTATTTACCTTATAATTCCAAGGACCATGACTATCCATATATACCGAGGGTATAACTGCAGCTCTTTACTGGCAGTGTATATACGAGTAAATCTAAGATCTTGAAATTATAAGCAAAAATGCTATCCAGATGATGAATTCGAATGTGGTTGATATGATTTTAAAATTGTGGTTGAGAACTGATGAGTTGATTTGGATTCTGATTGAAAAATAATGATTCCTGAATTTTGGTTGAAATGTAATAAGCTGAACAAAACCACAATGAGGATGAATGGGACGAATCCCTGTGTGATGATGTTCATAACTGGAATGACAATAATGACTTCAGCAAATCACCATGAGACTAGTGGATTGTGCTGACAAATTGCTACTGTTAACACTTGACCCAGTGGATCAAGTTAAGGGATGACAAATTAAAAATCTGTTTAATTGAAATCCCCATGGAGGACTGTTCAGATAGAAATTTCAGTCTAATGGACCATTATTGTGTTAAAGATATGAATGAGATGTTCTGAATGAATTGTTAGCTAATAATGAGTTCTATATGAATATAGAACTCATTATTGTTAGCCAATAATGAGTTCTATATGAATATCTTTATCCCATGATTCTGTGAGGAATTGACCAATCTAAAGAACCCCACAATCAGTTGAATCTAAAATCAGAATTGAATCATAAATAAAGGGACTTAACAAGAAATTTTCATATTGATAGGAGCATAGATCGAGGTCGTCGTGGTAGAAATGATAACCCCCAACTCCACGAGGAAGAGCTCGACTTGGATGTTCCTAAAACTCTTCATAGATCGCAGCCTGGGCCTTTCAAGGGTGAAGGGAAAAACTTGGGTGAGGCTGTGGAAAAGTGGATCTAAGCAATGGAATAGTACTTCGATGTCACCGGGTACAATGAGAAGAGAAAAATGGCTCTTGCAAGACTGAAGATAGTAGAAACAGCCAGAGTGGCATGGAGAAACCACTGCGAGACAAACCGTCTGGATTGGAATACCCAGACATGGAATGATCTCAAAAATTACCTAAGGATGAGGTTCTGTCCTCCCGGCTTTTTGGAAACAAAGATGAACGAATTCTTAGAGTTAACCCAGGGGAGCAGAACTATTGAATTATATCACCAAGCGTTCGCTCTCCTCCTCAAATTCTCGCCACCGCTGGATGAAGAAGAGCTGATGGCCAGGTTCATTCAGGGGGACTGAACGAACCTTTGAATATCCTGGTGAAGAATGCCAAGCCAGTTTCCATGGCTGAAGCAGTGTGGATGGCGAAGGATTTCACCAAGGCCTTGTTGAAAGAACGGTAGAGGGGGAGGAGACACACACACAGGAGCAAACCCTAATGTATATTGCAAACCCTAACCATAGAGGGAAGCCATCTCCCTTCTCACACAATGCATAAAACCATAATCCATAATGCACACACCACACTATGAGTTGTGTCCACACTCATCTAACCCTAGCTAATGTCTACACACTATGACCAACTAGACATGCGGTCATTTATGTCTCACACATGTTCCTACCTAACATGCCAGCACATAGCATAGCTGGCTCACACTGACATCAAGCTTGAATCTCAACAGCCCCTCTCAAGCTCATGATGTACTGCCGATGAAGATGTAGATGAGCTTAAGATATCAAGGCTCTCAACACTCCCCCTCAAGCTCATCCCATGTACTCCCAACATAGTACGGAAGTACTTAAACTTCTCCCTGCTAAGTGGCTTTATAAAGATGTCTGCCACCTGCTCATCAGTCTTCACATACTATAGATCAACTGTACCATCCAGCACCTTCTCTCTGACAAAGTGATAATGGACCTCTATGTGTTTGGTCCTCGCATAAAATACTGGATTCTTGGCCAACTGTATACTGCTCATGTTGTCACAATGAATGACAACTTTGCCATCGATAGGCTCACCCAAATCTGCCAAGAGATTCTTTAACCATACAGCTTCACAAGTAGCAATGGCTGCACCCTTGTATTCAGCCTCTGTACTAGATAAAGCAACTGTAGGTTGCTTCTTGCTACTCCAACTCACCACGGCACTTCCAAGTGTAAAAGCATAACCACTAGTAGACCTCCTGTCATATGAGCTACCTGCTATGTATGTCCAAGCTTTTACCACTCTCATAAAGTAGACCATAATGTGCAGTGGTCTTCACATATCTCATAATGCGTCTCACTGCATCCAAATGAGGTTTTCTGGGGCTCTGCATAAACTGGCTGACTAGCCCCACAGCATAACTCAAATCCGGGCGTGTGATAGTCATGTAAATGATACTACCAACCATCTTTCTGTACATCGATGGATCATCCAATTCCTCGCCATAATCAGCCCGCAACTTCACATTTTGCTCCAAAGGTGTACTCAGGCTTACACCCTGTCATGCCATACTTTGCCAACATATCCAATGCATATTGGCGTTATACTAACCATGTACCTGCATGATCTTTTATCACTTCTATTCCAAGAAAGTATCTCAACTCACCAAGGTCTTTCATGTCAAATTGCCCACTCAAAGCTTTCTTGACATGCATCACATTTGCACCATGATCACCTGTGATAATCAAGTCATCCACATAGATGACGAGTAAAACAATCCCATGCTCTGTCTTCTTCACATAGAGTGAAGAATCTGCTGTAGAAATCTGAAATCCAAGTGAGATAAGATATCTGCTCATCTTATCACTCCAAGCACGAGGTGCTTGCTTCAGACCATACAATGCCTTTTTCAATCTGCATACGTGAGTGGGATATCTTGGGTGTACATACCCTTCTGGCTATGCCATATACACTTCCTCTTGTAGATCTCCATTTAGAAATGCATTCTTGACATCCATTTGATGCATTTCCCATCCATTAGCTGCAGCCATAGCAATGACTGCTCTCACTGTTCCCATCTTTGCCATTGGACTAAAAGTTTCATCATAGTCCAAACCTTGGGTTTGTGCATAACCCTTAGCTACCAATCTTGCTTTATGTCTCTCAATAGAACCATCAGATTTGCACTTCACTTTGTAAACCCATTTACATCCAATAACATTCTTGTCCTTTGGTAATGCAACCAAGTCCCATGTATCATTATGAACCAATGCGTCCATCTCAACATCCATTGCTTTCTCCCATACATGCTTTCCAACAGCTTACATGCTTCACCATAGATGTCATATATGCATAGTGCATAGCAAAATCTCGATATGTCAATCTGTCAACTGGATATCTGACCCTCTGGGATCTCCGCAATGCATGCGGGTCACTCTGTACACCTGTCACTCTAGCATGTGGTGGCACATATCTATCCTGTCTAGCACCAGGTTTGCGTAGAACAGGTATGCCAAGCTCCTCATCCAAACTCTCTGAACTCGATGACTCATAACCTGTAATTCCAATTCCTTCGACTTTCTTTTTGCCTTTATCCACAGCATTACTCCCAGTGCTCACACTCTCATGCCTCAAACGTCCTGACCATGGACGTACAGTACTACTCTCAGCTTTTGCTGGCCCAGACATAGTAGTAGAACTAGAACTTGCTTGTGGCAAGTTCACAGGCACATCAGCCTCAAGTGACTCAATGACACCCTCATCCTTTGCTTTGTACCAACTAGCAAGCTCATCAAACACCACATCTCGTGAGATGACCACTTGTCTAGTTTGTGGATTGTAACATTTGTTTGTATGCCTTTCGATCTTGTGCATATCCAACAAATACACATTTCTCTGCCTTAGGATCCAACTTCCTTCTTCTTTCATCAGGCACATGTACATAAGCTATGCATCCAAAAACTTTGAGGTGTCCAATGTCTGGCCTATAACCTGTAAGGTGCATCTCTGGCGTGCTTCCATGAATGGCTACTATAGGTGTTTTGTTCAGTATATACACTGCAGTAGCACATGCTTCTGCCCAATAATAATCTGGCATGCTCTTTTCATTGAGCATCGCCCTTGCCACTTCACATATGACTCTATTCTTTCTCTCAGCCACACCATTCTGCTGAGGTGTATACCTGCAAGTCAATTGTCTTCTTATTCCATGCTTCCTCAAGAAATGCTCAAAAGCCTTTGAGGTGTATTCACCACCTCCATCTGTTCTCAAACATTTAATCCAACAGCCATATTGCTTTTCTGCAAAAGCTTTGAAATCCATGAACTTTTCCAACACTTCACTCTTCTCTCTCAAAAAGTATATCCATGTCATCCTGCTGAAATCATCTATGAAGGTCACATAGTATAAAATGCCTTTGATAGATGGGTTTTGTGCAGGACCCCATACATCACTGTGTACTATCTCAAGTGGCCTGCTACTCATATTTCCTTCTCTAGGAAACCTCAACCTTGCCTGATTTCCAAACTGACAGGCTTCACAAACATGCATATTCCCATCATATTTGAATCTAGGCAATCCACTGACAATGCCTCTTGTCTGCATGTTCTTTAATCTTTGTATATTGACATGTCCAATCCTCTTATGCCACATATCAATGTCCTGTACCATATTTCTGCTTTTGGAGAACATGGCTGATTTTAGCTCAGGAATTCCAGCATCCAACTTAAACAATCTGCCTTCTTTCTTGCCTTTAGCAATGACTGTACATCCATGTTTGAAGTCCTCAACGAAGCAACCATGCTCGTTGAAACGAACCTATAATCCCTGTTCCACCATTTGACCAACTGAGGCCAAGCTCTTTGTGATAGAAGGCACATACAATACATCAGACATAGATTTTGTTTGACCATTGTGCATAACCAATGCTACACTTCCAACATGTGTAATGGCATGCTGAGTATCATCTCCTATTTCCACATAGCCTTTGACATCCATAGGCTTCATATGCTCAAACCATTCACCATGACATGTCATATGGTTTGATGCTCTAGAATCCATATACCAGGTATCATCATTTTCAGCATTTGTCATCATTGATCCAACAACGTTTCATGGCAAACAAATGATTTGCAGTGCCATCATTACTGCTTGATGCATAATTTCCACCACCATGTTGTGCATAATTTCTACCATAATGACCACCACGTTGTGCTCTACCCCCTCTCAAATCATTCTGTTTGCGGAAACAATCTCTCGCCATATAACCAGATTTCCCACAATAATGGTGTGAGGTGAAAAAAAGAAAGAAAAGCCTGTCTCTATAGCCCTTCCACCTCGCAAACTTGGAATAACACACACGAACGGGGGCACCACCAGCCACCGGCTGGAACAATTCTCGCACTCACCACCCAACCCACGCCAGACAGACAGCACCAAACAGGGGCACCATAGACAAAACAACCACCCAGCAATTTATATTTCCAGATCAAACATTTCATACAAGCTTCTCCCGACACAGAAGCCTTACTCACACACTCACAAACAAAACACTCAGGCCTGTCAGCCGAGGATACACCACATCCCTGATCACCACATAACTCGCCTGCCTGCTGTACCAACCACACCAGAATGAACCCGGCCACTCTCGCTCCAGAAGGCGCCCACACCAGCTAACCCTCGAGTCCTCTGCGACCCATCACCTCTGCATGTGTCACCAGCAGCAGCTACACCATCATCTCTCTCACTCTCTCAGTCTCTGTGCTGATCCTCTGTCAGCTTCCCAACAAACATAGGCAGCTTATCTGCCTTGCTACCGGCCCACCACCAAGCAGCAACACTTTATCTCTGTCCGCTCTCGGCACCCTGCTCTGTCCACACTGTCCTGTCTCCTAGGCGGCCCACACCAGCCTACCTGTCACTCAACAGCTTATCTGCTTCTCTCTGTCCTCGCTAGCAGCCCATTTGATGCCAGCACCCGCTTCTTTCCCACAGGCAGCGCCCCACCAGCCTCTGCCTTTCTCCTCGCCCCTGATATCTGCACACTCCCAGCAGCATCACTTTCGAGGTGGCTCCACACTTCACACTCTTCTTACCTTGCGCCCATCGCCGTCTTCTCTCATACGGGAGGTCTCCTCTGTGTGTGTCCTGCAGCTGTGCCCACAGTCCATAGGCTCACCAGCCCGTCCACTCACGCTGGCAGCCTGTCAACCCACGTTGGCGTCCACTCGCCTTTTCACACGGGAGGGTCTCCACTCCGTATACCTGCAGCGCAGCTACACTGCGCTCCTCTTGCTCTCTGCAAGCGCCAATCACCAGCCCATTCTTCACACGGGTGTGCGTTCCAGCAGCCACGAACCACCAGCAGCTGCGCCTCTCACTCAACTGCGCTCCACAGCCCACTCTTACCTGTACATGCCAGCCCACAGCTGGATTCTTCACCACACTCTGGCCGCTTCTCTCTGCGACCACACCAGCTACGCACGTCGTCAAGGAGCTCTTTACACGGGGAGACTCCCACACTTCTGCAGCCCATCCACTTTCGACCAACTGCGCTCTCTATCACGTCAGCAGCTACGCCCACCAGTCACCAAACCTTCACACAGGGAGGCTCCACGCTTCTGCGCCGACTTGCTGCGCTTCATAGCCCACTGGCTCCTCTAGCCCGTCTGTCCTCTCCACAACAGTGTATCCGGCTGCTACACGACGGCCACCACAGCTGCGCCTCCTCTGACTTGAAACTAGCAGTTGC
Source organism: Cibotium barometz (assembly GCF_041138505.1). Lineage (NCBI taxonomy): Eukaryota > Viridiplantae > Streptophyta > Polypodiopsida > Cyatheales > Cibotiaceae > Cibotium > Cibotium barometz. The sequence goes on along the minus strand of NC_141096.1, from coordinate 4,979,519 downwards.
GCACTGCGCCCCAGAAGCCCCCCCTCCATATACCTGCATATGCCAGCCCACGTCGGCTTCTTCACCAGGGAGCGACCCCCTTGGCCTCTACACCAGCCACCACCTGCAAACCCAAGCAGCTTCCACACACGTCGGCCCACTGCCCCACAGCGCTCCTCAGCTGCGCATCGTTTGTGGCCTACAGTTTACGCCCAAGAGAGCCCCCCCTCCAGAAACAACTCGGCCTTTCGCTTTTCTGCAGAATACGTCGACTCCTTTACCTTCGACCAGCTTCCAGAATGTAGCGTTGGCAGCCCTTCAGCGATCCACGCCACCTTTGCTTTTTTGGCCATTAATTATTATATATTTATTTATTTTACCTAAAATGGCCACTCCCACCTTTTCACACTCATATGCCCATACTACCTTGGCCATTCTCTTTTGATTTGCCCATGCTTTCCATACCTTCAACAAACCGGCTAGTGCCCATGCATTTTCTTTGCGACGCCCACATACTTCAAGATGACCATCGAAGAGCTGGAACCACCTGCATACCGCTCACCGGACAAGCCTGCAACAAACCCAAATCAAATGCTGTCCACACTGAACACCTGGCAACGCCTTCAAAGCAAACCTTCACAACTGCCATGCACACCATATATACACTAGCCAAAAAGACGTCTCAGAAAAACGCCTGACATACTTTGCCACCCCCCCATCTGCTAGAGCATTCATGCTCAGCAGCATTCAGCAATTCCAGTAGTCATCCACCAGGATCAAAAGGGAACATCTCCTCACCATCCCATTCCCCAGCATCCCTCAAACACCATGGCTGCATCACTGCATACCAAACATCCATCATATAAACCACAACATCACTCACGTCCACTTCTCCCACAACCAACCTCCTCATCTTCGAAATCTGTGGCATTTCAGCATCTAGCATCCCATCCATCAATACCTGTGAAGGCCAGGTTCCAGCATCTTGACCCTTCTGCACACCAAAATCCACATCCTCTCCATCAGCAGTGTCCACCAGCACTCCCAGCTCCACTGGTTCAGGCATCTCTTCACTACCATCCAGCTCAACTGGCTTAGAATCCTTGTCATCCTTGGACCTTGCTTTCAGCATCTCAGCAATCCGCAAAGAAGCCTTAGCTGCACTCTCAGCCATATCTGCATCCATCTCCATCTCTGGTTCCTGCTCATCAAGGCTAGCAACTTCCCAAATATCATCCTCAGGCACACTACTCACCACACAACGCTCTTCATCAGCCAAATCCACATGCATATCTTCTTCAGTGCTGCCAACCCCCCTAGTATCATCGTCCAAAGACTCCCCAGCACATAATCCATCAGATGGAATATCATCCACATCATTCATCGGCGCAGGTACCAGACCATCATCGAGCTGTCCAAGAAAATCCATAATGATAGGATCTTCCTCCACGCTCTCCACATCTGCATCACAAGCCATCTTCACTTCATCAGAAGTCTCTACCCCATCCTCCTCCCTTTCAGAATCTGTCAAAGAATCATCCTCAGAGCATCCTGTGTCCAGCTTCTCTTCCTTCTTATCATCAGCCAATCCCAAGGCATCATCCTCGTTACTTCCCTGTGCATGCATGTCATCCAGATCACTGTCATGTACAGCCACGACCTCCAAATCCAAAGAAGAATCCACTGGCAACTTCTCATCTTCACTTTGCACCTTCACCTGCTTTTTATCCACCTGCACATGCTTTTCAGACTTTGGAAAAAAATCAGAAGGCATATAGAACATACCCCTTTGCACCTGTCTCGGCCTTTGAGGCTCCTGTCTAATCAAGCTTTCCATAGGACTCTTGTCCACCTCAACCAAATTCACCTGCTTATCCCTTACAGACACAACACCCTCATACGGATATATACCCATCTCCATTTGTTTCAAAATCTTGCCTTCCTTTTCCCTAGCAATGCTAATTGCATCATCAAATGACCTGGGATTCTTCAACTCAACCTTGACCTTCAAATGGGGTAGCAAACCATCAATAAACAAGCTCTCCTTGAAAAACATTGGAGGAACTCCCTGCTTCAATGTCATACACCACTTACTCCACAAACATATAAATACCTTCACAAAATCATCCAGTGATTGTCCATGTACCTGCTTCAAAACGTTCAACTCTTGCCAAATCACACCAGAATCCTCCACTTGCTGAAATCGCTCCAAAAGCCCTTCTTTCAACCTGTCCAAGGTCAAGACACCAGCATCCTGTGCTTCAAAACCCTTCAGCCAGCTTCGGGCATCTCCCTTCAAAAAGATCTTTATCAGCCTCAGAACCTGCTCTTCAACCGTGACATGATTGCTAATGCATGCCAGCTCCATCTGCTCCAAGAAATCAACCACATCTTCACCCTTCTTGCCATGAAATTCCGGATAGGACCACATCATGACAACCTATGCCAATCCCTGAGCTCTCCTCAGTGGAACACACGCCCTTCTAGGCACAGAACAACGCCAGAGCCACTCCTCAGTGGGACAATCCTTGAGAAATCCTCAGTGGGGGCACCAGAAGGATGTGAGGTGAAAAAAAGAAGAAAGAACCTGCCTCTATAGCCCTAAATCAACCACATCTTCACCCTTCTTGCCATGAAATTCCAGATAGGACCACATCATGACAACCTATGCCAATCCCTGAGCTCTCCTCAGTGGAACACACGCCCTTCTAGGCACAGAACAACGCCAAAGCCACTCCTCAGTGGGACAATCCTTGAGAAATCCTCAGTGGGGGCACCAGAAGGATGTGAGGTGAAAAAAAGAAAGAAAAGCCTGCCTCTATAGCCCTTCCACCTCGCAAACTTGGAATAACACACACGAACGGGGGCACCACCAGCCACCGGCTGGAACAATTCTCGCACTCACCACCCAACCCACGCCAGACAGACAGCACCAAACAGGGGCACCATAGACAAAACAACCACCCAGCAATTTATATTTCCAGATCAAACATTTCATACAAGCTTCTCCCGACACAGAAGCCTTACTCACACACTCACAAACAAAACACTCAGGCCTGTCAGCCGAGGATACACCACATCCCTGATCACCACATAACTCGCCTGCCTGCTGTACCAACCACACCAGAATGAACCCGGCCACTCTCGCTCCAGAAGGCGCCCACACCAGCTAACCCTCGAGTCCTCTGCGACCCATCACCTCTGCATGTGTCACCAGCAGCAGCTACACCATCATCTCTCTCACTCTCTCAGTCTCTGTGCTGATCCTCTGTCAGCTTCCCAACAAACCCAGGCAGCTTATCTGCCTTGCTACCGGCCCACCACCAAGCAGCAACACTTTATCTCTGTCCGCTCTCGGCACCCTGCTCTGTCCACACTGTCCTGTCTCCTAGGCGGCCCACACCAGCCTGCCTGTCACTCAGCAGCTTATCTGCTTCTCTCTGTCCTCGCTAGCAGCCCATTTGATGCCAGCACCCGCTTCTTTCCCACAGGCAGCGCCCCACCAGCCTCTACCTTTCTCCTCGCCCCTGATATCTGCACACTCCCAGCAGCATCACTTTCGAGGTGGCTCCACACTTCACACTCTTCTTACCTTGCGCCCATCGCCGTCTTCTCTCATACGGGAGGTCTCCTCTGTGTGTGTCCTGCAGCTGTGCCCACAGTCCATAGGCTCACCAGCCCGTCCACTCACGCTGGCAGCCTGTCAACCCACGTTGGCGTCCACTCGCCTTTTCACACGGGAGGGTCTCCACTCCATATACCTGCAGCGCAGCTACACTGCGCTCCTCTTGCTCTCTGCAAGCGCCAATCACCAGCCCATTCTTCACACGGGTGTGCGTTCCAGCAGCCACGAACCACCAGCAGCTGCGCCTCTCACTCAACTGCGCTCCACAGCCCACTCTTACCTGTACATGCCAGCCCACAGCTGGATTCTTCACCACACTCTGGCCGCTTCTCTCTGCGACCACACCAGCTACGCACGTCGTCAAGGAGCTCTTTACACGGGGAGACTCCCACACTTCTGCAGCCCATCCACTTTCGACCAACTGCGCTCTCTTTCACGTCAGCAGCTACGCCCACCAGTCACCAAACCTTCACACAGGGAGGCTCCACGCTTCTGCGCCGACTTGCTGCGCTTCATAGCCCACTGGCTCCTCTAGCCCGTCTGTCCTCTCCACAACAGTGTATCCGGCTACTACACGACGGCCACCACAGCTGCGCCTCCTCTGACTTGAAACTAGCAGCTGCGCACTGCGCCCCAGAAGCCCCAGAAGCCCCCCCTCCATATACCTGCATATGCCAGCCCACGTCGGCTTCTTCACCAGGGAGCGACCCCCTTGGCCTCTACACCAGCCACCACCTGCAAACCCAAGCAGCTTCCACACACGTCGGCCCACTGCCCCACAGCGCTCCTCAGCTGCGCATCGTTTGTGGCCTACAGTTTACGCCCAAGAGAGCCCCCCCTCCAGAAACAACTCGGCCTTTCGCTTTTCTGCAGAATACGCCGACTCCTTTACCTTCGACCAGCTTCCAGAACGTAGCGTTGGCAGCCCTTCAGCGCTCCACGCCACCTTTGCTTTTTTGGCCATTAATTATTATATATTTATTTATTTTACCTAAAATGGCCACTCCCACCTTTTCACACTCATATGCCCATACTACCTTGGCCATTCTCTTTTGATTTGCCCATGCTTTCCATACCTTCAACAAACCGGCTAGTGCCCATGCATTTTCTTTGCGACGCCCACATACTTCAAGATGACCATCGAAGAGCTGGAACCACCTGCATACCGCTCACCGGACAAGCCTGCAACAAACCCAAATCAAATGCTGTCCACACTGAACACCTGGCAACGCCTTCAAAGCAAACCTTCACAACTGCCATGCACACCATATATACACTAGCCAAAAAGACGTCTCAGAAAAACGCCTGACAAATGGCATTCAACATCTTGCATAGATGTTTGTTGGCCTTGCCAACGTCCTCTACCATGGGGGTTACCTCTGCCTCTCTGAGGTGTATATCCATGACCACCTCGAGCACCATATGAAGGCTGAAACTTCTGTTGTGATGACCTGTCCTGCCATCCATGACCATTACCACCACGGCCACGTGATGCAAATCTCCCCCTGCCCATGGGGGTTACCTCTGCCTCTCTGAGGTGTATATCCACGACCACCTCGAGCACCATATGAAGGCTGAAAATTCTATTGTGATGACCTGTCCTGCCATCCATGACCATTACCACCACGGTGACGTGATGCAAATCTCCCCCTGCCTCTAAAGCCTCTCTGAGAATAGAAAGCCTAATTTCTGCCATTATCATCATGGCTAGTAGATGCATCCAGAAATGAATCACTGAGTTTGATTTCCTCAACAAGTAAGAGTGAAACCAACTCATCAAAGTTCGGTACTCCTCACTGAGATGGATGTATTAAAAGATTTGTACTCCTTGCCAAGACCACACAAGAAGGTAATATCCACCAAATCATCATCAGGCATGGGGGCATTTATTGTTGCCAATGCATCTGCAAACTTCTTTATTTCTTGCACATAATCATGGATGCTCCTTTTATTCCGCTTCACATTATGTATCTGCTGTCGCGCAAAACTGAGACTTGCGAGCACTCGTGTCTGTATCAAACATCTTTACCAAAGTATCCCATGCATCTTTGGGATTCTCAGCATCCTGTATGTGTATGAGCATGGCATCAGAAATACATATAGACAGATAATGCAGCACTTTAAATGCTCTTTCTGACCATTGCTTATGAGCAATAACCTGCTGCTATGTAGGTTGTCGGGGTAGCTCTGGCTCTGGCTTAGCACCTGTAATGAGATTCCAAAAACCTTTTCCCTTCAAGAAACTTTTTATCCTGTACTTCCATGCCTGGAAGTTCTTCCTATCCAGCTTTTCACCAACAATCTGTACTGGATTATCCGACATGTTTACTCAATGCAAAAACACCTTGCGTACACTTCCAAATCTATAAGCGAGCCTTCCTCAGCTCAACCACACTCCAATGAGTGTTCCAGATACTCCAAGGTAGCCCAACAATCTTCAAATTTGATGTAGAAAATCAACCTATATGCATCCAAAATGAACTGACTCACGTAGTCCGAGATACCCTGCTTTGATGTGCTTGTGGTCCAATCAAGTATGGAAAACTTGTATTGACACCTAAACAACCTCAATGTAGAGTATCAACACCATCTGACATGTGTACATATCAATTTTTGAAAACCCCTTTCTCTGTTTTGGGAAAAAACTAGAAAAACCAGTAGTAATTTGGCTCTAATTTCTTCAATCTTTGTCCAAATTGAGCAACCAAGCATTCATTAGCTTAGCAATAGTGTCCATCAACTCCATCAACCAAGCATTCATTAGCTTAGCAATAGTGTCCATCAACTCCATGTAAGAGGAATTTGTCCAATTGTTTAAGACCAAGGATTAATTGCTCAATTAAAATGACTTTGTTTCTCTACAACAACTAGTGGGACAGCCTGTTTAATCAGCTCATTCCCAGCTCAATTAAGCATAATTGATCAAACCAATCATGTAGCCCTCTTCTCAATATGTGTAGCAACCAATTGCTAAAGCAATTATGAAAGGAACCAAGAAACCAAGTAATAATCGACCTCCTCGCTTCAATTATATCAAAATTCTGCTCTGTTTTCTCTGTGCAGTCTGCGCCGCCTGCATTTGAGGGATTTGGGAGTTGTTTAAGTGTTAATTGAAGATGGATATAGGTGCCCAACACACTTGGGTATGTGTGCAACCAGCCAATGGTTGGATTTTTGCCAAAAACACGCTCCAAATGCATCAATTTTTGATTCCTTTTTCTCTGTTTTGTGAGAGCTCAAAAACCAGAAATTTTCATACATTCATATGCATCCAAATTGCTCCAAAATGAGTTTAGGGCTTGCATAGGAGTTGCCAATACATTCCTCCTTGTCAGATACATGTGTCTTTTGCCAGAATCACTTCTATTTCACCATACATCAGTGCTTCCAAGCTTTAATGGAAAGCTTTCAAAAACCAGAAATGTGCTTTGCTTTGAGTTGCTCTAAATTGCTTTGTTTTTGCCTGTATCACCTGCAATCCGCTCAAGGATGTTTAGAAGACCTTACTCGGTAGGCCAAGCTCTCAGATCTGATAGTATTCGTCGGTGTGCTCCAAGCTTCACAGCTTCAATGGCAAGCTTCACAGCTTCTCTTCATAGCTTCTTCTCCCTCTTCTCTTCACTCACTCTCATAAACCCTAATAAACAGCACAAGGCTCTGATACCATGTTGAAAGAACGGTAGAGGGGGAGGAGACACACATACAGGAGCAAACCCTAATGTATATTGCAAACCCTAACCATAGAGGGAAGCCATCTCCCTTCTCACACAATGCATAAAACCATAATCCATAATACACACACCACACTATGAGTTGTGTCCACACTCATCTAACCCTAGCTAATGTCTACACACTATGACCAGCTGGACACGCGGTCATTTATGTCACACATGTTCCTACCGAACATGCCAGCACATAGCATAGCTGGCTCACACTGACATCGAGCTTGAATCTCAATAGGCCTTTGATGTCAAAGTCCCGCCGAAGCCAGCACCATCACCTTTCCAAAGGTTTTTAATTCCAGAAGGTGATTCCAACCTTCCGCCGCCGCCTAAAAGATATCAGGGTCAAGCCAATTTCTATGCATAGAAAGATGCATATTGGATATTTTTTTATAAAAGTGTTATTTTCATTAGATTCAATTTCTATGCATAGAAAGATGCATATTGGATATTTTTTTATTATAAAAGTGTTATTTTCGTTAGATTCAATTTCTATGTATACAAAGATGCATATTGGATATTTTTTTTATTATAAAAGTGTTATTTTTATTAGATTCAATTTATATGCATAGAAAGATGCATATTAGAAAATTTTTTATTATAAAAGTGTTATTTTCATTAGATTTAAATTCTATGCATAGAAAGATGCATATTGGAAATCTTTTTATTTTAAAAGTGTTATTTCCATTAAATTTATTTTATGCATATATAGATGCATAAAGAATTTTTATATCAAAATTATATTCTCTTTAATTCTATGTTTAATTTCCATGAATATTTGATAAATGAATGAGTAAATACTCTGAGAGGGAAAATTCTATCGTTTCATACACTCGGTTTGTAAAGAGAAAATTCAGGAAATCTATTGAAGTCAAAATATTCAGATAAATGATTAATTTATTCCTCATAGAAATTTGTGATTAATATAGAAATCAGTTAAGTTAATATTCAATGAATGAAATTCAGTAAATTAGTAATTGAAATATCAACCCCTTTTCGAGAAAGATAATTCAGGAAGAAAAAGAGATGTGAGGTAAATAGATGTGGAGATGTGTGATGAGAATCAGATAGATGTGAATGAAGGGATGAATAGATGTGATGTGAATAGAGGTGATGAGATGTGAGGTAAATAGATGTGAAGAGATGTGTGATGAGAATCAGATAGATGTGAATGAAGGGATGAATAGATGTGATGTGAATAGAGGTGATGAGGTGTGAGGTAAATAGATGTGAAGAGATGTGTGATGTGAATCAGATAGATGTGAATGAAGGGATGCATAGATGTGATGTGATGAATAGAGGTGATGAGATGTGAATCAGATAGATGTGAATGAAGGGATGCATAGATGTGATGTGATGAATAGAGGTGATGAGATGTGAGGTAAATAGATGTGATGAGATGTGTGATGTGAATCAGATAGATGTCAATGAAGGCATGCATAGATGTGATATGTGAGGTAAATAGATGTGATGAGATGTGTGATGTGAATCAAATAGATGTGAATGAAGGGATGGATAGATGTGATGATAATAGAGGTGATGAGATGTGAGGTGAATAGATGTGATGAGATGTGTGATTGGAATAGGGGTGAAGAGATGTGATGTGAATAGATGTGATGAGATGTGTGATTGGAATAGGGGTGAAGAGATGTGAGGTGAATAGATGTGATGAGATGTGATGTCATGTGAATCAGGATGTAAATGAATGATATGGGATGTGAGTGAATGTATGTAAAAGAATGTGATGTGGATGTGTATGCGAAGGAATGTGATGTATAAAAAATGATGTGATGTGACATGAATATATGTGGATGTGAAGTGATAGATATATGAATGTATGAATAGATGTGGGTAGTCGTACAGGTGAACGATTGGATGGATGTGTATGAATGAGATATGGTGTGGGTAGAAGTGATGTGATATAATGTGGATAGAATGTATGTGGTGATGGGATGGTTATGAAAATGTATGTGGTAGTATGAATGAACGAATGTGATGGATATGAATGAATGAGATGTGATGGGTGTAAATGGATGTGATGTAATTGAATGTGATGACGAGAATTGATGTGGTGTCATGTGAATTGTGATGTGAATAATTATGATGTGATGAGAAAGGGAATACAGATGAAATAAATGAGGAATGACGTGGAACAATGTGGAAAGACGAGAGTTCATCATAGAAACTATATTTATGACCTATTTTTGAAAATGACAATTTTATGTCAAGAATGCTTGGGAAGCATTTTGACCGTCTTGTGAATGAGGTCCTAGAGACCTAATCTGATAAAGTTGCAACAGCTGATGACGGAGAGTCAATGGAGGACGTCTCGCATAGCCAAGATCTTGACCAGCCCTCGGTTCGATTAAAATAGTGAGCTTCCGGTATGGTGGATGAGGGACCAAGGAAGCGGCCTATGAGTGAAGCGCTAGGTGACCTGCGAAGGATCCTAGAGGGTGTTGACCATATGGTGCTCGAGCTATGGGTCGCCAAAGATACCCACACGTGCATCGTGGAAGATATTGGAACAAAGAGTAAGAGTTGTTTTGTGAATTCGGGGATGGATCTGGTTGATTGACCTTGCTGGTCCTCAACGGATGAGTCATGGTTCTTTTGTATGGATCTATTGGTTGATCTTGCTGATCTTCAACGAAGATTTCATTTTGATATGTGAATATTGCCAAGTACTATGAGCTAGGAACCATCGAAAAGACCCCTGATGAGTGGACAGGTGGTGAGCGTTCTAGTTGCCAATGATGCCATAGGTACACTGACGAAGGAATGATTGGAAATTAGAATTCAACTTGAAATTTTTGGAGGATTATGATCAGTGACTATGATTTCATTAAATGATTGTTTTAAAGACAACTTAATCTATGAAAAAGGCAATTTCATATTGGGTGTGTAAGTGGTGTGACTAGTTTTAAATTGTATGAATATCCAGCTAGGGGCCCTGGGAACTCTTTTTCCTGGTACCCGGGATAAAACGTAACCAAATTCCTAATTGGATCATCCCATCACTATAGTGGTTGGGCGGTTGGCTAACCCATGGGACTGGATGGGGTTAGGCTAGACTGATGGATCCCTAAATTGAGACTCAATTCTGTTATGGTAGGATAGATGAAGTAAATCCCAAACAAAAATTGTTCTATGGAAAAGAATCAATGGCTGTGCCTCTCAATGAGGAAAAAAGCATTGGTCTCTATGATCCAAGTGCAATCTTTCCCTGATAGGACTATGGGACTTACGGGTTCGGTCAGATCAGTTCAGTTAGTTAAGACTTTTTGACTACATTAGAGAAAAATTATCCTGGAGGAGTCGCCCGTGCTTTTCTGGGCAATGGGAAGTTTTTTCGGGTTTGATTTTGGAAGAACTGATGGATTAGTCTCTTGTCCGGATATCCGTGTGGGCGAGGCCCCGAGTGAGGGACCCTAGCCCGCGCAAGAAGTGCTACTTGTTCCGGTGCTGCTAACGGCCCTGAATTCGTTGTGCGATGGGGACAGGGACCTTACAAGACTAATTGCTATTTGATGGCCTTGAAAGGATTTGAGCTCATTTGAACTCTAAGGCCTCTGATCTGGACTCCCTGCATACTCTGTTTTCTGCACACAAAATAGAGGATTACTTTGCTAATCAATGATTAATCAATGCTAATCACTATTTTTTGGTGCAATTGAGGGTTCAAATTAATCATTGGGTATCTGATACAGATCCCTATAACTTCAGATTGCAATTCGAAGATTGGTTGATACTCCAACCATTCCGTACAAATTTGTTACCCTTGGTTTAATGTAATTTTTGGTGATTTTATGCTCATAAATCTATTGTAATCATCTCCTAAACACCCGATTGAGTTGTAAAAGAGTAGACATTGCCCTTGAATCTTGCAATTGGATCAAGAGGTAAGACCCCCTTCACATCATCATGAGTACGGCACAAGAGATAGCCAAATTTAATGGGGAGCAGTTTTACACATGGCAGACAAAAACCATGTATCTGCTCATGAGGAAAAATCTGTGTGGGGGCTAGTTGAGGGAAGAGATGAATGCCTAGAGGTGAGAGGGGAAAATGAGTGGAAGAGCAGGAATGAAAAAGCATTGGGACTTATTGCACTCAGTTTAAATGATGAAATCATTCATCAATCACAGCATAGGGATACAAAGCATAGGGATACAGTGGGCAAAAGATGCCTGGGATGAACTCAATAAATTATTTGGCACAAGCTAAAAATTCAAAGATAAATCTGTTAATGCAATTTTACAAATTGGATATGAAGGAAAGTGAACCTTTAATCACACACTTGAACAGATATAAAAGCATTAAGCAACAACTGGCAGCTATTGGCAAAGAGGTAGAAGATGATGAGGCACCAGCAGTGCTTCTGAAGAGTGTGGCCAAAGGTGAATATGAAAACATTGTAGCAACACTAAAGAATGTACCTCAATTGAAGCTACACGAGATAGAAGGAGCTCTACTAGAGCAAGAGACCAGAGGCAAAGCAAGGAAGAGGCAGAGTAGAAGGAAGGACCTTCACTTTCCACAACTATGGAAAGCCAGGACACATGGCAAGAGACTGCTATAGCAAACCTAGTGGGGTGGAGAAGGAGAACGACATCGGCAAACTTCATGGAGGCTCCTAAGAAAGTGGAGTCAGATCATCTTTTGAGAGAGAGAGAGAGAGAGAGAGAGAGAGAGAGACCCCACAACCCAATGTAACCTACCCCAATATAGTAAAACCACCTCTGAGCCACCGATGATGTAGGCTATGTGGTAGATGTATGTGTGAGCACTTTAGTCAAGGTCACGGGCACTTGTAGTAGCCTTGGACACATAGAGAGAGAGTGTGTCAAGGACTATGAGTTTAGGGACTTGAGGCACTCATCGCGGACTATCAAGTAAGAGGGAAACTTGGTATAGGGTCCAGGTGTGCTAGGAGTATTCACTTGAGGGGAGTTGTTGAAATATACAAGTATTCACTTGAGGGGAGGTGTTGAATAGGGTGTGTGCGGGAACAAGCCCTTGGCTAGAGGCTATAAAAGAGAATCTATAAATGTGAGAACCTGTGAAAAGGTGAGAGAATAAAGGGTAGCATGAGGAGATTTTTTAGGAGGTGTGGAGATATTCTGGGAGAGGTGGAGAGAATCAAGCAAAAGAGGTGGAGTGAATCAAGGAGAAATCAGTGGGATTAGATGCTTGGATGTAAACTCTATAAATTGAGACATTGGCCTAATGAGAATTTGCTGGTTTTTGATTATCCATGCTTACATTAAGTTATCAATTAATTACTCACTAATCACATGTTAATTATCATCTAATCTCTTTGTTAATGATGTTGATTCTAGAATTTGATCCACCATAGCTCATCACATTGCTATAATTTTAACAACAACACATATAGGATTTCAACACTCCAACAGTTGCATGAAAAAATCTAGTACAGATGTTCTAGACCAACGCAAAGGTAAGGAAATTGCAACTAAAGCAAGAGCTGCATACTGTGGAAACAAAAAGCATATCTATCAATGAGTATTCTTTAAAGATCAAGGGAATTGTTGAATCCCTTGGGTCTATCAATGTATCGGTGGAAGATGATAACTTGGTGAGTGTTTTTTTTAATGGGCTTAGCAAAGAGTACAAGCCATTAAAGACCTCCATTGCAGTTAAGGAGAATATTCCCAACTTTTGGGACTTGGTGTCTATGTTGATCATAGAAGAAAAGTCTCTAGGTGAGGAATCTTCTCACAAAGCAAGAACACACTAGAACAGGCCTTCTACTCTAATTCAGGTAGAGGCAAAGGTAGTGATCATAGTCAATGCCAAGGTGGTGGCTGACAAGGAAACCAGAGTTCTTGACAACAATAGTCCAATAATTCATAAACAACAATAGCAGCAGTAATCATATATAGGTGGAAGAGGCCAGTCTAGCGATAGAGGGAGCCATAGAGGCCGAGGTGGTTGGCAAAGAAATTAGAGTGCAAATAGCATAGAGTGCTGTTACTGTGGCAAACCAGGGCACATGGCAAAGGACTACTATAAAAAGAAGAATGACATTAAAAGTGGAAAGTTGCAGCAAGGCAACTATGCATCATCTAGTAAACAGGGTGGTGTTGACAGAAGTGAGCAATTGTTTGTGATGCAGCACATGTTGAATTCCATAATAGGGGATGTGTCAACATCTCAAGATATATGGTATGTGGATTTTGGCATCTCTCACCACATGACCAGTCATGCTGAGTGGTTTAGGGACATGCAGAAAATGGAAAAACCAAGTTATGTAGACATAGGTGATGATACTGCGCATGCCATTGTGCATGTTGGTAAAGTGATATTGTCTATGTAAGATGGAAAAATGAAGTACTTGGCAAATATACTTAATGTTCCAAATATTACAAAGAACATAGTTTCTGTTAAATAGATGGTTAAGCAGGGTCTACAAGTGAGGTTTAATTCTCAAGGATGTTTTGTGGAAGACTTCAAAAATCAGTGTTCCTTGGTTAAAAAGGGTAATAGAAATGGCAGGATGTTTACTTTGGATGTAAACATGCTTGAAGTAAAGGTAACCATGTTTGCACATAGAACATGTGTCATTACAGACATTGACATATGGCACAAGTGCATTGGTCATGTAAATATACAGCAACAACTGAAGTCTATGCAGGCCCAAAATATTGTTGCAAGTTTGACAAGCACATTGACATATGACTTAAGTGCATTGGTCATGTGAATATACAACAACGACTAAAGTCTATACATGCCCAAAATATTATTGTAGGTTTAACAAAGTTTAAAGTTGATGGTATGCCTAAAGTATGTGAGGCATGTCAGCTTGGTAAGCAAGGAAAACATGCTTTCCCACATGAAAAGCATGTCAGTGCAAGGCTATTAGATGTCATACATTCAGAGGTGTGGGGACCGGCCAAGACTGCAATAATGCAGGTTGCAGGTATTATGCTATATTCATTAATGACCACACTAGGAAAGTGTGGGTTTACTTCATGAAGGAGAAAATTGAGATGTTTGCTCACTTCTAGAGATTTAAAGCCTTGGTCGATAAGGAAAAAGGCATGCAAATAAAGTGCTTGAGATTGGATGGTGGGGGAGCGTATTTCTCCAATGAGTTCAGCAATTTCCTGAGAAAGAAAGGAATCAAGAGACAGTTTACATGCAGGTACACTCCACACCAGAATGGTATTGCAAAAAGAAAAAATAGGCACATTGCAAAAGTGGCACGTGCCTTGATGGTGGCTGAAAAGAATATGCCACATTATTTTTGGGCAAAAGGAGTAGAAATTGTTGTGTACATCATGAACAGGACACCCATTGTGGGTGTTCATGGTATGACTCCTCTTGAACAAAAGTTTACAGGCGTAAGATAGAATGTGTCTCACTTGAAAGTGTTTGGGTGTATTGCATATGTGCTTATTCATGATAAAGTGAGAACAAAGTTGGATCCAAAAGCAGAGAAATAAATCTTTATCGGTTATGCTATGGAACAAAAATGGTTATAGATGTTATAGCCCTACCACTCATGATATGCGAGCAAATAGAGATGTTGCCTTTGACAAGATGAGTAGATGGTGTGCACTGGAAGTTAGTGAAGGCAATAGAAGATGTAGATGTAAGAAGTACTAATGCTCCACCACATGAAGAGTAGCAATGACAAGTGCGTAGTGGACCTGGAGAGTCCTCTAGCAGTGGATCCACCAATGTTAGCCCATGGTTAGGCAAGGTTGAGGATAGATGTAGGTACACATGTATCATGCAAAGGCAAGGAAAAGGTAGATCAACCTTTCGTGCCTAATCTATCAATAGGTCACTCATATGTAGATGGTGACTCTAGCAGCTCTGAGCAGAGCCTTGGCATTCCGTCTAAGATTACTCCTTGTGGTGTAAGGAGAACGAGGGCTATTTTGTGTACACCTGGTAGTGATCCAAGTGTACACAGGTCTACGAGGGTTAGGTAACCTATTGAGATAGGTTTTGAGATATGATGGATATACAGCCCATCATTATGCTTACATGGTTAAAGAAATACAAGAATTGGAGCCCACTTGTTTTGAGCAGGCACTTGGAAATAAGAATTGGGAAGATTGTATGAATGAGAAGATGGCAGCATTGAATAAAAATTCAACATGGGAGTTAGTGCCTTTGCCTAAGGAAAAGAAGGCAATTGGATGTAAGTGGGTGTATAAAGTCAAGCATAACACTAATGGTCCAGTGTGTAGGCATAAGGCGAGTGTGATTTTTGAGGGAGCTTGGTGGAGTGAGATTTTGCTAGCAACTCCTCTCTTAAAAATGTGGCCATTCTCTCTCCAATCCCTCCACCTCTACCTCCTCCCATCTCCTCGAACTAACTGTATTACGTACTTAACATCAGTACAGTAATACGAGAATGATTAGTCTCTTAGCATACATCATTAATTGGAAAGATAACTTATACTGCTAAATGAATACAAAAATGATTATACACAATGCGACATGGTTAATGCTCCACTAACACAGATTACTAAATTATCACATGAAATGCTGATTGATTGATTGCTTCATTGATTTTGAATACACAGGCATATAGCCTTTTAAAAAGTTACATGGTCGTCGCAGGATTCAAACAAGCGCGACCTCCCGTTTACACCCCTTGATATCCAATAATGACTATTCATTTAAGGTTGGCGCGACTTGATGATCCTTCATGCATTTGTTGAACCTCCTAAAACAAGTCTTCATATTGTTGAATAGGTACTGGTCGAGCCTCTGGCCATTGCGATCTTGACAAAACTTGCTCCACCAGTCCTTGAACACCATCATGCACCTATTCCTCCGTTGGCTCCATCAAAAGAGTGCGCATTTTCGAAGCTGCAGGTAATTGTGCAAGAGGCACAACTACCTGCAGGTAATTGTGCGCATTTTCGAAGTTGCAGGTAATTGTGCAAGAGGCACATGCCGATCATAGTGGCATGA
Organism: Cibotium barometz; assembly: GCF_041138505.1. Classification (NCBI taxonomy): domain Eukaryota; kingdom Viridiplantae; phylum Streptophyta; class Polypodiopsida; order Cyatheales; family Cibotiaceae; genus Cibotium; species Cibotium barometz. The sequence goes on along the minus strand of NC_141096.1, from coordinate 4,963,235 downwards.
CAAGAACTCATTAGCCGTATTCCACCAAGGAGGTTGAGGAGGCAAATGCAGGGCAAAGCTGTGGGAGCACATCTCAAGCCAGAAGCAAAGATTACGGATAACCTCCTTTTGCCTACTGCCGCCCACAAGTGCTTCCTCTTTTGCACTACCTCATCACGTTCACAAACCAACTTGGCCATATCTGCATCAGAAATATCCAGGGCAATGTCTTTAGCAATCACTTGTTTACCCCTGTCACTCTGTGAAGCAGTAGCATCAAGGACCTATGTAGGAGCGGGTTCTCCAGGGAGGCCAGACTCTGCAATAGGCCTACTTGCCCCTACACTGCCATAGTGCAATCTATTCCTCCCACTGTTGAGACACCTCCAGGCAGTGAAGAGTGACTGCCAAGGATTCCAGATCTTCCATGTTGATCAAAATATCGTCCGGATTAAGCATAAGATAATTAGCTAAAGCATCATTGGTGCGTCGAATGGAGCAATTTCCTCCATGATCGCTCGAGAAAAATTCTCATGAGCGTCTCGCACATTTTCCTCACTAAGTTCCGCAGCCTATACCCTTTGCTCTAATGCATTGATTCTACTTTCCAGTAAAGGTGCAGCAACAGCTTCTCCTCTCAGAATAGTATTCTATCTTTCCAAAGCTTGTACCTGCTCTTCTAAAGCTTGCAGCTGCTCCACTGAGCACTGGATTGCGGCATAGTACGCAAAGAGTGTGCCGCATGAGTCAGCAATCTGGCATAGCTTCCCAAATGATCAGGCTAGAAAGTATACTGCGGTTGCTCCCAAGGAAAAGGCAGTGTAGTTACTATTACTGCATCAGTATGAATTGTAGTCACTCATGGAAGGTGTTGCGGTCTTCGAGACACCGCCCACAACCACACTAACCGGGCTTGGCTCTGCAGAACTTGTAATTGCCGAAGGAACAGTTGGTACCACACATCCCACCATCTTCTGCCTCACTTGCCTGTGCCATCTATCGAGAGCAGAGACACCCTGCGGTGTCATTTCCAAACTAAACTGTAGTGGAGTAGATATAGTAGATGTGAGTGTCTGTGATACAAATCCAACTGTAGAAATTGGTGAAACAGGCATGTCTCCAGGCACTACGAAGATTGGTGGAGTATCCCCATGGCTCGCTGTGTCCTCTGAGCCTCGCTTGATTCAACATTCAGTAGCACAGGCAAAATAGTATTGATCAAGGTCGTAGATGTCCGTTTTCTTCCCCTTCGCTGTGAACTACCGCCTGTGTGAGTGCACCTGTGTGAGTGGTGCCACTAGAAACTACCATTGTGACTTTAGCACTAATAGAGAAAGGCCCTAAAAAATGGCATAGAGGACGCATAGAAACAAAAAAATTGGGCTCCATAGGAAATAATATCTGTAAAATCTGCCCTACTTTAGAATTTAATGTTGCTCCCCTTGCAACCTGCGCACAAACATGTTGTGCTTCAAAGCGAATCATGTCCTTCAGAACTCGGGCCCAGGAAACAACATGATATTCAGCTAACTTCAAGAAATTCATAACCCTCACAGAGATACTATAAGTCTTGGCCTGCAACCTGAGAACCACCTATAACAATCCTTAACTCCTGGATTGTTGTAGCCAGACAGTTTATGCTCGCCACTAACTCTTGGCCCGAACTTGGCCTCCGTCTCATGCACGGTGATCGTCTGAACAGCCTAAATGGCACCATCCAGAGGTAAGGAAAGGCTTCGAAAACCTATGGTTTTTCAAACCATGAAAAACATGGAGATTTTCATGCCATGAAAAAAAGATTACTTTGCACACATCATTAATAATTACTAATAGCATAAGATTACCACTCAAAAGATATCTAAATCAAAGGTTTTCATGCTATGAACTAATGGTTTTTCACATGTGAAAAACTCCGTACATTTTCATGAATTTTTCATTCATCATTTTGACACATTTATGTAGTAAATGCATTCTTTGAGCCTCAACTCTCTCAACATCAACGAGGCGGCTAAAGCTAAAAGAAAACAAATCATTTTAGTTTCTCATTCCGTGATACACACATTCCAATGTCTACTTTTGACACATGTCGGTGTAGCCAATTCAAGAAATTCTACTGGCATGCTTTTATTTTTTCCACCATGTTCACTTTGTTATACCTCAATCTAGATTTAATTTACCTTAGTGCATCAATTATGCTTTTACTCTATCAAAGTGAACAAAAAACAAGCAATAATGTAGAGAATTGTACGATTCTCGGGCTACTCACAAGAGGTCACTATAATACAATTGCTTAAGTGAGGTAGCAAGTAACTAGCATAGAGGACAGAGCCACCACAAGTATAAGATGCCAACAAGAGAATGGACAAGAGAGATATTCCACAATTGTTGTGTTGCCATCAATAACTCCTAGGCCCCTCTATCTCTATTCTTTTCTTTAGTTTTCTTCAGTAACACTCTATCTTGTTTAATATAGCATTGATGTTACAAAGGTTCTAGCCATAGGAGACATAACCTTACAAAGAGATATACTCACCCCACTATTATTATGTCTATGTTCCATGCTGATTTATACCTATCTGATACTACTTCTATATACTCTACCCCCTTCATCTACTAGTATTACTTAACTTTAGATCTTAGTGTAGAGTACTCTAAAACTCCACCATATTGGATAATAGGAAGTACTTCTCAAAGCTAGACATCCCAAATAATCTTCTTAGAGCTAGCTATCCCAAGTAATTTTCTCGCAACACCCACCATACTAGAAGTCATCCTGGCAGTTAGAATAGAGTGGTTCACAATGGTGGTTAGAGGTAACATATGACACCCCTGGATATGTATCATCATAAACTTCAAGAAAACTCTCTTTATCCCCCCATGACATTACAAATTCATTAGTGGAGTTACACCTTTTAATCTAGCAAGAAGGATTTAACCAAGTGCCTGTGTGCCACCATGCAAAATATGCCATGGATGGCATACCCAATTAGAGCACAAATGCCATAATTTATAGAGTTGATACAAATGGTAGGTGAATAATTTATAGCATTGGTGCTTATAACATAGAGTTCCAATGCTATATATTATAGAGTTGATATACAAATGGATATTGAATGAACTCTAGGGGAAAATGTGGCCAAGTACACAAGGTTAACTGTATGGGAAAATGTGGCAAAGTATATGTACAAGGTTAGTCAACTTGGAATTTTAAGAACTTTTGGCAACAACAGCCTATGAGGTTTCGGTGTGCAAAGTGTGAATAAGGGTGAGTTATATGTAAATCATTTTCTTATAATGAGAGAGCATAATCCCCTTTCATGTGCTAATTGAGTTCTCTATGCCATCTACTTTTTCTTTGTTCTTGTCTGTGTGTGTGAGAGTGAGAGATGAGAGTAGAGGTTACATTAATTCTTAGTGCATGTTCCTATCCATGCTTTATGAGACAGAGAATAGATTTCTTCTTGAAGGGTTGAAAAGTCTTCTTGACAAAACCATTGCCTTTCTTAGCATCATTTTGAACTCCACTTTTGGGTTGTCCACCTCTAAATGATGATGAAAACCTAGAGGTAAAAGTGGATGTTGTGGAAGGAAATCTTTTTCCGATATTTGAAGAAGTATTGGATGGTTTTTGAGAGGGTATAATGGGTTGAGATTTTTTGTACTTTGGCTCATAGAGCTTTGCCAATCTCATAGCCTCTTTGATGGTGCTAGGTCTTTGTGCCGAAACATCCGTCTTGATGTAGGAATCCAGACCATGCATAAACTTCTTCATCTTCACATGTACTCATTGAGTCCATTCCCAAACATAGAGAGTTTCATGAACCTTTTGATGTACTCTCTAACCAATGTGCCCTTTTGTGAGAGTTCATACCATTCTTCATGGTATCGGTCAAGAACCAAAGGCCAAACAAATGCCATATTTATCTCTCTCTTCAATTCCTCCCAAATATGTGGTGTAGTCTCTTCTTTGACCAAACGTCTCCACCATTTGATGGGCATAATCTTCCAAGTGTAAGGATGCAAATTGCACTTTATCCCTCCCATTCTTTGGATATAGCTAAAAATATGTCTCCATTTTATTCATCCATTCCTCCAATTCATGTAGGGTTGATCCTTCACCTTTGAATTTTAGGATTGAGACCTTATCCTTAACATCCTTGGAAGTGGTAGTAGATGATGCATTCTCATGTGATGATTAGAGGGTTTGTACCTTTGCAGTTGCACATATTATCCCAAGAATTAAGACCATTCTCATGTGATGATTAGAGGGTTTGTACCTTTGCAGTTGCACATATTATCCCAAGAATTAAGACCATATTAGAGAGTTTGGGAAAATCCCATTACTTTCGGAATTTTCTTCTCAATCTAATTTTTGGTGTATCTTGAGTATACCAACTCGAAAGTTGTCGGAGAATGTGGATTTAGAACCTACTTGTCAAGAGCTTTTCAACAAAACGATATGTCACATGAGCGGGTTTGACAAAATCTTAAAAGGGTTAACTATGCCCCCATTTATTAATCTTGCAAATGGGAATTGGGATTTTTCCAAACTCCCTAATATGGTCTTAATTGTGAAAAATCTTTGTACTCCCTCTTGATAAAGTTAGGCATTTTGATCCATGTATCATGAGCTTCCCTTTGCCTTCATCAGTGAATGACATATGCTCCCAATCATGCTCAACCACATCACCATCAACATACAACTTCTCTTCAAACATAGAAGATTGATTTCCCTTGGGATGTAAAGATACTCTTTTAGGTTCTCCAAGGTTTGGTTCTAAATGTGTAGACCAAGATGTATGTTGCTTCCCATGTAGTTCAGAGGGACCAACTTGGTAGGATGTAGGCTTCATTTCCCTTATACGAGGTCTTTTAGCCTCCACCATGAATCCACTTGAGGAATTCTTTGTAGGATTCTCATGTGTACCCCTTGTAAAAGCTTCTTGGATAGCTTACTTGCCTTCCTTTATGACCACCATGACAAGCCTCTTGCATAGCTTGCTTGCCTTCCTTATGACTACCATGAGAAGCCTCGTGCTGCATAGGTTGCTTGCTCACATGCATACCACCAATTCTACCACCAATAGTATCTTCTCTGTGTTGCTCCAATTGGCCCCAATCTTGGTAGTCATGAATTCAAACCTCTGACATCCAACCTCCCCATAAGTGGCTTGAAATTGAGTCTTTCCACAAGTAATTGCAAGAGGGCATCTTTGAAATGGCTTGTGCACCTTGAGATGTGTGCTTTTATGAATGCCTCCCATATTTGTCTCCTCTTTAATTTCCTTTGAAACTTGCTCCCATTAATGGAGAAGTGATTTTGTGAGTGCTTGTCACAATCAATTCCTCTTCCAACTCCTCCATTGCATCGATGTTGCCATGCTCCATTAACTCCTCCCCTTCCATGTCTTCCATGACCAATGATAGCTTCTAGGGGGATGACCTTTTGGCTTACTGGCCATAATGGATTGTTTTGAAAAAATAACCAAAAAGTGGAGCTAGGGTTATCTAATTTGAACAATGTAAGTCTCTATGTAAAGGTAATGAGATGAGGAATAATCCTATGTGATTAGTTTAAGTTCAACCTGGACCCTAATACTCTCTATTTTGGATTTTTATGAAACAGGGTTTTACCAAAAATGGGTCGTAACTCCCTTCTCAAGAGTTCGCTTTGGGAAATCTTTAGCTTGTTAGGATCCTTTTGAGGAGTACTACACACCCATCAAGTTCAGTCCATAAGATCACTTCTAGTATACAAACTACCAAAAATAGGGCTGCCCCATGAAAATGGGTGTAACCGCTCACGAATAGCTCCAAATGGTATGTTGTTTGGCTTGTTTGGAAGGTTTTACGATGGTAATGAAGTGTAGGTGTTCAACTTGGGTCAGCCCAAAACCCCTCAGACTGAACTACACTTTTGCAAAATCTGCAGATTATGCCCAAATGTCAACCGCAAGCATCCCCTTTGCATACCCTTGCACAAATGCATTCCAGCATATCCAAAGCATCATTTGGCATCCAATCAGCATCCTTTGAATGCATCTTAACTCACTTTTGACAAAATTTTACCATAACTCTATTGCATTTGCAAAGCGGATCTCAATCAACGCAAACCTAAACCAATGCAACCAAAGAGATCAACTATGGATTCTTGCATGACCACATTGTGAACCATTGATTGCCAAGTGCATTTCCAAATGTCCTTGAAACCATTGCCACTTGATTAAATTGAGGGAAGTCGGTGTAGAGCTTTTGCTTGATGATCTCCCGGCCAAGCCTTCTCACCCTCTTACCAAAGTTTGAAATTTGATGGCAAGAGTTGAGGCCATGTCTTCACTCCATGTACCTAATCCTCCGATGTACCACTTATTCAAGGCAATCATGGCACACTGGATTCACTACATTCTCCCCTTGGTCTCTCCATGTACCTAATCCTCCAATGTACCACTTTTTCCAAGGCAATCATGGCACATTGAATTCAATACATTCTCCCCTTGGCCTATCCACCAATTTCCAAGGTACCCTCTCAACATGCTAGATTCTAGTGCTTGTTTGGAATGAACTTATACAATTTTATTGATAATCTAGCAATGTAAAAAGAGTAGAGTGTTTGAAGGCTTACAATTCAAAGCATGTACTCATGCTCATGTGCATTACAACTTTAGCATGTACATGAGCATGTTTGAAGGCTTACATGAGCATGTACTCATGCTCATGTGCATTACAACTTTAGCATGTAATCATGCTTGTATTATGCTCCTTGTACACTTTCTTCATCAAAATCCCTTACAATAGTCATCCAATGTGGTTAAGGATGCACTGTCAAGAATGTGGACTTGTACTAGTCATCCAACCAAAGAGAAACAAACAATGAACAAGGCATAACAAATACAAGAAACATCAATAATTTCACACTCTTCTCTTATTTCAATCCAATTGTTGGCTTCTTTGCATGTATAGAGTAAAAGTGATTGGAAAAATGTGTGGAAATGATAAAGAGCAAGTAGAGGTTCAAAAGCAATGCAAGCTATATGCAAGGAGGGATGAGAATCCCAAGATATGCAAGCATAAACCATGTTTTCTCCCAAAACCCTATTTCCTTTGGCCAATTTGATCAAGCAATGCATAATTGTGTAGAGAGAAGATCAAGGGAATAAGGATTGTAGATTGAAAACTCAAGAAATCCCACCACAAACCCTAGTCTTGAAGGCGATTCCCAAAACCCTATTTCTCTCAAGAAACGCTAAAATTGTGATCATTATTGCAAATCAATGATATGAGAGGGTAAAGGAGAGATAGGAGAAGAGAACTAACACCATGGATCTCAAAAAGTTTAAGTGGAAAGCCTAACTTTGGGCAAGAAACCCAAAATCCCCAAAGTAGCCGAGAAACCCTAAATCTTGGTTAGAATCAAGCATTGAGCATGTGTATCGGAATAGGAAAGCAAAGAGAAGTGAAATTTGATGCCAATTTTGGAAAAGGCTCAAGTAAAACCCTAATTTCATGAGAAGCACTAAATCATCAAAATGTTAATGAAACCATGCATAGTTCAACTTGAATGGAAGATTACATCATGTAGAAGACTATGCAATTGATGTATATGATGAAATGGATCTCTTCTTCCTCCAATCTCCACAAACGTAGGTGGCAAAATTGGGCAGCCTAACGACGCATTTCATCTTCCAAAGATAGCCAAAACAGAGCTCTAATCATTGCCAATGATGAGGTCTTTGCTTTGCCCATGGTTGCAAGAGAAATAAGCTCCAATGGCTATGGAAAGCTTGGGAGAAGAAGAGGCAGAGTTCAGAAATGTGAGGCATTTTTTGGTCCAAAACTTACCTAAAATTTTTATCTCGGCGGTCCCAAATTTGGTCCCGAAATTCAAATTTTGGCTCAAAACTCACACAAAACCCTTAGAAATTGGCCAAATGAGGTTGAATTTTTCATGTGCACCCTCGTCCCTTTAACACCAAGAAAATCCAAAAAAGTACATAGAAATATCATGTATAACATCAAGAAAATTACCAAAAACACATGTAAATTTTCTTGCAATTTCTTGCCTAAAATGCATTAGAAAGCTCCCAAAATCAAGATCAAAGCTCTGATAAAATGAAGATTTACACTTGGGAGCGAGGAGGGAGAGAGCTCAACCATAACCTCAATGCCAATTGTGAGTGTAAGAACATGGGAGAGATAGAGATGGAAAGAGAGATGAAGAAGAGGAGAGCTAGCACAACTTCACTCAATACACTCACCCACACAATCCACAAGCAAGCAAGCAAGCCTTACCACAAGAGCACAATACTAGACTCAATTGTGATAACAAGATTATGTGTATTCTCATTAGTCCAAAATGACTTATGTATATGCCTCTTATTTACAATGTTGCTCGACTGCACCCAAGTAATATCTAGGGGCCCAAAAATTGGAAAGAGCTAATTTACTAGGGTACTACGGCATTACACATATTATTACAAGCTTGGTATCAAGCGGCATTACAGAAGTTGTAAGCTTGGTGATGTCCAAAAATCTTCACATGAAGTGCATTGCATGGGTACAAAAAGATGTGGCCAAGAAAATGTAGTCGTGCATTTAGAGTAAATGTTAACCATTGTGGTTAAACATTTTTCCATGAAAAACAGAATATGCATTGAGTATATGTACGTCATCATGACTACCTTGTGTTAACATTTTATAAATAATGTTGATCAAGTTTTAAATGATAATAGCAATAAAGTTTACTTCACTCATATTGGTACAAAGGGGAGCTAGTTCCAATGGATCAGGAAGCGACCAATTTAGAGGGGGCAACAACATGGTAGATATTGAAGTATATGATGTAGACTCAACCTTGCTCACAGTCATTTTAGTGCGGGAGCTATGCAGTCTACAGCATTTGAGGATATCAAAGACGAATACATACATGAGATGCCATCAAAATTTTCTTTCTTTCACAATGGAAGAAAGGTGCTGCAGAGAGAAGAGAAAAGATAATTATTTGCAAAGATTTGCAGAACAAAGTAATTATCATTCCTATGTAACTTTAATTGCCCATGTACTTTTAATCTAAGACAATGTACTTTTTTATATTATCAACACTTTTGATTGCAAGACAATGTAAAACATGGTATAAGCTTTACACTTGGCGATTTCAACCTAGTAAAACCAATGATATCTAGTATGCACATTCAACCGAGTAAAACCAATTATATCTAGTATGCACATTCATTAGTAACAATGAAAATACCCTTCTTTGCACTACTATCACTATAATTCTAGCCTACAAAAGAACCCACATACCTTACAAAGTATGAAAAGCACCCATTTCCCATCTTTAAATATTTTGAATTCTCATGGTAGATTACACATTCTTGTTGGATTGGACCTAAATTAGATTTAGAAGAGTGATGTGAACCATAAAATCTTGCACAGTTTAATCCCATATTCGTATCAATAGTAGCTTGTTAGTCTTGATCTACTTTGAATAAGTATGTAGGATATGGAAACTTGAGTCTCTTCTAATAAATTTATGGAGTGTGTGGTTGCATGATTATATAAACAACAATCAATAGATTCTATTTTTTAGTACCACATTAGCCCAAAGTAAGACTTTGTGTATGCTTGTAACAAAACTAATCTTGGAGATGGAAAATCATCTTTTCTATTAGCATAAGATATGTGTGTACTCATTACATTCCAATGATGATATTAAGTCTTTGGAAGGTCATATATTTCTTCAATGATGAGAAATTGAGAATCAAAGTGTGATGATTATGGTGACCATGGCCTAAGTGTTGTGGGACACTTAGAGCATTACTAGGAGAGAGACCATATAAACATTAATCTAGAGCAATTCTATTGTTGTGGAATCATTGTCAAAAATGCTAGATGTGAAATTTGTGGTGGGGCATTTCTAAAGTAATATGAAAAGAGGGGAGATCAAATGTAAGCGTCTAGAGGAATATAGGCAGAGCATTTGTTCTACCTTTAAAAAACTATGGTTATCTTGCATTTTTGTTGTCATCACTAATAAGTGGGAGGGGTATCATTAGTGCATGTGGAGTCAAAGGCCATGGTGTGATAGTCTCAGGAGGAAAATGATCAAGTGCAACTACCCCCATGGAAAAGGGTTATGTGCTCACATTTACTAGATAGTATCTTCTAGTGATGATGATAAGTCAAATGTTATCTAGTGACAAGGAGTCGAGAACAAGAATGTGTTGACAATATAATGTGGTTGTGGTGACAATGGCAAAAGTGTGGTGGGACATTTGGAGCATTGGTAGTTGAAGCCATAGCAATATAATAGAATCTAGGGAAGTCCTCTTGAAATTCTCGTGTTGTGTGGTGGCAAAGTCGTGTTAAAAAAGCTAGTTCAATGGACTTAGTGGAGGCATAAATAGAGCAATGTGAGGAGAGCTAAATTCTATAGGGTTTAAGCGTTGTTTATGTTCCTTTTTAAAAGGTATAGTTACGTGCATTTTTTTTGTTGTGAGTGGGAGGGGTATCAAATAGAGGCAAAGGCCATGGTATGAAAATGATCGAGGAATAGAGGGGTGAAAAGAGTTACGCGCTCATGTGTGCGTGTGTGTGTGTGTGTGTGTGTGTGTGTGTGTGTGTGTATAGTGGGGTGGTGGGGGGCGGGGGCGGGGGGATCATAGGGTAGCTGGAAGCCAGAGGCAGCAGGCTGGACTCCACCTTGAGTCCTGTTTGTCCGCGGTGAAGCAGCCGCCTCACAACAAATTACCAAAAATAACAAAACCATTTATAAACAACACGAAGGCGATCCCATTCCTGCACACACTCGACTCGAGCTTAATCACGTCATAATCCAAAAGCAGGCGACATCTGCTGTCCAAATTAAGCGCTTCATGATGATGAGGACGAGCACAGCTTTAATTCTCTCGCATGCGAGGTGTCTCCTAGTAGTCTTGCTGCTTCTCCCTCAATTGGCTATGGGTGGTGGTGGGGCTACTAGCTTCAGCGATGACTTCTACGTGACTTGGGGCGCTCCGGACCACGTGAAGTGGCTCAGCAACGGCCAAGGCATGGAGCTCCTGCTCGATAACTCGTCTGGTGAGATTGGCGATGGTCATCTCATGACTGCTATATAAGCCTAGGCGATCATTTGAAATTTTGTAACTTTTTTGGATTAATATACCCCTTCTGGTTAACTCACATGATACACTTACATATTTTTAGATGAATGTTACTACTGGTTGTGTTGTTGATGGTGGGATTCTTGCAGCATCCGGGTTTGCATCCAAGCAAAAGTACTTGTTTGGCAGCATAGACATGCAGATAAAACTTATCCCTGGCGATTCCGCCGGCACTGTCACTACCTACTATGTGAGTATTAGTCCTGTTATTCCTAACGTGACACAATTTGTGATCTCACTATGCAATTAATATCATTATTTATCATAAAAAGTGCACACTTGTGACCACTCTAAAGTTTATTATAACAAGCATTACAAGTGATAGAATGTTCTTTTAATGAGAATATGTAAAGTGTTACTCCAAACCATAGATTGCGTTTATTTATTTATCTAAATAGTACTCATTAAATTTGACAAATGTTTATTAAAGAATCACTTTTTGTCTTCCCTCTTTGCTTTTTAAATAGCAAATTTGGCAACTCTAGTTATAACTCGAGTAAATTTGGCAACTCTAGTTATATATTTGCTTTTTCCAAGATCTCATCATCAACTCTAGTTATACATTTGTTTTTCCAAGATGTGATGATCAACTCCTTCACTAGGACTTATCATGAAAAAGTGCCTATTGTAACGTATTGATTCACTAATGGTGGCTATACATTGATCACAATTTACCTTTTGAAGTTCTCCTCTGACGGCCCTCACCATGATGAGTTGGACTTCGAGTTCTTGGGGAATAAGACCGGGGATCCATACATTCTCCAAACCAACGTATTTTCCAATGGTGTAGGTGGACGAGAGCAACGGCTCTACTTGTGGTTCGACCCCTCTACGGACTATCACACCTACTCTGTGCTCTGGAACGAACAACACATCATGTATTAAACCTTCCACTCTCTTTTTCTTAAAGCACATCAATCCCCCCCCTCCCAAAAAAAAAAAAAGTTTATATAGAATGGACTTGCAACATTTTCATTTTCACTTGCAAACTTTTTTCAAATCCCCCCCCCCCAAAAAAAAAGATAAAAACAAGGCATTTATATTTTAGTTCAAAAAAATTATATAGAATGGACTTGTAACATATTCATTTTAACTCGCAAACTTGTTTTCTCAAATACAAAAAAAACAAGGCATTTTGTGTATTTTCACTCTGGCTTTTATGCCTTTACATTGTAAATAACCTTCCACAAAGGAACAGAAATTATAAAAGCCTTTAAAAAACATCATGTCTTTATTTATCTCACGATGCTCCTTATGGTGGAGTCAAAAAGCTAGATGAGGCACATCTCCCCATTTTTTTGTCGGATATTTGTGGGGTGGCTCACACCAAATGATGGACGCCTTTCCAAAAAAATAAAAATTTGACACAATAGAAGTAGCACAAGTGTCAATCGTGCGTTAGTGCAGTGGTAAGGAGAGGAGTTTGATAGTCCTTAGGTGATGGGTTCAAATCTCCCCCTATGCAAGCGATGGCATCTAGTGTGTATGAGTAGTGTACTTTCAAATTTCTAGCCAAGCCAATAAATAAATAAATAAAGAAGTAGTGCAAGTGGCAAGCCCATGTGTGGGGACGGGTTCAATCCTCACAAGTGACAAAATCGACCTTGTGTTTTTGTGAGCGGACAAGGCTTGGGCAGGCCGAATGATTTTCTTTCCATTTTTGTTCATCAGCATAGACTCCAACCCAATCACTTCTCGCCATGTCAACAAATAGAAGTGTCATCTGCTCAGTTTTAATTAAGCGCTGGATAGCTTAGCCCAAATGCCCACTTAAGGCAAACTTTAAACCGGTTGCAACTTTGATGATATTCATATGCAAGGCAACAAAATTTCTAGATCTTTTTTGTGGTTGCAAAAAGGGCACACAAGGTTTCAAACTACTCAACTCATACCTGGTTCCCAACTTTGTAGCACATGGAAATTAGCCTTTGGACAGGTCTCAAGGTTACATGATTGGGACATACATGGAATAGGTTTGAATGTTACACGACACTGATATGCAAAAAAGGTTGACTAGGCAAATGGATGAATAAAAGAGTAGGTGAATGCTACTTAACTTAGTACTAGTGGACAAGGCACTCGTTTATGCCTTTCAAGCATCTTGGATAAACCTTTCTAGACCTACATTGGGGTGTGCCACATGTGAGTGTAATGTTTTAGTGGCTATAGGCATGTGACAATGGTTTTGGCAAGGGTTGGTCAACCTTTAAGAGTTTGATTGTATGTGAGTGTGTGTGCATTGCATGTAGCGTTCACAAAAAACATTTTTCTTGACAGGTAAAAAAACTCAACTTCAAATTTTTAAAGTAAAATATACTAAAAATGGGTATTTTTTTTAATTCGAGAAAATACAAATTGCAAGTTGAAATGAAAATGTTGCAAGTTGTTTTAAATGTTTTCCCTTGGGATATTTAGACACACTTGAAAAAGGGGGGAAAGGGAGGAAAATGGTGGCAAAAGGGATAAATCTCACCCGCCAATTCTCACGGAACACGGACTATCCCCCATCCATTCTCATGGATGCCGAGGACGGGGTAGTATCCCCCAAAAAAGGGGAGGGGAAGGAGGGGAGGGAGAGGAGGGGGAATCTTGAGTCCTTGAATTTTCTTTTTGCTTCTCTTTTTTATTTTTTCCATTTTCTTAATTTTAGGGAGGGGGAATCTTGAGTCCTTGAATTTTCTTTTTTCCTTTTTTTTTTGTTGGGAGAGAACTTGAATCGAACACAAAACAGACACACACCCTACAAGTAGGAGCCTCGCAGTTTCGTCCGGGGGAGATTCGATCCCACGACCTGAGGGAGGCACTCGAACACGTCCACCATGTGGGCTTCCTCTTGAATTTTCTATTTCTTTTCTTTCCCCAATTTTCTTAATTTTTCAAAAGAGGAAAACATTTGATTTTTGCAGATTCTCGGTGGATGGGACGCCCATAAGAGAGTTTGCCAACAAGGAGCAGAAGGGTGTACCATACCTAAGCAAGCAGGCCATGCGGGTCTACGGGAGCATATGGAACGGGGAGAGCTGGGCCACGAGGGGCGGCCTGGTGAAGATCGACTGGAGCCAAGCGCCCTTTGTCGCATCCTTCGCCCACCATACCCTTGATGCCTGCCCCGAAGCTGCTCCGCCCACCTGTCCCTCCTCCCATTGGTGGACCCAACCCACCTACCATACCTTGGATGCTAAACAGCACAGTCGCCTGCAATGGGTGCAGCATAACTACATGATCTACAACTACTGCACTGATGCCAAACGATACCATGTCCCCCCTCCTGAATGCTAACAGATCCATAGAAATCGCCCACCGCCCAAGTGTGGGTCGGTAGCAATGTAGCATATATTATTGTGACTTACTCACTTGTTTTTGTAATCACATATGGCCTTACAAGCACAAGTTTTGAAATTAATTTCAGCCCAACTCAATATGTTGCTAGGTTTGGTGAGAATCTTGGACTATAAGTGCTCTCCATTTGTTTTGATCTTTTTAAGCCATTAAACGGTAACTAGTGGGCACACCCGTGTTTCACATGTATACAATTCCCAGTTTGATATTTTTCAAATTCTACCTCTCCTCGAACCTCCAAACCGCATCTCGAACCTTCAAATTCTTGCCACGTGACAGCTTCGTGAAACTTTTCCTTTATATAATATAAGAATCTTGGACTTATCTCATCATCATAAGTGCTCTCCGTTTGTTTTTATCTTTTTAAGCCATTAAATTTTAATGCTCTTCATGTGAAAGGTTAAATTTCGGAAATTGCTTTCTAATATAAGGGACTGTATTGATAGCTTCTCATGAAGGGGCATGATTCTTAAAGTATTATTTTCAAGGCCGAAAAAGTTACAAAAACTTTTATGAGAAGTTCAACACACCTCTTGGTCATGTTCTCACACACACACAAAAATATGTGAGGTCTTACATCTCTAAATCAAGTTCACACACCACCATGTATGTACACAATGCTAGGACTTATTTATTCAAGTGAGAATAAAACTTTAAGAAACAAGCACATATGTGTGCACACCCAAGCACACGCATATAAGTAGTGCAACCCCCCAAGGGCTCACTACACAAAAACCTTGTCTATTATGTGTGTTCAAGAGGTATTTAGAAAACCCTTGTTGTGTGAATCTTTGCACTTTAGAACATCCCTTTTGTAAATATGGAGGTAATAAAACTATCTCCTTTTGGACCAAACATATCCATTTCTTTTCTTCTTCACTAAAAACTCCCCTTAGATATATAATGGTTTATGTTAGTGCGCATGAAACCCAAAATGTGAGCAATCAATTAGCCATAAATTTAGGTGTAGGTGATTCTACCATATTACCAATTGAGTAAGAATATGGTAAGAGTTAAAACTTAATCTAGGATCCTATCACGTGCTAAAGGGTATGTAAAATGCTAAATGAGTAAAGATGGCATAGAAAAGATGTGGTAAGAGTTAAACCTTAATCTAGGACCTATCACATTACCAAGTGAGTAAAGATGAAGCAGAAAATATGTGGTAAGCATTAAACCTTAATCTAGGGTCCTATCATGTGCTAAAGGCTATGTAAAATGCTATGAAAATGCTTAGACTAAGCGTAAGTGCCTAATTATACATGCAAGCAAGCACACAAGAGCTTAAACAAGTAGAGGCAAGCAAGAAAGCAATAGCATAAGAGAGTAGAGAAGAAGAGCACTAACACTTTTCATTTTATTTAGATGTGCTTGGAATTATTTTCTCTCTCATGTCCAAGCCAAAAAAATAAATTTTTAGACTTATTTTTTAGTTCTTTTGTTTGTTGTTGGCACCAAATAGTTTCTCTAATTTATCCTATGCTCCTAAAGAGTTTTCTTATGATGCAATGTAATGAATGAAACTATCACCTAGCCCTAATGTAATGATGGCTAGATCCAAAATCTTTTATCTTGCCCTTCTAATCTTGGACATTTCTCTCTTCCACTTACTATCCCCCAAATGGTTTTTCTTATGGGGATGGGAAGGTCTTTGTAATGGAATTACTTAGTGTAGATGGTCATGAATCCCCTTTAGGCTTTTTGAGTGCACTTATATATCATTTGTGGAGTATGGTTGGTGGTCTCATGAGGACAAAAAGGAGTATGGTTGGTGGTCTCATGAGGACAAAAAGGAGCCATAGATGGTACCCAAGTGTGGGCATAGGTGGATTAGGGTTAGAGCTAGGTGGGAGATAGCCCTAACCCTATCTTTTTGTATAAAAAGACACTTTGCAATGGAATGAGAATCGCGTGTTCGCCCTCCACTTTTGGCTCTTCATGTTTAGCATTGGATTAAGCTCTTGTCTCTTATTCACTCTATGTCGAGTCCCTTAATGACATTTTTAGCTCTCTCTCTCTCTCTCTCTCTCTCTCTCTCTCTCTCTCTCTCTCTCTCTCTCTCTCTCTCTCTCTCTCTCTAATCCTCACTCTCTCTCTCTAACTATCTCTCTTACTCTCGAGTTGGTCAACTCTCCCTCTCTCTCTATGACTCTCTCTAACTCACTATGTAACTCTCTCTAACTCACTCTGTGACTCTCTCTAACTCACTCTCTTTGCCTTTTTCTAACTCACTCTCTAACTCTTTCTTTCTAACTCTCTCTAACTATCTCTCTCTCTTACTCTTTATAACTCTCTCTCTCTAGCTTTAACTCTCAATCTATATTACTCTCTCTAACTCTATGTTCCTCTCGAACTGGCCAACTCTCTCTCTCACTCTCAATGTCGCTCTCTCTCTCTCTCTCTCTCTCTCTCTCTCTCTCTCTCTCTCTCTCTCTCTCTCTCTCTCTCTCTATATATATATATATATATATATATATATATATATATATATATGTCTCTCCAACACTCAATCTCTTTCTCTAACTCTATCTCTCTATTTAACTCAATCAATTTCTCTTACTCTCTCAAACTGGCCACAACTCTCTCTTTAACTCTCTCTATCACTTTCTCTCTCTAAGTCTCTCTCTATCCCCCTCTGCCTCTCTCTTTCTCTCTCTAACACTCACTCTCTCTCTCTCTCTCTCTCTCTCTCTCTCTCTCTCTCTTCCTCTCTTCTCTCTCTAACACACTCTCTCTCTAACTCTCTGTCTCTCTCTTTACCTTTCTCTAACTCACCCACCACTAACTCTCTCTCTCTCTCTCTCTCTCTCTCTCTCTCTCTCTCTCTCTCTCTCTCTCTCTATAGCTCCCAAATAAGAGATATATATATATATATAGTATATAGAAGAGTAGTAGTATAGTATAGAAGATGAGAAGAAAGAGGGGGCAGCTAGGAGAGCCACCACATGGTAACTCCCAAATAAGATATCTATACATATATATATATATATAATCTCTCTAATCTCTCTCTAGCACTCACACTCTCTCTAATTCTCTCTTAATAACTCTCTCTCTCTCTCTCTCTCTCTCTCTCTCTCTCTCTCTCTCTCTCTCTCTCTTTTCGTAATAGAAGATATATTACCAAAATTACTTTACAAATGGCCACATGGCCGCCATGTGATGTACTAGCTTTCCCTCACTAATTACTCCGAACCACAAGTGTAGCTTGGAGTACCCTCATCTAATATATAGCCATGTCATTCTCCACGAAATGAGCTGACCGCAAGGAAGAGACTTACCACAATAGTAGTCCTCTTATACGACCTATGTGAGTTGTAATACCCACTTTTGCATCAAATATGAAGGCATTCCTAGTTAACCAAGCATGCCACAAACCTGTCCACCTGAAGAAATGAAAGAAAATTGAATGTTCTGGGTTATCTGGCCTATCTATCAACGAAATCCATACATGCGAAAGGAAATCCCACACCTTCTTTGCCACCAGACATGAAATGAAAAGATACAAGCATGTTTCCACAAGCATGTAGTACAAAACACATAATTACCAGAAGCAATCCGTTGCTTTCGCCAGCTGGTCTCCCAATAGTAGACCTCCAACTAACATGCGCCATAGGAACACCTTCCCTTGATAAGGAATCTTAGACCACCAGCCCTATACGATTACTTCCTTCCACCAGGCCCTATTTTTCCTGATGTTCCATACCTTATTAGCCTTCTCAGTGATCTAGCACTTATCTTCCACCATCATATGGTACACTTGATTTTTTGTACGCTGGACAATGTCCTAAGGCTTTCTAAATGCCCAATCCAACCAAGGTTGCTTATCCTCCAACTGAGGAATATCATAAAATGGTGTAAGGCCCACCCTCACCTTCTCCCATAACTATACATATCCACGTGGAACCCGAAAATATTGACGGATTTTTCGCTCGAAAAGACATAAGTGGCCTCTACGTGTGGCAACAAAGCATCCATAAATCTCACTAGTCCCAATCGAGCCATTCTATTGAATTTTGGCTGCTCAACAAGTTTGTCATACCACTCTCCTAGAAGTCGTAAAGTAGCCAACACCTCACCTCTCTCTCTCTCTCTCTCTCTCTCTCTCTCTCTCTCTCTCTCTCTCTCTTACTATCTCTAACTCTATCTATTTCAGTTAAACTGGCCAATTCTCTCCCTAGCTCTCTCTCTCTCTCTCTCTCTTCCTCTCTCTAACACTCTCTCTCGCTTTACCTTTCTCTAATTCACTCTCTCAACTCTTTCTTTCTCTTTCTATCCCTCTCTCTCTAACTCTCTAAGCCCTTGCACCATCTAATCCTCTCTCTCTCTCTCTCTCTCTCTCTCTCTCTCTCTCTCTCTCTCTCTCTCATGCCAACCCTCTAACTCCCAAATAATATATATATATATATACATATACATATATATATATATATATATATATATATATATATATATACATATACATATATACACATATACATATACATATATACACATATACATATACATATATATATATACTCTCTCTCTCTCTCTCTCTCTCTCTCTCTCTCTCTCTCTCTCTTTGTTTCTCTCAAAGTGGCCAACTCTCTCTAACACTCAATATTTCTCTCTCTAACTCTCTTTAGCTCTCGTAATCTCTCATACTCTCTCTAACTCTCTCGAGCTGGCCAACCCTCTCTCTCTCTCTCTCTCTCTCTCTCTCTCTCTCTCTCTCTCTCTCTCTCTCTCTCTCTCTCTCTTTAGTTTTTTCCAACTCTTATTTAATATTTTAGGTCTACTCTATTGTGAGCCCACCAACACCTCCTTGACTCTTGATGTAAGCTTCTTAAAGCCTTTTCTTGCTTATTTTTATGAAGGGTGCCATGCTCTAGGATTAATTATTGATTGTACATAGACTAAGTTCATAGGAGTTTTAAGTATTTATGATTATACATTTGTAGATGATAAATAACTTGCAGCGCTATGGTGTCACATTCTAGGATGAATTATAATTGATTATACATAGACTATGCAGCATAGGAGTTTTAAGTATTTATGTTTATGCATGGGTAGATGGCAAACAACTTGGAGTGTGATGTTACACATGAAGGAGTAGTAGATATCCCAATAATCTTTTTAAGTATATTGCCTCAAATTTTATCTTATCTTTTAAGAAAAAAAGGTTACCTTATAATAAAATCAATGTTCATTTGTTTGCATGCTTATAGCTTGAAGCAATGGACCGCCCCCTACGCTGGAGGAATATGATTTTGTATTACAACGGGGTTTGGAAGCTCTCTTTGTTTGAAATAATGCAAAAAGGACGGATTATTATTTCTGGAGGCCATGCTTGGCAGGCATGGCAAGTAAGTACATTCTTAAAAACATAACCTCTTTGTTTTTTCAAAACTGAGTTTAACCTGTGTTAGTTTTTTGTGTGTTTTAGGATCGTGTCACTACAAACCATGCCCATGTGCAACCGAAAAGCAATGGAAATCATTGTGTGAGTGAGAAAGAGATATAAATGATATATTATCTTAGCGTGAGATATATCTATATAAGAGAGAGACGAGAGAGGAGTAATAGAGAGATATAAATGATTGTGTGTGTGTGTGTGTGTGTGTGTGTGAGAGAGAGAGAGAGAGAGATAAATGATTGTGTGTGTGTGTGTGTGTGTGTGTGTGTGTGTGTGTGTGAGAGAGAGAGAGAGAGAGAGAGAGAATGTGAATGAGAGAGGATTGTAATGTGTGTGTGTGTGTGTGTGTGTGTGTGTGTGTGTGAGAGAGAGAGAGAGAGAGAGAGAGAAAGGGAGAAGAAACGCTAGGCTATGTTGTGACCGAGTGACGATGTGTAGTAAGAAAGAATGTAAATCCATTGAATCACTTAGTGACATAATTTTATTTAATACCATCTCTAAGAAACATAAATGGTGTCGTTAGACGTGTCTCTATATGACATGTCAAATACGACATTGTTTTTTATGGCACTTTACTAGGTACATATACATACATATGTATATATATATATGTATGTATGTATGTATGTATGTATGTATGTATGTATACACATACATATACATACATATATATATGTATGTATGTATATGTATGTGCATACATACATACATACATACATACATACATACATACATACATACATACATATATATATATATATATATATATATATATATATATATATATATATATATATAACCCTCTAATCCAACCCTTTAACTCCTGAATAAGATATATGTATAGTAGTATAGTAAAGAAAAAGAGAAGAAAGTGGGAGTTGCCATGTGGGGTAGCTAGTAATGCCTCGTGTAGCAGCTCCCAACAAGATATTATAGATATATAAGCCATAATGTTCTACCGAAACAGGTTGGTCCGAAGCCCTCGACTTTGGGAGAAACCACCAAGATTGTCACCACATGAGTGGCTCGTCCCCTACGCCTACAAGTTCTTGTATAGAACTTTGCCAACAATGGCTTCCATGGGTTTTGGATAGACGATCTCAATGTCATTCACACCCCTGCAAGGTCCATCATCAAGCAACCTCTGCATAGAGGAATCGAGAAGGACTTGCGAAAAACCTCTGCTTCTGCCACAATGGCAAGGTCCATGAGAAGATTGTGGATTTTAGCATAGTTCTTTTGGGTTTCTGAGCACTATTGTCTTGTCTTTATAAGAGCAGTGGGTTTGGGGCTCGGCCCTTTACCTTTGTTTTCTCCCAAGCTACTCCCTTATTGTTTGGCCATGAGAGGCACCGAGTTTCAAAATGGATTGTAGGCTTTTGATTTGTTGTGAGAAATTCATGAACGGCCTCTCATTTCTCCTTCTTGGACTTGTGAAGAGACTTAGTGCAACGTATCATGCACATGCCTACACACCCAAAGCGTGAGGTACTCGCGCACACACTTGGAGAGGTGAAAACCTAACCCTAGTTCATTTGGCCTATCCCTCACTCCCTCTCCAAGTCTTTTCCCCTGAAATCAAGATGAATGACATCATTTGACCCTCTACCATTACCTATGTCTCTACCAAGATTTTGTCCCCCACTATGACATTATCAGCCCGCACACCACCACTTTTTCCATGTTGACCATAATTTTTCTAATTTGATGAACCTCTTTGTTGTCCTTTAATGTGCCAACACCTCTACCTCTTTGTTTTCCTCTTCTTCACAACATTCTCCCCCTCCCTATTTGCAAATGCATCCTCTATGTATTTACTAGTGTATTTACTAGAGTTTCCATCTTGATTGAGCCTCCAATCCGAGCCCCACTGGATCCTTGTCAAGGTGTTACAAACTCAAGGCTTCTATGAGGGAAACCCTCTCACTTGAGTAGAGGTATCAAGTCCTCAAACATGAGGTACAATTTTCTGACTGAACATCTCAAATGACTTATACTCCCCTACCCAGACCATGTTGGCCAAACTATGTTGCTATTGAACAAGATCATGATCTTCAACTATAACTCCCATTGAATAAAGTTGGTCAAACCATGTTGCTATTGAACAATATAAGGCAGTCAAAACACCGAGCGAATGAAATTGAGCAAGACCAATACCCGAGCAACCACAAGAAATTTCTAGCTTTGTTATATGAAAGGTACCATGATATGGCTATCACCATTATTGTTTCTACATTGGCTACACAGCATAAGTACGTATGATTGGTGGGCTAAATGGGTTCAAGACTTCAAAGAAATCGCCCAAACAATAATGGCTATCACCACAGCATAAGTACGTATGATTGGTGGGTTAGACGGGATCAAGACTTCAAAGAAATTGCCCAATGCACTCTCTTGTGTTGCCTTCTATTGCCTAGCAAAGCATGTTCATCGTCAAAAAACCAAGCTGGCCTCAAAGAATTTTCAACTCAGTTGGATTTTTTTGTTAAGGCCTCTTTATTATCCATTTACGACTACTATGCCCATGGATAGGCAAAAAAAGGTCCATACATCAAGAAGGCAACTGTATGTATAGGCCCTAAATGTTCATGCTTATTGAGGCTATTCCCATGAATGTGCATATATAGGCTCATAAATAAAGGCAATGTGAACATACTCTTGTGAAACATAGGCCACGTTGATGTGGCTTGTTGTTAGGCTAGAATTGGTTTTTAATGCACTTTTGAGAGCAAGATTATTGCCTTATTCTACACACTATATTGGGATGTGTTATAAATCCACCAACGTGCATGGCTTCAAAACTAGGATTAGCCTTTATGTGCATCTGTTAATCTTGATGCTCATGGACATGCTTATCCTCATCAGCATATATATGGGCAAGATAAGAGATAGAATATGGTTCGATTTGAGCAATCTTGGTAACCTAAACAATGTTCAAAAGTTCCCAAGACATAGCCCAATGCCTGGGGCACAAGTTGGATACATTATGATCATAAAATATGACTTTTTGGACAAAGTTTCATGCGTTAAAAAGGCAAAACTGACTCAATTATGAATTTCTATCTTAAGCATTATTAGGCATTCATTAGAATCATCATTCAAAGATCAAGAGGATCCATTTGTCAGAGTTTGCAAAAGAGGCAGCAATGACACAATGGTGGATCAACAGGAGCTCCTCTTGTTAGATTGCAAGTAGGCTACAAGGGTCTTTGTTATACATCATGAAGCTGTGAATCAGCAAGATCATTTGCATGAAGCTGTGAATTAGCAAGATCATTGTACATATAGCATGTTTTGGCAATATATAGTAGATTAGGTCTATCTATCCTTCTCTTATGTGTCTTTGCTAAACATAGGATTAGGATTAATCTTCTTTGCTTAGCGTTAATCAAGAACATGCTTCCACAACACTGGTATCAGAGCTTAGGTTGTCCTAGGACAGTCCTTAGCTTACATTTTATGCACATTGAATTAGGGTTTTTAAAATTAGGGTTTTTGTTTTAGGGTTTTTAAAATTAGGGTCTGTGTTTTAGGGTTTGCAAGACAATTAGGGTACATATTTTCATGAGTTTAGTACTAGCAATAGTGTTTTCATCCCTAGATTCAATATGGAAAGTGGAAAAACCAAACTAGGGTTTCTATTTTTTATGGTTTCATCCCATTTTTTGCATGTAGCATAAGTTACATGTAGGCTAGGATCTACAAAAGACTTAGCCTAGGTCTAATCTAGGTGGGAAAAAGGCTTCTTTTGGACACTCTCTCACTTTGATCCATGATTGAAAGCCTTGAAGACATAAAGGAAAGACATCAACAAGGAGGAGATGTTTGTTGGAGAAGATTCGACGCAAAGAAGTAGCATGGCTTCTTGCAAGGCTTGAAGAATAACAACTTCAATTAGACACACGGCAAGCACAAATTCAAAAAGAGTTTTTTAAGCTCTTCAAAGCGATGGAAAGAGTCCATGGGAACATTGCCAAAGGCCAAGGTAGAATCATCAAGGATTGTGAAGCAATATAAGACCGAGAGCGTTGACCCAAGGAAGGGAGAGCTTCCAAGACAAGAGTTCTCAAGAGACATGATCATAGAAGGAGGTATTTTCAAGCAGGTGCCATTACTCAAGATGCACGTGCCAAAGCCAGACCCAAAACTTAATCTCTCTCCTTTTTCCCATTAATCTTTCATTTTTCTCATTCTCCATATATCGTAAGCATCATTGAGAGCCCCCTATCGCCATTGTCCACAGAGGAGGTCATCGAGCATTAGAAGGAAGGGCTCATCGTTCCATCGCAAATCTGTAGCAAATCAACTGAACCATGAGCATCCGGGTGTACCCGTGCGCATCACAACAAAGAAGAATAGCGTACAGCAGTCCAACAAGAAGATGAGCAAGAGCTTCAGCACTAAGCAAAGAGAAATTGGCCGCCATAGCCATCAAACCCGCCATCATTGTCCAAGCCTTAGAAAAATAAAACAATTTGTAAAAGATTCACCCCTAGTCTCTACAAAAAGTGCCTTGTAACTAGCCTCTGAGACTGATGACCTACTTAAACTAAGAATCAAATTATAGCCATAGTTGCTATACCCCTACACTTGTACAACCTCTGAGCTTCACCCCTACTCTCTACAAAAAGTTACCTTGTAACCAACCTTTAAGATCGATGATGTACTTAAGCTGAGAATCAAATTATAGCCTAAGTTGCTATACCCCTACACCTTGTAGAACCTCTGTGTTAGAGAGTGTCCAAGCCTCCAAGTCACCTAGCCAAGTTCAAATCAAGGGGGGGAAGTGCCAAAGTAGCACATTTCATTTGGGTCAAAGTAACCCGAGCACACAGGACGAGTGAAAGATCATTCCGCATCCGACCACCTTAAGTAGCCCAAAGATATGGCACTAAGGGGAAGGGGGGTGTTAGAAAGTGTGGTGCCATAGAGCACATGATAACAAGGAGTGAGAAAGTGAGAACAAAGCCTAAGGTAGAATATGCTTTGTCATAAGTGGGAACATTATCTCTCCTCGGAAGGATATGAGAACAAGACATTTTTAGCAAGATGTGTTCACACATAGTCTAGGTTGGAACTAGAGATTTGGATGCCTTGTTCACATTGCAACAGCTCACATGTGTTAGCCTATGTAAGAGGCATAAATCCATGTACTTCTTTAATTGATCAATTGTGTTATTTTCATTGAAGGTTTAGTCTAATTAGTGTTTAATTAGTCATCATCAATATGCCATTAAACACTTGCTGTGAACCACCCTAGACACCACAATTCTTTCATATAGCAAACGCTGGCCCTGACAAAGGTTGTGATCCTTATCCCACGGTACCCAAAAATCCTCTTACACCTAGCAAATCTTGCATGTCACCAAACGAGGCGCCTCCTCGTGCCGCTCATGGCCTCAATGATCCAATTTCATCCTCTCCATATTCACCTAATCTGGCATCCTCTGCTGCCTCCTTCCATGGTCGGTCTGCTGCGCAGTGCCTCTCCTTTCATGGTCCACTGGCCAAGTGAGTTTCATCCTCTACATCTTCACCTGACATGGCATCCTCTTCCTCTTTGCAACCTGATGTGGAGGCTCCGCCCAAACGCATACGCTCTTTGGCCAAC
Source organism: Cibotium barometz (assembly GCF_041138505.1). NCBI lineage: Eukaryota > Viridiplantae > Streptophyta > Polypodiopsida > Cyatheales > Cibotiaceae > Cibotium > Cibotium barometz. The sequence continues at coordinate 4,937,752 of NC_141096.1, read as the reverse complement.
ATTATGGTAGAAGCGCACATGACTAGCATAGATCCTGAACCCGAGAGCTTGCACTTCTTTCTGAAGATGATGACTTGGAGAACCGCATAGTTGGCAAGACCAATGGTGGATGCCATGAGGGATGAATTTAACTCCCTCGAGCACAACAAGCCCTGGAGCTTAGTTGAAAAGACCCCGCAAAGCGCAGGGTGGTTTCATGCAAATGACTTCTTCATCGAAAGTATACAACATGGACAGCTCCATCTCTAGGTATAAGGCTCGACTTGTAACTTGGGGATTCTCAAAGGTTTACTCACCAATTACAAATCTTTGGTATTACAAATTTCATCACTTTAAGATTGCAAAGGGCTACATACGTCTTACATGAAAAGCCAATGTGTATTTGCCACCTCCTAGGTCACTAATTTCTCATCGTGGCAATCTATGTCGATGACATCATACTGCTAAGCAATTACCATGCCATGTCAGTCAAGGCCAAAGATGAGCTCTCAACCTCGTCCTACAGTGTGAGAATGCAAGTTTGCTACGTTGTTTACAAATATAAGCAATGTTGCTCTGTCTGGAACAGTTCAATCAAAAGTTGCCCACCTCCAACAATCAACAGGCTCTCTCACAATCATCTGATGACTCGGCTCTGTTGCCGAGTGAGCCATACACCTTTGAAGATCATACACCTTTGAAGATCGGGCTCTCTGAGGTGCCTCTGAAGATCTGACCCTCTCTAGCAATGGAGGGTCTATGTCCATTGATACAGTTCCAGCCTTCTTACTTCTTGCAAGGACAATTTCTTCCCTCAGACGAAGGCCTATATATTCCTCTACAACACGAGTGTTCAATTTCTCTCGTGATCACTCGGTTTCAATGTCTCACTCGGTTTTCTTCACTCAATGTTCTGACTACCTCGAACGATATCATGAACCATGCTTCTCATCTATATGACGTACTCGTTTATTCTTAGGGACGGGCTTTTCACATAATGTAGCTCTTGCTTGTGCTCTAGGTTCCTTGCTTTAGTGGAGCTTTGAAAGAGTTTAACTTAAGCATCCCATGATTCTTTTGGTTATTGATAGTGTTGAATATGCCCTAGAGGTTCCTTGCTTTAGTGGAGCTTTTAATGAGTTTGACTAAAGCATCACACGATTCCTTCTTCAATGTGCCCAACCATACCACCTAATATATTTCACATAATGTAGATCTTGCTTGTGCTCTAGGTTCCTTGCTTTAGTGGAGCATTTAAAGAGTTTGACTTGAGCATCCCATGATTCCTTTGGTGATTGACAGTCTTGAATGGTGCCAAACCATATCACCTAATATATTGATGCTAATGAAACGTATCACTGGACTGGGCCTCTTATGCCATGCTTTGCTTGCACCGTCGATTGAATCCTCTTCTTGAGTGGCAATGCCCTATAACTCCTTTCCTTGCAAAAAGTTCCTAGTCTTGAACTTCCAAAATGGAAAATTGTCAAAATAGAGTGACTAAGATTCAGACATAATTTAGCTAACCTTTGATCTATTTTCAACACTCATTGTCAAAATAGAGTAATGAAGATTCAGACATCAGACATAATTTAGCTAACCTTTGATCTATTTCCAACACTCTTTGTGACTAGGCAATTCAGTTCACAAGATTCACAGGCACCTTACTTCCTGCATCAAACTGCCGGGACTTTCAGCAGATACCCAACTAGGCCCGCAAAGCAAATGCCATACAGCAATGCAATAACACAGAGCCTCCCCAAGGAATGATCTAAGGCTCAAGAAGAAACCCGAGGGGCCCATCTCATTCACACTTCAAGACCGATTAGGATCACTGGGCCCTAGTTGATGAGCCTTCCTGCCCCTTTCAACTCCACTGCCCACACCACTCATAATTTAAACAACACAAACAAAATCCTCACTGCCCTCCAGCTTAAATGTCCATCTCGTCAAGATACTCGAGTGGATTGGGTTCCTTGGCTCCAGGAACCTTTGCTTCATTAACAATCCTCATAATATCATCCACGCTTTGCGGAGGATCGTTTGGGTCATCATGATTGTAGCTAGGCTCAGAGCCTTCCTGCAAATCCCTTGGCAGATTCCTGAGAAACCAGGGATGGTCTTTGATCTCTGCTATTGTGATACGCTACACCCAAAAACTCAGTATCCTCTGCAAGACCAACAAAGCTTGCTAAATAGAGCTTGGGGATGGACTTCTATAAAACTCTACCAAATGGAGCAGAACCCGGTCTTGCGCACATGACAAATACAAGGCTTACACCGATCGTATGTTTCAAATTCTTGGGGTCTGCTGGATCTTCAAATGGATAAGCGCCCACCAACATCACATACAGTGTGACACCGCAAGACCAAACATCTGCAATCTGCAAACAGTGATGTATCAGATCAACACGAGCCACAAAGCAAGTCCGAGGTGATTTTGCAACCTTATGAACCAATAATGATATTATTATCGACACCCATCCCACTTTGTTCTTGAGACTGAAACACTTACAGAACCCTAACCTTGGAATTGGAGATACTCGCACAGACGGGGGGATAGCCCGCCCTACAAACCCCAACCGTCCGATGGGCAGGGGATATGTCTATGAGAACCCTCAGTAACAACTAGTCTGATTGAAGCACAGCTAGAATCAAGAGGGTACCTTGCCATCATACTCCTTCTGAGACAAGACTTCCGGAGCAATATAGGCAGGTGTTCCAACGGTGGATTTGGGTTGGGAGTGCAACAACAAAGACTGCAAAGAGAGTTAATGCATCACACATAACCTACTCGACATTAACACATATGAGGGATGAACACACTCCAAATGAGAGCAAAGATACCTTTGAATAGCCAAAGTCACAAATTTTGAGCCGTGGGGTAGGGCTTCCATCCAGCAATGTGTTCTCCAACTTAAGGTCCCGGTGGCAAATTTGCTAGGAAACAAAAGAAACAGAAAAGGCATTTAATTATATATGATCGAATCAAAAGGCAACCTTTCCACATTTTCTCACAGTTTGGCAATAATTGCTGCAAGTTCATGCAATTGGGTAGAATGGAATACTGAACTGCTGATCTTAAATATTAAACCTAAAAGAAGAATAAATTAGTCTACTTTCTTCACACTAATGATACACCACAATCTCATAAAGGCTCAATTCACCAGGTCATGGCAATAGCTGACTCCTGATATCAACTGTTGGAAGAAGAATCTGGCCTGAACAGTGCACATTGGAAAATCTGAGCAAAACAGATAAACCCTAGAAGCAAGTTAAAGAGAAAAGAGAAACCCAAATGTAAAGTTCTTTTAGAAAAAGCATGAACCCTTATTAGGGTTTGCACAAAAACCTCATCTTCATTCTTGCATTGCAGATGCGTTCAAAGAGCTCCCCTCCTGCAGCATACTCCATCACAATTGCCAACTTCTGGGGGGTTAGACAAACCTGCAAAAAAAGCGTAAGTTCAGACAAGGGGAAAAAGGACGTACAGCAGCAGAAACTGGTACCTCTTTGAAGCGGATGATGTTGGGATGGCACAGAGATCGATGGTTAATGATCTCCCTCCGAACATTCTCGTCGATCTGCACAGGCAAACGCGATGAAATGAGAATGCGAAAAGACCTGTGTGCTTTGAAAGGCTATGGAAGCTTTACTCACATTTGCCCCCCGCTCTATGTACTTGACAGCAAACAGCTCCTTGGTCTTCTTGTCGCGCAGCAGTTTGGCCACGTTGAAATTGCCCTGTCCGATATCTTTCACAACATCGAAGCGCTCCACAGCCGCGAGCTTTCTGCACACAGAGCCCTCTGATGAGCAGCTTCACCAGCTTCAGATGGGATAGATAATGGATGCACAGGTCCATATGTACCAGGGACCTGTCACTTGCTGACGTGGAAGACAAACAAATGGTACGATCCACAACATAGAAAGCACTTTGCGTGCAACCTAAGTCATGTGATAGCGACAAAGCTGGAGTAGTCTCGTCTAGCTAAAACGTTCGTGGGAAGAGGGTATTGTGTGTATGTGAGAAAGAGAGGGTATTGTGTGTGTATGTGAAGAGAGGGGCGAAGAGGGGGGGGGAGAGAGAGAGAGAGAGAGAGAGAGAGAGGGAGAGAATGAGGAGAGTTAAAATTCAATTCGGGACGCGCATACGTGTGTGAGACACAAAGAGAGAGTTAAAATTCAATTTTGCGTGTGTGTGCGTGTGTGTGTGTGTGTGTGTGTGTGTGAGAAAGAGAGAGAGGAATGAGGAGAACTAAAATTCAATTAGAGAAAAATATACAAGGCTAGACTTTTTCTTGGTGCGTGTGTGTGTGTGTGTGCACGCATGCATGCATGCATGCACACGTGTGCATGTGTATGTGCACACGTATGTGTGTGAGAAATACAGAGAGAGAAATTTCTCTCTCTGTATTTCTCACACACGTATGTGTGTGAGAAACACAGAGAGAGAAATTTTGAAATTTTATACGCTTAGCAAATTTTACATGATCTCTTGGTGGTGACTCATACCTTTTACAAAGGCATGCCCAAAAACATCCTTTATGTATCACGCCACATAATCAAACATGTAGCATAATGGTTGGGTGTCTAAGCAGGTATTGAGTTCATTAAATGAGTTTGGTTTTCAAGGTCCCCCAGGTTCAAGTAGGGGTTTCAAACCTTTATCCTAAATTCTATACCTTATAGTAATCAAGCCAATCGTGTAAAGTTAAACTAATCAAAGAAATATAGATACATCCATTAGGAGACAACAAAGATGACTAACATAGTTTAATTCATATGAAATCAAGAGAGATCTTGGGCAAAGATGGTATGTGGCAAGACTTGAGCTGCTCTTGTTGGGCTTATTAGTTAACGAGCTACCCATGTGACTGAAAATTAAGACTTTCCTCTCTCTCTCTCTCTCTCTCTCTCTCTCTCTCTCTCTCTCTCTCTCTCAAAATAAAGACTATTTAAGGGCAATCATCATGTACTTGCATTTACAAAACTAGGGTTGCAACAAGTAGAGGTGAGAATCATGCCCTCATTGCATTCTTTTAATAATGAAAGTTTCTGAGTCTTGACTTCCTTCTTAGGAAGTCTTCTTCTTCTCCTTCTCTTCAATCATCATGTTTGCTTCAGCTCACGGTCGATACCAACTGTCCTTTGCTATATGTCTCATCTTACCATAATGGTAATGCTTCATATTAGTCTTGCTTCTTGCTTCTGGTCCCGATCCTAGTCCTTTGTGGAAAGAATGCTTGTTCTCCTGTTTTGTAGGTGCAATTCTAGCTTTAATCCTTTGGTCTTCCTCTATGAGTGCAACTTCTATGCCTTAAGCTTTGATGGGAAGATTCTTCAAGGTGGGCCATCAATGGCCCAAACTCTTCACTCACTTGGCATGCTCCTCAATGGGCATCTTCTTCCTTTACGGGGGCGCCAACACTTGCTAGTTGTTGCATGATGTTCTTCATTTTGTTCACAAGTGCTGGAAAGGATTCATTTACTTTCATGTCCAAACCAAAAATAATAATTATAAGGCTGATTTTAGAGTTCTTTCCTTTTGCCCTAATTTTTTTTTTGAATTCATCCCATGCCCCTTTTTTTGATGCAATGTGATGTGAATGCATCGCTCCAACATATGCAATGATGGATAGATCTTTTTCATCTCTACTCTTCCATCTATTCATCTCAGCTTTGCAGTTCCGTTTTACTTGCCATGTGTGGAAGCCCTCACCCGTGAACTTCTCTACAATCAATCCCTTGGCCTTGATATAAATGAAGGGGGTCTTAGCTCTTGAATTATGTCAAGGCCAATGTTAACTCTTGTAAAATCAATATGAGGATGAATATGACAAATGCAAGCCCAAATTTCACTAATTATGCACTAATCCCAATTTCATGAAGGGGGTCTTAGCTCTTGAATTATGTCAAGGCCAGTGTTAACTCTTGTAAAATCAATATGAGGATGAATATGACGAATGCAAGCCCAAATTTCACTAATTATGCACTAATCTCAATTTCATGAGAATTGCAAAAAAAAAAAACATGTTTTAGATTAGTGATTTGAGCTCCCAAATGATGTTGGAGTGCTAATATGATGAGAAACATAGAAATAGCAACACCCCAATCAAAGAATTGAACCCTCGACGGTTGAGATTAACACTTCAATTAAGCATTAATTACTCTCTATTTGTAGGTAATTCACTATTATAAAAACCGATAAAAACTGTTTATTTGAGGGGCTTGGAAAGCATATCAAGCAATGCCAATTCCTAACCACATTTTCAATCTACATGGAAATATGAAAGTTGCTCTCGGTTTGTGCTTGATTTGCTCTGGATGCTTGATGTGAGGTGAGTTGCTCTTGTAGGCTTGTGGGTTGCCCAAATCTTGAGTATCCAATCACTTGATTTATGTTTATTTGAGTGAATGGGTAGAAGAGGGAAATTTTAGATTAGCAAAGTGATTAAGGATTAATGATATTTACTACTTGGACATCCTAGAGTGCATAGATGGCTAAGAAATAGTGGTTGATTTGACATTTTTTCTTGGGAAGTCAAGATTATGACATTGATTGAGGCATGGTAGCAAACTATGCATGGTTATGCCCGATGGTTGTGTCCGTGCCCACAAATACAATGGAGTTAGACACCTTTGTGGATTGAGGGATTTAGCATTGTCAAGCTTGTGGGATAGAGGTGGGGTGAATCAATGGGCAATGTGGTTGAACACGAGGTTGTGGAAGGTTCCTGCTAATTGTAGGAAGGTCTAGGTGACGTGTTGTACCATGGCCCCCCATCCAGAAATGTACATGGAGGGTTGTCAATAATGAGGCTCATTATAGGTTCACTGATCTGAAGGTGATAGATCCACTGAGAATGCTACACTGAATTGCTTACACTTGGTAAAATTGACTACTTAATCTTGTAATTCATTGTTCAAGCATGTGATGGTTCAAATCTGAGAGCGTTTCTTGAAGTAAAACAACCAATTTCATCAAATTTGCACATCTGCTAAGACTGGGCCTCCAATCACGTTGCGATTTTTTGATCGCTACCACTCTCTGAAGCTAACTTGAAATAATTTGCAAGTTGGGAGTGATTAGGACAGATAGTAATGGATTAGGCTCAACATTTTGGCATAATCTAAATAAAGAAAATAATTAGCACTAATGACAAGAAAATGAAAATGCAAGAGTTAATACAACACACATTTTGGCATAATCTAAGTAGATAAAATAATTAGTGTACCTAAACTGAATGCCAATGAAGAACATGAAGAAGAGAGAGAGAGATTGAATCATTCCTCGATCAATGGGAAATCCCCCTTTTACAATACTAGAATGATCCCCATCACACAATCCCATATCCTTTTGTACAATGTCGCTTGGCCTTTGGACTGGTCCAAGGGTGACCACCATCAAGTGGCCCTGTTGTCACTACCGACGAGGAGCGTGGTGTTCATCAAGTGAGCACAAGAGACAAGTGGTGCATCATTGTATTGTTAGTGCAAGTGGTGCAAGTGGTGCGTTGGCCTAGATGTCAATGCAATGAGCTAGACCGGTCCAAGGTAGCTGGCAATTTAGTCCGTCATGGCTCCAAGTCCCTTGTTACAATCCCTTGCATGTGGGATAACTCACACAACCCTTTACTTCCACTTGTCCATGGACAGCCTAGGTGCCCTAGGTGTTAAGAGTTCACCATCTCAGTGAACAAGCATAAAAAACAAGTACATATCTTCCATTCATGTGTATACCCATCAAACTACCACATAGCCAAGTACAATAGATGGCCATCATCAATTACATGAGCATGAGAAGGTGGAGTCAGGCTTGAGTAATCGTGTTACCAAGCCATCTTCTCCCTGCTACACCAAGAGTGGAAGAGTGGGTCACACCCTCTGTCCCCTTGGCTCCTAATCTACTGCACCATGCCACATGTGGCTCCTACAAGCTTCTCCTACAACATGGTTGATGGGGAATTTGAGCCCATGCTTTACAACCAACATAAATTATACACACGAGTGGAAAAATACAGAAATGCTTTCATGCAATTCCATCCAAGAGGGAACTTGTAAGTACTATGTCCAGACCCAAAGAGGAGATGTCGATGAAGCCCAAGCCTAGATGTTAGTAACGTAAGCCACTGTAGCCCGATGTGTTGAGTCATCAATTCGCTTTACATGGTAGCAAGAATCATTCTCCAGTGTAGCATCCAACCCGATCTCTTGTGGTTTGTCTTCATTGAGTGCCCAATGCCCATTTGCCAATCACCAATTGAACAATTGACTCTGTCTACAGCAGTTATAGAAAAAGATCAATCCCACCTTATGGACCCAGATCAAAGAAGAGATCAGTCCATGTTGGGTGCCATGGCAGCAGAATTGTCATGAGGGGAAGGGGGGGAGGGGAGTGGTAGGTACCAAGCAGTGGTGAAAAGAAAAGAAATGAGAAAAAAAGACAGGGAGAATGCAACGATGAAGGCGGGTGGTAGAAGCGGAGAAGCGCAGGGTTATGGGGGGAGAGACCAAGCATAAGAGTGATAAGCATAGGCAAGAGGGGCCGATAAGGCATACACAGATAACTGATAGCTACACGATAGAGGTATGTGGTAAAGATCCGATTGGTGCGGATGGCACCAAACTTAACATGTAACAGGCTATTCGCCTGAATAGGTGCGAACATGTTGCAAAGGGGTTAATAAGGCATACATAGATAACTGATAGCTATAGGGTAGAGGTACGTGGTAAAGATACGATCAGTGCGGGTGGCGCCAAACTTGACACGTAATAGGTTATTCACGTGAATAGGTGCGAACATCTTGCAAAGGGTGTTGAGCACCGTAAACAACAGTAGGGACAAGTGTGAAGGATTTGCATTGGGTGAGACGATCGCAGATGAAGGTCAAAGTAGAGGCTTGCAACGTCGAGCGCTGGAGCAGAAGGGAGCCACGTCGGTGGAAGAGGCAAAGCAAGGAGGGTGGTGGCGGCTTCAACCTGGCGTAGGAGCAGCAGCAGAAGAGCTAGGCAACTTTGGAATGCAAGATGTAGTGAGATGGCGAGGAGGAATGGGTGAGCCAGATGACCTACAGCATAACAAGCCAAGCGACCTAAAGCAATGACGAGCAACACTAAGATAATTAAGCTAGACAGGACCTGGGGAGGGGGAGTGATGGAAACTCACCCCTCCCCAGCACGATCACCAGAATTTAGCCTAATTGTAGCTAAACTGAATGCCAATGAAGAACATGAAGAAGAAAGAGAGATTGAATTCATTCCTTGATCAATGGGAAAGCCCCCTTTTATACATTTTCATGGATCCAAGACCCTTGTTACAATCCCTTGCATGTGGGATAACTCACACAACCCTTTACTTCCACTTGTCCATCGACAGCCTACCCCTCTACAATTAGCACTAATGACAATGTCATGACTTTTATGACACTTGGAGAAGAATTATTTTTCTCAAAAATAAAAATTAGAGCATATACTTGAAACAAATTAAAAGCATGAAACTTACATAAACAATTTCCACCAAAGTAAATAAACAAGAAAGCTTAAAAATAAGAGAATGATCAACGTCGACACAAGATTAGCTTCAATCTCCCCTAGATGATTATGGCCCATCTTACCACTCATCCATATTTATATATATTAAAGCTTACTTTTCAAAAAGATAACTCCAAAAATAAAGCTTAAAAGCTTTTTGAGTTTTTGAGCATACAAGATCTTCCAAAAATATAGCAAGCTAAAATTATCAAGTCTTGGGCCTACCAAAAGTATAAATACTAATTGGTATGTACAAAGATTTGAGGCCTACCAATTAGTATAAATAATGAGTTAGGATGTGATAAGGGGTGTATGAGATGTGATAAGATGCATATGAGATAAGTTAGGATGTGATAAGAAGAGTTAAGATGTGATAAGATGTGTATGGGATGAGATAAGAAGTGTATGTGATGAGATAAGATGAATATGGGTTGTGATAGGGTGAGAATGGATGTGATGAAAAAGAATAGATGAGAAGGCGTATGGGGTTATATGAATGGGAATGAGGAAATGGATGTATGTATGTGGATGTATGGATGTATGCATGTAGATGTGAATGTATGCATGTGGATGTGTATGTATGGATGTATGTATGTTGATGTGGATGTATAAATAAGGATGTGAAAATGGATGTATGCATGGATGTGTATGAAGATTAATGAAGGTGAATGTGTATGGGAAATAATGTGTCGTTGATATGAATGAATGGATGAGAATGAGTACATATGAAGGGAATGTGGAATAAGTAACGTGGATTGAGGAGGGATAATGTGGAAAGACGGAATTCGATATAGAAACTGTATTTTGTGACTGTTTGTAAATGCTGTTTGTAAATGACTGTTTTGTGTCAAGAATGCTGGGAAAGCATTTTGACCATCTTGTGATTAAGGTCGTGGAGACCTAACTGATAAAGTTGCAACTGTTGACGGAGAGTCAATGGAGGACGTCTCGCGTGTAGCAAGGTCGGCCGAGGTCTTGACCAGCCTCGGTGCGATTAAAATGGTGAGCTTCCGGTACGGTGGATGAGGGGCCAAGGATACGGCCTATGAGTGAAGCGCTAGGTCACCTGCGAAGGATCCTAGAGGGTGCTGACCATACGGTGCTCGGGCTCTGGGTCGCCCAGGATACCCACGCGTGCATCGAGGAAGATATTGGAACAAGGAGTAAGAGTTGTTTTTGTGAAACCGAGCATGGATCTGGTTGATTGACCTTGCTGGTCTTCAATGGATGAGTCCATGGCTTTTTATATGGATCTGTTGGTTGATCTTGCTGATCTTCAACGAGAGTCCATCTTGATAAGTGATTATATTGCCGAGTATTATGGACTAGGAACTATTGAAACGGCCCCTGAGTGGACAGGTGGTGAGCGTTCTAGTTGCCAATGATGCCATAGATACTCTGATGAAGGAATGATGAAATTAAGAATCAACCGGATAAATTGGAAGATGGCGATTAGTGATACTATGGTTTTATTAAAGGATTGTTTTAAAATTGGTTGAATCTGTGAAAAGGCAATTTCTTATTGGGTGTGTAAGTGGTGTGACTAGTTTTATTTTTGCATGAACTTCCGGCTAGGGGGCCTTGGAACTCTTTTCCTTGGTACCCGGGACAAAACCTAACCAAATTCTTAATTGGATCCCATCATTACAGTGGTTGGGCGATTGGCTAACCCATGGGACTGGATGGGGTTAGGCTGGACTGATGGATCCGTAAATCGAGACTCAATTTTTGTTATTACGATAGATAAAGTAAATCCCGGACAGTAATTGTTCTATGGATAGGAATCAACGGCTGTGCCTCTTGAATGGGGAAAAAAGCGTTGATCCCAATGATCCAAGTGCAAGTTTCTTCCTTGATCTGACCGAGTATCTTTATAGGTACAATCGGATCAGTTTGATCAGTAATGGTCTTGACTACGTTAGAGTAAAAAGTTATCCTGGTGGAATCGCCCGTGCTTTCCGGGTAAGGGAAGTTTTTCCGAGTCCGGTTTTTGGAAAAACCGACGGATTAGTCTCTTGTCCGGATATCCGTGGGACGAGGCCTCGAATGTGGGACCCCTGTTCCGCGCGAGAAGTGCTACTTCCGCTGCTAGTACCCCGAATCTGTTGCTCGGTGGGAACAAGGGGATGTTACAGTTGGTATCAGAGCAAATTTGGTTAATGAAGATCAACTGAGAAACCAAATATGTCAAAAATTTATCAAGAAGCACAAAAAGGTTGTAATTGTGTGATATAATTCATACAATTTGATATTCAAACTGAAATTCGTAATTTGGTAATTGGGTCTTCAGATAGAAGTACCGCAATTATATAGAATCCCTGACTTGCTTGAGGCCTAGACATGATGGTATTTACCTTATAATTCCAAGGGCCGTGACTACCCTTATATACTGAGAGTATTACTGCAGCTCTTTACTGACAGTATATACGAGTAAATCTAAGACTTGAAATTATAAGTGTTAATGCTATCCAGATGATGATTTCGAATGTGGTTGATATGATTTTTAATTCTGTTTGAGAATTAATGAATTGATTTGGATTCTGATTGAAAAATGATGATTTCTGAAATTTAGTTGAAATATAATAATCTGAACAAAATCACAATGAGGATGAATGGGACGAGTCCCTGTGATGATATTCATAACTAGAATGATGATAATGATTTCAGCAAATCACTATGAGATTAGTGGGTTGTGCTGTCAAATTGTTACTGTTAACACTTGACCGGTAGATCAAGTTAAGGGATGACAAATTGAGGACTTACTTGACTGAAATTCCCGTGGAGGAGGAATGTTCAGAAAGAAATTTTTCGGTCTAATGGACCATTATCGTGTTAAAGATATGAATGATATGATCTAAATGAATTGTTATTTAATGATGAGTTCTATATAAGGGATATTTATCCCAGTATTCTGTGGGGTTGACCAGAATATAAGGAACCCCAGAATAAAATTGGATCTTAAGAAAAAGAGTTGTCCTCTACCTTGCGAGATGAGGACATCTCGCACTTTTTTAAGTGGGGTAGAATGTAAGATTCCTCCCCAGCCTTCGAGGTATACAGGAGTAAGAATCTCCCTTTTTGATCTTATAATTATTCCCTCTCTAAAATAAAAGAAAGATTCTGTTTAAAAAAGAAAGACCCTTTCCCTAGAATACTTCTCAGGAGTCACGCCTGTTTTAAGGATTCAGAACAATGAGTTCAGAAGTGAAAATCGGTGTTTTGGATACCAAGGTTTTGGTTTTCATTCGAGTACGGCCCAAAAGAAGTTCTTTATCTCTTGGGGAGTATAAGAAGTTATCCCCCAGATATTGTGAGCCTTATCTGAATTCAAAGAAAGTAAGTGACTTAGCTTACGAGCTTCTTTTATCTCCTCATCTCAAAGTTCTTAATGCCTCCTATAGAAATATGTGCCAAAACCAAATCATGGAAAGATGGTAAAACTTCAGTGACAAGATACCGTTGGCTTCTAAGTTACGTTGGCTCCTTCCTTTATATAAGTCGTAACTTTTACCTGTCGCTCACAGTAATCTTACTTCCATCGATCTCCCTTCTTCTTAATCTCCTTCATGGCTTGGCAACAGGAATTAGTTTTATCCATGATGATTTCTCACCTTCAAGACACAAGCGAGTCTGTGAAGAAAGATTTTATAGAACAGTATGAGCGCTCACTTTTTCCTCACTTGGGAACTTCTGTAGCTCAGACCAAATGGCGAACCTATTAAGACATAACTAGGGTAACACCCTGGGGTCAACAGCACTTTCGTAACAATGTCCGCTTGGCCATGGTTATTGAAGCTTTGGGTTTGGGTCCCCGATACTACTGCGTCATGAGATCAAGGCATCTTGGGTTTTCTGAGCGAGTCTTCTTACTAGCGTGTTTTCTTCCTCATCTCAGAAGATATGCCTTTATCCCGTTTTTGGCTTGCCTCTCAGAGGTCCTTTTGTTAGATCACCTCATACCACTGAGATAGGTGTGGCAATAACCAACAAAATTATTCCTATACCTTATACGTACGCAGCTTGTGAGTGCTGCTTTTGTGATCATATGATGGACGGGCTTATGGAAGTGTAAAGAGTTCTTCTATCTTTACTGTATATGTTTCAAGAATGAATAAAGTTTAAATCTTGTTCTTATCCCGAATCTTACTCTTTTTGAGACTTTTTTTTGGTTAATCCTAATTAATTTTTCTCTAAGTCTCATATTCGTGCATCTTGTGAAATTATCCCAAGTTTGCGAGATGAGGACATCTCGCGTTTTTCAAGTGGGAGTGAATGTAAGATTCCTCCCCAGCCTCTCAAAATGTCCAGCATATTCCCCTGTAATCAATTCCCTTTTCTGAAATATAAGAGATCTTGTCTCTGCCTGTTTTGGCATAGAGAGAGAAAATATTCTAGAGAGAGAATATTCAGATTATGAATAGAAAAATAACTCATCTTATTAAAATAAGTTCCCCTGAAATAGAAATTCAAAAAGAACTTTCCAATGTGCAATTGGAATTAATTGGAAATAGGTATAAAGGACCTTAGCCTAAGGGTCTAGATTTTCAGAAATTTTTGGATTATGGTCCAATTAAGGTTCCTATGGGCCAATAGCATCAATCCATGTGTAGGGAGGAGATAAATCCAATTTGTAAAAGAAGATACCCAAAAATGAGTAAATGCTCACATAAGATGAAGAGTTGAATGTGTACAAGGTTTATTAGTAAAGAACTATGAGTAATATCAAAAAAATGAGATAAATTGAGTATCCAAAAATGAGTAAATGCTCACATAAGATGAAGAGTTGAATATGTACAAGGTTTATTAGTAAAAAACTATGAGTAATATCAAAGAAATGAGATAAATTGAGTATCAAAAAATGAGTAAATGCTCACATAAGATGAAGAGTTGAATATGAACAAGGTTTATTAGTAAAAAACTATGAGTAATATCAAAAAAATGAGATAAATTGAGTATCCAAAAATGAGTAAATGCTCACATAAGATGAAGAGTTGAAAATGTACAAGGTTTATTAGTAAAAGACTATGAGCAATATTAAAAATATGAGATATTTTGGGTATAATGATTCCATTTTGACACATATGTAAGGAAGGGGAGTTCTTTAAAGGAGGTGCATATTTCACATGCTTGAATGAGTTTTAAACTCAAAAATAATGTGATATTTTTATCTCTCCTCTCTCTTGAACCAAACCAAATCAAAAGGGAACCAAACCGAATAAAAAAGGAACCAAACCAGGTCCAAATCTAGTCCAAATTCAACCAAACTGACTTGGAAAATTCTAGAATCAGTTTGTTTGGTTAGGAGCTCAATTTTTCCTATAAATAGAAGCCTCCCCTTGTTGAAAAAAATATAGTGTTTACACATTGTTACTCTACTCCACCTAAGCCAAGAACTGTGAATTCTTTAATAATTCACTAGTTTTTGACACTTCTCTCTTTCTTCAATTCCCATTGGTGGCTCCATCAACATACTAAACCAATTGATTGGTTGGGGGCCTCTACCGTGAACAAAGAATCAAGCAAATTGTAAGGTAAGTATGGTGAATTTTAATCTTTTCTATAATTTCTCAATGTTTCTCTCTTCTCAACCCCTCTCAAGCTTGAGAAGCTTAATTGGTATGGTTTTTGAATGCCATTGAAGTTAATTGATTAATGATAGTAAAGAATTACATAAATTTCCATTTATGTTTAATCCTAATGGTTTTTTCTCTCTCTCACTTAAGAAATGGTCATACTCATGACCCATTCTCAATCCAAATGAAGCTTTTCATAAAGCTTTTGATTAATCTATGCTTGAGAATAAATTAATAGTTTTTTTTTATCTATGCTTTTAGTTTATGATTATTTTTTATTAAGGGTTAATGATCCAATTAGGGATCATTCTAATCATTTTCTTAAAGATAACCTATCTTTTAAAATAATTGAGATTTATTAGTTATAGTAGCGGAGCTATGGCAAAATTTTATAAACATTTACACATAAAATAATTTCATTCAAAGCATGAAAAGAGGATTTCCTACCATATTCTAGGAATTATCATCCTAGATTAATTGAAAGAATTTCATAGTAATCATGGAAAAATTAAATTTTTATATTATGCATAAAAGATAAATATTTTATTATAAAAGTGTTACTTTTAACATAATTGAATTTTATGAATAGAGATATGCATAAAAGATGAATATTTTATTATAAAAGTGTTACTTTTAGCATAATTGAATTTTATGCATAAGAGGTATACATAAAAGATGAATATTTTATTATAAAAGTGTTACTTTTAGCATAATTGAATTTTATGCATAGAGGCATGCATAAAAGATAAATATTTTATTATAAAAGTATTACTTTTAGCATAATTAAATTTCATGCATAGAAGTATGCATAAAAGATAAATATTTTATTATAAAAGTGTTACTTTTAGCATAATTGAAATTCATGCATAGAGGTATGCATAAAAGACGAATATTTTATTATTTTATTATAAAACTGTAAAGAAAAAAAATGATTATTTTATTATGAAAATGTTATTTTTATCCTATTGAATTTCGTGCATAGAAATGAAAAAAATAAATAAATTATTATTTTATTATAAAAATATTACAAAAAAATAATTATTTTATTATAAAAATGTTATTTTCATCATATTGAATTTCGTGCATAGAAATGAAAAAAAATAAATAAATTATTATTTTATTATAAAAAAATTACAAAAAAATGATTATTTTATTATAAAAGTGTTACTTTTATCACAATTGAAATTCTTGCATAGAGGTATGCATAAAAGATGAGTTAAGATGTGTATGGGATGAGGTAAGAAGTGTATGTGATGGGATAAGATGTATATGAGATGAGTTAGGATGTGATAAGATGAGTTAGGATGTGATAAGATGTATATGAGATGAGTTAGGATGTGATAAGATGAGTTAGGATGTGATAAGGGGTGTATGAGATGTGATAAGATGCATATGAGATAAGTTAGGATGTGATAAGAAGAGTTAAGATGTGATAAGATGTGTATGGGATGAGATAAGAAGTGTATGTGATGAGATAAGATGAATATGGGTTGTGAGATAGGGTGAGAATGGATGTGATGAAAAAGAATAGATGAGAAGGCGTATGGGGTTATATGAATGGGAATGAGAAAATGGATGTATGTATGTGGATGTATGGATGTATGCATGTAGATGTGAATGTATGCATGTGGATGTGTATGTATGGATGTATGTATGTGGATGTGGATGTATAAATAAGGATGTGAAAATGGATGTATGCATGGATGTGTATGAAGATTAATGAAGGTGAATGTGTATGGGAAATAATGTGTCGTTGATATGAATGAATGGATGAGAATGAGTACATATGAAGGGAATGTGGAATAAGTAATGTGGATTGAGGAGGGATAATGTGGAAAGACGGAATTCGATATAGAAACTGTATTTTGTGACTGTTTGTAAATGTTGTTTGTAAATGACTGTTTTATGTCAAGAATGCTGGGAAAGCATTTTGACCATCTTGTGATTAAGGTCGTGGAGACCTAACTGATAAAGTTGCATCTGTTGATGGAGAGTCAATGGAGGACGTCTCGCGTGTAGCAAGGTCGGCCAAGGTCTTGACCAGCCTCGGTGCGATTAAAATGGTGAGCTTCCGGTACGGTGGATGAGGGGCCAAGGAAGCGGCCTATGAGTGAAGCGCTAGGTCACCTGCGAAGGATCCTAGAGGGTGTTGACCATACGGTGCTCGGGCTCTGGGTCGCCCAGGATACCCACGCGTGCGTCGAGGAAGATATTGGAAGGAGTAAGAGTTGTTTTTGTGAAACCGAGCATGGATCTGGTTGATTGACCTTGATGGTCTTCAATGGATGAGTCCATGGCTTTTTATATGGATCTGTTGGTTGATCTTGCTGATCTTCAACGAGAGTCCATCTTGATAAGTGATTATATTGCCGAGTATTATGGACTAGGAACTATTGAAACGGCCCCTGAGTGGACAGGTGGTGAGCGTTCTAGTTGCCAATGATGCCATAGATACTCTGATGAAGGAATGATGGGAAATTAAGAATCAACCGGATAAATTGGAAGATGGTGATCAGTGATACTATGGTTTTATTAAAGAATTGTTTTAAAACTGGTTGAATCTGTGAAAAGGTAATTTCTTATTGGGTGTGTAAGTGGTGTGACTAGTTTTATTTTTGCATGAACTTCCGGCTAGGGGACCTTGGAACTCTTTTCCTGGGTACCCGGGACAAAACCTAACCAAATTCTTAATTGGATCCCATCACTACAGTGGTTGGGCGGTTGGCTAACCCATGGGACTGGATGGGGTAAGGCTGGACTGATGGATCCGTAAATCGAGACTCAATTTTTGTTATTACGATAGATAAAGTAAATCTCGGACAGTAATTGTTCTATGGATAGGAATCAACGGATGTGCCTCTTGAATGGGGAAAAAAGCGTTGATCCCAATGATCCAAGTGCAAGTTTCTTCCTTGATCTGACTAAGTATCTTTATAGGTACAATCGGATCAGTTTGATCAGTAATGGTCTTGACTACGTTAGAGTAAAAAGTTATCCTGGTGGAATCACCCGTGCTTTCCGGGTAAGGGAAGTTTTTCCGAGTCTGGTTTTTGGAAAAACTGACGGATTAGTCTCTTGTCCGGATATCCATGGACGAGGCCCCGAATGTGGGACCCCTATCCCGCGCAAGAAGTGCTACTTCCGCTGCTAGTACCCCGAATCTGTTGCTCGATGGGAACACGGGGATCTTACATTGGGGGTAGCTCCAAGGGCATGATCCATGTGGTGCACAGGTTGAGAAGATTAGATTGAGTGATCCATGTGGTGTGCGTGTGTAGGCTAAGGAGATTAGATTAAGTGATCCATATGGTATGCATGTGTAGGGTGAGGAGATTAGATTAAGTGATCCATGTGGTGTGCATGTATTTACATGTGATTTTTGTTAGTGGGAACACTAAGAGAAATTAATAATGGGAGAGAAGAGGGAAGGATCTGGAAGAACATAGACTTAATCTCATCAGAACGAGATGGTGATTCTCAATTCCTCATTTGATTCATTGAAGCAACATTCATCATTTAAAGTATTTGGATTTTGATGATGTCCCTTTGTGTGGCAAGATTCTTGTCAAATGTTGTTGAGAGAAGGACCTGCTCTTGTCTTCTTCTGCCCATGTGCTTTTTATGTTTTCATATATATTTAAGTTCTCTTGTGAAGCAGATTTACATGAAGTACAAGAATTGAGTCATATATACTCTTATTGAACTACTCTGTGTTGAATTAGCCACTTATTGGTGAGGATTGAAAAAATTACATCAACTTGCGAGGCTAATATAGATATCTTCACGAAGGATTGAAGATCATTGATTTGTGAAGATGGTAGCATCATTTGGAGAGGTTTGTAATTTGAAGGAAAATTCCAGGCGATGGGTTGTACCATCGACCATGCTTTCGCCCACCATGCCCCCCCCATTCAAGGATGTACCTGGAAGTTGTCGATGGTGAGGCTTTGGTGCAAATGTTCTCCAGTGCATGAGTATGGATATGTACTCATGGAGCAGCTGCTGCTACATTAATAAGGCAAAAGAAATAGTAACTCCAAAAATAAAGCTTAAAAGCTTTTTGAGTTTTTGAGCATACAAGATCTTCCAAAAATATAGCAAGCTAAAATTATCGTCTTGGGCCTACCAAAAGTATAAATACTAATTGGTATGTACAAAGATTTGAGGCCTACCAATTAGTATAAATAATGAGTTAGGATGTGATAAGGGGTGTATGAGATGTGATAAGATGCATATGAGATAAGTTAGGATGTGATAAGAAGAGTTAAGATGTGATAAGATGTGTATGGGATGAGATAAGAAGTGTATGTGATGAGATAAGATGAATATGGGTTGTCATAGGGTGAGAATGGATGTGATGAAAAAGAATAGATGAGAAGGCGTATGGGGTTATATGAATGGGAATGAGAAAATGGATGTATGTATGTGGATGTATGGATGTATGCATGTAGATGTGAATGTATGCATGTGGATGTGTATGTATGGATGTATGTATATGGATGTGGATGTATAAATAAGGATGTGAAAATGGATGTATGCATGGATGTGTATGAAGATTAATGAAGGTGAATGTGTATGGGAAATAATGTGTCGTTGATATGAATGAATGGATGAGAATGAGTACATATGAAGGGAATGTGGAATAAGTAACGTGGATTGAGGAGGGATAATGTGGAAAGACGGAATTCGATATAGAAACTGTATTTTGTGACTGTTTGTAAATGCTGTTTGTAAATGACTGTTTTGTGTCAAGAATGCTGGGAAAGCATTTTGACCATCTTGTGATTAAGGTCGTGGAGACCTAACTGATAAAGTTGCAACTGTTGACGGAGAGTCAATGGAGGACGTCTCGCGTGTAGCAAGGTCGGCCGAGGTCTTGACCAGCCTCGGTGCGATTAAAATGGTGAGCTTCCGGTATGGTGGATGAGGGGCCAAGGATGCGGCCTATGAGTGAAGCGCTAGGTCACCTGCGAAGGATCCTAGAGGGTGCTGACCATACGGTGCTCGGGCTCTGGGTCGCCCAGGATACCCACGCGTGCATCGAGGAAGATATTGGAACAAGGAGTAAGAGTTGTTTTTGTGAAACCGAGCATGGATCTGGTTGATTGACCTTGATGGTCTTCAATGGATGAGTCCATGGCTTTTTATATGGATCTGTTGGTTGATCTTGCTGATCTTCAACGAGAGTCCATCTTGATAAGTGATTATATTGCCGAGTATTATGGGCTAGGAACTATTGAAACGGCCCCTGAGTGGACAGGTGGTGAGCGTTCTAGTTGCCAATGATGCCATAGATACTCTGATGAAGGAATGATGAAATTAAGAATCAACCGGATGATTTGGAAGATGGCGATTAGTGATACTATGGTTTTATTAAAGGATTGTTTTAAAACTGGTTGAATCTGTGAAAAGGCAATTTCTTATTGGGTGTGTAAGTGGTGTGACTAGTTTTATTTTTGCATGAACTTTCGGCTAGGGGGCCTTGGAACTCTTTTCCTTGGTACCCGAGACAAAACCAAACCAAATTCTTAATTGGATCCCATCACTACAGTGGTTGGGCGGTTGGCTAACCCATGGGACTGGATGGGGTTAGGTTGGACTGATGGATCCGTAAATCGAGACTCAATTTTTGTTATTACGATAGAGAAAGTAAATCCAGGACAGTAATTGTTCTATGGATAGGAATCAACGGCTGTGCCTCTTGAATGGGGAAAAAAGCGTTGATCCCAATGATCCAAGTGCAAGTTTCTTCCTTGATCTGACCGAGTATCTTTATAGGTACAATCGGATCAGTTTGATCAGTAATGGTCTTGACTACGTTAGAGTAAAAAGTTATCCTGGTGGAATCGCCCGTGCTTTCCGGGTAAGGGAAGTTTTTCCGAGTCCGGTTTTTGGAAAAACCGACGGATTAGTCTCTTGTCCGGATATCCGTGGGACGAGGCCCCGAATGTGGGACCCCTGTCCCGCGCGAGAAGTGCTACTTCCGCTGCTAGTACCCCGAATCTGTTGCTCGGTGGGAACAAGGGGATGTTACAGTTGGTATCAGAGCAAATTTGGTTAATGAAGATCAACTGAGAAACCAAATATGTCAAAAATTTATCAAGAAGCACAAAAAGGTTGTAATTGTGTGATATAATTCATACAATTTGATATTCAAACTGAAATTCGTAATTTGGTAATTGGGTCTTCAGATAGAAGTACCGCAATTATATAGAATCCCTGACTTGCTTGAGGCCTAGACATGATGGTATTTACCTTATAATTCCAAGGGCCGTGACTACTCGTATATACTGAGAGTATAACTGCAGCTCTTTACTGACAGTATATACGAGTAAATCTAAGACTTGAAATTATAAGTGTTAATGCTATCCAGATGATGATTTCGAATGTGGTTGATATGATTTTTAATTCTGTTTGAGAATTAATGAATTGATTTGGATTCTGATTGAAAATTCTGATTGAAAAATGATGATTTCTGAAATTTAGTTGAAATATAGTAATCTGAACGAAATCACAATGAGGATGAATGGGACGAGTCCCTGTGATGATATTCATAACTAGAATGATGATAATGATTTCAGCAAATCACTATGAGATTAGTGGGTTGTGCTGTCAAATTGTTACTGTTAACACTTGACCGGTAGATCAAGTTAAGGGATGACAAATTGAGGACTTACTTGACTGAAATTCCCGTGGAGGAGGAATGTTCAGAAAGAAATTTTTCGGTCTAATGGACCATTATCGTGTTAAAGATATGAATGATATGATCTAAATGAATTGTTATTTAATGATGATATAAGGGATATTTATCCGAGTATTCTGTGGGGTTGACCAGAATATAAGGAACCCCAGAATAAAATTGGATCTTAAGAAAAAGAGTTGTCCTCTACCTTGCGAGATGAGGACATCTCGCACTTTTTTAAGTGGGGTAGAATGTAAGATTCCTCCCCAGCCTTCGAGGTATACAAGAGTAAGAATCTCCCTTTTTGATCTTATAATTATTCCCTCTCTAAAATAAAAGAAAGATTCTGTTTAAAAAAGAAAGACCCTTTCCCTAGAATACTTCTCAAGAGTCACGCCTGTTTTAAGGATTCAGAACAATGAGTTCAGAAGTGAAAATCGGTGTTTTGGATACCAAGGTTTTGATTTTCATTCGAGTACGGCCCAAAAGAAGTTCTTTATCTCTTGGGGAGTATAAGAAGTTATCCCCCAGATATTGTGAGCCTTATCTGAATTCAAAGAAAGTAAGTGACTTAGCTTACGAGCTTTTTTTATCTCCTCATCTCAAAGTTCTTAATGCCTCCTATAGAAATATGTGCCAAAACCAAATCATGGAAAGACGGTAAAACTTCAGTGACAAGATACCGTTGGCTTCTAAGTTACGTTGGCTCCTTCCTTTATATAAGTCGTAACTTTTACCTGTCGCTCACAGTAATCTTACTTCCATCGATCTCCCTTCTTCTTAATCTCCTTCATGGCTTGGCAACAGGAATTAGTTTTATCCATGATGATTTCTCACCTTCAAGACGCAAGCGAGTCTGTGAAGAAAGATTTTATAGAACAGTATGAGCGCTCACTTTTTCCTCACTTGGGAACTTCAGTAGCTCAGACCAAATGGCGAACCTATCAAGACATAACTAGGGTAACACCCTGGGGTCAGTAGCACTTTCGTAACAATGTCCGCTTGGCCATGGTTATTGAAGCTTTGGGTTTGGGTCCCCGATACTACTGCGTCATGAGATCAAGGCATCTTGGGTTTTCTGAGCGAGTCTTCTTACTAGTGTATTTTCTTCCTCATCTCAGAAGATATGCCTTTATCCCGTTTTTGGCTTGCCTCTCAGAGGTCCTTTTGTTAGATCACCTCATACCACTGAGATAGGTGTGGCAATAACCAACAAAATTATTCCTATACCTTATACGTGCGCAGCTTGTGAGTGCTGCTTTTGTGATCATATGATAACTAAATTTTGACACCTCGGTGTGGGGATCTCCCCTCATGAAGTAGGTGCCTTTTTCTCATCATTACCCCCAATTCTTAATCAATAAAATGAGATATTTTCATCTCTCATCTCTCCTATTTCAAAACTAGATCCAAAGAGTAAGCTGAACTGACCAAAAAATGGTTAAAAAATTGACCAAACTGATCTGGAAAATTCTAGAATCAGTTTGCTTGGTTAGAGGCTCACTTTTTCCTATAAATAGAAGCCTCCCCCTTTGTAAAAGCTGAATGGTGTTTTATGCACTGTTACTCTGCTCCTGTCCTGAGCCATCTACATTGAATTTTTTAATAATTCAATTGTTTTTGGCCTAATCCTCTCCAAAGTGAATTGGTGGCCACTCTTGCTTCAAAGAAGAGTAGAACCCTAAATTCCTCAAGCCAAAGGAGAGCTTACAAGCTCCATGTAAGCTAATTTTCTTACTTGTTTAATGAAAAATCTATGATTTTCTTAATTTTTATGTTTTGTAAATGTTGAATTAAATTCAAATGCTATGCCTTTGATAAAAAGGCCACCCCCTTCTCCTCTTTATATTCCAACCTTTCTCAATTCTAGAAAGATTAACTAAGGGATTAATTAAACTCTACTTATTGTTTACTCTCTTGAATTTAGAAAATTATGTAGATTAGACTTCTACAAATCTAATTTGGATTAATTTAAGTTAAATAAAGAATGATAAAAATAAGAAATGGTCAGCCATACAAAGGAGGTTATGGTAAATTTTTTTAAAATTTTGTGGAAAAGAAAGTTTGTTTTTATGTTATTCTAAAAAAGTGATTCCCACCATTTTTGCATTTAAAAGAAATATTCTAATTACTCCATGTATATATTCACCTATGAATATGCATGGATATCACTGATATTCTTATTAAATTTGATTTCTATGCATAGAAAGATGCATAAAGGAATTTTTTTATTATAAAAGTGTTATTCTTATTAAAATTGATTTCTATGCATAGAAAGATGCATAATGGAAAAAAAAATTAATTACAAAAGTGTTATTCTTATTAAAATTAATTTTTATGCATAGAAAGATGCATAAAGAAATTTTTTTTATTTCAAAAGCGTTATTCTTATTAAATTTGATTTTTATGCATAGAAAGATGCATAAAGAAAATTCTTTTATTACGAAAGTGTTATTCTTATTATAATTGATTTTTATGCATAGAAAGATGCATAAAGGAATTTTATCAATTACAAAAGCATTATTCTTATTAAATTTGATTTTTATGCATAGAAAGATGTATAAAGAAAATTTTTTTATTTCAAAAACGTTATTCTTATTAAATTTGATTTTTATGCATAGAAAGATGCAAAAATGATTTTTTTAATTATAAAAGTGTTATTCTTATTAAAATTGCTTCTATGCATAGAAAGATGCATAATGGAATTTTTTACTACAAAAGTGTTATTCTTATTAAATTTGATTTTTATGCATAGAAAGATGCATAAAGGAATTTTTTTAACTATAAAAGTGTTATTCTTATTAAATTTGATTTTTATGCATAGAAAGATGCATAAAGGAATTTTTTTATTATAAAAGCATTATTCTTATAAAATTTGATTTTTATGCATAAATAGATGCATAGAGAAATTCTTTTTATTTTGAAAGTGTTGTTCTTATTAAATTTAATTTTTATGCATAGAAAGATGCATAAAGGAAATTTTTTATTATAAAATCGTTATTCTTATAAAAATTAATTTTTATGCATAAATAGATGCATAAAGAAATTCTTTTTATTTTAAAAGTGTTATTCCTATTAAATTTGATTTTTTGCATGAAAGGATTTTATATATATATAAAAGTGTTATTCTCATTGAAGTTGATTTTTTAAATACTCTAAGAGAGAAATTTCTATCATTTCATATTCACACGGATTGTAAAAAGAAAATTCAAGGGATCTATCGAGATCGAAATATTCAGATAAATGATTAATTTATTCCTCATTGGAATTCGTAACTAATTTAGAAATCGGTTAAGTGAATATTCAAAGAAAGAAATTCAGTAAAATAGTAACTGAATTATCAAACCTTTTCGAGAAAGATAGTTTAGGAAAAATCTTATCCGACTCGAACCTTGAATGAGACTATGACCAAGACCAAACTCTTTCGTCAGTTTTGAGGAAAGAAGGTGTGACCAGTTTAGAAAATTACACTCAAAACTCTCGCCAAATCTGAAACTAAGTTTGAGACCCTTCGAATTGATATGTGAATCAAGGTTATAGAATTCGAGGAGTTCTTGTATGAAATTCAGAATTCCGATCAAGAAGTTTTGGGGATACTGATTCAAGAAATACTCTTGTATTCAAAAGAAAATCAAATTAGAAAAAGCTACTGAATAGCATATGAATGGATGTGATACGATGTAAATGGGATGTGAATGTATGTGATAAGTGTAAATAGGAAGCGATAAGATGTGTAAGGATGTGATGTGATGCAAATGAATGTGAATGTGGATGTGGATGTGGATGTGGATGTGGATATGAAAGAATGGATGTGAATGTGTATGTGAAGAATGGATGTGAATGTATATGTGAAGAATGGATGTGGATGTGTATGTGAAGAATGGATTTGGATATGTATGTGAAAGAATGGATGTGATATGTGAAGAATGGATGTGGATATGTATGTGAAAGAATGGATGTGAATGTGTATGTGAAGAATGAATGTGGATGTGTATGTGAAGAATGGATGTGAATGTGTATGTGAAGAATGGATATGGATGTGTATGTGTATGTGAAGAATGGATGTGGATGAGTATGTGAAAGTGTGGATGTGGATGTATGTGAAAGAATGGATGTGGATGTGTATGTGAAAGAATGGATGTGGATGTGTATGTGATGTAAAGAGATGTGGTGTGACTTAAATATATGTGGATGTAAGGTGATAGATATGAATGTATAGATAGATGTGGGTAGTCGTACATGTAAACGATTGGATAGATGTGGATGAATGAGATGAGATGTGTATGAATGAGATATGATGTGGATAGAATGTGATGTGATGCATGTAAATGGATGTGATGGACATGAATAGATGTGATGTGATGTGAATCAGATGTGAGTGAGTGAGATGTGATGTAAATTGGGATATGTGAATGGATGATATGTGATGTGAATGAAAATGATGTGATGAGAATGGGAATACATATGAAATAAATGATGAGGATTGATGTGGAACAATGTGGAAAGACGAGAGTTCATTATAGAAACTATATTTATGACCTGTTTTTAAATGACTATTTTATGTCAAGAATGCTGGGGAAGCATTTTGACCGTCTTGTGTGATTGAGGTCGTGGACACCTAACTGGTAAAGTTGCAGAGTCAACGGAGGACATCTCGTGTAGCAAGGTCAGTCGAGGTCTTGACCAGCCTCGGTGCGATTTAAATGGTGAGCTTCCGGTGTACGGTGGATGAGGGACCAGGGAAGCGGCCTATGAGTGAAGCGCTAGGTGACCTGCAAGAGGGTGCTGACCATACGGTGCTTGGGCTCTGGGTCACAGAAGATACCCACACGTGCGTCGTGGAAGATATTTGGATCAAGGAGTAAGAGTTGTTTTCTGAATTCGGGCATGGATCTGGTTGATTGACATTGCTAGTCCTCACAACGGATGAGTCCATGGCTCTTTTATATGGATCTGTTGGTTGATCTTGCTGATCTTCAATGGAGATTCTATTTTGATTTTTATAAATGAATATATTGCCGAGTACTATGAGCTAGGAACTATCGGAAAGGCCCCTGAGTGGACAGGGGGTGAGCGTTCTGGTTGCCAATGATGCCATAGGTATACCGATGAAGGAAAAAATTGGAAATTAGGATTCAACCGGATATTTTGGAGGATTATGATCAGTGATCTTATAGTTTCATTAAAATATTGTTTTAAAGACAGCTGAATTTGTGATAAAGGCAATTTCATATTGGGTGTGTAAGTGGTGTGACTAGTTTTAACTTTGCATGAATATCTGGCTAGCGGGCTGGGAACTCTTTTCCCTGGTACCCATCGGGACAAAACCTAACCTGTCACGTAGGCTGTAATGCCTGTGACCGACGGCAGACCGGATGGCCATATCCGGGGTTCAGTGGGAGAGGACGCCCATGCGGAGTCATGGGCGGCCAGGCTAGTGTGGACGGCAGGCCACACACTATATAGCCTGGGGGATGAGGGGCAATCCTCATTCTTCCTCTATGGCTGGGTGGTGAGCCAGAGGCCGTCCCCTCTCGTGGTAACGCCCGTAGCGGCGTTACGGATATCTAACACTGGTATCAGAGCATGGTTCGAAGGGATCGTGAGAGTCCGCGCGCGAACGGGGGAACGGAGCCCACTCGGTGGTTTTCATCCACAATCTCCTCACCCTTATCTCCACAAGGGAATGTGTGGAGGAAGGAGGGCCAAGACTTTTGAAGGGAAGAACTCTTTCTCTCTCTCTCTCATTCTCTCTCCCCGTCACACACAAGGAGCAGCATCGCAGGTAAGGAAAATTCTTGTTTTTTTTTGTTTTCTGCATTGAATCACTTCGAAAAAAGAAAAAAGAAAACTCTGCGTTGAAGGTTTCAAAGGATTGAAACCTGTGTCAAGGTGGGGGGGCGCAGACCAACCCCCCACGAAATAAGCGTGGGATTAAACCTGTGAAAGGGGGCGCAGACCACCCCCATGACCAGCCCTGTGTGCGTGTGTGAGGCGGCGAAACCCACGGCGAAACACAGTGTAGAGGAGGGGGAGGCGCATGCCGCCACAGCACCGCATTGAGTGTGAGGCGCAGGAAGCTCTGTAATGTCGCATAATGCGTGGAGGTGTGGGGGCGAAACAAGCTGAAACTGACAACTCTGCGTGGAGAATAACCAGCGCAGAGCCCTGCTATAGTGCCGACTTGCGTGAGCGAAGAGGCGTACCCGTTGAAGTGGGGACGTGTAAAGGTGAGCGAGCTTGGGTGGCTGCAGCTCCTGCACGCAGTGGCTTAGGCGGCCAGCCCAAGCACCCAGGCCAGCCAGGCCCAGGCGGCCAGCCATGGGCGGCGGCGGCGCCGGCCAGCCATGGGCGGCCAGCCAGGCGACGGCGCCGGCCAGCCAACGGCGGCCAGCCAGGGGTGGCGGCCACCAAATCACAGCAGCCGGCGACAGACGCCCACCAGCGGCCAGAGACAATCTAAAAAAAAGGAAAAGAAAAAATAAAAGAAAAAACCATTTCTTTTTTTATATATTTTTTTTCATTATCCAATTTAGAAAAAAATAAAAAATGAAAAATTCAACAAAACACTCTTTCTCGGCTGGGGAAGAAAATCATCCCCGCAAGAAATAATCCTGGCAAGGGATAAGTGTTTCCAGAGATTAATTTTTGTTATGAGTTGCAGGCATTTTCTCGTGGATCGGAGCATCCCGGAAGCGTCCTTGTAGAGGCTCGCAACGCAACAACAATTCGACAGGCGACCGTAAAGGGGGGTGACTATTATTCTCTCTCCACCATTGCTCATTTTTATTAGCGTATTTTTTAGTAATTTTCGAGTTCTCGCATTATTTTTTTGCAAGAATTAAAAATGTCTGCTAGGCGTAGTGTGTCCCCACCGCCTTCTACTTCTCTAGGTTTTTCCAGTCTCTTGTCCTCGGTCGCGGGTTTGACCCCGACCGAATTGTCAGGCCGTACACGCCCGACCGTTGTTCGGTCCGGAGCGCGCTTATCGATCACTCGTGATCCGCTAGCGCCCTCCTCATCTATTGACCCAGTCTTAGGACCCAGCGAGCCCGCAGCGGCCGCATTGGCTGATGACCCCTTTCTGGCCGATGAGCCAGAGGACATGAACACTGACGTCGCCGAGGGGACCGAGGAGGACGTCTTGGATTATGACGACGATGACTATGACCTATTGGACCCTGCTGATGTCCTGACAGAGACGGAGCTCTCTAGTGGACTATTTAAATATCTTAATGCCAAATTGAACACTATGGGTAAAGTCCAGGCTGATTTAGTCACGATGCTACAAAGCATCTCCACACGGTTAGATGCACTGACAGCCGCCTTGGCTAATACTCTGACTCCTCGTGGTAGCCGAGCTCCTGCGGCACGGGTGAGCGTAGCCTCGCCAGTGGTTGCAGGAGTACAGGCCGATGCGCCTGCGGGGCCGTCCATTAGCGACAGCTTCGTCGTTGTTAAAAGACTTAAAGCCGCCTAGTTTTGGTGGCGAGGAAAAGGAGAGAAACAAGGACTCAGTCAATATGTTTCTAGCGAAGTGGTCAGATTTGCACGCGCTGCGACAGCAGCCTAGCCGTATACAGCCCGTAGAGGCTAGCATCTCTTTAACCGGCAAAGCGTACAAGTGGTGGATGAGTCTGACAACTCGCCCTGCCACTTGGACGGAATTTGAAACAATGTTTCGAAAAGAATTTTTGCCTGTTAATGAGGTAGAGAGAAGCTGGGAGTTATGGGACAAGTGCTCGATGGAGAACAAATCCCTAACTCAGTACATCTCAAACTACAGGGAGATAGTACTCAAGTTAAAAGGAATCGATGCATTCTAGACATTGTGAGGCTTTAAGAGAGGCCTCAAAGATGATTACCTTGAGTACGTAGAACCCCTACAGCCTAAAGACTTAGCAGAGGCAATTCAATATGCACAGATATTCGATGACATCAAGCGCCGTAGTGCACGGGGTGGTTCTAGCAGGGCCGAGGGTAGTGAAAAGAGGAGGTCAAGCCTCAAAAGAAAAGGGTTCCGTAGTGACAAACAAGGGGATAGGATGGACCAAGAAGGACAGGGTGGTCATTGGTCTAAAAAACCGCGACCATCCAGAAAAAAAAGAGACCCCGAAAACCAAAAGAAAGAGCAATATATTAAAGCGCGAAAGGAAAATCGCTGCTTTAATTGCAATGAAGTAGGACACACGAAGGCTGAGTGTCCAAAGCCTAAAGCAAGCACGAGTGGCAACGAGCCCAAAAAAGATGGTAAATCTTCTAGGCAGTTGCATACAGTGCAGAGACTCCCTCTCAGTTCCGCAGAGTTCAGAGAGGTGACAGTGTGTCATTGTGATGAGCATCACGCTTGTTCAGTGACACCAACGATGTGGCAGCCTACTGTAGGTCCGCATGACATGGTGCGCATGTATGGCACCATAGGTGGCCGTAGAGTCACAGTTTTTATTGATGATGGAGCTAGTCACAACTTCTTGAACTACTCGTTAGTCAAGAAGTTGGGATTGACTGAGACCCGGAGTGATCATGAGTATACTGTTGGCCTAGCCAACGGATATGACAAAACGGTATGGAATACCGTAGTATTGGGGGTCCCATTATCTATGCAGGACTACAAGGCTCCACTTGACTTTCAGGTCATGCACTTAGCAAGAGCAGACGTATATCTAGGCAGGGAGTGGCTGTACGGCTTGGGCCCTAGTCTAGCTCGGAATTACTTACATAATACGCTATGTTTTGAGCATGGAGGTAGAGTCATCACCCTGCAGGGCGACCGTACTGTCCCTGCCACACCACTTATTTCCTCCATGGAGTTGTGTACAGCGGTCCGCAGAGACCAGATAGCAGAGGTATATGCTTGTTACCCTCTTTTGAATTCTGTTTCCGTAGATGAAACGATAAATGATGTTTGCGTAGACAAACAAGAAAAACAAAATAACCTTGGACGAGACCCACTGTTTGAAAACCCTGTTTGGCATGCATGTGATTCAAACAAGAAAAAATCCAAGGTGAATGAGACATTAAAGAAAAAGTACGTAGATACTTTAACGAATTTATTAGAGGAATTTCAGGATGTTTTTCCTGATGATTTACCAGATGGTTTACCACCATCTAGGGAAGTAGACCATGGCATCGAAGTTATGCCAGGATCAAAACCTATAAGCAAACCTGCTTATAGATTAAGCCACTCCGAGGCACAGGAGGTGGAAAAACAATTAACGGAATATTTGAACAAAGGCTTTATTCGGCCTAGTTCAAGTCCGTGGGCATCGCCTATTCTTCTGGTAAAGAAGAAAGACGGATCTACTATAGGGCTCTTAATCAGATAACGATTAAGAACAAGTATCCGATGCCACGCATGGATGAGTTGTTTGATCAACTCTATGGATCGAGATACTTCACAAAAATAGACCTGAGATCTGGGTATCATCAGGTTAGAATTAAACAAGAAGATGTTGCGAAGACAGCATTTAGGACCCGTTTCGGGCATTTTGAGTTTTTGGTTATGCCATTTGGGCTAACCAATGCTCCAGCAACGTTTATGACGCTAATGGATAGTATTTTACGTCCATATCTGGGAAAATTCGTAGTAGTTTTCCTAGATGATATTCTTGTGTACAGTAAGACACAGAAAGAACACATAGAGCATTTGCGTCTAGTGTTCGAGTTGTTGCGAGAGCACAAATTATTTGCGAAGAAAAGCAAATGTGAATTTTTTGAAACAAAAATTCACTACCTTGGCCATATTATATCCGCCGATGGTATGCGGATGGAGCCAGAAAAAGTAAAGGCTATTCTTAAATGGTCAGCGCCGAAGAATCTCGAGGAACTGCAGATTTTTATTGGCATGTCGGGGTTCTACCGACAGTATGTGAAGGACTACGCGAAGATCGCAGTCCCGTTGACTGACCAGTTACGGTCAAAAACAAAAAACATTAGTTGGGGGGATGCCCAACAGAAAAGCTTTGACAAGCTCAAGGTGACCGTAGCAGCTGCACCTGTTTTGACAATTGTCGATCCAAATGAGCCGTTTGTTTTGGAAACAGACGCTAGTAATGAGGCCATTGGGGCCGTACTAATGCAAAGGGGACGCCCAATTGCATTTGAAAGTAAAAAGTTAGATCATGCGCAGCGTAACTACTCGGCTTACGAGCGAGAGTTACTAGCAATAGTTCATGCACTGAAAAAGTGGAGACACTATTTATATGGTGCCACTTTTGAGGTCCGGACGGACCATGAAAGTCTGAAATGGCTTTCAAGTCAAAATGAACTGAAGGGTAGAAAAGCTCGGTGGGCGGAGATTCTACAGGAGTTTGACCTTCAGATACGTTACCAGAAAGGTAAGTATAACGTGGTGGCAGATGCACTTAGTCGCATGCCACAGATTAATGAACTTAGTTTCACAGTCTTCAAGAATGATTTCTTGAAGTCCCTACGTGGTTTATGTGAGCACGATCCATCTTTTACAGAGGTCTGGCGCGCTGTACGCGTACGCACTTCTTCACAGACGCGACCACCTCCCTCTCGTTGGCACGTATTGCTAGTCCGGAGAGACTGGCCGAAGGTGCAACGGGAAGGGAAGCGAGAGTTAGTCCAGAGAGACTAGCCGTGTCTTCTGGGTATACTTTGGAACCGGAGAGTTCTGACGTAGGCCCTTCATCACCTTTGACTGCCACGGCTTCAAAGGGGAGTGATAAACTTCGTCGGGGGGAAAAATATGCTAATTACTCCATTGACGACGGGTACTTACTCTACAAGGGTAGAATATGTGTACCAACTATTGGTGACTTTCTGGCCCAAATTCTTAAAGAAAGTCATGATAGTCCAAGTGCGGGTCATCCCGGGATTCAGAAGACCTATGCACTAGTAAAAAGACAGTTTTATTGGCCTAGTTTGTTTAAGGACGTCCAGACTTATGTGCTGAAGTGCAATAAGTGCCAGGTCAATAAACATGAACGTCTTAAGGTTGGAGGACTACTCCATCCGCTGGAGATTCCTCAAGGGAAATGGGAAAGCATTTCCATGGATTTCATTACCGGTTTACCCAAGACGAGTCGAGGGAATGACTCGGTGTGGGTGGTAGTGGACAGGTTAACTAAAATGGCAAAGTTTATTGCCACGAAGAAAACTGTTAAAACGCCAGAGTTGGCAAAACTCTTTATTGAACATCTCTACAAGCTATATGGCCTACCCGCAGATATAGTGTCGGATAGAGATAGAAAGTTCAACAGTCATTTCTGGAGGGAAGTCTTCAAAAAGCTGGATACTACTCTGAGTATGAGTACGGCAGATCATCCGGAGTCTGATGGTCAAACTGAAAGAGTTAACCAAATTCTAGAGGATATGTTGCGTTCTTATGTTAGTAAGAAGCAATCTAATTGGGAAGAGTACTTACCCTTGCTGGAGTTTGCCTATAACAGCTCCAAACACTCAGCAACTGGATTTACACCATTCATGTTAATGTATGGATTCCAGCCGAGATCTCCAATGGCTGTAGGCCTAGAAAAGGAGAAGATTCAATCTGTCAAGGATTTCCTTGAAGATATGAATAATATGCTCAGAGCCGCACGTGAGAGCATTCGTAGCGCTCAGGATCGCGCTAAAACTTATGCGGATAAAGGACGAAGAAAGGTGACCTTTGCAAAAGGTGACTTTGTATTCCTCAAGGTTCCTGCGCAGTCAGAAACCATGAAAACGGGAAAGTGTGATAAACTTTCTCCGAGATATTGTGGTCCTTTTAAAATCCTTAAGAAGATTGGGGACGTAGCATATAAACTTGAGTTACCGGAGAGTTCTCGAGTCCATCCTGTCTTCCATGTCAGTAAACTGAAGAAATCAGTTCACGGGTTAGAGAACGCAGTTTCTCCAGAGATTTTGGTGGACTTGATAGAGCCACCAAAGATACCACATGAACCTGAAAAGATTCTACAGTATCGTGATAGACAGACCCGACATAAAGTGTACCAGGAGGTACTTGTTAAATGGACAGATAGGGATGAGGAGGTAGCTACCTGGGAATGCCGTAGTGCAATTTCCAAAAGGTTTCCCCAGTTTGTTTTCGAGGACGAAAACTCTTCTTAAGGGGGGGTAATGTCACGTAGGCTGTAATGCCTGTGACCGACGGCAGACCGGATGGCCATATCCGGGGTTCAGTGGGAGAGGACGCCCATGCAGAGTCATGGGCGGCCAGGCTAGTGTGGACGGCAGGCCACACACTATATAGCCTGGGGGGATGAGGGGCAATCCTCATTCTTCCTCTATGGCTGGGTGGTGAGCCAGAGGCCGTCCCCTCTCGTGGTAACGCCCGTAGCGGCGTTACGGATATCTAACATAACCAAATTCTTAAATGGATCCCATCACTACAATGGTTGGCTAACCCACGGGACTGGATGGGGTTAGGTTGGACTGATGGATCCCTAAAATGAGACTCAATTCTGTTATGGTACGATAGATGAAGTAAATCATCCCGGATAAAAATTGTTCTATGGAAAAGAATCAACGGCTGTGCCTCTCAATGAGGAAAAAAGCGTTGGTCTCTATGATCTAAGTACAAGTCTTTTCCTTGATCTAACTATGGGACTTACGGGTTCGGTCAGATCAGTTCAGTTAGTTAAGACTCATGACTACGTTAGAGTTTGGGTTCACACTATAGAGAACCCTAGTATGTATTTGGTTGAGTATCTTTTCATATGTGTGTACTCTTATCTTTGTATATGGTGTGTTGAGTGTTGTGTGAAGAAGAAGAAGATTTTTAGCCTCTCACCTTGTGTGTTCTCTTGTAGGGTTTTGTGAGTGTGTGTGTGTTACAAGAGTTTAAGCTCTCTTCTCCCCTACATCTTTTCATTTCCTACAACCATAAAACAAAGGTAAGAGAATATACTATAAGAGGGAAAGTACGCTCCTATTAAAACATAAAAAGGTCGGTCTATAGTGTGAACCCAACTACATGAGTTGGTGCTATAACTCTGTAAGTACACATGAGAGATAGATGGCTTAATTATTCTCTTCTCTTATCTACAACTTTAACATAAAGGTAAGAGTATATACTATAAGGGAAAGTAATCTCTTAGTAAAGCATACAAAAAGGTCGGTCCACAATGTGAACCCAGCTACATGAGTTGGTGCTATAACTATACAATAACTCTAGTGAACCAAAGTGCATATATGTCACATACCAACTACATGAGTTGGTGCTATAACTATAAAATAACTCTAGTGAGCCAAAGTGCATATATGTCACATACCCTATAAACCATAGGTGGCATATTACCCATGAAATCTTACCAACCATGCGAGTGATATAAGTGTAGTGCTGTCATACTCAACCATATCCGCACTAGTTGAGCTTGATACCTCAACACTCCCCCTCCAGCTTAACTCTATACCTTACAATTCAAGTAAGTGCCTAGAACTATAGAGCTTATCTGTACCCAATGCATGTGAAGATGTTAGCTTCCGATGATCTTCTTTGCTGACATATACCAAATTTACATCACCTGCTGCTAGAACCTTCTCCCTCATAAAGTGATAATGCACCTCAATGTGCTTTGTCCTAGCATGATACACTGGGTTACTAACCAACTGTATGCTACTTACATTGTTATAATAATAAATGACAATAGTGCTATCTATGGGCTCACCCATATCTATAATGTGCTTCTACAACCAAACTACCTCATATGCTATCATAGCTACACCCATGTACTCACTCTTTGTACTTGACAAAGTAATCATTGGTTGCTTCTTTTCTGCTCCAAGTAACATCAACACTCCCAAAAGAACACATAAAGCCACTAGTAAATCTCTTGTCTGAGACACTACCAGCCCAATTCGCATATGTATACTCATGTATACATACATATACTCTAGTCTTATAGAAAAGTCCATAGTGTATGTGGAATTTATGTACTTGAGTATTCTCCTAGTTGCATATCTAAGTCTGGCTTCCTCGAGGCCTGCATAAACTCACTCGTTTCTCCAATGGCACACTGAGATAGGCTTACAATTTGTTATTCCATACTTGGACATCTTGTCCAAAGCATAGTTCCTCTACAAAAGATGAATCCCATCATGTGATCTAATCACCTCTATACCCAGGAAATATCGTAGCCCACCCAAATCCTTCATTTCAAACTTCCTCTTAAGGAGCATCTTCATCTCATGATTGTCAACAACACATTAGTGTGTCAACATAGATGACTACTAGAATTGACTACTAGATCAATGCCCATGTCTGCCTTTTACACATATAGTAAAATATTTGCTGTAGACATATATGTAGACATATAAAATTTAATAGTGACAAAATATGAGTATCTTGTCTGACCATGCTCTAGGTGCATGTTTCAAGCCATATAAGACTTTACACACCTTACAAATAAAATTTGGATGTGCATGGTCCTAGTGGATGCACTATGTAGACCTCCTCCTGTAAATTACCATGTAAAAAGCATCCCTTACATCCATTTGATATAAAGACCATCCCTTTAATGACTACTCTCATGATATAAAGACCATCCCTTACATCCATTTGATATAAAGACCATCCCTTACATCCATTTGATATAAAGACCATCCCTTTAATGACTACTCTCATGATTGACATCTTAGAGA
Source organism: Cibotium barometz (assembly GCF_041138505.1). Classification (NCBI taxonomy): domain Eukaryota; kingdom Viridiplantae; phylum Streptophyta; class Polypodiopsida; order Cyatheales; family Cibotiaceae; genus Cibotium; species Cibotium barometz. Next base: position 4,901,374 of record NC_141096.1, on the reverse strand, counting down.
TTGGACTAAAAGTTTCCTCATAGTCAATCACATAGGTCTATGCACATCTATTGGTTGCCAATCGTGCCTTACTTTCTCACAGACCTATCTAAATTCTACTTTATTTTGTAGACCCACTTGCATCCAATTGCCTTCTTCTCCTTACGCAAAGGCACTAACTCCTATGTCTCATTTACATCCAATCATTTACATCCAATGTAGCCACCTCTTCATTCATGTCATCTTCTCAATGCTTATATCCAAGTGCCTCCTTAAAATATGTGGGCTCTATCACTTGTATTGCTTTGACCATATATGCATAATGCCCATTATATCTCAACCTATCCACTATGTATTTGATCCTCTAGACTTGTGTACACTTGGATCACTGCTAGGTTTTCTTAACACAACTTTGGACATTTTGTACATCAGGTGTAACAACAGTTAGGATCCTAAATTCCTCATCAAGGCTCTACTTTAAGCCACTATCCTTAACAAATAAATGATGTGCTAAAACGTCATGTATTATGAAAGGCTAATCCACCTTCTCTTTTCCCTTTTCGTTGATACATATGAACTTGTTGAATTTTTAGCACTTACCACAAAATGATGTATCAGAATTCCTAGCTTTCTGTATCCACCTTCTTGGCTAAGGTTTAAAATAGATCCATTCATATGACTCTCTAGGTCCACTAAGTACATGTAATAACTACTCTCCATTCATTGTAGCCACTTTTTTATTTATATCAGCCTCTATGGAATCTTTCACTGGTGTGTACCATCTACTCATCTCATCAAACACAACATCTGTGCTCACTCACATGTTACATGTATTGGGGTTATAAAATCTATAAATTTTTTGCTTAAGGAATATCCAATAAACATACATTTTTCTATCATGGGACCGATTTTCTTCACACCTCATCTGATACATACACATATACAATGCACCCAAACACTTTCAAGTGTGCCAAATTTGGTTTTTTTTCCAATAAATTTTTGTTCAGGTATCAAGCTATGAACTCCTGCAATGGGGGTTCTCTTCATAATGCAAACTTTTGCTTTAGGCTAAAAATAATGAGGCATTTCTTTCTCATTCATCAACACATGAGTAACTTTTATAATAATATGCATGCTCTTCCTTTCTACAACCCCATTTTGTTGCAGCATGTACCTATATGTAAACTCCCTATTTATCCCATATTCTCCCATCATCTAATCTTAGGCATTTTATGTGCATGCCTTTGTCTTTCTCAATCATAGCTATGAAACTTTGAAAGTGCGTAAACACTTTGTCTTTCTCAACTATAGCCTTGAAAATTTAAAAATGCATAAATACTTCACTTTTCTCTTTCATACCCACACCTTCATATAGCGTGATCATGAATGAAAGATACATAATAGTGGCATCCTTTGAGACTGATGCTATCTTTGTTGGGTCCCTAAACATTAGGATGCACCACATCCAATGGTCTTTGACTTACATTCTTATGATGTGGAAATGCATGGTTAGACTTACATTCTTATCATGGTTTTTGGATTACATTCTTACAATGTGGAAATGCATGCTTAAACTATGTTCCCAATTGACATGCTTCACATACTTTGTGTATTCCATTCACTTTGAACTTTGGCAAACTTGTAACAATAATTTAGATCTGCATATTTTTTAATTGCTGACCAATGCATTTATGCCAAATGTTAATGTCTATAATCACACATACCATGTGCAAACATTAAAACCTTCACTTCAGGCATGTTTACATCTAGTATAATTTTGTTGCCCTGTATAACCATGTGGTATTAGTTATTTGAAATCTTCTATAGAAGATCCATAATGGTTAAATGTCACTTTCACACTACGCTAGAAACCAGGGTCTTTATAAATGTTTGCTAATAAGGAGAATATGGGGGAGAGGGTGAGGTTAAGCTCCTTGAAAGCAAACACACACACACACAAGAGTAGATCGTAACCCTTGAGGTCTCCAAGCTCTACAACTCCTTGAGAAGAAATTCCACCATGCCTCTCACGAGCGTTGTCACGCCGCTATGTTGCACTACATGTACTCATCTCTCCTCTCACCTCACCTCACTTACACACACTCACTAGCATGCATTAGAGAGAGAGATTAGCAAGAGCAAGACTTTATTACACAATGGGAGAGTTCTTTGTATTATGAGAGATTTTTACTTATATACATGGCCATAAGTGTTCACACTCACTTAAACTGTGGCCGACCGAGAACTTTAGGCTCATAAGAGGCCTAATGCTATTACAATGACTACTCTCATAATATATCCATGAAGTACATCACTTGGAACTTCATCCTAACTTACTACCACACGCTCTTGAAGTGCAAATCACCATAAGTATTCCATACGACCATTATGAGCACCCGTCCAAGTTGCAGATTTCGACACCATTGCTTCATATCTTGAATGTATGACCTTTTGGTGTATTTACCTTGACTCCTTGATATAAGATAATGGTAGTAGCTCTTGTTAACCCTGGGAATGGGTTAACAGCTAGAGGATGGCAAATGTGACTATTAAGGGTAGATTGGCACTACTATACTATTACTAGATTGGTAGTAAATCTTGGGCTTTCACCATACATTGTGCCATCTCCATGAGAGATCTGTTCTTCCTCTCAGTCACACCATTTTGCTAAGGTGTGTATGGCATTGTATATTGATGCCTTATGCCTTTTTCATCCATATATGCATGAAATTCCTTGGACATATACTCCCCCTTGATCTGAACGAAGGGTGCCAACTTTACATTCACATGCATTTTCAGCCATGGATACAAAGTGCCTAAAGCACATAAAAACCTCTGACTTCTGCTTTAATGGATACACCCAGCTATATCTACAGTAATCATCAATAAAAGTGACGAAGTAGAGATATCCCCCAATAGATGGTGTCCTCATAAGACCACATACATCACTATGTATAGGCTGTAATTTCTTAACAGCTCTCACAGATCTATCCTTTGGAATGATGCCCGATGCATTTTACCAAGAATACACCCCTCACATACATGTCTAGCCCGGGTCTCAAGAGTTGGCAACTCAAACACCATATCATGCCTTTGAAGGCGTAACAATCTACCATAATTCAGATGGCCAAATCGTGCATGCCATAATTCTACATCACTCATAGCATGAGTCGTAGAGACTGAGCATGCTGTAACTTCTCAAATACATTCTTGTATAGGCCATGAAACAAGGTACCTGAGGCAATGATAGAATAACCATCATTTCTATCATGAACTGTACATCTGTCATCCACAAATTTCACCATCGAGCCTGACAAGGCTAAGGCTAAAACTAACAGCAAGTTCTTCTTAATGCCTGGCACATATAAAACTTTAGAAAGAGTAAATGCGCCCCCATTTGCAGCAGTGAGCATAACTCTACCAACTCCTTTAATAGGATATGGGGAACCATTTGCACATGTGACGGTTCCTACACTTGGGGGGACAGATTCCAGAGATGAGAACAATTTTTTTGTGAAGTAATGTGCTTACTAGCATCACTGTCGAAGTACCAAGCATCCGATTCTGCCACTGACATGCATACATCATGAACAGAAGGGTCATAACTGCAATGTACAGTCCATGCCCAATCATCTTGAGAAAAACTTGCAGATTCCTTCTTCTCTGCACTTGGTGCAGATGCATCAGCCACATCCATGCTCGATTCTTTCTTCTCTAGCTATTTATTGCACTCATTTATGTAGTGCGATGGCAATAGTAACACTTGCCCTTCTTTTTAGGCTTATCACCATCTTTCTCTGCATCCTTACCTAAGGATTCTGATTTTGGCTTGTAGCCACCATGCGAAGAAGCTTTACCTTTGCCTTTCTGACTGGCAACAAAACTTGGTCACCAACTCACATAACAGATCCGTTTTTCCTAGTCTGCTCTTCTTGCAAAAGTACTGAAACCAGCTCATCAAATGTAAGGGCATTTGGATTTCTCTTCATCATGAGTCTAAGGGTAGAGGCAAAACTCTGATAAGAATCTGACAATGCATTGAGAACTGTGAGCAACACCAATGTACTATCAGAATATATCTCATCCGCACTAGTGAGCTGCTCCTTAAAATCTTTGATCTTGGTCAAGAAGCTGTCCATTGAGTTTCCCTTATTCATGTGCTCAGACTCCAACTGTTTGCATAGATATGCAACACGTGCTTCATTGCGCACATGGTATAATGCAGCAAGTGCATCCCATGCCTGTTTTGAAGTCTTACATGACCGAATATGAGGAATAATAATTCGCTTCATAGAAAGTGCAAGCAATGTATATGCCTGTGCATCTCTTCCATCCCATCTCGTTTGAGCAGCAGTGGGAGCACTGGTGGTACATGTGGAGGAGCCACATATGTATTATATTCTACTTCAGATGTACCTGCAAGTACACACCCCAAAATGAGTAGATAAGAGAATGTACATACGCACGAGAGAAAAAACCTCCTAGTGAGGGAAAAAGTGTCCCAGCGGTCCTAAGTGTGTTCACACACATCACTACCATATAATGCTACATGGGCATCCATGTTCTTCAACTCTACCTCAACGCCAAGCACCACACATGAAAGCGCCAACATCCGCACCGACAACGCAAAGGAGGCTACATCCGGCCCCACTCCGATGCTTGGCCCGTCACATTTGAACTCATGAGCGAGTAGCCGGTTTGGCAACACCCTTCCTCCTCAATTCTTTTATTTTGATGGAGTATTGCAAAGCCCCCCGAAACCTCTTAATCTAGCTTACCTCCCCATCCACTATCGTTGGGCCTAAGACTTTTTCCGCATTGAGCAAAAGAAGAACCCCAAGCACCAATTCAACTTCCCATGGTTCCCCCCTCCTATGTCCCGGAGCCCATGCACGGAAGAAAGCATGCTTGCTCAAATGCATGTTTTCATCGGCAGATATGATCATGTGTCAGATCCCGCAATCGTTGCCACGATACACTTCTTCAATCTCATCATCACCCTTTTGGAGGCATTCCCACAGGCAGTGACACCATTATCATGAAGGAGCTCAAGGCTTTGCCTTCGACCTCAACAAAGTTCCCACCCTGAAGCAGCTTTTCGGCTACTATGAGCGCATCCAATGGATGCCTGCTTGGCGTCTCCAAACATTCAAAGACATGATGGAGACGATGTTCTGGGCGAGCTACAAGAAGACCTTTCACCGACACCCCCCCTAGTACCCAAAGTCGCGGTACGATTTTGTCCGCACATATTTCCTCTACTACCGCTAGTTCTTCTTGCCAGCTCTGAGAACGGACCTGAATTAGGGAGGGGATATGTTAACCACACTGGTTAACATTATTTTAAAGTGTGGTTATGCTTCATGTAACTCATTTTTATGTAAACCACACTAAGCGCTTTATGGAGATATATGGGATGTCCAAGCTTACGACTTGTGTAATGCCGACCATGAGTATAAGCCTAGGTGTATAGAACCAGTTTATGGCTCCAAATTGTTAAATGGACGGCCGACCATTGTAAAAAGGGAGCTCATGTATATAAGTGACTTATGAAATATTAAAAGGGACAATCCCATTATCACAATTGAGTTTTTTTCTCTCTCTCACACACTCTTGTGACTATGGTGGTAAGCTTGTGTGTATGCATGCTTGCTTGCTTGGTTGTGTGTGTGTGTGTGTGTGTGTGTGTGTGTGTGGGTGGGTGATGTTCTCTTTTTGTCAAATCCCCATAGGATCTCCTCATAGAACGCTCCTGGTACAAGACTCGAAACCTGCAAACAAACCAAACAAACGTGAAGGGGGTGCAGGCTTGACTCACCTCCCAACCTTGACAACCGTGGGCTAGCCCACAAGACTTGGCTGTCCCCACCGAGCCACGAGCTGAGCTAACTAGATGGACGTACCAACCAATCTCTACTTTGTGACGTCCCATACCACCACGAAGCTACCCTCACGGCCTTGAGACTGCTGCCGGCCTCGGCTACATGAAGCAGGAGCACGTCTGCACTAGATCCAGGCTCCTGACCATAGAGCTCTCACAAAGACACGCGAGACTCTATGAACTAATGACTAACCTTGGCCACCCTTTTATAGGCTCTTGGCCGGTCATCGAGCGTCCACACTTGGACGCCCGCCCATCCATACTTGGGGGCCCGCCCGTTAGTCTATCCCTAACTCAGCTCGCCAATCAGCCTGCCTAGCTCCAAGCTTTCCCAAACCTTGGTGGATATGAATGAATGAATGTAATGGATATGAATGAATGTGATGTGATGGATGTAAATGGATGTGATGTGATGTAAATGAATGTGATGGACGTGAATAGATGTGATGTGATGTGAATCGAGATGTGAATGAATGAGATGTCATGTCATGTGAATCGGGATGTGAGTGAATGAGATGTGATGTAAATTGGGACAGATGTGTTATGTGATGTGATGTCATGTGAATCGGGATGTGAGTGAATGAGATGTGATGTAAATTGGGATAGATGTGTTATGTGATGTGAACGAATATGATGTGATAAGATGTGGATATGGGTAGATGCGAATGGATGAGATCTGATGCGAATAAATGAGGAAAGATGTGATGAGATGGAAAATGATGTGATGAGAATGGAATACATATGAAATAAATGAGGATTGATGTGGAAAGACGAGAGTTTGTTATAGAAAATTTATTTATGACCTGTTTTTAAATGACTGTTTTATGTCAAAAATGTTGGGGAAGCATTTTGACCGTCTTGTGAATGAGGTCGTGGAGACCTCATTCACAAGACGTATCTGATAAAGTTGCAACAGCTGACGGAGACCTCATTTTGACCGTCTTGTGAATGAGGTCGTGGAGACCTATCTGATAAAGTTGCAACAGCTGACGGAGAGTCAACGGAGGACGTCTCGCGTAGCAAGTCGGTGACCCAGAGCCCGAGCACCGTATGGTCAGCACCTTCTAGGATCCTTCGCAGGTCACTCCTTGGTCCCTTATCCACCGTACCGGAAGCTCACCATTTAAATCAAACCGAGGCTGGTCAAGACCTCGGCCGACCTTGCTACGCGAGACGTCCTCTGTTGACTCTCCGTCAACTGTTGCAACTTTATCAGATAGGTCTCCACACGACCTCATTCACAAGATAGTCAAAATGCTTCCCCAGTATTTTTGACATAAAACAGTCATTTAAAAACAGGTCATAAATAAATTTTCTATAACGAACTCTCGTCTTTCCACATCAATCCTCATTTATTTCATATGTATTACCATTCTCATCACATCATTTTCCATCTCATCACATCTTTCCTCATTTATCTGCATCAGATCTCATCCACTCGCATCTACCCATATCCACATCTCATGACATCATATTCGTTCACATCACATAACACATCTATCCCAATTTACATCACATCTCATTCACTCACATCCCGATTCATATGACATCACATCTCATTCACTCACATCCCGATTCACATGACATCACATCTCATTCATTCACATCCCGATTCATTGTAGCACACAGTAGATACACACCGTGCACATGACACTTTTCTTGCCTTGTCTTCTTCTTGCTCTCTCTTTCTCTTCCACTCTTGCACACATGAAGGCATTGAGTAGACTTAGCTCTCCATAACACCTTCTCTCATTGCTCCCCACCTAGCTCGAAGGGGTGACACAAGTGGTAGTGGAGTGAGCTGTTAGAAGTCATCTCATGTCTATATTTATACACCAGGGCCTCTGTTGTGGGTGTGCCCGCCCTGTATAAGGTGTTTTATCATTTTTTCTCACTCCCCGTATTTTTCCCTATTTTTTTCCATTTTTTCTAGTGGTGTGGAGGGATGCCAGAGGTTGACAAGAGCACTTAGTGGCTGGCTGACTGTCCCATCTGCAGTCTTGTGGCTGGCCGACTGCCCAGACATCAGTCGTGGGCTTCTGTATTGCTGGCCGACTGGATGTATGTAGTCGTGGACCTTTTTATTGCTGGCCGACTGCTCACATGGGGCATATAAATAGGCCCCATGCCCCCACCACTTCCTCATTCAGTCTTTTGCGGGATCTTGTGTATAGAGAAGAGTTTACACACCTATCTCTCTGTGTTTCTAGTGCTGTCTATTTTTTGCATTCTACTTGCTCTTGTCTACCCAAGTTTGGTTATCATTTCTGCTGCATATTCTGACATGGTATCAGAACCCTAGGCTCGAGATAGATCTTGGGAGTTTTTCTGAGCAAGAGGGGGAGCGTTAGGCTGCTGATTGGTGGACTGTTTTGGACTGTACGGGAAGAGAAGGTGCAAGAGAAAGGCGGGCCAAAGGTGCTGGACAGCCACTTGTAGGTTTTACAGATTTTTTCCCACCCACCCACCCTTTCAGTTTTCTCCCCGCGATGGCAGATTTACTAGAGATGGCTGAGAAGCACGTGAAGCTTCCGACTCTCCCCACGTTCCCAGTGGATTGTCAGTTGGACGGGTCCAATTACGGCATCTGGAAGGTCATGATGGAGTCGGTGCTGGAGTCATATGACCTTGCTGATTTTATCATCATCAGGGTTCCACGGTCGGAAGCAGAGGAGGGGGAGTTACTGTCGACGAGGAAGGACCGAGAGGCACATGCACACATGTGGGATCGTGTCAATGCCAGGGTTCGGTCATTTATTTTCCTCAACTGCACACCACAAGTGATCAATCATGTAAAGCACATGACGCTAGCGAGAGGCATATGGGAGCACTTGGCTTCTTTGTTGTATAACAGGGTATCACCCATGAAACGGATCTCCTTGGAAGTGCAGATGCGGGTTATGAACCCTGCAAAGTCTTCAACGATGTGGGAACACACATTAACAAGCTGCAGGCCCTTCAGCAGGAAGTCCTACAAGCTGGGAAAGAGATATCATCTGAAGACATGGCCATCACTTTGCTGTCCCACTTGCCTGCTCAGTATTCTGCTTTCTATTCCTCGTTGATTACGAGTGGAAGGCTCAGCACCATTACTTAGGAGGAGCTTGTGCCAATGGTCTTGGACCAGGAGGAACTTTTCACGAACCCTCCTCACAGCGGAGGTTCGGAGGCCTTAACTGGCCAACGGTCGAAAGGCCGGAATAACAACAAGGGCAAAGGGAAGGCTTCACCGGAGAAGTCTTCTGAGAAGAAGCCTGATTCAGAACGAGAGAAGCTGAAGGCCGAAAGATCTTGTAATGATTGTGGCAAGAAAGGCCATTATTGGAGAAAGTGCCCTAAGCGAACAAGGAAGAGTGCTGATTCCTCAGCCTCAGCTGCAAAGACTCCGGCATTTGTGCACTTAGAGATGGTGGACTCCGATGCTTCATCATCTTCGAGCGAGGAGGCAGTTGGCTTCACCGCGAAGGATACCCGAGAATGGATTCTTGACAGTGGTGCTTCTAGGCACATGACTCCATCTCGTGACTTCTTTCTGGATCTGAAACGACAGTCAGGTCGCATTTTTATTGGCGATAACTCCGCTATTCCGATACATAGTGAGGGCCGGATGGAGATTATTCCCGACGGCAAGGGGGGCAAGCATGCTTCCCGTGTTCTTTATGTCCTTGCTCTAGGTTTTCATCTTCTGTCAGTGCATGAAGTATGCAAGACTTGTTTTCGGGTGGAATTTGAGGAGCATTCAGTTGCTTTAAGGGACCGTGAGACTGGATAGGTTGTTTGGGAAGGCGGTGTGGAGAATGGTATCTACAAGCTCTCTGCACTCTCCTCATTGACAGGTTCTCAGGTCGGAGATTTGTGGCACTTTCGCTTTGGCCACTTAAATGTGGATGCATTGAGGTGAGCTTTTCGAGACCAGATGGTGGTTGGCTTGCCAAATGTTGGTAGTAGGCAAGGGCGTTGCAGTTCTTGCATTCGTGGTAAGCAGCGCAGGGAATCCTTTCCGAAGCAGGCTTCCAGGCGGGCTTCGAAACCATTGGAGTTGATTCACACTGACTTGTGTGGACCTCAGCAGACACCATCTTTGGGAGGATCTCTCTACTTTATGCTGCTTGTTGATGATTGTACCAGATTCACGTGGGTCTACTTTCTTTCCCAGAAGGACCAAGCTTTTGCACGGTTCAAGGATTGGCACGTGATGGTGGAGAAAGAGTCTGGATTTCAGGTCAAGACTCTCAGGGCTGATAAAGTAGGTGAATTCTCCTCGACTGTATTTCTCAGATTTTGTGCAGATCATGGCATCAGAAGGGAACTGGCCAATACTGGATCGCCTTCAGAGAATGGAGTTGTCGAACGCAAGAACAGGACCGTGGTGGAGATGGCAAGGACCATGCTGGAGCATCGTGATCTTCCTCGTCCACTTTGGGGAGAGGCTGTGGCAACGGCTGTCCATACCCTCAACCGATCTCCGACGACTTCAGTACCCCATATGACTCCATTTGAGGCATACTTTGGCAAGAAACCTGATGTCTCGCACTTCCGTGTCTTTGGGAGTGACGCGTATGTACATATTCCGAAGAAGCAGAGGGGGAAGCTTGACTCCAAGTCCCGCAAGCTTGTATTTGTGGGGTATAACTCTCTTTCCAAGGGATACAGGTTGTATGATCCAGACAGGAACAAGATTGTTGTCAGCCGGGATGTGGTCTTTGACGAGCATGTTCTAGTATCCACTGTCGAGGAGCCGCCACTTCTTGGAGATCCAGAGGAGTCTGATGATGATTCCCAGACTATCATTCCAGTTGATCAACCTCAGTCATCACAGGAGGTTGAGCCCACAGCTGGAGTTGAGCCCCTGCGACGACCACGGGAGGCTCCACGATCTGTTCGAGTACCTAGGTGGTTGTTAGACACCCTTCGGGAGTCAAGTGTCACGGAGCTACCCTCCGAGTGGACCACAGAGGACGGCCCTCGAAGATCACATAGAGTCCGAGATAAAAGCAACACAGCGGAGCTTCTTCAGGTGAACTATGCTTTGATGTCTCGTATCATGCGGGACAAAGAGCCCACTTCCGTAAAGGAAGCCCTTTCACAGGATACTTGGAGGAAAGCCATGCACGTGAAACTTGATGCCATCGAGAAGAACAACACTTGGGAGTTGGTACCGAGGCCGTCGAAGCGGTCAGTCATTGGTGTCAAATGGGTCTTTAAGACCAAATATGCGTCTGATGGGTCGGTGGACAAACACAAAGCCAGACTTGTGGCTAAAGGTTATGCTCAGCGGTGGCCAGGCATCGACTACAAGGATACCCTTGCACTGACAGCGCGGATGTCCACGATTCGGACCGTTCTTGCCCTTGCTTCTTCTCATAGGTGGCTCGTGTATCAAATGGATGTAAAATATGCGTTCCTTAATTGTGACCTACAGGAGGAGGTGTCTGTTGAGCAGCCTCCAGGCTTTATTGTTCCAAGATCTGAAGGGATGGTTTACAGGTTACGTAAGGCCTTGTATGGTCTTAAGCAGGCTCCCAGGGCTTGGAATCAGAAGATTGATTCCTTCTTTATTCGGACTGGATTTCAGAGATCGGTTTGCAGATCCGAACCTATATCTCTTTCGGGAACGCGACATGGTCACGCTTATCATCCTTTATGTGGATGATCTCATTCTCACCGGCAGTCATGTGGAGCACATTAGAGTGATGAAGGCTGCCTTGTCAAAGGAGTTTGAGATGACCGACTTAGGCTTACTCCACTTCTTTTTGGGATTGGAGATCTGGCAGACCCAGAGGGGGTTTTTTGTCTCTGAGCAGTGGTATGTTCATGAGTTGCTTAAGGCCTTTGGGATGGAGAACTGCAAGCCTATTACTTCGCCAATAGACCCGAACACAAAGTTAACCGTTTACTGATCCTTGTGAGCCAGTTGATGTCTCGTAGTACCGGAAGTTGGTTGGTTCATTGATCTGGTTGCTGAACACCAGATTGGACTTGAGCTTCTCCGTGGGGCTATTGAGCTCTTTTATGCAGACGCCATTGAAGACTCATTGGGACGCAGGATTGCGGATCTTGCGGTATCTGCAGAGTACGAAGGATCTGGGACTCTTTTACACAGGAGGGAATGGAGTCAGGCTCCAAGGTTGGAGTGACTCAGATTGGGGAGGAGATCCAGACACAAGGAGATCTACTTCAGGATATAGTTTTACCCTCGACTCAAGAGCAGTTTCTTGGAGCAGCAAGAGGCAGCCAACTATTGCCCTTTCTTCGACCGGGCTGCTTGTGGTGCTGCTTGTGAGGTTGTGTGGCTGCGGAGGCTGCTAGGCGAGATTGGGTTTCCACAGAAGGAGCCCACAGTCATCCAGTGCGATAACCAGAGTTGTATAGCTATTGCTCGGAACCCGGTCTTCCATGCTCGGACCAAGCATATAGAGATACAGTATCACTTTGTACGTGAGAAGATCTTGGCTGGTGACATCTTGCTACTTTATTGTTCGACGGAGGACAATGCGGCGGACCTCTTCACGAAGTCTCTACCTTAGGCTACGCTCAGGCAGCACTCCAGCTCCCTTGGGTTGGTTTCACAGCCAGGAGCTGAGAGGGGGTGTTAGAAGTCATCTCCTGTCTATATTTATACACCAGGGCCTCTGTTGTGGGTGTGCCCGCCCTGTATAAGGTGTTTTATCATTTTTCCTCACTCCCCGTATTTTTTCCTATTTTTTTCCATTTTTTTCAGTGGTGTGGAGGGATGCCAGAGGTTGGCAGGAGCACTTAGTGGCTGGCCGACTATCCCATCTGCAGTCCTGTGGGCTGGCCAACTGCCCAGACATCAGTCGTGGGCTTCTGTATTGCTGGCCGACTGGATGTATGCAGTCGTGGACCTTTTTATTGCTGGCCGACTGCTCATGCAGTCATGGAGGCCCATCAGTGCTGGCCGACTGCTCACATGGGGCATATAAATAGGCCCCATGCCCCCACCACTTCCTCATTCAGTCTTTTGCGGGATCTTGTGTATAGAGAAGAGTTTATACACCCATCTCTCTGTGTTTCTTGTGCTGTCTATTTTCTGCATTCTACTTGCTCTTGTCTACCCAAGTTTGGTTATCATTTCCGCTGCATATTCTGACATGAGCCCCTAGAAACTTCACATCGAGAAGTTAACCCTCGTTAGGGTTGGCTAAGTGCTAGTCCCCAAACCAACCCTTGCATTGCCTCTTTTTTCTCCTCTTCTGTCTCTCTCGTGCAAGGAAGTATGCTCATTTTCGTGAACAGAAAGCCACTAACATGCCTCAACAATCTAACAATCTTGACTCCCCAAGAAAAGAAATATCTAGAAAATATCGAAGAAAGCAACAAAGAGAGTCAAAGAAAGCAATTGAGTTGGAGAAAGCTTCAAGTTGTACACACAAGGACACACCTTCCACCCATTGTCCATGCATGTCACCTACATATTTCACTACGGACATCACATACTTTTTCATATTTCACATCTCACAACACACTCAAACACATGTACCTGCAACCCTCACTAGATGGGAAAAGCATGGTGGCTAGCCCGTGGTACAGCCTATTGCCTGGAGAACCCTCGACCTTGTAGGTACCTCCCAAGAGCTTCAATGCATGTAATCTTTGCTTCAACTTAAATTCAACACCACCACCGTATTCGTCACGAAGAAGTCCAATCTCTAGAAATCACACTATGAGCTCGGGATATAATAATATGTTGTGCCATGAAGATCGGACCGCCATCTACCCATGCAAATCATTCCATGGTGATCCTAATGTTCATTCTACTAATCACTGGGAACAAACCGCTTCTATCATTTATCTAATTTTAAAGGGTCTTAACCATTTTCACAATACGAGACCTCGCATAAGAAACGTCTAAATTGCTTATACCTTTCATGCCACCTCGACAAGTTGCCTACCACCAAGGCTACCCAAAGCTTTTCCCCAATTGCCCTGCATCCAGCTGCATGAATCATTGTCGGACCATACCACTCAACCTCGCATGATTTAAGCTTCATGGCGTATCATGGACCATCCATGCCTGTCTACCCCAACAACTTCACCACCGACTTGGATGACGCGAGAACGCAGTCACCATTAGGAAAGAGGACATGTTAACCACTCCATAGGTTAACATGGTTTCACCCGCCTAACCTACCATAAAAGCTATCTTACCTGCTTGAACGCACTGGAACATATAAAGTGGCCTTACATTATACTTAATGTCAAATAGGATAAGTCTATAAGGACTATGTGTACATACTTAAGACTAATAATACATGCCAAATCATTTTTAAGTGGCCGATCTAGTGTGAAAACTAGTCACTTGTATATAAGTCATTTTTGACAATAAGCAATACACAATCACTCCCTTGCAATAGAATACTTGTGAGCTCCCCTTCTTCTTTACTCTTGCTTGCTTGTATGCTATCGAATGTTGATTGCTTGATGGATGCACGCTACATAGGTTGGTTTGTAAGTTTCCCTCTCACATTAGCTGCTTCTTCCCTCCCTTTTTGCCTCCATCTAGGCATCGAGAGCACTTCCTTCGCCCCGTTCGCGAGGAGCATTCCAATGTGACAACAAAGATGTGATGGGGACGAGGGAGCCCATCCACATCGGGAAGTTGTATTCGTAGCTCGGCAAGGTCCAACGACACATGCTTCAACAAGGTTAGGGTAAGCTCTTGACTTGAACACCATCCTCCTCCAATATAGAACGTAAAGCAACCATATGTCGACAAAGGACATCATGGATCTACAACTATCAAGTGGAGGGATGAGGCCTCTAAAATCTGGGGCTTTTGGCTCTTAGAAAGGATCGGACATGCTCACCCCATGTAAGGGAGGGAGGTTGATGATCACGGGTCCGAGTACGCTGGCGTGCACCGAGGTGGTCCCACTGGTGCTCTTGTCAAGCCACTACAGTGGATGGTCGTGACCCAAAAAAAAATATGCGATGGAGATCAAGGATGCACGTCATTCACTCCTCTCGGAGTGTTGTCTCAAGCATGACCTCTCTACAACGGCAATGCTCCAGTTAACACATGCCTCAAACATCTCTGGTCCTCATATCATATGACCCCTAAGAGGGCCAAATCCGTCCCAGAAGAAGCACCAAAATCTTCCTTGATCTCATAATAGGGTAGCATCTAAACAAATAGTAACCTTTGTCCTCCATCTCACAAGTGGTGCATACTCTCCATATATGTGCTTCAATCAACATATCAAACGTAACGGATCCTAATAAAGTCTAGGTCATCACAGTCCACATAGGATAGCCAAGCGTCTACGTTCCAACTCGATAGCTAGTCTCACCTCCCTGTCCAATTCATCAAGCCAAAGTGGTTTCCCATGGAGAGCACATAGAGTTCTCTATCTCATGGGATGCCCCACTAGGCTCTGCCAGACTCAACCCTATGGCAATGAGAATATACCCTCAACTCGCCAATCGCTACTTGCAAGGCTTGTGGCATATCTAAGTACCTTGGGCCCTTGATGAAACCATCCTCAGAAAGTCTAAGAAAATGCTTTGTAAAACTGAAGTTTCGTGGTGTGCGGTAGTGGTAACACCCATGTAGCTAAATGAGATGGTTGATCTCTTGCCATGAGAGATCCAACAACGGAGAATCCAGGCTCTGGAAGGCAGTCCTGCAGGCCGTGCCCATCAAACCAATCAATCACCTGACAGTACCATGATCCGCTATGTCCATTCCGATATAACAGCATCAACTACATAAGGGTCAATCTCGGGAGGTGCTCACAGTCAAGTATGTATCCATGATGAATAAGTAATGGCCATCTATGAGAACGGGCGGCTCCAAACTCTAGTACGACAATCTCATGTGGCACAGATGGCACACATGAGAGCATCATCACGTAGAGTCTCTCAATGCTCTTCCATTTTGCCTAAGTGAGATCCAGTCCCCAGAATTGGGCCCCATACCTCGCTGCTGGGTGCACCAAGATATCAAATAGCCAACACTGGAATGCAAATAGAGAGAGAGAGAGAGAGAGAGCATGCAATATAGTCTGGCTGTTTTTATTATTATTATTAGAGAAATGTTAACTCTGAAAAGTAAAACGTGATTATAAATAGCAATGCTGTAGTTGTATTATCTGAACCTCCTTATGCTAAAAGGTAGAAGCATATTTACATCAAACCAACTTGGTAATATCAGAAGATGTACACGTAATGTAGGACAGAGACCCGATCACACCATCCTTAAGCACATTGCATGAATCGCGACACCAGAAGATTGAACCTGAGAGCGGGCCTCTCTCAGCAAGACACCAGATAAATACCTTCTATGACCGACACAGCAAAGATCCAGCAGCCCTCGAGCAGTTTGTGATGTAAAGGATCTTCACGGTTCTGTCTTGCCCTGCCCTTCAGTACTGGTCTTCTACTCCTTGCAAATGATAAAAATTAGCAGCTTTGAACAGGTCCGTGACAACAGGAATCCCTACTTCCACATAGCACGCCACAAAAGCCTCATTCATGAACTGATGCCCCATTTTGTATGTCACTTCTCTGATTTATCTACAATTGCTTGGGTGGTGTCTATCTAAACAGTTTCAGTTGGTGACTGTGGCAAAGTTCTGCTTGTTCCTTGCCCCTCCAAATGGTTGTCGGTGGTGCACCCAGTTCCAGAACATGCTTCTAATGTACTCCTGCTTTCAGACTCTCTCTCGTCATCCAATACATACGTACCACTAGAAGTGGTTGGTACATCTACTTCTCCCCTCCTTTTCCCACTTAATTCAGGAGATATCCTCTCTAAAACTCGAGCCACACCCGCACTCATATCCCGAGCATGGGCTCCAAGGTCAGACATCCCGTTGTTTTGTGATCGCAACCTGTCCCTAAAGCCTCTGGTAGTTCTGGTAAATGTTTCCTTGTACCTGCACAAAGAGGGAATCAAAATACACCCACTTTGACATGAAGGCGTATGAAGGGCCTGCCTGCATTGCACCCTCATAAGCATAACCACACACACAAGCACATGTGCACACAGCCCCACCAACCTGGATGACACTGCAGCAAAGCGTGACTTCAAGGACTCTGTTATAGAAAACATTTCAGAGAATGCTGATCTTTGCTGATTTTCTTCCACATGCTCAGGGTCTGTGCTGTATCTGTTGCTGAGGGCATACAATTACTCCTTGTCTCCGCCAACAACAAAAAAGATTTATTGAAAGGAATACAAACATCAAAGGTCTGTCCACACATCATACATACCTGTCCAGCCTTCCAGCATCCGAATTGGTGGCACGAGCTCTAAGAGGATCATTCACGCTGCCAGCTGGCTGCTGCCCCCGAGCAGGCCCGACTGTCCTAAAATTTCCGCCCATGGCATCATGACTGTCTGCTGCCAAAGGTACCTGTGTTGGATGTGTTGTAGGCACCACCACAAGTTGTGGGTGATCCTGTGTGCTAGATGAACTGTTGCGCAAAGACTCTCGCCTTGCAAACTGATGAGCTCTAGCAGCCACAGCCAGATGATGCATAATCCTTTCCTCAAAATTGGAATCGTTGGTAAAAACTGGGACCTATATACATAGAAGTAGGAGTAGGCCATATATTTATTACAAAAATACTGCTTCAAGAAATTGCTGAAAATAAAAAAAATTGCAGGAACAACTACAGATGATGGAACAACAGCATACCTGATGGAACTCAAACCCCCCCACTGAATTACTATGCAAGACTGAGGACGACCAGGCAGCAGACCTCTCTTGTTCCACAGCATCCAAGAGCGCTTGGCTGTCACAAATTTGGTTAACATAGAATGCTTAGCTTAGCAAGTCTTTCTTTGCTCTTTCTTAAGCCAGCCCACTCATAATGTCTTTAATCAAAGTTCTAGCCATTACCTGCTAGGATCCTTTAAGCTGAGGGGCTGCCAACACATTGGGCACTCTTTGCTCCTCTGAGCCCTGATTGACACATCAGCAAGACAAGAGCTTGGCAAAAGGCAATAAAGTAAACAAAAAGATCCAACATCTTTTAGGTAACATAGGCAGCACCACTTACCATTCTAGGATGCACTGAAGATGGTATCCATGTTTGCAAGAAGTGACCTACAGATCAGGAAAAGCAATGTTCAGTTTTAAATTATTCCCTAAGTGTTTCGTACATAGTACTAATCCTTGGGATTAGTGGCCTAATCCGGCAAGGTTAGGGGAGCTATAGGATTAGCAGAAAGCAAGCTAATACGGGCGGCTAAGGTTATTATTAATAGATCCATGTGTACTGGCTATTTATAACAGGATAATTATTTATAGTAGCAGTGGGTACCATATAAGTGAAACATGGGTTATTATTGTCATAACCTCACTATTAGTCAAAGTTCAACCAAGACTCTCACTACGTGTGGCAAAGCATAGATCGGCATGCCGAAGGACTGGCATGGATCTGTGGGAGTCAGACCTTAGCTCCTTGTTCAAAGCATACAACTACGGTTAGGAGGTGAGCGGGTTTGTACTAATCACTTGTGTTTTGCATTTGGGAGATCCATGGGGTTGTAACACTTGGTATCAGAGCGGCCTAAACACGACAGGTATTGTAATGCACAAGCGAAGGTCTCAGTAAGCTTCATGGATTTGCAAGATCTATTCACTACCCTTTTGTGCTAAAGTTGATTTGATGCATACTGAAGGTATTTCTCTACACCATGCCTAAGTTTCCATCTCATAAAAAAGTTTATGCTTTTTAGGGCTCTGCTGACATGTTAGGTTACATGGATTCTGAGAGGGGGAATATGCGAGATTCATGTGTGTAAGGGATGTGCAGAAATCTGAGAACTCTTGTTTATCCTGGTCGACTCTCTGAAGACTCTGATTTTTAGGGTTTTGTACCCTAGACATGTAAATCAACCATAGTTGAGGGAAACGGGGAAACGGAAATGAAAATTTTGAGGAGAGCCAAAACGGAAACGAAAACGCCATGTCAGCAAGGAGGGCTAAAGGAGGGGAGGGGTTGAAAATTCATGATTGTTTGTATGCACATGTGATCCCATTATGACATGAATTTTATGGTTTATAAGAATGAAAGGGGAATAAAATGGATATCAGTTGTTGTAGTGTAACATTTTCTTACTAGTTCATGTCGATTTGGGTGGAAAGATCTCCGAAACGTGTGGTGTTGTGGTAAACGGCAAGCTGAAACGTTTCCCTTATTAGCTGAAACGTTTCAGGCAACCGTTTTGGGGTTACCGAAACGCGTTTCAGTCCCCTACCTACCCCGAAACGCGTTTCGGCACTCAAAAACGGTCGTTTCGGGCGTTTCCCGTAACTATGAAATCAACATGTGGTCAAGGGTAACCTTGGATGTGCAGCCCTGGGCTGTACTCAGCCAGACAGCAAGGCTGTAGGCACACACAGGCATGGGACTGGTTGCACAGCCACTTGGTGAATCAATAGACGCAACAGCACATGACCTGTAGGACATGACAGCTGACTGATGGGCAGAAGCATGGCGACTTGGTTGCGCAGCAGCAGTCGCAGCTGGATTACTTGGACGCAACGGTACAACCAGGCTGTTAACGCAGCACACAGGGCTGGTCGGCGCAACAGAGAGAAACGCCCACGCGGCCAGCAGATTGGGTCAATGGAGAGAGATGGAGGCGGGTGCGTGCTGGTGTGCCAGACAGCCAGAAGCCTCTAGAGCAGGCCGCCAGGCTGCCAAAAGAGCCAAGTTGTTTTTTTTTTGGGGGGGTTGGGGGGGGGGGAGGGGGGTTCCTTAAAATAGTTTAAAGCATCTTTGTTTAGAAGGAAGACCTAAGAAGAAAGGCTTACTCGGCCACTTTTGGGAGTTTCTAAAGGGGCGCCCAGTTTTTAAGGGAAAAAAGCTTTATAAGGTTTTTTCTTTTAAACAAAGCTTGGGCGGCCACCTTTTTAATAGAGCACATGCCATCATACTTTATGGGGTGGTTATATTGGCATATATAATATGAGTAGTGCCACATGTGAACATGGGCTAACCAAGGGCACTTTCTCCCTTTGGGTTTTTCCCCTTGGAGATCTAGTGTGAAAGGACACCTATTTTAGTTGATATTATGGAGTTGACCTTCTACCTCCACACATTCCAATGCAATCTTCTCTTTGCATCTCTCATCATCTTCTCTTCACACCTTCTAAAATAGAAGGTGTGAAAGGAAACCTTCTATTTTAGTTGATATTATGGAGTTGACCTTGCAACTCCACACATTCCAATGCAATCTTCTCTGTGTGAGTGTGCTGCTATACCAAACCCTAGTTCAGCTATAGATCCCCTCTTGGGACAACAGTGGCATCAGAGCTGCTCTCCTGGCTGCTCCCTATCGTGCAGGCCATTGCCGTTCGCCATGCTTAGCTGCACCAATCTGTCCAGCAACTTTGCTGGCTTGCCGTTCCGTCCAGCGATTGCGCTCCCTTTCGGCAGTTCACGTTGCTCTGCTCCGCCACCGGTCTTGCCTCCAGCGCCGCCCCCATCCTCCCCTCTTGGTTGCTCTACCCAACGCAGAGCATCACAACATAGCGAAAGAACCTTAAATAATACAATAACACCGCACTTGGCCGGAACAGCCGGCCCCCGTAGGAACTTTATTCACACAAAAGCTTTTACAAGATACCAAGGTGTGGGTGCATACAGCACCGGATTTTCCACAAAGCATCAGCACAAAATTTCTTGCCCAGAACTCAGTCTAAAGCCAAGATACAAACATAGCTCTAGAGGCTGTCTAAAACTGTTCCAAAACAGTCCCCAAAAATCAGCTCATAAACCATCCATAAATTAGCCCAGTATGGAGCCAAAAGCTGGCCCGAACTCCGTGCCAAATCAGCCCCAAAACTGGGCCTCAAATCAACCCCTGCAAAAAGCCTCAAAGCTGTCCCAAAAACTGTCACAAACAGTCCCAATAATCAGCCCCCAAAACACCGCCCTTTTACCTACCAGGGCACCGGGAAAAAGACTAGCTGACAAACCACACATGGGGCTGACTGTAGGGATGTTGTACAGCGACCATGTAGTGTTGTACAGCTATCGTACTGCTGCTTTCCTTCCGACGACTGCGCACGTTCCGTCCGCCGCGACTAGTTTATGTAAATCAGCCCATTGGTTTTGTGATGCATGGTCATGAAAACAAAGTATGCAAGCTTCGAAAAGCACTTTATGGTCTCAAGGAAGCTTTCCGAGCTTGTTATGAGAAGATCCATACTTATTTGACCACATAGGGTTTTCGCAATAGTCCAGCAGAGAGCACTCTCTATGTGAAAGAGGATCATGGCACTTTGATTATGTTCATTCTTTATGTGGATGACATGCAGCCAACTGGAAATGATATGGAAAAAATTTCAGCATTTAAAGCTAAATTGCAAACGTCATTTGAGATGATAGATTTGGGATTGTTGCATTATTATTTGGGCATACAATTTGTGCAGACAGATGTTGGGATTTATATATAGCAATCAAAGTACATTCAAAAGCTGTTGCACAAATTTCGGTTTCAAGATTGTAAGACCATCTCTACTCCTAAGGAGCCAAGGCTAAAATGTTGGGTGTTGGACTCACACACTCACACACACAAACCTGCACATTAGGGTTAGGCGCAGGGTAGAGAAGCTCACGCACAGAAATGAGAGAGAGAGAGAGAGAGAGAGAGAGAGAGCCAAAAGTGTGGTATCCACAAAATGCAAGTCAACCCTTGCATGTGTGCCACATCCATATAATATAGAACTACAAAATATATTATGTGTCCTTTCACACTTGATGTCCAAGGGGAAAAACCACATGGGAAAAAGTGCCCTTGGTTAAGCCCTGTTCACACATAGCACTACCATAAGTGAGCATATGCCTACAAATCCCCCCTGTAGTGGAAGTGTGAACCTGTACAAGGTAGCAGATCACTCTCTGTATGAGAGTAAGCCCAAAGCTTTGCGGAAAGCTTCAAACTTTTCTCGAGGTAAAGCCTTTGTGAATAGATCTGCAACATTATCCTGTGTAGGGCAATAAGATAAACTGATCTCCCCTGCATGTAGCCTCTCTCTGACATAGTGATAATGAATCTCTATGTGCTTGGTACATGCATGAAATACTGGATTTCGTGCCACGGCCATAGCACTCTGGCTATCAGTGAGAATGGTGGTGGGTGTCTGCTGACACTCACGAAGATCAGCCAATAGTCTCCTCAACCATACACAATCTACTGTAGCTGTAAAGACTGCCCTGTACTCAGCCTCACAAGTAGATGTAGCAACAGTGGGTTGCTTTTTACTCAACCAAGATATGCATGAGCTGCCAAGAAAAAAACAATTCCCACTGGTGGATTACCTGGTATCATAATCACCAGCCCAATCTGAATCACTGTATGCATAAAGCTGCAAGCTGCCCCCCCTGGGATAGAACAAACCAAGATCCAGGGTACCCTTAAGATAACGAAAAATGCGTTTGACTGCTTGCCAATGCTTTGTGCCTGGGCTGTGCATGAATTTGCTCAACAAAGACACTCCAAAAGATATGTTTGGCCTCGTGTTACACAAGTAAATGAGGCATCCCACTGCCTGGCTATAAAGGCCGGCCTCAAAAGGCTCTCCAATATCATGCATAGTAAGCCGTACACCTGGTTCTACCGGAGTAGAAATGGGCTTACATTCATCCATGTGAAACCTTTTTAGCAAACTTTTTATGTACTTAGTTTGCTGCATAACAATGCCATCGTCTGTATGCATAAACTGTATGCCGAGATAGTAGTGTAAAGGCCCCAAATCTGACATATCAAATTCAGCTTTCAAATCGGCTTTGAAATCTGAAATTTGTGCTTTGCTTGTACCTGTAATGAGCATGTCATCTACATACAAGATGACTATGAGAATATCGGCATTGGTTTTCTTCACATATAATGTGCTTTCAGCTGGACTATTCTCATAACCTTGACTGGTTAGATGAGCATGTATCTTATCATACCAAGCTCTTGGAGCTTGCTTTAACCCATACAATGCTTTGTGCAACCTGCATACTTTATGTTCCTCACCAGGAACTACAAAACCAATGGGCTGATTTACATATACTTCCTCCTGTAAATCCCCATTTAAGAATGCAGTTTTGATATCCAATTGATGCACTTTCCATCCTTTATGGGCAGCCAATGCAATCACTGATCTTATTGTGGTCATTCTCGAAGTAGGAGCAAAAGTCTCTTCATAATCTATTCCCTTTTTCTGGGAGTAGCCTTTGGCCACAAGTCTTGCTTTGTACCTGTCAATAGTACCATCAGACTTTCTTTTGACTTTGTACACCCACTTTGTGCCAATTACATGCTTGCCTTTAGGCAATTCCACAAGATCCCATGTATTATTCTTCATGATAGAAGAAATTTCAGCTTGCATAGCTTGCAACCAATGCTCATTCTCATGTGCTTCTTCATAAGAAGAAGGCTCTTCTGAATCAAAGAGACCACCCATTGCGAATGCAGACTCCCCACGATATACATTCAAAGCATGGCTAGAACTAGCCCTTGTTCTACCTGTGAGTGGAGCTGCAAGTTTGCTTTCTTGCAAAGTTTTCAGCAACCATCTTGGCACTGACTTGGCTGTGTCTATGGCTGTTTGCTCTTCCCTGACAAGATCTTCCACTTCTTCCACAAAAGGGGGCTGAATGGCTGGCTGGTCCACATGTTCTACATGTGGATTTTCTTGTGTAGGGGCTGGCTGATCTGAATCCCCCCTAATTGCAATGGGTAAAAGTCCATCAAACATGTCCTGAATGCCTGTATCATTGCTTTTATACAAGCTGACCATGGGCTGTTCTGAATTTTCAGCAAATACCACATCTCTACTCACAAAAATCCTTCGTGTAGTTGGATTATAAAGACGGTATCCTTTGCTTTCATTGCTGTAGCCCACAAAAATGCATTTAATTGCTTTGTCATCAAGCTTTGTTCGGAGTTGTTATGGCACATGTGCATATGCCAAACACCCAAATGTACGCATATAATCCACTGTTGGCTTTCAGCTATACCAAGCCTCAAATGGTGTTATGGTTTTCAAAGCTTTTGTTGGGCACCTGTTCAACACATGAGTTGCACACATTATAGCTTCCATCCAAAATTTGTGAGGCAACTTTTGTGCTTTCACCATGCATCTTGCCATCTCCATGAGAGATCTATTTTTCCTTTCAGCTACACCATTCTGTTACGGTGTATAAGGCACAGTACATTGGTGTTTGATGCCCTTTTGAAGCATATAATCCTTGAATGCATTTGACATGTATTCTCCACCTCTATCTGAGCGGAGTGTTTGGACTTTACATGCACACATATTTTCAGCCATTGCTACAAAGTGTCGAAAGCATGTAAACACATCTTCTTTTGCTTTCAAAGGGTAAGCCCAAGCAAACCTGGAGTAGTCATCAATGAATGTGACAAAGTAAAGATGCCCCCCTATGGATGGTGTCCGCATTGGACCACATACATCACTATGTATGAGCTGTAATTTACTTTCAGCTCTAACAGCTCCATCTTTGGGGAATGGTTTCCGTTGCATCTTTCCCAAAATACACCCCTCACATACATGTCTGGGCGGAGACTCAAGAGGCGGCATATTATCAACCATATGATGCTTCTGCAAAAGCATCAAATTCTGAAAATTTACATGCCCAAAACGAGCATGCCATAGCTCTGCATCATGCATAGCAGGAGTGTGGGCAGCCACTGTATTTACATCA
Source organism: Cibotium barometz (assembly GCF_041138505.1). Classification (NCBI taxonomy): domain Eukaryota; kingdom Viridiplantae; phylum Streptophyta; class Polypodiopsida; order Cyatheales; family Cibotiaceae; genus Cibotium; species Cibotium barometz. The sequence continues at coordinate 4,876,821 of NC_141096.1, read as the reverse complement.
TAAGTGCGCTTGTCATAGCTGTCCAGCTTATACAAGCCTTTGTATCGTGTTCCAGAAGTGACTATTTCATAACCCTTTGATGGGTCTTTTACCAAACACTTCCCGTCTTCAAATTCAACCTTGAAACCTTGGTCGTTTATGGCTGAGACGGAGAGCAGATTTTTCTTTATCCCTGGAACATACAATACATTTTTCATACATATATTGGCACCATTGGCTGCAATAAGTATGACATTACCAATTCCCTTTACTGGATATGTGGTATGATCTGCACATGATACAGTGCGGCCATTTGAAGCATAAACCAAGTGCTGAAATACATCTTTGCATGAAGTGATGTGGCTCGAAGCACCGCTATCAAAATACCATGATGCATTCTGTCTGTCAGATGCAATGCAAGACATATCAGTGTCTGAAGCACTTGGTGTGTCACTAGTGCATGTGACCAAAAAAGTATACTCTTCCTGGATTACATTAGCTGATTGTTGTGCTTTGTCATCCGAAGAGTCTGCTACTGCATGGCCTGCTTCTTTCTTTTTCTCTTTTGCAATCCTTTTCCTACATTCACTGATGTAGTGTCCAGGCTTATGGCAATAGTGACATTTGCCCTTCTTTTTGGGCTTGTTTGCATCCCCTTTGTCAAACTTTTCACCACTAGAAGAGGGCTGTCCATGACCAGCCTTGCTAGACTGTTGTCCCCCATGCTTAAAGCTCTTTGCTTTACCCTTATCCTTGGCTGCAAATGCCTTTTCTCCACCACAGTTGCTCGATATGTTTGCTCTTGTTTGCTCTTCCTGCAAGAGTAAACCCACGAGCTCTTCAAAAGTGACGGGATCACCACCTCCTCTCATCGAGAGGTTGAGAGAGGTGTGAAAGCCCAAGTAGGAAGGCGGTAAAGAATGAAGAGTGTTGGTGACCATCTGTCTGTCTGGGATAACCTCATCAATGTTGAGCAATTGTTCCTGCAAATCTTTCACTTTGGTGAGATGATCTGCCATGGAGTCACCCTCATCCATAGAAAGAAGATCCAATTGCCTCTTCAAGTAGGCAACTCTTGCCTCGTTGCGTACCTGATACATTGCTTCCAATGTGTCCCATGCAAGCTTCGATGTCTTGCATGAACGAATGTGCGGAATAATAGTTCTTTTCACTGAAAGGGCTATCAATGACATGGCCTGTGCATCTCTAGAGTCCCATCTCTTCTGCTCTTGTGTGGGAGCAGGATCTACATCAGGAGCTCTTTGAGCACCCCCCCCCTTTGAGGCGTGGCTGGCTGAATGGTATGTGGGCGTGTGTCATCACCACACACGATGCCCAAAGCCCTTTGGCTACCAACAAATTACGGATCATAAAACTCCAGAGGGAGTAGTTAGATCCATCCAGCTTGTCCTCCTGGGTGAGCACACCAAATACATCTGTAGAATTCTGTGCCATGTAAACAAAGTATAACTGCAAGCAAACCAAGCACCAATGTGCACTGCCAGGCAACCAAATGTCCTGTGCAAATGTATGCCTGCAAACCAAAGCCAGTGTAAACCTGCACCAAATTGTCCAATTACACTCAATGTGTATACATACGCGACAAATCGCAACTGTAATGCCCAATTACATGCTCCAATCAGAAAATCCCCAATTTTTATGCACTCCAATCGCTTCAATGTGCATCTAATTGGCCAATTTTCACAAAAGCCCCAAATTTCTGCAAATGTAAGAGTTTCAATTTGCCAATTTTGACGTCAATTTTGAAAACCCCCAAATTTCTGCAAATTAGAGACGTTCAATTTGCTGATTTTGACCTCAATTTTGAAAATCCCCCAAATTGCACCTGCAATTTTTCTTTCAATCTGACTTGCACAGCATTCATTGTCTGCAAAATCGGCATATGACCTGCCCTGCAATGGCTGCAGATTTTGTATTTGGGTTTGATAAAAAAATTTGTACAGAAAAATACCTTCAGGCAAGGGCAGCAGGCTTGGAGCAGACAAATTGAAAAAGAACTTGGGCGATGGAAGAAGTCGTTGCAGGTGGCCAGTCGTTGCAGGTGGAGAAGGCGGATGGCTGTGGGCAGCCGACGGGGAGTAGGGACTGAAGCTTACGGAGCTGATGTCGTAGGCTAGCTGCACCAGGCAATTAACGAGCTAGTCGTCGGAGTAAGGCGGGCGTTGAAGACGGAGCCGCTGGGCGTTGGTGTCGGGCGAGCCAGAAGCGGGAGACAAAAGCGAGTACGACGCTGATGAATAGTCGGGCGAGTCGTCAGTCGGGCAGGCGTGAGCCGGTAGGCGCTTCAGACGCAGGCTCCCTGCGCTGGAGTCGGACACGGTGTGCCGGTTGAGACGGACCATAGACGACGGCCTGAACGGAGACGCCGGACGGTAGAAGCGACTGAGTCGTCGGCCGGCGGTTGCCGTGAGACGGAGCGCAGGGCGGCGACTGGAACAAATATGCCGGACGTGGTCGACGGTCGGAAGGGAGCACCAGCCGGGACGGAGCGTTGCTGTAGCGCCGGAACGGAAAGGTGTTGACGTCGACCGGCTGGGGGCTCTGACGGAGGAACGGAACCGCGACGGGCACCGGCTGTTGGATGAACGGAGCCACGTATGTTGCTGTGGCCGCCGGCTGGGAACGGCGGTGCCGCCCGCGAGCTGGGCGGTGGTGGTGGGCTCCCCACTAGTGCCGCCCGTTCCTGGTGGCTGGACGGAGGAGCTCCGACGGAACCAGATAATCCGGCGACGGAATCCGACGGACGAAAACACAGCGACGACGGAATTCGACGGACGGAACCACAGTGGCGACGGAATTTTGCAGGAATTTTTCCAGCAGCAGGATATCAGGGCCAGCTCCCAGCTCCCAGTTCTGATACCAAATGTTGGGTGTTGGACTCACACACTCACACACACAAACCTGCACATTAGGGTTAGGTGCAGGGTAGAGAAGCTCACACATAGAAATGAGAGAGAGAGAGAGAGAGAGAGAGAGAGAGAGAGAGAGAGAGAGAGAGAAATGAAATGAAATGAAATGTTATATTAACGTCTTCAAAAGGCCATAATGACCTATGAGACCAAAAGTTACATCATGGTGGATCTGATACAATGTCTGGATAAAAAAACCGAGAAAATGAAAAATAAAGATGATACTACTGGCACCTAGAAAATGAAACTGGAACTGGAAGGTACACTATGGAGATACCTCCATCTCATAATATGTGCCGCATCGGACACTGGCGGATCTCCTCAATATCCTCTGTGGTCAGCACCCTGACTGGGTGTCCCGCATGCCTCGCAAGAATAATCCGAATCTGCCGCTGCAACCTCCGTCTATGCTGGGATGCCCTCCTCCGTAGTCGTGGGCGTCTGGACCACCCAAGCTCAATCGCACGATCAATCAGTGTACCCCTGGTGTGGGCGGTATCCATGTCCTGCTGCTGCTGTGGTCCATCTGGCGCAGTGATGGCTGGACTAAAGAAGTCTGTAATGTGCCTCTGAGTCTGGCTCTCTGTGCGCCTAAGCAGGCTATCTCTATGTCTCCGCAGCTCAAGCAAGAACAATCCCAAACACCTCTGGTCCTGGTACCCCATGACTCTGGAAAGTGGTCCAAAACCCTCTCTGAATAAACAGTGGAAACGACCACGTATCTCATAGTATGCAGTACAATGGCATATATAATGCAGCTCTGTCTCTGGCTCCCCATGGCATACTCGGCATATCCTGGCCTCAGCTGGTATACCTCTATATCGGCCAATCTCAATCTCAAGCTGGTGTGAGGATGTGCGAATCTGACCAATAGCACATCGTACTGCATGAGACAAGTGTACATCCATGTAACTGGGTCTGATCACAAAACCATCTGCTGTGAGCTGAAGAAAATGCTCTCTGTAGAAAGCCATCTTCGTGCCCAGCTCCTCAGTCGGCTGTATCCATGTCCTCCTAATGTCCAGCTGAACTAAATCCTGACGGATGATTCTGGTAATCTCTGTCCGTGTAAGAGTGAGAGAGGGTGCCTCCAGAGAATACTGGAAGGGAGGCAATCTGTCCATGCTAAAACCATGTGCCTGGAACCAAGATGTCACCTGTCCATACCAACAAGCCGTGTCTCCCTGTAAAGCTAACTGTCGGGAGGACTCCAGGGCGAGCCGTGCATATCTGTCTCGGGGGAGATCCCACAAGCCATGTGAGAGAGAGAGAGAGAGAGAGAGAGAGAGAGAGAGAGAGAGAGCCAAAAGTGTGGTATCCACAAAATGCAAGTCAACCCTTGCATGTGTGCCACATCCATATAATATAGAACTACAAAATATATTATGTGTCCTTTCACACTTGATGTCCAAGGGGAAAAACCACATGGGAAAAAGTGCCCTTGGTTAAGCCCTGTTCACACATAGCACTACCATAAGTGAGCATATGCCTACATAAAATTGAGCATGTATGATGTTGGAGAGCCTTTTGATATGTGTGTTTACAGCCAAGCAGTGGGTTGTCTCATATACTTATGCAACACACCCCCGGATATTTAGTTTTGGGTTTTCCAACGTAGCAAATTTATGCACAACCCAGGTACAAAGCATTGGCAAGCAGTAAAGTGGATCTTCCGCTACCTTCAGAGCTCCCTGGCTCTTGCTTTGGTATATCCCAAGGGGGCAACTTGCAGTTACATGCTTACAGTGGGCTGGTGACTACGATACACGGCAATCCACCAATAGGAATTGTTTCTTTTTCGAGAATTCATGCATATCATGGTTGAGCAAAAAGCATAGTCACAGGGGACGGAAGGGACGAGTGCTTGGAACGGAGGGATGCCGAAACGGAACGGACCGACGACGGGGACGGAAAGACGTCCCCTAAGAAGCGTCACTCACAGGGGACGGGGACGGGGATGCCTCAGACACGGGGACGCCAGTGGGGGACGGCTTTGTGGGGGGACGACAGGGAGCCGTTGCGCGTTTTTCTGCCGTTGCGCTCGTCGTTTCTAGCCGTTGCAGTCGCCATTTCTAGCCGTTGCAGTCGCCGCTTGGCCGTTTATGGCTTGGGCCTTGGCCCTTGAGCCTTTGAGGCTTAGCCCTTTCTCTCTCTCTTGCCTATCTATATAAGAACAAGCCTCTACAAGGCTACAAGCACACACAACTTTCAAGCTTTCAAGCTTCTTCTAGCTTCCAACTTCCAAGTTCCAAGCCTCTCACACAAGGCCTCTCTCTCTCTCTCTCTCTCTCTCTCTCTCTCTCTCTCAAGCCTCTTGAGTCTTGAGTCTTCCAACTTCCAAGCCTCTAGGCTCTAGGCCTCTCTCTCTCTCTCTCTCTCTCTCTCTCTCTCTCTCGAAGCACATCATAGCTCTCGAAGCACGGGTCACGAACCTCGAACAAGAGAACACGGCACTCAAGGAGGAGGTGAGTGCATTGAAAGTGGAAATGGTAGCCATCAAGAATGCTGAGAAGGAAGAAGGGGAGATCAATGACAACACTCTCATGGCCATCAAAGAAGAGATCTCCAAGGAGATCACAAAGGACATGGAAGGAAAGCTCGAAGCCAAGCAGTCAGGATGGGTCGAGGTGGTGAAGAAGAACATCCGTAAAGAAGTGAGAGAGGAAACTCAAAGGGAAGAAAACCAAATCATTCACACCACCATTGAGGAGGAGAAGATGAGGCATGCCCGCCGCCTCAACATTCGAGTCACAGGTATAGCCGAGACACCCGACTCCACTCCCGAGAAAGATGGACAGCTTCTATGCATGAAGCTCGGCTACAAGGAAGAGCACCCTCTCCCCTTCACCAAAGCATGGAGAGCCGGGAAAGACTCAACACGCAAGCGAGCCCTTATCCTACAGTTTGTAGGAGAGACGGAGAGGGTCACCTTCATGAGGAAGAGGGTTATACTACGGGGTTTAGAGGGAGCTCCTATTTTCTTGGATGATGATCTCACGAGGATGCAGCTTGAGCATAGGAGAACTTGCATGCCACGAGTCTTACACGCGAGGAGAGAAGGCAAGAAGGCCTTCTATCGAGATGGTCGGGTCATCATTGATGGCCGGCCCATGGATTAGCGGTTTGGGGCCTATGGGACACAGACCAGGCCACTGACAGAGATACACATAGCAGTATGGAACTGTAATGGTTCACTATGGGTGCAGCCTGGACGACTGGAGCATGTTATGGTGGGGAGAGACATCATACTTCTGACAGAGACACATCAGAGCCCAGAGAGAGGGCTACCTCGAGTAGAGGGATTCCAGTGGGAGTCAGCATACAGGAGGACCACACGCCAGGGTACCTCGAGAGGGTCGGGGGGAGTAGCAGTCCTATTCAGACGAGAGCTACAGGGGAGACTGAGAGTGGTAGCACAGGATCCAGAGGCCAGATACATGTGGATCAGCTTACAGCTCTCACAGGACAGGGTTATATACATAGCTCTATGTTACTTTTCTCCATCAGGATCCTCCTATGTCATTACAGAGGACATGCCACAGGAGGAGGAGATAGGAGCCTCGCCATACACTTGTTTGTCAGAGGAGATTATGCATTATTCTACACTAGGGGAAGTATTTCTTACGGGCGACTTCAATGCCCACACACAGAGCAGACAGTGTGAGGTGTATGACTATGATGACATGGAGATCCTCCACCCTGTGGATCCAGAGGAGATAGGGGCTAGTCGGGCATCAGAGGACACTGGACTAGACAGAGGACATTATGGGGACCACTTACTAGAGTTGGGAGCCAGGCATCGTCTCGTTATTTATAACGGGATGCTACAGTGGCCGGGATCAGGAGGGCTGACATGCTTCCCACATGGGGGTCATACACGGACCGGAGGCACGGTGGTAGACTACATTATGGGGTCTTTGGAGGCATCACAGCTTGTCACCTCATTCTCCATTCCACCTCGTCCTATTGGGGCAGATCATACATACTTGGCATTTTCACTAGCCGGATCACCAGTATCACCAGCCCCCCACATACCGACGCCACACACTACCATCTACTTCACACATGACATGGCAGACATATACACTGGCAGAGTAGAGGATGGGCTCCTACTCATGGATCCCCTGGCATCTATGGATACCATTACAGCCCAGCTCGCATCACTCCTACACACGGCTGCATTACAGAGCTTCCCACATCGTGTACACTCAGGAGAGCCTGCGAGACCTGGGACTATGCCCCAGAACAGATGGTATGATGACGAGTGCAGAGCCCTATACTCACGACTCCGCATACAGAGAGCCTTGGGAGCCATCACAGAGCAGGAGTCGAGGAGAGAGATGAGGAGACTTACTCGCCGCAAAAGGCGGGCCTTCGCAGAGATACAGGAGCTAGAGATCTTTCATTTCTTCATGAGTAGAGATAGCCCTGTCTCATGGCGGCACTTCAGAGAGCCCCGGACCCCGACACCTATTGCAGACCCACAGACATGGCACACATATGCAGAGGGTCTATACCATGCCCCACAGCAGCCACCTATACCTCAGCCACAGGAGCCTCGACCTACCACAGCTAGCTTCTTTACCCACTCGATGGTACAGGAAGCTATCCGCCGCCTACAGCATGGACGGGCTGCCGACCATATGGGCCTGCAGGGTGAGCATCTCATATATGCAGTAGATTCTTTAGCTCCTTTTCTTGCACACCTGTTTAACAGGGCACTAGCAGAGGGTTTGCCTGCGGAGTGGACGATGCACACCATTGTGCCGATTCACAAAACAGGGGATATGCTCGATCCGAGCAACTACAGGACGGTTATGGTTGGCCACGTGCTGGCCAAACTCTATGGTGCAGTGCTGGAGCAGGAGCTTAGCTTATATGCTGAGCGAGCAGGTTTACGCTCATCAGGGCAGGCAGGCTTCAGGAGAGCTTTCTCTACCACTGACCATGTATTCACTTTGAGATGTATGATTGATCAGGCCAGAGTGAGGAAGAGAAAGCTCTATTGCTGCTTTGTGGATTTCCGCAAGGCATTTGACACAGTACCACGAGAGAGGCTCTTTCAGCGCCTGCAGTCTCTTGGCATACCAGCAGATATGACATGGGGCATCTATGCATTATATGAGCAGGTTTTTGGGCGAGTCAGATGTCCAGGAGGTATGTCCGAGACTATTGCTAGCACCATTGGTGTGAAGCAAGGATGCCCACTTTCCCCCACGCTATTTGGGTTATACATTGATGAGGTGGCTGACTTCATTACACGGGGAGGCGGAGATGGAGTTGATTTAGCAGGTACCTCAGTACATATTATGCTCTATGCTGATGATATTGTATTAGTGTCTGAGTCCCCCGGTGGTCTACAGCAGCATCTACATGCACTCCATGATTTCTGCACACACAGGGGTCTTACTGTGAACCTTGGGAAAACCAAGGTTATGGTCTTTCATACATCGAGACAGGGCAGGAGTCAGCTGACATTCACTCTCGCAGGATGCCAGGTGGAGGTGGTGACATCATACGTGTACCTAGGGGTTACCTTCTCTGCAGCAGCCACACGCTTTACCATGGGTTCAGCAGCCAGAGCTAGATTGACACGGGGATATGCAGCATTGGCTATGCTAGAGAGACAGTGCCACCAGGCGCATTTTCAGGAGCCCCGGACGAAGGGGTGGCTATTTGACACATTAGTCACACCGGCATTGATGTATGGAGCAGCAGTATGGGCGCCAGGCCTTGCTACACATTGGTGGACACAGATAGAGAGACCACAGGCCCTCATGATGGCACGCATGATACGCAGCAAACCGTCAGTACCTCATGACATTATCCGAGCAGAGTTTGCTGCGCCTCCTATGATGGTAGAGGCCATATTTCAGACTATATGCCTGCTAGACAGATTCAGAGAGATGCCACAGGACAGATTATCATACAGAGCTTTTCAGGCATCTAGACAGTTGGCTGAGGCAGGAGACAGAGGATCATGGTATGCACAGGTCACACATTGGTTCTCACAGCATGGCCTAGACATGGATCATCTACCACCATTCCAGTATGACAGGGATGCACCACATATCCGTCTCTCTCATAGTGAGAGGAACAGAGTATTGAGACAGGATCTATGGCAGCTCTATACACGAGAGACATGGATATCGCCTACACAGCCTCTTCCACCGAAGATGCTATACTACAGAGATCACTTCATGAGTATCACTGATGATGGATTTATAGAGAGGCCTAGATACATGGAGGGCTTTTTACCACACGGCTCCCGAGTGGCTATTGGTCAGCTCAAAGTTTCATCACACCGATTGGAGATTGAGACTGGCAGAGCAGCACGGATCCCCCGAGAGGAGAGGGTATGCAGATTGTGCAGAGAGGAGGTGGAGAGTGAGGAGCATTATGTATGCAGATGCAGAGCATATACAGCCATCAGAGAGAGATATCCCATTTTATTCAGAGAGCCACATTCCCTACGCCAGATCTTTGAGGCAGCAGACCAGCGCATACTGGGGAGATACATTCTAGACATACAGCGCCACAGAGAGACATTATTACAGGCTCAGACAGCTCGAGAGGGGGGGCGACAGACACAGATTACTACATTTTTTCAGAGATCCATACCCCTCCCAGCCCCTACACGGCAGGGAATTACTCTCCAGAGAGCAGAGACACTTAGAGCCCGCAGGAGACAGAGGACACCTGGCTTTCGGACACCACGCCTATACCAGAGAGAGATGACAGAGATCAGAGCTCAGTTTCATAGAGAGGGTGAGGAGCGACTGGCTCGCTTCAGAGCACACCCAGGCATGTTCTTCAGAGAGCTGTGGACACCCCCTTCACTGATGTATACCATTTTATACCCCCAGTATGGTACAGGATGGAGCTAGCTAGGTTGCATATCATGATTGTATACTCCATGCATATAGCTTTGCATTCTCCTAGTAATAGAGCTCCATCCCCTACACACCCAGATTCAGCTTTTTTATTCAGTACTTTTTCATTTTGTTGGGATGACAGAGGATACCCCATACATGTACTCCGATTTGTCTCATAGGCCGAGTTCGGTCTTTTGGAAGACGTTAATAAAATCTTTCTTTCTTTCTTTCTTTCTCTCTCTCTCTCAAGCCTCTTGAGTCTTGAGTCTTCCAACTTCCAAGCCTCTAAGCTCTAGGCCTCTCTCTCTCTCTCTCTCTCTCTCTCTCTCTCTCTCTCTCTCTCATTCCTCAAGGCTCAAGAGTCAAGCCATCTTCAACCATGGCATCCTCCTCACGTGCCGGGGCTTCCCGTAGGACAACGGGATGGACATGGTGGGAGGAGGTTAACTACACCCCATCCGCTCATGGAGGCGGTTCTCGGCCATGGGTATGCAAGCTTTGCCCATACTGGCGAACGGGTGGCGCCGACAAAGTGCGAGCCCACCTCTTGCATGAGAGTGGGCATGAAGTGAGGTTTTGCACGAATGTCACGCCCGAGAAGAGACGGAAACTTCTTGACAAGCTTAGTGTCTACGAGGCGGTCGAAGCGACAAGAAGGACACCATGAGTGGCCGTGGATCCCGCGACGATGGGGAGAGGAACTCAAGCCTCTACAATGGAGTCATGTGGTGGATCGGAATGTTACTCCATCCACGACGCCGGCACCCTCCATCTCCACGGCCTCTCAACCATTACGTGGCCCACGACGACAATCTACACTTGGGGAGAATTGGAACCCCAAGTTGAAGGAGGAGGTGGATATGGCGGTGGCCCGCTTCTTCTTCCACGACCACATTGCCTTTCAAGCGGCTAGGTAAGTGCAATCGATCATTGCCAATTCATCATTCATGTTTTCATCATCCTAGTCCCCTTCTCATTAGTAAATTACTTTCTTGAATAGATCTAAATACTTCAAGGTCATGGTTAAGAAGATTGGGGAGTATGGCTCAACCTATACGCCCCCCTCATCCGAGAGCTTGCGCACTACATTGCTCGAGAAGGAGAAGCGCATTGTAGAGCAAGCGGCTGACAACACAAAGCGGCAATGGGAGAGGAACGGAGTCTCCCTCATTGTGGATGGATGGAGTGACACCCGCAAGAGGAGTATTCACGGCGTGGTTGCATATTCCCGCGGAGAGATGTACTTCATCTCATCTCATGATGCATCCGGCACTGGGAAGAGCGCGGATGTGCTTGCGGCGGAGTGGGCTACCACCATGGAGATCGTTGGCCCCGAGCATGTAGTGGGCTTTGTTGCGGATGGGGAGCCTTCCAATAGGGCGGCGGGAGCTATTCTCCAAGGTATGTATGGACATCTCACGGTGTCTTTCTGTATGGCTCATTACCTAAACAACCTCCTCAAGGACATCAGGGCATTACCATGGATCAGCCCGCTCATTGAGGAGGCCAACACCATGGTCTCCTTTGTCCTCAACCACCAAAGACTTCAGCATGAGTTCAACAAGAGGTCCGGTCTCTCTCTCCTCAAATATTCCGACACCCGGTTTGCCTACAACTTTCTCATGTTGGGCCAGTTAAAGGATTGTAGCGGTGCTTTGAGGGGGCTTTTCCTTAGCGACAAGTTTGTCGCCATGCAAGAGTCCCATACAAACACTGGCCAAGAATGTAGGCTACGGGCGGATGACGCCTCTTGGTGGGAGCGTGTGAAGACCATAGATGCTATGGTGAGGCCCATAGTCCACCTATTAAGGATTGTAGACGCTATGCAACCATGCATAGGCAAGGTCTACGAGGCCATGGATCGCATGATAGAGAAGTTGAAAGACTTCGTGCCTGACGAAGACAAATACGAGGAGATCCATGCCTTGTGTCTAGTAAGGTGGAATTCCTACTACTCTCCATTGCATGCAGCAGCTTATGTGATGGACCCAGAATTCCAAGGCAACAAGCAGGAGAGCGATTGGGAGGTGAGCGCTAGATGGAGGATCATCTTAGATCGTCTTGTGCCTGATGCATCGGTTAGACGCAAGATCAGGGACCAGCTTTCGATGTACAGGTCATTTCATGGCTCCTATGGCTATCATGATGCACAGGTTGACCGCTCCAAAGTTGGTGCTGCTCTATGGTGGGAGGACTTTGGTTCGGATGGACCAGAGTTGCAGCAGCTTGCCATCCGCATACTTAGTCAGGCCGTCAGCTCCTCTTGCTTGGAGCAACTTTGGAGTACCTACAGCCACATTGCCTCTAGGAAGAGAAACTGACTCCATCCACATCCACATCCACATACATCCAAATCCACATTCCATATCTACATCCATACATCTATTTCCACATACATCTTTTCTTTCACATACATCCTTCATATACATACATCTACATCATTTCTTTCACATACATATAACTACGTCCATTCTTTCACATACATACATCTCCATCTATTCCTCGTTCATTTTCATCTATTTGATTCGTTTCACATCCTCGTATCTATTTATAGAATACAAGAGAATTCTTATTTTTGATATAAAAATTCTTTTCGCATCTATTTATGCATAAATTTCATTTTAAGAAGAATAACACTTTCGAAGTAAAAATCAAATTTTTATGCATCTTCCTATGCATAAATTCATTTAAATGAGAATGACACTTTTGAATTATAATTTGGGTACGATGGTATGGGAAAGAGCCATATTTTACATGGCCTCTTGAGCACCAACAGACTTGAAAAATCCACCTTGGGTACTAATTACTACCGTAAAGGGTAGAGCGTGCCAATGACCTTGTCTTCGTCAGCGCGAACTTGCGAATGCTTTGCAAGAGCGTGACCAAGAAGGCAGATTCCTTCACCGAGTGGGAGATGAGTCAACAAGAAGAGCAACAAGAGGATGAGGTGCAAGAGCAGCATGCCCGTGAGGATAAGACTGAGGATGAGCTTGATGCTTCTTTGGCACAAGCTACCCATGACCATGAGGCGAGCACTTCACGTGGATGATCATTCATGGATCATGATTCATGGGCCTTACTACTTAGCTCTAGCCTCTAGCCTCTAGTCTTCAGCACTTTTTTGTCATTGACTCATTTGAGTCCATCCATGTATTCTACCTCCTTAAGGCTTAGTCCCGACTCTTGAGTCATGACTCATTTTGTATCTACTTAATTATTAATATAACTCAAAAGCTTACCATTTTAGTGTAAATTTGTGCTCATTTTGATGTACTTCCAAAGTAGAATAAGTGTAGAGTAGAAAAATTTAAAAAAAAAAGTATTTTTGAGTGTCGTTCCCTCCCCCTCCCCCGTCCCCGTCCCTTGTGACTGGCAAAAAGCAACCCACTGTTGCCACATCTACTTGTGAGGCTGAGTACAAAGTAGCCTTTACAGCCAAGGTAGATTGTGTATGGCTGAGAAGATTGATGGTTGATTGTCATGAGTGTCAGCAGACACCCACCACCATACTCACTGACAGTCAGAGTACTATAGCCGTGGCACAAAACCCAGTGTTTCATGCACTTACTAAGCACATAGAGATTCATTATCATTATGTCAAGGAGAGGATTCATGCAAGGGAAATCTCATTATCTTACTACTCTACACAGGACAATGTTGCAGATCTGTCCACGAAGGCATTGCCTCGAGAGAAGTTTGAAGCTTTCCGCAAAGCTTTAGGCTTACTCTCCTACAGAGAGTAATCTACTACCGACCTTGTACAGGTTCACATTACCACTAAGGGGGGATTTATTGGCATATATGCTATGAGTAGTGCCACATGTGAACATGGGCTAACCAAGGACACTTTTCTCTCTTTGGGTTTTTCAGGGACCGGGGACGGGACGGGGGACGGCCATGAGTAGGGAATGGAGACGGGGGAGAGAACGGCACTCAAAAAATACTTTTTTTAAAAGTTTTTCTACCCTACACTTATTCTACTTTGGAAGTACATCAAAATGAGCACAAATTTACACTAAAATGGTAAGCTAGAAGCAGCTTGAAAGTTGAGGGAGAGAGACTAGAGAGAGTAGATATACTCAAGTCTCATAGAGTGTGGCTTGAGGCTTGAAAGTTGAGAGAGAGAGAGAGCTGCTTGTACTTTGAGGCCTTGAAGCCTTGAAAGTTGAAGGGGTGTGTGTGTGCTTGTAGCCTTGTAGAGGCTTGTTCTTATATAGATATTAGATAGGCAAGAGAGAGAGACAAGCCTCGAGGGCAAGAGAGAGAGAGAGGCAAGGGCCAAGGCCCAAGCCATCCCCAAACCGCCAAGCCAAAAGCCATAAACGGCGAAGTGTCTCCAAACGGCTACAAACGACCAGAAAAATGGGCAAAAAAACTGGCAGAATGCGGCGCAACGGCTCCCTGCCGTCCCCCACAACCGTCTCCGTTCCTAAAGGCGTCCCCCTCCCCGTCCCTTGTGAGTAACGCTTCCAAGGGGACGTCCGTCCGTCCCCTTCCGTCCCCATCGCCGGTCCGTCCCGTTTCTACGTCCCTCCGTTCCAAGCCCTCGTCCCTTCCGTCCCCTGTGACTATGGTTTTTCCCCTTGGATATCTAGTGTGAAAGGACACCACCACTTTTATTGTATTTTGATATTATGGAGTTGACTCACTAGCTCCACACATTCCAATGCAATCCATTGTGTGAGCATCAATCACCATCCACTGTGTACTTACTGCTGCTAATTCTGTGTATGTCTCCCTGTAGAACCCTAACCCTGATCTGTCCCAACATACACAAACATTGTGTGTGCCAAGAACGAGACATAGGACGTAATGACTAGTATTCGGATCTTGAGTAAGCGAAAGAGAGCTTAAACGAGCTCTTACCGCAATTCAGCTTCTTGCCTTTGAGTACAACCATCTTATGGTTGATGTCCACGCTTCCAGGGATCCATTTCCACTCCCAGCTGAAATTAGGGTTTTCAGAAGGTATTCGGACTCCAAAATTGGGACTTTTAAGTGCAAAAGATGCCCAAAGCAGAGGGCTACAAAAAATTTGGGAGCAGTGGAATACTTAGGAGGCTCCATATTCATGAATAGAAGAGGAATTTAGCAAATTGGTGATCATATGGAGACTACATCAGTAGAAGACAAGATTTCTCAAGCTTTCATGGCTATGGGAATCATGAAAAAGACAAAAAACAACTTTTCCATAAGTGCGTGTGTCCAAAAATGAAAAGAGAAGCCCCCATATGGTCGACGCCCACTTCTAGAGAAGGAGAGAGAGGGAAGATAAGCTTTCTCAACATATAGAGGATGAGTGGAGGATGCCTATTGGGCCACCTGTCCAAATCATCCCTCTTGACATGTGGGAGGTCGCCCAAAGCTCATAACAGGCAGAAAAGGGCGCCTAAATATGTGCCTAGCCAACCAAGAGTGAAAACTAGTCTGCCCGAACTTAACTTGGGCGGACACACTTATTAAAGTGTGGACTTGCAAAACAAAAAAATTTACCATTTGCTCATAAAATGAGCAACATAAAGTAAAGTAGTATACTTACCACATGTCTACATTCCACAAGCGTGGTCAAAAGACAGTTTCACTCGCACGGTTTACAAGAGGGCATCCCCAACTCATGAACTACACACACAATTCACACATGCAACAAAACAGTTCATGCGAAAACAGGTTCAAAACCTTACACGCATAGATGCAATGCAAGAATGCACCATGGAATAGTTTCCCATTTCATTTAGCTAGTAACCCATGGTACCATTGTCACGTGCATCCCGCACTTGGATGCCACATAGGCATATCTCAAAAAGAAGGTGTAAGACCTGTGGTGGAAAACTGGTCCCATGTGAGCTCAGTCCAGGACGAGTCGGGCAGGGTTCCACTCCATTCGTCTGAGGTCAGGTGTGCATTGTCTTGCACATGCATCCAAGGTCAGGTGTGCATTGTCCTGCACATAAAGCAGTGTCAGTGCGCGCTGTGTCTCTCCCTTTGGAATGATGTCAGTTGCTCTGTGTTTGGTCTGCGACTAGATGTAAGACGACTGTGTAGAACTTAGGTTTGCTTTAAGTATAGGCATGGGAAAGGCTATGAGCCACCCCAAGGGGGCCAGGAAGGCCCCATGCCTTACCCACCAGCCCTAGTGTGGACTGGGCAGGTTGTCAGCCAGCCCAAGGGGCCTGGCCAAGCAGCCGACAGGGCCTATGGGCTAGCCCAACCAGTCGGCCAAGTATGGGGGCTGCCCATACAGGTTGCGCAAGGCTACCCAGTGGCCAGATTCATGCGCATGTGGCTAGCAGCCTTGTTGGTGTGAGAACGCTGACCTTTACGAGCATAAATTGCTATTGTAGCTAGTCATGAGCATATTTATGCTGGCCGCCTATGATTGAGCGGGCCGACCAGGTCTAGGAAGGAGTATAAATACCCAAGGCATAAATTCAGTCCATCATTCTCAGTGCATCAAGCATCAGAGAGGATGCATCAGTTCTGGTGGAACATTGCACATGTTCAGCACTGAGAGATCATCTAATTGGTCAGGATCTACCTATGATAATACTGAACACGTTATGTTCGGTATGGATGCCAACCCACGTTTCGCTTGAGAATTAAAACTTGAAGTTGTAGTTCTAGGTGTAGTCCTAGAGAGAATTGATACAATCAATTCCACACTTGTGCATTTGACAGATGTAACATGCAACGGAATTATGCGTAGATGAAGGATCCTGTCATACAAAGTCTCACACCGCCTGCTGTATCTTGAGTTTCATGAGACTTACTTTCACTTCAAACTTCAATAGATGAGAGAGAGATATGTATTTGTACACTTTATTGGGT
This sequence comes from Cibotium barometz, assembly GCF_041138505.1. Taxonomy (NCBI): domain Eukaryota; kingdom Viridiplantae; phylum Streptophyta; class Polypodiopsida; order Cyatheales; family Cibotiaceae; genus Cibotium; species Cibotium barometz. The sequence goes on along the minus strand of NC_141096.1, from coordinate 4,860,212 downwards.
GCCAAATTACCCACTGAAGGACCCCCTCTTATTGCAGGAGTATTTGCTTTATTTCTTTGAAGAGAATGACTGTATGATTGACTTTGGGGCTATAGATAAGCCAAACACAAGACCTTCGGAAGACCAAGAGTCAAGCTGATTGTACACTGCTGTAGAAGCACCAATGATCACCAATCTCGACGCCAATGCACTCTTCCAAGGGGCTGTAGGAAGGTTGCAAGACTGAGGCTGAGAGAAGGCTGATTGGAGACTTTTCTATTGTGAATATGCAACAATGATGGCTGGTATGCAGGTTGAGATGATGCGTTTTTCTACAAGAGGATGAATGGTGGAGAAGCTGCGTTTCTTACCAACGATGAGCAGAGGAGTGCCTGTAGATGCTTACGGGATGCTTGAATGCTGAATGAATGCAATCGCTTGCTATTTATATGCATGGACTGAGCTAGTCAACTAGCAGCAACCGACTTGCTAAATATATCATATATGCTGAATATAATGGTGTTAATGCTGGCCGACTGGATAATAATGCTGCCGCCTAGATATTAAGCTTGGATAAAAAGGTCTAAGGAGCAACCCCACAACCCTAACTGGATCTGAACAGCAGAGACAAGACCTAAAACCTCAAGTCGTAGCAAACAAAGATCCTAATCGAGATCAGAGAATAGAGAGCATAATCAAAGCCCTAACTGAAATCACAGCACAAGCCACCAAAAATTTCCTTACCCTAACTGTTGTACAACATAATCGAAACCCTAACTGTTAACCAATATCACACAAAAGCAGATAAACCAAAATCATAACGAAAAGAAGGTAGCATAAACGAAACCATATGTAAAATCAGAAGAAGAAACCCTAACCGTGATAGGGTTGATGTCGCAGAAGAGGTCGAGGCAAATACTGCAAGAATCGTCGCAGGCCTCCTGGACTCCGCCCTCGACAAAGGCAGCCGCAGAAGACAGATGAGCCTCCAGGGTACCCATAGCTCCCTTTACTTTGCTTAGGGTGACCTTACATACATACATACACATATAAAACACAAAAATATGTGTGTGAGAGAGAGAAAGAGAGAGAGAGAGAGAAACACTAGGGTGACCTCTTTTCCAATTTATAGATCAATTTGTTACATTTATGGTCAGTTTACACATGTGAGCGGCTATACACCATGTGTTGGCCAATTAGAGACTTGAAGTTTGCGAATCACATGGAGGTGGTGTTATGTCGTATGCATGTGTGTCGTAGTCGGCCCTCATGTTTCTATTGCACAAGGAGAGAACAATGTTGGACAAGCAAAAGGAAGACGTCATAGTTCCAACTTTGAGCAATCAAGAAAGTGATCCTTGATCCTTCTTGCGCGTGTCAATAAGTAGGTGTTTGCATGAAGTTGTTTGACAATTGTGAAGGGACCAATCCATCTATGCATAAACGATTCACCAATGCCTTTTTTCCTAATTGGAAAGTGTAAGCTTACCTAACTGCCATCCGTAAAAGTGAGAATCATGTTTCCATCAGAATATTTATTTTCTCTCTAAGTGATTTAGAGATATCTTAATATTATAAACTTTAGCAGAGGTTGATGTGTTTTAAAGTAAACATACCAATGCATTGCTTTAGTGGACATGCAAAATTGGAAATCAAGGAGGCAAATGAGGCTCTCTTTCATCCAATCTAAATGGGTAGCCGTCTCTTCTTTACAAGCTTAGATTTCACTTCAGAGATTATTTGAGAGTTTGGCGAGTCTATAGAGGTGTTATGGCAAGCCTTGGATTGAGATATATATTCATATATGTGAGTGGAGATACTATTCATCATTGGTACAGATTTGGTCTTGAAGAAAACATACCAACCAAGGTAAACATGTTTAAGCCTACATCACTTGGTGATGTAAACACTTTAGCTCATGATGCGAAAAGAAAGAAAGGCTTAAATAAGCATATTTGCTAATCCAATGCTTTTTACCCAAACAAACCGCTAATTCTCAAGCTTCAACAACAATTGGCAATATTTTTTTCATCCCTACATTGCTCTTATTGAATCTTGTTATTTTAATGGTATTAATGTAAATAGGAAGCCTTGGGTAGGAAATAGCAATGCATGCACTCCTCTTGTTCAAAATGTAAAGAACTCTGATCAAAGTAATGTAAAGAACTCTAATCAAAGTAATGTAATGCATCCCAAGTCTATTAATCATAACACTAAAAGCATCGCCCTATGTGCTACAAGTGCAATCAACCAAGCCACTTTTCCCTTTGATGTTGGAAGAATTTTAAATCACTAGTCTCGTTGAGCTTCACATCATCGAGAAGAGCATTCAACTACGGTGGTGATTATGGAAGAATTTTAAACCACCAGTCATTGAACTTCACAACATCGAAGCAGAGCATTCAATGATGGTGGTGACTATGCTCTAGATTGGTCCAACAAGGATATACTACATGACAATGGTAATGGAGACCAAAGAGATATACCAAGTAACCCTATCTTAACTTATTGATTGAATAAAATGAAGGCTAAAATCAATGATCATGATGCTATCGTGTTGCATGACGACGTAAGTACCGACAATTTCATTTCTGTGTGTGCTAGTTGTAATTAGAGACGCATCCATCTCTTTATAAGGTTGAGTCTACATTTCAAGAAGGTACATGCTATAATGGCACTAAAGAGGTTCATCAATTAGAAATCATGGTTGGTCCTTACAAAGAGAAAAAAAAATATTAATTGCACCTTTGCGCACTAGTGATATCATCTTAGGCATGCCTTTTCATCATTAGTTAAATCCACAAATCGATTACGACACACTCACACACAATGTTGATAATGATGAAACTTCAACACTACTAAAAAATGATCTTGCATGAATTACATCCATTATTATTACACACATTAGCAAAATGAGCATTGAGAAAATGTGAAAAAGATTTATGTGAATGAAGCACCCTAGTCCTTTTAGTTTAGAAAAAGAATAAATTCTATTGCATGTGCATAGACTATAGGACATTAAATAAGATTATTATGAAAAACAGATATTCTATTGTAACAAAGTGGAATGGTTTCATATGAATAATGGGTCCAAGGCTAATTGACCATGCCCATGGGCAACACTTATGATAGTGTGAAAGGAGGGTCATGTATATAGGCCACATATACCATATTTTTGGTACCTTTTGATAATCAAGAATACACAAGTCTTTTACTCTCTCTTATCTCTCTAAACCTAGGCTAATCTTCATAATCTAAGCTAATAGAAGGCTAATGAGGCTAAATCTAGGATAATCTAGTTACCACTTTCTTTCATTGCTATCTTTCATTGCTATCAGAGCCATGTCTTTGTTCCATTTCTATCTTAGATTCAAGAAAATTTGAGAGATTCTTGGAATTCTTGATCTTTCTTTAGTTTCTTGAAATTTTCTTGACTTTCTTGATTTCTTGATCAAGAAAAGGGTATGGTGATTGTGGGATGATGGAAATCTCTTCGATTTTTTAGTTGTTCTAAGCTTTTGGGGGCTATGGGTCACTGTGGACCAAAATCAACGGTAGTTGCTCCAAATTTGAATGAGGGGACCAAAATTGGTGAAAAAAATTACTAATCTAGATTAGTGAGTTAATCAAGAATGTTTAATCTTCTTCTTCCTTCTTGCTTGATCTTGAGAGAAATAGGGTTACAATCGAGGCTGAGCTGTAGCATTCATTTAGGGTTTCCATTAGCCTCGCCTTAATCTTCACAAAGAACCCTTCAATGGCGCGTTTGATGGGATGAGAGCTCATGTATGTGCTAATCGCCAATTTCAGCCCATCGCTTGTGCGTTTTTCTCCATTGTGGAGTTGTTAGGTAACAAGAGAGCTTAGTTAAGCTTGGGAAAAAGCTTAACAAAGCATTTACAATGGTTGAGACTTGCATTGTTGCGAATGAACCGGATTTGAAACGGTGCTCTCCACGGGATCTTCACGGTTGTCAATGGCGACCTAAGCGTTGTATTAAGGTACTGAATCACCAATACTACTTGCCTATAGTTGGAATGAAGCTGTAATGGTGGATTAGAGGCTTAATTTTGGCCGATTTTATACAAGTTGCTTTGCCCTTGTGCCTACACGAATCAGCACTTAAGGGAAGGGAATTTCCCCCAAGCACTCTACAAGGAGTATTGTTTAGAGCTTTTCCTACATGATACAAGGCATTCCAATGTGTGATTCACATGTTTCTTGCTTAAGATACAACAAAAGGGGTTAAAAATTTCCCTATTAGAGTTTTCCTCTTATTAATGGTGGTGAATGGTTACAAGTTCTATTGCAAGATTGGAGGCATCTTGAAGCATTAGGGAAGTCCTAAACAAGAATTGAGTATTCATGTCATCCTCATGGAAGCCACATATATGCTTATGTTGGTATTGATGTGGGTTTCACTTGAATCCACATCATATTGGTGATTGGTTTTGGCAATATTGGTCTTACATGATCAAGATTGATTGCATTATGTGACATTGGAGTTGATTATGGCACATTGTATGCATGATGGTGCATGGGAGATATGCTATGATCCACTTGGTTGGCTTTCATGTGTTTCCTTGAGCCTTTGGTGAAGGATTTAGTACTGGTTATATTGAAAGCTTATGCTTATGAGTTGAAATGATGGGGCATGCATCTATAAGTGCCGAATTGTAAGTCAATTCATATATACTTTCAAGTTCATGCTATACAACTCACACACACTTGTATTCACATTTAATTCCTAGTAATCAAGTGATGTGTGAGGGTACCTCGACATTTGGAGGAGAGACCGGGGGGAGTATGTCTTGAATCCACCTTGCCGTGAGTGCCTTGGAAAAGCGGTAAGGTGGAGGATTAGGTACCAATGGTGAAGACAGGGCCCCAACTTGTGCCTAGTTTCGACATAGGTAGGAGGGTGGGAAGAGCTTGGCCGGGAGATCAGCAAGCTTCAACGCTCTACATCGACTCTCAAGTGCTTATGAATGCATTTTGCTGGTCAAAGGGAACATAGACCGCATGCTCATCATTGAGGTGGTGATAAAGATGAGTTTAAGGGAGTGAAGGACAAGTTGACTTTTACCAAGTTCAAGGGGGAAGGCTCAACCAATGAGGATTTTGAAGAATGGATTGACAAGATGGAGCTTTACTTTGAAGTTAGTCCTCGTAGAGTGATAGGTCCAAGGCTTTGTTTTCTACCTTGCACCTAGCAGGTTATGCCCATGCATGGTGGTGGTACTTAAATGCTCATGGCTATTTGATCACTACTTGGGATGATTTCAAGAATGAGATGAGGAGAACGTTTGTTTCAGCCCTCACTCAATAGATCTAGGATGGTGGAGAAATGGGATGATCTCACTTAAACGGGCAATGTCAAGGACTATATGCATAAGTTTATAAAGTTTTCACTTCATGTGAAAGGCTTAAGTGAGGAGTACAAATTGAGGAAGTTTGTCAAAGGGCTACAAAAAACATCAAGGTTGATGTGGATGCTCAAAGGCCTGACACCATTAAGGAAGCCATGCTTCTTGCAGAGATCTATGAGGCAAAATATACACATGCTAGTGGATCAAGGCATGGATTTAGGGCTGATATTGGCACTTCAACTTTGGGCAATCCTTCGTGGAGTTGCTTATCACACGGGTCCTCCTAGATTCCCAACCGTGGAAGAGGTGGAAGAGAAAAATTCAGATTTGGTAATTCTTTTTCTTGACCTCCACATGGTGATGGGAAGAAAGTTGATGCAAAAGCATCTAACAAGAGAGGTTTTAGGAGAAGATCGTATTAATGACTTGAAGGAAAAGGGTTTATGCTTCAAGTGTGGTGACAAATGGAACAAGGATCATTGGAAGGTTTGTAAGGCCAAGAAGATGACCCTGAGCATGAACCTTGCATTGAAGGCATTAAGGAGGATGCAGATGCATACAAGGAGTACTTTGAAGATTCCAACAATGAAGTTGAGGATCTAGAGAAGGATGGTGAATTTCCCTTTGATTTGGGTGGATTAAAGGAGGGAGATGTTGCCTACGATGATGGATTACCAATACCTATGTGTGCTTGACAAAGACAATATGGCTACTCTATGCAATATCTCAAGCGATGCCTATGTCGGTTGCAAAGGAGCCAATACATTAAGGTTGAAGGCATGCATTAATGGAAGGGTAGCACATGCATTAATGGAAGGGTAGCACATGTTTTGATTGATAGTGGAAGCACACATAGCTTTATCAACAACAACAAATCCATGTGCAGTTTTAAATTATAGCTCATAGCTTTGTCTTTGTGGCATGAGGTTCAAGTGGCTAATGGAGCAAAGATGGATTGCACAATGGTATGCAAGGATGTTTCTTCTCCAAGATTGATTTGAGATCGCGTTATCTCACCAATTGAGAATTAAGGAAGGTGATGAGTACAAAATGACATTTCGGACCAAGAGAGGTCTCTACCATTATTTGGTTGTTGTTAATCCCATTTTGGATTAACAATTATGCTCCTTCATTTGAGGACATTAATAAGTGTTATGCAAAGGCACTATAAAAGTTGTAACATAATAAGATCCTAGCCACCCAAGGCCTTAGTTGGTAAGTTTTAGGCGCACAAGTGTGAATAAGGGCCAGTTGTATATAAGTCTTTTTCTCATAATGAATGGACACGATCCCCCTTTGTGGTATGAGAGCTCTTGCCTTGTCTTATGTGTGAGAGAGAGAGTGTGAGTGTACTCTAGTGCATGTATGTGTAGAAGAGTGTGAGAGTGTACTCTAGTGCATGTATGTGTAGAAGAGTGAGAGAGAGATTGCCTTGTGTGGTGGTGCGAGCAACTCTACAATGACAGCGTGGAGGTGGAGCTTGGAGGATTGGAGCTTTCGAAAGCGAGCTTGGAGACCTCAAGGGACATGAGCTAGGAGCATTGGTAAGTCCCCAATGATGGTTATTGTCTATTGCTTCATCCAACGGTGAATGTTAGAGTTCTCTCTTTGGAGGTGTGGTAGCCCATAACATTTTTGGCACCACTGCTGAGGAAACACCATTGTTTCTTCCTTTCTCCTTGAGTTTCATTGCCTTTGCATTCAAGAAGTGCATTGTGTAAAGAATGAATGGATAAGGTTTGAGTGGAAGTGAAGATTTGCTAGAAATTGTTTGCTTTTTGTGTGTGGGTGAGTACTTGGGTGACCCTAGAGGAAAGCTACACCGTTTTTTCTTTTAATTTGCATGTTTGTATCACCAAACTTGCTAGCGTGAATGAGCAAGTGTGATACTCTATTTTCTATTTTTTTCAAAAAAATCCACAAAAATCACAAAAATAAGGAGCCATTGGTTGTGCTTTGAACTTGCATTACACTTCTTATTACTAGCACAACCATTTTGGAGCATCTGGATAGGTAATTTACACCCAATCTTCACTCTGTCGACGTGGGAGCTTAACACGTGAAAGTGCAAGAAAACCATTCATGGCATGGACCATTCCCTGCTATCTCATGGCGTAAACCGCTTCTGTAATCAGTGTCGCAAATTGCAGGATTACCTTGCTAAAAATAGGGTACCTTATCCTAACACCTATGACACAATGGATCCTAAATCTTATCCCGTGAATTAGCAGAAAATAGTTCACGACGTGAATTGTCTACCTTTTCACAGTGTGAACCATTTTGATTTCACGATGTGAACCACTTGCCTTTTCATGATGTGAAACACCTACCTTTTCATGGTGTGAACTATTCAATACTTCATGACATGAGACATTCTCGGTTTCATAGCGTAAACCCTTGCTTACTACTTTACGATGTGAACTGACTTCTACGGTTTTACGACGTGAACTGCTACAGTGACGGATCTAATTCACAAATTAAGGATTATTAGGTTAAAGTTAGGAAAGTGTATTTATTACGCAAATTGAGACCAACTAACTCAGATCAAGACAACACGGACCTGAAATTCGAAGTGACTTTTGAACATGTGAAAGTGTAGAAAATAGTTCACGATGTGAACCATTTACAGATTCATTTCTCATGCACTTGAGGTCTGGTAAACTCATTGGAAACGATCTAACTCCCGACAACGATAGTGCATCGAACCACCCAGGATCTTCCTATCAAAAGAGTGTTGGTTCTTCAGGCCACTCTGCGAAGCACTCAATTGAGTATTTTGGCTCAGAGAAATCTAACCACCATTGATACAAGTAGTGAAGAGTCCATGGAAGAAGGGTTGCGATTCTCTAGGATTGGACAGGAAGAAAAACCATCCTCCCCTACAAGATCCAGTGGTATCTTTAACATAGCCAAGGGATTTTTTGGTCTCCAAACCAGCAACGATGATGAAGTGCAATCTGCAGGTACAGGCCCGTCAACCAGCGTCGAACAAGCTCCAAGACCGGAAGTACCACCCCAACCTTCGAGTTCTAGGCTGTCTAATACTGTGAGGATTAGTGGAACTCCTAGGGTAAGGAGAGACAAGGAAAGTGTGGCCAGGACTGGTCAAGTCTTCTTCTTCCCAATCTCAGAAGAAGTAGAATTAGACTTGAAGAGGGATGAAGTAGAGCGACAACTAGGAGTATCGAGCTTAAGGAAACAAGAGCTCGATACTCGAAGAACAAGGGCTGAACAAAAGGAAATGGAAAATGTAAATCCATTTCAATCACGTGGTAAGGAACCAGAAATGTTTAGGAATACCACTGATGGTATGGAAATGGCTATGATTGAGGAATACCACTGATGGTATGGAAATGGCTATGATTGAGGGAGCAATCCCAAATCTAGAACCCATTAATGATGAAGAGCCAAGAGCAGAGGAAGGATTTGATACCCAAGGTGAAGGGATAATTTACCCAGGGAAATTGTTGAAGTTGAGAACATGTACACAAAGGAAGACATAGAGCAAATGATTAATCATCCCACGTTCTTGCAAGACATGGAGCTCTTAATTCAACAAAGACGGGCGGAGGTTGCTAATAATGAGCCAGGCCATGATGAGTTGGTGGGACTTACCCATAGACCCGAAATGCCTAGAAGAGGCAATGCAGGAAGAGGACGAGGTCTAGGTAGGGGGGGGTAGCTCCTCAAAGACCAATGGCGGATTTGAATGTAGATCTTAACGCGGCCACAAGGATAGATTTGCTTAATATGGTTGCGGAAATGGGCTGAGGAATGGTTAGGGAATTAGGCACTGCTCTAGAATCCAGACCATCCCAAATGAAGCCACACATTTCCAAGCTTATACAAAAGTTCTCAAGGGATGGGGACCCAATCCAACATGTTTAGATCTTTGAATCCACATGCGAAACCTGTGGGCCAGTGAGTGACGTAACCATGATTCATGCCTTTTCACTGACCTTAGAAGGAAAGGCTCATCAATGGTTTCAAACCCTAAATCCAGAAGATAATATCAACTTCACTCGACTCATGAGTGTGTTTGTGCCAAGCTTTGCCCGAAGTGGTGATATATGGAGTCATGTGGCATAGTTGCATAATATCAAACAAAAAGAAAATGAGTCTATTCGAGACTATGTATCCCAGCTCAAGCACTTGAATTCAAGATGTAAGTTACGGGAGAGGCTAACTAATGATCAGTTATTGCCCTACTTTCAGAGAGGAGTCCAAGATCATAAAATGCATGATTATCTAGTATTAGCTCGACCAGCTACTCTAGATGTATACTATAAGTTGGCAATCGAATATGAAGACAATATTCTTGAATTGCCACAACCTGAAGATGTCAAGGTAGTTGTTGCAACATCGCGAGTCTCGAGTCACCAAGACACATGAACCCGGAGCAAACAAGTTCGGAACATGATTGTGGACGAGCTCAGTAATGCCATACTGGACAAAATAAAAGTCAAGGATGGAAGAGAAGCATCAGGGCATGGGCATGCTTATCTCTACCCCTCGGAGAGATCTGGTATGGTGTTCTATGTGTAGAATGAATCACACCACTACTGAATGCCCTCAATTAAGAGTAAGGCCACTACTCTATTGTGCTCATTATGTGAAATTAGGGAACCATGACACTTCTATGTGTAGGTATCCGAGATTCCAAATTGTAGCACAACTGCCGGCACCCAGAATGCCACTAGCCTTACCAGCACCACCAGTGCAAATCATTGCGGCTGTAGGCCAGCCAAATCTATTCTATTTACCAAGAGGGATGTTTCGGATACAGGACATGTCACCTTTGCCACCACCTGTTCTACCGCCACAACCACCATAGGCTAAAATCAACCAAGTGTTGATTGAGGAGCCATCAAATGAAGGTGAGATGGTGTGTGAGGTAGAAATCAATAGTGAGTACTGAGGAGACCATGGAGATTGCTCCAGAATTTTATGTCTTACAAAATAACATACCAGTACCAGTGTTCCAAACCACGGTACAGTGGAAAGGTAAAGACGTAAACTCAAATATGAGAAGGGGCCACTATAATGTTTTGGTTTGCGGCGGACCTCATCAAATAGCAGATTGTCCTAACAAGAATGTGGTTCATGCGCATCAAACTCAGCCAATGGCAGCACCGCCTAATGACATACCAATACTTACTTGTACTAAGTGTGGGGTTGATCATTTGATCAAAGACTGCCCATATCGCGCCAGTGGTTCTGCCTCCACTTCTAACCAGGCCACTATCAGGACCATAAGTGTGAAGCCTTGAAACATCACACCACTAAATGTCCTAACACGAGCCCAAGCCAAACAAGGGGACAAAGGAAAGAACCCAGCAAGTGCCACAACCTCTAGAACTGGAAGGAGGAGGAGAGTATCACGTAACAGGGTGTTAGGGCCCACCGACATTTCAAATTTTGACCCATTCTAAGCATTCTACCAAATTCAAACCGCCTCCGGAAGGTTTCACGTACACACGGGGCATTGTTTCCGCCAGTTGTTGTCCTCCCCTGAAGTGAGTCCATGTTTGCTTCTATAGGGCCCTTATTGACCTCTATTTGCTGCAGGCTCTCGTACATAGGTAGTCAATTGCCCTAACTACAAGCATGTCAAACCCCATACTGTTTCGAGCAAGTTTGGCACCAAAAGCAGCTAGTCTATAATGCTCTCGGGCAAAGATTTGACGTGATGCCAAACATAGGCATACAGGGCTCCACGTTTTGGAAAAACATCACCTTAGAACTAACCAAATGCCAAGGGCTCATGCACAAAGCTTCATCACATACCAAAGCACTAGCATATCAAAATTTGACCTCATCAGACATTGTTTGGGCATCCAATAGACATCAAACCTACTTCAAACGGGTGATCAAGCAACTGGAGTAATACTAGCCCAGAGGGGATCCACATTTGGAAAAAAAGGGACTACTGACCTCAAATGTAGATAAGACTTGGTATATGCCTAGTTAGTACAGTGGTCTATAGGCATATCAAATCTTGTTCCCATCCGACACATGCAGCCATGTTTCTAAAGCAATAAAAAACATGTAGCCATGTTTGAAGCAATCAGAGTGTTCCCCGGTAAATTTTTCAATTTGCATGCTACATACCATGGAGGGGTCCACGTTTGCTATTTTTAGCAGGAGGCGAATGCGACATAGTCTTGCACATGCATGAATTGTATTGTGTACTTGCCTTGTGTAAAACCCCCAATTGTTCTGACTTTGTTTACATACTTAAAAAAGTATTACAGTGCCTCGGAGGCAACTCAGGTGCTGTTATGTAAATATGAGCCAGACCCCAAATTCAGCATACTTGAAAAAGAGCCATATGTTCTTAAAAGTGAACATGATCTTTTTCGATACATATTTGATGTACACTTCATTGATATACCAAATATTGGACCCATATAGAATAATTAACCACGGTTTTAGACCATGCCAACAGCCCATCGGACTCATCTTTCACTATTGGTCCATAATAGTTACCAGATGAGAAAATTGCTATTTTGGGCTAGTTACAGATCTCCAATGGCTGCAAGATTTCATATCTGGAGTCTACTCATCAAGGGCTATGCACATTGGAAATCTCATTAGTATCCAACAACCCGACAGTCTCAACTAAATTTAGTGGTTTGTTAAATTTAGCATAATTTTGTAATAATTAGGATAATTAATTATTTCTTGAGATTAGTTAGTGGCCAAATATGATTTCTAGTTTTTGGGTTACTTTTGATGATTTTCTAGCTATTTTTGGTAATTTTTCATGCTTCTTTGAGATTTTTCCTTATTTTTAAACATAAAAAGTTATTTATATATGTAAGTGAGATTTTATTTGCTAAAACTCACTTACAGAGAGCCAAAACAAAAAAAGAATTCTTGTGCCCCTTCATCTCCCTTGTTGCTATAGGTTTTCCACGCATGCGAGCCCATACTAGTCAGCAACAAGTCCGGGATTGCTCGTAGCGGTTTTTGTTACAAATCGAGGCAAAGGGGGACTGAGAGTAACACGATTTTCTTTTGAGGGATTCTCTCACCATTTTCACCAACTTGAATCACGTGACACACTCACAATCTCTGTCGGGTAATCCAAAACCCTAAAATCTATGCTTTTATGTGCTTTTTTATCGATTTTCCTGATTTCTTCGCCATAGATGCATAGATATCGGGCTGAAATGAATCTAAGATGGAATTGAGTCATACTTAGTCTCTTTTGATTAGAAAAATGGCTTGCATGATGCATTTACCATGCTTTTTATTGAATTTATTGCTTTTTTGTGTAATACTACGCATGCTTTACATGCATTAATTAAGTTTATTTTAGCATCAATTGATGAGTGTGATTCCAATTGGATAAGTTATTCCTTCCCTTTTTGTCATCAATGACACAATTATGCTTCTTTGGACAAGTAAAAAATGAAATTTCATCCAAAATACAGGGAAGATTGTGCCAAAATTTCTTGCAATATGCAAAAACCTGTATTTTGTTAAAATCTCCTGACTTAGGGACTGCCTTGGCATGAAATTTAGAACACTTGTGCGCCATGCAATGCTCTTAAGGGCTAAAAATTCTTGTTTGAATCTGACATAGGTAAGTACCTACTTTTGACAAAAATCAGGTCCTGGACAGGGGGTTAGGTCCTTGAGCCACTCCGACAAGTCCTTCTATGGGCTACACTAGGTAGCCGGGCCACCTGACAGTCATTTTTGAACTTTTTTGAACCTGAAAGACTGATTTTGGCCTAAATGGACTACCTACACTCCTAATTTCACAATTCTTGCTCTCACAGTAGTTGACTAATTTTTTGTCTTCTATTCACCTATCAATTTAGAATCTGCATAACTACTGGCTATTTTTAAGAACTTCCCTTATTTTAATGAGATATGGCCCTTTCTTATGCTTTATTCAACCCCCTCGAGTCTGATACCTTCAAAAACCTGACTATTCTTATTCATGGCAACCATGTCTAATTTAGTCTGGTAATTACTACTGGTACCCACCCTCTTTGGCTATAATGATTGCATTCCCTTGGGCATCCACACTCATGGAAGAGTGTATCGAGTCTAGGCAGGGGGAGGGACATCTTGTGGGTCTTCAGCCTCTAGGATTTTGACCACCACTTTCAAAAGCAAGGAAGTGGGAAAAGGGCCATTGAAACTCGCCCCGAATGGGGGGATATTATTATTTTTCCAATCGATTTTCATTCATCTCCTGTCTGGAAGGGTATAGCGTAGTTCACTAAGACACGGGGTCCCTGCACTGCATGTAATAGTGCTATATTGATATTCTTTAATATATATATATATATATATAACAAACCAAATAAAATTCACCACTGATATGGGGTTTTGTTTGCAAAAGAAGCGTCCACAAAGACTCAAGCAAGTACTAAATCCACTGCAAAAATAACAAGGAAATGAGGTGCTACTTCCAAGGAGTCAAAACCATGAAAAGAGCCCAAGGAATTAAAGAGAATACCAAAGGTACCAGATAGGTCATTACAGGATGCTGAGGGGTGGGTAACTAAGCATAGTTATTCATCTAGTTGGCTGGGCGATGCTAGAAAAAAGGACGAACGCATACGCGTTTGAGTGTTCCAAAGGAATACAGATAAGGAGCCCTAGTTGTTTACCTACCATACACCAGAATGCTCTACTCAGTTCTTAAGGAAGATGGTGTGATGGACAGGTTAAAGGCAACTAGCTTGGAACATATTGATAAAAGACAGATAATGAGAGAGAGCACACACACAAGAGCAAACCCTAATAGATTAATGTAACCTTAACCATAGAGGGAAACCATATCCACTCTCACACAATGCATAATAGAAGAAGACTACACAACCACGCACTACATGTATTGTGTTCACACACCAAATAACCCTATCTAATGTCCACACACTGTGGCCAGCTAGACGTGGCCATTTATTGTCACACACATGCTACTGTCTACCATGCCAGCACATATCGTGCCTGACTCCAACAACTGTCATCGAGCTTATAATCTTAGCAACCCCTCTCAAGCTCATGATGTACAGCCGTAGATGAAGATGAGCTTGGGCTATCAACACTCCCCCTCAAGCTCATCGCATGTATCAATGTCCTCTAACTCCGTATGCAAGAAATTAGTTCAATTGTGAAAGTGGAGAGAGTAATTGTTAATTAAGTGAAGCTCTGTTCACTAATCACAATTAATAGCTCTATTAATCATGCATTAATTAGCTCCTTTGGCTTCATTACACCCAAATGAGAGCTCGTGGGTTCTATCCAAAGGTACATACATGTGTGCGGATCAATTGCTAAGCTCCTTGTGCAAGATATACCTCCATTCGAGCTTTTTTCAAATTTTCTTCTCCCATGTGGATTTCAGCCCTCATGTAGATGTGTGTGGATCAATTGTTAAGCTCTATCCAAAGGTACATACATGTGTACGGATCAATTGCTAAGCTCCTTGTGCAAGATATACCTCCATTCGAGCTTGTTTCAAATTTTCTTCTCCCATGTGGATTTCTGTGCTAATTTCCAACCCTCCTATAGGTGATTTAATTACTCCACTAAGCCTTGGTTGAATGTGGCATGTGGATTTCTGTGCTAGTTTCCAGCCCTCCTATAGATGATTTAATTACTCCACTAAGCCTTGGTTGAATGTGGCAAGTGTTTGGGGTGCGCTATGCTCTAATCACTTCAATGTGCATAGAGTGACCCTCCAATGGCTCCAATTTCATGCATGCATCTCTGTTCTTCTGTAGCTCAAAAACCAAAATTTTGACCTCTTCAATAACACATAGATTTTCTCCAAATCAATCATGGGTTTGCATAATTGTTGCTATTCCAATCACCAATGCCATACACATGTGTCCTTCACCTATTACATGCATTTGCCTCTTCCAATCAAGCTCTCAAGCTTTCCATTAAAGCTTGCAAAAACCAGAATTTCCACTTGCTTTGGGCAACTCAAATCTTACTTTGCTTGTGTCAAATCACGTACAATCCGCTCAAGGGTGTTCAACTTTGCTTACCCGTGGTCCTTAGCTTTCAGATCTATTGAGTAGGTGTGTGCTCCAAGGCCCAATGGATAGCTCCACAGAGTTGTTCCCTCTTCTTCACTCACTCACAAAACCCTAATAGAGAGCACCAGGCTCTAATACCATGATAAAAGATAGATAATGAGAGAGAGCACACACACACAAGAGCAAACCCTAATAGATGAATATAACCCTAACCATAGAGGGAAGCCATATCCACTCTCACACAATGCATAATAGAAGAAGACTACACAACCACACACTACATGTACTGTGTTCACACAGTACATGTACTGTGTTCACACACCAAATAACCCTATCTAATGTCCACACATTGTGGCCAGCTGGACGCGGCCATTTATTGTCACACACATGCTACTGTCTACCATGCCAGCACATATCTTGCTTGACTCCAGCTATCATCGAGCTTGTAATCTTAACACAGATGGTAGCTTTCTGGAATCCTTACTATGACCCTATTCTCATAACCGAATTTCTAAAATCTTATGATGCAGACAGGGGGGTGCGTGTAGTAACCATAGGAGACTATGAGGCTGAGATTAAGCTGCACACAGAAAGTTAATCATTGAAGCATTTGGCCTCCCTTTAGAGGTGTCATATTCAAAAGTAAAAATAGGCACCATAGACATAAGTAAGCACATGAAAAAATGGAGTAAGTCACCGCATGGAGAATTCTTTGCATAGAGCCGGGATCCTATAGTAGAAATGGCTTGTATGTGGTAGTCTGTCTTCTCACTTAGGTGAAATACATTGATAGACATAATAGGATAAACTCTTGGGCTGTCTTTATGGTTGCAGAAGGCCGCGAGGAAGATTGGGCACATATAATCTTTAACAATCTCATTGCTTATTGTGTAGACCATAAGTATACAATTGGTAATCCCTATCTTCTAAAGCAAGTTCTGGATTATGGGGCTAGAAAGATCCTTAAAGAAGAGGGTGTCAACATTCCTACTCTCGTAGGATAAGAAGCTCAAAGGCACGACCAGGGAGATCAAGGCTCTCATAGCAGAAGCAGCCAACATGTGCAAGTTGAATCTTCATCTATGTGTAGGGAAACCCCTATTCTAATCTCTCCACAAGCACAGTCCGCATTAACGACAACAGCAACAGTTGACCCTAAAGGCAAGATTAAAATTGATTCACGGATAACCACTCAAATGCCTAAAGAAGTGTCAAAACCCTCTGAACCTCTAACAAAAGAAGCAAAGGATTGAAAAGGAAGTCCTAAACCCTAAAGTGCAACAAGTACATCAGCAGGTAGTCACTTTGTTTGGACTAGACATAGAACAAGCAGAGGAGGAATCAGGGCTGTAGCTTTTAGAGTTGACAAGGGTACTAAACCAAACGGTTGCAAAATTTTACAAACAAAAGGCACTAGACGAGCAACAAGTCATTGACCAACAGAATACTCAAATAACATAGCTCAAAGCCCAGCTCAAGGAATCAGCCAGCCAAGCAGAGCAAATCAGTGAATTGGTGGCCAATGTTGAAGTGGCAAAAATGGTGTCTCTAAAGTGGGCTCCAAATGCTAACATGCTTAAGGGTCATTATGAAAAGGTAAAAAAACAAAACTAGCATCTCATAAGAGAGCTATAAACTTCAAGAAAAGAACTTGCCTTGGTAACAGTAGACAGGAATCAGGTTCACAGCAAGGTTGTTGAGGAAATGGCTAAGGTGAAAGACTTGACAGCATAATGTAGTGACTTGGAGTGTAGACTATAGGAAGCCAAGGAAAGTCTGGTACAATAGCTTCAAAAGCAAACTGAAGAGGAAATCAGGCTAAACCTCAAGCATAAGGCAGAAAAGGATAGTTTATTCCAACAGCTACAAAAGACACAGGAAGACTACACAAAGTATCATGATGAAGCTATGGACAAAGTAAGAGAATTGAAGTCTACTCTCCAGAAGCAGAATTAGTATGAAGAGGACGAGTCTTCTTCAGTGGCACAAGGAGCAGGTACATTACTTGATACCATTTCTAACCATGTCTCTAATCTAGCTACCTTAGTTATTTCCCCGAGAACTCTTGCAAAGACCCATAATTTTTACACCTCTATCCTTTTACTATCCATGATTGTGAAAGACATGGACTTTGAGACTCCTTTGAACAGCGAGATAGTGCAGTGGGTTTTTAAAAATATATCAAAACAAAATGCCCCAACATTTGTAATGGCCATTCTTCATGGGGATATTAGTCTAGAAAGCCCTAGTGATCTCTTCTATGGGGATATTAGTCTAGAAAGCCCTAGTGATCTCTTCTATGCCCCATTGCATCCTATAGTTATCAATTTCAAGGCCTGGATTAGGGTGCTTCTAAATTCTCAAGATTTCTCTGAAGAGGGTGAACTCATCAATTTAGGTTTGCTTGAAGATTTGACCTTTGAAGCCCAAACATCTGGAGACTACTTAGAGCAAAGCCTAACTTGGATGCAACTTTATGGACCTTATGAGTACTAAAGGGTACTTCAAGCCATGGGACATCAAGTGAAGTGCATGTTGAAATGATTGCCACACTTAGAAATATCATGAGACCATTGCTTCGCCCGCCATGCTCCTCTCCTTGCCATCTTCCTTCCCCAATCCTCCTACGTTATATTTTCTCCCTAAAACAAGCATACCCTGGCATGTGTGTGTGTGTGTGTGTGTGTGTGTGTGTGTGTGTGTGTGTGTGTGTGTGTGTGAGGCTCGAATTACACCCACACTCCCATGCAAGGA
Source organism: Cibotium barometz (assembly GCF_041138505.1). Classification (NCBI taxonomy): domain Eukaryota; kingdom Viridiplantae; phylum Streptophyta; class Polypodiopsida; order Cyatheales; family Cibotiaceae; genus Cibotium; species Cibotium barometz. The sequence goes on along the minus strand of NC_141096.1, from coordinate 4,842,100 downwards.
GAAGTCGTTGAGAGAGAAGATGAGAAAGCGCCATGCATGGGCACACTCAAAATATTCAAACCTTAGTATTTTCCAGATGTTATATAGACTTTAAGTTGTAATTTGTAAACTCAAAATCCTCATCCTTTGTCTTTTTACATTAATTTAGTATTAATTGAGAGAAGATCGAACCTATCTCCTTCAACTTTCATGGTGGGTAAGTTTTCTATAGGAAAGAATTGTATGATATTTTAATGTGGGGGTTTTAAATAAATGTATCCATATATTTAAGAAATTTGATTGGTGGATGCTTGATGAATGTTTAATGCTATTAAGAACTTATATATCCTTTAATTTATGGAAGTGCTTCTTCAAGATTGGATTTTGTCTTTCAATTAGTATGATTAGTCAGTATGTAAGTGTCAATTCAAAATATTATTGAAATTAAGTTTTTTTAGGGTTTCTATTCCACCAAGAAGGTGATTGTTTTTTCTATTCCACCAAGAAGGTGATTGTGTTTTCATTTACATGGATAAGTGTGTTCAATATTGATGTTAGTTACTTGGCATGAGAAAATATGCCTCATGTTTGTCTCATTCTCATCCCTCAACACAAACATTTTAAACCAATGACAACTTCTCAATCTACCTGCTTTTAATATATACTACATGCCGATTTTATAATTAAATATATAATTAAGGGAATTTTCAAAATAAGGGCAATGAAAAATCTTAATCATTTTTTTATAATTCGAGCAAGTAAAGATACACTAAGAAGTCGTTTTGTTCGAGCACTAGACCAAGGCGGAAATTTAAATGCTTACCCTAACCTTCAATTTGAAGGCCATAAACTAGCTTTACCTTCAAAAGTTGACTAAATTTGATGTTTGTCTAAAATTGAGATAAATTTTCTTAATTATAGCCTCCTTTTCCAACCATTGTTTCTAAGAGGCTTTCACTAGAAGGTTTGACTAGTACATGTCCTAAACAGAGATTCAATATTTTATATAGTATTATTCTATTTATGGTATTAGCTCAATTTATTTTTTTATATAGTATGACTCTATTTATGGTATTAGCGCAATTTAATTAACTGATGGGTTTTCTACGTTGCTTCCAGCAGAGCTGATCCTTTTTTCGCCAATGCTTACACTATTGTATTGAATACCCATCCTCCACAATCATCAATTTTAGAATAATACCAATGCTTAAGTTCAATATATATTAACCAAGACCATAGATCACAAATTTAACTTAATGATGCACCATAGCTAATAATTATTTACTTCCACCAACAAGTCTTATGTTTCAACCACCGTTAATTCACCATCCCAATATCCTCAATTATTCCCCAGATCTGGAAAAACCATGAGCATTTTTATTCCGCTAGCATATCACAAGCCTTGTCATAAACAAATCAAACCCTAAATTGTGATGATGCACCAGATTATTTTGATATGTTTTCTAATAAATTCATTGAACCCTAGATTGTGACGTTGCACCACTTTTTTCTCCTATTGCTTTTTCCCATCCTCGTGGGTGTTTTACTAACTGCTTTTTGTGTCACTAGCCTTTATATTTCATTGAGGGCGCCATGTTTGTACTTGCAAATGTTTAAGGACACCATGCAACCTTTTTCTCTCTCAATGTCAAGGGTCCCTTTTTTTTCTCTCAAATGTCAAGGGTTTGACATTTTGTTTATCTGTAATGTCAATCCACCTACTTCCCTCTCAATAATTGCATTGTTAAGTAATGTCAATCCACCTATTTCCCTCTCAATAATTGCATTGTTAAGTCCATCCTCTACACGGCTTCCGCAATGTTGTGTCAATCCTCCTATTTCCTTGCAATGGTTACTCTTGTTGGGGTTCCCTTAGGATGATACTATTATCTCCACTAGAATCACATGTAGACTTGAACCTTCATTTTGCACCATCACATATGCACTAAACATGCAATAACCTCTTTTTAAATCTTACCCTAAGAGTATAGATAAATATAATGATGTGTTTAGTAGGATTGTAAACATAAGGTTTTGTGTTGAATAGTATATAGTGAGAAGGTTGCCGAGGGCTACATCCCATTAACTCAGACTATGAGCCCTTGGTGGACTAAAACAACAAGCGGAAGGGTTTCTAAGAGAAACATCTAGCTCTTGTTAACACATAATACAAAGCGTGCACATTCACAATTCTTTTTTTATAGCAACCGTTCAAAATTTGTATCAACATTGGCAATCATCCCCTTCCAAGTTATATTAGATAAATCCCGTTGAAGAGTCTCGAGTACAAGTTCTTAAAGCTAGAGAGCTCTCTTGTTGTGCAATCCTAGACTTGCATAAGTGGCCTAGAAAAGTCTTCTACCATGTCCTTGGATCGGTGGATACTCAACTGATGTACTGTCTTCCTCGTCTTTGAGTTGGGCAATCATATCGCTTGTTCTCAAACAGCATTCAACAATTCTCCAAATAAATAATATAAGCAAAAACTCCTGCATACATGCTTAAGGGGGAGGCCTTCAATGGGTAAATTGGGACCCAATACTATGTCATCTTCTATTCTCCTCTCTACTCAATGAATGGATGATTTACACTTCATTCATACACCAAAATATTTATCTAGGTCATTACTTCTTGTTATACTTTAAAATCAAGGCAAACTTGACCCTACCTATCACTATTTCCTCAAAGTGGGAATTACCCAAAGGTTGACTGTATGCCGTCTTTCGAAATCTTACAAAGTAATGATTGCAAGAAGGGAAGAAGTAAAACAATTGATTTATGCATCTTAAAATTCTGCATGGGTACAAAAAGCATCTATAATTTGGTGCATGATGAGAAGATAGATTAGTTCTTAAATGGCACTGTTACACTATTTTAAGAAATTCTTAACACATTTAAGAGGCAATCAGTAATCATGGAAACCTTATAGTTGTTATGCGCAAGGATTCTCTGCTTTTAACAAGTAACTAAGCATTGATGCTTCTCATCCAGCACTTCACATTGCAAATCAAAATATAGGCCTACGTCCTGACAAGGAAAGTAATGCATCATTTGCTGTGCACAAAAGACAAGAAGACCTTTGGATGGAAACCTTAAGTTTGTACTTCTATTTTCTTGCACCAATCAATATAGGCCTACGTCCTGACAAGGAGAGTAATGCATCATTTGCTGTGCACAAAAGACAAGAAGACCTTTGGATGGAAACCTTAAGTTTGTACTTCTATTTTCTTGCACCAATCAAAAGATGTTCAAAAGCAACAAGAACGAATCTAACAATGGCATTCAACCATCACGTACTAGGAGTTTATTTCAAACAAAGTATCATGTAAGTCACAACATTTTGAGATCTTTATCAAATATGGACATACAAGGAAATGGCCACTTAAGAGACTGACGAGAAAAATGTAAAGACTATGATGAATATTTGCTCTTGTACCAATGCTGTGCAAGAAAAGCTTCGGTCGTGCTGAACCTTTTAAGTTCTTATTTCCAACATCTCACGTTGTTATTTTTTCTTGGAGAGACTCAAATCTATAGCAAATGTTTGGCAACTCTCCATCCCCCTACATTCCTTTAGGCTTGTACCTTCCCCCTTTTTTCTATTCCAAAGAGGAGAAATTCATTCCGGTGTATGAGGTGTAAATCCATTTTGCTGAACTAGAAATGAAGCTACATCTGATATATGGTTTTCTAACCGAGGACAACCGACCATCCAAAACCCTTTCTTAGTTCCTCCTAAGACTTATAATTGAAAGTCTTAAGTTGCAGCTCTGTAAGCATATGATCTCATGTCAGATCCTCCAGAGCTTCAAAAAGAGGGCATTTCAGACTTTAAATCCTCCAAACACATGTAGCGAGTCAACACAACTCAAAAAAGTCCTCCCAAGGTAACACAACCGTTGCAACCAACATGTGCCAGTGCATGACACGTAAAACTTTGTACAGAGAGCTTACAATTAGTAACGGTTCGAAGATGCAGAACTAACACAGCTATCAAGCCAGTGGATGCTGGCAGGCACAAGCCCATGACGCAAGCCTGCAGGGGGGGCAAACAGACCTTGTATGCTTGGTTGCAAAGTAGAAAAGGTGACAGCAGTCGGGGTCACTGCCACTGCTGGCTGCATCTTCTGCCTGTTTACAAAAGAAAGCAACCAGTCAGACACTTGATAAGGATGCCATGTTCTCTCGAATTCTGCATCACAACTCACACTGACAAGAGACTATGAATGCAATACCTGTTTGCAGCGCAGGCTGCTGGCACATAGGCCTTCACAGGAACAGTGGCAGGAAATGCTCTTGGTATGATGTGCGGAGCAATGGCTGAGGTAAAGAAGGGAAAATGTGATTATGCTCTACATGCAACAGCAGCACATCATCGAAGAAATCTTGCCCGACAACAGACCTTGGAGATTTGCAGGTTGGTGTGCTTCAGACTGAATAGTAGCAGCATCATTTGCAACTAATAAGTCCTTACTTTTCTGCTTACATGAGCGTACTGAGGGTCAGGGGTTGTCATCTAGCAACAAGAATACTACACATGCACAGTTGCAGGTGATGGCTAAAAAGAAGAAAGTCTTAATGCAAAATACAATACACAGACATGCTTACCTGCTTGATAACTCCAGTATTTCCAACCCTATCGATCCCTATGAAACCAAATGACTACACTTTCAATAGCCCAAAATTTTGATTCGTAAAAATGTTTGCTTCTCTAACATGCATACTGCAAACCTGACGCTATTGGATATTGCTTTTTGGGAGCAGTCTCTGTATTCAGCTCCTGGTCTTGTGCAGCATCAGCTCCACTATTGCACCAAGAATATGTATGTTGTGTCCCTGTAGTCAAGCGGAATTGACATTTATACTGAGCCTACATTACCATCATACCAATTTACATATACATCATTATCATCATATCATAACAACTTGCTGCTATTGGATATCGCTTTTTGGGAGCAGTCCAGCCAATGGACAACTCTGTATTCGGCTCCTGGTCTACACCTTGTGCAGCATCAGCTCCATTATTGCTCCAAGAGTATGCATGCTGTGTCCCTGTAATCAAGCGGAATTGACATGTATACTGAGCCTAGATTAAAAATAATACCAATTTACATATACATCATCATCATCTTCATTTCATAGCAAGCATTCCAAGAAGACAAAGAAATGAACTTCCATTTTGTTTACTTACAAGATAACTTATCAGCATGGCATGTCTTAATATGTGGATACATCCTCGTAGACATGAACATGGCATCGTGACTTCGCACCTGTAGCATAATTAGTTATAAAACAAATCACCCTCTAACTTCATCCACTACATATGCATTATAATGACACCAATCACTCCTAACAAAAATGAAAATGCTAGGATCATCAACTAAAGCATAAACTAGAGGTTTAGGCATTCCAACTCGAGACACCAATCACTCCTGATGAAAATGAAAAATGCTAGGATCATCAACTAAATCATAGACTAGAGGTTAAGGCATTGCAACTCATGACATCAGCACCCAACCCTGATCTAATGTTACATGAGGTGTAGTGGAAGCTTTTAATTGTGCTTAAGGCGTGCTTTTAATTGTGATTAAGGCGTGCGTTAATTTGCTGATTTGGGAAGAGAATATGGAAGAGAGAGAGAAGAGCAGATGGCTGTCTCGGAATATCCAAAGCCTCGACATCCTGATGTCGTTTATGGCTGGCATTCTTTCTAGCTCATCTTTATGCCTTTTCTTCTTGAACGTTACAGACTTCAATATGTCCTAAAAATGCTCATTATTTCCGTTAGTAACACCGTTAGTTAAATGAAAATGAAAACTAGCAATAACAACCACACTAGCAATGTTAAGTCCTACATAGATGGAAACCCTAATAGGTTTAAAGCTGTTTGCGTCAGATTTGATGTCGATGACCACAATAGAATTTGGCTAGTGACTCTCCTCCCAACCATAGGTCCCATTCCGGAACCACTCCATGGATTGACTTCTAGATTGTTGTGAGTCAACCAAGCCTTGACATCATGCCTTGGTGTCCCATAACACCATACTCGTCACAGTACGAAAATATGATACCGAACGGGAATTTTTGGTACGATATGAAATTTTGGGATACCGTACAATAAAATACGGTTTTTTTTAAAACACTTACAAACTATGAAGCTTCAAGCTTGAATGTGAGGGAAGGTTCGGGGGGGGGGAGGAGTCCGCAGTGCTTGAGAAACCGAAACATGGAGATGTGTCTCTCCCAGTTGTATCTCCCAATTGTCTCCAAAAAAAAATATACAAGGGTAATGCAATGCCAAAGGTGTACCAGTGTAGTGTTTAAGACTACGGGACCATCCTTGCATATATACGGGCAGTGCATCTAGGGTGATAGGTTTAGCGACCACTCTACAAATCAAAATGGCCTTGTCCAAATCTTCTCCCTCGTACATAACTTGAGGATCTGATTGTCTAGCCCACCTATACTAGGGATCTCCAAGTGATGTAGCAAGATTCTCTCCTCATCCTACCAATCAAGAGTACACTACCAGTCTACTTGGAAGATTTTTTGGGTCTCTCAGCAACCCCATATGGAATGCTGAGTGGACACGAAAGTTGCAAAGTATTGCGAAGCATTTGGGATCTTCATTCTTTAATTGTTGAGCAACATGCCCGCTTGCAGCTACTCTTGGCCTTGGCCGTGATGTATCACGCCTTGGTAGATGTCTTCACCGCGAGGATCCCTCAAATAATTGGAAGTGAGCCTTTCCAAGAGAAGGTCCTTTAATTAGTAAAAGAAAACCTACTAGAGTGACAGAGTATAAACACTACAAGAATGCACTCAATCTGTACAAAAAAACATGAAAGGAGGAGCTCCCTCCATGACTGGCCGCTCGAGGTTATATCAAAGGGAAGGGGTGGGAGGGCAGAGGGGGGAAGCCACATTAGGGGCCTATAATGTCAAGAAACTCCTCCATCCTTCCTAGAAAAAAGAAAGAGTTCCGAGGTCCGAGCCCGAAAGAATGCACGTTGCCTCTTACATTCGATCTAACTTGCTGGTCAAGTGCTCGTTAACAAAACTCTAGCGAGCAGCTTGGAGCTAACCCCCGCCCCCCCCCCCCCCCCCCCCCCCCCCCCCCCCAAACAAGCCAATGGAGGACACCCCTTGGCAACCAGCCGACATCTGCCACTAGCGACAAAGGTAGTGGCATCGCGAGCATCAGTGCCAGCAATGGTGCCACCGCCATTAGTGAGAGCACAAGGCGCGCCACGCCATTTGGCTCTAATGAGGGGAGTCCCAAAGTTCACTCATATACTAATAACCAGACTATTATTGGCTAGTTTTAGCCATTATTAGCCTCTAGTTAGCTTTTGACCTCATCCTTACTAATCCTAAGCCTCCTAGGCAGATTCAATCAGCCTCCATGCCCAAATAAACATTATCTTCCACTCATATTAAATTCACAATCTTGTGAATCCAAGTAGGAGATTAAAACAAAACTGTAAGCCTAAATTCGAATTCTTATACTCCATAGCATCCACAAAAATTATCTAGCCCTTACATAAACTAGCATGGAACTCCAGCAGTCGATTCCTCCTACAGGAATAACAGTGAATTTTTCCAGTGCATTTCACCCACAGACGGACGGCCAGACAAAAATCTAGAACCAGTTGGCCTTTGATGTGTCGACGTGTTATGTCCACGATCAGCAAGGTAAGTGGGAATCTTATTTGCCTTTAGTTCAAGCTGTTTTGAATGATTCTTTTTCTTCAACTATTGGCAAGAGTCCATATGAAGCAACGTTTGGAAGACCATTCCAGTCGCTATTGACCAGAACCTCGTCTTCAGTACCTAAGATTGACTGAGTCTTACCACGAGATTTTGGAATCAGTAAAAGACAGATTGGCTAAAACGCAGGAGGCCTACACTCGACAGGCCAACAAAGACCGAAGGGATATGAAGTTTTCGGAAGGTGATTGGATGTATCTTTGGATTATGAAGCAGAAGTTGAAACAGGTGGGCAAGCGATGCCCAAAGTTGTCATCTAGGAGCTTCGGACCTTTTCCCATCCAGAAAAAGATTACGAGGTTTCAATGAAGTTCAAGCTACCTCCGAGTTGGACTATGCACGATGTGTTCCATGTGAGTTGGTTAAAACCATATGCAGGTCCGATCCCTTCAGAAGTGAAAGACGAAGCAGAACCAGATATCATTGATGAAATTGAAGTGATGGTTCTAGAACAGATCCTTTTGCACCGTTTCAAGCATGGCTCGGGCCAAAAGCAAAGACAGCTTCTCACAAAGTTTTAGGACCAAGGGACCCACGATAAGGTATGGCTTGACAAAGAGTTCTTCGACGACTATCCGGCTTTTTTGAGGACTATTTGGAGGCTATGCAGCTTTCGTCAAGTTAAGCAGAAGGGGATGTCACGTGCATCCCGCACTTGGATGCCACGTAGACATATCTGAACAAGAAGGTGCAGGACCTGGGGTGGAAAACTGGTCCCATGTGAGCCCAATTTGGGACGAGTCAGCCATGGTTCCAGTCCATTCGTCCGAGGTCAGGTGTGCATTGTCATGCACATGAAACACTGCCAGTCCGCGCTGCGAGTCTCCCTTTGGAATGACGTCAGTTGCTTTGTGTGTTTGGTCTATGACCAGATGCCAAACATCTGTGTAGGTTGCAAGTAGAGAGGGGAATCCTTTAAGGCTACCCCAGAAAGGGAGTATTATATCCCATGTTTGGGCAGAGGGGCCAGGCAAGCCCCAAGACTTGCCCACCATCCCAAGGAGGGACTGGGCAGGCTATCGGCACCCAAGAGGGCTTGGCCAGGCAGCCGACTAGCCTTTGGGCCAGCCCACCAGTCGGCTAGCCCATAAGGGCAGCCAGGACTGTAGGGCCTAGGCGGCCAGAGCATAGGGACTGCCCAAACAGCCTGGACAGCAGCCCAGCCAGGCGGCCAGGGCAGTAGGCGAAACGATGGCAATATAAGCATTTAATTTAAACAGGTCGCGGGTCTCTTTTCAGCAAACCGACCCTGATAAAACAACCGGCCAGCATCTTTAGGGGGTATAAATACCCAAGGCATAATTCAGTCCAATCATCTCATAATTGACAAGGTGCTGAAGCTAACTCAAGGGCCAGGACAGCCAAGGGAGAAGCGTTAGTCAAGGGCAGAGATCTATCTCAGCCAAGAAGGTTCAGGTTCAGTCTTTTATTTCAGATTTTGCATCATTCTAATAAAAGCAAATACACCATCCGTGGTGGGGGCCCTACAGAGGGTGTCCTCTTCTCCCTCTCGACTACATCAGAGGGAGATTACAGAGATACGGGCTCGACATCAGCACCATATCCAAGAGCGGCTAGCTCACTTACACTCGCACCCGGAGATCATGCTCCGAGGGAGTTTTGCCTCGCCATCGCCTATGTATCACATATTACACCCCCATTATGGTACTGGTTGGAGCTAGACAGATCTGCATTGCATTCTTGTACACCCTACGCATATAGGTTGCGTATTGAGCCTTTAGCAGTAGTGCTCCATCCATCAACCCCCCCCCCCCCACTAGCTCAGTACTTTCATAGTTTATTTCATGTTTATTTTGTCCTTTTTTTTCCTGGACATCCAGAGGACATTGACAGTTGTACATTGATTTGTCTCATAGATCGGTAACTTCAATGCTTAGAAAACAGCACACCATTTCACGAAAAAAAAAGTAACGTCTACTAGAGGCCGACTTTCTTTCTTTCTTTCTCTCTCTCTATTTTTCTGCACATCTATATTCAATTTTGTGCGTTATTTTTATCGTGAAACGTGTGCTGTTTTCTAAGCATTGAAGTTACCGATCTCCCTCGAAGTTTCCACATGTTACACTGTAGGTGGCGTCATAGTTGCATTTCGTACTCGTACTCATCCGTTGAGTACTTTCAATACATACCGTACAGGTACCATGCTTTCCGTACCTGCACTTAAAAAATAGTTTAAAGTGACTAGTCACTAATAACTACTATTGAATACATAGTATGTAGGTTGATGTTGAGGAGCTCAAGCATCGCAAACAAAAGCATATCGAGAAGAGCGACATAGTACCCGTACTTAAAAGTTTTAACTACTAGTGTATACATGGTATGTAGATTGATGTTGAGGAGCTCCAGGGTCGCAAGTAGTAGCATGCCGAGGAGAGCGACATAGTATGTGATGAGCAAGAGGAGATATACAGACAGCTTCACAGAGAGCTTGAGGGCATTGATAAACGAGTCACTCGCGCTCAGTCTCAAGCTCTCACGACCGCTTCCCTCACTTCTTTAGCTCAACAGAGATGATCTTTTACCTCTAAAGGCACCAAGGTGTATACTCGTGGTGCACATTGGAGAGGAAGAGCCGCCAAAGCAATTAGTAAGAGGCGATCCAGAGCACCAGATGCACTCTTCCACAGGAGAGACGTGGACGCTCTACCATTGTTAGGAAGATATCAGGTACTGATATACCAGATGATATGGTGGAGTGGGAGCCACTATATGATTTTAATGGGAATCTGCTTACAGATGGAAACTACTCATTATCCTCATCTTTAGGCTTGGATGACGATGAGTGAGTGGTGACTCATGAGACTTGATTCATTAGCTAGTCCTTGTGGTGACTAATCGTTTTTACTGGTTAGTGGTTAGCATATCAATATTTACTTCAATAGTGACAACCGACTAGTCACATGTTCACCTTAGCTACTAGCGGCTATCCTAATACTTTCATGATTTATGATCAAACATGTATTATGTCATATTATTTTGTGATGGCCATATGGCTATTGGCGTTTCTTCTAGGATATCACATTCAACAGGACTTCATGTTGTATGCTCGCAGCTCATTTGACATTCATAGAACATAGGTGTTTGAATTTCAATTGTTTTTTGCGCAATTTTGTGTACCAGTGTTGTTAAATTATAAATGGTTTATAATATGTATTTTCTATTATATATACATTATTTTTTTAAAGTGAATGTACTTAAAGTACTTATCCCGATGCGTACTTTACGTACTCGTACACATACCGTATCGTCCTGCACCGTACCTAAAGTACGCAACCACTATGGACAGCATAGATGATGTTCCATCCCCGGTGGTGTAGGAAGTGAAGGCTCTCTGTGGTGCAAGTAGAGGAGTAGGGGTGTAGGGGCAAAGCTCGTCTAGGACAGCATCTTCTCGATGTCGATCAAGTCACATGGCAAGGCTCAATGGGATTGCCTTTCTGCTCAAGAAGACAAAGGTTGCAGTGGCAATATACCAAACGCTCCAGCTGCGCGGTAGATAATCTGTTCCTCTTCTTTGTGTGAAAGAGGTGCCCAGTACTCCAGTTTCTCTCAACTATTGCACATCTCCACCAGTCAAATCATTGATGTACTCTCTCCAACCATCCTCCAACTCCTCACATAAGAAATGCTTATCATTTCTCCATAAAGGATGGAGGATGTGTGCAACAACATGAATTGGTCTATGAAACCAATCCCATCGAGTGAGCCACGCATTGCAAAGATCCGTCACCCTAATTGATTCATTAAAACATTATACATAAAACATTAAAATTCATTAGGGGTGTTATGCATAAATGATACAACTTCCAAGTCAATGCAGTAATGTACTTACTCCTCTTCTTCCAAGCCTTGTGTCTTATTAATGCATTCACCAATCTTGTTCATGTACTCATGCAATAAGCCAAGTGTGCTGCCCTCCATATCGGTCATGCGTAAGACACTATAGAATGCATAGTTGCATTATGTACCCGTACTCATCCGATGTGTACCTTGAGTACTTTTTGTACCACTCCATACGTACCGTACCTCGTACAGATAAGGTCTTCGTACCAAATATGAGGTTTAATGTACAACACTTATTTGACCCGTTTTTTAATTATTTTAGTCAGTGGTCATTGCTCAGTAGTTAATAGATTAGTTTTCATTTTAGTATTACCATTGTCTTTCATGCTATTTTTGTATGGATGCTAGATATTCCTTATTTTATATGTATATAAAATAAAAAATGTGAACGTACTTAAAGTACTTATCTTGATGCGTACTTTACGTACTCGTACCGTACACGTACCATACCGCACCGTACCTAAAGCACTCAACCACTATGATAGAATGTCTGTAGAATCCTCACCAACACTTCAGCCTTCTTTCAAAAGGCTTCCACTCCCACTATTGTGGTTTCAAATTTCACATATTTGGGCCTCCTTTTTTTCACCTCATTCATCTCAAACCATGCGCGTGAAACAACTATGCGCAAGAGTCCAGCCTAAACTCGTAGTACTACCCTGTCAACTAGAATAAACATATACACAAATCTAGTAAACGAGGGTTTTTGGAGCTGCAGCTCGCTCTCTACTCTAAAGATGTTCAGCACCTTTGGCCTCTTTGTCACAAATTTGACAATAAACTTTGAAGTGGCCAACACTTTGGCAACCCACGGCATCTTTCCCACATCCTCCATCAACAAATTCAAGCTATGTGATGCACAAGGAGACCAAACAATTTTTGGAAACTCCTCATGCAACATACCATGGTCACCATGAAACTCGTTTGGATGGCTTTGAAACTCGTTTCACGTTTCAGTGTTGAAACATTTCATGTGCACATTGAAACCATATCGTTTCATGTGGAAAAAAAGGTTGTGATTTTGTGCGCTTTTTAGCTTTTATAATTCTCTCTTTCCTTCTTTCATCCTATTTGTTCTTTTCTCTTCTCTTTTGTATGTCTTCTTTGTTTACTGATGATAAATGAAACCGGCCTTCAGAAATCTAACGGGCGGTGAAATAAACACTCGCACACAAAACACTTCAACACCCATGTGGACCTGGAAAAGGAAAACAAACAGGGGAGCCTGCAAATAGTACAAGGACACCGATTGGCCCTAAAATGCAGTGGCGCCCCTTGCGGTATTTCTTTACTTGATCAAAAATGAGTACAAAGTACAACTTGTCGAATCCTTTACCAATAGGATCCCTTTTAGCTTTTCACCCAAGACTTTTCCCAATAAGAACTCTCGCTTAGTATAGCAAAGCATTCCATAGAGAAGACACACCTATACGACACCTCCCTGCTTGAAAAGGTCTTCTCCATCTCTATCATGGATCCCACAACCTTTTCCCAAACAGCAGTAGTGTTGAACCAAACCATATGTCCTTCCTACAGTCGCAGCTTGCATGTAACCTCGCGAAAACTAGAACCTGTTCACATGAATCCAGAGACATGCTTTCCACACGAAACCAAAGACCTGTATCCGATAAACCAAAGACCTGTATCCCATAAACCATAGGTCTGTTTCCTCAATACCAAAGTCCTGTTTCTTCTCAAAAACCAATGTCATGTTTCCATGACAGATATACCATCCAAGCACGGTGCCAAAACCTAGAGATAGAAAGAGAAAAAGCCTATCTCTAATCTCCTCCACCGATCATAGCTCCAGACACGCCATCAACCAGGCTCTGATCATGGACCCCGGTTCCTTGGAAGAGCACCCCCAGTCCTTCGACTAAGCTCTCTGCAGAAACTTCTGTAAGAACCTGCACCATAGCCCTTTGATGAAGGTTGCTCGCTTGGCTGCTTCTACACATGCAGCCGCCACCAGTAAGAGGCCTGCTCCATGCTACAGAGGCTTGCCCGTTTCTACGGAACCCAAAAATAATGAAGGCAACCAAAGGCGAGGCTCCAGATGAAGTCCAATATGTCCACATGCTTAGAGTATGCCCAGTCACTCTGCCGCTCTTCAAGCTGCTCTGCGGCAGCCTCTCTCATCATCATGGAGGACTCCCTCATCATTCTGCGACTGCTGGCCCGCGACAGGAAAACGAGCTGCCCTTGATAAGCCTCCTCGCACATGTGCGGGACTCCTCTCTGTGCCGGGGTTAGTTCCAGGCAAAGGGGAAGATTCCAACGCCGGATCGTCTAGAGAAGAGGAGGTTGAAGGCCATGCCCGCTCCATGCCCTCAAGCGCGGTGCTGCAAGGTCTTGTTTCTACAGCATGTGTGCAGATACACGATCGTCTCCACACGCCACAGGACGATGATCCACCAAGGCAACCTCTCGAGGGGATGCGCCAACCTACGCCTTATAAAGAGATGATGCGCTTTTCTCAAAAATGCCAAAAGCCAAGGTTAGAAGAAACGCATGCTTTTTCAAAATAAAAATAATAATATTTTTAAGCATCAAAGGTTTAAAAACCTTATAAACAATAAAATTCCCTTTTGTCCCCTTTCACACTTGGGCTGGCCACACTTATGAGTTTCCTTTTCACATTCAACTGATGCCTGTCCACACTATGCATCCCGTGCCCGTGCCCACCTGCTTGTTGTCCAGAGGGAAAAACACAGGGTCGTAACAATAAATATGCTAGTATCATCTTATAACTATTGGCCAGCACCTTCACATTTTATGTATATGATCGTTTCGATCCAACATTTCATTGTCCACCTACCTGGTGGTGAAACGTTTTGTTCCAAAATAAATCGTTTCAGCATCGTTTCGTTGTTTCGATAGTGAAATGTTTCGCGGTGACCTTATATTGACACAATTAGAGCCATTATCTGTAATAACCTACACTATGTTCTCTCCATCACAACCTCGTAGAAGTGTTTCCAAATGACCTGCCCTTTCACCACTGTACCTGGCAAAGAGGCATCGATAGCCTTTAAGAACATAGTGCTCTTGCAGGAGGACCCCAAAATGCTACACTATTCTTTTACGTACATCTGACCATCCATCACATAGAAGTTTGCATCCATATTTCTCCCATGTAGCTCTAAGTGGTTGTATGTCCTCCTCTACTTGCATACGCTCTCTCCTAAGCTCACGGGTGCGCAAGGCCTCGTATGAAGGTCCCTCCCACTCATAGCCGATGTGGCTCACTGCCCTCATGCAACTTTTCCAACGCTTTTGTCTTCAATATGTGAAAGGATAATGCACATTGAATGAACAATTTGATTATCTCCCTTGTAGCCGCTGCCACAACTTGCTTTTGGATGTTTGCTTTCACACTTACCCTCTTCAATGCATTCACAATGGGCAACTTAGGTGGGCGTGACGGTGTGCTACTAACAGGCATTTGCATGTGCACCGAACTTGAAGCCACATCTTGCCCAAATTGACCTGATCCTTCACTTTCCTCTTCCTGATTCTTTGCCCTTATGGTCACACCTTGACCACTGCCTGAAAAATCCTCAACTCCCTCATCTTGAGACGTGCACCTTGCACTAGGGTACATAGTGACACACTAGCATGATCATCAGTGCAACGTTTGTACAGAAGTAAGAAGCTTTTCTAGGATTATTTGTCGTACGTCGTGACCCCATTGTGAGCCCTCAGTCCAGGGACAGTCAGGCATGAGCTACGTAGGTCAATCTCTGAGCTTTAGAGGTCAGTCAGTTGTTAGTCCTCTTAACCCACTTGGAGAAAGCATCATTCAGCAGCATGTATGTCTCAACCTTAGCATTAGATGCATGTAAAGCATTGAAGGTGCATTCACATAGAAGGGGGCCAGCCCCAAGGCAGCCTCAGCTTGGCTAGCCTTGCAAAGGCACCCAAGGCCTTTGCCTCACAGTCGAGCAACAGCCAACAGGCATTGCTACAACACCCGACCAGCATCTGTGGGCCAACCGACAGGGAATACAGTTTCTGACCAGCATCTAAGGGTCAGCCGACTGGTTGTGCAGTACCCGACCAGCATTTAATGCTGGCCGACTCGCAGTTAGCAGTCGTGAGGGTACTTTCAGCAGCCGACTAGGCTTTTCCCAGTCATGGAGCTTCATGCATCAGCCGACAGCCTCTTGAGGCAGCCGACTGCTGATCTGATGAGGTATAAAATCCTCTCCTCAGCCCACATAATCCCATTCAGGTATTCAGCAGAGAACAACTTCAGTTTTGTAATATGCGAAAGCTTCGGAGAAGAATCGGTAACTTCAAAACTCAGAAATCAGCACTCTTTTCGCGACGGAAATTAACGCACAAACTGAAAGGAGATGTGTAGAAAATAGAGAGAGAAGGGGGAGATGGAGAGGACACAGTATTGGGTCCCAATAACCCTCTGTAGGGCCCCCACCACGGATGGTGTATTTGCTTTATTAGAATGATGTAAATCTAAAAACAAATACAAAATTCTTGACCTTTCTTGCCTGGGAAATCCCTGCCCTTGACCTTCAGAAGTCCACCCCTTTGCTTAGCAATCTCCTTGGCTTGTCTAACCCTTGATTGGCTTGAGCTCTTGGTGAATAATGAGATGAATGATTGGGATTATGGCTTCCACTATTTATACTTCCCATCAGGAGCAGTCGGCCAGCTGATAAACAGGCAGCCAGCACCAATGTCCCACGACTGGTGAAAATTCAGCAATAAATGCTGAATTAAATCCCAAAAAATGCTGGAAAAAATCCCATAAAGTCTGCGCATCTCTTCCTGGCTGGCTGGACATCAGGCGCCTGCTTCTAAAGGGCTAGGCACATCTTTTGTCCACAATCCCAGGGCTGGGCAGCCTGTATGGGCTGCCCCATACATGCCCTACAGCCATATACAGGCTGTAAGCTCCTAGAAATAGCCTTATCTTTGCCCTAGGGCTGTCCTACAGCCCCTCCATGGCTGGTGGGTTCAGCCTGGGCCTTCCTCGCCCTCATGGGGGTGGTTCTACACCATTCCCATGCAAACACTGAGACCCAGGGTAGCCCTATGGGCTGGCCCCTTGTCCTAACCACTGTCTGCTCAGTGATCTGGCATCCGATACCATACCAGATACACAGAACCACTGACATCATTCTAGAGGGAGACTCACAGCGCGGACTGGCACTGTTTCATGTGCAGGACAGTGCACATCTGACCTTGGACTCATGTGCAGGACAATGCACACTTGACCTCGGACGACTGAGATGGATCCCTAGCTGACTCGTCCCGGACTGGGCTCACATGGGACCCAGGTCCTGCACCTTCTGTACAGAAATGTCTACGTGGCATCCAAGTGCGGGATGCACGTGACATCCCCTTCTGCTTAACTTGACGGAAGCTGCATAGCCTCCAAATAATCCGTCAATAACGCTGGATAGTCTTCGAAGAACTCTTTGTCGAGCCATACCGCTTCATGGGTTCCTCGGTCCTGAAACTTCGTGAGGAACTGTTGTAGTCTTCGGCCTGAGCCATGCTTGAAACAGTGCAGAAGGATCTGTTCTGGAACCATTACTTCTGCTTTATCAACAATGTCTGGTTCCGCTTCGTCTTTGACCTCTGAAGGGGATGGACCTGCATATGGCTTTAACCAACTGACATGAAATACATCGTGCATAGTCCAACTCGGAGGTAGCTTTAACTGCATAGACACCTCATTAATCTTTTTCCGGATGGGAAATGGTCCGAAGCTCCTTAAAGACAACTTTGGGCATCGCTTGCCCACCTGCTTCAATCTTTGCTTCATTATCCGAAGATAAACCCAATCTCCTTCCGAAAACTTCATATCCCTTCGGTCTTTATTGGCCTGTCGAGTGTAGGCCTCTTGTGCTTTAGCCAATCTGTCCTTTACTGACTCTAAAATCTCCTGGTAAGACTCCGTCACTCTGTTTGCCTCCGGTACTGAAGACGAAGTCCTGGTTAACAACGACTGGAAAGGTCTTCCAAACGCTGCCTCATATGGAGTCCTGCCAATAGCTGAAGAAAAAGAGTCATTCAAAACAGCTTGAACTAAAGGCAAAAACGATTCCCACTTACCTTGCTGATCGTGGACATAACACTTCAGCACATCAAAGGCCAACTGGTTGTATATCTCTGCCTAGCCATCTGTCTGTGGGTGGAATGCACTGGAAAAATTCAGCTTAGTACCAAAATTATCAAACAATGCCCTCCAAAAATGACTGGTAAACTTGGCATCTCGGTCTGACACTATGGTTCTAGGAATTTCGCCAATTGGGTACCAATGCCAAATGAACAACTGGGCAACATCCTCGGCGGTTACATTGGCCCTGCAAGGAATAAGCATAACAAATTTGCTAAACCTATCAACAATAGTTAAGCACTGCGTATTACGCTTACTCGGACTGGGAGGCAGATTTGTGACAAAGTCCATCGAAATGTCTTGGAAAGCACCCTCAGGAATTGGCAAGGGCTATAACAACCCTATCTTCTTTCCACGAGAAGCTTTCACCTTTTTGACAAATGTCACAGCGTTGTACATATGTAAACACATCACGCCTCATCTTTGGCCAATAGTATTGCCGTTCTAATTTCTCCAGAGTCGAATTCATGCCCCTGTGACCACCTGTAATGGCGTCATGGGCATCATGGAGAAGAGCTGCCCAGAATGACTTCATGACACATAGTCGGCCTTTGTAGAAAAGCCAACCATCGCGTATCAGAAAATGGCATGGTCCAGTGGCATCCAATGCCTGTTCCCACTGAGTACCGAATTCCTTGGAATCCGCGTACGTGTGCTTCATGTCCTCTAGTCCTGTACCAACAAGGTCAAGTCTAGTGGTCTGAATCGTAGACACTTGTCTCTTCCTGCTCAAAGCATCGACCACTGGATTGGCCTTTCCTGGAAGGTACTCAATCATACCACCGAACTGCTGGAATATCTGACTCCAGCGGTGTTGTCGATCACTCCACTGTGCACTTGGCATCATCTGAATCCAGCGCAATGCCTGATGGTCAGTGCGAACCTCGAAGTCACGGCCATACACAAAATGTTTCCAATGTTTCAAGGCCTGTATAACTGCTAGGAGTTCACGATCATAGACTGAGTAGTTCTTTTCGGCGGGCAGTAGCTTACGAGACATGTAAGCTACTGGATGACCATTCTGTTGCAATACACCTCCAATTGCGATGTTCGCATCGGTGATCACTTGAAATGGTTCGTCCCACGAGGCAAGGGCTAAACAAGGCGCTTCTGATAAAGCCACCTTGAGGTTCTGGAATGCCTCCAACGCTCGTGGAGTCATTCGAATCTTTTGCCTTCTTGTTTTCACTCCCTTTAGCAGGTCGGTGAGATCTGCCGAGAGATCAGAAAACTTGTCGATGTGGGTAGAATATGCCTGGCATATACCCACAAATGATCTAATGTCATAAGTTGTCTGAGGTACTTCCCAGTTAACAATCTCGGCCATTTTAGCCGGATCAAGTCGAATGCCTTCAGCACTAATTATATATCTGCTCTGATACCAATGAAACCGATCCCGTCAAGTGGGAATAGACTCCGTTGGACACCCACACGCGTAATAGCACAACTTAATACCACAATTTGAAATGGACAACTTAATAACAACTTGAAATTGAAATGAAATGAAATGAGATAGATGGACACCAGCACTGGGCCCAGAACGGGCCGACCCCCCCCTCAATATATGACATATTTATTGGGAGTATTTAACAAATACAATGCTCCATGGGTTCCAAGAACCAGATGATGTCCATGTACAAATGAATACAGTACCAAACAAAAAGCTCGAAGTAGATATTCGAAGTAGAATGACCACTAGCGTGGTCCAGTCTCTACGGTCCTGTGCCTTCACTGGACTCCGCGAAGAGCGCCCCACTGGTGTTCCAAGACCACGCACAAACAGGCACTCTCGTACTAACGCCTGGCTCTCCCGATCTCGGCACCTTTGGACCGTGGTTCTCCAAGAGCTTGGACTACCCGGCACCGAACGGGTATTGCCGTGGAGAGAGTCCCTTATCAAATTTATCACAAAATACTTTACTTAAATCTGAAAATTCACTTATTTGAAGATGGCAGATGGAAGTCCAATACCCGAGGTATCTGTGTGTAGCTACTTGAGTGGGACACCAAGATGTAGCCACTTGAAGAAGGAAGACGCCGACTATGAAAAGGAGACAACCACCTACCGAGGAGATTAGCCACCCGCTGTGTAGGACACAACCACCTTCTTGTGGAGGAGGCGGCGTAGGAGGAGTCACCTGGCTGTAGGAGCACAGCTACCAACTGAAGGAACAGCAGCCACGCATGGGGTACAGTCGCCTGAGGGAGAAGTACACACTGTGGACAGCCGCCTGCTGGAGCGCAGCCTGCTGGTGGTGGACAACGGCCTAGCTGCAGAATATAACTTATTGGAGATGTTCACACAGCCTGCTGGTGGTGGATACACAGCCGGTTGCTGTGCAGCGCAGCAACTAGTAGTGCGGCTGCCTGAGAGAGAAACGTCGTAGGCTGGTGATCATGCGCACAGCCGCCTGAAGTATAAGTAGCGCAACCTGGCAGCATGCGCAGCCTGTATGGGAGAGGCAGCATGCGCAGCAGTTTTGATGCAGGTGGAGCGCACAGCCGCCTGGGAGAGCAGTTCAGTAGTCGCCTGGGTGAGCAGTTCAGTGACGCCTGGCTACAGCCTGCGCAGCCCACCTGCAGGAGAGGAGGTGGTGTAGGCGCCTGCACAGTAGACAGGGCAACCTGCTGACAGGCGCAGCCACTTACAGCAAGTACAGTCGCCTGTACTGGAGGAAAAGCAGAAGTGCAGTCTGCTCAGCAGTCGCCTAGGTTGCCATGAGGAGGAGCAGCCTGAAGGATGAAGCGTACCCCTGAAGCGAAGGGGATATTCGCTCGATCATCTGCCTGGAAGGATGGTCGTGGTACTTCTTTTTGTAGATATTGGAGTGGAGTAAACAAATAGTGTTGGCTGGCTCCCCACGTTTGCATGTGGGTGGCCAGTTCCATGGTGGTGTGGGTAGGTGACCATGCACCCACCCCCACACACACACAAGTCAAGTGTGGCTCCCCACCTTGGCCCCTAAGTGGGTGCCCACTTTTAAGTGAGTGTGAACATATAACCTTATAAAACAAAAGGTTAGAATATAAAATATTAAACCAACACGTGCAATACACTTACCACCTGTTCACATGCAACAAAACTCGTCAGAAGACAAAGCAAACTTCACGACTCACTGGTAGGCGTCCCCGCTCAGTAAGTGACACGTCAAGCAGGCAAACACGAAAATACAAGTCATGCGAAAACAGTTTCAAACATGCAAAACATGAGTGCATGTGCAAATAGTATCATGGACATATCTCCCGTCCATGAAACAAGTACAAAATATGTGTCGGGCACAAAAATGGCACGACGTAAAACATAAATCCTGGTCTTCCTATGGAGTGACAGTCCCATAGGTAAGACACAGTTCCAGGCACAAGCCTCCCTATGGAGTGACAGTCCCATAGGCAAGACACGGCACGAATACTGGCTCTTCCATGGCGTGACAATCCCATGGGTCGAACACAGTCCAGGTCATACACGGGTGGCACCAGTCTAGCTCCCGTCCATACGACACCTTCTTGCTAACACACGGGTGGCACCAGTCTGGCTCCCGTCCATGTCAGCAAAAATACTGGCCTCTTCACATGAGACACCGGCCTGGCCTCAAGTGAACGAGACACAAAAACTGGAGATGGACCAAATGGTCGGCCAATTGGTGGCACCAGGCCATACAAAAACTGTCGTTTCTTGTCCGTATCAAATAAGCCTAATTGCAGACATAAGGTCGAAATTTTAATGGCAAACTGAAGGACTGGTTGCGCGTTCTGACGCGCTCCCCTGATGCCATACCTGCTCTGGTGTGGGCATGATGAGCCCACTGAGTCCACCAAGGAATGGCCTCACCTTCCAAGTACCAACTGGCTAAGATCACTCTGTCAGTATCTGTTTTCCTTACTGCGGCAAAGTAAGCTTCAAATTGATGTAACCATGAATAAAGAGTTGTGGGATCGAGTTTACCATTATACTTACTGAAATTCATTTTCTCGGGAAAATGATTCGAGGGTGCCGCCGGTGTCAATCTGGCGTCCAAAGCTCTGAGGTAACGCTCGTGTTCCACGCGTCGCATGGCGTCATCTTCTCGTTGTCGGATCTCCAATGCACGCATCTGCAACTCAAGCAAGGAGCTTGGCTGCGGCTGTGACCCCGCGAGAGGGTCCCTGTGACGAGGATCTGGTATCTGGGATACGGAAGGAGAGGGAGGAGGAGATGGAGAACACGACGCTGGAGAGCGGGAACACTCCTCCAAAGCCAAGATCCGCGCCTTCTGCTCATCCAATTGGCTATCTGTTCTGCGAGTGCTCGCATCATCTGCTGGAACATGTCTGTGACACTCAAGCCGGGTGCCCTAGCTGGGCTGCCTGGTGCACTCTCGTCCCATGGTTCTCGGTCTCTCTCGTCGCCGAAGCTCGCCATAGCAGGAAAATGCAATTCCTTTCCGGAACGCAATCTGACCATCCACTATCTGTGTGGGAAACTTTCGGAGGCTTCCGGAGGCTAAAAACCAACCGTCCTTCGAGGCACAGGAGTCACTCTGAAAGGGGTAGTCCACCGACATCTAAAAACCAACCACACGAGCGAGAAAAATTTTTTGGTTTTCTTTGCTGAATCTTTATCCTTGAAGTAGCTTCTGATACCATTGTAATATGCGGAAGCTTTGGAGAAGAATCGGTAACTTCAAAACTCAAAAATCAGCACTCTTTTCGCGACGGAAATTAACGCACAAACTGAAAGAAGATGTGCAGAAAATAGAGAGAGAAGGGGGAGATGGAGAGGACACAGTATTGGGTCCCAATAACCCTCTGTAGGGCCCCCACCACGGATGGTGTATTTGCTTTATTAGAATGATGTAAATCTAAAAACAAATACAAAATTCTTGACCTTTCTTGCCTGGGAAATCCCTGCCCTTGACCTTCAGAAGTCCACCCCTTTGCTTAGCAAACTCCTTGGCTTGTCTAGCCCTTGATTGGCTTGAGCTCTTGGTGAATAATGAGATGAATGATTGGGATTATGGCTTCCACTATTTATACTTCCCATCAAGAGCAGTCGGCCAGCTGATAAACAGGCAGCCAGCACCAATGTCCCACGGCTGGTGAAAATTCAGCAATAAATGCTGAATTAAATCCCAAAAAATGCTGGAAAAAATCCCATAAAGTCTGCGCATCTCTTCCTGGCTGGCTGGACATCAGGCGCCTGCTTCTGAAGGGCTGGGCACATCTTTTGTCCACAATCCCAGGGCTGGGCAGCCTGTATGGGCTGCCCCATACATGCCCTACAGCCATATACAGGCTGTAAGCTCCTGGAAATAGCCTTATCTTTGCCCTAGGGCTGTCCTACAACCCCTCCATGGCTGGTGGGTTCAGCCTGGGCCTTCCTGGCCCTCATGGGAGTGGTTCTACACCATTCCCATGCCCCCACTCAGACCCGGGGTAGCCCTATGGGCTGGCCCCTTGTCCTAACCACTATCTGCTCAGTGATCTCGCATCCGGTACCATACCAGATACACAGAACCATTGACATCCTTCTAGAGGGAGACTCACAGCACGGACTGGCACTGTTTCATGTGCAGGGCAGTGCACATCTGACCTTGGACTCATGTGCAGGACAATGCACACTTGACCTCGGACGACTGAGATGGATCCCTGGCTGACTCGTCCCGGACTGGGCTCACATGGGACCAGTTCACCATCCCAGGTCCTGCACCTTCTGTACAGAAATGTCTACGTGGCATCCAAGTGCAGGATGCACGTGACAAGTTTGCAGCATCTTGCCCACTCCAGGCAACAAGGAAGATACTCTTACATCTCAACCAGCATATGTGCAATTCCTTCAGTCATCTGCACTTGCATCACTGGCCAAGGAGACTCTTCGGCATAGCCTCGGAATAGCTGGATACTTCACCGATGTCTGGGCCTCCTCGTCCTTGCATTGGGCATTCATATCATTTGTACTCAACATTGCACAGCATTTTCTCCAAAGAATAATACAAGCAAATACTCTTGCTTGCGGGGGGGGGGGGGCCTTCAGTGGATATTGGGACCCAATACAATGTCGTCTTCTACATTCTACATTCTCTACTCTCTCCCTATTCTCTAAAGTTGATGCTACAGATTCTCACCACATAAACGTATAAAGAAGGCCCTCTTGCGCATTATCACGATCAACCTCAGTGCATGTAACACGGGAGCAACAGGCGGGAGCAGATGGAGGCCCCAGGGCAGAGAACAAGGCGGTGGCAGCTGTTTCGAAGCGTGGAAGGCGACGGCAGCAAGCTCGAAAAGAAAGTACCGGCGACGGCAGCAAGCTCGAAAAGAAAAGTACAAGCGGTACTCTCTCTCCCTATACACTCTTTGAAGTGCAGTTGATTATGTTGTCTAATCATTTAGTGCTTGACCTCTCAATTAAACTTAAGCGCTTCCACAAAGCACCAGACAATATCTAAAGCACATGCATAGACATGTGATTGCACTATTAGCTTATGGTTTCACACTTTGAAGTAAATTGAGTAAACAAACTTTATCTTAAATATGTTTCGATGGTAATAGAGACAAAATTGAGGTCTTTACAGACATCCGCCTCCCCCTCCAAACTTTCTCAGATGGGAAAGGATGAGGGATGGGGGGGTAAGGGTGGAGATAATGTCTCTAAAGCCTTTGAGTCTCTGGAGTCTACTCTTTATGCATTTTTCTTTCTTTGGATTTTTTCTTTAGTCCTAAATGTGTGGGCACAACTGCCTTGCTATTGTTTCCAAGAGAGTTGCAATGCAATCATTTCAAAAGAAACAAGTAAATGACAGTAGAGGGTAACAGACTGAACCTTGAAAAATGGATGCTGAAGGACCTTAGCTGCAGTGGGCCTTTTCTCTGGATCCCATGTGCACAAGGCCTGCAGAAAAAGCAATGCTGTTTCCTATAAGTGCACAACAACGATCAATACAGCTGGGATCACTGTCGTACATTGATCTCACCAATGGATGGCAACAAGCATTGTTTATGATATTGTAAAAGGCAATAATCAAAGACATCCTAAACCCCTTCAGGAAAACAAAAATACAAAAAAACTCAACCCGGAAGTACCAGTATAAGGTCAATTGCATCAGAGCTCGCAGTTGGTATCAGCATAGATAGATTACTCGCAGGAAACTGCTATAACATAGAAGCTACCATCAAATCCGGACTCCTAAATCGATCTCAATAACAAACTCTATAAGCTGATACGATTAAGTTCATGTGCTCATACATGCTGCATGTACAGTGCCTGAGGCCAAACCTGAGGGAATTGAAGGTTCATGGAAGCAGCAAGTTCCATGCCTTGAGGCCATGTCTGGTGATTTGGTGTACCAATCACATTGCATATTTTGAATATTTCGTCCAGCTCACTGAAAAACCACCCACTAAGTCAGCCTCTACTTAAAATTTCCCTACTGAAAATGGTTTCATCAAGCTAAAAAATACTTGAGTTTGTTAAAAGAAGAGCAGGTGGTGCAACCTTTCCCCAGGAAAAAGAGGTCGAAGATTGAAAAGCTCTGCCATTATTGCTCCCATTGCCCACATGTCTAAACGCACGGTATTCGTGTTAGCCAGCCAGAACTTGTCCTAGTCTGATTATAAAAAACCAGTAAAACAATCAAAAAAATCAACTCACATAGTGACGGGAATCAAAGAGTTACCAATGGCAGGACCATAAGAGCGCGCCTGGAGTAATACTTCCGGTGCTCGATACCTCCAAATATTATCAAACACAAGATTCATCAAATGGTTGCTGAAAGACAATCTAAAAATGAACTCCCGATACATACATACAAATACATGTTGGATTGCATGGTACCAAGAGTGCTGGCAGAGAGAGAGAGAGAGAGAGAGAGAGAGAGAGAGAGAGAAAAGAAGAAGAAGAAGAAGAAGTAGATATATTAACGCCTTGCAAAAGACCCAATGGGTCTATGAGACAAAAGGTGTACAATATGTCCATGGATGGAAAAAAAGACACAAGACAACAAAAAAGAGAAGTGTGGACGACTCAAAAATGATTTTGATTGATGTGTCGAACTTTCACTAGGTACATGCTTTTGTAGGCTTTCTTTTGACTCATAGAAATCTCACACACATGAACTGATGACACATGGCACATCCACACCATAGTCACAAAGGACGGGGGACGGTGACGGGGGACGGGACAGGGGACGGGGACGGGGACGGGGGAGGGAACGGCACTCAAAAAATACTCTCTCTAAATTTCTGCCGCCGGGGGGATCCAAGGGGGGCCGGCGGGGGAGTTCGGGGGCAGCGCCCCCGAAGCTTGAAACGAACTCAAAATCGTCTCTCTTACTATCTCTCTTACTGCTGTCTCCAACAGCCATAAACGGCTAGAAGAGCCAAGGCCCAACAGCCATAAACGGCTAGAAACGGGCAGGCAGGCGCAACGGCCAAAAACGGCAAGCGCAACGGCTCTCTGCCGTCCCTATCGCCGTCCCCTGTGAGAAACGTCCCGTGGGAGACGTCCGTCCGTCCGTCCCCGTCTGTCCCCGTCCCTGCGCCGTCTCGATTCGCCGTCCCGACGTTCCAAGCCTCCGTCCCCTCCGTCCCCTGTGACTATGAGATTCCACACACATAAGGGGGAGTGTTCACACCTGAGAGGGTGCATACCTACTAAGCCCGAAAACCCGACAGACACCACACACACACCCCAACGCACGGAACTTCGAGAGCATGGCTTTGTACGATTCAAGTGCATTTTTAGCTTGCTCATGGAGGTGACAGTCTTCATCTATGAGGACTACTATAACTCGCGGGTGCCCAGGAGACTAGGGCCTTTGGCACACTTGTTGATACCATCAATGCATATTAAAACACTTAAACATGACCACAGCCTTAACACACATCCATCATCACTTTGCATAAAACATAAAGCTGGACAAACCATCCACAAATGCTGAAAATGGAGCTTGCACATGTGACACCGCATAGAGGCCGGAATGGGCCAACCCCCCCCCACCCCCCCCCCCCCTTGGAGCATTTTATTACCCAAGGAGAATAATATCATGTACAAGCTTTGAGGGCCTTACTCTCCCCACGGGAGATGCCGGATTATCCATATACAAATGCCATAACACAGCCCAACACGAGGCAACCAAGCCAAAACATAGGCTGTAAGCCATATAATCCATATACCTTTGTGTGGATAGCTTTGAGGGCCTTACTCTCCCCACGGGAGATGCCGGATTATCCATATACAAATGCCATAACACAGCCCAACACGAGGCAACCAAGCCAAAACATAGGCAGTAGAAATGCTGAGCTAACAATATAATCCATATACCTTTG
The DNA here is from genome assembly GCF_041138505.1 of Cibotium barometz. Lineage (NCBI taxonomy): Eukaryota > Viridiplantae > Streptophyta > Polypodiopsida > Cyatheales > Cibotiaceae > Cibotium > Cibotium barometz. The sequence continues at coordinate 4,815,036 of NC_141096.1, read as the reverse complement.
TGTGGATACTGATTCTTCCCCAAAACCACGGGTCTTCATGCAATAGAGCTGGTATAGCAAGTACAACTCTCCATTCAGCCGGTACAACAAGTACAATGGTTGGTACAGCAAGTACACTAGCTGGTACAGCCAATACAATGGCTGGTACCACAAGTACAGTAAGTACAAATGTTGGTACAAGTACAATGGCTAGTATAGCAGGTACAGTGGTTGGTACAACAAGTACAGTGGCTGGAAATCATAATAAAGTGATTAAATACCTTGTGTTCAGTATTTCTTCATGATGGAAGCCTCCGAAACAGTCCCCAACAGCCGGTATAGTTCATGGGCAGCCTTCAAGAGAGAAATGAAATGAAATGTTATATTAACGTCTTCAAAAGGCCAAAGTGACCTATGAGACCAAAGTTCAACCATGTGACATCTGATACACTGTCTGGAAAAGAAAAGAAAGAACTGAAGGTAAGTATCTAGCCCTACAATACATCAGTAGGGAGCATCCGGAAGCAGCAACTAGGGAGAGTGGGAAGCTAATGCTACTAGTCAAAATGGGGTACATGAGTACATGGATACGTGAATACATGAATATGGGGGAGTACAAAAGTGACAGTGAGTACAACAATATATGGCTGGAGTCTACGCTCGTCTCCGATGTGAGGATCCGCGAACCCTCGGGCGTCTGGATAGCTCTCTCAACTAGAGTCCCACGGGGTGCCTGCTGCTGGGCTGTCGGCTGTGTGTCCTCCCGGGTAGTCCCTCTAAAGCAGTCAATAATCTCTCTCTATGTGGACTCCCTACCAGTCGGGCATCTACTCCTGATAATGGACTCTCTGAGGATCTCCAGGAGATAAAAAACCCAAGCATCTCTGATGACAATAGTCCATGACTCTAGCCAGTGGTCCAAATCCCTCTCTGAAAAGGCAATGGTAGTCCTCTCGAATCTCATATTATGCTGTGCAGCGACAAATGTAGTGCTCCTCCGTCTCTGGCTCTATCCAACAAATCCGACATATCCTCTCCCCTGGAGGTATGCCTCTAAATCTGCCTATCTCTAACTGATGTGAAGAGGTGCGGATCTGCCCAATGGCGCACCTCAATCCATGAGACAGCTCGGTATCCATGTAGCTCGGTCTAAGTATAAAGCCATCCTCAGTGGTGCGGAGAAGATGGTCTCTATAGAAAGCCATCTTCGTCCCCAACTCTGCCTATCTCTATCTCTAACTGATGTGAAGAGGTGCGGATCTGCCCAATGGCGCACCTCAATCCATGAGACAGCTCGGTATCCATGTAGCTCGGTCTAAGTATAAAGCCATCCTCAGTGGTGCGGAGAAGATGGTCTCTATAGAAAGCCATCTTCGTCCCCAACTCCTATAAGGGCTCTAGCCATGTCCTCCTAGTGTCCAACTGAATGAGGTCCTATCTGATGACACTACTAATCTCAGAATGTGTCAAGGTGAGACAAGGTGTCTCTAGAGAGTACTGGAAGGGTGGAAGTCTGTCTAAACTGAAACCATGGAGCTCAAACCAGGATGCTATCTACGCATACCAACATGAAGTGCCTCCCTCCATGGCTAGCTGATGAGAGGACTCTAAAGCAAGTCGTGCATACCGGTGTCGGGGAAGCTCCCAGGTGCTATGAATGAAGGACACTGATCTGGCAAGAGCCTCAACTACGATCGGTGGTGCTCCCATCTCGGCTCTGATAATCTCATGGGGTGCCTGTTGGAAGGTTGGCGATTTCGAGCGTGTGATCTATGGCTAGAAGGTGCCTTGGATTATCCCATAAGTGGAAGCATGGGAAGTTGAAGAGCCATATATAGGCTAGAGAGGCACCTTGTCATAATCATCTCCTCAGGCCTTGGAAGGTTGGCGATTTCAAGCATGTGATCTATGGCTAGAAGGTGCCTTGGATTATCCCATAAGTGGAAGCATGGGAAGTTAAAGAGCCATATATAAGCTAGAGTGGCACCTTGTCATAATCTTCTCCTCAGGCCGGTGTTTTGGGAGGCAGCTCATAGGGAGATGGGAGCCCGGTGGAGGGATGCAGCAGTGCCCATTGGGGGTGTTCGTGGAGCTCGATGGTGATGCGTCTCCTACGTGCTTAGTCTTCCGCTGCGCATTCTGACAGTACCAAGGCCTTAGCTCAAATCATCCTGGAAATCATGGACACAAGTGGTCTCTCCATCGATCTCCATCCATCATATGTGCGTCCTGATCGATTGTGACGATCAGATCTGTACTCCATATGAAGGGAGATTAGAGTTAGGGTTTCATGTGGGAGACACACACAGAGAAGAAGGGAGAGAGAGAGAGAGAGACATGTGGGGATAAGTCAACTCAAGGTGTGAGTGTGTGACTCCCCTATCACACATGTATATTTGCACTAGTACACATAGTGCACTTAGTACATTAAAAGTACTAAGTGTACTATGTGCTAGAAAACTTATGGGCATAGTACACACTATAAGAGTGGGCATAATGCCTTTACTCCAACAACCTCCCACTTAAAGGCAAAGTGCCCTTAAATGAAGGAAAAGAAAAATCAGCATGTACATGATAATATACAAGGCCATATCAAGGCTGAAACTGACCTCATCCAATGCCCATCAAGTGTCTGTAATGAGCAAACCACTCTGAAGGCAAACTCTTTGTCAACAGATCAGCCGGGTTGTCATCCGTATGAATCTTGACAAGCTGAATTTGCTTGTTCTCTATCACCTCTCTGATGAAGTGATACTTCACATCCACATGCTTCGTCTTTGCATGAAAGATAGGGTTCTTTGCCAACTGGATGGCACTCTGACTGTCACAATGCAACAATGGAATATCCCCTGTATAACCCAAATCAACCACTAACCGAGATAGCCATAATGCCTCCTTGCAAGCCTCTGTGGCTGCAATATACTCGGCCTCTGTAGTAGATAAGCCAGTGCACTTTTGCATCCTGGATATCCATGACACAGCACCTCCTGTGAATGTAAACGCATAACCGGTAGTAGACTTCCGGTTATCTTTGATGGGCTTGTGCTGCTTCTTCTGGAGCAACACATTATAGCACTGGGTTTGCCAAATGTCATAATTATGTGAGCCTTCAAGCTTCTTGATGTGAAGCAATGAAGAGCTCTCACCTGTGGTTGCCATAGCAATATGCAACCTTTGTCAATGCCTGACTCCCTGCAAGATGTGCAAACACTGCACCAAAACACACAAAGTGCTCACAGTTGTTCTCCCAAAGTTTATCTCCCACTGCGGAAGCACAAATGCAACTCTACTCCCACTGAATGTGATAAAATCACCAAAATCTGGTTGCTGCAGATTTAGGACAGCACCTTAGATGTGCTCTGTTCCCCTTCCAAAGTACTGTACAACAGTACTAAGTGCTCACCAATGATGTACCAAATCTGTACTGGCAAGTACAGCAGCTGAAAATGAGCCTTTTTTCCACTCAAATCAATGTAGAGCCATGCCAAAACTTGTACAATGTTGTACCAAATCTGTACCAGCAAGTACAGCAGCAATAAATGCTCTCCTGGCTGTCCAAATGAGTGAAAATCAGACCTTGACAGTCCTCACCACTGCATACAACAGTCCCGGACAGAAATTGAGCAAAAGCCCCTTGACTGCAAGTGGATTTCTGAGGGTTCAAGACATAAAAGTCTTCCCTGCTGCTTTGCCAAGCTCAACAAGCATAAAATCTTGAAAAGCCCCTTGATTCAAGATCAATTTCTGATCATACATGGTACATTAACGCACATGAAGGCATCCAGAGTCTTCACAATGCTTCCCCCTGGCCACATATACATCCAATACATAAAAGCCCCTTGATTTACTGACACATTGAGTGCTTGACAGGCATCAACACATTGCCCAAAGCATCAAATGCCAGTGCCTGCATGCAAATCAACCCAATCGGCACAAAAGCCCTTTGATTTGCACTCCAATTTCCTGCAATTTTGCCCCAAATGTGAGATTGCTCACATCATACAGCATGTATGAATGCCCAATGGCACAATTACATCAAAAGCCCCAAATTTTGACATCCAATTTCCTGCAAATTGACCCGGAATGTGACCAATGTCACCCAATTTTGCCAATTTTGCTCAAAATCTGAGCCATTTGGACCTGTACCTGCTCAATTGATGAAAAAGGACATGCAAAATCCCAAAAAATTGAAGCAAAATACCTCAGACAATTTCTGATTTTTTGTTTCAGAAAAGGGAGGTGTCTTCGTATTTGCTGAATCGTGAAGGAGCTGTTGTTGCTGCTGTCTGCAAACTGCTGTATTGGTGCAGTAAATGTCGCCGGACGAGCTTGAGTCTAGATTCTGCCGCTGCCTCCTCCAAGTTTTCTAGCTATGGCCGCCCAAGCTGTCTGTGCGTCCACCTCATTCGCAACTACACAATGCTTTGCGTGACCTCCTTGTGTAGCGCTGCAATTGGCAGCCAACAGGGAAGCCCGTGAGCACCTGTAGCGCCTATGAACAGCGCTGCCCTTGGTAGCCCACCCACTTGTCAGCTACTCCAATCGTGGTGCAGGCGTACAAGGTGACCTTCAAGACCCCGGCTGGAGAGTCGTGCAGGTGTGAACGAGCTTGCCGAAGGGGTTGTGTGTGGGCAGCAGGAGCTCCACGGGGACACGTAAACGTGTGGCGGACGCTCTGTGGTGGCATGTCGCAGCGCGTGCAACGCCTTGCGGTGGCCAGGATTTTTTCAACAGTCCCCCACGACGCTTCAAGAAAGTCACCTGCCAGCTGGCGGCGTTTAGCTCTGAGCGCCTCACATGCTGCAAGTGCTGCTGCCCTGTGGTGTGCGTTGCTACGCCTTGTGGCCAGGAGTCTGACGCCCAACGACTCGTGGCCAGTTCTGCAATGCAGCTCTTCGCAGTCAACTCAAGGTGTGAGTGTGTGACTCCCCTATCACACATGTATATTTGCACTAGTACACATAGTGTACTTAGTACATTAAAAGTACTAAGTGTACTATGTACTATAAAACTTATGGGCATAGTACACACTATAAGGGTGGGCATAATGCCTTTACCCCAACACCATATAGCATCGCCGATGTGACCAGCGTGTCAAAAAGCCACAACTTAGGACGTGGACCCTGAAACTGTACCTGTGAGCACATCCTCTCTAGACCTCCTAGTGCTGCATATCCTCTAGTCAGTCTAGCCTCTGCTGCCCCCTCATGGAAAATGTGGGCCCAGTGAACACCGCTCCAAGATATGTGTATGAGTCAACATACTCCACTTTCTCCCCCCCATATGTGAAAATAGGCGCTAATCTGTGAAAATAGGCGCTAATCTCCAGACCCACTGAGCTGTAGTATTAAACACCATAACCTTGGTCTTACCAAGGTTAACTGAGAGCCCACTGTCCTGTGCATAAGCATGTACAGTAACCAAGTGCTCTGCATACCCTCTAGTGAGTCTGCTATAAGCACAATATCATCAGCATATAAGAGCAGAGGTATCCAAGTGCCAGCCAACTCGGCTCCTCTGTCCCCTCGTGTCCCAATATAATCAGAGATCTCATCAATGCATAGTCCAAATAGAGTCGGAGAGAGCGGGCAGTCCTGTTTCACCCCTATAGTGGAGTGTATTGGCTGGGAGAGACCCTCTGAAGTCCACACCTGCTCAACTATTGTCTCATAAAGTCCATAATACCCCAAATGAGCTCTCACATGGAACCCCCAAGTCTTGCAGCCTGCGCATCAGTCTAGCTCTGGGCACTGTGTCAAAGGCCTTGCGGAAATCCCCAAAGCCACAGTAGATCCTCCTCCCATGTGCTCTGCCCTCCTCAATGATAGCCCAGAGAGAGAGAGAGAGAGAGAGAGAGAGAGAGAGAGAGAGAGAGATGAAATGAAATGATATATTAATGTCCTCAAAAGGCCAAAATGACCTATGAGACCAAAAAGGTTACAACAATTGGTGGATCTGATACACTGTCTGTGTAAGAAAAGCTAAAACAACTAAACAACTAACTAAAACTGAAACAACAACTATGAGGAAAAGTAAGGTACTAGGAGCTCCTAATGGATAACATCTGGGAAGGAAAACTACAGCAACAAAGGTAAGCATCATATACATCACTATCCAAAGATGTCTCTCATCGGTCGATGGCGGATATCCTCAATGTCCTCCATGGTGAGTACTCTGACTGGACGTCTCCCATGCCGTGCTAGTATGGTCCTGATCCTCTGTTGTAGTCTCCGTCAGTGTTGGGATGGGCCTCTCATCTTGGGGCGCCTGGACCGCCCCAGCTCTATAGCCCGATCAATCAGTGTACCTCTGGTGCGGCTATACTCTGGGACTAGCTGCAATGCCTGCTGGCATGACTGACTGCTCAATCTCTGGTTGAAAGAAGTCTGTAATCTGCCTCTGTAGGTGTCTCTCCCTCTCTGATCTCCTCCCTCTCAAGAGACCCTCTCTATGTCTACGCAGCTCCAGCAAGTATAATCCGAGGCATCTCTGATCCTGGTATCTCATGACTCTAGAAAGTGGTCCGAAAGCCTCTCTGAACAGGCAGTGAAAACGGCCTCGTATCTCATAATATACTGGACAATGACATATGTAATGTAACTCTGTCTCTGGCTCCACCTGGCACAGCTGACAAATCCTGGCCTCAACTGGTACACCTCTGAATCTGCCAGTCTCAATCTCTAGCTGGTGTGAGGATGTGCGCATCTGACCAATAGCACACCGCACCCCATGAGAAAGATGAGTATCCATGTAGCTGGGTCTAATCACAAACCCATCCCCCGTGAGCTGGAGAAGATGATCTCTATAGAAAGCCATCTTCATACCAAGCTCGTGTGTCAGCTGTGTGTCCTCCTAGTGTCCAGCTAAGTCAAGTCTTGCCTGATAAGTTTGGTAATCTCTGCCCGTGTGAGAGAGAGGGAGGGTGCATCCAGGGAGTACTGAAATGGAGGTAGCCTATCCATACTAAAGCCATGCAGTTGGAACCAAGCTGTCATCTGTGCATACCAACATGATCCGTCTCCCTGTGATGCCAACTGTCGTGAAGATTCCAAGGTTAAGCGAGCATATATGTCTTTAGGGAGAGCCCAAGTGCTATGTATAAAGGAGACTGATCGAGTGAGTGCCTCTACTACCAATGGGGGGGCAGTCATCTCTGCATGGATAATATCATGTGGTACGGAGGCCTTGGCCCTAATCATCCGGGAAATCATAGAAACCAAGGGCCTCTCCATACATCTCCATCCATCAGTGCTACCAGCTCAGCTGTGGTGATCCAATGAGGGTCCCCATATCTCCACTCCATACATCATAGCTTAAGTGATTAACGTGTCAAAGAGCCAGAGCTTTGATCGAGGTTCCTGAAAATGAACCTGCGAACACATCCTCTCTAGTCTCCCCAATGCTGCATAAGCTCTGCTCAATCTAGTCTCCGCTACTCTCCTCAAGGAAAATAGTGGGCCACTAAAAACCACACCAAGGTACGTATATGCATCTGTATACTCCACTGTCTCCTGACCATATGTAAAGGTGGGTACTAACCTCCTAACCCACTGTGCTGTGGTGTTAAACACCATCACCTTGGTTTTACCAAGGTTAACAGACAATCCACTGTCCTGTGCAAACGTGTGCAATGCATCCAAATGACGCTACATCCCCAAGATAGGCACAATCGTGGACATATTCCAAGTCTCAGGAAAACCCTCACACATGGCTCGGTTAAACATCATAGTGATAAGCTCTGCAAGCATATCTCTGGCATGAATAAAGTGCTCTGCTACCAAACCATCATGATCATATGCTCTCACAGTCCTCATCCTGTCAATAGCTTTCCTTACCATCTCAGCAGTAAAGAAAGCACATGTCTCTGGGCATGGCTCCGATGGGTCTGGCAGGGGCAGCTGTCTTGGTGCTGTGTATAGGGATGCTGCATACTCACCCCAAATCTCTGTGGAGGTAATGGCTGGTGATGGTGAATGCTCATGGAATAGTCTCCATGCCTCGCCTGAGTCCTGACTCATAAATAACTGATACAAATCCCTCTCTAACTGAGCAAGATAAGCCCTCTTCTTCCGTCGCACTAGGTGCCGGAAGGTAATCCGTGACTGTCTGTGAGTGGTAACACCCATGAGCACCTCTCTCTGTAATCTGATCCTCATCTCTCTGCACTCCTCATCATACCAACTGTTTTGGGGCATGTTTCCAGATCGTCTCCGTGTAGGCTGACTATGGGGATATGCCTCTGATGCTGCAGCAGGAAGCGTCTCTATCAATATCTGAGTGAGCTCATCTAATGGCCGTCCCGGCTCCTCGGCACATAAGCGTCTGTATATCTCATCCGTGTACACGGTGTCAGTCTCCCTCGTAAAGGTATAACGAGTGTGTGTGTGGAGACCTGTCCCAATGGAGCGGTGCTGAACTGAAATGTGAGAGTGAAGGACAAGATAGCATGATCCACTGCTATTCCAACCGGCCTAGTGCCTACCATAAAATCCTGAAAAGAGGGAATGAGACTGGGCTGAGCCATGAGAGAGAGAGAGAGAGAGAGAGAGAGAGAGAGAGAGAGAGAGAGTAGCCATCATTAGGGTAACGTGTAACAGTGGTAGAGGCTAGTGTGCAGCAAGAGAGCCTCCATTAATGAAGAGAGAGAGCTCCAATTTATAGATTTGGGCCTCCCATGAGCTAAAATGGCAAGAGAAGGCTACAATGACAAGTGGAGAGCCACACAATAGCTGGAGTGACAAGTGTGAGGCCACTTGTCTCACTTTGATCCACTTTCTTGCCACATGTCCCAATCTAAGAGATGGGTTCTCCCATAAAAATATCCCAACTAGTAGACATTATGTCATAGGCACTTTTCCAACTCTTGGTATCTGCTCAATTTCAAATGTAATGACGCGAATAGAATTCCCATCGGAGTCGGGCCAAAAATAGCAACTCTCAATTCCCAAAGCTTGTACTTTCCAAATATTTAGACATCTTGGAGTCAACCAAACCCCTTTCATACTGGGAAATGTCTAGGCTAGTCACATCCTCCCCAGCTTCTTACAAGTTGTCCGCAACTTTAAGCTTCAAGCCATATATCCAAGATATAATCATGTCCCATCAAGTGGGCGAGACAAAAACAGTCCCATAAGTCCAGATATTGTAATTATGTCCCATAATAAATGGGCAAGAATTCCGTGGAAGATATGCTAGACACAGGCACAAGAGCCAACTATGTCTCAAATGAGTCAAATGAGTATATCCTAGACATGGCGATAAGAGTGAACCATGTCTCCATAGAATATACTAGATACGGACATATAGAGCCAACCGTATCTCCAAACAATATATGTCCAAATATGGGATATGAAATCCAAATCCATAATCCAATAACACAAGGTACACAAACAGGTGTCAGTCCAGAGCACAAACATGCTCAAGGCACAGAAAGAGGTGTCAATCCACATGACCCTTGGCGTAGACATAAGTCCCCTGCCAACCAGGCATCATGTCCACTCTACCACTTGCACTCCGTGTTGGTACTCTCACTACACACCTTGGATGAGAGATGGGCTCAAGTAACAAGATAAAACAATCACTCGCAGGCATAGACATAAGCATTTCGGCCACCAATAGTTTGTAGGCATTTCGGCCACCAACTCACACTACCCTCTCAAGTGCCCATGTTCCCTTCCATCTACTCTCTATTGTTCCACCCAAACATGGTAGAAACAATCTTCAAGAGAGCACGTAGGACAAGAGAACACTACACAGGGTATGTTGTGCTTGACACTACCTCTAAAGTGCCCATGTTCCCTTCCATCTGCTCTCTATTGTTTCATCCACACATGATAGAAACAATCTTCAAGAGAGCACGTAGGACAAGAGAACACTACACAGGGTATGTGAACCATGAGTTTCATAAGTCCAATACATCCCAAATAAAGGGAGCCAAAAAGAATAATCCATAAACCTGAGGATGGCTCCAAATCCCTAGAAAAGAAGTCCAGGAATCCATAGACCTGTATACCATAACTCTTACCACATACTCCGTGCTAACCACACACCTTGGAGTAGAGGTGGACTTTATCCATAAAAGCATCATATCCATGAGATATCCAAAGATTTCTTCTCTATAAACTCGGACAGATTCGTCCATAGAAATTGCTTGCAAAGCCCAATATCTATATAAATTCGTCCAAGAAAGAAATCTCCATAAATATAATCCATCCCAATAAAGGGAGCCATAAACAATGTTTCCCTAAAACCATCTCAAGGCAAACAACAACACCTTTCTCCTTGCATGGCTATACAAGGATTAGTGAACATAAAAAACACTTCATAGTAAATAGCAAAAGCACCAACTTTGCAAACTCAAAGTATACTTAGCTTTTCATTGCCAGGTTGGTCATGGAGCCAAAAGAAATATCTCCTCACCATATCCTTAAGATATCCCGAGATATATCTCCATATAGCTTGCCTGTAAGCTTGATAATATAATCCACAATATCCATATGGAAAGAGTGCTAAACGTATACACATAAAGCCAATCCATACTTCCAAGATAAAATTTTGTGAATTCATAAATCCTTAGATCAACAAGCTGTCTACTACTCATGCTCTTGCTTCCTACGCTATGAAGCGGCTAGCCATGCTTAACAGCAATGATGGTAAGTGACTTGAGATCTTTTCTCTTCCTTATTGATAGAAGGAAGCCTCCGCTTCCAAGAAAGCCTATGCTCTGATACCAACGAAACTCACAACGCCCGGGCGACTAGGGCCTTTGGCACACTTGTTGATACCATCAATGCATATTAAAGCACTTAAACATGGCCACAGCCTTAACACGTATCCATCATCACTTCGCATAAAACATAAAGCTAGACAAAAACATCCACAAATGCTGAAAATAGAGCTTGCACATGTGACACAGCATAGAGGCTGGAATGGGTCAACCCCCCCTTGGAGTATTTTATTACCCAAGGAGAATAATATCATGTACAAGCTTTGAGGGCCTTACTCTCTCCACGGGAGATGCCGGATTATCCATATACAAATGCCATAACACAGCCCAACACGAGGCAACCAAGCCGGAACACAAGCTGTAGAAATGTTGAGCCTACAATATAATCCATATACCTTTGTGTGGGTACTGATTCTTCCCCAAAAACCACAGGTCTTCATGCAATAGAGCTGGTACAGCAAGTACAACTCTCCATTCAACCGGTACAACAAGTACAATGGCTGGTACAAAAAGTGCAATGATTGGTACAGTCGATACAATGGCTGGTATAGTGGCTGGTACAACAAATACAATGGCTGGTACCGCATGTATAGTGGCTGGTACAACAGGTACAGTGGCTGGTACAACCGATACAGTGGTCGATACAGCAAGTACAATGGCTGGAAATCATAATAAAGTGATTAAATACCTTGCATTCAGTATTTCTTCATGATGGAAGCCTCCAAAACAGTCCCCAACAGCCGGTATAGTTCATGGGCAGCCTTCAAGAGAGAGAGAGAGAGAGAGAGAGAAAGAAAGATATATTAACGTCTACGAGAGGCCAAAGTCGGCCTATGAGACAAAAAATAATACAACTGTGTTCTTCCGGTCATCGGAAGAAAAGAAAAAGAAAGAAAAGGATACAACTATGAATCATCATGGATCGGTGAAGCCCATATACAAACAATATAAAGGGGGGTGGGGATGTGGATGGAGTGCTAAGGCAAGATGCATTTCTATATGCTGAAGGGGTAGTACAAGCATGCTATGCAGATCTATGTCTAACTCCATCCAGTGCCATAAGAGGGATATAAGATATCATACATCTGGAAACCTAGTAGCTGAAGCTAAATGTTAGGTAAATGCACAAACCAAACAGGGGAGCATGCTATAAAATATACAAGAATGATCATAGTGCACTCTATCCCGAATCTATGGAGGGGAGGGATCCCATCATTGGGCACGAGAGGGTGGCCGCAAGATCCAAAATAGTGAAGAGAGGCTAAGAAGAAGAGGCCTCCATCGTGTGTCGGTTACGTGTAAGGATCACATCGATCTGGGCCTGATGGACTGGTGGTGTGGTCGTGGTCTAAGAGGCCAAGGTCGTCTTGTAGCTCAGAGCACTGTGGCTCGCGGTAGAGTGACCCCTATGCTCCTGGATACTGTCCTAGTCCGATGAAGTGCCGGAAAAAGACTACCAGCTACAAATCTCCTAAAGACCCAATAGGTCCATGAGCTCTCTCAAAGTAGAGGCCGATACAATGATTATCATGGGGAAGTACATGGGGTATAAGCACTAGTACAAGACAGTCTCAGCATGGAGTACATGAGAACATGAAGCATGTAGGGCACATCATCCTCTAATAGAGGGTACACCTCTCTCAAGTAAGGGTTTACTGAGTATGGCCGAGAGGTCCCCTTCTGGGGTTACTGAGTATGGCCGAGAGGTCCCCTTCTGGCACAGTATGTGGGAAAGTGGTGTGATGGTAGTTGAGCATGTCAAGCAAGGGGTTACTGAGTATGGCCGAGAGGTCCCCTTCTGTCAAGCAAGGGGTTACTGAGTATGGCCGAGAGGTCCCCTTCTAGCACGGTATGTGGGAAAGTGGTGTGATGGTAGTTGAGCATGTCTTGGATCTGGAGTTGATGGGAGGATCGTGGTTGGTGTCCCATAGTCTTGGGACGCCGAGTACGTTGAAGCGCACAAACCCATTCCGAAGCGACTCCTCAAGGACGAGATGTAGCTCTCCCTGATAGCCGTCCATGTACAACATCGGTCATGGGGCAATCAAGGGCAACTACCAAGACAACATCTAGGTCCACTGAGTCGGATGACTGCATGGCAATACTCCGGTGTCGTTGTAGGGATGTCCTAGAACTCCATTTGTAGGCCAGATGTCTACCATGGCGCTAGGGGGTGCTTGGCACGCTGTAGTACAGTTGCTCGCTCTAGTGAGACTCCTTTGGTCTATCTCAGTGGGATGGCTCTCATAGGTGCATCAATGGTCTTGTCCCCTCCATCTCCGAAGAAGCCAGTGATAGTCCCCTATCAGGAAAGCCTAAAGGGGTGGCGTGAGGCTTGGGATCTGTGGAGAGGATCCTCCCGTGTTTGCCCATTACAAGTAGAAACAAACCAGGTCTCGGAAGTCCAGAGTGGACAAAGCCCTTTCGGAAGAGACAGTGGAATCTCCCCCGAATCTCATAGTATATTGGGCATCGGCAGATATAGTGCTCCTCTGTCACCACCTCTGTGTGGCATAATCTACAAATCATGTGCTCTCTTCACTCCTATGGCTCTCCCAGTCTCTATGTGTAGGCGATGGGATGAGACTCTAATCTAGCCTATGGCAATCCTCATGGCATGGGACATGTGGACGTCCATGTAGGTGGCTCGCCTGATGAAGCCATCTTCAGTGAGTCGGAGAGAGAGAGAGAGCGAGAGAGAGAGAGAGAGAGAGAGAGAGAGAGAGAGAGAGAGATTAACGGCTTCAAGAGGCCAAAGTGACCTCAAGTCCATGTGATACAATGTCTGAGTTACATTTTGAAAAAAATGAAAATGCTAGAAACTAAAAAATGAAAAGCTAAAGCTGGTACTAGAACTAAGAGCATATAGCTTTCTATCCTCATCCTAATATATCCTTCATCAGGAGCTGTTGCATGGTGCTCAGGGTGGTGGGACTAAGTTGGCGAGAGAAAGTCCTATGGTGGGAGATGATGGCCGCGATCTGCCTGTGAAGTATCGGGGTCATGGGCGAGGGCATCGTGCTCTACAAAGCTCAGTGACTCTCTATAATCGCACTCCTCTCGATCAGGCTCAAATTGTTGCTGCCTGGGGTTCAGGTGATAGGGTGGGAGCTGCTGTAGAGGTCTCTGCATGGGATCCAAATGGGGGGGGGGAGTCGGGACTGCTCTAAAAGTCCCAGAAGAAGAAGTCTATAAGTACCCTTTGCCTCGCTCCCCTCGTTGTTGTTGGCCTATGGTGTAGTAGGGACTCTCTATGTCTGCGGAGCTCCAAGAGGAAAAAGTCCTAGGCATCTCTGATCATGGTAGCCCATGACCCTAGAAAGTGGACAAAATCCATCACGGAAGAGACAATGTATACCGAGCACCTACATATGTAATGCTCCTCTGTCTCAACCTCTATGTGACACAACTCACATATCCGATCTACTGGTACAATCCTCAATGGTCCATATCTGGCTCTCTCTATCCACAGCAGCTAATGGGAGGATGTACGGATCTGGCCAATCGCACACCTCACTCCAAAAGATAGGTGTGTATGCATGTATCTCGGCCGTGTGATGAAGCCATCCTCGGTCAAGTGAAACATGTGGTCACGATAGAAGCTCATCTTCGTCCCCAGTGGTTGTGTGGGTGGCCTCTAGGTCCTCTGAGTATCAAGCCTGATGATATCAAGCCGGATCACTCTATTCCACTCTGTGTGGCTGAGGTCATAGGTGGGGGCCTCTATACTATTCTGAAATGGCGGCAAACCATCCGCCTGCATGCCATGAAGTCCAAACCATGTAACCACTTGTGCATACAAACACTGTGTATCCCCATCCCAAGCTAGCTATCTAGGACACAAAAGCTAAGCGAGGGTATCTATATAGACGTAGGTCCCATAATCTGTGTAGGAATGTTACTGTCTCGAACAAGGCCTCTATTACCATCGGTGGGGCTCCTGTTACGTAGCCCGTAGCGGCTACGGGAGGCTCGATCGGTTCCGAGCCCGTCCAAGAGAGCATGAACGGCGAGCGAGCCGGGGGTTCAGGGGTGAGGGCGCCCAGGGCGGAGACCCACGGGCGGGTGGGTATGTGTGGGCAAGCAAGCCCCTATACATACCCGGCAATGGGGATGCTATCCCCATTCTCTCTCAGGCCGGGTGGTGATCCAGACCCTCATCTTCTCCTCCGCAGGCATCATAGCCACACCAGTTACGTGTGCGTAACATTGGTATCAGAGCGCGGTGCCGACCCGCGTGAACAGGAGTCAAACCCACCTGGGGTCCAATCATTGGGAGGACCTTATCTTTTGTGTGTGGAGCAGCACGACTGGGGAATGAAAGCTTGAGTGAGCAAGGGGAAGGAGGAGGGAGCTCCCTTGTACACCTCAACTGATGTTGCCATCTTATATCTCTCTTACCTGCAACCATAGCTGGGGAGAAAAAAGCCGTCATACTCTCTCTCGTTTGCTCTCTGCAACACAATCTAGCGTAGACCCGTTAGGTAGCACCAAGGCCGGCACACTAAAGAGGGCTGCGTGGACAACAGCACGAAGAAGCACAGCACTACAGCCGGCGCAACACCACTCACAGCTGGCCGTCCCGTCAAAGGGCTTATCAACAGCCCGAGCGTGCAAGCAGCACACCTACCACACATAGCAGACGGAAGCGCCAAGCCATCCATAGCGTAAACAACAGCTGCCACACAAAGGACAAGAGCAGCTGCGCCAAACTCAATAAAAGGGCAGCAGCACAGACAACAACGAAAGGCAGTAGCCAGCAATGCCCACGAGGGGAGAGCACAAAAGCAAGTTTGACACCTGCCTGCGCCAAGCCCACGAGATCACAGCAAGTGAGAGCCAAACTCAGTAAACGGCAGCAACCCAAACTGCCCATGAAACGGCGCACAGCACATGCATGAGAACAACGCCGACTGTCCATTAAACGGCACACACCACATGCGCAAGGAGAGTAGAGACTCTCTCTCTCTCTCTCGCTTGCTGTGGAGGGGCTGCATAACCGGACCACCCCAAGCTGCAGCAGCTGCTAAAACAGCCGGATTCTTTTTTGCTGGATTCTTGCCATCTTGCGCTGTCGCAGTGTGCCACAACCAGCGTTGCACCTCCTCACCGTAGTGCGCCGCCCGGGATGCACCTTTTCCTCGACATCGACATCGACCACGACCGCGCCGTAGTGCGTAGGTTGTCCCTTCGAGTAGCCTCGCCGCAGAGCGCAAGAGCTTGCCGAGGACGACACAGAGCTTCATCACAGCATCGATTTCGCCGAGTCCAACGGCCGGCACACCCTACGGGATTGGGTGACTAGTTTCCATTACCTTGGTCCTACTTTCTTTATTTATTTATCATTCTTTTCTGCATTTATTTCACTATCTGCAAAAAAATATAAATAAAAAGAACAAGACCTAGTAAAATCTAGATTCCAGTCATGAGCGGGGGTATTTCGCCGCCGCGTGGTGGTTTAGGGGGTTTCTCTGGGATGCTGTCCTCCATTTCAAGCCTATCCAACGCCAAACTTGACCGCATGAGTCAAGTTGTCTCTGCTCGTCGGACCAAGATAAAATTATCGCCATCGAGCTCGCGAGAGCCCGATCAGACTCCTGTCGTCGTAGCTCCCGACATTACCTTGTCCATAGATGACCCCGTAGGTCCATCCGTAGCGATGGACGACACTGACTTAGCGGACGATCAGCCCTCAGAGGCTGACGATGATGAGTATGACCACTCCACCGATGATCTCCTCGACGAGGAGAAATATGGAGTATTTCCTCTAACTGATGACATTGACGAGGACAAGATTGACATCTCTAGAGGGTCCCTTGCTAGGTTATTTGCTAGGACCAGTGGCTTGGAAAGTAATCTCCTGACCATGCTTAGGAGCATTCATGCCCGCTTGGACGCCAGTCCAGCCACTCCTGCAGAGAGTGTACAGACGTCGAGTTCTGCACACAAGAAGGTGCGATTTTCATTTGCCGGGATGTAGAGCCTCGAGCAGCATCGCGGACCATAGAGTCTGCGAAGCAATCCGCAGTATCGACTGCTAGTCTTCTCAAGGATCTCAAGCCGCCGAGATTTGGGGGAGAGGAGAAAGAGCGCAATAAAGACTCGGTTAACATATTCTTGCAAAAGTGGTCTGACATCCACAACCTTAGGCAGTCGCCTAAGGAAGTGAGGCCCGTAGAGGCTAGCTTGTCACTTACAGGAGGCAAGGCATATAAGTGGTGGATGAGTTTGGCCGAAAGTGCCAGCCATCCTTGTACCTAGGTTGAGTTCGAGACGATGTTCCGAAAAGAATTTTTACCCATGAATGAGTTGCAGAGATCATGGCGGGAGTGGGACAGATGCTCAATGTTGGGCATCTCCCTCACCCAATACATCTCCAACTACCGCGAGATCGTATTGAGATTAAAGGGAATCGATGAGTTCCAGACCTTATGCGGGTTCACTAGGGGTTTAAACCCAGATTACGAGGCGTTCGTTGAGCCTAAGCATCCGAAGGATGTCGATGAAGCAATAAAGTATGCACATACTTATGACAACATTTTACGTTGCTCTAAATCAGGTGTTAGCAAATTAATAGAGGATAAGGAGGGCTCGAACGCCAAGAGGAAATTCTTTCGAGGTGACAAGGGACAAGGGGGCCAAAGTGAGCAACAGAGGGAATAGGAAGAGCGTTGGTCTAAAAAACTGCGTCGTTTTAAAGAGGAGAACCCATCTAAAATCGTTAAAAAGGAGCAGTATGATAGAGCGAGAAAGGTAAATCTCTGCTTTACTGCTTTGAGGCTGGGCATAGCAAGGCAACATGTCCAAAGTTGGGGACTGAGGGAGTTCCAACGATGCCAAGAGGGACGACAAGTCCTCTCGACAGCTACATACTATCCAGCGGTTGCCGCTCAATTCCGCTGAGTTCAGGGAGGTAACTGTAGGACATACGGATAGTACTCATGCTTGTTGCATCACCCAGGCAATGTGGCAACCATCAGTGTGACCACATGATTTGGTCCGCCTTTATGGCAGCATTGGTGACCATAGAGTCACCATTATGATTGACGATGGAGCCATGCACAACTTTCTTAACTACGCGTTAGTTAAGAAGTTGCACCTTCCGGAGACCAAGTCTGACCATAAGTACACAGTGTCACTGGCTAATGGTCACGACAAAACTGTTTGGAACACAGTGGTCTTGGGTGTACCTTTAGCTATGCAAGGTTATGATACCAAGCTAGATTTTCAGGTTATGCATTTGGCTAGAGCCGATATATATCTAGGCAGGGAGTGGCTGTATAACCTCAGCCCGACCCTGAGTCACAGCTACCAGGATAATAGCCTAGAGTTTATGCATGAGAGGAGAGTAGTGAGGTTACAGGGTGAGGCAGCAGTTCCAACTGCACCTTTGATATCATCCCTAGAGTTGTGCCAAGCCATCGACGTGGACGACATTCAGGAGGTAGACATTTGTTCTCTCTTACACCAATTTATTTCTATAGATGAAGTAAATTTGATTGATAAGGTTTCCGAAGATGAAACTAATTTAAGTTTGAAAAACTTAAATTGCCTTGATAGAGACCCCTATTTTTCAAAACGTGTTTTGTCTGCTTGTGAAGAGAACAAAAACACCAAGGCTAAGACAAAAACTCCAAAACAAAAGTACGCAGTTGCTTTGAGTAATTTGTTGAGAGAATTTAGAGATGTGTTTCCTGACAATCTCCCAGACGATGTTCCACCATCTAGGGACTTGGATCATAGCATTGAGGTACTACCACGGTCCAAACCTATAAGCAAGCCAGCTTACAGGTTGGGCCACTCTAAGGTAAAGGAGGTGGAGCGACAGTTAGCCGAATACGTGAAGAAGGGATTTATACGCCTGAGTTCTTCACCATGGGCTTCGCCCATTCTTTTGGTAAAAAAGAAAGACGGGACTATGCGTATGTGCATAGATTACCATGCGCTTAGTCAGATAACGATTAAGAATAAGTACCCGGTGTCCCCCATTGACGAGTTGTTTGATCAACTCAACGGCACGAAGTACTTCTCTAAGATAGATCTTAGATCAGGATATCACCAGGTCAAAATACGAGAACAAGATGTTTCCAAGACCGCGTTTCGGACTCGTTTTGGATACTACGAGTTCTTAGTCATGCCATTTGATTTGACTAATGCGCCAACGACATTTATGACGCTGATGGACAAGGTTTTGCGTCCATACTTAGGAAAATTCGTAATAGTTTTGCTTGACGATATACTAATTTATAGTAAATCGAAAAAAGAACACTTGGAGCACTTGCGTGCACTGTTCGAATTGCTCAGAAAGAATAAGCTGTTTGGGAAGGAGTCCAAATGTGAATTCTTTGTTGAGGAGATCCATTATTTGGGTCACATTGTATCCGCAAGAATGGATCCTGATAAGGTGGATGTCATTATCAGGTGGCTAGAGCCTAAAAATCTCGAAGAATTGCATATTTTTCTAGGCGTGTCAGGGTTTTACTGACAATACGTAAAGGACTATGCGAAGATCGCAGTTCCCTTAACTGATGAGTTAAAAACTAAAGATAAAACTATTCGTTGGGGGAATTCTCAACAAAGGAGTTTTGAAAAGCTTAAAGTGGCCATCACAACTGTGCCAATCTTAAGCATTGTGGATCCCAATGAGCCGTTTGTTTTAGAGACAGACGCGAGTGGGGAGGCCATTGGGGCTGTTTTATTGCAAAGGGGATACCCTGTTGCATTTGAAAGCAAGAAGCTTGATCATGCCCAACGTAACTACTCGGCCTACGAGCGAGAGTTACTTGCGATTGTTCATGCTCTTAAAAAGTGGCGACACTACTTGCATGGCGCTATTTTTGAGGTCCAAACGAATTTGATTTGAAACTCCGTTACCAGAGAGGTAAATTTAATGTGGTGGCAGATGCGCTGAGTCGCATGTCGATGGTGAACGAGTTAAGCTTCACCACCTTCAAGAGTGATCTCTTGGAGTTGCTACGCGGTTTATACGAGCACGATACATCTTTCTCAGAGGTTTGGCGCGCTATACGGGTCCGCACTTATGCACAGCAGTGGCCACCTCCCTCGTCAGAAAGGAGTACTATTCCAAAGCAAGTAGTCGAGGTTTCTGTGGGAAGAGGAGCTAGTGCTAGTCCGGAGCGACTAGATGAGTCTCTTGGGTTATGTACTGTCACGTGCACACCCATCAGGTGTACTAGTGACATGGCATATCATAGCATCCATAAGCACTCGGCAGGACATTCAAGCATTAATCCAAGTATTATCCAAGCATTAAAGCATGAGCATCAGTGTTTGGGGCTTGTACAGCACCAAACAACAGTTACCAGGCATATAGGAGCATTTAGTGCATACATCTCATCAGGTCGGGGCTGTTATGACCAGCCGACAGCATGTTATTGGCAGCCGACAGCAGTTTACAAGCATTTATTGCAGGTCATGAAGGTACAGAAGGCAGCCAACTGCAATAAAGGTAACCGACCAGCAGCATTCACCCATATATAAGCAATCGCATCACTTCAGCATAGGGCATCTGAATCTTCAGAGCGTTTTCCTTCATAGGAGACAAGGGGATACAATTCAGCATACAGTCAGCATCATATCTCATCTTCTCTTCAGCGTTTCCTTCCTAGGAGACAAGGGAAGCAGATCAGCAGCATATTCAGCATTCAAGTCATCTCCTACCTCCTACATAGAGGGAAGCCAGCATTCCTCAGCATTGGAGATGGGAACAGTCATCATCAGCATTCATCATCTCTCTCTCTTCCCGAGATAGATATACATCTAGGACAGCATAGATGTATTTATAGATCTCATTTGTAACCATTGCATATAATATAGCTACATTGCATTGCATTGCATTGACAACTTTGTCTTATCTCTTAAGCATCATTAAGTGAAGTTTAGTTAGCCTAAGGTTGTGATTACTATGATCACTCCCCCACGTCACATGTACCGAAACGGAGAGCTCGAGGGTGGACCCTTCACAGCCATTTGAATTTACTTCACTTGGGGGTGATAAACTTCGTCGGGGGGAAAAGTATAGACACTATTCCATTGATAACAAGTACCTACTCTACAAGTGTAGAGTTTGCGTACCAACTCTGGGTGACTTTCGCAGCCAAATACTTATTGAAAGTCATGTAGCCCGAGTGCTGGTCATCCCGGGATTTAGAAGACCTATGCACTAGTCAAACGACAATTTTTTTGGCCTAGTTTGTTCAAGGACGTCAAGGACTTCGTGCTGAAATGCAAGAAGTGTCAGGTCAATAAGCAAGAGCACCTCAAGGTTGGAGGTTTGCTACAACCATTGGATATTCCCAGAGGGAAATGGGAGAGTATTTCCATGGATTTCATCACTGGTCTACCGCGAATGAATCGAGGAAATGATTCGATTTCGGTAGTGGTTGATAGATTGACCAAGATGGTCAAGTTTATACCTTCTAAGAAGACGGTCAAAACACCTGAGTTAGCTAGGTTGTTTATCGAACATCTCTACAAACTATATGGCCTGCCCACAGAGATAGTCTCTGATAGAGATAGGAAATTCGATAGCCATTTTTGGAGGAAAGTCCTCAAAAAGTTAGAAACTACTTTGAGTATGAGTACAACAAACCATCCACAGTCTGATGGTCAAACAGAAAGAGTCAACGAAGTGTTAGAAGATATGCTTCGAGCATATGTCAACAAAAAGCAATCCAATTGGGAGGAGTACTTGCCACATTTGGAGTTTGCTTATAACAATTCAAAACATTCAACGACTAGATTTAGTCCATTCATGTTGATGTATGGTTTCTAGCCGAGGTCTCCTATAGCTGTAGGGCTAGAGAAGGAGAAGCTGCAGTCTGTCAAGGAGTTCCTTGAAGACATGCAAGATATATTGCAAGCAACAAAAGATAGTATACGTAACGCACAAGATTGTGCGAAGACATATGCAGATAAGGGTCGCAGAGAATTAATCTTTGAAGAAGGCGATTTCGTATATTTGAAAGTCCCTGCGAAGTCGAAGACTCTAAAGACGGGAAAGTGTGAAAAGCTCTCTCCTAGATACTGCCGTCCCTTTAATTAAAGTCCTTAAGAAGGTTGGTAAATTGGAGTACAAACTTGAGTTGCCGGAGAGCTCTGGAGTTCATCCTATTTTTCATGTCAGTAGACTTTGAAAAATTGTCGATCATAAAGAGAACATAGTTTCTCCTAGCATTTTGGTGGAGCTGATAGAACCACCATCTATTCCACATGAGCCCGAGAGGATTCTCGGATTCAGAGATCGGAACACAAAACATACGGTGTACCGCGAAGCTTTGGTAAAGTGGAGAGATCGTGAGGATGAAGCTTCCTCGTGGGAGCGCGTAAGTACATTAACCAAGAACTTTCCGAAGTTTGTTTTCGCGGACAAAAACTCTTCTTAAGGAGGGAGTAATGTTACGTAGCCCGTAGCGGCTACGGAAGGCTCGACCAGCACGTCCACAAGAGCGTGGACGACGAGCGAGCCGGGATTCAGGGATGAGGGTGCCTAGGGCGGAGACCCACGGGCAGTTGGGTATGTGTGGGCAAGCAAGCCCCTGTACATACCCAACAATGGGGATGCTATCCCCATTCTCTCTTAGGTTGGGTGGTGATCCAAAGCCTCATCTCCTCCTCCGCAGGCATCATAGCCACGCCAATTACGTGAGCGTAACAGCTCCCATCTCAGCCCATACAATCTCATGTGGCACAGATGGCTTACTCCTGATTATCCGTGAGATCAACATCACAAGAGGTTGTAGGGATGAGTGGTTAGGGTTAGGGTTTTGGAAGGTACACCAACAGGAGGCGTGTGTGAGAGAGAGGAACACGTTTGCTCATATGATGATAATGATAAAATGAAGTACAATAGCCACATATAAAAGATGTGACCTAAAGTGTGTTCACATGGTCCGGCCATAAACTGTGCCAGGTGGACCAAACCACTTATAAACCACTATAAGTGAAACTAAGCTAAACTGGGGGGAAAAAAACCTCCACTAACTGAAGTAAAAAGTGCCCCAGTAACCTACTGATGATCACTAGCACTCCCCTGGGTGCATACACAGCATGAAACCCAACAAACCCCCCTGGAATGATATGTGATCACTGTACATCATCCACCAAAAGGAAACTAATTCAAAGCAGTACGGAATGCTTCGAATTTCGGACGTGGTAGTGCCTTGGTGAAGATGTCTGCCACATTCTGATCTGTAGGGCAGTAAATCAGACTGATATCACCTGCCTGGAGTCTCTCCCGAACAAAGTGATAGTGAATCTCAATGTGTTTCATGCGAGCATGAAACACAAGATTCCTGGCCACGGCAATGGCACTCTGACTATCAGTATAGATAGGTGTAGGCTCCTCCACTGAAATATCCATATCACTCATAAGACGACGCAGCCATACACACTCAACGGTAGTAGTGTAGGCTGCTCTATACTCTGCCTCACAAGACGAAGTGGCCACTGTGGTCTGTTTCTTGCTTAGCCAAGAAATACATGAAGAGCCAAGAAAGAAACAATTTCCACTAGTGGAATGTCTGGTATCAAAATCACCAGCCCAATCTGAATCGCTGTAAGCATAAAGCTGCATGTCACCTCCCTCAGGATAAAGCAATCCAAGAGACAAGGTACCCTGCAAATACCGAAATACACGCTTCACAGCTTGCCAATGTGACAATCGCGGGCTGCCAACAGCCTGAGCATATATAGTGGCATCAAATAAAATATTGTCATCTTGTAGTGACAGTTCATCCCAGGCTCCATAGGAGTGCTGATAGGCTTGCAATCCTGAAATTTGAACTTCTCTAGAAGTTTAGCAACATACCGAGATTGCAACAACCCAATGCCTCTGTTATCCTGCACAAACTGTATGCCCAAATAGTAGTGTACGAGCCCCAAATTAGACATGGCAAATGTCTGTTACAGTATCTCTTTAAAAGCTGCAATTTTGTCATCATTTGATCCCATGAGCAAAAGATCATCTACATAAAGACTGATGACCAGCAGATCTTTCTCTTCTTTCTTTACATACAAAGTGGCTTCTGATGGACTGTTCAAAAAACCTTGAGTGAGCAGGAAAGCATCTATCTTTGCATACCAAGCTCGTGGAGCTTGTTTCAAACCATACAAGGCCTTTTTCAGCCTGCATACTTTCCCTTCATGACCATGTTCTGCAAAACCTATGGGCTGATGTACATAAACTTCCTCCTCGAGGTCCCCATGTAGGAAAGCAGTCTTGATGTCCAACTCATGAACAACCCAACCACGATGTGCAGCCAATGCAATGACACTCCTAAGTGTCGACATACGGGATGTAGGAGCAAATGTCTCCTCATAATCAATGCCCTTCTTCTGTGCATAGCCCTTTGCAACTAGACGGGCTTTGTATCTGTCAATGGATCCATCTGCATGTCTTTTCAACTTATAGACCCACTTAGTACCAATGGCTTTGTTGCCTTTGGGCAGAGCAACCAAATCCCATGTTTGATTCTTTTTAATAGAATCAAGTTCATCCTGCATGGCTTTGTTCCAATGCACATTGTCTCGTGCATCCACAAATGAATCAGGCTCATCATCATCCTGTAAACTAGCTGCCATAACCATATTTAAATCCATGATGTGTGCATGCTCATTGGTCCGTGTCTCCCTACGAGTACGGCCATCAAGAGGAGCATCTAGATGGCTGTCCTGTAATGTCCTCAAAACCATCTAGGTATATGTCTGACCTGTGGAGCCTGTTGCCCCATATTTTCTGGCTCAATCTCCTGCTGAATTTCTGCACCACCTTCATGATTAGCTGGCTGCCCTGCACCCTCATGGCTTGGATCACCAACTGTGGAATGAAACTCCATAGGTAGTAGGCCTTCAAACACATCATTTTCAGCCTGATTTGCATCATAACTAGCCATGGATAATTTTGATTTTTCATCAAAAATCACATCCCGACTAGTGAATATCTTCTTGGACAGTGGGTCATATAACCGGTAGCCCTTGCTCTCACGGCTGTACCCAACAAAAATACATTTTGTGGCTTTATCATCCAACTTCCTCCTCAACTCTTTGGGTATGTGTGCATATGCAAGACACCCAAAGTACGAAAATGTGATACCGAAGGCTTGCGGCCATGCCAAGCCTCAAAAGGAGTAATGGAAACCAATGCCTTTGTGGGACATCGATTCAAAATATGACAAGCACACATAACAACTTCCACCCAAAAGACATGTGGTAGCTTCTTTGCCTTTAACATACATCTGGCCATCTCCATGAGTGACCGATTCTTCCTTTCTGCAACTCCATAGCAACCGATTCTTCCTTTCTGCAACCCCATTTTGCTATGGAGTATAAGGAGTAGTATACTGATGCTTGATACCTCTACTCTCAAGAAAGGAATTCAACATGTGTGACACATATTCCCCCCCTCGGTCAGAACGGAGAGTCTTAACCTTGCATCCTGACTCTGTTTCAGCAAGTGCTACAAAGGCCAAAAATGCATCATATACCTGTGATTTCCGTGTCAACGGATAGACCCAGCATATACGAGAGAAGTCATCAATAAATGTAGCAAAATAGAAGCAACCTCCTAATGACTTCGTTTGCATGGGACCACAAAGATCACTGTGTGTAAGCTACAACTTTGCAGTTGCTCGTAGAGCCTGATCACGTGGAAAGGAAAACCGATGCATTTTTCCCAAAATACATCCTTCACATATGTGATCGGGAGGCTTCTCCATAAGATGTAGGTCTGTCAACATGTTATGTCGCTGCATAAGCATAAGACTACCAAAATTTACATGCCCCATGCGAGCATACCATAACTCTGCATCAACCATAGCTGGAGTAAGAGTGAATGCATGATAAGCAGACTGATCCACTAGCTGAATAGCATCCAACTGATAGAGTCCATGACATAATGTACCAGTAAGCATCAAGGTCAAAGCATTAGCTTTGTCTCTGACCATGCATTTGTCATCATCAAAGTTGACTTGCATACCACACTGTGCTAAAGAAGAAATGGACAACAGATTCTTCTTTATCCCTGGTACATATAAGGCATCTGTAAGGCGAAGAATAGACCCATCAATGGCTGTGAGTTGAATCTCTCCAATGCCACGAACTGGATATGAAGCATTATTGGCACACTGAACGGTCTTGCCAACAGGGGCAGGCCATACATTACAAAACAAATCCCTACGAGATGTAATATGCTTTGAAGCACCACTATCAAAATACCAAGTACATGCATGCTCAGTCACAGTGAGTGCCTGTGAAGACCAAGAGGCATCATAACTGCATGTGTAGAAACAGTAATCCCTGTCTTCAACAAAGGAAGCAGTCTCCGGAGGAGCTTTAGAGGTATCTTTTATAGACAACCCAGACTCCTTCTCCTTCTCTTTGGCAATCCTCTTCCTACACTCTGTGATGTAGTGACCTGGCTTCTTACAGTAATGGCATTTGCCCTTCTTCTTGGGCTGTCCATCACCTTTCTTGGTATCCTGAGATGAACCATCACCTGAATTCTGATTTGAACTCTTTGGCTGAAGCTTGCCTTTCCCTTTTTAACCTGTCACAAATGCTTGTTCAGCACTTGTGTTCATGTTCATGTTCTTCCTGATTTGCTCTTCCTGTAACAAGAGAGCAACAAGTTCCTGATACTTTAGGGGCTCAATAGCATTCCTCATGCTAAGGTTCAAAGAGGTATGAAAAGCCAAGTAGGATCTTGGCAAAGAGTTTAAGATGGTGGATACAAGCTGTGTCTCAGGAATAATCTCATCCACATTGATGAGTTGCTCTCTCAAATCCTGCAGCTTGTTCAAGTGGCTAGACATATCATCTCCTTCATGCATCTTCTGGTTTTCCAGCTCTCTTTTCAAAAATGAGATCCGTGCCTCATTACGAGCAGCATACATTTGCTCCAAAGTCACCCATGCATTCCGTGAAGAGCCAGCTGAACGAATATGAGGTATAATAGACCTCTATACTGACAATGCAATAAGTGATAAGGCTTGTGCATCTTTGGCATCCCATGTCTTCTGGGCATTTGTTCTTTGAACAGCCTGTGCCTGTTGTCCTCTTCCACGAACACCCCCTTGAGGAGGAGTCTCTGGAGCCAATGGACCTGGACGTGGTTCATCACCACTAACAAAATCCCAAAGACCTTTTGCCACGAGCACATTTCTCAGCATGAAACTCCATACGGAGTAATTCATGCCATCCAGCTTGTCTTCCTTAGACAAGTACGTGAACACATCACTCTGTTGTTGATTTGCCATTATGCCAGTGCACAATGTTGTACCTGTGTATCAAAAAACCCAAAAACAACAACCCTGAAAGCAACTGTACTCCACTGAATACAACTGACCCAAATATGCTTGCAGTCTCAATCCTCTGAATGTGCAAAACAATGCACCACTAACTGAGTAGCGCAACAAAAGTGGCTCACACAGTGCCAAAATGCCCAACAAATGCCCAAAATTTCTGCACCCAAAGCCTTGCAAAAGCCTGTAGAGGTTTCTTTGCAAGAAAACCTCCCTGTATCTCCCAGAAAAACCTTCACAGAGAAAATGCCCAAATTTCAAAACATGTAAAGCTGTAAATTTTTACCCATGTGATTTTGCAAGTACTAGTCGGCTGTAGGCTGTACGGAACAATGTACGGAAGAGAAGCGGCGACTGTATAGCTGCAGGTATACGCAGCAAGTGCTAGTTGACTGCTGTACACTGTACGGAATAGCTGTACGGAACAGCTGTCGCCTGTATGGACAGACAGCAGGCCTGTACGGACTGTACGGCTGTCTGTGCAGAACTGTACGTGGGCTGGAGTGGCTGCAGCTGATGGCGAGTGACTGTACGGGCAACTGGTGGCGAGTGACTGTACGGGCAGGGCAGGGCAAGCGAAGCTGCTTTGATACCAAATGTAGGGATGAGTGGTTAGGGTTAGGGTTTTGGAAGGCACACCAACAGGAGGCGTGTGTGAGAGAGAGGAACACGTTTGCTCATATGATGATAATGATAAAATGAAGTACAATAGCCACATATAAAAGATGTGACCTAAAGTGTGTTCACATGGTCCGGCCATAAACTGTGCCAGGTGGACCAAACCACTTATAAACCACTATAAGTGAAACTAAGCTAAACTGGGGGAAAAAACCTCCACTAACTGAAGTAAAAAGTGCCCCAGTAACCTACTGATGATCACTAGCACTCCCCTGGGTGCATACACAACATGAAACCCAACAGAGGTCTCTCCATATGTCCCCATCCATCATATACATCCTCAATCTCTACTATCTAGGCATGTGGGCTCCTCCTCACCTTCCATTTCTGTTCTGTGAGCTCCTCCTCACCCTCTATTTCTGTCATTGGGTTCTTTTTTCTTCTTCCTTCTCTTGTAATATAAACTTCGCCTCCAAATGGTAGCCCCATATAATAGTGTAGGAGTGACCAATGTGTCAAATAGCCATAGCTTTGTTCTAGGTTCCTGGAACTGTACATGAGCACACTACTTCCCTAATGACCCCAAGGCTACATAACCTCGTGTCAATCTAGCCTCTGTTGCCTTCCTCATAGAGAATGATGAACCGGTAAAAGTGATTCCCACGTACACATATGAAGTGACATACTCCACAGTCTCTCCTCTATATGTAAACTCTGGGCAGAGTAGTTAGGAAACGCGTTTCCTACAAGGAAGGAAACATGGAAATGTTTCCAAAACGTTTCCTTGTAGGAAACACATTTTTTTCAAGCAATTTTTTTGACTTTTTGTTTTTGCCCCAAATCTTATGTTGAAATCTATGCGACTCTTTTGATAAGGCTTTTTTTGGTTTTCGTGTGCCGCTTTCCCTCATTAGGGCTGATTTATTTTGTATTGTTTATGGACATTGGGCCATGACTGTTGATTCATCATGATTCATGTGACATGAACACTTCAAAACATAGTTCATACCATACGTTTAGCAAACCCAGAGTGCTGGCCGACACATCCTCAGCTGGCCGAGTGGCATGTGTTGCTGGTCGTGGAGGTTTTTGGCCTATCGGCTGTCTTAGAGCAAGCCGACTGCACTATGGGGGCCATATAAAATGGCCCCACAGCCCCTTGCCACTTTTGTATTGTATTCGGGATCTTCTGGTGTATACATAGTAGAGTTATACGCCTCTCTCTCCATTGTTGTCTATTTTCTGCACTTGCTCTTGTGTTTCCAGATTTGGTCATCATCTCCGCTGCGTATTCTGACATGGTATCAGAGCCCTAGGCTCTTGATAGTTCTTGGGAGCGTGTGAGCAAGAGGAGGACTCTTGTGTTGCTGATTGGTGGACTGTTCGGGACTGTTCGGGAAGAGGAGAAGCAAGACAACGGCGGGCTGATTTGCTGGACAGCCACTTGCAGCAGGTGTAAGTTCTTCTTTGTTCCCACCCACCCACCCTTTTTCAGAGTACATCCCCGCAATGGCAGATTTGTTAGAGATGGCCAAGAGGCATGTGAAGATCCCTACACTCCCCACGTTCCCGGTGGACCATCAGTTGGACGGGAACAACTATGACATATGGAAGGTTATGATGGAATCTGTTCTAGAGTATTACGACCTTGCTGATTTCATCGTTGTTGGGATTCCACGGCCGAAAGTAGAGGAAGGGGAGTTACTGTCGATTCGTAAGGACCGAGAGGCACAGGCACAGTTGTGGGATCGTGTCAACGCCAAGGTCCGTTCATTTATCTCCCTCAACTGCACACCGCAGGTAATCAATCATATCAAGCATATGACGCTAGCCAGAGGTATATGGCAGCATTTGGCTTCTCTTTACAACAGGGTTATCGCCCATGAAGAGGATTTCCTTGGAAGTACAGATGCGGGTTATGAGCCCTGCAAAGTCGTCGACGATGCGGGAGCATATTAACAAGCTGCACGCTCTTCAGCAGGAAGTTCTCCAAGCTGGGAAGGAGATATCATCAGAGGACATCGCCATAACGTTGCTGTTGCATTTGCCCTCTCAGTACTCAGCATTTTACTCGTCTTTGATTACCAGTGGCAAGCTCAGCACCATCACGTGGGAGGAGCTTGTGCCCATGGTCTTGGACCAAAAGAAACGATTCACGAACCCTCCTCAAGGTGGAGGTTTGGAGGCCTTAACTAGCCAACGGCCGAAAGGCCGTGACACGGGCAAAGGGAAGGCTTCATCGGAGAAGTCTTCTGAGAAGAAGTCCGACGCTGGCCGCGAGAAACTAAAGGCAGAGAGGACCTATAATGATTGTGGCGAGAAAGGCCACTATTGGAGGCAGTGTCCCAAGCGGAAGACCAAGAAGCTTGAAGATTCCTCAGCAGCAATCATGAAGACTCCGGCTTTTGTGCACTTGGAGGTGATGGACACCGATGTTTCATTTTCTTCAAGCAGGGAGGAGGTTGGAGGACTCTCCGCAGTGGATACTCGGGAGTGGATTCTAGACAGTGGTGCTTCCAGGCACACGACTCCTTCCCGTTCAGATCTACAGGATCTCTACAGGTATTCTAGTCACATTCTTACTTCCCAGTTCACAGTGAGGGCAGGTTGGAGATAGTTCCCGATGGCAGAGGGGGGAAGCACTCCTCCCAGGTGTTGTATGTTCCGTCACTTGGTTTTCATCTGTTGTCAGTGCATCAGGTTTGCAAGACTGGCGTACGGGTGGAGTTTGATGAGCATTTTGTTGCTCTCCAGGACAAGACAACATGCCAGGTAGTTTGGGAAGGCGGAGTGGAGAATGGAGTTTACAAGCTTTCAGCACTCTCTCTCCCAGGTCCTCATGTTTGTGATGAGTGGCAGTCTGGTAATGGCCACTTAAGTGTGGATACGCTACAGGTGCAGGCTTTCCGGGACCAGATAGAGGATAGCTTGCCAGTTGATGGCAGCAGTTGGCAAGAACTTTCCAGTACTGATGTTGGTGGTTCTTGTGTTCGTCAGTCAGAGAAAACTGAACAGGTAACTTATGCTCTGATGTCTCGTAGTATTCGGGACAAAGAAACTCCTGTAGCTGAGGATGTTCTTTCCACAGAGACCTCTCGGAAAGCCAGGCAGGTGACAGTTGATTACTTGCAGAAGGAGGTGGATTCTCCACGCTTTGTGGTTCCGGATTCAGAGGGGGTGGTTGACAGGTTTCAAAAGGCCTTGCGTGGTCTTCAGCAAGTTTCCAGGACTTGGCAACAAGTGTTGATCCTTGTGAGCAGTGTGATGCCTCTTTGACTCAGAAGTATTGATTTGGTTGATGGACACCAGATTGGACGTGAGGTTCCTGATGAGGCTGTTGAGCTCATGGTTGTAGATGACTCTTTGGGAGGCAGGATTGCGTATCTTGTGGTTTCTACATCATGCGAAGGTTCATGGACTCTTTTACACAGGAGGGGAATTGATGGATGGAGTCCGACTCCACGATTGGAGTAACTCAGATTGGGGAGGAGATCCAGACACGAGGAGATCTACTTCAGGCCCAGGAGCAGTTTTATGGAGCAGTAAGAGGCAATCATCTTTTGCCTTGTCGTCGACAGAGGCAGAGTATCGGACTGCTTGTGATGCTGCTTGCGAGGTGGTGAGGTTGCAGAGGTTGCATGGCAAGATTAGGCTTCCACTAGAGGAAACCACGGTCATCCAGAGGCACTTTATTCATGAACGGATCATTGCTGACGACGTCTTGCTAGAGTTCTGTTCGACGGAGGACAGTTCGGTGGACCTCTTCACGAAGTCGCTACCTCAGGCTTCGCTCAGGCGGCACCCCAGCTCCCTGTGGTTGGTTTCACAGCCAAGAGCTGAGAGGGGGTGTTAGAAGTCATCTCCTGTCTTTACTGAGACACCAGGGCCTTTGTTGTGGGTGTGCCCGCCCTTGTAGGTGTTGTTCTCATTTTCCCTCACTCCCCATATTTTTTCCATTTTTCTGTGGCTTGGGGAGCAATCATGTCGTGGCAGGTGGACCTCTGATACTGGCCGACTGCATTTGTCTATGCTGGAGGTGGCTGATCGTTTTGCTTCAGGTCCACGACCACCCATGAGTGCTGACCGACACACCCTCAACTGGCCGACTGGCATGTGTTGCTGCTCATGGAGGTTTTTGGCCTGTCGGCTGTCTTAGAGCAGGCCAACTGCACTATGGGGGCCATATAAAATGGCCCCACAGCCCCTTGCCACTTTTGTATTGTATTCGGGATCTTCTTGTGTATACATAGTAGAGTTATACGCCTCTCTCTCCATTGTTGTCTATTTTCTGCACTTGCTCTTGTGTTTCCAGATTTGGTTATCATCTCCGCTGCGTATTCTGACATAACATACGTGACCAATATAATAGCTCATAGAAAGGACGAGATTTAGACAAATAGATACAAATATACATTGTAAACTCAAGCTCTCCAAGTTCCATTATAAAAACTTACAAAGTTACAACTTACAAGTTACATAAATGCATAGAAAGTGTGTACCGATTTTGGATTAAAAAACCGTAGCAACTTTCAAAAAACGTAAAACCTTAGAAAAACATTAAAAAAACAAAAGCACATGTAAGATTCTTCCTCAGCCTGAATAATAAATAAGCTTTTACCTCAAACCCCTGTAATCATTCCCTATTTCAGAATACAAGAAAATATTATTTTTTCTTGTTTTTCTTTAGAGAAAAAAAAATTCTAGAGAGATAATTCAATATTGAGATATTTTTTGATATAAAAATTCTCCTAATATCAAAAATATATTTCCCTGAAACAGAAGTTCAAAATAAATTCTCCAAGGTACATTAGGAATCAATTAAAAATGATATAAAGGACCTTAGCCTAAGAGTCAAGATTTTCAGAAATTTCTGGATTATGATCCAATTAAGG
Source organism: Cibotium barometz (assembly GCF_041138505.1). Lineage (NCBI taxonomy): Eukaryota > Viridiplantae > Streptophyta > Polypodiopsida > Cyatheales > Cibotiaceae > Cibotium > Cibotium barometz. The sequence continues at coordinate 4,782,502 of NC_141096.1, read as the reverse complement.
TTCCAACAGACCAATAGGATTATTCCAAGTGTTGAGATGAGATAAATCCAATGAATAAAAGAAAATACCCAAAAATGAGTAAATGCTCACATAAGATGAAGAGTTGACTGAGTACAAGATTAATTAGTTAAAAATTAAGCGATATTACTTTAAAAAATGAGATATTTTGGAGGAATGATAAATTTTTCACACCTTCGTAAGGAGAGGGAGACATTTGAGGTAGGCGCCTTCTTCACATGTGTGGGAGGATTTTTAATTTAAAAATATTGTGATATTTTTATCTCTCCTCTCTCCTGAATCAAACTGGATCAAAATGGAAGCTAAACAGGTCCAAACCTTATCAAACTGGTTCAAAATGGGAGCTAAACTGGTCCAAATCTTATCCAAATTCAGCCAAATTGAAGCTGAAAATTTCTAGAACCTAGTTGGACTCAGTTAGTGGTCTCCCTCACCTATAAATAGACCCTCATTCTTTTGTATTATCATCTGTGAGCTATATCATGCCAATATTACATTAAAATAATCATATTTTTTAGTATCCCTTAAAAATCCTCTACTTTTGGAGAGATTGGAGCTTCTCTCTCTCTTCAACAACCCTTGGAGCTTTCTTCTCAACTTACTAAATCAATTGATTGGTTGGGGGCTTCACTTCTAGATAAAGAAGCAAGCCAAACCTTGAGGTAAGAAAGAATTTTATAATTTTTGTTAATATTCTCAAATGATTTCACTTCTCAACCCCTCCCAAGCTTGAGAAGTTTCTAATTAGTTAATTTTTAATACAAATCAAGCTTTCCTTAAGAATTTTAATGATTAATCATAAAAAAAGTTAATCTTTATGCTTATTTAGAATGCTTTTTATATACATCTTTCTCTCCCAAAAGAATAGTCATTCTTATGGCTAATTCTTTAGAAAAAGAATGCTTCTCATTAATAAATTCTTAATTCAAAACCAAACTCTAAGCTTGTTAAGCTAGAGGATAAGAAAACAGTATTTTTTATGCTTTTATAATAACAAAATAATAATAAATTCTTTTAGATTATTATAAGTAGTTAAAAAACTACTTTAATTAATTCTAACTATGAAAGAGATAATCCTATCATTTTGGAAAAAGAAAAATATTAGAAATAGCTTAATTTAGTAGATTAATCATAATTAAGATTATAATTATGACTAAATTTATGATTTAATTTCATAACTTAGATTTAAGTTTAAAGAATAGATCTTCTATCATAATTATATTACAATGTCTTATTCTTTTTTTTTTAATAAAAATTATCAATAATAGCAGTGAAGCTATGGTAAAAATTTTAAAAAATAATACATACCTTATTTTTATGCATAATGCTAAAAGAGGACTTCCTATCATATTCCAAGATTAGACATCCTATGCTAAAAGAATGATTTTTATCATATTCATAAGAAACAAAATTTTAGTGTTTATGCATAAATAATTTAATTAAAGAATAGAGAAATTTTTGATAATTTTAATTTTATGCAAAAAGAGGAATTCCCATGATAATGGAGATCCATGTAATTAAATGATAAAAGAGAAATTTTTAGTATATTAAAATAATAGATATTTTTATTTAATTTAAAAAAATAGATAAATTTATTTTATGCAAGAGATATTTTTAAATGATAAAAGAGAAATTCCCATGATATTTGGAATTCAATCATTTAAATGGTAAAAGTGAAATTCTTAGCATAATTAAAATAATGGATATTTTTATTTTAATTAAAAAAATTAGATAAATTTATTTTATGATAAAAAAGGAATTCCCATGACATTTGGAATTCAATCATTAAATGCAAAAAAGAGAAATTTTAAGCATATTCAAAAAAATGGATATTTGTATTTAATTAAAAGAAATTTAAGTAGAGAAAGGTTTAAATTAAATATTAGTGACAAAAGAGGGATTTTCACCATAATTTCACCTAGAGAATTAGGATTGATAAATTAAATTGAATGAAAGAATATTCCTAGATATTTTATGTGGATAAATCACCAAATTGATATTTATCCAAAATTAGAAAAGCATTTTTTATAAAAATCAGATATTCTCATATAGAATCGATTCTTAATCCATTATGGTTAAGAAGGAATGAAATTCATAAAGTTGGAATTTCCTTATGGTTAGAAGTTCGATAGATGTTATTCCTTGCAATCAAAGAAGTAAACCGAAAAATTTTAGTTAGATCACGATTGTGAGAGAGACAGCCAGTAAACTACTTGCCCATCTCTCGATCTGAATCAAGCAAAAACTTCGTGACCAATTCCAGTTCTTAATACAAAGAATAGACTACCGTTAAATTAGCATAGTTTTTCCTTGATCGAAATCACAAAGAATCTAGTTGAAAATTCAATCAAATGATGGGTAGATTACCCTGATGAGAGATCAATGATTCTCATTAAAGATTAAGGAAAAAGGATTGTGGAACCAATCTCAAACCGAGAATTTTACTTGCATAGAATCTCTGTTTTCTTTTAAAAGATTGTTTTACGCCAGAATACTGGAGGAAGCATTTGGTATGTGTTTAACTAAGAAGAGACTCGTTGCAACAGCTGACGGGGAGTCGTCGAGGGACGTCACTCACGACAAAGCCTACGGAGGTCTTGACCAGCCTCGGTATGGTTAACATGGTGCACTTCCAGTACGATGGACGAGGACCGACGAAACGGTCCCTCAGTGAAGTGCTAGGACATCTAAGTAAGATCCTAGAGGATTCTGACCAAGTGATGCATGGGCTCACGGTTGCTAGGACACCCATGCGTACGTCGAGGAAGATTCGGATGGACTGAAAAGAATGACTTTTGTGAATCGAATTTTGATATTGGATCTCGTTGGTTGACCAGCTGGTCTTCAACGGAGAGTCCGGATGATATATTTTGTAATACAATGGACTCAATATTTTGAAGGATTATGATCAGTAATACTATGATTTTCATTGAAAGATTGTTTTAAAGACAGTCGAATCTGTTATAATGGCAATTTCATATTGGGTGTGTAAGTGGTATGCCTACCTTATATTTTACTTTAAGCGCCAGCTAAGGAACCTGGAAACTCTTTTCCTCGGTACCCGGACAAAACATAACCAAATTTTTATAAAAAAATTCCACCAATACAGTGGTTGGGCAATTGGCTAACCCATGGGCCGGTTGGGGTTAGGCTGGATCGGGAGATTCCTGCGATATAAATAAGTTGCGATTAGTTACGTTAGTTAGATTAAGTCTTAGGAAGACCCTTGTTCTGTGGGAGGGAATCAGCGACTGTGCCTCGTTAAAGGAGAAAAAAAGCGATGATTCTATGGACCAAGTGCAAGACTCTTCTTTGATCTGACCATGTGACTTCGGATTCGGTCAGATCAGTTTGAATAGTGAAGACTTTAACTCGTTAGATTAATTCTCCCGTTAGATGATTTTCATGGAGGAATCGCCCGTGCCTTCCGGATGAGGGAAGTTTTTCCAGGCTCAGTTTCGGAGGAACCACCGGGCTAGTCTCTTGTCCGGACATCCGTGGGGGGCGAGGCCCCAAGTGTGGATCCCTGCCCCGCGCGAGAGACTGACGCTGCTTCCGCCGCCAGCGTCCTCGTAGTAGGGGGCAACGGAGAAGGCGGGGATCTCACAGCACGTATGAAACACGAGTTTCAAATGCTTATGTTACAAACGTTTTCAAACGTTTGCTTCATGAAGCAAACGCGAATGTTATGAACTATGCTTCAAAACTTATAAGTTTTAACATATATAGAGTCATGTATGTTTTTTTTTTTTTTTGTGGCATGGAATGATGGATGATTGGATCATGGATCATGGATAGTGGACCATGGTCTTTGAATAATGATCATTTGACATTGATGATGGATGATTATATGGTTTTTGTTATTTGTGATTCAAAGACTGTAGGTTCAAATTGATGTTTTCATATATTCTATGCATTTAGTGTTATTTTTACATATTTTATACAGTATATATTTGAAATTTTGTACATGCAAAAACCTGTAGGTAGGAAACTTTGGGCTGATTTTACGAAACCCGTTTGAAACGCGTTTGAAACTTTTAGGAAACCCGTTTCAAACAACCCCCTTGACTGTGGGGCAGATCTGCCAATCCACTGTGGTGTGGTGTTAAAGATCATAACCTTAGTCTTGCCAAGGTTCACACTAAAGTTCCATGCCTCACAGGAGGCTTGCAAAGCATCCAAATGTCTCTATAGCCCTTCTGGTGAATCCAAGATGAGGACTATATTATTTGCATACAAGAGGATCAATATCAGAACTCCTGCTAGTGGTATTTCCTGCCCTCCTTGTCTGTCCAGCCAATCTGACACCTCATCAATGTAGAGTCCAAAGAGGGTAGGGGACAATGGGCAACCCTGCTTTACTCCAATCGTGCAATGTATGATCTCTGAGTCTCTCCTTGGGGCACGTACGTAGCCCATCACCAACACATATAGGGAGAGAATCACCCATGACATCTCCACTAGGACTCCCAAGTCCTGTAGTCTCCTCATCAACTGGGCTCGTGGGACTGTATCAAATGCCTTGCGGAAATCTACATAGATCCTCTTCATGTGAACTCTCCCCTCCTTAATGATGGTCCTCAATGTGAAAATATGATCTAATGTGGAATGCTCTTTCTTGAATCCTGCCTGCCCTAGTGCTCTAAGTCGTCGTGCCTCCGCCCATGTACTCAGCTCATGTTCCAAAATGGATCCATAAAGCTTGGCCAGTGTGTGACCAATCGTGATAGATATATAGTTATTTGGATCCATAGCATCTCCTGGCTTCAAGATAAGTACGATAGTATTACATGACCAGCTGTGAGGAAAGCCATCACAAAGAATCCTGTTAAACACATGGACTAGTATGGATGTCAAAATGTCCTTGGCCTAGGAAAAGTGCTCAGCTACCAGACCATCATGATCTTGTGCCTTCCCATTCTGCAATCTGTCAATGGCATCTCTCACCATGCTCAGACTGAAAAGGGATGACCAAGGGACAAGCTCCTAGGGGGTGTGGACTGATTAGGACCTGTTAAAATTAGAGCAATGTGATGAGCTATGGTGGATCAAATACTAGAATCAACATCATTAACAAAGTGATTAGCAAATAATTAAGACGTAATTAGTGAGTAATTAGCAAATAGCTTAATGTAGGCATGTAGAATCAACATCATTAACAAAGTGATTAGCAAATAATTAAGACGTAATTAGTGAGTAATTAGCAAATAGCTTAATGTAGACATGGATAATCAAAAACCAGCAAATTCTCATTAGGCCAATGCCTCAATTTATAGAGTTTACATCCAAGCATCAAATCCCACTGATTTCTCCTTGATTCACTCCACCTCTTTTGCTTGATTCTCTCCACCTCTTCACTTTTCCCAGAATATTTCCACTTCCTAAATCTTCTCATACTACCCTTTATTCTCTCCCAGTAGATTCTTCTCACCTTTTCACAAGTTCTTTCACATTTACACATTCTCTTTTACAGCCTCTAACCAAGGGCTTGTTCCCGCACACACCCTATTCACTTGTATATTTCAACACCTCCCCTCAAGTGAATACTCCTAGAACACCTAGACTCTATACCAAGTTTCCCTCCTTACTTGATAGTCTGTGACTAGTGTCTAGCACACCTCCCCTCAAGTTATCTTAGCACACCTGGACCCTATACCAAGTTTCTCTCTTACTTGATAGCCCGCGACCAGTGCCTCAAGTCCCTAATCTCATAGTCCTTGACACTCTCTCTCTCTGTGTCCAAGGCTTACTACAAGTGCCCGCGACCTTGACTAAAGTGCTAACACATACATCTACCACGTGGCCTACATCATCGGTGACTCAGAGGTGGTTTTACTTTGTTGGGGCAGGTTACATTGGGTTGTGGGGTCTCTCTCTCTCTCTCTCTCTCTCTCTCTCTCTCTCTCTCTCTCTCTCTCTAACTCTCTCTCTCTCTCTCTGAGATTTTCACATGGCTCCTCACTCTTTGGAGCCTCATATCTTCTCTTTTCTTCAGTCTTCTTGTCGTGGCAGCTTCTCTCCATGCGTCCATGTCTTCCTCTTCTTTCAGTCTTCTTGTGGCAGCTTCTCTTCTCGTATCCATGTCTTCCTTCAATGCTTCCTCTAGATCTTCTTGGTGTGGATCTTCTTCTTGGAAAGAGATATTCTTCTTCTTTCATGGCTGGGGCCATGAGCTTGTCCGTCAGGTCTTCTTGCTCCATGTGAGCAACATGTTTCAATGTTTTGCTGACAGTTCCTTTGGGTTTTTGATGTTTATCTTGTATCATTATGCAATGCAAACCCAAATTTATGCGGGAGGTCTTACCTCTTGCCTTATTCTGGACAAGGACAGTGTCTGATCCCATATTTACACTGATGTAATGTGCCCAATACATAATGCGTATAGTATTCATTCTTATGCACATTCCCAAATGCAACTCCGGCTGTGAATAATCTTAAATTTAAGTGAGATTTACAGGCATTAACCAAGGGTTAAATGCAAAATGATGATTATCACAATTTTATCAGCACAATTTTACCAGAAATTACATTAAATCAAGGGTAACCAATTTGTACGGAATGGTTGGAGTATCAAACCAACTCCGAATTGCAATCTGAAGTTATAGGGATCTGTATCAGATACCTAATGGTTAAAACCCCCGGGGCTATGAGGAATTAGACCAATTTAATTGGATGAAGCAGCAATGTCAAAACTTCCTCAGAAAAATGACGCCAGCGAAAATCGCGATTTCTCCTGCGTTTCTTGGCGGTTTGCTACGTTGATTCGACTGGCTGGAGCATTAGTGAGTTAGCTACCTTGTGCTAGAAGGGTTTGGTCTATTTTGAAGTGTGCAAGGAGCTAGAGCTCCTCCACCAACTGGGGGTACAGAGGTGAGTTGAAAAATAACTAAAATTTTGATTATTTTCTAATTATCTACTAATCCTAATTAATTAGATAATGGGCTCATAAACTTGATGGATTCTAGGCATGGCTCTAATACCATGTTGAAATTAGAGTAATGTGATGAGCTATGGTGGATCAAATACTAGAATCAACATCATTAACAAAGTGATTAGCAAATAATTAAGACGTAATTAGTGAGTAATTAGCAAATAATTAAGACGTAATTAGTGAGTAATTAGCAAATAGCTTAATGTAAGCATGGATAATCAAAAACTAGCAAATTCTCATTAGGCCAATGCCTCAATTTATAGAGTTTACATCCAAGCATCAAATCCCACTGATTTCTCCTTGATTCACTCCACCTCTCCCAGAATATCTCCACCTCTTTTGCTTGATTCTCTCCACCTCTTCACTTTTCCCAAAATATCTCCACACTTCCTAAATCTTCTCATGCTACCCTTTATTCTCTCCCAGTAGATTCTTCTCACCTTTTCACAGGTTCTTTCACATTTACACATTCTCTTTTACAGCCTCTAACCAAGGGCTTGTTCCCGCACACACCCTATTCATTTGTATATTTCAACAGGACCTAATAAAGGAAGGTGGCGTAAGTGTGCCAGGTATCCAGCGAAGTAATCGGGGTATGCTGGCGAGGATCTTGGAAAAGCCTCCAAGCCTCCTTACAATCATGTCCTAAGAATAGTTGTATAATTCCCATTCAAGCTTGGCTAGGTAAGGTCGCTTTTTCCTTCGCACGAGGCGACAGAAAGCAATGCGGGCATGTCGGTGTGTGGTGGAGCCCTGGGCTACCTCGCAGTGGAGGCGGGTTCGGGTCTCTCGGCATTCCTCATGATACTAGCTATTCTTTGAGACATTTCCGCAGGGTTGGCTTGGAGGTGGCTCGGCTATGAGAGAAAGCTATGGATACTGATGTGTGGAGTTTGTCGGCTGGTAGGTAGTAAAGTCATCCATGGGACCATGTGGACCTAGGTCGAAGAGACTGCAGTAGAGGTGATCGGAATAGATGGGTGAGGTTTCTTTGGTGAAGTGGTACTTTGGGTAGCGGGGATAGAGTATGGTGGATGGTTGAGTGGTGTATCTGCAAGTGACAGAGAAGGCAAGGTAGGCATGATCAGCTGCAACTCCAATAGGATAGGGTGAGATAGTGAACCCCAAAATGAGAACTATCAAAAAAAAAGACAAAAAGAAAGAAAGAATAAAAGATATATTAAGCATCTACTAAAGACCCAATGGGCCTATGAGACCAAAGTGATAAGATAATGTCCATGGCATATCTCATCATGGAATGGAAAATAAAACAAAAACAAAACATAAACATAGCTATCTCACTGGGGTGATACAAAACTATCCATGGAAACTCATCATGGAATACTAGGAACATAGAAACATGGGAGCAACATCAGCCCCCACTCTCCAAAATATCAAACATGGGACTAATGAGTATGGCCAAGAGGTCTCCCTCAACTATGTCACATGGAAAGGTAGCTCGATGGCAGTGCAGCATGTCTTGGATCTGGAGTTGCTGAGGGGATCATGGTTGATGGCCGGGGGACTAGGGGCATCGGGCACGCTAGAGTGCAGAGGCCCAGTCCGAGGTAACTCCTCTCGGGCGAGGTGGGTCCGAAGACTGAGCCCATGAGATAGTCCACCGTACTAGATCCATGTCTCTTAGGGTAACATGTGAAGTAACATGTGAATGCTCTTGAGCCTGGCCAACAAGCCATGCCATTAAATATGGCCAATCCATGAGCTCCCCCAAGTCGAGTAGGTAGTCTCCATGTGTTGTGTGTGGTGCCATATTTGTTGAAGTTTGGCTAAACTCGGTTTCCTCAATATCAACCTCCTGGTACAAGGGATCCTCTGTCACAAAAAATGATGGCAAAGAAGAAGAAAGAAAGTTGTATTAACGTCTTCAAAAGGCCAAAATGACCTATGAGACCAAAATGTTACGTCATGTCCATGGAATACATCATCATGGCACTGAAAGTAAAACTAAAAGAAAATATCCATTAAAAAACAAAGAGCCTCAAGCTCTCGCATCAGCCAAGAATATCTCGCATAGGGCGCTATAGCATGGTACCCAATGTAGTGCGGCTAAGCCGGCAGAAGAAAGTCCTGCGGTTGTGGAAAATGATGGCTTTGATCCTCCTCCTCAGGTGACGTGAGCGTGGGCGATGGCCACTATGTCGAGGGCATCATGCTTTGCATAGCTCGGAGGCTATGTCTAATGTCACTCCTCTCGGCCAAGCTCCTGCATCAACCTAGAGGTCGGGGAAGTGGGTGGATATGCTCTCAGAGCTCTAGTTTGGAAGAAGTCAGTGAGAGCTCTCTGTGTTGTGGGTGCAGCTAATCTGAGCCGTAGTAGGGATTCCATGTGTCTACGGAGCTCCAAAAGAAAGAGCCCTAGGCATCTCTGGTCTGGAAAATCCATAATCCTAGAGAGTGGTCCAAATCCCTCTCGGAAGAGACAATGGAACCTCCCCCTTATCTCATAGTATACTGGGCATCTGCATATATAATGATGCCTCTGTCTCAATCTCTGTGTTGTGGGTGCATCTAATCTGAGCCGTAGTAGGGATTCCATGTGTCTACGGAGCTCCAAAAGAAAGAGCCCTAGGCATCTCTGGTCTGGAAAATCCAAAATCCTAGAGAGTGGTCCAAATCCCTCTCGGAAGAGACAATGGAACCTCCCCCTGATCTCATAGTATACTGGGCATCTGCATATATAATGATGCCTCTGTCTCAGTCTCTGTACGGCAAAACTGGCATGTTTTGTCCTCTGGTGCAGGTGCTCTCGTCCCATATCTGGCTATCTCCACTCTCAACTGGTGGGATGAGGTGCGGATCTGTCCAATCGCTAAGGCTTAGCCCTGACCATGTGCGAGATCATCATCACTAGTGGCCTCTCCATCGGCTTCCACCCATCATATACCGCTCCTATATCTGTCACAGCCGACTCCCTTCTCCGTCTCCTCCTGTGGTATAAACTAAGACGAGCTCCATACAATCATGCAGGTGTGACTAATGTATCAAACAGCCAGAGCTTCGTCCTCAGCTCCTGAAACTATATCTGTGAGCAATGCCTCTCAAGTGAGCCCAGAGCTGCATACCCTCGCATCAATCTGGTTTCAGCTGCCTTCCGCAAAGAGAACTGAGGCCCAGCAAAAGTGATCCCAAGATATACATAAGAGGCCACATACTCCACGGGCTCCCCACTATATGTAAACTGAAGTGCAGATCTGCCTACCCATTGTGGGGATGTGTTAAAGATCATAACCTTTCTTCCCAAGGTCCACCGTGAGGTCCCGATCCTTGCAAAAAAACTGTAATGCATCCAAGGGCCTCTGCAGCCCCTCTAGTGAATCAAAGATAAGGACAATGTCATCTGCATACAATAAGATACTTAAGACTCCTGCTAGGCTGTGTATGACATCTGAGTCACCCCCCCAGGGGCCGTACTCTGCCAGTGACGGACTCATGCAGTGTTTGCTGGATGGCAAGCTGGTGAGAGAAGTGTGCACAACTCAAAAAAGATTTTTATTGATGTGTTTGCTTTTGTACTCATCCTATCCACACAGAGGGGGTGTTCACACCCTGCTGAGCCCCAAATCCCAACAGTACAAAATTTAAAATTTGATTACCATCTAGTGGAAACATAGTCAGTGTATGGTGGCTTGGAGGTAACTTCTCGGGCCAATCCAAAATCTGCAACTTTGGTGAGGCCCCCTGTAACCAGCAGATTTTCTGACACCAAAAAACACATACAAAGTGGGTTAGAGATTGGTACAACAGTGCCACAATTAACATGCACTTTTGCAAACCATGTACAGACCCTAGCCTTGAAGGGAAATCACCTGGCTTCAAATCCCGGTGAAAATACCCATTCTTATGCATATACTCCAATGCTTGGAATATCTGGAGACACCAGTTCCTTATTTTCGATTCCGATAAAGGTTTGTCAAGATCTTTCATGACTTGATACAAGTTGAACTCCTGATTCACCCATTAACACCATATAAACATACCACTCATTAGGAAACAGAATGGGCATAACACCACAACAATGGGACATGAAATAGTCAAATATGAATGCTGAGTCTGCGAAGAAGACCGTTGATAAATACCATGTATTCAAGCCCAATAAAAATTACTCAAACATAAGCGCTGAGTCTAAGAAGAAGACTGTTGATAAATACCATGTATTCAAAGATGAAAAACAGCTCATTGTTCTCCCTAACAACCTCCTTAAGTCTCACAATATGTGGATGATTCAACGTCTGCAAAGACTGCATCGGATACAAATATAAACAAAGAGAAAACAAACAAGAAAAAAATGGGTTTGTATGTGGTGCTGTGCATACCTTTACCTCCCGCAAGCTCATGCATTCATCCCATGAATAATACTTCCTCTTCATTTTTTTGATAGCAACCTGGCCATAGAAACCCAAAAAGAAAGCATGTACGAGTGAAAACACTCAGCTCTCCGACCCAAAGGCACCAAGATTTGACACACAGCCACTAGAATCAGCCTATAGAAGGTGAAAAGCATAAACTTACAATTTCATTGTCATGGATGTTAAGTGCTTTCCACACACTCCCATAAGTGCCGTCCCCCAGCAGCTTGATAACTTTGTAACTGTTTTTCGCAACAAAAACAGCTCTGTCAACTGCCAGGTTATTCAATCTGCAATGCCAGCTCATTTTCTCTCTATTTATGGGAAAAGAAAATATGGGTGGCGTTGGAGCCTTACCGATGCATGATGACCACTGAATGACCAAGAAAGGCCTTCAATCATATATTATAAAAAAACATGTTTTTGGAACAACATAGATCCACTGTTCTCAAGTCAAAGTGTCTGCTGCAAATTTCAATGCAATCTGCTCCTGGCATGTAAGCATAAAGAAGGCTGTCGTGTGTCCTATTAAAGTGGCTGATAGAAGAGTCATTTTCAAACTCTGAACCCAAAGGCTCATCAGACTCAATGATGAAGACCATCATCATCCTGCAGCCTGCTGCTGCAAGAACTCCGATTTATCCACTAACCTCCACTAATTCAGGCCTTCCAAGAAATATCAATGTCCCCAAAAGGGCCTGCAAGCCCAAGCCAGTAGGGTACTGGGCCTCCATATGTTCACAGCGCGGCATCTTCCGTTGTAATGTGTCGTGCCGCACAAACCACCCTGCAAATGATGAGGATGAGCATGGACAAAGACTTGATGCGCAATCCTGAAGCCCTATGATGCCAATTTTTAACTCTTTGCACCTACTGTTGAATAATTAAACTGAATTATGTTAATTATAACCATGAAAATTGGAGATAACTACAAATTTTCAGAGTGTCATATGTATGGATGTTATATATAGCCAAAAAAGGCCAAGACAACCTTTTGAGACTTAAGTGTTGCACAATGGTTAATTATGCCCCAAATCCTCACAAATCATGATAATCCTGTATGTGTACAGATGTTGATTGCATCGTTCAGATACATGATAAATCCAATGTTGAAGCGTTCAAACAAATCCCCTTGATTAATGTAAGGCTAATCTATACCTTGACAAATCCAAGAACATGCCCAAATTCACCTTATAAGAAAGTGCAATTTATAACCTCATGGTAGTCATCCACAAGACAATAAACCATCAATTCCATCATGCATAGTATGGACTAGATACTACACTAACGTCATCAGTGCCCAATAGTGGGTGTAGAACTTCACACACACACACAACCCACACGCGCGCACACACACACACATAAGAGCATACATTCATACAAAGGTTAGTATATTGAGTTTCTGTCATAGCTCCGGAGATACAGGGCTAACTCAACCATAATGAAGCCTAGCACTTAGGATCGTAACAAATAGAAAGAATTATTGCAACAAAAAGGTAGTTAATAGAGCATATGCACCACTAAAGATAGAAAGAATTAACACAATATCAATTGGCTACAACTTGGACGAAAACTTCAAAATATAAAATTTGCATGTCCGCTAATACAGCAAAAAGATATACCTAGATGAATCCAGGTCCCAGGAACATGCCCAAATTCAACTTATAAGAAAATGCAATTTATAACCTTATGGTAGTCATCCACTAGACAATAAACCATGCATAGTATGGACTGGATAAACCATGCATAGTATGGACTGGATACTGCGAGATCCCCAGTTACGTCATCAGTGCCCAATAGCGGGTATAGAACTCGGTATCAATATATGCTCCCACACACACACACACACACATAAGAGCATACATTCATACAAAGGTCTGTGTAAGTAAGGCTAAGCCTATCATGTGCAAAAGGGTCATCTCTGATATACAGAATAGAAATATAAATTTTGTTTGGGTATCAACCTTCTGCCACCTCGGAAGAGAGATCAGAACTGTGTTGAAAAAAAAGCCATATGTACGCAGACAGAAAAAGCCAAGACAACCTTTTCAGAGTGTTATATGTTTGGATGTGATATATAGCCAGAAAAAGCCACAACAACCTTTTGAAACTAAAGTGTTGCGCAGAAGGTTAATTATGCCTCATCAATCATGCTAATCCGATATGTGTGCGCATGTTGTTTAAATCGTACAGATACATGATAAATCCAATGTTGAAACGTTAGAACAAATCCCCTTGATTAATGTAATGCTAAGCATCTCTGAGATACAGAAAAGAGAGATTTCTGTGAGAGCTAACCTTCTGCGGCTTCGGAAGAGAGATCAGAACGGTGTGGAAAAAAAGTCGATCGGATTCCCAACCAGAGAGGATGTTGCTGTTTGTTTCTTATGTCAAGGAACTCCCATGAGAAGCTTTCAACTCCTGAGAATTAGGGTAGGAGAAGACGCACCGTCACTAGGTTAAATCGAAGGGATATGACGCTGCAGAGAACAGATCGCGGGGTGTGGAGGGTGCGCGTTAACAAGCGCTCTTAACCTGCTTCTCCCTTTGCGCGATCAAAGCTAAACTCACACAACTGTAAACGCAGAATCATGGCTAAAAGTCGAGGAAGCTCGCTCTCTCAAGAAAGGACAAGAAGTGACACATCAAAATTATTATCACTATCATTTCTATTACCTTTATTCTTATTTTATTATTATTATTACACTTTTACTATTGTTACATTATTATTATCTTATTATTATAACTATTATTATGATATTTATGAGGCGAATTTTTTAAAAATACCGGAAAGCAGAGCGCAACGGATAACAAGGTCTGTTAATGTATGACAATCCCTCGCTCGGGTTTTCTGTTCTCCCTCTCAACGTCCATCCAAGTGCTCTCCCCTGTCCCGATGGCCACTAGGCCAAAGGGACCCCACTTGAACAAGGCGGGTCATTCTAGATTGATCACCGGTCACTGTCGAATTGAACCGACACCAAGGAGCTTGCTACAATCATCACATCAGCCAACAGGGCTAGAGAACGAAATAGGATGCCTCCAACCAGATGCTACCCTCAAGATACGGCGCCTCCCCACCTACCGCCACTCATGAAGGAGAGAGGGGGTCCTCAGGATTCTTGTTCCCGCATGCGAACATCTTGCAGACTGGTCCTTTTTTGGTAGCACCCCAATTCTACCCACTCACCTAACACAACTAGCAGTTCACTAAAACAGTCTATTTTTGCCTTCACTCGCCTAACACAACTAGCAGTTCACTAAAACAGTCTATTTTTGCCTTCACTCGCCTCGGCTAACTACCGGTCCCCTTCTCTCCCCTATTTCGTCCAAGGAGCTGCTCAGAGATGGAGCATTCAGAAGAACCCCACCAAAGCGAGCTGCAAAAAAGAAGAAGACCGCAGAAAGCTGTCGATTTTTTTATCTGACAGGGAAGGAGATGCTCCAGCTAAAGGCCGCCCCCTGCGAAGAAAGAGCGAAGAAACCGAGAGGAGCCAGCACCGACATCGACCCCAACATGACCCAGCCACCATAAGGAATGGACCTTGTGGAGGTGAAATAGCAATAAACGAAAATGGTAAGGTTTCGATCACACTTCCTGTTAATCTAGTTCAGGAATGGTTGAAAACTTACTAGTCTAGAGCTCTGATTGGTCTGTGCTATGGACCAAGGCCACCGGCAGAAACCCTAAAAGCTTGGATCAAGAACAATTGGTCTTCTCATAGGCTGGTAGTTGAACATACCCAGTATTTACCTAATAATTATTTTTGCTTTCTATTTAGAGAAGAAGGGATGGATCTTCATGCTTTGGGTGCAGGACAGTGGGTCCTCTAAAACTCCCCCTGTCTCTCTCCACATGGACACCCGATTTCTCTCCGATAGGCCCCAAACCCTCCCAGTGTCCTGTTTGGGTAGAACTTCCCAATCTTCCATTGCATCTACATCCTCTTATTAAGCTATTGCTAGAACCGATAGGAAGGCTTTTGGGAGTAAGGGCAAACTCAGAGCTTAACCCCAAGTGGCACCCTCAAGCTCTGGTTGATATTGATTTAAGCAAGGAACTCTCGTCCTCCCTATCTATAAATGTAGGATCAGACATTGTCTTAGAACAACCACTAATTTTCAAGAATGTTCCCAACACTTGTTTCCACTTTGGCTCAAAGGAACACTTCATTAGAAACTGCCCCATCAAGTTTCCCCTACCACCTCCAGGTCCCGTTCAATAACCGATTCCAAAAGAGGATAGCCAAGGCTTTCAACATGTAGGTAGAAGGGGAAAGGTAGTAAATCATAATTAGCCCCCCAGGAACCCCCCTAGAAGATTCAACCCCAATAGATTCTCTCCTCTTCTAGTAGATCCCCTCCCAAGACAAAAAGGACTCATCAAGTGAAGATGAGGATGAAGAAGTCCCGAGCACACAACTTCAAGATAGTGATCTGGAAAAGGAAGTAGAAGACATGGACTTCCAGGATGCATCCAAAGTCAATCTAGACCCAGGCCCTTCTCAGGTAGAAGAAGAATCTCTCCCTTGCGAGAACAGGAAGTCCCCCTCCTTGTTGTCAGTTGTAAAATAGGTCATGAGAAAAAATTGGGAAGTCCAAGGTTGACCAAATAGCCTTGAAAAGAAGGCAATCTCAGGTAGGAGGAATGGCTTCTCCAATCCCTTCAGAGAAGAGACCTCAATAGTCTTCGAAACCCCCCCCCCCCCAAAATAAATAAATAAATAAAAATCAGAAGTTGTGATTGAATTCAATATTTTATCCTACAATATTAAAGGATTATCTAATGGCAATAGAGCCAAGGTAATTAAGAATTGGTTAACCCAAATTAACCTTCAAGCTGTCATAATCTGTTTCCAAGAACTCAAAGTTGCAAGCCAACTGCTGAAAAAGAACCTGGAGTTAGTTTCCAAACAACATAACTGGTTTAGCTCTAATCATACCCAGGGGGGAGGTGGTACTTCTATAGGGATTCACAACTCATGGATGCCTTTCTATATGAGTTGTGAGATAGACTCCACTCCCTCAATAGATGGGTAGCTATTAATCTGCAACTATAGGACCATAAGCTGACAGTGATTTCAGTATATGCCATGGGTCCGACAAGCACCAAAGCTGAGCTCTGGGAGTCTCTTATGCACTTTGTGGACCCGATCATTCTTGTAGGGGACTTCAATATGGTGGAATCTCCACAAGATAGGTTATCGAACTTAGGGCAAACTATAAGAGGTGCAAAAAGGACAAGCTAGCTTGATGTGAAAGGCATGCACTCCCTTCATGACATGGCATGCGACCATGACTTCACTTGGGAAAATGGGAGGCTCGGGAACCAATTGAGAAAGGCTCGGCTAGATCGGTGCTACTCCTCAACAGCCTTATGCAATATAGCAAAGTGAAAGTTCAATAAAGCATAGCCCTCTCAAACTCCCAACTGTTAGGAACAATTTGGAGTTAATCTAGACAAAACACTTCAGCTCCAATGCCTCTCCCTCTCAAGCCTGGAGCCATAACGATGATGATACGAATGGTCTCTTACATTATTCAGACTCCTTGGGATCACAATGGGATTCGGAGTGTCTATGCATCAAAGATGGACTTGGGTTCTTGACAAATACAAAATAAATTCAGTAAATGGTCTGGCATGCAACATAATTTGGCTAGTAGAATGGTTGTCCTAAAACACATTTTATTCCCCACTGCCTTATACTTCTTGGCATGTTGGTGTCCCTCTAACTCAAGATTGAAACAACTAGATAAAATATGTAAGAATTTTTAATGGTTCGGAAATGCAGAAGAAGTTAAATTCCCTAAAGTGGCTTGGAAAATGTATCTACACAACCGAAGAATCAAGGGGGTCTGGGGCTACCAAATATCATAAACATTGCTGACCAGATGGCAACCAAGTGGATTGTTCAAAGTTTTTGCATGCCAGATTCTAATTGGGCAATTTTGCTAGGCCGTAATCTTTACCAATTCAGTCTAGCAGAGTTTCGTATGTGGAAAAAACTACCTTTAATGACTCTTTTCTTTAATCCAATCACCATCAAACTTTAGGAAAGTGCACTGGTAAAATCCATATGGCAAGCATGGAACATATGCAAACCAAAATTTGTACTCCATAGAAATACACGGAAACATGCTCACATTGTACACTTGGACTCCATCTGGTTCTCTTCAGCGCTTTCTGTGAACATTTATGTAGAGCACTACAAACATACCTTTAAGCTCCATAAAAAAGGCATACAGATATGGGAAGATATATGGAACAGATCTGAATGCAAATGGCTAACAAAACAAGAGCTAAAACCTCTCTTCAGAGCTTCACATGAAGACACTCTCTTGATTCAAAGTAGAATGCAGTTGTGGCCGAATGATAGAAAGGTTCTGATCCACTCAGGGGGCCTTTTACCCACAAAGCCTTTGCATGGAAGTCCAAATGTAACCTATTGCCAATCTCGCCTCTTCCCCCCCTGTGGACCGCCTTTACATTACAAGCTGAATAGAAGATGGAACATCATCTGGGACATGAAACAGTGGGGTTTCAAATTCAAAAACATGTGGTCTCCCTTCATCCCACCAAAAAAATCACGTCTACTTGGGTAGTTGCCCATAAAGCCCTATGGACGACCTCAAGAGCCTAGCATTTTGGGTATGGAAGTGGAGTATGCCCAAGATTTCATGCTACACTAGAAATAATAGAGCATATGTTTTTAGGTTGTGCCCATAACATAGAAGCTATTAAATTTCTGAACCAATGTGTAAGCCCTATACAGAACTAGCAACTGTCGCAAGAAATCCTTCTGTGACAACAAATTAAATGCTATGTTGCTCTTTGGAATGTTATTCGTGCTGAATATCTCTGGGCTATTTGGATTCATAGGAATAACTATATGTTTAAGAATGCACAAAGCAAATTGATACATGGATTGAGATCTGAACTGCATGTGCATATGAAGACGTTGCATAGAGCAAGCATGAAGGCATGTGAAGCGGAGTACACAAAAAATGCAACAAAGAGACCCCGCCGATGACCAAGGCTAAAGAGGACTTCCAAGAGAAAATCAGGGAAATCCAGTATGAAAGGAAATTTCAGGATGGTCTGGTGGTGGCTGATAAAGAAGTCGAGCTCTTGATTAAAGATTCAAATTTGCAGAATTACTGAGATGAGGAATGTGTTAGCTTAAGTTAGAATTACGCTTCTTCAAAGCCTGGATGTACTCCCTGACTAGACCCTTGGGTCTGACTTTGTTTTTTGTTATCTTGTTTTGTTAATATATTTACAGTTTCTCTTTTCTTTCTTTTTTTAAAGATATTTATGAGGCAGTCCTAAACTTTTCTTTTCCCTCACACCTTTCCTGACTGGGTACTCACGACACGAGCATACGTAATAAGGACCATGAGGCTTGGGGAAATTAGGATTTCTATCCAAGACCCTTGGGATTTGGGAGGTAGACCAGCTCGCACCGAATCTATATCGGGATGAAGTACAAGTGAGAGACATGGCATAGACTCATACATAGGCATGCTTAGTAATGCAATCACACATTGGGTAGCCACACTAGGCCTCTCGCATGACAATGGGGGTTACAAGTTGAAGTGTGTGCCCCCACCTTGGCGGCAAAGTGCTGATGCGAAAACAAGATTGACAGAAGAAAAACGGTGGAAACGTCAAAGCTAGATGAGATGGCTGTGAGCCGAGCCAAGCTGATGGCAGATGAGGTCAGGCCGATGGAATCATGGAACCGAGCTGGGCCACGGAGACATGAGACAGGTATGACCTGACAAGGCAAAATGCACGATGACCCGCTAATGGAGCCGAGATACATGGTGAGATGAGGTGATGAGTCACCTTGCGACCCGATGTCTAGGAACCACCTTTTAAGCCCGTGACACTTAGTATTAGAGCAAAGTTCTTTGGGAAGCCCACAGGGGGCGTGTGATGCTAGGATGGCTAGGAATAAAGAGAATGTTAGAAAAAATGTCAAAAAAACGGCAAAACGATGATTCGAGCAGCATAATGTCACTGGCATAGAGCATATGACATGAAAGTAGCCGACAATAGAAAAAAGGCATGTTTGAGCATCCAGATGAAGGAATTTACCCATGATTACATACACCTATCTCACGAGTGTGTGGACATGTGGTACAAAATGGAGTGCTTAGTCGGGCCTATCTAGGACTCGGGCTATAAATATAGAAGCTCGAGTAACAAGGTAGCTCAAGACAATGGCACAATGGAATTTGGGGACATGTTATGTATGAAAAGTGGTCAGTTTTTCAGGTAGGTTGCAACTATGCAGTCTATTTTTGTGAAAATCAAAAGTTGACTAACAAGTTATTTAGTAAGTGGAATGATGATTTGAATACAAGGAAAGGTATGAGGGTGCAACTAAGTTTTGGTGAGGACCATTTTTTAAACAAAGGCCCAAATGAGTTGGTGAGGACCATTTTTCAGGGTGCAATTGAGTTACTGGTGAGGACCATTTTTCAAATAGAGGCCCAAATTTATATATGAACTAAATTAGAGAGACATGGAACTTAGTGCCGGTGGGGCTGACAACACTTCAAATAAGGGCAGTGAGCTCGGGACCTCACATGAAGAAGCCACCATGGAAGGTGATGCATTGAAGCAAACACCAATGAGGATACATCATGGACCAACAGCAATGAGGATACATCATGGACCAACACCAATGAGGATACATCATGGACCAACAGCAGCACCCGATTTCGTGGTTAGAGGCTCGGAATGCCATAACAAGATTAAAGGAGATGTCCTAAGGTGACTATAAAGCTTGAATTCCATCTGCATGTGTGATATGGTAGGGGTCATCATTTGACAAAGGAACTAGAAAGCATGTCAAGCTAGCCAAACAATGTGATCCAGGAGGCAAATCTTTTAAAGACATGTACAGAGACAGAAATCAAGTGGATCTTTTAAATACATGAGCATGTGGGAATTGAGCAAGTATCAACATGATGCAAAGAAAGCAATGTAATGAGAAATGGTGTGAGAAGTGGGATTGACTTCAAGCAGGTAATTGGGGCCTATCCAAAGTATTCGAGTAGCACAGCTTCTTTCTTCGTTGGATAGGTAGGATTTCGACCCTGTTAGGAGTGCATAGGCTAGGTAGCTTGCTTAAAAGAGATTGTACAAAGGCATAGGGCTTTAGGAAAATCAACTTACGTTGCTTTCATTGACTTTAAGAAGGTCCATGATCACACGGTTCCTCATCATGAAGCTCTCTTTTATAAGCTTAAGGCAGTTGGGCTAGAGGGTAAAGCTCTTGAGTTTTAAAGGCCCTCTATCAACATTCCAAGGTGTGGATTAGAGTTGCCAATCGCTTGTCAACGTCAATTCCTATCTAGTGAGGCTTACACTAGGGCTGTTTGGGATCATCCTCCTTATTTAGTATATTCATTAATGATACCTTGAATGAGGGTGAGGACCTTGGGGTGATTATTCCAAGATTCCTCTACAAGATACAAGCGCTCCTTTTTGCAAATGATTTGGTACTATTAGCCGGTTCTCCACCAAAAGAACTCTAGAAGAGTCTAGATTGGGTTAGTCGCTGGGCTGCAGAGTGGGGGATGGCCTTGGCCTGCTACTTGCACAACTGCAAACACAAACACACATCCACTAGATCCCCACACTGAGGTGTCAAAAATGCATCATTTCTTCTAAATATCTCTTCTTTTTTAACTAATAAACCTTGTCCTTAGTCAACTCTTCATCTTATGTGAGCATTTACTCAGTTTTGGGGGATTTTCTTTTATTCTTCAATTTATCTCCTCCCTACATTTGGATTAATCTTATTGGTCCATAGGAACCTTAATTGGAGCATAATTCAAAAAATTTTGAAAATCTGGACACTTAGGCTAAGGTCCTTTATACCTATTTTTAATTAATTCCAATTGCACATTGGAAAGTTCTTTTTGCACATCTATTTATGCCTAAAAATCAACTTCAGTAAAGAATCAACGGCTGTGCCTCTCAATGAGGAATAAAGCACTGGCCTCTATGATCCAAGTGCAATCTTTCCCTTGGTCTGACTATGGGACTTACGGGTTTGGTCAAATCGGCTCAGTTAGTTAAGGCTTTTGAGTAGAGAAAAGTTATCTTGGAGGAATCGCCTGTGCTTTCCGAGCAAGGGAAGTTTTTTCCAGGTTTGGTTTCGAAAGAACCGATATATTAGTCTCTTGTCCAGATATCTGTGGGCAAGGCCCCGAGTGTGGGACCCTGGCCTGTGCAAGAAGTGCTACATCCGCTACTAGCAGCCCTGAATTCGTTGCGCGGTGGGGACAGGGATCTCACATGCATAGCATCTTTTTAGAGAGGTTAATTGTCCACAATGTTACTTAATTTGCTTCCAAGGTTGCCACCTTGATCCGATTTTTTGGTAATTCCATCAGTATGGCTCTAGATCTATCATACTTGTGGCCTTTACAATGTGTGCACCCTAAATCAAGTAAAACCATTATATTTGAAGATAGAATGTTGTTATCGGGGTAGCCGCCAAGCCGCCGCATCACCACGCCGTTATTCCATTGTGGGCGCCGCAATCTTCTTGGACAAGCTTGCGAAACCATCAAAATATGCACAAAATTGACAATGAAAGATATCAATTTTCAACGTCACACTACCAAATTGAATTTATGCATAAGAAGATGCATAAAAGATTGATTTTTAAATTCAAAGTGTCATTCTCATCTAAATTGAATTTATGCATAGGAAAAAGAATGGAATTTCAATTCAAAAGTGTTATTCTCATCCAAATTGAATTTATGCATAGGAAGATGCATAAAAGATGGATTTTTAATTCAAAAGTGTCAATTCTCATCTAAATTGAGTTTATGCATAGGAAGATGCATAAGAGATGAAATTTTAATTCAAAAGTGTCATTTTCATTTAAAATGAATTTATGCATAGGAAGATGCATAAAAGATTGATTTTTAAATGAGATGTGATAAAATGTGATAAGATGCGATAAGAGGTGTATGAGATGTGATAAGATGTGATAAGATGCGTATGGAAAGTGATAGGATGTGATAAGAGGTGTATGAGATGTGAAAAGATGTGATAGGATGTGATAAGATGCGTATGGAAAGTGATAGGATGTGATAAGAGGTGTATGAGATGTGATAAGATGTGTATGAGATGTGATAGGATATGTATGGGATGTGATAGGATATGATAAGAGGTGTATGGGATGTGATAGGATATGATAAGAGGTGTATGAGATGTGATAGAATGTGTTAAGAGGTGTATGAGATGTGATAGAATGTGTTAAGATGAGTTAGGATGTGTTAAGATGTGTATGGGACGAGGTAGAGAGTGTATCTGATGGGATAAGATGTATATGGGATGTGTTAGGGCGAGAATGGATGTAGTATGGATGCATGGATGTAGATACGAATGTATGTATGTATGTGGATGTGGATGTATGAATGAGGATGTGAAAATGGATGTATGTATGTAGATGTGGATGTATGGATGTGAATGTGAATGAAGATGTGGATGTGGATGTATGGATGTAGATTCGGATGTAGATGTATGTATGTGAATGTGGATGTATGAATGAGGATGTGAAAATAGATGTATGCATGTAGATGCGTATGTATGAATGTGAAATTGGATGTATGTATAATGTGGATGTATGAATGAGGATGTGAAAATAGATGTATGCATGTAGATGCGTATGTATGAATGTGAAATTGGATGTATGATGTGGACGTACGAACATGGATATGTATGTAGAATAATGAATGTGAATGTGTATGTGAAATAATGTGTAGTCTATATGAGTGAATGGATGAGAATGAGTACACATTGAATGGAATAGGGAATAAGTAATGTGGTCCGAGAGTGGATAATGTGGAAAGACGAGAGTTCGTTATAGAAACTGTATTTTGTGACTGTTTGTAAATGACTGTTTTATGTCAAGAATGCTGGGGAAGTATTTTGACCGTCTTGAGGATTAAGGTCATGAAGACCGAACTGATAAAGTTGCAACTGCTGACAGAGAGTCAATGGAGGACGTCTCGCGTAGCAAGGTCGGCCGAGGTCTTGACGAGCCTCGGTTCGATTTAAATGGTGAGCTTCCGATACGGTGGATTAGGGACCAAGGAAGCAGCCTATGAGTGAAGCGCTAGGTCACCTGCGAGAAGGATCCTAGAGGGTGCTGACCATACGGTGCTCGGGCTCTGGGTCGCCGAAGATACCCACACGTGCGTCGAGGAAGATATTGGAACAAGGAGTAAGAGTTGTTTTCTGAAACCGGGCATGGATCTGGTTGATTGACCTTGCTGGTCCTCAACGGATGAGTCCATGGCTCTTTTATATGGATCTGTGGGTTGATCTTGCTGATCTTCCACGGAGATTCCATTCTGTTATATGAATATATTGCCGGTTACTATGAGCTAGGAACTATGGAAAAGGCTCCTGAGTGAACAGGTGGTGAGCGTTCTGGTTGCCAATGATGCCATAAGTACACCGATAAATGAATGACGGGAAATAAGGATTCAACCAGAGACTTTGAGGATTGTCATTAGAGCGACATAATGTTTTCATTAAAGGATTGTTTGAAAGATAGTTGATGCTAAGAAAAAGGCAATTTCATATTGGGTGTATAAGTGGTGTGACTAGTTTTATGTTTGCATGAACTTCCGGCTAGGGGGCCTAGGAACTCTTTTCCCTGGTACCCGGGACAAAACCTAATCAAATTCCTAATTGGATCCCATCACTACAGTGGTTGGGAGGTTGGCTAACCCATGGGACTGGATGGGGTTAGGCTGGACTGATGGATCCGTAAATCGAGATTTAATTTCTATTACTACGATAGATGAAGTAAATCCCGGATAGTAATTGTTCTATGGATAGGAATCAATGGCTGTGCCTCTTGATGGGAAAAAAAGCGTTGATCCCAATGATTCAAGTGCAAGTTTCTTCCTTGATTTGACCAAGTACCGTTAGAGGTGCAGTCGGATCAGTTTGATCAGTAATAATGATCTTGACTACGTTAGAGTAGAGAGTTATCCTGGTGGAATCGCCCGTGCTTTCCGGATAAGGGAAGTTTTTTCGGGTTCGGTTTTGGAAAAACCGACGGATTAGTCTCTTGTCCAGATATCCGTGGGGCGAGGCCCCGAGTGTGAGACCCTGACCCGCGCAAGATGTGTTACTTCCGCTGCTAGCACCCCGAATCCGTTGCGCGGTGGGAGCAGGGATCTCACAGTATTCTGGGGAAAGTGTCTTCCCTTTTTAAACAAAATCTTTCTTTTATTTTAGAGAGGAAAGGGAGATTCTTACTCCTGCATACCTCGAACGCTGGGGGAGGAATCTTACAAGGAGAATCGTAGTTGGGTTCCATGGTAATGTTCTCCATGCCACTTTCGGGCTCTACCACCATTTGATGCATTGGGGTCACCCTAGGAGGGGCTGGTTGTGGTGGCAAGAGTGGAGGCGGTAAAGGGTTTGTACCTCCCCCTACCTGCAATGGACTCTGGGATTGCACTTGTTGTGCATGTAACACCAATGGTCTTTGTGGAGCTGGTAAAGAAGGAGCTCCAGCTGCTTGATTCATCCTTAAAGTGGGATTGAATCAGTAACACCTGTTGGAGTCATGGTTACCCATGTGCTCGGGGGGCTCACTCATAAATATGTAAGCATAGCATGAGGGTTGAACAAAAGGGATTTTTAAAATCCCTTTTTTACACATTTTTTACATATAGAAGGGTACCATTTAAAGGGGGTATTCACAGGTTGAATAAAAAAAGGGTATATTTTATTCATGAAAAATTCACAGATAAGGGATTTTAAAAATACACCTTGAACGCACGTGATACAGAGGGTTTACTTATAGTGAACCCCTCGAGCCCATGCGAGCACAACATCCACACCACAGGTTAGGTCTTGGTTTGAGATGTGGGCATTCTGGAGTCGTATGATTTGCTTTACAGTATGCACACCAAACCGTTTCCCTACGTGGATAGAGATGGGGATTGTCCATCTCTTTTAGAACTAGTTTAAACTCATCCTTGAGTTTCTTTATCAGTTATCCCACCAACTTTGCATTCTCGTTCATTTCATCAGTTTTATGGCTTTGAGATCCACTTCTAGAAGGAGTCTTGAATGATGCTTCAAAACCATTAATTTTCTTTGGAGGTCCCATTAAATTATCATCATAATCAATGGCATCTAAGGCATCATGAAGCTTCTTGCTTTGTAAACCCTCTAGGAATAAAGAGATCAATTGAGTTTGGCTAGGCCTTTCCTCAAGCTCACAACGCTTATATAAGTACTTTGCTTGTGATCCTTTCCTCAGGCTCACAACGCCTATATAAGTACTTTGCTTGGTTGATGTATTCCCTTTATAGATTCACCATCCTTTTGTTTCAGAGTGTTCAATTGATTTAACGGAACTCCATTTGGCTCCAGTTTTTGCATAAGAAATAAGGAAGGATTGTTTCAAGTTCTCATAGGTAGCCTTGCTTTCTAGTTCCAAAGTTCAAAACCATCGAGCTGCACCTTGTTCAAGTGTGAAGCCAAACACTCCGATCTTTGCAGGATCGTTATTTACACTCAATGCTTCACTTTACTTTGCATTGTGGACTATTTTATGAAACTGGGATAGAGATATGTGTACATGGGTACACAGATGCTGATTGGGCTGGTAGTATCTCAGATAGAAGATCTACTAGTGGCTTTATGTTTTCTTTGGGAAGTGATGCTGTGACTTGGAGCAGCAAGAAGTAGCCTACGGTTGCTCTATCCAGTACTACAGAGGCTGAGTACAGAGGTGCCGCTATGGCAGCATCATGTGAGGTAGCTTGGTTGAGAAAGCTACTTGCAGATTTCGGTCTATCAGTGGACAGACAAGTTGTCATTTTCTGTGACAACATTAGCAATATACAGTTGGCCAGGAACCCAGTTTTTCATGCTCGCACAAAGCATATAGAGTTCCACTACCATTTTGTCAGAGAGAAGGTTTTGGCAAGAGATGTTGACCTTGTTTATGTTAGCACACACAGGATCAGGTCGCTGACATCTTCACCAAAGCATTGGGTACAGAGAAGCTCTACAGATTCAAGGCTTTGCTTGGTGTACATGAGATGGAGTTGAGCTCGAGGGGGAGTGTTGAGATATCGAGCTCATCTAGTGAGGCGGTGGACACTGAGGGGCATAGGCCCCACACTTACACCACTGGCATGGTTGGTGAGATCATGGGTGATATGCGGCCAATGGGATGACAGGCTGTGTGATAGCCATTCTAGAGAATGGCATAGTTATAGCGAAAGATCATTTTAGTTGGGTTCACACTATAGAGAACCCTAGTATGTATTTGGTTGAGTACCTTTTCGTATTGTGTGTACTTTTATCTTTGTATATGGTGTGTTGAGTGTTGTGTGAAGATGAAGAAGATTTTCAACCTCTCACCTTGTGTGTTCTCTTTTAGGGTTTTGTGAGTATGTGTGTGTGCTTGCAAGAGCTCAAGCTCTCTTCTCCCCTACATCTTTTCATACCCACCACATCTGGTCATATGGCTCAACCTATTGAGAGTGGGAATGTAAACCCATTATACGCTACCCCAAGAGTCCACATTGCTCGAATGAGTGGTTTTCAAACTGTGGATGTACATGCATGAGAGGGACTAGATGCCCGATTTCTAGGGGCAATACAGCCCCTCCAATAGGGATGCTAACAACTAATGATGCCATAAGAATGGCCGAAGCTATTACTAGGGAAGTAGCTAGCAGGTAGTAGTAGGGAACCAGCTTCCAAATAAGAGCTCTATGCATGCATTGAGAGCTCTATGCTAACCCTAAAAGCATAAAACCCTAAAAAAATACAAGTGAGGGAGATAGGACAACATCCAAGGTTTGGATTGTGTCAAAAGCAATGACCAAGTTTAGTGGCACGGACCTCACATACCTCAGTATGCATCTCAATGCATCCAAATGCGGCTTCCAAGAGGAACCTGCATAAACTGACTCACCAACCCAAAAGCATAGCTCAAATGTGGCCTGGTGATTGTCATGTAGATCAAGCTTCCTACTATGCGCCTATACATAGTAGGATCCTCCAAAATCTCTCCGGAATCTGCACTCAACTTGCCATTCTGATCCAATGGCACTGAGATAGGCTTACAACCTGTCATACCATACTTGGACAACATGTCCAAGCCATATTGTCTCTGCAGTAATCCAATACCATGTGGTTACCTAATCACCTCAATGCTCCCAAGAAATATCTCAGCTCCCCCAGATCCTTCATCTCAAACTTCTGTCTAAGCAAGATCTTTACATCAAAGATCTCTGCATCATGGTCCCCCGTAATGATCAAGTCATCTACATAGATGACAACAAGTACAACCCCTCTATCACTGTGTCTCACATAAAGTGAGAAATCTGCATTGGCTACATAAAAGCCAATAGTGACAAGATATTCGGAAATCTTGTTAGACCATGCTCTTGGTGCTTGTTTTAAGCTTTCTTCAACCTGCAAACATGCTCGGGGTGACTCACATCCTCATAACCAGGTGGTTGCAACATAACACCTCTTCCTGTAGATCCCCGTGCAAGAATGCATTCTTTACATCTATCTGATGTAAAGACCATTGCTTTGATGCAGCCACTGCTATCACAACTCTCACTGTTGCCATCTTGGCAACTGGCCTGAAATTTTCCTCACAATCAATGCCGTATGTCTGTGCATATCCTTTGGCTACCAATCTAGCCTTGTACCTACTTATGCTTCCATCACTGTTATGTTTTACTTTGTACACCCACTTGCATCCAATGGCTTTCTTGCCTTCAGGCAATTGCACTAAATCTTCCTACTGCTTCAAAAAATGCAGTCCAGAATCTTGACGTGAATTTGGGATCTCGATCACTTACTATTCTTCTGGGTAGGCCATGCAATCTGAAGATTTCTTTGAGGAACACTCTGGCCACATCCACTGCAGTGTAGGTTTCTTTTACTGGAATCAGATGGGCAACTTTGGTTACTAGTCTATCAACTACCACGAAGATGGAGTTGTAACCTAATATTGCACTGAGGGTAATCCAGTAATAAAATCCATACTAATGCATTCCCACTTCATCTTGGGGATGTCTAATGGATGTAACTTCCTAGGAATTTTTACTCTCTCGGCCTTGACTTTCTGACAGGTCAGACATTGACGTACATGATTAAGCACATCCTTTTTTAGACCAGGCCAAAAGAAGCTTTTCTTCACAGACATGTAGGTTTTGATGAAACCTGGATGTCCTGCAACAATAAGGCTGTCATGGGCTTCATTCATAATTTGACCCTTAGTTCACTCATCATTGGGAATGCATAGCCTACAATTATAATACATAATTCCATCATCCAGGCTGTACCCTTGAACTCGGTTCAACTCCTGTGGAGTTTTGCTTTCTTGCATAAGTAGGGTAGCAATAGAGCCAAAGAATCTATCCTGCATGATCTTCTCTCTCTTGCTTCAATAATCAAAGGATTTGACACTACAGTAATTGCAAGCAAGGAGGCTTTTCTACTGAGGGCATTTGCTACCACATTTTCTTTGCCTGGGCGGTACTTGATTTTAAAATCAAATTCCTGCAGGGTCTGCATCCACCTTCTTTGGCGCATGTTGAGATCCTTTTGAGTGAAGATCCACTTTAAGCTCTGATGATCTGTCATCAAAGTGAATCTTTGACCCAGTAGGTAATGTCTCCACAACTTCAGGGCATATACTACTGAAAGTAGTTCCAGGTCTAGACAGCATAATTCCTCTCATGCATTTTGAGTTTTCGAGATTCACAGGCCATTGCATGACCTTCCTGCATGAGTGCACCTCCTAGGGAAAAACCACTGGCATCAGTTACTACCTCAAAGGGTAGAGAGAAATCTGGCAGCTTTAGAATGGGATTGGTACCAAGGCGGTCTTCAGCTTATCAAAAGCACTTTGGCACCTGGCAAACCATTGAAATGGGATATTCTTCTTGAGAAGATTAGTCAGGGGGAAGCTATGAGAGCATACTTTGGTATTGAAGAGATTCCGATGAGGGTAACAAGGAAGTAGCTAGTGAAGTGGGGGTTTATGGGAGTTTTGCAGCCCTGTCGAGCCTCTGAATGATTGGTGAAGGAATTGTCAACATTGAAGGTATATCTGTAAGAAAGTTTGTTGGTGGCAGCATGGGGGTGGTTGTGTCAAATAGGAAAAAATCCTATACCAACTAGTCAATCCCAAGAATCCTCTGACTTCTTTCACTGTCTTTGGTTCAGGCCAATCTATGACTACTTGGACTTTTGCGAAATCTAGAGAAATTTCATCTTTTGATACCAGAAAGCCCAAGTATTCAACATGGTCGGCAGAGAAAGTACATTTACTCTTTTTTGCAAAGAGTTGGTGCTTCCTTAGGATCTCAAGAACTCTTTTGACATGAGCTTCATGGTCAGCTGCATTCTTTGAGAGTAAATCAAAATATCATCAAAGAAAACAAGAACAAAATCATCCAAGTATTCTCTGAGAATGTCCTGCATTAATCGATTGAATGTAGCTGGGGCATTTGTCAATCCAAACGGCATAACAGTGAATTCATAATGCCCATATCGAGTATTGATGGCTGTCTTTGGGATATCTTGCTCATTAATCCTGATCTGATAATACCCTGATTTGAGATCTATCTTTGTGAAGATTTGTGAAGATCTGGGCTCCACTTAGCCTATCCAGAAGCTCATCAATTCTGGGGATAGGATACTTATTCTTAACTGTTAGTTGATTGAGACCTCTATAGTCCACACAGAGTCTTAGCGTTCCATCTTTCTTTTTCTGAAAGAGAACGGGCACACCCCAAGGTGAAACACTGGG
Source organism: Cibotium barometz (assembly GCF_041138505.1). Lineage (NCBI taxonomy): Eukaryota > Viridiplantae > Streptophyta > Polypodiopsida > Cyatheales > Cibotiaceae > Cibotium > Cibotium barometz. The sequence goes on along the minus strand of NC_141096.1, from coordinate 4,752,335 downwards.
TCTTACAAACCCTTGTTCTAATAGCTATCTAAGCTGTTCCTTGAGTTTGATGGCTTCAGGAACTGGCATTTTGTATGTACGCGCAGGGCTACTGGGCTAAGCTCCTGGGCTAAGCTCCGGGGGTCAATTCTATCACATGATCTACTTCCCGAATTAGAGGCATCTCTGTTAATTCTATTGGGAATAAATCATCATAATCACTTAACCATTCAGGTTCTTTAGCTTTTAACTTTGAGTCTACTGGATTCATTTTGACAACATAAATGAGCTGCTTCTTTCTAAGTCCTTTTAGTAACTTAGAAGCCTTTGGGGATCCTGAAATTTTGGTTCCTTGAACTTTATTTTCATGAAGGTCACGGAAGGAAATGGTTCCAATGACAGTGAATGTCAGCTTGATTTTTTATGGAGCCAATCCATTCCAAGGATCAGGTATAACTCTGAACTGATAGTTGGTTAAATTCCCATCTAGATTGAACTGAATACGATCTGCTGTCTCAAGGTGAGTGAAACGAATCTTCCCACTTGCCAATTCAACTTGCATAGGCTTCCCTGATTTTTGATCTAAGACTAGCTTATGCAAGCATCCAGGGGAAATGAAAGAATGAGTACTACTTGCCTGAATCAATAAAAAGCTTAAAAGGCTTACCCTTATAATCGGCTAGAGTATGGATTATTGAGAATTGGCGATTTGGCCCTTGGTATTCAATTGTTGCATAAATCTATCCTCTTTCTTCTTCTACTACATCTGTTATTGTCACTGCACTGGCTGCTGCAGTCTGAGGCGGAACTCTTTCTCTTTGGTTGCCCCAGTTCTGGGAAGGAGTTCTGAGGCTACTCTGGATGACAGAGGTAGACGGCTGAGCTAGAGTTCTCCTGGGATTTCCCTGATTTGGGTGAGATGGACCCTGATTTGACTGATAGAGGAAGGGGTTGGTCTCTGCACTCTCGGTCCTTGACTTCCCTAACCCCTTGACATGGTAGGAGTCGGTCAGCTGGTGACCAAAACCATGGCATCCAAAACACCGGTTCTCACTTCTGAGCTCATCGCTCTGAATCCTTGAAATAGGTGGGGCTTCTGAGAAAGTGTTCTGAGGGAAGGGTCTTCCTTCACTTCTGAATCTTCCAGCATCATCCTGATTCTGAATTGGGCCTTGCTACCTCTTACAGGGAGGAAAGTTTGAAGTACTTCCCGGGGTTTGGAATCTTTTAAAGTTAGAGGGTGGTGTAGGCTTTGGCGGGACCTTAACAACACAGGCTTTGGCAAAGTCTTTTGCCATTCTTACTGCTTTGGCCATTGAGACAGGTTTGGCATTCTTTACTAAGGTGTCCAATGGCTTGTTCATTCCTCAAATGAATCTGGCCATCAGCTGCTCTTCATCCAATTGAGGAGAAGGCCAAAAGCTTGATGGTACTCTTCAATTGTCCGGCTATCCTGCTTTAGTTCTAAGAACTCATTCATTTTAGTTCCAAGAACTCATTCATTTTAGTTTCAAGGAAGCCCGGAGGACAAAACCTCTTTTTGAGGTAAGCTTTAAGATCGGTCTAGGTCTGGGTATTCCGGTCGAGACAGTTAGTCTCGCAGTGATTCCTCCAAGTGACCCTGGCCATTTCCACAATCTTTAACCTGGCGAGAGCCATCTTGCTTCTCTCATTGTAGCCAGTTACATCAAAGTATTCCTCCATTGCCTCAATCCACTTTTCCACTACTTCACCTAACTGCTCCCCTTCACCCTTGAAGGGACCAAGTTGGGATTTGTGCAGGGCTTTTCGAACATCCAGATCTAACTCTTCGTCTCATCGGTTAGAGGATCCGGTTGCACGCGCCATGCGCTCATGACTCTGGCAAAATGAGATTTTTGTCAACTTAACTTTGACAATAGATTTACGATTATTTAATTTTTGCAATTTATTCTTTAAACAGATGATTATTTCATCATACTTCATGAAACAAGATTTACTTTGATAATTTTATTAACCATATTCACAATCATGAAAACAATTTGGATTTTTTTTTTGCAAAACATCGTTTATTATCAAAAGTTTTCGATATATACATAGAGTATCATGGCTCCCAAAATCACTGCCTCAATCGTATACGCATAAAGAAGCGAAACTGCGAAGGAGACATGCCATGGTACACACAATTCATTACAAAAAGGTGTTGTAATTCTACTTCTAGGAATAAAGCGGCTAAGAAGCCTAAAAGCTCGGCATGAAATTCTGAAGTTCCTGGGTGAATGATCAAAGAGTTGTACATGCACTGAACAAGCCCTAGCCTTATTAGAACCATGGCTAAGGAAATATTTTGCTTGAGCCTCTGACACTGATTGGTACCGATATTAATACATCGTCCTCCACAAAGCACATATACAGATGTCGCTCAAGAGGATCAGGAAAGTAAAGACTCTCAAAATGACGTGCGAGTCTCACTCTGCTTACTCGGGTCGTAGCAGAGTTGATGAGGTGCTCGAATGTAAAGGCTATCATATCCTGACTCTGGGAGAGTTCAGGAATGCCAGATAGATTCTGGGTATCCATCTATAAATTTCCAATTCAATTTATGAGTTTTCAATTTTTGAAGTTCCATAAATTTAACAAGCGAAAACATTATTTCCCAGATTTACTTTAAAACTTTAAAAAGCAAATTTTGATGCTGTTACGTAAATTTACAACACCTCTGATACCAACTGTGGGATCCCACTACCCCCTCTACGCACTGGATTCCCAGTAGAGCTGGCACAGCAGAAGTAGCTCCCTCTTGCGCGAGGCAGGGTTTCCCACTCGGGGCCTCGCCCTCGAATGTCCGAGCACGAGACTAAGTTGGTGGTCATTCTGAAAACCAAAACCGGGAAAATTTCCCATGCCCAGAAAACGGGGACGATTCCACCATTTTGAATTTCTTAACGAATTTTTCTAACGAGGTCAAGATACTGAACTAACCTTCATCTGAATGAACCAAATAGAAGGGAAAGTATTACAGACTTAACTTGAATGAATCAACGCTTTTTTCCTAATTGAATCAGGCAGAGCCGTTGATCTATTTATTAGAGAAGTCTTCAGGCTTTTATTTAACTACTCGAGTTCTAAGCGTATTCCTATTAATCAATTTTATTATTAAAACTCTACTGATTCTAGCCTACCCCATCCGGCCCATGGGTTAGCCACTGCCCAACCACTGGAATTGGTAGAACCAGACAAGTACTCACCCACCCATAATTGAATGCCTTTCTTAACTTTTGCTTTAGAATACAGATACGCACATACTCCTCTTTAAACTTTAATTTATAAAACAATCCATTGAAAAACAATTATTGGTTACAGATGTCATAACTCTAAAGTTCCATTCAATCCTTGTTTCTCACAAAACAGTATTACTCTAGACTCTCCGTTGAGACCAGCTGGTCAGCAACACAACGAGATCCAGTAATAACAGATTATAATAAACATTGGTCCATCATACAATATCTTCCTCGACATACGCATGGGTGTCCTCGGCATCGTGAGCCCGTGCATCGCCTGGTCAGAAACCTCCAGGATCCTCCTTAGGTATCCTGGCACTTCACTCAGGGACCGCTTCGTCGAGCCTCGTCCATCGTACCTGGAAGCGCACCATTTTAACCATACCGAGGTTGGTCAAGACTTGGGCAGGCTTTGCCGTGTGAGCTATCCTTAGAACACTCCCTGCCAGATATTTCAACCGAACTTCCCTTAGAAAACACATATACCAAATGCTCCCTCCACCCAGCATTCTGGCATAAGACAGTCCTTTAAGAAAACAGGGTTTCTATGCAAGTTTTCAGTTTTGATTTTCTTTTGAATACAAGAGTATACCTTAATTTCGTATCTCAAAACTTCTAGATCATAGGTCTGGATTCCCAAGCGAAATTCCTCGAATTCTGAATTCTTGATCCTCAGATCAAAATCAAAGGTCTCAACTTAGTTTCAGATTCTGTGGGTGATTTGAGTGTAGATTACTAAACTGGTCACATCGTCATTTCTTGAAACTGACGAAGGAGTTACATCTTGGTCATAGTCTGATTCACGGTTTGAGTCTGGAAAGGTTCTCCCTGAACTGTCTTTCTCGAAGGGTAATATTTCAATTACTACTTTATTAAATTTCATTCATTGAGTATTTTGCTTAACTGAATTCAAAACTAATCACGAATTTCTATGAGGAATAAAATTAATCATTTATCTAACATTCTGACTTCGATAGAACTTCATTGAATTTTCTCATTATCATCTTAGAGAATATGAAACGGTATAAATTTCTTTCACTGAGTATTTACTTATTCATTTTTTAATATTCATGGGATTTAAACATAGGATTAAAGAGAATTCTTATTTTGATATAAAAATATATGTATGCATCTATTTATGCATAAAATCCAACTTCTACAGAAATAACACTTTTATATAAAAGAAAATCCTTTTATGCATCTATTTATGCATAAAAATCCATTTTGATGAAAGTAACACTTTTATAAAAAAAATTCTTTTATGCATCATTTTATGCATAAAAATCAATAATGATGAAAGTAACACTTTTATAATAAAAATATTGATGAAAGTAACACTTTTATAATAATAAAAATTCTTTTATGCATCTATTTAAAAAAATTTCTTTTATGTATCTATTTATGTATAAAAATCAATATTGATGAAAGTAACAGTTTTATAATAAAAAAATTTATCCAATATACATCTTTCTATGTATAGAATTTTAATTCTGCCCTATAGCTTTACTCCCGCGAAAAAAGCTCCTCAATTAGAGATCGTTTGCCGGTGCCTCCAGTAGAGCTCCCGACAAGGGTGTAGTCGCCAACACAAGTAGGGAAGAGTAGTTGAAGCTCTTACCCTCGTATGGCTTTCTGTGCTTATCTTGCTTGCAGATCAGCCCTTAGCATGAATTAGGCTCTGATACTATGAAAAGATGCAGGGGAGAAGAGCACACACACACTCACAAAACCCTAAAAGAGAACACACAAGGTGAAAGGCTGGAAATCTTCTTCTTCTTCACACAACACTCAACACACCATATACAAGGATAAGAGTACACACGTATGAAAAGGTACTCCACCAAATAGGGTTCTCTATAGTGTGAACCCAACTAAATGAGCTGGCACTATAACTATGCCAGTCTCTAGAATGGCTGTCACACAACCTGTCATCCCACTGGCCGTATATCACCCATGATCTTACCAACCATGCCAGTGGTGTAAGTGTGGGCCTATCACCCAGGCGGGTCATTAGTGTCCACCGCCTCACTAGATAAGCTCGATATCTCAACAAAAAGTAGTATTCATAAGTAGTTGGAATGTGGCTAGTGCATTTGTGACACCAAATGTGTAAGATTCCTCCCCAGCCTCTCAAGATTTCCAGCATCTTCCCGTGTAATCAAATCCCTCTTCAGAAATATAAAAGATCTTATTTCTAACTGTTTTAGCCTAGAGAGAGAATATTCAGATTTTGAATATTTTTGGATAGAAAAATATCTCATCTTATTAAAATGAATTCCCCTGAAACAGAAATTCAAAAAGAACTTTCCAATGTGCAATTGGAATTAATTGAACATGGGTATAAAGGACCTTAGCCTAAGGGTCTAGATTTTCAAAAAAATTTGGATTATGGTCCAATTAAGGTTCCTATGGGCCAATAGGATCAATCCATGTGTGGGGAGGAGATAAATCCAATTTGTAAATGAAGATACCCACAAATGAGTAAATGCTCACATAAGATGAAGAGTTGACTATGTACAAGGTTTATTAGTAAGAAACTACGAGTAATATCAAAAAAATGAGATAATTTGGGTATCCAAAAATGAGTAAATGCTCACATAAGATGAAGAGTTGAATATGTACAAGGTTTATTAGTAAGAAACTATGAGTAATATCAAAAAAATGAGATAATTTGGGTATCCAAAAATGAGTAAATGCTCACATAAGATGAAGAGTTAAATATGTACAAGGTTTATTAGTAAGAAACTATGAGTAATATAAAAAAAATGAGATATTTTGGGTATCCAAAAAAAATGCTCACATAAGATGAAGAGTTGAATATGTACAAGGTTTATTAGTAAGAAACTATGAGTATTACTTAAAAAAATGAGATATTTTGGGCATAATGATTCCATTTTGACACATATGTAAGGAAGGGGAGTCCCTTAAAGGAGGTGCATACTTCACATACTTGAATGAGTTTTAAACTAAAAAATAATGTGATATTTTTTCTCTCCTCTCTCTTGAACCAAACCAAATCAAAATGGAACCAAACAGAATAAAAAAGGAACCAAACTAGGTCCAAATCTAGTCCAAATTCAACCAAAATGATTTGAAAAATTCTAGAATCAGTTTGTTTGGTTAGGAGCTCAAATTTTCCTATAAATAGAAGACTCCCCCTTTGTTGAAACTCAATAGTGTTTTATGCACTGTTACTCTATTCCACCCAAGCCAAGAACTGTGAATTCATTAATAATTCACTAGTTTTTGACATTTCCCTCTTCCAAAGATTGGTGGCCACTCTTGTTCAAACAAGAGTTGAACCCTCAAACCCTCAAGCCAAAGGAAAGCTATCAAAGTCTTTAGTAAGTTGGTGACACTTCTTTTTTTTCACTTATTTCATGGTTTTTATGGTTTAAATGATTTTTATGCTTTATGTCTTCTCTAAAAATGTTATGGTTCATTACAAAAAGGCATTCCCCTCTCTTCTCTAGCAAAACCAACCATTCTCTATCCTTGGTGAATGGTTACTCATTAATTGTCAAGTTTTTATAATGTTGTTTTAATCAAGAGGAAAAATGTTTACTTTAGGATAGATTCAATACTTTTGGTGTACTTTTGATTAGTTTTTAAGACTTAGAAATTTGAAAAATGGTCAGCCATACAAAGGAGGTTATGGCGAAACTTTAAGAAATTAGTGAAATAAAATTCATCTTTTTTTTAAATTCTAAAGAGTAATCCTTATGGTTTCTATATTCCAAAGTATCATTTTCATGCATAGAAGCATGCATAAAGGATAAATTTTTATATCAAAAGTATTACTTTTATCATTTTTATTTTCATGCATAGGAGTATGCATAAAGGATAAATTTTTATATCAAAAGTGTTGCTTTTATCATTTTTTATTTTCAGAGGATGAGGAAGAGGCAGAGTAGGAGGGAGGACCTTCACTTGCAACAACTGTGGAAAGCCAGGACACATGGCAAGAGACTGCTACAGCAAACCCAGTGGAGAAGGAACGACATCGGCAAACTTCATGGAGGCTCCAAAGGAAGTGGAGTCAGATCATCTTTTCTGAGAAAGAGAGAGAGAGAGAGACCCCACAACCCAATGTAACCTGCCCCAACAAAGTAAAACCACCTCTGAGCCACCGATGATGTAGGCCACGTGGTAGATGTATGTGTGAGCACTTTAGTCAAGGTCGCAGGCAACTATAGTAAGCCTTGGACACATAGAGAGAGAGAGTGTCAAGGACTATGAGTTTAGGGACTCGAGGCACTGGTCGCACGCTATCAAGTAAGCAAGAAACTTGATATAGGGTCCAGGTGTGCTAAGATTATTCACTTGAGGGGAGGTGTTGAAAATACAAGTGAATAGGGTGTGTGTGGGAACAAGCTCTTGGATAGAGGCTATAAAAGAGGAGATGTAATTGTGAAAGAACCTGTGAAAAGGTGAGAAGAATCTACTGGGAGAGAATAAAGGATAGCATGAGAGAATTTAGGAGTGTGGAGTTATTATGGGAGATATTCAGGGAAAAGAGAAGAGGTGGAGAGAATCAGGCAAGAGGTGGAGATATTCTGGGAGTGAATCATGGAGAAATCAATGGGATTTGATGCTTGATGTAAACTCTATAAATTGAGGCATAGCCCTAATGAGAATTTGCTGGTTTTTGAGTATCCATGCCTACATTAATCTATTTGCTAATTATTCACTAATTACGTCTTAATTATTTGCTAATCACTTTGTGAATGATATTGATTCTAGTGTTTGATCCACCATAGCTCATCATTATGCTCAAATTTCAACATGGTATCAGAGCCATGCCCTAGAATCAATAATGATGAAAGTAACACTTTTATAATAAAAAAATTCTTTTATGCATCTATTTATGCATAAAAATCAATATTGATGAAAGTAACACTTTTATAATAAAAAAAAATCTTTTATGCATCTATTTATGCATAAAAATAAATATTGATGAAAGTAACACTTTTATAATAATAAAAATTCTTTTATGCATCTATTTATGCATAAAAATCAATATTTATGAAAGTAACACTTATAATTAAAAAAATTCTTTTATGCATCTATTTATGCATAAAAATAAATATTGATGAAAGTAACACTTTTATAATAAAAAAATTTCTTTTATGTATCTATTTATGTATAAAAATCAATATTGATGAAAGTAACAGTTTTATAATAAAAAATTTTATCCAATATACATCTTTCTATGTATAGAATTTTAATTCTGCCCTATAGCTTTACTCCCGCGAAAAAAGCTCCTCAATCAGAGATCGTTTGCCGGTGCCTCCAGTAGAGCTCCCGACAAGGGTGTAGTCGCCAACACAAGTAGGGAAGAGTAGTTGAAGCTCTTACCCTCGTATGGCTTTCTGTGCTTATCTTGCTTGCAGATCAGCCCTTAGCATGAATTAGGCTCTGATATTATGAAAAGATATAGGGGAGAAGAGCACACACACACTCACAAAACCCTAAAAGAGAACAAACAAGGTGAAAGGCTGGAAATCTTCTTCTTCTTCACACAACACTCAACACACCATATACAAGGATAAGAGTACACACGTATGAAAAGGTACTCCACCAAATAGGGTTCTCTATAGTGTGAACCCAACTAAATGAGCTGGCACTATAACTATGCCAGTCTCTAGAATGGCTGTCACACAACCTGTCATCCCACTGGCCGTATATCACCCATGATCTCACCAACCATGCCAGTGGTGTAAGTGTGGGCCTATCCCCCAGGCGGGTCATTAGTGTCCACCGCCTCACTAGATAAGCTCGATATCTCAACAAAAAGTAGTATTCATAAGTAGTTGGAATGTGGCTAGTGCATTTGTGACACCAAATGTGTAAGATTCCTCCCCAGCCTCTCAAGATGTCCAGCATCTTCCCGTGTAATCAAATCCCTCTTCAGAAATATAAAAGATCTTATTTCTAACTGTTTTAGCCTAGAGAGAGAAAATATTCTAGAGAGAGAATATTCAGATTTTGAATATTTTTGGATAAAAAAATATCTCATTTTATTAAAATGAATTCCCCTGAAACAGAAATTCAAAAAGAACTTTCCAATGTGCAATTGGAATTAATTGAAAATGGGTATAAAGGACCTTAGCCTAAGGGTCTAGATTTTCAAAAAAATTTGGATTATGGTCCAATTAAGGTTCCTATGGGCCAATAGGATCAATCCATGTGTGGGGAGGAGATAAATCCAATTTGTAAATGAAGATACCCGTAAATGAGTAAATGCTCACATAAGATAAAGAGTTGACTATGTACAAGGTTTATTAGTAAGAAACTACGAGTAATATCAAAAAAATGAGATAATTTGGGTATCCAAAAATGAGTAAATGCTCACATAAGATGAAGAGTTGAATATATACAAGGTTTATTAGTAAGAAACTATGTGTAATATCAAAAAAATGAGATAATTTGGGTATCCAAAAATGAGTAAATGCTCACATAAGATGAAGAGTTAAATATGTACAAGGTTTATTAGTAAGAAACTATGAGTAATATAAAAAAAATGAGATATTTTGGATTTCCAAAAATGAGTAAATGCTCACATAAGATGAAGAGTTGAATATGTACAAGGTTTATTAGTAAGAAACTATGAGTATTACTAAAAAAAATGAGATATTTTGGGCATAATGATTCCATTTTGACACATATGTAAGGAAGGGGAGTCCCTTAAAGGAGGTGCATACTTCACATGCTTGAATGAGTTTTAAACTAAAAAATAATGTGATATTTTTATCTCTCCTCTCGCTTGAACCAAACCAAATCAAAATGGAACCAAACCGAATAAAAAAGGAACCAAACTAGGTCCAAATCTAGTCCAAATTCAACCAAACTGATTTGGAAAATTCTAGAATCAGTTTGTTTGGTTAGGAGCTCAAATTTTCCTATAAATAGAAGCCTCCCCCTTTGTTGAAACTCAATAGTGTTTTATGCACTGTTACTCTATTCCACCCAAGCCAAGAACTGTGAATTCATTAATAATTCACTAGTTTTTGACATTTCCCTCTTCCAAAGATTGGTGGCCACTCTTGTTCAAACAAGAGTTGAACCCTCAAACCCTCAAGCCAAAGGAAAGCTATCAAAGTCTTTAGTAAGTTGGTGACACTTCTTTTTTTCACTTATTTCATGGTTTTTATGGTTTAAATGATTTTTATGCTTTATGTCTTCTCTAAAAATGTTATGGTTCATTACAGAAAGGCATTCCCCTCTCTTCTCTAGCAAAACCAACCATTCGCTATCCTTGGTGAATGGTTACTCATTAATTGTCAAGTTTTTATAATGTTGTTTTAATCAAGAGGAAAAATGTTTACTTTAGGATAGATTCAATACTTTTGGTGTACTTTTGACTAGTTTTTAAGACTTAGAAATTTGAAAAATGGTCAGCCATACAAAGGAGGTTATGGCGAAACTTTAAGAAATTAGTGAAATAAAATTCATCTTTTTTTTAAATTCTAAAGAGTAATCCTTATGGTTTCTATATTCCAAAGTATCATTTTCATGCATAGAAGCATGCATAAAGGATAAATTTTTATATCAAAAGTGTTACTTTTATCATTTTTTATTTTCATGCATAGGAGTATGCATAAAGGATAAATTTTTATATCGAAAGTGTTACTTTTATCATTTTTTATTTTCATGCATTGGAGTATGCATAAAGGATAAATTTTTTATCGAAAGTGTTACTTTTATCATTTTTTATTTTCATGCATAGGAGTATGCATAAAGGATAAATTTTTATATCGAAAGTGTTACTTTTATCATTTTTAATTTTCATGCATAGGAGTATGCATAAAGGATAAATTTTTATATCAAAAGTGTTACTTTTATCATTTTTATTTTCATGCATAGGAGTATGCATAAAGGATAAATTTTTATATCAAAAGTGTTACTTTTATCATTTTTATTTTCATGCATAGGAGTATGCATAAAGGATAAATTTTTATATCAAAAGTGTTACTTTTATCATTTTTTATTTTCATGCATAGGAGTATGCATAAAGCATAAATTTTTATATCGAAAGTGTTACTTTTATCATTTTTTATTTTCATGCATTGGAGTATGCATAAAAGATAAATTTTTATATCGAAAGTGTTACTTTTATCATTTTTTATTTTCATGCATAGGAGTATGCATAGGAGTATGCATAAAGGATAAATTTTTATATCAAAAGTGTTACTTTTATCATTTTTTATTTTCATGCATAGGAGTATGCATAAAGGATAAATTTTTATATCAAAAGTGTTACTTTTATCATTTTTTATTTTCATGCATAGGAGCATGCATAAAGGATAAATTTTTATATCAAAAGTGGTACTTTTATCATTTTTTATTTTCATGCATAGAAGTATGCATAAAGGATAAATTTTTATATCAAAAGTGTTCCTTTTATCATTTTTATTTTCATGCATAGAAGTATGCATAAAGGATAAATTTTTATTATAAAAGTGTTACTTTTATCATATTTGATTTCAATGCATAGAAGTATGCATAAAAGATAAATTTTTATTATAAAAGTGTTACTTTTATCATATTTGATTTTAATGCATAGAACTATGCATAAAAGATAAATTTTTATTATAAAAGTGTTATTTTTATTATATTTGATTTTAATGCATAGAAGTATGCATAAAAGATAAAATTTTAATCGGAGATCGGCGTAAATGAATAATCCTCAAGAAATCCATGTTTTTGAAATCTGTAAACAAATATTTGTCGAAAGAAATTTTAGAAAAAGAGAAATTGAGATAGTACTTTTTGAGAAAGATAATTTTAGGAAGAACCTTTCCAGACCTAAACTATGACTCAGACTATTGACCAAGACCTAATTCCTTCATCAGTTTCAATCAATGACGATGTGCCCAGTTTCAATCAATGACGATGTGCCCAGTTTAGGGAAAGTGTACTCAAATTGAGATAGTACTTTTCGAGAAAGATAATTTTAGGAAGAACCTTTCCAGACCTAAACTATGACTCAAACTATTGACCAAGGCCTAATTCCTTCGATCAATGATGATGTGTCCAGTTCAGGGAAAGTGTACTCAAATCACCCACCGAATCTGAAACTAAGTTAAGACTTGTGATTTTGATCTAAGGATCAAGCCAACAGAATTTGAAGAATTCTGTTTGGAATTAAAAACTGGATCTAGAAGTATTGAGATACGGATTTACGATATACTCATTGTATTCAAACGAAATCAACACTGTAAACTTGCATAGAAACCCTGCCTTGTTAAAAGACTGTCTTACGCCAGAATGCTGGAGAGGGAGCATTTGGCATATATGTTTATCTAAGGGAAGTTCGGTTGCAACAGCTGGCGGGGAGTGTTCGAGGGATAGCTCACGCGGCAAAACCTGCCGAGGTCTAGCCTCGGTATGGTTAAAATGGTGCGCTTCCAGTACGATGGACGAGGACCAACGAAGCGATCTTTGAGTGAAGTGCCAGGACACCTAAGGAGGATCCTTGAGGGTTCTGACCAGGCGATGCATGGGCTCACAGTGCCGAGGACATCCATGCGTATGTCGAGGAAGATATTATATGATGGACCTATGTTTTTTGTAATCTATCACTGGATCTCATTGACTCGTTGGTCTCAACGGAGAGTCCAGAGTGATACTGTTTTGTTGAGAAACAAAGACTAAATGGAAATTTTGAAGTATGACATGTATAACCCGTAAATTGTTTATCAAGGATTGTTTTTATTAAAGTTTTAATAAAGAGGAGTGTGTGCGTATCTGTTTTCTAAAGCTAAAGTTAAGAAAGGCATTTTAATTATGGGTGGGTGAGTACTTGTTTGGTTCCACCGCGATTCCAGTGGTAGGGTGGTGGATAACCCATGGGCCGGATGGGGTTAGGCTGGAATCAGTAGAGTTTTAATAATCAAACTGAAAAATCTTAGAATTACGCTAAGATTCGAATAGTTAGATAAATTTTTCAAATAAGTGGATCAACGGCTGTGCGTGCCTGACTTTGATCAGGAAAAAAGCATTGAATTTACTAAAATGATCAAATTATATTAGTGATAGTTTCCTTCTATCTGATCTATTCAGTTGAAGGATAGCGTAGAATTGTTCACGTTAGAAAAATTCATTAAAAATTTTTATAAAGGTGGAATCGTCCCCGCTTTTCGAGTATGGAAATTTTTCCTGGTTTCGATTTTTGGAGTGACCACCAGCCTAGTCTTGTGCCCGGACATTCGAGGGCGAGGCCCCGAGTGAGAAACCCTGCCCTGCGCATGAGGGGGCTGCTTCCTATGTTCAGCTACCGGGAGTTTGGCGTGCAGTAATCTATCACTGGATCTTGTTGTTGACTCGCTGGTCTCAACGGAGAGTCCAGAGTGATATTGTTTTGAGAAACAAAGACTCAATGGAAATTTTGAAGTATGACATGTATAACCCGTAAATTGTTTATCAAGGATTGTTTTTATTAAAGTTTTAATAAAGAGGAGTGTGTGTGTATCTGTTTTCTAAAGCTAAAGTTAAGAAAGGCATTTCAATTATGGGTGGGTGAGTACTTGTTTGGTTCCACCGATTCCAGTGGTAGGGTGGTGGCTAACCCATGGGCCGGATGGAGTTAGGCTGGAATCAGTAGAGTTTTAATAATCAAACTGAAAAATCTTAGAATTACGCTAAGATTCGAATAGTTAGATAAATTTTTCAAATAAGTGGATCAACGGCTGTGCCTGACCTTGATCAGGAAAAAAGCATTGAATTTACTAAAATGATCAAATTATATCAGTGATAGTTTCCTTTTATCTGATTTATTCAGTTGAAGGATAGCGTAGAATTGTTTACGTTAGAAAAATTCGTTAAAAAAATTCATAAAGGTGGAATCGTCTCCGCTTTCTGGGCATGGAAATTTTTTCCGGTTTCGGTTTTTGGAGTGACCACCACCAGCCTAGTCTCGTGCCCGGACATTCGAGGGCGAGGCCCCGAGTGAGAAACCCTGCCCCACGCATGAGGGGGCTGCTTCCGCTGTTCAGCTACCAGGAGTTTGGCGCGGGGGGGGAGGGGGCAGAGGGATCTCACAAAATGGCATAACTCTTTAGGCAAATACACCACATTTTGTAACAAAATCAATCTTACCTTAATCCTCAAGAGTATGAAGATGTATGTTTCCTTACTAGCTACACATTCAAAAACATGTTCTGAATATGATAGTAGGGGGTAATGGTATCTTCTTGTAGCTGTATCTACCTTCTTGAGATTGACTTATACTCTCAATTTTTAATTCTTTTTGGTACAACCATAATTGGTGAAATCTAGTCTGAGTGTTCTTTTTTGGTATAACCATAATTGGTGAAACCGAGTTTGAGTGTCGAATCTCATGAAGAAATCCACATTCAATAAGCTTGTCGATTTCTTCCTTAACATGAGCTAGCATAAATAGCCAACCTTGACTACAATAAAGAGTTCTTCAAGAAGGTGATCTCTTACCAAGGTTGGGGTGAAAAGGTGATCCAATTCACTACTCCCAAGCTAGCAAAGATTGCTCGTGTACATATTCTAAATGTAGAGCAAGATCACACATTTTCTCTCGATGTATTAAACTTTTTTAATATGTAGCAAGACACATAAAGTTGGTTCACAATGTAGGAAATGTAGGCTCATAGATATATTGGCAGTTGTTGGGCGAGCTCCCAATGAGCGACGCCCAAATTCCTTCTTCGGACATAGCATTCTTCAGGTGGATACATCGTCATGTGTATTGGTTCCAATTGACCGAGTACATGTTATAGCTCTATGCAAAGTTGGAGGAGAACTCACTCGCCACCATAGTAGGCATACGAGAGAGTGACATGGGACTCCAGGGTGGGTATCATCATGGATGCCCTGACAGCTTGTAGGAAGATGCACTTTGAAAAGGCATTCCTAAGGTGGAAAGGGTAAATGCATGCCACCCTTGACCTTGACCAGCAAACCACACTTGCCATGCATAGCACAGCACCTGTGTACAAGTATGTATTAGCATAGTGTCTCATTTTATTATTAGTCTATCATATTAAAAGAGTATTCAAATGTTTTTGTATTAGGTGGTGAGAAATTGTGTGTGTGAACCCGTCAGAGATGCATGGGTGCATTCCAAGAGAGAGGAGATGAGATTGTACTCTAAGGATTGGATCGACGAGTTATAGGAGGGCAAGGAGGCTGGACATCTTGCCCATGGTGGATAGACTACCCCAAGGGAGAGAGAGTTTCCACTGAGCAAGGTTGAGGAGTTTTAGAGTTTGTATCTTTGTGTATGGTAGCATTTTTGTATGAACTTTGAAGTTTGTATAGCACTTTTGTAGTTGTTATATGGGTTGGATGAAGGAACAAAGAAGGGCAAGAAGCCGGCCACCAAGTAACAACTCAAGGATAAGAGCAAGAAGCCGGTCGTAGATGCATCTCCATCATCCACAACCATTACTAAAATGCCCAAAAAGAGGACATGTCCAAAGTCGGAAGGGGAAGAAGATGATGAGGATGCTAAGGCTTACACCCCTCCTCTTGATGCTGAGAATGATGAGAGCGTCAATCAGTTAGGAGTCCCATGCAGGGGGTGACGAATAGATGATCCCACAATGTCAAAGTGAAGAGAAAAGGACATAGAGTCCAAAGGAAGACGACGTAGACCTTTTGGACATAGAGTCCAAAGGAAGACGACGTAGACCTTTTGGGATTCAGTAAGTGTACTCAACATCTTTGTGTGTTAGCATAAGTTTATCATTTGAACATTAGGAATAACATGTGATTTTTCTTGTCAAAATACAGACTTCAATTCAAAAGTGGTGGACCCTCGCCACTTGGGTCTCAACTCCAACATTGATCACCTTTGTCTCGCACTTTTAGGAAAGCAAAAACACATGTATGATTTCTCCCCTGTGCTAGTTACTCTCCCCATTCGCCGTGGCTAAATAGTTTGCAAAGTACTTATATGTTGTGGTGTTCTAGGAATCTTGCACTATTGTAAAAGGATTCATGGGATTGTTGACGAGGATGGGAACCATGGATGCTTATGATAGCCTTGGAGTTCTTCGCTTGGTGTAGGAAAATTTTCCTACAAGTCTTGATCTCTTACAAGTCAGAGGATGCAGTTTCTCGATGGAATGTGTTTAGGGAGATGCTTGTGGAGTCAGCCTTTGTCCTCTCGCCTGCAGAGTTTCTACATGTGCTAACGGCACTATGGTTTGTACTCTACATACAGAAAGAGCACTTGGGGACTACAGTGCCAAGAGGCTAAATGTTGCAATTTAACATTGCATAGGACTTTGTTCATGCACCTCCTCTAATACATGTATCGCGTGTCAAAAAATGGACGAGAAGAGGTGAGTGTGAAAGAGTGGATTGTACTCATTTTATATGTTAAGTGAATGACCATGATTAGGAGAGGTGGAGAGAATCAAGCAAAAGAGGTGGAGTGAATCAAGGAGAAATCAGTGGGATTAGATGCTTGGATGTAAACTCTATAAATTGAGGCATTGGCCTAATGAGAACTTGCTGGTTTTTGATTATCCATGCCTACATTAAGCTATTAGCTAATTACTCACTAATCATGTCTTAATTATCCTCTAATCACTTTGTTAATGATGTTGATTCTAGCATTTGATCCACCATAGCTCATCACATTGCTGTAATTTTAACATGGTATCAGAGCCAAGCCTAGAATCCATCAATTTGTGAGCCCATTATCCTGCTAATCACTTGGCTAATTAGGATTAGTAGAAAATTAATATTTTTTCCTCTTTTTCAACTAACAATCTGTACCCTGAGTTGGTGGAGGAGCTCTATCTCCTTACATAAATCAAATTAGCCCAAATGCTTCTAGCCCAACATAGCTAACTCAGTGCTGTTTCAGCCCATCAAGACAGACCTGCAAACCGCCAATGCAAGCTGCAGAAAATCGCGAATTAGGAGGCATCATTTTCTGAGGTGAAATTGATATCTCTGCTGCTCCAGATCAAATGGGTCTAATTCCTCTTAGCCCCAGGGGTTTTCAAGCATGCTCTACAAGCTGGTTAAGTCAAAATTTGATTTGATCAAGTCTACAGTGAGATCCAAGCTCTTCATCAAATCTGCAGAGCAGGTGACTTTGGTAAAACAGAGATTAAACATTCAATGTTTGGTCAAATCTTGTGTTTCTTGGCTTAATCCTCTACTAGACTAATGGCCTTGAAAGGATTTAAGCTCATTTGAACTCTAAGGCCTCAGATCTGGGCTCCCCGCATACTCTGTTTTTTGCACACAAAATAGAGGATTAATTTGCTAATCAATGATGATTAATCAGTGCTAATCACTATATTTTGGTACAATTGAGGGTTCAAATTAACCATTAGGTATCTAATACATATCCCTATAACTTCAGATTGCAATTCGGAGATGCAATTGAGGGTTCAAATTAACCATTAGGTATCTAATACATATCCCTATAACTTCAGATTGCAATTCGGTTTGATACTCCAACCATTCCGTACAAAATTGGTTACCCTTGATTTAATGTAATTTCTGGTGGTAAAATTATGCTGATAAATTTGTGGTAATCATCATTTTGCATTTAACCCTTGGTTAATGCCTGCAAATCACACTCAAATTCAAGATTATTCACAGCCAGAGTTGCATTTGGGAATGTGCATAAGAATGAATGCTATATGCATTATGTATTGGGCACATTACATCAATGTAAACATGGGATCAGACACTGCCCTTGTCCAAAATAAGGCAAGAGGTAAGACCTCCCACATAGATTTGGGTTTGCATTGCATAATGACACAAGATAAACATCAAAAGCCCAAAATAACTGTCAACAAAACAATCAAACATGTTGCTCACATCATGGAGCAAGAAGAACTGACGGACAAGCTCATGGCCCTAGCCACATGAAAGAAGAAGAACATCTCTTTCCAAGAGGAGAATCCACACCAAGAAGAAAAGCTAAAGGAAGCATTGAAGGAAGACATGGACACGAGAAGAGAAGTTGCCACAACAATAAGACTGAAAGAAGAGGAAGACATGGACGCGTGAAGAGAAGCTACCACGACAAGAAGAGGAAGACATGGACGCGTGAAGAGAAGCTACCACAACAAGAAGACTGAAGACAAGAGAAGATGTGAGGCTCCAAGAAGTGAGGAGCCATGTGAAAATCTCTGAGAGAGAGAGAGAGAGAGAGACCCCACAACCCAATGTAACCTGCCCCAACAGAGTAAAACCACCTCTGAGCCACCGATGATGTATGCCATGTGGTAGATGTATGTGTGAGCACTTTAGTTAAGGTCACGGGCACTTGTAGTAGCCTTGGATACATAGAGAGAGAGAGTGTCAAGGACTATGAGTTTAGGGACTTGAGGCACTGGTCGCGGACTATCAAGTAAGAGAGAAACTTGGTATAGGGTCCAGGTGTGCTAAGATTGTTCACTTGAGGGGAGGTGTGCTAGGCACTGGTCGCGGACTATCAAGTAAGAGAGAAACTTGGTATAGGGACAAGTGTGCTAGGAGTATTCACTTGAGGGGAGGTGTTGAAATATACAAGTGAATAGGGTGTGTGCTGGAACAAGCCCTTGGCAAGAGGCTGTAAAAGAGAATCTGTAAATGTGAGAGAACCTGTGAAAAGGTGAGAAGAATCTATTGGGAGAGAATAAAGGGTAGCATGAGAAGATTTAGGAGGTGTGGAGATATTCTGGGAGAGGTGGAGAGAATCAAGCAAAAGAGGTGGAGTGAATCAAGGAGAAATCAGTGGGATTAGATGCTTGGATGTAAACTCTATAAATTGAGGCATTGGCCTAATGAGAACTTGTTGGTTTTTGATTATCCATGCCTACATTAAGCTATTAGTCACTAATCACATCTTAATTATCATCTAATCACTTTGTTAATGATATTGATTCTAGCATTTGATCCACCATAGCTCATCACATTGCTGTAATTTTAACACCTACCACACTGTTTGACATAAATAAACATGTTTCTTAATTAAGGCCCTTTTCACAAGGTTTGTTAAAACAGCCTTTTTACACAATACAATAATGCTAAGACAAGATTTATAAAAAAAAGTTTATACATGAATCAATTTCATACAAGCCAAACCGGCTCTCTTATTCTTTTCCTTTATATCGCCAATGATCTAGAATTCGGCCTTCCACCAGCCTTCCACTAGCCTCTACATGCTGGGAAAAACCCTATGGGACCATACACCTCATCGTTGGCTACTGGCAGGACTCAAGGCGGCCTGTCACCCTCTCAGGCTCCGTCGCTCGATCCTCCCACCCCTCAGAGGGATGTCTGCATATTAGGGTGGGCTAATTCACCGCACTAGCCTGGGCCCTCAGAACTAGGCAGCATCACAATCACTCACCTCAATCATCGGCAAACCTCATTCTCCCAATGGTATGAGGGATACCAAGGGCCAACTCGGGGCCTTACTAACGTCTTCGCCGTCTGGCTATATAAGCACAAGAACGGGGCAGCATCAAGGCAGGGAGAAGTTATACCTGTACCTTAATTTAACCAAGTTAACAATCCATTTACTTAACTTAACCATAGGACTAGAATCCATGTTACCTTCTTAAGAAAACAATCCTTTTCACAAAGATTTTTTCATTTCAACTTGAGATTGCGATAAAACATTATTTATTTAAGGCATATGCTATTGTTTAAAAGAATACAAACTTTAACTAGTTAATCAATCAAATAGATCACTATTAACAATTAATAGAGAAGCCGGGGCCATACCTCAACCCCTAAGAATGATATATAATTGAAAAAAAAAATATGTATATACCTTATAGAAATTTATCGTTTATCATTACCTTTGCTCGTTAACAAGAGCTTTAGAACTTGACATATGAGAATAGAGTCTTCTAATACCTTGTCTTATGATTGAAATCATCCAATCATCCCCAAGCTTTATCTCCTCTTACTCATACTGTGACTCTTCTCTCTTTCTAAGGTCTATGGCAAAATAGCCTTCTCTTACAGGGCTACGGTAATCTAACCTTATCTTCTAAGATATTAGATAAGAATGAAGAGATATATACATCTCAAGCTCTAGGATTACCTTGAGGCTACTTGCTGCCTTCTTACAGTTTTTCCTATGTATAGACCCTGACAGAATCAGCAAATTGTTTCAGCCATAACTCTCTGATAAAAACTCAGAATATGGTCATATAACCAGTCAAAAGAACCGGAAGACATCTAGTCTACAAGCCATCGTAGGTAGAATAGGCAAAAACGTCTGTATATAGCCACAAACTCGCCATCTTTAGAGACACGTTGCTTTTCCACATTTTTAGTATGCATGGACTCTAAATATGTAAAAGTACTCTAAATATGACCTCTTATCACCTAAATTCGAATTTTTATTTTTGGAGATACTTATCTCTTTTAATAGAACTATTCTTGTCTTCTTATTTCTTTTAGGATTTTTGGAGCTAATATTTTTATTCTAACACTTTCCTAATGTTTCTAGCGTTATTGTCTCACTCTTCTCTAAGTACACTCTCTTTCTTTATTGAAATCTATATTAAAAGAGACATATACATACATGGCTTGGGAGGGACCTTACAATCTCCCCCACTTAAATGATTCGAGATGTCCTCATCTCGCGAGTTGGGGTAGTATCTAAGTAAATCCTTGGGTCTCTTTCAAAGTAATGTCCCCACTAGGTAGAAATCTTCTTTTATCTAAACATTGTTCCAAGTCCCTTATTTCATGTGTTTGGCTTGTTTTGTTGTGCCTCCAAAAGGTCTATTATTCTAAAGTCAATTGGCCTTATTATCCTAAGTTCATGCATCCATATACCTCTCAAATGCTATGAACCTTCAAATTCCTTATTCTATACCCCCATGTAATATGGTACTTAACAAATTGTCATGGAGAAACGTAAGGGAATTAATCCTTTACGCAATCTAACCTATGATAGCAATTTCATAATCTTAGTATACCTCTATTCATCATGCACATTACTTCACATGAATCTTGCACCAATCCTCTTCTATTTACTCATAGAAATACTTGTTGAATTCGGTTATCTTTAATACTGCTATCCCTATTTCTTGACCTAATTTTTGCTCTAGCTCATGATTCCTTCCAGGCATGGGCTTGACGTTCCTCTTGAATTAGGAGACCTCTTCCTTATTAACATGGAAGGACTCATGTGTCCTTCTCGACACTTTCTATATAAATAAACTTTATCAGATTTTCTGGCTATAATTATGGCTTCTGAAATAGAGGATAGTTTACATTCTTGATGAGGTTATTCAAAGGTAGATTAAGCTTCCAAATGAATCGATGGAGAAGAGTTACCTCATCCATCTCTAGGGAAAATCAGATAAGCTTAACAAAAGTTTGGTGGTATTCTTTTAGGGTCTTCCTTTCTTGGGTTAGCTCCAAAAATTCATTCATTTGATCCTCTCAAAATCTTGGAGGACAAAACCTTTCACGAAGTTGTAATTTCATGGCATCCCATAACTGATTCTGGTTCTAGTGGTTAGATTGACAACAATGCTTCCAACTAATTTTGCATTTCTTATTACGATTTTTAGACGCGAGCAAAGGTGAGCTTGTGTTGCGTGACGAGTGGTGATCAATGCAAGGATGCAACACAAAGATGCAAGCAGGAAAACAAGAGACTTGACATTCTTAGTTAGGGCTCTTGTAAAAAGTTCCAAGTTGTAGGTGAGTGTGGGAGTGGGCTTGAGAATAATCCCACATGGGAAGTTTTGGGAGTTTTAGGAGTTTTAGTATAAAAAGTGGCTCATTTGAGAGCTTATGGACACATTGGGCTAAACTTATGCTTGAGCTCTCTTGAGACTAGCTCTCCCTCTTGTTCATAGAGGTGCAAGCTCTTCTCTCTTCCCATCTACACTATTGTATGAGCAATGCTCTTCTAATTCAATGCAATGAGATGATGTTTTTCTCTCTTCTCATTTCTATTCTCTAGTGTGCATGCTTCTTTGTTGATGCTTGTGGATTCTCTATTAGGCTTTGTGTGGTAGTGGATTCAAGCTTAAGCTTCTCCATAGCTTGTAGCTTATCCATGGGCAAGGCATTGCTTGAGTAGTGAATGAGAATGTATGATTATTTCAAGTTCCATTAAGCTTCAAGGTTTGTGTGCATGCTAGGGAAGTAAGTGCTTGAGAATGAAGTATGCTTTGAGCTTGTGTATGCATTAGCTTAGCTTTCTTCTTGTATTGGATGCATGAATGAGTGGGATGATGAGTGAATGAGCAATGGCAAGATTGAGCTTGTGTGTGTAAAGTCTATGTCAAGGTAGTGGTGTTCATAGCATTTTCTCCATTTGTGGATAAGCTTTCGTGCACCGGTACGGGTTGAATCCCTAGCTCCGAAAGAGATACAAATCCCATTGGATTGAGCTACACACGGATCATACTACTCATGCTACAAGTGAGAGAGTCTTCCGTCTCTCCATTGGCGCCGTTTTGCCGAGGAGAAGACTCAAAACCGGTTGAGAAGCTTGCATTACTACCACTATTTCTTTTTGTTTTAGGTTTAGGGTTAGCACGAGTGTGGAATCTCGGAGCTAGTGATTAGAGGAGAAAAAAGGTAGAGTACAAAGACAAAGGAGGGGCCGGATAAGGTCGCAAATTTTATTTTTTATTTTTGTTATATTTTTTTTAAAACACACAAAGAAACCATGCATTGTGACGGGTTGTAGCTCTCATGGAGCATTACGGAATGCTATTGGGTGTGTTGCTAAGCTCTTCCATAGCTTATGCAAGCTCCATAGGCTCTCAAGTGTGAAGGCCGCTTAAGGAAGTAGAGGCGGTGAGGAGAAGGGGCTGCAGGTGAAGGCGAGGGCTGTGCGTCCGGACAACATCGCCTCTCTGTCTCTCTCAGTCTGCTTGCGCTCTCTCTCTCTCTCTCTCTCTCGTTCACTTGCTGCACGGGAAGAGAGTTTCGCTTTCTCTCTCCCGTTACTTATACGCACGCGAGGTAGGCGACTGGAGGCTGCAGCGTTGTGATGGCGGCATGGAACTGTAACGTGGGGTGAGCAGGTGACTACAGCATTGACGATGGTGGCGTGGAACTGCAACGTCGAAGCACAACAACGTCAATGACAACAGGGAGCTCTGTCAGACCGCCTGGACGGCGGCGGACAGGACTGTGCCAGAGCATCGAAGTCTATCAGACGGCTGGGCCGGAACCAGTAGATTTGCGTTTGCAGAGGGGGTGAGAGGAGGCGAGTTGCGACTGAAGAGTGAAGAGCCTTCTGAGAGCGTTGGGGACAGGATGCTATGTGGTGGCCATTGAAGGCGGGGCAGCTGTGAAGGGCCGCAAGGAAGGTGAGGTGGCCGCAGGCAGCCACCACAGAGGCGGGCTTGAGAGCAGCAGGTAGAGAGCCCTTCTCGAGTGCAGGCTGTGTGGAAGCAAAGGAAGAGGGGCAGCGAAGGTGAAGGTGGCGGAGGAGGGCGCCTGTGCCGGCGAAGGCTGAAGAGAGAGCGGGGTGTGGACGCGAAGGTTGGTGGGCTGACTGGCCGCAAGTAAGCAAGGTTGGTGCAAAAGCGAAGGCCAGAAGGCGAGAAGGGCTAAGGAGGTGAAGGCGTCTGCTCTGGCGGTGGTGAGCTGGCCGAAAAAGAAGGCGAAGTGGCCGGCAAAGGAGAGGAGCAGAGGAGTTGACCGCGACGAGACACGTAAAGGAGAGGTGGCCAGCTAGATAAGGCGGCGAGCTCATTGAGTGGCTGCAGAGAAAGCGAAGGGTGCTGCAGAAGCGATAAGGTGTTGAAGATAAGGTTAGTATTTTTTTATTTTTTATTTTTTATTTTTTATTTTTTATTTTTTTGTTAATTTTCATGTTCTTTGTATTTTTTAAAAATAATAATTAAAAAAAAGAAAAAAACAATAAAAATATTTTTTTTAAAGAAAAGAAAAGAAAAGAAAAGAAATTTTTTTTTGTAAATTATGTGTTTTATTTTGAATCTACATTTTCTGCATATTTTGCATTTTTTAAAATTTTGAAATTTTTTGCATAATTAGTGTAATTTGCATAATTAGTATTTTTTAGCGTAATTCGTATTTTTGTGTAATTAGTAAAAAAGTAAAAAATAATAAAAAAAATTAAAAAATAATAATAATAATAAAATAGATAGTTACACACATATTCATGTTAGTTGCATTTAGTGGTTAGGTAGGGTTTAAATATATATATATATATATATATATTTATTTATTTATTTTTAAAAAATTAAAAAAAAAATCAAAAATTAAAAAAAAAAATCAAAAACTGGACACTGCTACGAGCTAAAAATAGCATATGAACCTATGCTCGGGAACAATACTAGGGGGACGTAACACTAGTGCACCATCTAGGGTAACCACTCAAGGGAGCGGCACTCAATCGGTTGTTGGCAACTTGGAGAGCATTCTCGAGACATCTTCGGAGTCTCAAACAGAGAGCCTCTCAAGAACCGAGAGTGATATTTCAATGGACGTAAACGAGTCATTTGGCATGAATAGACCGTCCACACCCATTGGTATGGCAGATTCTGCTAATCCATTTGAAATCCCAGATGGGGAGTTGATTGACAACATGAGACTCCATTTCTTGTATACAGACGGAAGACTCTCTCACTTGTAGCATGAGTAGTATGATCCGTGTGTAGCTCAATCCAATGGGATTTGCATCCCTTTCGGTGCTAGGGATTCAACCCGTACCGGTGCACGAAAGCTTATCCACAAATGGAGAAAATGCTATGAACACCACTACCTTGACATAGACTTTACACACACAAGCTCAATCTTGCCATTGCTCATTCACTCATCATCCCACTCATTCATGCATCCAATACAAGAAGAAAGCTAAGCTAATGCATACACAAGCTCAAAGCATACTTCATTCCCAAGCACTTACTTCCCTAGCATGTACACAAACCTTGAAGCTTAATGGAACTTGAAATAATCATACATTCTCATTCACTACTCAAGCAATGCCTTGCCCATGGATAAGCTACAAGCTATGGAGAAGCTTAAGCTTGAATCCACTACCACACAAAGCCTAATAGAGAATCCACAAGCATCAACAAAGAAGCATGCACACTAGAGAATAGAAATGAGAAGAGAGAAAAACATCATCTCATTGCATTGAATTAGAAGAGCATTGCTCATACAATAGTGTAGATGGGAAGAGAGAAGAGCTTGCACCTCTATGAACAAGAGGGAGAGCTAGTCTCAAGAGAGCTCAAGCATAAGTTTAGCCCAATGTGTCCATAAGCTCTCAAATGAGCCACTCTTTATACTAAAACTCCTAAAACTCCCAAAACTTTCCATGTGGGATTATTCTCAAGCCCACTCCCACACTCACCTACAACTTGGAACTTTTTACAAGAGCCCTAACTAACAATGTCAAGTCTCTTGTTTTCCTGCTTGCATCTTTGTGTTGCATCCTTGCATTGATCTCGTCGCGCAACATTCCCCCCTTCCTATTTTGTGCACGTCCTCGAGCGCGTAGATGTCAAGGAAGAGTAGCATCTCCAGTGTGTACCTGCAAGCAAAACGATAGGTGGTTTGTGTGTTTTTTTTTCTTTTTTTCTTTTTTTTTTTGAAAGCAAAAGTACTGACAGACAATAACGAAACAAGCAATTTTACTGAATAAGACATGGCAATAAACGTCCAATTAGCTAGAGGAAGGAAACATTGAAGCAGTGTAGAGATTGAATAGGTTAGTTCAAGCCTTAATAATTACTACCTGCAGCTAACTAAAGTAAAGAATGTTTTATGCCAAATGTATTGTTCTTTTCCTAGAAGGCAAAAGACAACAGTTAATCGACAAGTAGTATACCTAGCCTATGCTAAGTCAAAGATGTCGGTTCAACATTAATAAATCTAACATAATTATGTATTGGCAGACTCTTGATATTGCTTAGTGTTAAGGTTTATTATTTTAAGCACAACGGCAACCATCCTGGATTAGACAAGCATTTCTCTTGGTGCCTTTCTGTCCTCTCTTTTTTTTTCTTTTTCTTTTTCTTTCTTTCTTTCTTTCTTTTTGGACAGGGCTTTCTTCAAGAGTATGTTTGCGCACCCGCGGTATGGCTATTCCTTGCTACACAAGGCATTGGTCTGGGAAAGGTATAGACACTTTAGACCAAAGGAGATGCATATTGCCATGCTTAGTAAAGTGAAATTTATAAACAATCAAGCAACAAGAAAAATACAAAAAACACTAGAGATTGGTATGAGTTCACCTGTTTCTATTAAAGCGCTTGTTGTTGAAGAATTGTTTGTACTTGATTGTATGACTGTCAGTTGCGGTATTGAAGCAGAAGATGTAGTTTGGTGCTTGTATCTGTTTTATTCCGACAAAACAAACTAAACAGAAAGAAATTAAAAAGATAAAAAATAAAAAACATTGGTGCTAAACACCGGATTTGGCCGAGGGGAAAAACCCAATGGGAAAAAGGGCCCTGGCTTCTAGTTCTTATTAAGAGAGTACAAGTGCTAGTCTTGCACTGGGGGTGGATGTATGTCTGCATTCTCAGATTTTAGCGATAGGCATAGGAAATGCATTGGGACAAATAAGAGGAGGTGTGAATGGAGATGTTTAAACACTTTTGAGCTTTGGCACCCATATGGCAGCTGTGTTCTTGCCATCCCATTGGGCTTTCAAAATTTTCTTGGGTCTTCAGAGTGCCCAACTCTAACACCTATGTCTGTAGACTCATGGCTCGTAATGTAATTTGATTAGGGAAAGAGTAGAATACCGATGACATTCCAAATAATTGGAGTTGTAGGAAGAACGCTCTTTCCTTGATAGCCAGGGAGTCTACTTGTGTAGGAGCCTGATTGAAAGTTGTCGGCTTTGTAAGACAAACTTTGACATTGTGTGTTTTGAGGAATAGACTCTGAACTTGATTCGGTTGCAATATCCTCCTTCTGATGTGTTGCCTCTGAGATAGAAGTGGGTAAAGGTACCCACTTGCCTTTTTCTTCCCATGTCAGTTTGGAGTATCCCTTCATGTTCGAGACCTTCTGATGATGTCCGATTGACGCGTCGGCTTGTATTTCCACCTGGACTCTTTCAGGCTTGGTAAGGCATGGTTTCCAGTATTGATTTTGTTTCTGTAAGTGAGGTGGTATTGACTGCTTTTGTTCTTGAGTAGATTCAGGAACATAATTATGTTTTGCTGTAGTAGTCCCTGTATTCTTTTTTGGTAGCCACAAGGTAGTAGCACCCTTGTAGTAGCCTTGTGCTTGTAGAACCTTCTTTGGGATCCACCGTTGTTGATTGGTCTTGTTGGAGGTGGAACTGCTAGTTTTGGTGAACCTCCTCTTTAGCTTTGTATTCCTTGGATGTTCCTTAGCAGCATTGGGTCTTGGCTTGCGAGCTGCTTTAGGTAACCAAATTCGAATTCTAAGTGCTTCCCCCCTTCCGTAGCCTTGTGCATATAAGAGATTTGTTGGCACATGCCATCCTTGAGTATTGTCATTGTCATTATTCACCCAAATCATTGGATCTTTTGAGGATGTCTCTATCACAGTAGGGATGGTTTCCACCTTTTGAAAAGATGGGAGTGCCGAAGCACTTGATTCAGATACCATATCTCCTAGCAATAATGATTTGTTTGCTTCATACCTAGGGGTTTCTTGAGGTTCCTCTGCATAGATTGGTCTTAGCATTCTTACGGGAATAATGTCATACCCATCTGGATCACAGAACTGTGTTTGCCTTGGCAATGCACGTGTCTATGGTAGCTAAAACATGGTTCCATTCTAAGGGATCTATCAAGTTCTCAGGAAAAGGTATAGGGATATATGCCTCATCCGTCACACTTCTGTCTATGGTAACATTTCCAGGTTGCAAGTCTCGACAAGATGCTCCACAGATCCATAGATCAGCTCTTCCTTCAGACATAGTTGCTCCCGATGCTTCTGAAGAAGCAAAATCAAACTCATCCACAGGAGAGTGCGTCACGTCTCGATAAGCGTGGTTTTTCAGATTCACCCTCGTGGTTACATTCTCATGTCTAAGGTACAAGTAATTGTAACCCCAGTCTTGAATCATTTTGAATTGGCGCATGAATGGCCTTCCTAGGATCACTTCGTAATTTGTGTTCTTGCCAAAGTCTACGATAGCAAAGGTATGTCCGTATTCAATGCCACATGACTTGACTATAACGTTCTCAAGCAATCCTATGGGACTCTCTAGATTTCCATCATCCAATTGCAAACTCATCCTTGTACTTCTAATTACGGGATTTTCCCACATTTCCCATACAGTTTTTGTTGCTATACTCACCCCTGCTCCGCTATCTAGAATAGCTATAGATTCAATCTTGTTGATCTCCACAGGAAGCGTAGTATTTCCTTCATCGTCTTCACAATGCTTGCCAACTTTGTTCATAGGAACAGGAATTGTTTGCTTAAGCATTAGCTCAGAAGCCTTTGCCTTCAACAACTCCTTAACCTGGATGTTCTGGTTCCACAATCCTTGCTCAGTTAATTGTGTAGCCACTTCTCCCCACAATCTTGTCCTAAGCTTTAAGAACTCTGCGAGTGGAATGGTACACGTAACTGGTGCCGACATTAAAGCTTGCAAACTCCCTATATCTCGTTCCTGATGAGGTTGTCATGTCATTGATGGTACTCGCATGATTTGGCTATGTGCTTCGTACAGTCCTAAATATGAGGGCAGTGTCTTGCAAGTGAGCTTGTTGCTCCGAGCTGAGACAACAGTCTGAGCATCATCTGGTAGAGATAAAGCATCTAATTCTTGAACCCTTTGATTCGAGAATTCTACTATAGATAACGGTGGTGACTTGTCAGAAGATGCTAGATCCTCAACTTGTTTTTGCACTGCATCCCACATCTCCCTTGCTACTACTTCCTCTATTTCAGGAATTTCATCTCCAAAATCCACGGTAGTCAATGGTTTTGACTCTCTGCATTGGCATGAGGTAAATCATCTCCTTCAGGCATTTCTGGGAAATGTAGAGATACAACTTCACCTCCCTTTTCCATGCTTGGCGTGGCTTCTGGTATCGTCTCTAAGTTAGGCTTCAGAGAAGCAGGTCCTCTTGTGTACATAGGTGGTGGGCCGTCTATTAGAGTCTAAGTATCCCTAATCAACTGCTTATGGAAAGCCAAGTTGATTGTCTCTTCACGAGGGTTGGGATATTCTTGCAGCTTCTTAGGCAGCTCTATCAGAGCTGTGATCCTACTATTATACGCTTGAAGCGCTACATCTAAAGGCTCGTACACCTTGTCCACAAGGACTGATCCTCCTGAGCTTTCCCTCAGACTCGGATGCTTTTCCCTTTTGCTCATTTTGAGTTTTCTCTCTGATTTGTTTCGTTTTCAACATTCCTTCTAGCTCTTTTGGTATAGAGTTTCCTCCATCAGAGCTCTTCTGCTCCTTCGACTTCTTACTCCCATTGCTGCGTGGTTTACGTCGAGTTGATTTCTTTCTCTCTTTTCCATCTTTGGATAGAACCTTAATCTCAGAGGGTTTCTCAACAACCTCTTTGACATTCTTTTGCGCTTGGGCTCTAGTCACTACTCTTAGCGACACTAGTTCGTTCTCCTCCTCCTCAGATGTCGTGGGTGATGGAATCACTTGAACATAGTTGAGGGGCGCTTTAGCTTTTTGTGCTACCGGATCCGCAGGCTTCAACAAGCAATCCTTTGGTCAATGCTACACCCTTGGCAAAACCTCTCTATAGGTGGAAACGTAGATGTTGTGCCTATGTTAGCTAAGAGGGGTCATTTCTTGTTTGAACATTCTCTCGCCCAATGTGGTCCACCACATTCGTAGCATGGTCCTGTTTGTTGCATGGGGTAGAGTCTCTTTGTAGGATATGGTCCTGGGATAACCTTGAGTCTTGGTTGGCTGAGATCCTATAAGCATCAAAGAGCTTGGGTCTCCATTAAAGTCATGAACTAGGCTTGGTCCGGTTGGGTTCTCAAAGTAGGGTTCGACAAAAGGATGCTCCACTTTGATGTAGCATGGTTGAGAGCTAACCATCTCCATTCCTAATTCAGGATTCTCATATTCCACATATCTAAAGGAAGCTGTGCCAGGTGGAGGAGGTTGAGCTCCTAGCACCGGCCGTGCTTGCTCTTGAGCAACTAAGGTTCTCTCATGGTTCACAACTTGCTGTCTAGGTGCAGAGTTGTTTGCTTGTTCCCTTTGTATCCTTGCAATGTGATTGCAGTCCGAAGTCACATGTGTATAGTTCCATTTACAAAGCTGTCACCACTTCTTTGTTGGTTGATTTCCAACCAATGGTGAAAAGGTTGGGCACTGCTCGATTTTATGGCTACCTCCACATCCTCCACAGACATAGGGGCCTGTAGGTACAGTATGCATGTATGATGGTTGGGGTCGGTAGTAGGAAGGTCTGTAGTATTGCCCCATCTTTTTCAATACTATCTCGGCAATTTAATCTGGATTAACTAATGGCACACTAGAGTCAGAGCCCTTCCCAGAGCTACGTTTATCATCCGGATGACTATCTTGGTTTCCCATGCCAGTCATGTCAAAGTTATCATCATAATCCATGGCATCCATGCAACACTCATTGAAGATGACATGCTTCTTTGCGTACAAGTGAGCGTGAAGCGTCTTGTTTCGTAAGCCTTCCAGGAAGATAGAAATTAATCTTCCTTGGCTTGGCTTCTCATCGTCAAGGCATCGATTGATGTACTGCTTTAGCCTATTTACACAATCTCGCACAGATTCTTGATCTTTTTGCTTAAAAGCGTAAATTTGAGCTACCGCATTGTGCTTAATTCCCATTTTTGAAAATGCAGCTATAAAGCTCTTTTCCAGCCCATCGAAAGATCGCTTTGCCTCAGGCTCTAACGTCTGAAACCATGATAAAGACTTACTCTCTAGCATCAAGCCAAATCCTTCGATTTGTGTATGCGTATCCGACTTGCTCCGCATGTATAGCTTGCTTAAAAGCTGCTATATGGTCATATGGGTCACCGGATCCGTCATACTTCTTGACAAGCTTTTGCAGCGTAGATGGTCTCACTTTTCTAGAATATTCATCGGCATGTCTCCTATATGACTCTCGGCCTCTAAATCTAGGCTCTTCAAAGGTCAGTTCTCTTGGTCTATGGGGTTCTCTTGGAGGTACATATCCACTTGCTCGTGGTCCTTCTTCTCCCCTAGATTCTCTAAGAGCCCCGGGTCTCCTCGTAGGATCAATCGTTGGAAAGACTGGTCCTTTAGCAGTTGTTCGCATGGAAGGTGCTGGTCGAGCCACACTTGGGGTTCTAGCCCATGGTGGTGCTAGTGTTTCTCCTCGAAAGGCAGATTCATCTGGACGTGCCGTGTCTAAGGTAGACACCTCAGTGAAAAGGGGCCTTCCTTTCCATGTCATTTCCCTAACCTCTGGCCATTCAAGGGTTCTAAAGTCGTTCCCCCATCTATCATGAACACGCTTAGTGAAACCATCTAGATGCTCTACAGTTATTATGTGCGTGATTGGAAGCTCTAAGCTCGGGTGCTTAGTGGTTGCATAGTAGGTTTCTACCACATCCCTATACACCTCTTTAATTGGGTCGTCTTGATAGATTTTGACTACTGGAATTTCTTTTACTATGTCCCATGGGTTTTTCTTGGTCTCTTTTTCTTTTCCAGTTCTTTCTCTATCCCCCCAGTTCCTGTCGGAAAACAATTCTTCAAGTAAAGAAATGGGCGTACGAGGTCTGCGCGATGTTCCTGGCACATTTGGGTCCGATGGAAGCTCCTTCTTCTACTTTGCTTGTGCGCTAGGTTGAAGTACACCCAAAGCATCCACTTGTTTAGGATTTTTGGTGACCTCGTAGCGTACTCCATTTCTACCCATGTACATATCGTTTTGGTAGTTTACCCATGGTGTTGGTTCAAATGCAGAATGAATGTCTGTAATTTTAACAACAAACCGGCTCATTGGATCTTTGTAGATCTCACCGCCATGCACGTTTGTATACAAGAAATGGAGTCTTTGCTTCTTTCATTGTATCCATTAAAAGTTCAAAACTATCAACTTATCATAGCACCACATTTGAAGGCAGTCAGGATTAATACATCTGAGATCTTCATTTTTTGGAGATTGACACATCCAAAGATTATCAGGATTGACACATCTAAGATGATTAGTTTTCTAAAAATTACACATCTAGTATCTTGGGATTAACATATCTAAGAGCATTATCCTCTAGGAATTACACATCCGAGACCCATGTTTGTCTGAGATGGGTTCAAAATCTTGGATGATTGTCCTAGTGTAAAGCATCCAATGGATGGGATTCACACGTCAACTATTCAAACCTTAATGGAGTTATAATCTTAATAATTTATAATATGCAAGTTAATGAGATATATCCTGAAAATTTCTCTAAACAAAGTTTCGGTCTATCCTTCTAGTCATTCAGTCTCTCACTATTTTCTTAATTGGATCGCCTTATGTTTTTCCTCACAAAAGGTTTTCTCCCCAATCTTATTCCTCAAATTTATTGTACAAATATCTTGCATGTGCACCCCCAAGATATAAGCACAATTTCATAGGATGATTGTCTCAACATGTGAGGATATTCAAATCACTTCTATGGCCAGTAGAGATGATTGATTCATCCTCATATGATAAACAATCACTTGTTTTAATCCCTTGATAGTTAACCTTTGAAAAACAAATCCTAGGAACTAAGATCGACTCTGATACCACTTGTAAGGTTCCCCCATTCCAAAAATAGGAGAAACACTTAAGATAGTCCACTAAGTCTTATCTTGGAGAAAATTTCCTACTCACATCGACACCTTGACCATGCAGAGATTCAAGGATACGATTCATGGTAAGACCTAGTTCTATCCCGTAAGAGGGAGCGTGGTCTTCTAAAAATCAAATCACCCATAAGGTAATTGATCATAATTTAGGCAACTACTAGTCTTGATTCCTAGAGACAACGCTTTTTTCCTCATCCATGTGCAAGGCGCATCCGCTGGCCTAGTCTTCTAGAATAGAATTGCCCGAGAACCTATTTATCTAACGTAGGGCTTTGACTTAATATGTTGGAAAGCTACCCGACTAAACGGGTCCACCCGTAGTAGGATGGTGCCATCGGGGCATTCCATCCTCCCACTTTCCACCCTACTCACGCGTCAATTTATTTTCTAATTAATCCTACCACATTGTTTGACATAAATAAACATGTTCCTTAATTAAGGCCCTTTTCACAAGGTTTGTTAAAACAGCCTTTTTACAAAATACAATAATGCCAAGACAAGATTTATAAAAAAAAGTTTATACATGAATCAATTTCATATAAGCCAAATCGGCTCTCTTATTCTTTTCCTTTATACCGCCGATGATCTAGAATTTGGCCTTCCAACCTCTACATACGGGGCAAAAACCCTACGGGACCATACACCTCATTGTCTCGGCCGCCCGCCGCTGGCGAGGACTCAAGTCGGCTTGTCGCCCTCTTAGGCTCCGTCGCTCGATCCTCCCGCCCCTAAGAGGGATGACTGCGCACTAGGGTGGGCTAATTCACCGCACTAGCCTGGGCCCTCGGAACTAGGGAGCATCACAATCGCTCGCCTCAATCGGCAAACCTTATTCTCCCAATGGTATGAGGGATACCAAGGGCCAACTCCGGGCCTTACTAACGTCTCTGCCATCTGGCTACACAAGCACAAGAACGGGGCAGCGTCAAGGCAGGGAGAAGTTATACTTATACCTTAATTTAACCAAGATAACAATTTATTTACTCAACTAAACCATAGGACTAGAATCCATGTTACCTTCTTAAGAAAACAATCCTTTTCACAAAGATTTTTTCATTTCAACTTGAGATTGCAATAAGACATTCTTTATTTAAGGCATATGCTATTGTTTAAAAGAATACAAACTTTAACTAGTAAATCAATCAAATAGATCACTATATTAACAATTAATAAAGAAGCCGAGGCCATACCTCAACCTCTAAGAATAATATATAATTGAAAAACAAAATATGTATATACCTTATAGAAATTTGTTGTTTATCATTGCCTTTGCTCGTTAACAAGAGCTTTAGAACTTGACATATGAGAATAGAGTCTTCTAATACCTTGTCTTATGATTGAAATCATCCAATCATCCCCAAGCTTTATCTCCTCTTACTCATACTGTGACTCTTCTCTCTTTCTAAGGTCTATGGTAAAATAGCCTTCTCTTACAGGACTACGGCATACTATTCTTTCTCTCAAAGAAAAGCTATGGAGTTTTGGTCTCTTCCTCCGAAAGACCATAGCAATCTAACCTTCTCTTCTAAGATATTAGATAAGAATGAAGGGATATGTACATCTCAAGCTCTAGGATTACCTTGAGGCTACTTGTTGCTGCCTTCTTACAGTTTTCCCTGTATAAAGACCCTGACAGAATCAGCAAATTGTTTCGGCCATAACTCTCTGATAAACACTCAGAATATGGTCATATAACCAATCAAAAGAATTGGAATATATCTAGTCTAGAAGCCTGCATGGGTAGAATAGGCAAAAACGTATGTATATAGCCACCAATGCGCCATCTTTAGAAACGCGTTGCTTTTCCACATTTTTAGTATGAATGGACTCTAAATATATAAAAGTTTTAAATATGACCTCTTATCACCTAAATTCGAATTTCTATTTTTGGAGATACTTATCTCTTAATAGAACTATTCTTGTCTTCTTATTTCTTTTAGGATTTTTGGAGCTAATATTTTGATTCTAACACTTTCCTAATGTTTCTAGCTAAGGCTTATTGTCTCACTCTTCTCTAAGTACACTCTCTTTCCTTATTGAAATCTATATTAAAAGAGACACATACATACATTGCTTGGGAGGGACCTTACAATCTCCCCCACTTAAAAGATTCAAGATGTCCTCATCTCGCGAGCTGGAGTAGTATCTAAGTAAATCCTCCTGTCTCTTTCAAAGTAATGTCCCCACTAGGTAGAAATCTTCCTTTATCTAAACATTGTTCCAAGTCCCTTATTTCATGTGTTTGGCTTGTTTTGTTGTGCCTCCAAAAGGTCTATTATTCTAAAGTTAATTGGCCTTATTATCCTAAGTTCATGCATCCATATACCTCTCAAACGCTATGAACCTTCCAATTCCTTATTCTATACCCCCATGTAATATGGTACTTAATAAATTGTCATGGAGAAACATAAGGGAATCAATCCTTTATGCAATCTAGCCTAGGATAGCAATGTCATAATCTTAGTATTGTCTTGTAGAATACCTCTATTCATCATGCACATTACTTCACATGAATCTTGCACCAATCCTCTTCTATTTACTCATAGAAATACTTGTTGAATCCGGTTATCTTTAACCCTACTATCCCTATTTCTTGACCTAATTTTTGCTCTAGCTCATGATTCCTTGTAGCCAGGGGTGGGCTTGACGTTCCTCTTGAATTAGGAGACCTCTTCTTTATTAACATGGAAGGACTCATGTGTCCTTCTCGACACTTTCTATATAAATAAACTTTATCAGATTTAGGGGGTATAATTATGGCTTCTGAAATAGAGGATAGTTTTACATTCTTGATGAGGTTATTCAAAGGTAGATTAAGCTTCCAAATGAATCGATGGAGAAGAGTTACCTCATCCATCTCTAGAGCAAATCGGATAAGCTTAACAAAAGTTTGGTGGTATTCTTTTAGGGTCTTCCTTTCTTGGGTTAGCTCCAAAAATTCATTCATTCATTTTATCCTCTCAAAATCCTGGAGGACAAAACCTTTCACGAAGGTGTAATTTCATGGCATCCCATAAACTGATTCTGGTTCTAGTGGTTAGATTGACAACAATGCTTCCAACTAATTTGGCATTTCTTACGATATTTACACGCGAGCAAAGGTGAGCTTGCTTCTTTCATTGTATCCATTAAAAGTTCAAAACTATCAAATACTTATCATAGCACCACATTTGAAGGCAGTCAGGATTAATACATCTGAGATCTTCATTTTTTGGAGAATTACACATCTGGTGCCTTGAGATTGACACATCCAAAGATTATCAGGATTGACACATCTAAGATGATTAGTTTTCTGAAAATTACACATCTAGTATCTTGGGATTAACACATCTAAGAGCATGATCCTCTAGGAATTACACATCCGAGACCCATGTTTATCTGAGATGGGTTCAAAATCTTGGATGATTGTCCTAGTATAAAGCATCCAATGGATGGGATTCACACGTCAATTATTCAAACCTTAATGGAGTTATAATCTTAATAATTTATAATATGCAATTTAATGAGATATATCGTGAAAATTTCTCTAAACAAAGTTTCGGTCTATCCTTCTAGTCATTCAGTCTCTCACTATTTTCTTAATTTGATCGCCCTATGTTTTTTCTCACAAAAGGTTTTCTCCCCAATCTTATTTCTCAAATTTATTGTACAAATATCTTGCGTGTGCACCCCCAAGATATAAGCACAATTTCATAGGATGATTGTCTCAACATGTGAGGATATTCAAATCACTTCTATGGCTAGTAGAGATGATTGATTCATCCTCATATGATAAATAATCACTTGTTTTAATCCCTTGATAGTTAACCTTTGAAAAACAAATCCTAGGAACTAAGATCGGCTCTGATACCACTTGTAAGTTTCCCCCCTTCCAAAAATAGGAGAAACACTTAAGAGAGTCCACTAAGTCTTATCTTGGAGAAAATTTCCTACTCATCGACACCTTGACCATGCAGAGATTCAAGGATACGATTCATGGTAAGACCTAGTTCTATCCCGTAGGGGGAGCATGGTCTTCTAAAAATCAAATCACCCATAGGGTAATTGATCATAATTTGGGCAACTACTAGTCTTGATTCCTAGAGACAACACTTTTTTCCTCATCCATGTAAGGCACATCCGCTGGCCTAGTATTCTAGAATAGAATTGCCCGAGAACCTATTTATCTAACGTAGGGCTTTCACTTAATACGTTGGAAAGCTACCCAACTAACCGGGTCCACCCGTCCATAGGATGGTGCCGTCAGGGCATTCCATCCTCCCACTTTCCACCCTACTCATGTGTCAATTTGTTTTCTAATTAATCCTACCACACTGTTTGACATAAATAAACATGTTCCTTAATTAAGGCCCTAAAACAGCCTTTTTACACAATACAATAATGCCAAGACAAGATTTATAAAAAAAACTTTATACATGAATCAATTTCATACAAGCCAAACCGGCTCTCTTATTCTTTTCCTTTATACCGCTGATGATCTAGAATTCGGCCTTCCAGCCTCTACATGCTGGGCAAAACCCTACGGGAACATACACCTCATCGTCCCCGCTGGCGAGGACTCAAGCCAGCCTGTCATCCTGTCATGCTCCGTCGCTCGATCCTCTCGCCCCTAAGAGGGATGTCTGCGCACTAGGGTGGGCTAATTCACCGCTCTAGCCTGGGCCCTCAGAACTAGGCGGTTTCACAATCACTCGCCTCAATCGGCAAACCTCATTCTCCCAATGGTATGAGGGATACCAAGGGCCAACTCCGGGCCTTACTAACGTCTCCGCCGTCTAGCTACACAAGCACAAGAACGGGGCAGCGTCAAGGCAGGGAGAAGTTATACTTGTACCTTAATTTAACCAAGATAACAATTTATTTACTCAACTAAACCATAGGACTAGAATCCATGTTACCTTCTTAAGAAAACAATCCTTTTCACAAAGATTTTTGCATTTCAACTTGAGATTGCAATAAGACATTCTTTATTTAAGGCATATGCTATTGTTTAAAAGAATACAAACTTTAACTAGTAAATCAATCAAATAGATCACTATATTAACAATTAATAAAGAAGCCGAGGCCATACCTCAACCTCTAAGAATAATATATAATTGAAAAACAAAATATGTATATACCTTATAGAAATTTGTTGTTTATCATTGCCTTTGCTCGTTAACAAGAGCTTTAGAACTTGACATATGAGAATAGAGTCTTCTAATACCTTGTCTTATGATTGAAATCATCCAATCATCCCCAAGCTTTATCTCCTCTTACTCATACTGTGACTCTTCTCTCTTTCTAAGGTCTATGGCAAAATAGCCTTCTCTTACAGGACTACGGCATACTATTCTTTCTCTCAAAGAAAAGCTATGGAGTTTTGGTCTCTTCCTCCGAAAGACCATAGCAATCTAACCTTCTCTTCTAAGATATTAGATAAGAATGAAGGGATATATACATCTCAAGCTCTAGGATTACCTTGAGGCTACTTGTTGCTGCCTTCTTACAGTTTTCCCTGTATAGAGACCCTGACAGAATCAGCAAATTGTTTCGGCCATAACTCTCTGATAAACACTCAGAATATGGTCATATAACCAATCAAAAGAACCGGAATATATCTAGTCTAGAAGCCTGCATGGGTAGAATAGGCAAAAACGTATGTATATAGCCACAAATGCGCCATCTTTAGAAACGCGTTGCTTTTCCACATTTTTAGTATGCATGGACTCTAAATATGTAAAAGTACTCTAAATATGACCTCTTATCACTTGAATTCAAATTTCTATTTTTGAAGATACTTATCTCTTAATAGAACTATTCTTGTCTTCTTATTTCTTTTAGGATTTTTGGAGCTAATATTTTTATTCTAGCACTTTCCTAATGTTTCTAGCCTTATTGTCTCACTCTTCTCTAAGGACACTCTCTTTCCTTATTGAAATCTATATTAAAAGAGACACATACATACATGGCTTGGGAGGGACCTTACACTAGTCCAAGTTATAACCCCCCCAACAATAAGATCATCTACATAGATGGTGATGATCACAATACCCTTATCACTCTTGCGCACATACAAAGAGTGCTCTGCATCTACCATATATGAAAACCAATAGTGACAAGATACTCAACAATCTTGTCATGCCATGCTCATGGAGCTTGCTTCAACCCATACAAAGCCTTATGAAGCTTATATACATACTTTGGGTGACCTATATCCAGGTGGTTGATCCATGTACACCTCTTCTTGCAAGTCACCATGCAAGAACACATTTTTTACATCCATCTAAAATAATCAATTCCATGTGTCACACGCATATCCTTTGGCTACCAATCTAGCCTTGTACCTGCTTATGCTACCATCACTGCTATGTTTCACCTTATACACCCACTTACAACCAATAGCTTTCTTGACTTTAGGCAATGGCACCGAATCCCAAGTCTCATTTCCATACAGTGCACCCATCTCCTCATCCATAGCTTTCTCCCAAGTCTCATTTCCATACAGTGCACCCATCTCCTCATCCATAGCTTTCTCCCAACACACATTTACAATAGCCTCATCAAATCATGTGGGTTCTATAACCTACACAACTTTTGCCATATAGGCATAGTGATGTACCACATAACCATCATAAGTCAACCTCTGCACACAGGGTTTTTGACTCTTCCAGATCTTCATAACTTTGCATTCATGGCTTCCATAGCCTTCTTCACACCATGTGTCCTCATTGCTGGAATCCCAAGCTCCTCATCAAGGCTCATCTCCAAGCCACTAGACTCTCCATCAACAAGAGAATGCCCTACAGAAATATCAGGCATACTAAGGGGCTCAACCACTTTCTCTTTGCCTTTATGAAATGTACCAACTACATTTCTAGGATTGGTATTATGACGCAGCCTGCCACTCCATGGTCTATCAACATAACCGCTAGATGAGGACTCTCCTAGTCCACTCAATGACTTTGATTTGCTGACTTGCATTCTGTGCAGCTACATTTCCACTTACATCAGCCCCCAACAACATCTTTTTCAACATTATACTAGCTACTCATCTCATCAAATAATACAACATCCCTACTTACCCTGTAGAGCAGGATTATAGCATCTATATCCCTTTTGCTCAAGGGAATACCCAATAAACATGCATTTTTTTGCTTTTGGATCCAGCTTAGTACGCAACTCATCTGGCACATGCACATATGCAATACATCCAAAAACTTTCAAGTGAGACAAATTAGGTTTCTTGCCAGTAAACTTCTCCTCTGGCGTTACATCATGTATGGCTGCAATAGGAGTCCTGTTCATATAAAATGTTGTAGACACAGCCTCAACCCAAAGCTATGTGGCATATTCTTCTCTGCAATCAATGCTCGTTCTGTTTTTGGAATGTGCCTATTTTTTTGCTTAGCAACTTCATTTTGCTACAGAGTGTATCTACATGTAAATTGTCTCTGAATGCCATTCTTTCTCACGAATTTAGAGAACTCATTGGAGAAGTATTCTCCCCCTCCATCTGACCTTAGGCACTTCACATGCTTTCTTGTTTGTTTTTTACCCATCACTTTGAAATTCTGAAAATGAGTGAGCACTTCACTCTTCTCCTTCATGAAATACACCCACACTTTCCTCGTGTGGTCATCAATGAATGTTATGTAATACCTGCCAGCCACCCATAGACATAGTCTTTGCAGGACCCCATACATCTGAATGCACAACATCTAGTACATTTTTGTTCACATTTATGTCATGTGGACATGTTTTGTCTGCTTTTCGAATTGACATGCTTCACGTACTTTCTGCATACCTTCAACCTTAAACTTAGGCAGCCATGTCACAATTTCTTTAGTCTGCATAAACTTCATTCTTTGCACATTTACATGCCCAATTCTCTTATGCGCCAAATATTTGTATCTGCAACAACTCCTGAACCATTTGCAAACATTGCAACACTCACTTCAGGTATATTTACATTCAATGTAAACATTATGTCACTCTCTTACCTTTTGCAATGTAAGATTCCTCTCCCCTAGCTTTTGAGATGTACAGATGTAAGAACCTCCCTTTTGGTCTCTTGTAATCATCCCCCCCTTCACAAATGGAAAACGATCTTGTTTTACCCTGTTTTGGCTTTGAGAGAGAAAATGTCTAGAGAGAGGTAATTCAAAATTGAGATATTTTTGGATG
This sequence comes from Cibotium barometz, assembly GCF_041138505.1. NCBI lineage: Eukaryota > Viridiplantae > Streptophyta > Polypodiopsida > Cyatheales > Cibotiaceae > Cibotium > Cibotium barometz. The sequence continues at coordinate 4,711,214 of NC_141096.1, read as the reverse complement.
CAAAAATTCTCCTAATGTCTAAGATGAATTCCCCTGAAACAAAAATTCAAAATGAACTTTCCAATGTGCATTAGGAATTAATTGAATATGTGTATAAGAGACCTTAGCCTAAGGGTCCACATTTTCAAAAAAAATTGGATTAAGGTCCAAATAAGTTTCCAAAGGGCCAATAGGATTAATCCAAGTGTTGGGATGAGATAAATACAATGAGTAAAAGAAAATAGCCCAAAAATGAGTAAATGCTCATATAAGATGAAGAGTTGACTAAGTACAAGCTTTATTAGTTAAAAACTAAGGTATATTAGTAAAAAAAATGAGATATTTAGGTGAAATGATGCATTTTTGACACCTCAGTAAAGATGGGGAACCCACTTGATCTAGGCACCTTCTTCATCATCATTGTTTGGCTTTTTTAATTCAAAAAAATCAAGATATTTCATCTCTCCTCTCTCCTAATGCAAACTGGATCAAAAAGGGAGCCAAACTGATCCAAATCTTGTCTGAATTGGGTCAAACTGAAGCTGGAAGGCTCTAGAACCCAGTTGGACTTGGTTAGGGACCTCCCTCACCTATAAATAGACCCTCATTCCTTTGTAATTTCATATGGGAGCAATACCATGCCAATATTATCTCTAAATTAGCATATCTCTATTATCTCTCTAATTTTCCTCTTCTCTTGAGAGCTTTGGAGCTTCTCTCTCCTCCAACCTCTCTTGGAGATTACTCTCTCTCTCTCTTGGTGGCCAATGATTTGCTTGGGGGCTTCACTTCTAGCCAAAGAATCAAGCCCAAATCAAAGGTAAACCCTATTTTAATGGTTTTTTTCAATTCTCTCAATGATTTTCTTCTTCTCAACCCCTCTAAAGCTTGAGAAGCTTTGTAAATAATGGCGTTTTCTTCAAATAAACCTTTCCAAAGATTCAGAATGTCTATTTAGATTAATGTTAATTTTTATGCTTAATTGTGAGATCCCTGTTCCCACCGTGCAACAGATTCGGGGTACTAGCAGCGGAAGTAGCACTTCATGCGCGGGGCAGGGACCCACACTCGGGGCCTCGTCCACGGATATCCGGACAAGAGACTAATCCGTCGGTTTTTCCAAAACCAAACCCGAAAAAACTTCCCTTACCCGGAAAGCATGGGCGATTCCACCAGGATAACTCTTTACTCTAACGCAGTCAAGATCATTACAGATCAACTGATCTGACTGCACCTTTAACGGTACTTGGTCAAATCAAGGAAGAAACTTGCACTTGGATCATTGGGATCAACGCTTTTTTCCCCATCGAGAGGCACAGCCGTTGATTCCTATCCATAGAACAATTTCTATCTGGGATTTACTTCATCTATCGTAATAATAGAAATTAAATCTCGATTTACGGATCCATCAGTCCAGCCTAACCCCATCCGATCCCATGGGTTAGCCAACCGCCCAACCACTGTAGTGATGGGATCCAATTTGGAATTTGGTTAGGTTTTGTCCCGGGTACCAAGGAAAAGAGTTCCAAGGCCCCCTAGCCGGAAGTTCATGCAAACATAAAACTAGCCACACCACTTACACACCCAATATGAAAATTGCCTTTTTCTTAGCATCAGCTAACTTTAAAACAATCCTTTAATGAAACCATAGTACCACTGATCACAATCTTCCAATTTATCCAGTTGATTCATAATTTCCCATCATTCCTTCATCAGAGTATCTATGGCATCATTGGCAACTAGAACGCTCACCACCTGTCCACACAGGGGCCTTTTCAATAGTTCCTAGCCCATAATACTCGGCAATATAATCACTTATAAAAATCAAGATGGACTCTCGTTGAAGATCAGCAAGATCAACCAACAGATCCATATAAAGAGCCATGGACTCATCCATTGAAGACCAGCAAGGTCAATCAACCAGATCCATGCCCGGTTTCACAAAACAACTCTTACTCCTTGTTCCAATATCTTCCTCGACGCACGCGTGGGTATCCTAGGTGACCCAGAGCCCGAGCACCGTATGGTCAGCACCCTCTAGGATCCTTCGCAGGTGACCTAGCGCTTCACTCATAGGCCGCTTCCTTGGTCCCTCATCCACCGTACCGGAAGCTCACCATTTTAATCGAACCGAGGCTGGTCAAGACCTCGGCCGACCTTGCTACGCGAGACGTCCTCCATTGACTCTCCGTCAGCAGTTGCAACTTTATCAGTTAGGTCTCCACGACCTTAATCACAAGACGGTCAAAATGCTTTCCCAGCATTCTTGACATAAAACAGCCATTTACAAACAGCATTTACAAACAGTTTACAAATACAATTTCTATATTAACTCTAATTTTTCCACATTATCCCTCATATAATCCACATTACTTATTCCTCATTCCATTTATATGTGTACTCATCCAATCACATCATTTTCCATCTCTTCACTTCAGATTCCTTCACATCACATATCATATATTCACATCCATACATCCACATCCACATCCACATCCACATCCACATCCACATCCATACATCCACATCTACATGCTTACCTCCATTTTCACATCCTCATTTATACATCCACATCCCATATCCACATTCATACATACACATCCATATCCACATCCATACATCCACATCCACATGCATACATCCACTATCACGTCCTCATTCATACATCCACATCCACATGCATACATCCACTATCACGTCCTCATTCATACATCCATATCCACATACATACATACATCCACATCCACATTCCCATTCACATCTATACATCCACATCTACATCCACATACATACATACATCCACATCCACATTCCACATCTATACATCTATACATCCACATCTACATCCATATACATACATACATCCACATCCACATTCCACATTCACATCTATACATCCACATCTACATCCACATTCACATATATCCACATCCACATTCCCATTCACATCTATACATACACATCTACATCCACATACATACATACATCCACATCCACGTTCCACATTCACATCTATACAACCACATCTACATCCACATTCACATACATCCACATCTACATTCACATTCACATCTATATCCACATCTATATTCCCATTCACATCTATACATCCACATCTACATCCACATACATACATACATCCATATCCACATTCCACATTCACTTCTATACAACCACGTCTACATCCACATTCACATCTATGCATATACATCTTCATGCATACATCCATTTTCACATGCATACATCCACACTCCCATCTCCACATCCACACATCCACATACATACATCCATTTTCACATTCCCATTCATATAACCCCATATGCCTTCATATCTAATCTTTTATATCACCTCCATTCTCACCCTATCACAACCCATATACATCTTATCTCATCTCATACACTTCTTATCTCATCCCATACACATCTTATCACATCTTAACTCATCTTATATGCATCTTATCATATCTTATCACTTCCCATATCTTTTATGCATACTTCTATGCATGAAATTCAATTATGCTAAAAGTAACACTTTTATAATAAAATAATCATCTCTTATGCATACCTCTATGCATGAAATTCAATTATGCTAAAAGTAACACTTTTATAATAAAATATTCATCTCTTATGCATACCTCTATGCATGAATTTTAATTATTGTAAAAGTAACACTTTTATAATAAAATATTCATCTCTTATGCATACCTCTATGCATGAAATTCAATTATGCTAAAAGTAACACTTTTGATATAAAGATTTATCCATTATGCATACTTCTATGCATGTAAATAAAAATGATAAAAGTAACACTTTTGATATAAAAATTTATCCATTATGCATACTTCTATGCATGTAAATAAAAATGATAAAAGTAACACTTTTGATATAAAAATTTATCCATTATGCATACTTCTATGCAAGTAAATAAAAATGATAAAAGTAACACTTTTGATATAAAAACTTATTCTTTATGCATAATATAAAAATTCAATTTCTCTATGATTATAATGAAATTCTTTCAATTAGTCTAGGATGATAGTTCCTAGAATATGGTAGGAAGTCCTCTTTTTATGCTTTGAATGAAATTATTTTATGCATAATTTTTATAAAAATTTTGCCATAGCTCCGCTGCTATGACTGATAAATCTCAATTTTTCTAAGGGATAAAGCTTATCATTAAGGAAATAATTAAAATGATCTCTAATTGGATCATTAATCCATAATGGATTGAATCATCAATATGCATAAACTAAAAGCATAGAAAAAAAAACCATTAATTTGGCCTCAAGCATAGCTTAATCTTGGATTAAGGAAAAGCTTTATGAAAAGCTTCTTTTGGATTGAGAATGGGTCATGAGTATGACCATTTCTTGAGTGAGAGAGAGAAATTACATAAAAACCATTAGAATTTAAACATAAATGAAAATTAACTTCAATAGCATTTATTAAATTATGTAACTCTTCACTACTATTCACCAATTAACTTCAATAGCATTTAAAAAACCATACCAATTAAGCTTCTCAAGCTTGAGAGGGGTTGAGAAGAGAGAAACATTGAGAAATTATAGAAAAGAGCAATATTCACTAATTACCTTACAAGTTGCTTGATTCTTTGTTCACGGTAGAGGCCCCCAACCAATCAATTGGTTAAGTATGTTGATGGAGCCACTAATGGGGATTGAAGAAAGAGGGAAGCTCCAAAAACTAGTGAATTATTAAATGAATTCACAGTTCTTGGCTTAGGTGGAGTAGAGTAACGATGCATAAACACTATATATTTTTCAACAAGGGGGAGGCTTCTATTTATAGGAAAAATTGAGCTCCTAACCAAACAAACTGATTCTAGAATTTTCCAATTCAGTTTGGTCAATTTTAGGTCAGTTAAGCTAATTTTTTGGAACTAGACTTGAATGAGGAGAGAGGAGAGATGAAATATCTCAATTTTTATGAGTTTAAAACTCATTCAAGCATGTGAAATATGCACCTCCTTTAAAGAACTCCCTTTCCTTACATATGTCATACTTTTAATATTGCTCATAATTTTTTACTAATAAACCTTGTACATTTTCAACTCTTCATCTTATGTGAAATATGCACCTCCTTTAAAGAACTCCCCTTCCTTACATATGTCATACTTTTAATATTGCTCATAATTTTTTACTAATAAACCTTGTACATTTTCAACTCTTCATCTTATGTGAAATATGCACCTCCTTTAAAGAACTCCCCTTCCTTACATATGTCATACTTTTAATATTGCTCATAATTTTTTACTAATAAACCTTGCACATTTTCAACTCTTCATCTTATGTGAAATATGCACCTCCTTTAAAGAACTCCCCTTCCTTACATATGTCATACTTTTAATATTGCTCATAATTTTTTTACTAATAAACCTTGTACATTTTCAACTCTTCATCTTATGTGAGCATTTACTCATTTTTGGGTATGTTCTTTTACAAATTGGATTTATCTCCTCCCTACACATGGATTGATGCTATTGGCCCATAGGAACCTTAATTGGACCATAATCCAAAAATTTCTGAAAATCTAGACCCTTAGACTAAGGTCCTTTATACACATTTCCAATTAATTCCAATTGCACATTGGAAAGTTCTTTTTGAATTTCTGTTTTAGGGGAACTTATTTTAATAAGATGAGATAATTTTCTATCCAAAAATATTAAAAATCTGAATATTCTCTCTCTAGAATATTTTCTCTCTCTAGGTTAAAACAGTTAGAAACAAGTCTTTTATATTTCTGAAGAGGGATTGATTATAGAAGAAGATACTAGACATCAAAAGGGGGTTTGGGGGAGGAATCTTACATTCTACCCTACTTAAAAAACGCGAGATGTCCTCATCTCGCAAACTGGGATAATTTCGCAAGATGCACGAATTATGAGACTTAGAGAAAAATTTAAATCAGGATTAACCACCAAGAAAAAGTCTCAAAGAGAGCAAGATTCAAGATAAGAACAAGATTTAAGCTTTATTCATTCTCAGAACTTATACAGTAAAGATAGAAGAACTCTTTACACTTCCATAAGCCCGTCCATCATATGATCACAAAAGCAGCACTCACAAGCTGCGCATGTATAAGGTAACTCATCTATGGGAATAATTCTATTGGTTATTGCTGCACCTATCTCAGTGGTATGAGGTGATCTAACAAAAGGGCCTCTGAGAGGCAAGCCAAAAACGGGGTAAAGGCATATCTTCTCATGAGGAAGAAAACACGCCAGTAAGAAGACTCGCTCAGAAAACCCAAGATGCCTCGATCTCATGACGCAGTAGTATCGGGGACCCAAACCCAAAGCTTCAATAACCATGGCCAAGCAGACATTATTACGAAAATGTTGCTGACCCCAGGGTGTTACCCTAGTTATGTCTTGATAGGTCCGCCATTTGGTCTGCGCTACAGAAGTTCCCAAGTGAGGGAAAAGTGAGCGCTCATACTGTTCTATAAAATCCTTCTTCACAGACTCACTTGCGTCTTGAAGGTGAGGAATCATTATGGATAAAACTAGTTCTTGTTGCCAAGCCATGAAGGAGATTAAGAAAGAGAGGAGATCGATGGAAGTAAGATTACTGCTGTGAACGACAGGTAAAAAGTTACGACTTATATAAAGGAAGGAGTTAGCGTAACCTAGAAGCCAACGGTATCTTGTCACTGAAGTTTTATTGTCTTTCCTTGATTTGGGTTTGGCACATATTTCTATGAAATACATTAAGAACTTTGAGATGAGGAGGTAAAAGAAGCTTGTAGGCTAAGTCACCTACTTTCATTGAATTCAGATATAAGGCTCACAATATCTGGGGGATAAGTTCTTATACTCCCCAAGAGATAAAGAACTTCTTTTGGGCCGTACTCGAATGAAAACCAAAACCTTGGTATCCAAAACACCGATTTTCACTTCTGAACTCATTGTTCTAAATCCTTAAAACAGCGTGACTCCTGAGAAGTATTCTAGGAAAAGGGTCTTCCTTTTTTTTTAAACAGAATCTTTCTTTTATTTTAGAGAGGGACTAATTATAAGATCAAAAAGGGAGATTCTTACTCCTGTATACCTCGAAGGCTGGGGAGGAATCTTACATTCTACCCCACTTAAAAAAGTGCGAGATGTCCTCATCTCGCCAAGTAGAGGACAACTCTTTTTCTTAAGATCCAATTTATTCTAGGGTTCCTTATATTCTGGTCAACCCAACAGAATACGGGGATAAATATCCCTTATATAGAACTCATCATTAAATAAATTCATTTCAGATCATATCATTCATATCTTTAACACGATAATGGTCCATCAGATCGAAAATTTTTCTTTCTGAACATTCCTCCACGGGAATTTTAGTCAAGCAAGTTTTCAATTTGTCATCCCTTAACTTGATATACTGAGTCAAGTGTTAACAGTAGCACTTTGACAGCACAATCCACTAATCTCATAGTCATTTGCTGAAATCATTATCATCATTTATCATTACAGGGACTCGTCCCATTCATCCTCATTGCGGTTTTGCTCAGGTTATTATATTTCAACTAAATTTCAAAAATCATCATTTTTCAATCAGAATCCCAATCAATTCATCAGTTCCCAAACAGAATTAAAAATCATATCAACCACATTCAAATTCATCATCTGGATAGCATTAATGCTTATAATTTCAAGTCTTAGATTTACTCGTATATACTCTCAGTAAAGAGCTGCAGTTATACTCTCGGTATATACGGATAGTCACGGCCCTTGGAATTATAAGGTAAATACCATCATGTCTAGGCCTCAAGCAAGTCAGGGATTCTATATAATTGCGGTACTTCCATCTGAAGACCCAATTACCAAATTACGAATTTCAGTTTGAATATCAAATTGTATGAATTATATCACACAATTACAACCTTTTTGTGTTTCTTGATAAATTTCTGACCTATTTGTCTTCTCAGTTGATCTTTATTAACCAAACGCTCTGATACCAACTGTGAGATCCCTGTTCCCACCGTGCAACAGATTCGGGGTACTAGCAGCGGAAGTAGCACTTCATGCGCGGGGCAGGGACCCACACTCGGGGCCTCGTCCACGGATATCCGGACAAGAGACTAATCCGTCGGTTTTTCCAAAACCAAACCCGAAAAAACTTCCCTTACCCGGAAAGCATGGGCGATTCCACCAGGATAACTCTTTACTCTAACGCAGTCAAGATCATTACAGATCAACTGATCTGACTGCACCTTTAACGGTACTTGGTCAAATCAAGGAAGAAACTTGCACTTGGATCATTGGGATCAACGCTTTTTTCCCCATCGAGAGGCACAGCCGTTGATTCCTATCCATAGAACAATTTCTATCTGGGATTTACTTCATCTATCGTAATAATAGAAATTAAATCTCGATTTACGGATCCATCAGTCCAGCCTAACCCCATCCGATCCCATGGGTTAGCCAACCGCCCAACCACTGTAGTGATGGGATCCAATTTGGAATTTGGTTAGGTTTTGTCCCGGGTACCAAGGAAAAGAGTTCCAAGGCCCCCTAGCCGGAAGTTCATGCAAACATAAAACTAGCCACACCACTTACACACCCAATATGAAAATTGCCTTTTTCTTAGCATCAGCTAACTTTAAAACAATCCTTTAATGAAACCATAGTACCACTGATCACAATCTTCCAATTTATCCAGTTGATTCATAATTTCCCATCATTCCTTCATCAGAGTATCTATGGCATCATTGGCAACTAGAACGCTCACCACCTGTCCACACAGGGGCCTTTTCAATAGTTCCTAGCCCATAATACTCGGCAATATAATCACTTATAAAAATCAAGATGGACTCTCGTTGAAGATCAGCAAGATTAACCAACAGATCCATATAAAGAGCCATGGACTCATCCATTGAAGACCAGCAAGGTCAATCAACCAGATCCATGCCCGGTTTCACAAAACAACTCTTACTCCTTGTTCCAATATCTTCCTCGACGCACGCGTGGGTATCCTAGGCAACCCAGAGCCCGAGCACCGTATGGTCAGCACCCTCTAGGATCCTTCGCAGGTGACCTAGCGCTTCACTCATAGGCCGCTTCCTTGGTCCCTCATCCACCGTACCGGAAGCTCACCATTTTAATCGAACCGAGGCTGGTCAAGACCTCGGCCGACCTTGCTACGCGAGACGTCCTCCATTGACTCTCCGTCAGCAGTTGCAACTTTATCAGTTAGGTCTCCACGACCTTAATCACAAGACGGTCAAAATGCTTTCCCAGCATTCTTGACATAAAACAGCCATTTACAAACAGCATTTACAAACAGTTTACAAATACAATTTCTATATTAACTCTAATTTTTCCACATTATCCCTCATATAATCCACATTACTTATTCCTCATTCCATTTATATGTGTACTCATCCAATCACATCATTTTCCATCTCTTCACTTCAGATTCCTTCACATCACATATCATATATTCACATCCATACATCCACATCCACATCCACATCCACATCCACATCCACATCCATACATCCACATCTACATGCTTACCTCCATTTTCACATCCTCATTTATACATCCACATCCCATATCCACATTCATACATACACATCCATATCCACATCCATACATCCACATCCACATGCATACATCCACTATCACGTCCTCATTCATACATCCACATCCACATGCATACATCCACTATCACGTCCTCATTCATACATCCATATCCACATACATACATACATCCACATCCACATTCCCATTCACATCTATACATCCACATCTACATCCACATACATACATACATCCACATCCACATTCCACATCTATACATCTATACATCCACATCTACATCCATATACATACATACATCCACATCCACATTCCACATTCACATCTATACATCCACATCTACATCCACATTCACATATATCCACATCCACATTCCCATTCACATCTATACATACACATCTACATCCACATACATACATACATCCACATCCACGTTCCACATTCACATCTATACAACCACATCTACATCCACATTCACATACATCCACATCTACATTCACATTCACATCTATATCCACATCTATATTCCCATTCACATCTATACATCCACATCTACATCCACATACATACATACATCCATATCCACATTCCACATTCACTTCTATACAACCACGTCTACATCCACATTCACATCTATGCATATACATCTTCATGCATACATCCATTTTCACATGCATACATCCACACTCCCATCTCCACATCCACACATCCACATACATACATCCATTTTCACATTCCCATTCATATAACCCCATATGCCTTCATATCTAATCTTTTATATCACCTCCATTCTCACCCTATCACAACCCATATACATCTTATCTCATCTCATACACTTCTTATCTCATCCCATACACATCTTATCACATCTTAACTCATCTTATATGCATCTTATCATATCTTATCACTTCCCATATCTTTTATGCATACTTCTATGCATGAAATTCAATTATGCTAAAAGTAACACTTTTATAATAAAATAATCATCTCTTATGCATACCTCTATGCATGAAATTCAATTATGCTAAAAGTAACACTTTTATAATAAAATATTCATCTCTTATGCATACCTCTATGCATGAATTTTAATTATTGTAAAAGTAACACTTTTATAATAAAATATTCATCTCTTATGCATACCTCTATGCATGAAATTCAATTATGCTAAAAGTAACACTTTTGATATAAAGATTTATCCATTATGCATACTTCTATGCATGTAAATAAAAATGATAAAAGTAACACTTTTGATATAAAAATTTATCCATTATGCATACTTCTATGCATGTAAATAAAAATGATAAAAGTAACACTTTTGATATAAAAATTTATCCATTATGCATACTTCTATGCAAGTAAATAAAAATGATAAAAGTAACACTTTTGATATAAAAACTTATTCTTTATGCATAATATAAAAATTTAATTTCTCTATGATTATAATGAAATTCTTTCAATTAGTCTAGGATGATAGTTCCTAGAATATGGTAGGAAGTCCTCTTTTTATGCTTTGAATGAAATTATTTTATGCATAATTTTTATAAAAATTTTGCCATAGCTCCGCTGCTATGACTGATAAATCTCAATTTTTCTAAGGGATAAAGCTTATCATTAAGGAAATAATTAAAATGATCTCTAATTGGATCATTAATCCATAATGGATTGAATCATCAATATGCATAAACTAAAAGCATAGAAAAAAAAACCATTAATTTGGCCTCAAGCATAGCTTAATCTTGGATTAAGGAAAAGCTTTATGAAAAGCTTCTTTTGGATTGAGAATGGGTCATGAGTATGACCATTTCTTGAGTGAGAGAGAGAAATTACATAAAAACCATTAGAATTTAAACATAAATGAAAATTAACTTCAATAGCATTTATTAAATTATGTAACTCTTCACTACTATTCACCAATTAACTTCAATAGCATTTAAAAAACCATACCAATTAAGCTTCTCAAGCTTGAGAGGGGTTGAGAAGAGAGAAACATTGAGAAATTATAGAAAAGAGCAATATTCACTAATTACCTTACAAGTTGCTTGATTCTTTGTTCACGGTAGAGGCCCCCAACCAATCAATTGGTTAAGTATGTTGATGGAGCCACTAATGGGGATTGAAGAAAGAGGGAAGCTCCAAAAACTAGTGAATTATTAAATGAATTCACAGTTCTTGGCTTAGGTGGAGTAGAGTAACGATGCATAAACACTATATATTTTTCAACAAGGGGGAGGCTTCTATTTATAGGAAAAATTGAGCTCCTAACCAAACAAACTGATTCTAGAATTTTCCAATTCAGTTTGGTCAATTTTAGGTCAGTTAAGCTAATTTTTTGGAACTAGACTTGAATGAGGAGAGAGGAGAGATGAAATATCTCAATTTTTATGAGTTTAAAACTCATTCAAGCATGTGAAATATGCACCTCCTTTAAAGAACTCCCTTTCCTTACATATGTCATACTTTTAATATTGCTCATAATTTTTTACTAATAAACCTTGTACATTTTCAACTCTTCATCTTATGTGAAATATGCACCTCCTTTAAAGAACTCCCCTTCCTTACATATGTCATACTTTTAATATTGCTCATAATTTTTTACTAATAAACCTTGTACATTTTCAACTCTTCATCTTATGTGAAATATGCACCTCCTTTAAAGAACTCCCCTTCCTTACATATGTCATACTTTTAATATTGCTCATAATTTTTTACTAATAAACCTTGCACATTTTCAACTCTTTATCTTATGTGAAATATGCACCTCCTTTAAAGAACTCCCCTTCCTTACATATGTCATACTTTTAATATTGCTCATAATTTTTTTACTAATAAACCTTGTACATTTTCAACTCTTCATCTTATGTGAGCATTTACTCATTTTTGGGTATGTTCTTTTACAAATTGGATTTATCTCCTCCCTACACATGGATTGATGCTATTGGCCCATAGGAACCTTAATTGGACCATAATCCAAAAATTTCTGAAAATCTAGACCCTTAGACTAAGGTCCTTTATACACATTTCCAATTAATTCCAATTGCACATTGGAAAGTTCTTTTTGAATTTCTGTTTTAGGGGAACTTATTTTAATAAGATGAGATAATTTTCTATCCAAAAATATTAAAAATCTGAATATTCTCTCTCTAGAATATTTTCTCTCTCTAGGTTAAAACAGTTAGAAACAAGTCTTTTATATTTCTGAAGAGGGATTGATTATAGAAGAAGATACTAGACATCAAAAGGGGGTTTGGGGGAGGAATCTTACATTCTACCCTACTTAAAAAACGCGAGATGTCCTCATCTCGCAAACTGGGATAATTTCGCAAGATGCACGAATTATGAGACTTAGAGAAAAATTTAAATCAGGATTAACCACCAAGAAAAAGTCTCAAAGAGAGCAAGATTCAAGATAAGAACAAGATTTAAGCTTTATTCATTCTCAGAACTTATACAGTAAAGATAGAAGAACTCTTTACACTTCCATAAGCCCGTCCATCATATGATCACAAAAGCAGCACTCACAAGCTGCGCATGTATAAGGTAACTCATCTATGGGAATAATTCTATTGGTTATTGCTGCACCTATCTCAGTGGTATGAGGTGATCTAACAAAAGGGCCTCTGAGAGGCAAGCCAAAAACGGGGTAAAGGCATATCTTCTCATGAGGAAGAAAACACGCCAGTAAGAAGACTCGCTCAGAAAACCCAAGATGCCTCGATCTCATGACGCAGTAGTATCGGGGACCCAAACCCAAAGCTTCAATAACCATGGCCAAGCAGACATTATTACGAAAATGTTGCTGACCCCAGGGTGTTACCCTAGTTATGTCTTGATAGGTCCGCCATTTGGTCTGCGCTACAGAAGTTCCCAAGTGAGGGAAAAGTGAGCGCTCATACTGTTCTATAAAATCCTTCTTCACAGACTCACTTGCGTCTTGAAGGTGAGGAATCATTATGGATAAAACTAGTTCTTGTTGCCAAGCCATGAAGGAGATTAAGAAAGAGAGGAGATCGATGGAAGTAAGATTACTGCTGTGAGCGACAGGTAAAAAGTTACGACTTATATAAAGGAAGGAGTTAGCGTAACCTAGAAGCCAACGGTATCTTGTCACTGAAGTTTTATTGTCTTTCCTTGATTTGGGTTTGGCACATATTTCTATGAAATACATTAAGAACTTTGAGATGAGGAGGTAAAAGAAGCTTGTAGGCTAAGCCACCTACTTTCATTGAATTCAGATATAAGGCTCACCATATCTGGGGGATAAGTTCTTATACTCCCCAAGAGATAAAGAACTTCTTTTGGGCCGTACTCGAATGAAAACCAAAACCTTGGTATCCAAAACACCGATTTTCACTTCTGAACTCATTGTTCTAAATCCTTAAAACAGCGTGACTCCTGAGAAGTATTCTAGGAAAAGGGTCTTCCTTTTTTTTTAAACAGAATCTTTCTTTTATTTTAGAGAGGGACTAATTATAAGATCAAAAAGGGAGATTCTTACTCCTTTATACCTCGAAGGCTGGGGAGGAATCTTACATTAATCTTAATGTTTTCTTTAAGAAAATCTCTCTTTTTGAAAAGATTAGTCATTCTTATGGCTAAATCCTTGGTAGAAGGATGATTCTTATTCATAATCTCTTTATCTTAAGCCAAACTCTATGCTTGACAAGCTAGAGAAAGAGATTAGTTATTTTCATGATTTTTAATCTAGAAAAAAGAAAGATTAATTCTTTTAATCTTGTTTATGGTATGGAAAATCATCTAAATTCACCCTAAATTGAAAGGAGGCTATGCTAAAATTTTCAAAAATGAGGAATGATTATTTTAGTCTAATTTAGAGAATTAATCATAATTATGCTTATAATTATGATTATAATTATGCTATGTATGCATAAATCTAATTTTAGTTTAAAGAAGTTTCTATCATATTTTCATTACAAGTTTTCAATTCAATTTAGAAAATTGAACATTTCTAGTAATTACAGGCAGCGAAGCTTTGGTAAAATTTCCCAGAAAAGAGATAATTCTTATTTTTATGCATAATTTTAAATAATGCAAAAAGAGGAATTCCTATCATATTCTAGGCATAGATATTTTTATTCTAAAAGTGGAGTTTTGAGCATTATTCAATGGTCAAAAAAATAAAGAAGGTTATGCACAATTTTTATAAGATCATTCAATTTATGAGAATTATGGAAATGATTCATTTAGATAAATGGATTAGTGTTTATAATAAAGAGAAAATATGGGTATAATTGATTTTGTAAATCCCATAAATCTTTTATTCAAAAAGAAGAATATTGAGCGTAGTTTATTTTGAGAAATTTGAGAAAGAATGTGAAAATATTGAATGGATGTGAATGGATATAGGAATAATGTGAATGGATGTGAATGGATATAGGAATAATGTGAATGGATGTGAATGGATGTAAATGGATGTGATATGATTTGAATGGGTGTGGGAATAATGTGAATGGATGTGAATAGATGTAAGAATGATGTGAATGGATGTGATATGAAGTGAATGGATGAGAATGGATGTGAATGGATGTAGGAATGACATGAATGGATGTGAATGGATGTGAATGGATGTAGGAATGATGTGAATGGGTGTAGCAATGATGTGAATGGGTGTAGAAATGATGAGAATGGATGTGAATGGATGTAGAAATGATGTGGATGGATGTAGGAATGGATGTGAATAGATGTAGGAATGAAGTGACTAGATGTCAATGGATGTAGGAATGATGTGATTGGATGTGAATGATGTAGGAATGATGTGATTGGATGTGAGTTGATGTGGAAAGGATGTGATTGGATGTGAGTTGATATAGGAATGATGTGATTGGATGTGACTTAATGTAGAAAATGCAGGATAATGAGAAATGTGAGTTGATATAGGAATGATGTGATTGGATGTGAGTTGATATAGGAATCATGTGATTGGATGTGAGTTGATATAGGAATGATGTAATTGGATGTGACTTAATGTAGAAAATGCGGGATAATGAGAAATGCAGTGGAATAATGAGAATCTAATTTTAGTTTAAAAGAAGTTTCTATCATATTTTCATACAAGTTTTCAATTCAATTTAGAAAATTAAACATTTCCAATAATTGCAGTGAAGCTCTGGCAAAATTTTCCAAAAAAGAGATAATTTGTATTTTTATGCATAATTTTAAATAATGCAAAAAGAGGAATTCCTATCATATTCTAGGCATAGATATTTTTATGCTAACAGTGGAGTTTTGAGCATTATTCAATAGTCAGAAAAATAATTCTATGTTTAAATTCTATGAAGTAGGTGTGAATGAATGGATGGGTAGGTGTGAATGAATGGATGGATGGATGTAATGTGAATAGAGGTGAAGAGGTGTGAGGTGAATAGATGTGACGAGATGTGATGTGAATCACATAAATGTGAATGAATAGATGAGATGTGATGTAATGTGAATCAGGATGTAAATGAATGATATGGGATGTGAGTGGATGTATGTGAAAGAATGGATGTGAATGTATGTGAAAGAATGTGATGTGGATGTGTATGTGAAAGAATGTGATGTGATGTGACATGAATATATGTGGATGTGAAGTGATAGATATGAATGTATGAATAGATGTGGGTAGTCGTACATGTGAACGATTGGATGGATGTGTATGAATGAGATATGATGTGGATAGAAGTGATGTGATATAATGTGGATAGAATGTATGTGATGGGATGGTTATGAGAATGTATGTGGTGGGTATGAATGAACGAATGTGATGGATATGAATGAATGTGATGTGATGGGTATAAATGGATGTGATGTAAATGAATGTGATGGACGTGAATTGATGTGATGTGATGTGAATCGAGATGTGAATGAAGGAAATGTGATGTCATGTGAATCAGAATGTGAATGAATGAGATGTGATGTCATGTGAATCGGGATGTGAATGAATGAGATGTGATGTAAAATTGGATAGATGTGATATGTGATGTGAATGATTATGATGTGATGAGAATGGGAATACAGATGAAATAAATGAGGATTGCTATGGAACAATGTGGAATGACGAGAGTTTGCTATAGAAACTGTGTTTATGACCTGTTTTTAAAATGACTGTTTTATGTCAAGAATGCTGGGGACGCATTTTGACCGTCTTTTGAATGAGGTCGTGGAGACCGAATCTGAAAAAGTTGCAATAGATGACGGAGAGTCAATGGAGGACGTCTCGTGTAGCAAGGTCGGTCGAGGTCTTATCTAGCCTCGGTTTGATTAAAATGGTGAGCTTCCGGTATGGTGGTGGATGAGGGACCAAGGAAGTGGCCTATGAGTGAAGCGCTAGGTGACTTGCGAAGGATCCTAGAGGGTGTTGACCATACAGTGCTCGGGGGCTCTGGGCCACCAAAGATACCCACATGTGCGTTGTGGAAGATATTGGAACAAGGAATAAGAGTTGTTTTCTGAATTCGGGCATGGATCTGGTTGATTGACCTTGTTGGTCCTCAACGGATGAGTCCATGGTTCTTTTATATGGATCTGTTGGTTAATCTTGCTCATCTTCAATAGAGATTTCATTTTGTTATGTGAATATATTGCCGAGTACAATGAGCTAGGAACCATCGAAAAGGCCCCTGAGTGGACAGGTGGTGAGTGTTCTGGTTGCCAGTGATGCCATAGGTACACCGATGAAGGAATGTTTGGAAATAAGGATTCAACCGGAGATTTTGAGGATTATGATCAGTGACACTATGATTTCATTAGATGATTGTTTTAAAGATAGCTGAATCTGTGAAAAAGGCAATTTCATATTAGGTGTGTAAGTGGTGTGACTAGTTTTAAGTTTGCATGAATATCCGGCTAGGGGGCTTGGGAACTCTTTTCCCTAGTACCCATGACAAAACCTAACCAAATTCCTAATTGGATCCCATCACTACAGTGGCTGGGCGGTTGGCTAACCCATGGGTCTGGATGGGGTTAGGCTTGACTGATGGATCCCTAAATTGAGACTCAATTCTATTATGGTATGATAGATGAAGTAAATCCCAGACAAAAATTGTTATATGGAAAAGAATCAATGACTGTACCTCTTAATGAGGAAAAAAGCATTGGTCTCTATGATCCAAGTGCAGTCTTTCCCTTGATCTAACTATGGGACTTACAGGTTTGGTCAGATCAGTTCATTTAGTTAAGGCTTTTGACTACGTTAGAGAAAAATTATCCTTGAGGAATCGCCCGTGCTTTCCGGGCGAGGGAAGTTTTTCTGGGTTTGGTTTTGGAAGAACCGATGGATTAGTCTCTTGTCCAGATATCCGTGGGTGGGCGAGGCCCTGAGTGAGGGACCTTGTCCCGCACAAGAAGTGCTACTTCCGTCGCCAGCACCCTTGAATTTGTTGCGCAGTGGGGACAGGGATCTCTCAGTTGGTATCAGAGCAAAGTGGCTAATGTGGATCAACCGAGAAGCCACAAATGTCAAAATTTTATAAAGTAGCAGTAAAAGATTAAAATTTTGTGATAAAATTCATACAAATTGTTTTTCAGACTGAAATTCATAAATTGGTAATGGGGTCTTTAGATGGAAGTACTGCAATTATATGGAATCCCTGACTTGCTTTGAGGCCTAGACATGATGGTATTTACCTTATAATTCCAAGGACCGTGACTACCCGTACATATCGAGGGTATAACTGCAGCTCTTTACTGGCAGTATATATGAATAAATCTAAGACCTTGAAATTATAAGCATAAATGCTATCCAAATGATGAATTCAAATGTGGTTGATATGATTGTAAAATTCTGGTTAAGAACTGATGAGTTGATTTGGATTCTAATTGAAAAATGATGATTCCTGAATTTTGGTTGAAAAGCGATAAGCTCAGCAAAAACCACAATGAGGATGAATGGGATGAGTCCCTGTGATGATGTAACTGGAATGACGATAATGACTTTAGCAAATCACTATGAGATTAGTGGATTGTGCTGACAAATTGCTACTGTTAACACGACCCAGTGGATCAAGTTAAGGGATGACAAATTAAAAATCTGTATAATTAAAATCCCCATGGAGGAGATGGAAATTTTGGTCTAATGGACCATTATTGTGTTAAAGATATGAATGATATGTTCTGAATGAATTGTTATCTGATAATGAATTCTATATGAATATCTTTATCCCATGATTCTCTGAAGAGCTGGCCAATCTAAAGAATCCCAAAATCAATTGATCTAAAATCCGATTTGAATCATAAATAAAGGGACTTAACAAGCGATTTCGTATTGATAGGAGCATGGATCGAGGTCATAATGGTAGAAATGATAACCCCCAAATCGATGAGGAAGAGCTCGACTTGGATGTTCGTAAAACTCTTCATAGATTGCAGCCTATGAAAAGATGCAAGGGGGAAGAGAGCTTGAGCTCTTGCAAGCACACACACACACTCACAAAACCCTAATAGAGAACACACAAGGTGAGAGGCTGAAAATCTTCTTCTTCTCTACTCAACACTCAACCAATACATACACGGGTTCTCTATAGTGTGAACCCGACTAAATGAGCTGGCGCTATAACTATGCCAGTCTCTAGAATGGCTGTCACACAGCCTGTCATCCCACTGGCCGCATATCTCCCATGATCTCACCAACCATGCCAGTGGTGTAAGTGTGGGGCCTATCCCCCAGGCGGGTCATCAGTGGCCACCGCCTCACTAGACGAGCTCGATATCTCAACAGCCTACACCTTTCAAGGGTGAAGGGGAAAACTTGGGCGAGGCTGTAGAGAAGTGGATCGAAGTAATGGAAGAGTACTTCGATGTCACTGGGTATACAATGAGAAGAGGAAAATGGCTCTAGCAAGGTTGAAGATAGTAGAAACAACCAGAGTGGCATGGAAAAACCACTGCAAGACAAACCGTCTTTGTTTCGGAATACCCAGACATGGAATGATCTCAAAATTTACCTAAGGATGAGGTTCTGTCCTCTCGGCTTTTTGGAAACAAAGATGAACGAATTCTTCCAGGGGAGCAGAACTATTGAAATACATCACCAAGCGTTCGCTCTTCTCCTCAAATACGCGCCACCGCTAGATGAAGAATATGGCCAGGTTCATTCGGGGACTGAACGAACCTTTGAATGTCCTGGTGAAGAATGCCAAGCCAGTTTCCATGGCTGAAGTAGTGCGGATGGCGAAGGATTTTGCCAAGGCCTTTGATGTCAAAGTCCCGCTATCAAAGTCCCACCAAAGCTAGCACCATCACCTTTCAAAGGTTTTTAATTCCAGAAGGTGATTCCAACCTTCCACCGCCTAAAAGATATCAGGGTCAAGCCCAGGATATGGGAAGTTCCAAAATGGAAAAAATGTCCTTTTCCCAAAACTCAATCCCTTGGAATTCAACTTCAGAAGTTCTACCCTTGAAAAAGGGAGTGAAAATGCTATAACTGTCAAGGATTTGGACATCACAGTATGGATTGCCCAACTCCTTTTGGATCAAGGTTTTCGGGGCAGGGAAATGAGGAATCAAGATTCCAGACTCCAGCTCCTTCCTTCCAGAGTAATTAGAGTTCTTTTCGGAAAAATCAAGGAAATCCCAGAGGTAGACCCTCTAACCAACCCGTAGTCTCAATCCAAAGTAATGCAAGACCTCCGCCTCATAATAGGGGAAGTCAAAGAGAGATGTTCCCAAATCAGCCGTCCACTTCCAAGGCAGTAACACTGGAAGTGATTGAAGAAGAAGAAGAAGATGAAAGAGATCATACTCCACCTGCGAGATGAGGACATCTCGCATTTTTTAAGTGGGGTAGGATGTAAGATTCCTCCCCAGCCCCTCAAGATGTCCAGTTTCTCCCCGTGTAATCAATCCCCTTTTTAGAATAATAACAAATCTTGTTTCTATCTATTTTGGCTTGGATAGAGAAAATATCTAGAGGGAGGAAATTCAAAATTGAGATATTTTTTGATATAAAAATCCTCCTAGTGTCTAAAATGATTTCCCCTGAAACAAAAATTCAAAAAGAACTTTCCAATGTGAAATTGGAATTAATTAAAAATAGGTATAAAGGACCTCAGCCTAAGGGTCCAGATTTTTAGAAATTTTTAAATTATGCTCCAATTAAGGTTCCTATGGACCCATAAGATTAATCCAAATGTAGGGAGGACATAAATTGAAGAATAAAAGAAAATCCCCCAAAACTAAGTAAATGCTCACATAAGATGAAGAGTTGACTAAGGACAAGGTTTATTAGTTTTAAAAAAAGAGATATTTAGAAGCAATGATGCATTTTTGACACCTCAGTGTGGGGATCTCCCCTCATGAAGGAGGTGCCTATTTCACATGTGTGGAGGAGTTTTAAACTAAAAAATAATGAGATATTTTCATCTCTCCTGTTTCAACTAGATGCAAAAAGTAAGCTAAACTGACCCAAAAATGGTCAAAATTTGACCAAACTGATATGGAAAATTCTAGAATTAGTTTGCTTGGTTAGAGACTCACTTTTTCCTATAAATAGAAGCATCCCCCTTTGTAAAAGGTTAATAGTGTTTATGCACTGTTACTCTACTCCTATCCAGAGCCAATTACATTAAATTTTCTTGATAATTCAATTGTTTTTGGCTTAATCCTCTCCAAAGTAATTGGTGGCCACTCTTGCTTCAAACAAGAGTAGAACCCTCAATCCCTCAAGCCAAAGGAAAGCTTACAACTCCATGTAAGCTAAATTTTTCTTACTTTTTAATTTCAAATCTATGGTTTTCTTGATTTTCTTGTTTTATAGTTCATTAAAGCAAATTCTAATGCTATGCCTTGATGAAAAGGCCTCCCCCTTCTCTTCTTTACAATTCAGCCTTTCTTTATCCTATAATGTTTAACAAAAAGATTAATTAACCTTTTCTTATTGTTTACTCTCTTGGAAATTAAAAATTATGTAGATTAGAATCCTTTACATCTAATTGGGGTTAATTTAAATTGAAAATAGAATGTTAAAAATGAGAAATGGTCAGCCATACAAAGGAGGTTATGCCAAAATTTTCTAGAATTTTGTGGAAAAGAAAGTTCATTTTTATATTATTCCAAAAGAGTAATTCCCACCGTTTGTGCATTCTAAAAGAAGTATTCTAATTTACTCCATGTACATATTCACCTATGAATATGCATGGATATCACTGATATTAATTGTTAAAATTAATTTCTATGCATAGAAAGATGCATAATGGAAAATTTTTTAATATAAAAGTGTTATTTTTAGTGAATTTAATTTCTATGCATAATGGAAATTTTTATTCTAAAAGTGTTATTTTCATTGAATTTAATTTCTATGCATAGAAAGATGCATAATAGATATTTTTATTATAAAAGTGTTATTTTCATTAAAATTGGTTTTATGCATAGAAAGATGCATAAAGGATTTATTTTTATTTCAGAAGTGTTATTTTTATTAAAATTGGTTTTATGCATAGAAAGATGCATAAAGGATTTATTTTTATTTCAAAAGTGTTATTTTCATTAAAATTGGTTTTATGCATAGAAAGATGCATAAAGGATTTTTTTTTCAAAAGTATTATTTTTCTTAAATTTAAATTTATGCATAAATAGATGCATAAAAGGATTTTTATAAAAGTGTTATTCCCACTGAAGTTGATTTTTAGGCATAAATAGATGTGTAAAGAATATTTATATCAAAATTAGAATTCTCTTAAATTCTATGAAATAGGTGTGAATGGATGGATGGATGGATGTAATGTGAATAGAGGTGAAGAGATGTGAGGTGAGTAGATGTGATGTGAATCACATAAATGTGAATGAATAGATGAGATGTGATGTCATGTGAATCAAGATGTAAATGAATGATATGGGATGTGAGTGGATGTATGTGAAAGAATGGATGTGAATGTATGTGAAAGAATGTGATGTGGATGTGTATGCAAAAGAATGAGATGTGATGTGGATGTGTATGCGAAAGAATGTGATGTGATGTGGATGTGAAGTGATAGATATGAATGTATGAATAGATGTGGGTAGTCGTACAAGTGAACGATTGGATGGATGTGTATGAATGAGATGATGTGGATAGAAGTGATGTGATATAATGTGGATAGAATGTATGTGATGGGATGGTTATGAGAATGTATGTGGTGGGTATGAATGACCGAATGTGATGGATATGAATGAATGTGATGTGATGGGTATAAATGGATGTCATGTAAATGAATGTGATGGATGTGAATTGATGTGATGTGATGTGAATCGGGATGTGAATGAAGGAGATGTGATGTCATGTGAATCAAGATGTGAATGAATGAGATGTGATGTCATGTGAATCGGGATGTGAATGAACGAGATGTGATGTAAAATTGGATAGATGTGATATGTGATGTGAATGATTATGATGTGATGAGAATGGGAATACAGATGAAATAAATGAGGATTGCTATGGAACAATGTGGAATGACGAGAGTTCGCTATAGAAACTGTGTTTATGACCTGTTTTTAAAATGATTGTTTTTAAAATGACTGTTTTATGTCAAGAATAATGCTGGGGAAGCATTTTGACCGTCTTGTGAATGAGGTCGTGGAGACCTAATCTGAAAAAGTTACAATAGCTGATGGAGAGTCAATGGAGGATGTCTCGCGTAGCAAGGTCGGCCGAGGTCTTATCCAGCCTCGGTTCGATTAAAATGTGAGCTTCTGGTATGGTGGATGAGGGACCAAGGAAGCGGCCTATGAGTGAAGCGCTAGGTGACCTGCGAAGGATCCTAGAGGGTGCTAACCATACGGTGCTCGAGGGCTCTAGGCCACCGAAGATACCCACATGTGCATCGTGGAAGATATTGGAACAAGGAGTAAGAGTTGTTTTCTGAATTCAGGCATGGATCTGGTTGATTGACCTTGTTGGTCCTCAACGGATGAGTCCATGGTTCTTTTATATGGATCTGTTGGTTAATCTTTCTTATCTTCAACAGAGATTTCATTTTGTTATGTGAATATATTGCCGAGTACTATGAGCTAGGAACCATCGAAAAGGCCCCTGAGTGGACAGATGGTGAGTATTCTGGTTTGCCAGTGATGCCATAGGTACACCAATGAAGGAATATATTGCCGAGTACTATGAGCTAGGAACCATCGAAAAGGCCCCTGAGTGGACAGATGGTGAGTGTTCTGGTTTGCCAGTGATGCCATAGGTACACCAATGAAGGAATGTTTGGAAATAAGGATTCAACCGGAGATTTTGAGGATTATGATCAGTGACACTATGATTTCATTAGATGATTGTTTTAAAGATAGCTGAATCTGTGAAAAAGGCAATTTCATATTGGGTGTGTAAGTGGTGTGACTAGTTTTTAAGTTTGCATGAATATCCGACTAGGCTAGGGGGCTTGGGAACTCTTTTCCCTGGTACCCGGGACAAAACCTAACCAAATTCCTAATTGCATCCCATCACTACAGTGGTTGGGCGGTTGGCTAACCCATGGGACTGGATGGGGTTAGGCTGGACAGATGGATCCCTAAATTGAGACTCAATTCTGTTATGGTACGATAGATGAAGTAAATCTCGGACAAAAATTGAGACTCAGTTCTGTTATGGTACGATAGATGAAGTAAATCCCGGACAAAAATTGAGGAATACGGATATCCATGGACGAGGCCCCGAGTGAGGGACCCTGCCCTGCACAAGAAGTGCTACTTTTGCCCACTAGCACCCCTGAATTTGTTGCGCGGTAGGGACAAGGAACTCTCAGCTAGTATCAGAGCAAATTGGCTAATGTGGATCAAGTTGATTAAAGAAAATTCTAATGCTATGCCTTGATGAAAAGGCCTCCCCCTTCTCTTCTTTACAATTCAGCCTTTCTTTATCCTAGAATGTTTAACAAAAAGATTAATTAAACTTTTCTTATTGTTTACTCTCTTGGAAATTAAAAATTATGTAGATTAGAATCCTTTACATCTAATTGGGGTTAACTTAAATTGAAAATAGAATGTTAAAAATGAGAAATGGTCAGCCATACAAAGGAGGTTATGGCAAAGTTTTCTAGAATTTTGTGGAAAAGAAAGTTTATTTTTATACTATTCCAAAAGAGTAATTCCCACCGTTTGTGCATTCTAAAAGAAATATTCTAATTTACTCCATGTACATATTCACCTATGAATATGCACGGATATCACTGATATTAATTGTTAAAATTAATTTCTATGTATAGAAAGATGCATAATGGAAATTTTTATTATAAAAGTGTTGTTTTCATTGAATTTAATTTCTATGCATAGAAAGATACATAATGGAAATTTTTATTCTAAAAGTGTTGTTTTCATTGAATTTAATTTCTATGCATAGAAAGATGCATAATGGAAATTTTTATTATAAAAGTGTTATTTTCATTAAAATTGATTCTATGCATAAAATTGATTTTATGCATAGAAAGATGCATAAAGGATTTATTTTTATTTCAAAAGTGTTATTTTCATTAAAATTGCTTTTATGCATAGAAAGATCCATAAAGGATTTATTTCTATTTCAAAAGTGTTATTTTCATTAAAATTGATTTTATGAATAGAAAGATGCATAAAGGATTTATTTTTATTTCAAAAGTGTTATTTTCATTTAAATTGGTTTTATGCATAGAAAGATGCATAAAGGATTTATTTCTAAGTGTTATTTTTCTTAAATTTGCATAAATAGATGCATAAAAGGATTTTTATAAAAGTGTTATTCCCACTAAAGTTTATTTTTAGGCATAAATAGATGTGTCAAGAATCTTTATATCATAATTAAAATTCTCTTAAATTCTATGAAATAGATGTGAATGAATGGATGGATGGATATGATGTGAATAGAGGTGAAGAGATGTGAGGTGAATAGATGTGATGAGATGTGATGTGAATCACATAAATGTGAATGAATAGATGAGATGTGATGTCATGTCATGTGAATCAGGATGTAAATGAATGATATGGGATGTGAGTGGATGTATGTGAAAGAATGGATGTGAATGTATGTGAAAGAATGTGATGTGGATGTGTATGCAAAAGAATGTGATGTGATGATAAATAGACCCTCATTCTTTTGTATTCTCATCTGTGAACTAGACCATGCCAATATTACTCTAAAATAAGCATATTTTCTATTATCCTCTACAATTTGGAGAGATTGGAGCTTCTCTCTCTCTCTTCAACTTTCTTGGAGTCTTCTTCAACATACTAGACCAATTGATTGGTTGGGGGCCTCTCCTTAGACTAAAGAATCAAGAAAAATAAGAGGTAAAGTCTGACTTTATGATCTTTTTCTTAATCTCTAAATGTTTCTCACTTCTCAACCCCTCTCAAGCTTGAGAAGTATTCAATTGAATGGATCTTTAATGCAATTTAAGCTCTCTAATGAATTTTAGTGATTAAACACCTAAAGTTTCCATTTATGCTTAAATTAAAATGTTTTTTAAGCATATCTCTCTCTCCCCTGAAGAATTGTCATTCCTATGACCTATTCTATATTCAAAAGATGCTTCTCATGAAGCAATTCTCAAATCTAAAAGTAATTTCTATGCTTGTCAAATTAGGGGCCAAAGAAGTGGCTTTTTAATGCTTTTATGCTATTTAATTTATGAAAAACATAGGAGTCAAGTCCATAATTGGATATTTATCCAAATAATAGTTATTCTATCGTATGGTATTACTAAACTTTATACTTTCAAAATTATTAAAAATTATCAGTAATAGCAGCTGAGCTATGGTAAAAAAATTTAAAAAATTAACACATAAATCATTTTCATTCATAATATGAAAAGAGGACTTCCTACCATATTCTAGGATTAATCATCCTAGGTTAATTGAATAATTCTCATCATAACCATGAAAAATTTTGATTTTTATGTTTATACATAAATAGTTAATTAAGAAAAAGGAGAATTTCTAGTAATTTATTTTTATGATAAAAGAGAAATTCCCATGACAATAGAATTCCATGTATTCCAATGAGTAAAGAGAAAAATTTGGAATACTAAAATAATGGATATTTTATTAATTAGAGAAGAATTTTAGTTAAATTTATTTTTATGCATAGATAAATTTAAATGATGAAAGAGGAATTCCCACCATAATTGTAATTCAACCATTTAAATAAGAAAAATAGAATTTCTAGTGTAAAGGAATTAATGGAGATTTTTATCTAATTTTTAAGAGAAAATTTAGTTAAATTTATCTTTTTGCATTCAATCATTTGAATGAGAAGAGTGGAATTTCTAGCTTAATGGAATTAGTGGATATTTTTATGTAATTTTTAAGAAGAATTTTAGATATATTTAATTTATGGTAAAAGAGGAATTCCCATGATAATTGGATTGCACTCATTAAATGAGAAAAAGAGGGATTTTAAGTTTATTCAAAAAATAGGTATTGGTATTTAGTTAAAAGAGAAATTTTTATGATATTTAAGAAAAGATGGATTTGAATTAAATCTTAGTGTCAAAAGATGGATTTCCACCATAATTCTACCTAATGAATTAAGGTCAAGAAATTATGTGGCATAAGGAATATCTTTGGATATTTTAATTGAAAAAATCACTAAATTAATATTTACCCAAAACTAGATGTTCATCTGAAGGGAATCCTTGTTAAAACTAAATCGAATGAATTTGGTTAGACTACGAGAGGGACGAACAGTAACCCTACTTGTCCATCTCTCGATCTGAAACTTAGTGACCAATTCCAACTCCTAAATACAAAGAATAGTTTACCGGAACTAAACTAGTTTTTCCTTTGACCGAACTCACCACCGAACTCACCAAGAATCTAGTTGGACAAACAGACAAAATGATGGGTAGATTACTCTCATGAGAGATCAAGGATCCTCATTATGAAACCGGGAATTATGGAGAAAAGGGTTTTGTGAAACCAATCTCAAACTGGGAATTTTACTTGCATTGGAACCTCTTTTTTTCATTCAAAGGACTAATTTACACCAAAATGCTGGAGGAAGCATTTGGCATATGTTTTACTAAGAGGAGGTTCGTTGGAACAGTTGGCGGGGAGTCATCAAGGGACTTCGCTCGTGGCAAAGCCTATCGAGGTCTCTACCAGCCTCCATACGGTTAAAATGGTACGCTTCCCCGGTATGCTTCCGGTATGATGGGCGAGGACCGACGAAGCGGTCCCTGAGTGAAGTGCTAGGACACCTAAGGAGGATCCTAGAGGGTTCTGACCAAGCGATGCACGGGCTCGCGGTTGTTTGCTAGGACACCCATGCATATGTCGAGGAAGATTTCGGATGGACTAAAAGGAAGGAATTTTGGGAACCAAATTTTGATACTGGATCTCGTTGGTTGGCAAGCTAGTCTTCAACGGAGAGTCCAGAGGAGGACACATTTTGTAATACAATGTACTCAAAATTTTGGAAAAATGATGATCAGAAATATTATGATTTCTATTGAAGGATTGTTTTAAAGCTAGTCAAATCTGTTATAAATGGCAATTTCATATTGGTTGTGTACGTGGTATGCCTACCTTAATTTTTACATGAATTACCGGCTAGGGGGCCTGGGAACTCTTTTCCTTAGTACCTGGGCAAAAAAACACAACCAAATCTTTATAAAAAGGAATCCCACCAATACAGTGGTCGGGTGGTTGGCTAACCCATGGGCCGGATGGGGTTAGGTTGGATCGGAGGATTCTTGTGAAACAACTAGATATGATTAGTTACGTTAATTAAATTAAATCCTGTGAGAAGACCTTGTTCTGTGGGAGGGGATCAGCGGGGCGGCTGTGCCTCGTAAATGAGGAAAAAAGCGGTGATTCCATGGACCAAGTGCAAGTCTCTTCTTGATCTGACCATGTGACTTCAGGTTCAGTCAGATCAGTTTATCTAGTTAAGATTTTGGCTCGTTAGAGTAATTCCCCAAAAGATTTTTCCCTTCCAGGTGAGGGGAGTCTTTTCGGGTCTGGTTTCGGAGGAACCGACCAGGCTAGCCTTTCGTCCGGACATCCACGGGCAAGGCCCCAAGTGTGGATCCCCGCCCCGCGTGGGAGGCCGACGCCGCTTCTGCCGCCGCTGCCGGAGCCCCAGAGGGGGGATCTCACAGAGAGTAGACAAACAAGACCCATGCAAAAAAAGTTAAGGTTTTAAATGAGGAGCTAAATGCCAAGTCCTTGGATATGGAACAGATGTCCACTAGCCACAAATATAAAGTGGAATAGATGTCCAATATAAAGTGGAATAGATGTCCACTAGCCACAAATATAAAGTGGAATAGATCACTCAGCAACTCAAGGACAGCCAATTATTGGCAACAAAAAGGCTCAAGCGGATTGAAGAAGCTTAAGCTTTGGAAGCATCAGAAAAAGGACATAAGAAGCCGCCACAGGCAAATATAAGGAATTAGATGCGGATCGAATGGTTCATGAAATGGCCATCTCGTATCTTCTATTAGCCAAAGACTCAAGAATACAGGAATTGGAGTGCCAGCCAGCCATACGAGAAAGAGGTGAAAGACATGAGCCGCCGAACAAACTACAACTACTTCTTTAATGAGCCTCAAAGATAGGTTTGTTGCCAGCGACTCCTTGGGCCCCTCCTCAAACTCTCACTCTGTTTTTGTCTACACTAACACTTGCACTACTTCAGTATGAAATTAACTTGTTTGAAGACCTAAGACTAGGAGACTTAACACTAATTAAGTCTCCTACTCTGTTTTTGTCTACACTAACACTTGCACTACTTTAGTATGAAATTAACTTGTTTGAAGACCTAAGCCTAATTAAACAAAATACGGAAAGGGATATTGACCCGACTATTATCATGGGTGTTTTTTGGGGGGACTTAGTACTAATAGATCCTAGTGATATATTCTTCTACCCCCTTGCATTCAATTGTGTTAAACCTACGTAGTTAGTGTCGATTGTTGCAACAATCAGACATCTTGGACAATAGTGTCGACAAACTTGACTATTTGTACCAGATGATATCCATAATACACCGGCCAACTATGAGGTTGTAGCACAAAGTTATTAATGGATAATTAGCCATGGATGGTTAGAAATCTATAACATACACCAGCACTTAAATATAATTGAATCATCCCTTTATCACCCATATGGCATTCTAAAGCTTTATACATAAACACTTAGAAGCCATGATGATAACAATGATATATAATTTTGAAAAAATACATATTGAATATCCTAAAATAACTTCAAAAGATATCACAGAGCTTCAAGAATTTATGAAAATAAACAAGCCCACTCACCCACCCCCTAGTTCTATATAGGGCCAAGAGGAAACACAGAGTTCTTCCACTCTTACTACTTATCCTATGTTTTCTTCTATTGCTATCAAATTGTTACACCCTTATCTAGCTGTTAATCCTACTAACAAATCTGAAGCGAACTGCATCTTCCTTCTATACTTGTAGAATTTCCCAATAACACTCTCTCCCCCGAGGAGTTATCGGCACCCCACCCGTCTCCACCAAGGCCAATTCAAGAGGTACGTAAATTCAACCTAGAGATGACATTCAACCTTTATTGACGAACCTATTCTTGAGTCTTTATCCTGTGCATAGTATAAAGGTTTAATCAAAGCTAGTAGTCCATTGTTGAAGCCAAAGCTGATGTTCAAGGTGTTGATGCAAATCACACCATTTGAACCCACTAGATGCATAGTGCCAGAAGCTTACTCTGAAGTCACATCTACATAGCAAGAATATGTACCATATCCTCTCCGAGCACCCATGCTAGAATTGGAGGAGTTATTGCCAATGCCAAGAGAAGGAACTCTATGGGCTAATGTAGCAAAGCATACAAAGCTGGCAAACCCTCATTTAGCCGATCTGCTAGAAATCAGGATTGTGACATTTATGATCAGCGATTGTTATCGCCAGTGGAGAAAGGCACATCCGGTACATACAAGAGGGGGTTATACCACCATTGTCACATATGATGCAAATCTCAAAATTGAGAATTTTGGCATACAACTAGAGTAGCGGAAGGAGTACTTGACCATTCCCGAATATAGCCAACGGTACCAGTGTTCACTACCCACACAAACAGTAGATCCACTGTACATGCCAGTCAAGCGAAGGATGACACCACTAGAGTTCCAAGATTTAAAGCAGCAGGATTCTCATGTGTGCTACAATTTCCCATTATTTGTCCCAATAGATTTTTCAGATATACCACAACAAATATAGCAAATGCTAACCTAGATACATGCGTGGCGCCGTACTCCGGATCCAACTATCGTGGTTAATGTCAAATTCTTGAAGTTGATCATGGTGATGATTGACCAACCAAAAGAAAGGTATGATGGATTTGATGCATATCAACTCCTCTTTGACATGAACCAAGGACCAAGTGAACGAGGGATGATGTTGTACTACTATAGCCTCAGGTGTCTGCCAGGTTACATGCATGTAACATTTGAAGACATGGTTGACACTAGGTTTTGGACTTCCCACTCCGCATTCCAAAGAATCCTCAAAAAGCTTCATTCCCATAAAAACTTCTATCATCATGAGTTCGGAGGTCTTTAGACCTGGGTAATAGGTTGAGGACAGGACCTACATCAGGTAAGGGGAGATTTTGGATTAACAATTATGCTGCTCCATTTGAGCACATTAATAAGTGGCATGCAAAGGCACTATAAAAGTTGTAGAATTATGAGATGTTGGCCACCCAAGGCCTTAGTTAGTAAGTTTTGGGTGCCTAAGTGTAAATAAGGGCCAGTTGTATATAAGTCATTTTCTCATAATGAATGGACACAATTCCCTTTTGTGCTATGAGATCTCTTGCCTTGTCTTGTGAGAGAGAGAGAGAGAGTATAAGAACGTACTCTAGTGCATGTGACTTTTTTGTGTATTTATGTGTAGAAGAGTGAGAGAGAGAGAGAGTATAAGAACATACTCTAGTGCATGTGACTTTTCTGTGCATGTATGTGTAGAAGAGTGAGAGAGAAATTGCCTTGTGTGGTGGTGCAAGCAACTCTACGGTGACATCTTAGAGGTGGAGCTTGGAGGATTGGAGCTTTCATAAGCGAGTTTGGAGACCTCAAGGTACTTGAGCTTGGAAAATTGGTAAGTCCCCAATGATGGTTATTGTCTATTGCTTCATCCAATGGTGAATGTTAAAGTTCTCGCTTTGGAGGTGTGGTAGCCCATAACATTGGTTATGGCATTCGGATTGTGCAATGCGCTGGCAACATTTCAAGCTTTAATAAGCAAGATGCTTGGACCTTTCCTCTACAAATGGGTTCTTGTATTCTTTCATGATATCTTGATATATAGCAAAGGGGAGAAGGAGCACTTGATGCATGTAAGGGCTGCTTTAAGAGCCAACAATGTATATGCAAAGGAGAGCAAATGTGCCTTTATGGCACAAAAGGTTGAGTATCTTGGACACGTACATAAGGCATTATGGTGGACCCTAAGAAGGTTGAGTGTCTTGGACATGTACATAAGGCATTATGGTGGACCCTAAGAAGGTTGAGTGTGTTAAGAATTGGCCCACGTGAACAAATACCACTCAATTAAGGGGATTCTTGGGCTTGTCATCATCATTTTAATAGGAGGTTCATTAAGAGGTATGCTCATTGTGAGGTCCCTATCCCCACCGCGTAGCGAATTCAGGGGTTCTAGCAGCGGAAGTAGCACTTCTTGTGCGGGGCAGGGTCTCACACTCGGGGCCTCGCCCCACAGATATCCGAACAAGAGACTAATCCATCGGTTCTATCCGGAAAAAACTTCCCTTGCTCAGAAAGCACGGGCGATTCCTCCAGGATAACTTTTCTCTAACATAGCCAAGTAACCGTACATTAGTGGAGTACTTAATCAAATGGCAAGGGCTACCTAAGGAAGAAGCTTCTTGGAAACCCACCTTTACATTGGAAAGATTTGAAGGGTTGTTGGATGCATTTTTGAAGTCCAATGAGGATCATGAACAGTGAATTAACTTGTTGGAAATTACTATAAATTCACTATGGACAGCCCCATACCCTTGGGAATTGGATGCATAATGATTGGAACTATTCAAGGTTCTTATGCCATTATGGGAAACAAGTTATGGCTTACTTTGAGGGCTTATTAAGCAGTTTACAACCATATACATGTGATTTTGATATCCCATACATGGTGTGAGCATGAGCTTCAAGTTGATATGAGTCCATTAACATCAAATAGTCCATCCATCCATGAGAATTGTAATTGTACATATCAATGGTTTCGAGGGTGAAACCTTTTGTGGGTGGGTATGGTTTGTAACAAAGTGGAATGGTCTCATATGAATAATGGGCCAAAGGCCAATTAACCATGCCCATGGATAACACTTATGATAGTGTGAAAGGGGGGTCACGTATATAGGCCACATACACCATATTTTTGGTACCTTTTGATGATCAAGCATACACAAGTCTTTTGCTCTCTCTTATCTCTCTAAACCTAGGCTAATATTCCTAATCTAGGCTAATCCAAGGCTAATGAGGATATATCTAGGATAATCTAGTTGCCACTTTCTTTCATCTATTCCTCATGTGGATGTAAATTGACTTGAAATCTAGATACCATCAAGTTTGTATACATGCTTCTAATGTGTATAACACTACTTTCCACACACAAACAAGACTATAAATTTCTTGTAATGCCTTTCAGTCACACAAATGTTCCTGCTACATTTAATAGAATAATGAATCGCATATTCTTGAAATACCAACATGTGCATTTGTTTACTACTAATAAAAAAGGTAAAGGTGTAAGATTCCTCCCCCAGCCCTCATGATGTCCAGTATCTTCCCCTGTAATTCATTCCCCTCTTCAGAAATATAAAATATCTTGTTTCTACCTGTTTTTGTGAGATCCATGTTCCCACCGCGCAACGGGTTCGGATGCTGGTAGCGGAAGTAGCACATCTTGCGAGGGCAGGGTCCCACACTCAGGGCCTCGCCCACGGATATCCGGACAAGAAACTAATCCGTCGGTTTATCCAAAACCGAACCCGGAAAAACTTCCTTTACCCGGAAAGCACGGGTGATTCCTCCAGGATAACTTTTACTCTAACGTAGTCAAGACCATTTCCGATCAAGCTGATCCGACTGCATCTATAAAGATACTTGGTCAGATCAAGGAAGAAACTTGCACTTGGATCATTGGGATCAACGCTTTTTTCCCCATCAAGAGGCACAGCCGTTGATTCCTATCCATAGAATAGTTACTATCTGGGATCTACTTTATCTATCGTAGTAACAGAAATTGAGTCTCGGTTTACGGATCCATCAGTCCAGCCTAACCCCATCCGATCCCATGGGTTAGCCAACCGCCCAACCACTGTAGTGATGGGATCCAATTTGGAATTTGGTTAGGTTTTGTCTCGGGTACCAAGGAAAAGAGTTCCAAGGCCCCCTAGCCGGAAGTTCATGCAAACATAAAACTAGCCACACCACTTACACACCCAGTATGAAATTGCCTTTTTCTTAGCATCAACTAACTTTAAAACAATCCTTTAATGAAACCATAGTACCACTGATCACAATCTTCCAAATTATCCGGTTGATTCTTAATTTTCCATCATTCCTTCATCAGAGTATCTATGGCATCATTGGCAACTAGAACGCTTACCACCTGTCCACTCAGGGGCCTTTTCAATAGTTCCTAGCCCATAATACTCGGTAATATAATCACTTATAAAAATCAAGATGGACTCTCGTTGAAGATCAGCAAGATCAACCAACAGATCCATAAAAAGAGCCATGGACTCATCCATTGAAGACCAGCAAGGTCAATCAACCAGATCCATGCTCTGTTTCAGAAAACAACTCTTACTCCTTGTTCCAATATCTTCCTCGATGCACGCGTGGGTATCCTAGGCGACCCAGAGCCCGAGCACCGTATGGTCAGCACCCTCTAGGATCCTTCGCAGGTGACCTAGCGCTTCACTCATAGGCCGCTTCCTTGGTCCCTCATCCACTGTACCGGAAGCTCACCATTTTAATCGAACCGAGGCTGGTCAAGACCTCGGCCGACTTTGCTACGCGAGCAGGGATTTTATATTCACGTGATCACAAAATTTTTCTTGTTAATAACATGTGTGAACATGTTATTAACATGTTCACATGTTAACATGTTCACAAAAAAGCCGGTGGCAAGCGACCTGGTAACCGGGAAAAATCCCGCCGGGCTTTTGATATACCCCGACGGGCCCGCCGGGCTTCTGCTTTACCCGGCGGGTCCCGGCGGGGTCGTCACATATCCCGGCGGGGTACATTTTTCTATATATATGGGCCCGGGGGGCCCTTTGGGATTTCATTGCTGACAGCATACACAGGTAATAAAAACTTGTGTGTGTGTGTGTGTTTGTGTATGTGGGTGTGTTCGTGCGGGCAGCCGCCCACTGTCGCAATGCGCGGCAAGATGTGGGTGGTCCGCCACACGAGGGATGTGTGTGTGGGTGAGTTCGTGCGGGCAGCCGCCCATTGTCGCAATGCGCGGCAGGATTTGGGTGGCCCGCCACACGACTGGTGTGTGTGTGTAAGGCCATTCTTCGGAATGGTGCTTACCCTGGGGCACTTAGTCGGTAACGCGGCTAGTCTGTGTCCTATGGTAAGTATGGCACGCCGTAGCGGTACTAGTCGGTAACGCGGCAAGCATAGTATCGTTATGGCGATGTCACCTTCCCTTCCCTTCCCTTTGTCAAATGCGGACATATGGTCGGTAACGCGGCCAGTGTATGTTTGTATCCTATTGGTATTCCCATAGAATCGGGCGGCATTTTGTCGTTAACACGGCAAGTTGGTGTCGTCCGCTAGTGCATAAAATGTTTTTTGCATATTGCGGCATTTGATCGTTAACGCGATCGAAAAAGTGTCGTAAATTTGCTTGCGTATTTCGGCATATGATCGTTAACGCGATCGAATAAATGTCGTTAATTTGTTTGATTTGACTTGTATTGTTTTTATTGTGTTTGATCCATGCGATACTTGGTTGCTAACGCGGCATTAGTATTTCATGGATCAAAGTTTACATCATATTGTCTAACCATTTTATTTTATAATATCGTGATTCGTAACTCGAAAAATATGAATCTCTCTCTTCTTACCCCCCTCTCTCTCATGATACACTTCACAACTCTTTCTCTTTCTCTCTCATGATTCACTTCACAACACGATAGATGTGTAGATAATGATTTTTTTTCTTTCTCTTAAAATATACATAATTCTTAATAATTTCTTTTTTCTCCCTCTATTTACTTAAAAATTAAAACAATACATTATTTTTCTCTTTAGGAACTCCCAAAAACATTAAAAATGTGATTTAATGTTTCTTCTCTCTATCTGTCACAACTCTCTCTTCCTCTCCTCTCTCTCTCTCTCTCATGATACACTTCACAATTCTCTCTCTCTCTCGCAATGATACACTTCACAACTCTTTCTCTCTCTCTCTCATGATACACTTCACATCTCTCTCTATCACGATAGGTATGTAGATGAGGAGTGCTTTAGGATTACAAAACATTATTTTTCTCTCTTTAGGAACTCACAAAACTATAAAAAATATTATTTAATGTTTCCTCTCTCTATCTGTCACACCTCTCTCTCTTCCTCCCCCCCTCTCTCTCTCTCTCATTCGATAATGTATACACTTCGTAAGTAATAATGCGCTTGTTGCGGTTGTCTCACGTTCGATAATGTATTGCATGATGTTGAGTTCAGTAATGTTTGATATATTTTGTTTTTGTTTGATCATTGATAAGTAATGATACACTTATTGCTGTTTTCTCACGTTTGATGATGTATTGGATGATATTGAGTTCATTAAAATTATTTGATATTCCGTTTTTGTATGAACATTGACGATATTGATATACTTGTTGTTGTTCTCTCACGTCTGCTTGATGTTTATTTCAGTAATGTTTGATATTTTGTTTTTTTATGTTTAGTGTTATTTGCTAGATTTACGAAGACGATCAACATGCTTTCTCCCGAAGAGCGCAAAATTGTTCTGCGAGCAATTCGCGTTGAAGCGGTCATCACAGTATCACAATGTACTGATGATGTCGTCAAGAAGATCAACGAGTCTGAGATACTCATGCGAGATCTCATAGACCAAATATGGGAAAATGCACAGCGTCGGCTTCGAAGCGGAGGCAACGCTGAGCTGTTAGATAGACAGAAGATAGCAGATTTCAACCATCAGCACATAACACGAACCATTTTGGGGAGCATGCGAGTAGCGTGTAGTGATCTTCGAGATGCTGCCCCGCCTGAAGCCAACATGCAACGTCTACAGTTATGGGACGTTGTGTGGAGCGAGCAAAGGGCCAAGAGCAAGCGCATGAAGGCGTTGGATGCAGAGTCCCTCCCCAAGAGAGTGCGAATTGCCTAGGACGTCGCTGCAACGTCCAGTCAGGCAGATGCAAGTGGTACAGGTGTCATTAATCGTACCATCTACAATTCTATGTGCACACATCTTATTGGCATCCCGCACGAAGCTCTTCACGAAGGACGAACAATAGGCTCCGGTGTGTTTGGAACTGTAAAAGAGTATGCAATTAAAGGCATATCATTTTTACCGGAGCACATCACTTTTTGCGGAAAGCACTACAAAGGAGAAGGCAGCGCGAAGTTCGAGAGCTTCCAGGCAGAGCAGGGTATGCAAGTGCTACATCCATCGATTGTCCGATGCATTGCCTTTACAAAAGAGTCTCCTTGGATCACAATTTTCCCGTACTTTAATGGCGGCGCTCTTGGTGATACTCTACTGAAAGTTCCCTTCAGATTCAGTGAGTTCACCAGAGCCATTTTTCGTTTGGATCGAGGATGGAGACAACCACCGCCTGATAATATCCCTTTAGGTCATCTAGAACTTTCAAAAATAAAAGAGGTAGTAATAAACATGCCACATATTATGCATGCCCTGGTGGAAGGTGTAGCGGCAGCGCATATGGCAGGTATTGTACATACCGACCTACATCCTTTTAATGTAGTGTTGGATTATACAAAAGAGCTAAAGCCACGCATAGGTATTATCGATTGGGGATTGCTGCTGAGAGCGCCCAAAAAACGGGTGTCTCTCAATTTTGTTTATGAAGCAGACAAGAACCCCGAGAAGGTGGCACAGGCAGTCTCCCACGCAGACAGAGAGCGAAATAAACGGCCGTGGATAGCCCCAGAGCTTTATGATCCATTTTTGGCAGATGCATACACTCCTGCATCTGATGTTTTTGCCTTGGGATATTTATTACAAACTTTATATGACTTTTGGAAGAAAGTGCAAGAGTTGTGGATGGATAATAGTTCCCATGACAAAGTTACCATGGATACTATTATTCATAGAGTCAAAAATTGGATGTTTCTGCCTAATCGCGATGAGCGAAAATCAATTTTGCAAGTAGTTGACTTTTTTAGGTCACTAAATACTGACCCTACGAGGGCACAACGTCCTCTTGTAGAGCTATCGGTGGCATTCACCCCGACTTTGTAATGATACAGCATCAAGAGATGAAGTTTCAGGAATTTGAGAATTTGATGTGTCCAATGTTTCAAAATTTTGTTTCTCTTCAAAATTTGATGTGTCCAATGTTTCAAAATTTTGTTTCTCTCTTCATTGAGTCTTTGCAATATCTCTCTTCTCTTCTGGTGTTTAAGTTTATGTTTTCTCTTCAAAATTTGATGTGCGAGCATTGTTTGAAGTGTTTTTGGAGTCAAGTGGATATTTCTCATCGAGTCTTTGCAATACATATCTCCTCTCGTTGTGTTTGACTTCAAGATTTCGAGAGCAATGGTCAATTTATCTTACGTTGATCTTTACAGTTTATTAAAATCCTAAAGTCGTTTACGTTCATGCAGATATGGAGCAGGCGCAAGCGAACGAGCATCAGGAGTTAGCCAAGAAGGCATACGAGAGAATGAAGGCCCTTGCACATGGCCTGACAGCCCGCGAAGCTACAAGAACAGCGTGCAGATTATCAAAATGGACAAATCCAACATATGCCCAATGGAAAGACATAAACAAACGGGTAACCACAGAGATGATAAAGGCAATATGGCCATGTCCAGATGGCGAGATAAAGAAGGGAAGATGGAAGATTTCTCGTTGCACTCACGATGATATCAAAACTAATGCCGAGCGCATTTTCTTGGAGGTGTACGGCCGTCCTCTCCATAACGCCGACGCTCCACTGTATTTTGCTAAAATGCTATATGCTCACTTTATACTGGAAACTCCAGTGGACTTCGCCTCCAGAGAGGCCACTGTCAACACCCACGACATACGTGAAGAGACAGTTACATTCACAAGAGAAGAACTTGCCCTCATGGTGGAGGGCGCCGGACTGGAGTTAAACCAGGTCAAAGAAAGCTTAGGGGCACAGCTAGCAGAGAAGGAGAAAGAAGCTGACCGATTAACTCAAGCG
Source organism: Cibotium barometz (assembly GCF_041138505.1). Classification (NCBI taxonomy): domain Eukaryota; kingdom Viridiplantae; phylum Streptophyta; class Polypodiopsida; order Cyatheales; family Cibotiaceae; genus Cibotium; species Cibotium barometz. Next base: position 4,672,331 of record NC_141096.1, on the reverse strand, counting down.
TCAACTCCTCCCCCGGCCAATAGAGGAATTCAAGAGCAGCTAACAAAGATCAGCCAAGATGTGCAGAGCATCTCTTCACGTATTGCTCCTGTGCGCCAAGGAAACCACATCTCTCATTTTTTGATACATCCTGATCTTGTGGGAGTTTCTGCTGAGGCTACAAGTTCCTCCACGCGGCCAGTATATACTACCATGTGGACACTACTACCACTTAATATGTTTAGTGAGACAAATGCAAAATACTTCCACATGTGCATTGTGCAATGTCCCAATAAATCAAGGTATTTATACAGTGTTCGGCATGGCTAGCGAATATAAACCACCAGGACCTTTAGATGCAACTCCTAGTGCAATTCGCAATTTATTTCAAGATGAGAGCTAAGAAAAACAAATTCTACTTTTGTATTGATAATTTCTCCAAATATGATCATTTGTACAAGTACTTTTTATTAAATTAATGAAGTGACTTCTTCCTCTATGTCAGTATCTTGCTCCAAAATTCTTTCATCGTTTACTCTCTCGTCTGCTATATTAAGCTCATCTAATTCAATGTCTAAATTGTCTTCTATCTCAAGGGTGGTGCACAACGTACGTCCAACATCAAAGTTCTCGTCTACTACATCTTCACAATTGTACATCCATCTGGGCATATCTTCTTCATACTCTTCGCTTTCGATGTCTCGCAAGATCTTTTCATTGCAGTACATGTAAACAAGTTTATCTGCTCGATCTGCAAGAAGTCGATTGCGAATAGTACTATGAATATATTTATACATGCTCCAGTTTCTTTCTGAGCCTGAGTTTGAAGAGCACTGACTTAGAACCTTCATCGCAAGGTTGCGCAATAAAGCATAATGCTCACCACCATTCATCATCCACCACTTCCATGCAGGTTGCTCTTTAGCCATTTGTTGAACAAGGGAGTTGGAAAATAAACCCTCTTTCAACCGAAATGAGGTCATCTCCTTTATGCACTGTACACGATCATCATCATTATTATAGAAAGTGTTTACCACTTTATAAAAATCTTGCACCACCTCAACGTTGGACATCAAATCCATATTCCAATATTCAGGATCTAACATGTAAGCAGCACTGTGCAGTGGTGAATGCGCTCCAATCCATCTAGCATGAAAGTACTTCAACAGAACTTTTCTTTGTCTACTAGAGAATGGTACACGCCATTGCTTTTCCACCACTGAATGCTCTAATTTCTCAGGACACTCCAAACTCCGCTGGACAGTCCACCATTGCATCCATGCTTTTCCGAGATTAGGCGCTCTTTGATCAAGGCTTCGTACAGCATACATAACAGGCATCATTACATGGTATGCGTCCATCACACTGTTCCACCAACTTCTTCTCGTAAGCGCTGCCTTCAAGACTTTGATTTTCTCTTTCACTTTTTCAAGTTGAGTGTTCTCCCAGTCATGAAATGCCATGCATGTAAATGTTTCACAAACTGCATCTTTATTTCTAAGAAGAGACTCAAAAGTGTAAAAGTGAGTGCAAAACCTAGTCTCCGCTGGAAGCTTTAACATAACTGACATGCGAGGTCGAAACATATCCAAAACTCTCTGTCTCTTGAGCATGAATTTCACAAGCTGGCGAGCAGTGTCGACGATTGACGCAAACCATTTGGTATCATCAGATTTATACCAATCTTTTAATACAAGATTCAAACTATGAGTATTACAGCCTACCGAAAAAATATGTGGATATTGTCGCTGTAGGATTCTGGATGCATTTTTACAATTTTTTGCATTGTCCATGACGACTTGGACTACATTTTTGGCACCCACTTCCTCTATCACAGAGCTAATGACTTGAGCAATGTAAGCCCCAGTTTTGATTGAACCAGCTGAATCCACGGCACGGATGAAAGTCTCACCTCTAGGTGAAATAACCATTACATTAATTAATGGTTTTCTTTGCACATTAGACCATCCATCACTTACTATACTACATCCAGAAAGCTCTATATTGCTAAGAATTATTCTTTGTACACGTTCTTTTACCTGCGCATAACATTTCTCTAATAGATCATTTCGCATAGCATGGTACGTAGGCGGTGAAAACCCTGGTCCAAACTCACCAATTTTCTTCCATGCTCTCTTCCAATGCTCACTGTCCACCATCATCATAGCACTCCCAGAAAAGTAAATCGCTTCAGCAAGGACGAGTTGTGCATCATCGAGTCGACCTTGACGTAGGCTTTCTTGCAATGAAGTTTGACGCATGGGTATATTTCCTACGTCAAAGTTTTGCTTGCAAGAAGATGCACTGGGTAGATTACTTTCTGGTTGCATATTGCCGTTCGGGGTACAAGTAGGCGATGTAGCGGGAGTTTGATGATTAGAACAACAGTGTTCTTGCTGCCTTGATACATTAACGGTAGGAGTGTCATGTTTTCTTGAATCTTTCTTTTGAATTTCTTCTCTTATGCGTTTGGCCACTATAGGTGCAGAGGGGTGGGTACATGACTTTTTCTTCGGTCCGCCTAAAAAGTGTTCTCTTAGTCGAGGCGCCCCATCTGATTTTACTGCATGGCATAGCTTACACTCCCAATCTATGAATCGATCACCAACGTTAATTGCATATTGCCACTCTATCCCAGGTGCCTTTTTTTTCCTGCTATTTGAAATTTGGACTCTATTGGAGGTATCACTGGATCCAACATTGTCCTCCATCTCAACAAATAACCTATTCAACCAAGCATATAACAATGAATACACAAATGAAAAAACAACAAATCACTCACGTATAACAAAACATACATCTGCAGACAAAGTACTTCGAAACTATCTTGACAAATACAAAAGATCATCACATAACACAAAACTATTTCAAACTATCTTGCAAGGTCTTACTACAAAACTACTTCGAAACTATCATGCACATTGCACCCCCAATGAAGGATGCCTTTTGTACCCAATTAAGGATACTTTACACAATCAAAGATCTATGCTTGCCCAATACTCTAGTATAGGACAATAGACCTTCTCTAACATTCACAAAAAAAATCAAAGATCTATGCTTGCCCAATACTCTAGTATAGGACAATAGACCCTTGTCTACTCTAAACTATATCAAGTATCAAGAACCAATACAAGCCCCTAAGCAGGACTCTTGGCTCCATCAAACCATTCATAAAGCAGAATGAGGTAGATTACGTACGTGGCTCAAATGCAAAGCTGAATGACTCCAAATTTGTCCCTAAATCTCCGCAAGTATTAGCTACGAACCACACCCTGCCCCCAGTTCAAAGAACTAAGGACGAGTGGCCCAATAGCCTTAGGAGTGCCTACAAGGAAAGACGACAACCCCTAAAATAAGGACGTTCTTCCCAAGAGGACACTTCTAGCAACTCGAGAGCTCTACAAGTACTTTGAGGAGAGATATCACGCCCCCAAAACAAGGACTATCTTCCCAAAAGTTGTACGACGGGTGTCGGGCAGTGTTTATATACAGAATAATACCCCGCCGGTGTTTTTTGTTTTTCCCGGCGGGCCCGCCGGGCTTTTATCCTTTCCCGGCGGGCCCGCCGGGAAAACCTCATACCCCGGCGGGCCCGCCGGGAATGGTAGAAGCCCGGAGGTATTACTGGAATAGTGGGTTCCGGCAGGTCATTTCTCAGGTCATGTGAATATACAATGTGATCACAAGTTTTAATATGTTAACAATAGGTTTTGTTAACGTGATCACGAAATTGTGAAGACGTTAATGAAATCCCTGTACGCGAGACATCCTCCATTGACTCTCCGTCAGCAGTTGCAACTTTATCAGTTAGGTCTCCACGCGACCTTAATCACAAGACGGTCAAAATGCTTCCCCAGCATTCTTGACATAAAACAACCATTTACAAACAGCATTTACAAACAGTTTACAAATACAGTTTCTATATTGACTCTCATTTTTCCACATTATCCCTCATTAATCCGCATTACTTATTCCACATTCCATTTATATGTGTACTCATCCCATCACATCATTTTCCATCTCATCACTTCAGATTCCACATTCCATTTATATGTGTACTCATCCCATCACATCATTTTCCATCTCATCACTTCAGATTCCCTCACATCACATATCATATATTCACATCCATACATATATCCACATCCACATCCACATTCACATCCATACATCCACATCTACATCCATGCATCTATTTTCACATCCACATCTTCATGCACATTCATGCATCCTCATCCATACATCCACATCTTCATGCACGTTCATGTATACTCATCCATACATCCACATCTACATGCACATTTACATCCATACATCCACATCTATATGCGTACATTCACATCTACATGCATACATCCACATCCACATTCGTACATCCACATCTCCATGCATACATCCACATCCACATTCACATTCACATCCATACATCTACCTCTACATGCATACATCCACATCTACATCCATGCATCTACATCCACATCCTCATTCACATCCATACATCCACATTCACATTCACATCTACATGCATACATCCATACATACACATCCACATTTACATCCATGCATCCACATCCACATCCTCATTCACATCCATACATCCACATTCATGCATCCACATCTACATGCATACATCCATACATACCCATCCACATTCACATCCATATTCTCACCCTATCACAACCCATATACATCTTATCCCATCACATACACTTCTTACCTCATCCCATACACATCCTATCACTTCTTAACTCATCTTATCACATCCTAACTCATCTCATATGCATCTTATCACATCTTATCACTTCCCATATCTTTTATGCATACCTCTATGCATGAAATTCAATTATGCTAAAAGTAACACTTTTATAATAAAATAATCATCTTTTATGCATACCTCTATGCATGAAATTCAATTATGCTAAAAGTAACTCTTTTATAATAAAATATTCATCTCTTATGCATACCTCTATGCATGAAATTCAATTATGCTAAAAGTAACTCTTTTATAATAAAATATTCATCTCTTATGCATACCTCTATGCATGAAATTCAATTATGCTAAAAGTAACTCTTTTATAATAAAATATTCATCTCTTATGCATACCTCTATGCATGAAATTCAATTATGATAAAAGTCACACTTTTATAATAAAATAATCATCTTTTATGCATACCTCTATGCATGAAATTCAATTATGATAAAAGTCACACTTTTATAATAAAATAATCATCTTTTATGCATACCTCTATGCATGAAATTCAATTATGCTAAAAGTAACACTTTTATATTAAAATAATCATCTTTTATGTATACCTCTATGCATGAAATCTAATTATGATAAAAGTAACACTTTTATGTTAAAATAATAATCTTTTATGCATACCTCTATGCATGAAAATCAATTATGCATAATATAAAAATCAATTTCTCTAGGCTTGCAATGAATATCTTTCAATTAATCTAGAATGATAATTACTAGAATATGGTAGGAAGTCCTCTTTTCATGCTTTGAATGAAATTATTTTATGCGTAATTTTTATAAAAATTTTGCCATAGCTCCGCTGCTATGACTAATAAATCTCAATTTTTCTAAGGGATAAAGCTTATCATTAAGGAAATAATTAGAATGATCCCTAATTGGATCATTAATCCATAATGGATTGAATCATCAATATACATAAACTAAAAGCATAGAAAAAAACCATTAATTTGACCTCAAGTATAGATTAATCTTGGATTAAGGAAAAACTTTATGAAAAGCTTCATTTGGATTGAGAATGGGTCATGATGACCATTTCTTGAGTCTACCATTCATCAATTAACTTCAATAGCATTCAAAAACCATTCCAATTAAGCTTCTCAAGCTTGAGAGGGGTTGAGAAGAGAGAAACCTTGAGAAATTATAGAAAAGATCAAAATTCACCATTTACCTTACAAATTGCTTGATTCTTTGTTCACGGTAGAGGCCCCCAACCAATCAATTGGTTAAGTATGTTGATGGAGCCATCAATGGAGATTGAAGAAAGAGGGAAGCTCCAATTTCTTCAATTTGGAGAGAATTTTAGAGAATAGTAGAAACTAGCATTATTTCAGCATAACTCTAGTATAGTAAAATTCTTCTCCTTTTTTTCAAAGGACTCATGTTCTATTTATAGGAGAGGGAAGCTCTAACCAAAGCTAACTGAATTCTAGAATTTTCCAAATTCAGTTTGGTTAAATTTGGATTAGATTTGGACCTAGTTTGGTTACTTTTTGATTCGGTTTGGTTCCATTTTGATTTGGTTTGGTTCAAGAGAGAGGAGAGATAAAAATATCACATTATTTTTGAGTTTAAAACTCATTCAAGCATGTGAAATATGCACCTCCTTTAAAGAACTCCCCTTCCTTACATATGTGTCAAAATGGAATCATTATACCCAAAATATTTCATATTTTTAATATTGCTCATAGTTTTTTACTAATAAACCTTGTACATTTTCAACTCTTCATCTTGTGTGAGCATTTACTCATTTTTGGATACCCAAAATATCTCATATTTTTAATATTGCTCATAGTTTTTTACTAATAAACCTTGTACATTTTCAACTCTTCATCTTATGTGAGCATTTACTCATTTTTGGATACCCAAAATATCTCATATTTTTAATATTGCTCACCTTTCAACGTGCCATGAGATGGAGTCTTACCCTCCTTAGGTGTGTACGATGGGATTTTTGGGATGGATTCGCTCACACAAAATTGGGCTAATTTTCATTGTCCTAAATGGATCATTTCCTTCATGGATCTTCATGGGAACAAGGTGCATGGGATCGCAGAGATTGGAGCTCTCACCCTCTTACATCTTGTAAAGGTATCTAAGTTATTAAACGGAATTAGGTAAAGCAAGCAATTTATGTTGTTAAGCTCAATCCTATAAGCATAAAGTCAAATAAAGTCAGATAAAGCTCAATCCTATAAGCATAAAGTCAGATAAAAAGAAACTCAAATGATTGAGTATGCTAACACATTTCTCAAAGATTTGACTAACATGCCCTCAACTTGTGAGGTTGATTTATGAGATAGAGGTTGATCATGAGACAAAGTTGATCCCCGGAGCCCAACTAATTGTAAAAAAAAATTATAAGATGGTGCCCATTTCAAAAGTAATTAAGTGCAAATGACAAATAATTGAGACAACTTTTAGAGTAAGGTTGTGTTCTGCCCAATGTATCCTCTTAGGGTGCACTAGTTATTTACCAGAAGAAGAAGGATGTGACTCTCAAACTATGTATTGATTATTGAGAGTTGAATTAGATTACCTATAAGTGTTTATTGTCACATGAGCAAAGCAGTTTTTTCTCCATTCCTAGGTCTAACATTTCACAATGACACTCACTCTGACAAACCAACACAATTTCATCTTACTCCGAATTTCACTACAACTCTACACACGTCTCACACAACACTGTTGCACTTGCACCACTCTCAAAACACAGAATACAGAATGAAATGACTAGAAGAGATGAAGCACAAAATCTGTCAACTGTATTGTCATTACAGAATCCGCCATAGCTACACATAAAATCCACCAAGAACCATATTCGTGTACCACTAAACAAAACGGCTCCAACTATATAGACTTCCCACGACTCTCTACCTTCTAAGATCCCAAAGCTAACCAACTTCCAAAAATACTAAAAATCCATACATATAACTTAAAAAATAATCCGCCTAAGGTCTACCCCAAAAGCTCGGTGGCTTGAGCCAAAGGTTGACATCAGACCCACAATCCCTTGATCCGTAAACTAGACAAGCAAAGAATCTTGCAAAGATAAAACAAAATCAGTATAAATGCCATCAGAACATCCTCCTCTTTGAAATTTTGCATATCCGCTAACTTTCCATTTGAAACATAATGCTCTACTGATTTCTGACTAATCTGCTGCACTATTGACTTTTTGCTGATCTGACTTCCTATCCGTTCATTGAAATATTACTTTCTCCGCATTTTGAAAATCGAACCATACTCCCTTGTCAAGCTGAATGAAAGAAACTTGATTGGCAAATTAGACACTTCTGGAACACTTGAAAATTTCACCACATAATTCTGCCTTGAATCCGATCTAATCTTCCACACTTGTTGTGACATAGTCAGATTCGTAAAACTTGCTTCACATCCATCAAATATCTGCACTTGACATCCTCCAAGTTGAATGCTATCAAAACAACCTTTGTCAAATAAATCTGAACCCAAATCTGCCAAATAGTCAATTTGATCACCAACTTTCTTCACAATGAAAACATTTTTAAGATTAGATTGAACCTTTGATAGCAAAATCAGAGATTGAGACACTTCAAAACCAAAACTTTGACCCTCAACAACTTTTGCAACTTCCCATTGATGAATTTGACATTCCGCTTAAATCCTCCAACCATCAAAATCAGCCTCAATCAGCTCCTGTAGGTTTATTTGGCCATCTGCTATGAAAATGTGACACCAATATGCAAGAAACCTACTGAGATGTATACAAACCAAGTTTGCTCTGAAATCTAAAAATTCCATAAAAATCAGGAAAATAATCCTCATCTAAAACCTGTTTAGATGTGATCTGATCCACAAACCATAAAAACTGATCACTATGCATCCTATAATTCATTCTTCGTTGCCCAATCAGCAACTTCAAAGTATGCAACACATGAAAATCTGAATTCTGAATCCTCCTCCCTGCACTTCTTATAGTCTCTGATCTGAATCCTCCTTGACAGGAAGAAGTTTCTAAATACTTCCAAAACATGGGGTGGAATTTTTTGAACACCTGAACACTTGGCAGAATTTTTGTCGAATCATTTGGTAAAATCTTTTTCCGAAAATCCTCTTGAATCCGATTTAACACTTTTGCATGATCTAAGATTGGATTAGCAATCCTCAAACTATCCTCCACCTTTGAAATAGCATATTTCAGCTGTTTTGTCCTCTGCAAAACTAGGTACAAGTCTGCCTTGACAATCAAAAAATCCTCCAAGATCTGTTTTTTCTGTCTGAAATGATCTGACATTAGTTCTGAACTATACAAAGTGTCATCTACATATTTCACACCTTTGTGCAATTTTTTTGAACCTAATGGAATTTCCTCCTCAACATCCTTTGAAATTTGACTCTGAAACAGTGAAATCTGATTTGAAAACAGTGAATTTTGATCACATTACACCTTGTAATGCATTCTTTTAAACCCAACTTGCAACCACAAAATTGGAAACACATGAAAATCTGAATTTTGACAACCCGTCATCCACATCTGACAACCCATTCTGTAAGAATCCACTTCTATTGGCTCATCAGCTTTAAAACACACATCCTCTGACAAAAGTATGTTTGGGTTGACAACAACCTGCCCCACATCTCGTTCAGAATGCACATCCATCGAGCTAAAGCTTGAAATTGCATCATCTTGCATGTCAAACATCATATGTTGATCCTCCAAACTTGTCAAAACTGCTTTATACTCTTCAATGACTTGCTCTTAACAATCCCCCTGCTCAATCTGATTGATAAGACCTTTATCTGATTCAGCCCAATTCAGTCCAAAACAAAAAGCAATCCGCTTGTTCAAATTCTCTGCAATTGAAACATCTCCTTGTTGAATATCAACCTATGACATCAAAATATGTCCTTCAAAACATTCAAAATCAAAAGTCTGATTTTCGTGATCATCGGCAACATCAGACACAATGGTCTGACTTTTTGCTTGAATTCGCAAACCATCACAATAAGCATGTGTAAACTCCTGTAAGGTTTGTTCAGCACATTGAGTTTCTAAGTTCAAAATCTGTTTATGGGATTCATGTATCGATCCCGCAACATCTTCCAACTACAAATTCTCGTGTAGATATGTTTGACAGAAATTCCACAGTCACTGCATGAGCATACTCTAGTGGTAGATTAGGGGTATCTAAGGGCTCTTTGAGGCTCTCTTGGCCAAGCTCCTTTTGCACCTCCTTCTCCACCATCTTTGGTACTCCCACTTGATGACTTTCAAACTCCATGCCAATCCAAATGTCATCATCATCACTTGACTCCCCTTCAAACTCATCTGCATATGCATCTCTCAACTTCTCACATGCTTTTTGTAACTTCCCAATGCTTTTCCTACTGGAACATGACTTTCGCGTGTCTCCTTTGTGATCAGCTAACCATTCATATGCACTCTCCAAGACATCCTCAAAGTCATCTAACCTTCCCAATGCATTCTTCATTTCCTCCCAAGCTGATGCTGTATGCACTTTATGGATAATTTTATGAAACTTTGTGCATAGGTCAACCATACACCATTTCCTACATGCATCTCCCTTTGAGCACTCATCAATTGCACACGGACAATCCTCTACCTCATGCTTCCGACTCATGCAAACCTCACATTTTTTCTTCTTCTTCTTACCCCCCATGACACACTCACATAATTAAAATACAACAATCATATTTAGCCCTCAAGAAAGATGCACCACACCAATCCGAGACCCATTAAATTTGCTAAATGGAGAGCCACGGATGCTGTACCGGGATCCACAAAGTTCATTTAATTGGCTGCTTAAAATTGATTGAAATATTTTAAATTGATAATATTATGATTTCTCCTTGAAAAAATTGCCATAAAAAGTTACCTTCTATTTGCAAAGCAGATTCAGTCTCTGCAAATCAAATGTCATCTGTGATTCAGATATTGTTTTTGAATTTTGACTGCAGAACTGACTACTACAAATTCTGACTTCTGTCTGCAAATCAGATTTGTTGACCCCCTCTGACTCCAATTTCGTCACCTCATTCTTGATTCCAATCATCTTCTGCTTGCTGTGCAAACCTTGCCGCCTCATTGCCCACCTTGTGAAATACGAATGAAGAAATGGCTATGAATTCTCCAGCACGAACTACCATTTAGCATTTGACTTCCAAGAAAACATAACCACCTCTACAACCATCACTTCTACTGCTGCTCTGCATCTTCTTGGCACCCGTCCTTCTAACAGAAGAAAGTAAACTCGACCATGAACACCCATCATAAGCACCGTGATCGCCAGGGTTTATTGTTGCCTGAGCAAGGCAGTTTTTCTCCATTCCTAGGTCTGACATTTCACAATGACACTCACTCTGACAAACCAACACAGTTTCATCTTACTTCGAATTTCACTACAACTCTACACACATGTCTCACACAACACTGCTGCACTACTCTCAAAACACATAATACAGAATGAAAAGACTAGAAGAGATGAAGCACAAAATCTGTCAACTGTATTGTCATTACAAAATCCGCCATAGCTACACATAAAATCCACCAAGAACCATATTCATGTACCACTGAACAAAACGGCTCCAACTATATAGACTTCCCACAAGTCTCTACCTTCCAAGATCCCAAAGCTAACCAACTTCCAAAAATACCAAAAATCCATACATATAAGTTGAAAATAATCCGCCTAAGGTCTACCCCAAAAGGTCTATTCTAAATAGTGTGTTGAAATATACAAGTGAATAGGGTGTGTGCGGGAACAAGCCCTTGGCTAGAGGCTGTAAAAGAGAATCTGTAAATGTGAGAGAACCTGTGAAAAGGTGAGAAGAATCTACTGGGAGAGAATAAAGGGTAGCATGAGGAGATTTAGGAGGTGTGGAGATATTCTGGGAGAGGTGGAGAGAATCAAGCAAAAGAGGTGGAGTGAATCAAGGAGAAATCACTGGGATTAGATGCTTGGATGTAACTCTATAAATTGAGGCATTGGCCTAATGAGAAATTACTGGTTTTTGATTATCCATGCCTACATTAAGCTATTAGTTAATTACTTACTAATCACATCTTAATTATCATCTAATCACTTTGTTAAGAATGTTGATTCTAGCATTTGATCCACCATAGCTCATCACATTGCTGTAATTTTAACATGGTATCAGAGCCAAGCCTAGAATCCATCAATTTGTGAGCCCATAATCTTGCTAATCACTTGGCTAATTAGGATTAGTAGCTAATTAATATTTTTTCTCTTTTTCAAATACCCTTTGTACCCCCAGCTGGTGGAGGAGCTCTATCTCCTTACATACATCAAATTAGCCCAAATGCTTCTAGCCCAACATAGCTAACTCAGTGGTGCTTCAGTCCATCAAGACAGACTTACAAGCCGCCAACCCAAGCTGCAGAAAATCGTGAATTAGGAGACGTTGTTTTTCTAAGGTGAATTTGATATCTCTGCTGCTCCAAATCAAATGGGTCTAATTCCTCTTAGCCCCAGGGGTTTTCAACATGCTCTACAAGCTGGTGAAGTCATAATTTGATTTGATCAAGTCTGCAGAGCAGTGAGATCCAAGCTCTTCATCAAATCTACAGGTGACTTTGGTAAAACAGAGATTAAGCATTCAATGTTTGGTCAAATCTTGTGTTTCTTGGCTTAATCCTCTACTAGACTAATTGCTATTGATGGCCTTGAAAGGATTTGAGCTCATTTGAACTCTAAGGCCTCAGATCTAGGATCCCCGCATACTCTATTTTTTGCACACAAAATAGAGGATTAATTTGCTAATCAATGATGATTAATTAGTACTAATCACTATATTTTGGTACGATTGAGGGTTCAAATTAACCATTAGGTATTTGATACAGATCCCTATAACTTTATATTGTAATTCAGAGATGGTTTGATACTCCAACCATTCCGTACAAATTGGTTACCCTTGATTTAATGTAATTTCTGGTAAAATTATGCTGATAAATTTGTGGTAATCATCATTTTGGATTTAACCCTTGGTTAATGCCTGCAAATCACACTCAAATTCAAGATTATTCACAGCCAGAGTTGCATTTGGGAATGTGCATAAGAATGAATGCTATATGCATTATGTATTGGGCACATTACATCAGTGTAAAAATGGGATCAGACACTGCCCTTGTCCAGAATAAGGCAAGAGGTAAGACCTCCCACATAGATTTGGGTTTGCATTGCATAATGACACAAGATAAACATCAAAAGCCCAAAAGAACTGTTAACAAAATAATCAAACATGTTGCTCACATGGAGCAAGAAGAACTGACGGACAAGCTCATGGCCCCAGCCCATGAAAGAAGAAGAACATCTCTTTCCAAGAGGAGAATCCACACCAAGAAGAAAAGCTAAAGGAAGCATTGAAGGAAGACATGGACACGAGAAGAGAAGCTGCCACAACAAGAAGACTGAAAGAAGAGGAAGGCATGGACGCGTGAAGAGAAGCTGCCACGATAAGAAGACTGAAGACAAGAGAAGATGTGAGGCTCCAAGAAGTGAGGAGCCATGTGAAAATCTCACACACACAGAGAGAGAGAGAGAGAGAGAGAGAGAGAGAGAGAGAGAGAGAGAGAGAGAGAGAGAGAGAGAGAGAGAGACCCCACAACCCAATGTAACCTACCCCAACAGAGTAAAACCACCTCTGAGCCACCGATGATGTAGGCCATGTGGTAGATGTATGTGTGAGTACTTTAGTCAAGGTCGTGGGCACTTGTAGTAGCCTTGGACACATAGAGAGAGAGAGAGTGTCAAGGACTATGAGTTTAGGGACTTGAGGCACTGGTCGCGAACTATCAAGTAAGTTGGTATAGGGTCCAGGTGTGCTAGGAGTATTCACTTGAGGGGAGGTGTTGAAATATACAAGTGAATAGGGTGTGTGCGGGAACAAGCCCTTGGCTAGAGGCTATAAAAGAGAATCTATAAATGTGAGAGAACCTGTGAAAATTTGAGAAGAATCTATTGGGAGAGAATAAAGGGTAGCATGAGGAGATTTAGGAGGTGTGGAGATATTATGGGAGAGGTGGAGAGATCAAGCAAAAGAGGTGGAGTGAATCAAGGAGAAATCAGTGGGATTAGATGCTTGGATATAAACTCTATAAATTGAGGCATTGGCCTAATGAGAAATTGCTGGTTTTTGATTATCCATGCCTACATTAAGCTATTAGTTAATTACTCACTAATCTTAATTATCATCTGATCACTTTGTTAATGATGTTGATTCTAGCATTTGATCCACCATAGCTCATCACATTGCTGTAATTTTAACAAGGTGTTCCTCTAGAAGTAGTCCATCACACCATTCCAATTGTTGAGGGAGCCAGGCCGGTCAAACAACGAGCTTATCCGATGAACCCAAAATATTCCAAGATGGTCCGAGAAGATATCAATAGACTCACTGATGCCAGATTCATCTATGAAATCGAGCATACAGAATGGGTATCACCCATTGTGATAGTGCCCAAGAAGAACAGAAAATTCAGAGTGTGTAGACCTCAAAAAGGTCAATGCCACTACCATCAGGGATCACTATCCCTTCTTACCTTTGACAGAACATGCGCTAGAATGAGTAGCAGGAAAGGAGGCCTATAGCTTCCTCTTAACGGATTCTCTGGATACAATTAGGTGTTGATTGATTCCAAGGATCAGCACAAAATAGCCTTCACCACTGAGAATGGGGCACATATGCATACCGTGTTATGCCCTTCGGGCTGACCAATGCCCCCGGTGTACCAATGTCTACACGGCTTACAAGGAATATCTTTGGAAATTCCTAGGTCTTTATGGATGACCTTTGTGTCAACTCCTCCTGGAGGGTTCACCTTGACTGTTTGTGTAAAGTGTTAGAAAGGTGCAAGTTGTATCACATATTGTTGAGCCCACTTAAATGTCAATTTTGGGTTACACACAGTGATCTTGGGACACATTATCTCCAGGTAGGGAATCTCTATAGATGATAGTAAAGTGTGGCTCATCCTTGAGCTGCCCCACCCACCAACTTCAAGGGAGTCCATCGCTTCATGGGACACGTCAGCTACTATCCGTGATTCATTTTTATGTATGTTGATATCGCTCGACCTCTTTATGGACTCTTAGTCATCTTTAAGTGGACTAAAGAATGCCAACGGGCTTGCACAACACTCAAAAAATTCTTGCCAATTCTCAGGTCCCTCAATCGTCTCGGGACATTATCTTCCATGTCCACATTGACACCTCAGCATTTACTGTTGGGGGATGTGTGCTGGCCCACAACCGAGAAAACACAAGATGGATTTCCCCATCATCTTTGCGAGTTGCCAACTTAATGAAGCTAAGAGGAACTACTCCACAACCGAGAGAGAGAAGGATTAGCCATGGTCTACACCATCAAGAAGTTTCGCCATTATCTTAGCGACTAAGTTTGTTTTCTTTGTAGACCATCAAGATCTTATGTACCTGGAAAACAAACCCTGTATGACAGGAAGAATCACCAGGTGGCTGCTTATATTGCTTGAGTTTAACTTTAATATCATGGTAAGGAAAGGCTCTCAGCATGTTCTAGCAAACCACATGTCAAGAATCCCCAAGGTGAACTGCCGGTGTGGGAGTAGATGTTGATTTACCAGATACCCCTATTCCAATTATGCTTGATTCTTGAATGGGGCGAGGAGGTAGCACACTTCTTAGCCAACGGCTTACCAGTGGACCCCCCCCCTCCTCAACAAAGACCGTGCATGTCACACCTAATTGAATAGGCAGCCCCCTACCAACTCATTGCAGGCCAACTTTATAGGCAGGGGAAGGATAAATTCTACGACGTTGTGTCTGAGAAGATGAGTATGTCTTCCTTCTTGAACATGATCACTCTACCTATGCTGGGGGGCACTTTGCTCTGCAGATATCACTACTCGTAAGGTCCTCAGCTGAATTATGGTGGCCCACTCTAATGGCTGACGTAGAAGAATATATCAAGCGGTGTGACGAGTGTCAATGTGCAACAATTCCCTGCTTCAAGGACAGCATGTCCCTAAACCCAGTTGTGTCTTTGCAACCATTTAAGAAATGGGGCCTAGATTTCATTGGACCCATCAATCCAACAGCCAAATACACTCAAGCCTGATATATAATAGCTGCCACATTTAAGAAATGGGGCCTAGATTTCATTGGACCCATCAGTTCAGCAGCCAAATACACTCAAGCCTGATATATAATAGCTGCCACATTTAAGAAATGGGGCCTAGATTTTATTGGACCCATCAGTCCAGCAGCCAAATACACTCAAGCCTGATATATAATAGCTGCCACACATATTGCACTAAGTGGGTTGAAGCTTGGGCGACTCGTAAAGCTGATGCATGATCAACTACCAAATTCCTTTATGAGTCAGTCATCATGACACGCTTCGGTTGCCCCCTAGAGCTCATCAGTGAGACAATGGGACACATTTCATTAATGAGGTAAGCCAAATCCTCTTGCAAGAGTTCCTTATCACTCACAGAAAGTCCTCCCCCTATTACCCACAAGCGAATGGCCAAGCGGAAAGCACAAACAAAATCTTGTGTGCCATTCTAACTAAAACTATGGAGGCCAGCTACAATTGGGAAGAAAAGTTACCGGCAGCACTTTGGGCTTATAGAACATTCTAAAGGTAGCTACAAATGCCACCTCCTTCAGTTTAACTTATGATACTAAAGCAGTTATGCCTATGGAGTTCTTAGTCCCTAGTTTACACATCATAGTACAAGAGAAGATCACCAAAAATGTCTAAGGCTGTCACCTTTTTGAGCTTGAAAATCTCGATGAAACATGCCTTTTAGAAATATATAGCGTGATTGTTGAGAAGCTATGGTGCAAACAATGGTTCGACGAGATGACCAGCTTAAATAAAAACAAATGAATGAGGGTGGCATGGTCCTCTTATTCAGTACAAAGACACACAAAAAGAAGCTCAAGTTCAGAGGCTTAGGACCTTTCCTAGTCACTGAGATAACACCTGCAATGCGCATCGAGATACTTGATGGTGTAGAAATGGTAGGTTATTCCAATAGTAGCAAATTAAAACACTACTACGGCCCACTCATGGAAGCCACATTAAGAGCCACCCATGACAAGAACCAATGAAAAAAACACCACGAGGATATGAAACAAGCCGCCCAAAAAGAGGCCAAGACTAGGTAGGCCAAACTTTGCCAAAAACAAATCATGGTCAATATGGCCCAAGTGGTCGACCCTTGAAGAAGAAGAATGGGAGGTGAAACTTGCTCAGTTGTGGTTAGGAATGACCACCCTGACGAGCTTTGTCCAAAAATTAGCTCTTATCGATACAGGGGCTAGTTACAATTTGATGTCCCATGAAACATGGCATTCCCTTGGGGAACCTCCACTAAAAGAAACCCCTATCTTCATAGTTACAATAGTGGCATCGCAGCATGTTCATTGCTTAGGCACAGTCACACTTTTATTCCACATTGGAAATAATCCCTTGTAAGGGAAGTTCTATGTGATGCCTAGAGGAACCATGCATGAGGAAATACTCCTTGGAAGGGGTTGGATGGGACATAACAGGTGCAACATCGACTAGGATGCACGGATGACTACCTCTTACAGCTAGCCTCTGACCAAGTTATTGTCCTCATGAAACAGATGAAGAGCCCGTACACACTTCTCCCCCATTCCAAGAAGTTCCCCCTCCACCACCTACCATCATTCCGTCACCACACCCCCACAAATCCATTCCACTAAAAAAAGAGGTCGCCCGTCATTCCAACCACATCAATGCCTCTCACACCCTCCCTACCACCACGCTTGGCAACAACCCACTCTC
This sequence comes from Cibotium barometz, assembly GCF_041138505.1. Classification (NCBI taxonomy): domain Eukaryota; kingdom Viridiplantae; phylum Streptophyta; class Polypodiopsida; order Cyatheales; family Cibotiaceae; genus Cibotium; species Cibotium barometz. Next base: position 4,654,770 of record NC_141096.1, on the reverse strand, counting down.
ACATTGCCACCTCACAAGCTACTGGCCCAACAATCCCCCAAACTAACCAAACTAACAAAACTACAATGGTGGGCATGCCATCTCCCCATTGGGTACCTAAAAATCTTCTCGCAGCACAAGGCTATTATGAGGGTGAATCTACATTGTGGATCGCCCGACGATCCAGCTCTTCCCCTCGTCCCCATAGGCACCCAGAGCTCCTTGTCCCCGCATCGACAACCAATTCGCCAGCCACAAGTCTACAGGAGGGTACATGATAGATGAATGCCTAAATGCTCTCCACGGCACCCCTATCCTTAATCATCCCAAGAGACATAGCATGACACGACTCTTCAACTCATGACTCTTGACATCTCCGGTAAAGGTTTAAAACCTAATAATAATTAATACTATCCTATAAGACCCTAGGTTTTACAGAGTGGAAGGTCGATGCCCTATGGATACGGCAACGGAGCTACCAGTCCTTTCCCTTCCCCCATAGAGCCCCTTCCAACTCATCGACCTTCATTACCGGAGCGTCTGACGCAACCTCCTCCAACACAATGTCTTTTTTGGATGAGCCCCTCTCCTGTCAAACCTACACCTATCTCCTGTCAAACCTACACCTATCTCCTTACCAAGCTCCCTATCGCAGCATCACCCTTGTCCCCCACTTCTACACCTATTTCCTCACCAAGCTCCCTATTGCCAGCATCACCCTTATCCCCCACTTCTACTTCGAAGGCCTCATATCCTTCAACCACCCCCACAACTTCTACAAGCTCCCTCCCCACCCTCTCCAAGCCATCTTGATTAGCTAGAGTCACCTCCTCCGCTTCGACTTCCCATATGACCTAGTTGATGTTATAGACCTATCTGTTCCAGAAGGCCTGTGCCGATGCCTTGCACTATTTACATGGTAGGGGATGGCACATGGTTAACGAAGCCTACCTCTCCCTCTGCACTGACTCCCTTCCCCCTTACTCCACTGCTTGCCTCCTCATCTTATACCACAAGTTTCATTAGTAAACAAAGTCATGGTAGCAGCCATCGGAATCTGCTAATTCGATGACTCCCACATCACCTTATTTATGGAATTCACCTCCAAGGAAGCGACTCCCCCTCCACCACCCGGTTCCTTTCCCCCCAAGTACCAGCACCCAACCACCACCACCCCCACTCCCATCTAGCACATCCACACTACCGCTCTTCCCTCCCCAAATGTCTTCTCCAATCATTCATTTTCCAACACCACCCCCTCACTACCCTCTTTGTCATTATTACAACTGGGAATGCATACTGCATTTCGTGGCATCCCGTCCACCTCAACCTAGCCCCCACCCCTCTTTGATGCAAACCTTGCCCATGGGAGCCTCCACATCGACCACCCCTTCACCCATGTTGATGTTGCTGACACAACATCCCTCCCACCCAAACCTTGAAGAGGGAGAGATTCGGCCGCCACCACTGTTGGAATTAGGGTTGCAGGAATGCACACACAACTTCAAGAAGATGAGGAAGCTTGAGCACAACACAGTAGTGTATTATGAGTGCCAAAAATGAAAGATAACAAGCCCTAGAAGATAATGGGCGTATATACAATGCACGGGGGAAAAAACCTCCTAGTGAGGGAAAAAGTGCCCCGGCGGTCCTAAGTGTGTTCACACACATCACTACTATAATATGGTAACAAATCCCCCCTGGAGTGATGCGGTGAACAAGAGCTAGCACTCATGTATAGGGAAGTGTCTAGCTATGTGGACGAATCCACAAAAGGGAGTAAGCCCAAAGCTTTGCGAAAAGCTTCGAACTTCTCACGAGGCAGAGCCTTTGTGAAAAGGTCTGCAAGGTTATCCTGTGTTGGCACATAAGCCAAACTGATCTCTCCTGCAGAGAGTCTCTCCCTGACATAATGGTAGTGCACCTCAATGTGCTTCGTACGAGCATGGAACACTGGGTTCCGCGCAACTGCCAATGCGCTCTGACTGTCAGTGAAGATGGTGGTGGCAGATGGCTGCCCAACACCCAAATCAGCCATAAGGCGTCTGAGCCACACACACTCAACCGTAGCTGTGAAAGCTGCCCTGTACTCAGCTTCACAACTAGAAGTGGCCACAGTAGGCTGCTTCTTGCTCAACCATGATATGCATGAGCTTCCAAGCATGAAGCAAAAACCACTCGTGGACACGCGTGTGTCATAACAACCAGCCCAGTCAGAATCTGAAAAAACATGTAAATCTGGCGGCAATGATCCCCCCTTGGGATAAAACAACCCAAGATGCCGAGTACCACTCAAATAGCGAAAGATACGCTTCACTGCCTGCCAATGCTTAATGCCTGGGCTATGCATAAATCTGCTCACCTGTGAGACTGCAAACTGAATGTCTGGCCTCGTAATGCATACATAAATGAGGCAACCAACAGCTGTCTGATAGAGTGTGACATCAAAGTGATCTCCAGCATCATGAAGACTCAACTTCAAACCTGTCTCCATTGGAGTAGCAATAGGCTTGCAGTCTTCAAGGCCAAATCTCCGCAACAATGTTTCAATATACTTTGTCTGACACAAAGCAATACCTCCATCACACTGCTTAAATTGTATCCCCAAATAATGATGCAAATGCCCCAAATCTGACATCTCAAAAGAGGCATTCAAATCAGCCTTAAAATCAGCAATATGACTCTCATTTGGTCCTGTGAGCAGCATGTCATCGACATAGAGAGCAATGATTAGATGTACACCATCCACACGTTTAACATACAAAGTGCTTTCTGTTGGACTATTCTGAAACCCATGTGCAGTCAAATATGCATGTATTTTTTCATACCAAGCTCGTGGAGCTTGCTTTAAACCATATAAAGCCTTTTTTAACCTGCACACTTTGTTTTCCTGCCCTCTTTGAACAAAACCACGAGGCTGCGATACATACACCTCCTCATGCAAATCTCCATTTAAGAACGCAGTCTTTATGTCCAGCTGATGTACATTCCAACCATTATGAGCTGCTAATGCACAGATGCTACGAACAGTGGTCATACGACATGTGGGAGCAAAAGTCTCATCAAAATCAATGCCCTTCTCTTGAGCATAACCTTTTGCAACAAGCCTAGCCTTATGGCGATCCACTGTGCCATCAGGCTTACGCTTCAATTTGTATACCCACTTAGTGCCAATGGCCTTCTTGCCAGGGGGCAAGTCACATAAAGACCATGTACTATTCTTCATAATAGCATCGTATTCTGCTTGCATAGCAGCCATCCAATTTTCTGAACTTTGTGCCTCATCAAATGAAACAGGCTCACTTTCATCGCACATACTAGAAACAGCCAATGCATAACAATCTGACGCATAAGAGGCACCATGAGAGCCAGAACGAGTGCGACTAGACAAAGGGGCATCCAACTTGCTGTCACGCAAAGTCTGCACCAGCCATCTAGGCATGTTCCTAGAGCCCTCAATTTCTTGTCTCTCATCCTCAAGTGCATCATGCACATCTGCATCAGATATAGGCTGATCTGTGCCATCATTTAAAACCTGCATAGGCTGAAAAACTGCCTCATGAGGTATTGCACTTGACTGTGCACCACTGAAAAGAGGCAACAATGTATCATAGACATCACGTGAGCTGATATCTGTCTCCTTAGTACATGAAACCAAGGGCTGAACTGCATCTTCCACAAATACAACATCACGGCTAACCAAAATGCGCTTTGTCTGTGGATGATACAAACGATAGCCTTTGCTCTCAGCACTATATCCAACAAAAATACATTTGACAGCTTTGTCATCCAATTTTCTGCGATGTTGCACAGGCACTAATGCATATGCCAGGCAACCAAAAACACGTAAATGGCCAACAGATGGCTTGCGGCTATGCCAAGCCTCATATGGAGTGACAACCTGTAATGCTTTGGTGGGACACCTGTTTAGTACATAAGTGGCACACATGACAGCCTCAAGCCAAAAACCATGTGGTAGACTTTGACTCTTAACCATACATCTTGCCATTTCCATGAGAGACCTGTTTTTTCTCTCAGCCACACCATTTTGCTGTGGTGTATACGGCACTGTACATTGGTGTTTTATCCCACGCTCAGCCAGAAATGCATTAAATTCTGAAGACATATACTCCCCCCCTCGATCTGAACGGAGGGTGCCCATCTTACTTTCTGACACATTTTCAGCCATAACCAAAAACTGTTTGAAGCACAAAAACACTTCGGACTTTGCCTTCAAAGGATATACCCATGCATGCCTGGTAAAATCATCAATGAAAGTCACGAAGTAAAGGTAGTTTCCAAATGATGGAGTTTGCATGGGACCACAAACATCACTGTGAACAAGCTGCAATCTGCGTTCAGCTCTCACTGATCCATCTTTGGGAAAGGAAGCACGCTGCATTTTACCCAATATGCAGCCCTCACAAACATGCTTGACAGGTGCCTCAAGCTTAGGCAAAGAAGACACCATTTCAGATTTCTGCAGGCGCAGCAAACTTGCAAAATTCAGATGACCAAAACGTGCATGCCACAGTTTTGCATTTGAAATAGCCTGCGTATCCATAATAGCACATGCTGAATCCTCTACACATTTGCCATCCATATTGAGCTTATACAGCCCTCGACATAGTGAACCAGATGCTACAATGATGTCACCACAAGAGAGATCATGAACAGTACATCTGTCATCCACAAATTTTACAACCAAACCTGTTTTGGCAAATGCGGAGACTGACAGCAGATTCTTTTTGATACCTGGCACATACAATGCATCAAAAAGTGTAAAGGTGTTGCAATTTGCAACATTCAGCACAATCTGTCCAACTCCTTTAACGGGATAAGAGGAGTTATTGGCACAAGTGACAGTATTCCCTGTGGGAGCAGACTCAAGGAAAGTGAATAAACTGCGCTGCGAGGTGATATGCTTAGTGGCACCACTGTCAAAGTACCATACATCTGAATCTACTGCAGACATACATGTGTCATGCAAAGATGGGTCATAACTGCACTGCGCATTGAATGCCCATTCTGTATCTTGAACAACATTAGCAGATTCATTGTTAGAAGGAGAGGCATCTGCAACAGCCATACCAGCCTCTTTCTTCTTAGCCTCTTTCGCAGCCAGCTTAGGACACGCTTTGATGACATGATCATTTCCCTTACAGTACTTGCAAAATGTCTTCTGTTTGTCACCCTTCTTCTCATCTTTGTCTTCCTTCTTTGGTTGCGCAGCATTTGCAGATTTCTGCTTACTAGAAGAAAAGCCAGCTTTACCTTTCCCGCTTCTCTGACTAGAAACGAAAGCTTGATCTGCGACACGCATAATATTCCTGTTTTGCCTTGACTGGTCTTCTTGCAGCAAAACAGAAACTAACTCCTCAAATGATAAGGCATTGGGATTGCCTTTCATCATCAAGCGAAGAGTGGAAGCAAAACCCTGATAAGAATCTGGTAGACCATTCAAAACAGTCTGCACAAGTGAACTGTCTGACAGGATTTCATCTGCAGAAATGAGCTGCTCTTTGAAATCCTTGATCTTTGTCAAAAAGCTATCCATAGAATCACCTTCGTTCATATGCTCACTCTCCAACTGTTTTCGGAGGTAAGCAACACGAGCCTCATTTCTTGCCTGATACAATGTGGCAAGTACATCCCAAGCATCCTTAGAAGTCCTGCAGGAGCGAATATGTGGGATAATGGTACGTTTGACAGACAGCGCAATCAAGGCATGAGCCTGCGCATCTCTACCATCCCAACGAATCTGCTCTGCTGAAAGTGGTGGTTCTCGAACAGCTGCTACAGCACTTGTGCCTGCACCATCATCAACAGTACCTGTTTCTGATGTGTTTGCAGCATTCCCAGCCACAATAGGACGTGCATCAATACCCTGCACAATGTTCCATAACCCCTTTGCTACCAATACATGTCGCATCATATATGCCCACAATGGATAGTTGGTGCCATCCAACTTATCCTCAGCAGCCAACATGCGGAATACATCATTGTTGTCAGCCATGGCCAATGACTGTACTACTAGATGTAAATGCTGTCTGTAAGAGGTAAACCTGTATAAAATCGACCTGTGCTATGTAGCACAGCCCAAAACAGACGAATGGGCACCTGTCCTGCAGATTTTAATCTTGACAGAAAATCTGCACAGTAGGACGATTTTGCCTGCGCAGTACTTGGAATGCAAAAACGGAGGGCGAAATGACTTCAGATCAAAATTCTGAAACGAACAAGCCCTACGGGCTTACCCACGGCATATACTAACCTGCAGACGCTCGTGAAACCTCGTCGCAATCGGAGGAGATGAAGCGGCAGGTGCCGGTGATGCTGCCCGGGAGGAGGAAGCCTGCTCTGATACCAATTGTTGGAATTAGGGTTGCAGGAATGCACACACAACTTCAAGAAGATGAGGAAGCTTGAGCACAACACAGTAGTGTATTATGAGTGCCAAAAATGAAAGATAACAAGCCCTAGAAGATAATGGGCGTATATACAATGCACGGGGGAAAAAACCTCCTAGTGAGGGAAAAAGTGCCCCGGCGGTCCTAAGTGTGTTCACACACATCACTACTATAATATGGTAACAACCACCACTAGAGTGCACGGAGTTCGAGCACGCGATCGCCATCCTTCTCGATCGCGAGACAACTCCAAGTAGCGCCCATCATCCACATAACAGACCACATGACATCAATGTCCTGCACCCATACCTTGAATCCAAGCATCAATAGTGGAAGGCAAGAACACTCACCCCAGGAGTGTGGAGGTTACGACCGGCCACCCACCCCGCTACTTGTCCCATCACGTTCAAACTCATGGGTGAGCAGCCAGCCTGAAGGCACCCTTTTCTTCTCAAACCATTCATCTGGGACATCTATTGCAACGCGCCTTGCGCACTCCACATCAGCCCAAACTACCTACCCATACAAAGATGGTGGGTGTGGAATGTATTCCACGAGGAGAAGAAGACAAACCCGAAGCTACAATTCAATTTTCCTTGGTTCGCTCCTCCGACTGTGCAGCAGCCTTGTACTAAAGACACAATGATCAAGTGTTTCAACAAGTTCATCGATCAAGTCCCAGACCTAGCCGTGATTGCACAATTAGATTTTTTCACTTGATCATCACATTGCTATAGTCATTTCGAGATTGGGACCATTACCATGAAGGTGCGCAGGGTTTGGCCTTCGACATCAATAAAGGCCCAACGCTCAAGCAGATTTTTGGCTATTATGAGAGCAGATCATGTGAATGCTGCCTAGCACCTGTAGACATTTGAAGATATGATAGAGATAACTTTCTGGACTAGCTATAGAGTCTTCCAGTAATCCCCCCTACTCCAACCTCACGCTGCGACTTCATCCGAACATACTCGATCTACTATAGATAGATCCGGCCAGCTCCGAGGATAGACTTGAATTCGGGAGGGGGTTATGTTAACCACTCTAGTTAACATTACCTTTAGCATGGCTACACTTATTGTAATTCATCTTTTGTAACCGCGCAAAGTGCTTAATGTAAAAGAGACATGGGATGACTGCGCTTACGGCTTGTGTAATGCCATAGTTGTGCATAGAGCTAGAAAGAATAGGAAGACTAGTTTTGGGCCCCCAATTGTAAATGGGTGGCCAGACATTGTAACTATGAGCTCTTGTATATAAGTCATTTTATGGAATATGAAAAGGGACAATCCCATTAGTCGCATTTGAGGTTTGCCTCTTCTCTCTCTCTCATTTGAGCTTGTGTATGTATTCTTGCTTGCATGCTTGATTGTTGGTGTGTGCTTGTAGGGATGGTGATGCTCTAACCTCTCTCCTTCTCTCCCCTCTCTTTGCTCTCTACCAAGTCCCTTTTGCATGCGTGTGGCATGAAGTGAAGGTTGAACTTTCCATAGCTCCCTCTTTCTTGTTCTCTACCTAGCCATTGAATCTCTTCTTGGGTGACACAAGAAGAGGTGGAGTGAGCCCCTAGTAGCTTCACATCAAGAAGTTAACCCTCATTAAGGTTGGCTAAGTACAACTCTCCGGACTCAACTGTTGCATGTGTCTCTCTTCTCTTCTCTCTCCTTCTTTGTGTGCAAGTTAGTATGTTAGGCTTAATATTAGTCTCTAAAGAAGAGTTTCTTTCAGCCGAGAGTTAAGAAGGATGTACTATAGCATGCTCATCAATGCTTGGTCTCCCAAAAGATCAAGGCCAAATTGATAAAAATGCTAGGAAAATTACATCCTTAGATATTTAACAAATGAAATGGGAGTGCATAAGCATGGATTTCATTATTGCATTACCTTTATTTAATTTAGGATATGGTTCCATCTGAGTCATGGTAGATTCCTTGATGAAGGTTGCTCATTTAATTCCAGTGAAAAAGACTTATACTAATCTTGATATTGCTAAAGTCTTTCTAGTCATGAAGGTCTCTCATTCAATTCCAGTGAAAAAGACATGCTGACCTTGATATAGCTAAAGTATTTATTTAATGTAAGATATGGTTCCATCTTAGTCATGGTAGATCGCTTGATAAAGGTTGCTCATTTAATTCCAGTGAAAAAGACTTATACTGATCTTGATATTACTAAAGTATTTCTAAAGGAAATATTCAAACTTCATGGATTGCCTAGAAGAATAGTTAATGATCAAGATGCTAAATTCACATCTCAATCTTGGATTGTATTCTTTGAAGTCGTGGGTACGTCTCTAGATCTTAGTATTTCCTATCACCTAAAAATTGATGGCTAGATAGAGATGGTAAACTAGGTGACCGGAGATATCCTTTAAGCATTCTGGATGGGAACCCAAAAGGTAGATGAATTATCTACATTTGGTTAATACATCTCATCATCGAAGCACAGGGATGATTCCATTTAAGGCACTTTACGAGTAAGATTGTGTAACACTATTGAATTGGTTTGATCTATAGACTATAAAGAAGGATATCAAAGCTACTCACAATAGACAAAAGCAGTTTGCCGTTAAACTACTAGAGAATTTAATGAAGGTGATGATATGGTCTTTCTTTGTGCATGACACAAGTGAAGTTTGTCTCCTTTTGGGAAAGTATAAGAAGCTATCACACCCAGATATTGTAGACTGTATGTGATTACACGAGGAGAGTTGGAGATCAAGCTTATAAACTTTTTCTCCCTTCATACTTAAAGATCCATAATGTCTTTTATATGAGTTCATTAAAGAAGTATGTTCCAAATCTGAGTCATATATTGGATAATGAGTAGGTTTCTTTTCTCAATGTCAAGTAGAACTAGAACAAGAAGTTATTTTGGATGTCAAAGTAAGGCCCCTTAAGAATAGGATTTTAAAGTAATATCTGATCATATAACACTTTGGGAAAATCTTGATACTTAGGGAATTTTGAAATTGGGATTAACATTCAATTTCAAATAATCTGAGAATTTAGAAACCACTATTTTGGATAGTATGGGAAATTTAATCAAGCTCTTTTACATAATATGGGACTTTAGAGATTGTTATTTTAGAATTCATGAGAATTTTGATCAACCTATTATTTTAGATAGTATGGAATTGCATAATTATTATTCCACATGTTATAAGAATTTTGATTTAGTAAATTCTTGTGTTATCTATTTTAAGTATTTTGAGAACCATCACTTCTAGTAGTAGTTGTAAAGATATCATGGTTTGGATTAGGAACATTGCTAGTTGTGGTTACTATCCTTATTATATAGATAATGTTGTGTAATAGGTGTGTTTATAAACATAATTTTTACCTAATCAATATTTAGTAACTTGATAAATTTCATGTACTGCTTGTGTTGAAAAACACCTTTTTGAAGAGCAGCAGCTTTGATGTGCGGAGTTATTTAAAATAACAGTTATAAATTTAATGAAATGAAAAACAAAATCTCAAAGTACAATAAAGATTCTTAATACTTGAACTAACTCATTTTCTTAAAGGATCAAAAGAACATAAAATATAAAATTGGCTAATTCATCACTGTATTTTCCCTTTTAGCTTTTAAACTTGCTTGAGCTTTCTCACACTCAATCGATGGGATCTTTAACTTTTTTTTGTACTTTTTGTCCCTTTGAGACCTATGCCCATAGAATGGAATCTTGAGATCCCAACACAATGGATCCTTCTTATTGTACATCCAATACTTATTCCAATAATCTATTTATACTTTTCCATCTATAGCAATTACAAATAAGATCCTAATATTATAGTCCTACCTCTCCATAATGTTTTGAAAGCCTATTTATAATAGCATGCAATTTTGCCACTTTAACCAAATTGGATAAATATCATGTGTTGATGGGTGGACGAACGAGCACAAAATCTCCCTTCTTTAGATCTACCATTGGAGAAAAGGCCTCATTTGGCTTACCTCTTTGAGGACCACAATAATGTCCATCTAATGCCTCCAATCCTAGGAATTCATAATCATTCCCAACTACATTAGTTCCATTATCCTCATCTCTTGGAAAAAATCAATGTCATATTGTGTATTCATCGTACTATTTATTGTATTCAAGTGAACAAGCCTTTTCTCCCAATACTCGATCACTAAAGATATATATAGATGGAGTGATGATGTTGGTCCTTGTTGTTGTGCCCAATAATTCTAGTGGTTTAAGTAATATTTGATCCCATATATTACCTGTGGTGCAAACAATCTTTTATCTATGAAAACATAGGAACTAACTTTGTTACACTGGTTAGAGGCATTATTTTACCTTGACTCAATGCCACCTTTAATTGCCCAACCAATCGAAGCTTCTGGGTTGTGCAAAGATTCTCTCTGAGAACCTACTACATAGTATCAATATGCTCATGTGTGTGCCAAGCCCATCAAGAACACTAATTCTATGAATTTGAATGTGCCCCTTGCCATTAGCAATGATAGGTATGCAAACAAAATCCTATTTTTATTTTCAAATGCACGATTGTTAAGCTGCAAAATTAATGTCTCTAGTAAATTCTCAAAAGAAGATGCACCCAAGGTATTCTATTTATGAATCTAGACCACTTAGCAAGGACACTGCATTATTCTATTGTAGCCCTTGTCCATGTTATTATGCAGATCTAGAGCCTTTGTTGACATTAGATTCTTTAGGAGGTTGCATCCCAAATCACGCTGTAAGATTCCTCTCTTCGGCTTTTGAGGTGTGCAGGTGTAAGAACTCCCCTTCTGATCTTATAATTATTCCCCTCTCTGAAATAAAAGAAAGATCCTGTTTTGACCTATAGAGAGAAAATGTCTAGAGGGAGGTAATCTAAAATTGAGAAATTTTTTGATATAAAAATCCTCCTAGTGTCTAAAATGGTTTCCCCTGAAACAGAAATTCAAAAAGAACTTTCCAATGTGCAATTGGAATTAATTAAAAATAGGTATAAAGGACCTTAGCCTAAGGTATAAAGGACCTTAGCCTAAGGGTCTAGATTTTCAGAAATTTTTAAATTATGCTCTAATTAAGATTCCTCTATGGACCAATAAGATTAATCCAAATGTAGGGAGGAGATAAATTGAAGAATAAAAAAAATCCCCTAAAAAATGAGTAAATGCTCACATAAGATGAAGAGTTGACTAAGGACAAGGTTTATTAGTTAAAAAAGAAGGGATATTTAGAGGAAATGATGCATTTTTGACACCTCAATGTGGGGATCTCCCCTCATGAAGGAGGCGCCTATTTCACATGTGTGGAGGAGTTTTAAACTCATAAATAATGAGATATTTTCATCTCTCCTCTCTCCTGTTTCAACTAGATCCAAAAAGTAAGCTAAACTGACCCAAAAATGGTCAAAAATTGACCAAACTGATCTGGAAAATTCTAGAATCATTTTGCTTGGTTAGAGGCTTATTTTTTCCTATAAATAGAAGCCTCCCCCTTTGTAAAAGGTTAATAGTGTTTATGCATTATTACTCTATTCATTCCCAGAACCAAATACATTGAATTCACTTGATAATTCAATTGTTTTTTACTAAATCCTCTCCAAAAGAATTGGTGGCCACTCTTGATCCAAACAAGAGTAGAACCCTCAATCCCTCAAGCCAAAGGAAAGCTCACAAAACTCCATGTAAGCTAAAAATTCTACTTTTTAATTTCTAATCTATGGTTTTCTAAATTCTTTGCTTTTTTTTAGTGGATTAAAGTGAATCTTGATGTTATGCCTTGATGAAAAGGCCACCCCCTTCTCTTCCTTAAGAATTCAGCCCTTCTTTATCCTAAAATGAGTAACAAATAAATTGATTTAAACTTTTCTTATTGTTTACTCTTTAGAAAGTGAAAATTGAGTAGATTAGAGTACTTTACTTCAAATTGGGATTACTTTAAATTGATACTAGAGTGTAAAAATTGAGAAATTGTCAACCATACAAAGGAGGTTATGGTGAAATTTTCTTAAATTTTGTGAAAAATAAAGTTTATCTTTATTTTATTCTAAAAGAGTAATTTCCACCGTTTGTGCATTCTAAAAGAAATATTTTTATTTACTCCATGTACATATTCACCTATGAATATTCATGGATATCATTGATATTAATTATTAAAATTAATTTCTATGCATAGAAAGATGCATATTGGAAATCTTTTTGATATAAAAGTGTTGTTTTCATTGAATTTAAATTCTATACATAGAAAGATGCATATTGGAAATTTTTTTATTATAAAAGTGTTATTTTCATTGATTTTAATTCTTATTCATAGAAAGATGCATAACGGAAATTTTTATTATAAAAGTGTTGTTTTCATTGAATTTAATTTCTATGCATAGAAAGATGCATAACGAAAATTTTTATTATAAAAGTGTTATTTTCATTGAATTTAATTTCTATGCATAGAAAGATGCATAATGGAAATTTTTATTATAAAAGTATTGTTTTCATTAAAATGATTTTATGCATAGAAAGATGCATAAAAGATTTTTTTTATTTCGAAAGTGTTATTTTCAATAAAATTGATTTTATGCATAGAAAGATGCATAAAAAGATTTATTTTATTTCAAAAGTGTTATTCTCATTAAAATTGATTTTATGCATAGAAAGATGCATAAAAGATTTATTTTTATTTTAAAAGTGTTATTCTCATTAAAATTGATTTTATGCATAGAAAGATGCATAAATGATTTATTTTTCTTTCAAAAGTGTTATTCTCATTAATATTGATTTTATGCATAGAAAGATGCATAAAGAATTTATTTTTCTTTCAAAAGTGTTATATTCATTAAAATTGATTTTATGCATAGAAAGATACATAAAGGATTTATTTTTATTTCAAAAGTGTTATTTTCATTAAAATTGATTTTATGCATAGAAAGATGCGTAAAGGATTTATTTTTATTTCAAAAGTGTTATTTTCATTAAAATTGATTTTATGCCTAGAATAGATGCACAAAAGGATTTCTATAAAAGTGTTATTCCCACTAAAGTTGATTTTTATGCATAAATAGATGCGTAAAGAATCTTTATATCAAAATTAGAATTCTCTTAAATTCTATGTTTAAATTCTATGAAGTAGATGTGAATGGATAGATGGATGTGATGTGATGTGATGTGAATTTAAACACAGAATTCTCTTAAATTCGATGTTTTTTGTATGAAATAGATATGAATGGATGGATGGATGTGATGTGAATCGAGGTGATGAGATGTGAGGTGAATAGATGTGATGAGATGTGAATGGATGGAGGGATGTGATGTGAATAGAGGTGATGAGATGTGAGGTGAATAGATGTGATGAGATGTGAATATCAGATAGATGTGAATGGATGGATGGATGTGATGTGAATAGAGGTGATGAGATGTGAGGTGAATAGATGTGATGAGATGTGATGTGAATCAGATAGATGTGAATGGATGGATGGATGTGATGCGAATAGAGGTGAATAGATGTTGTGATGTGAATCAGATAGATGTGAATGGATGGATGGATGTGATGTGAATAGAGGTGATGAGATGTGAGGTGAATAGATGTGAATGGATGGATGGATGTGGTGTGAATAGAGGTGATGAGATGTGAGGTGAATAGATATGATGTGAATCAGATAGATGTGAATAGAGGTGGTGTGAATAGATATGATGTGAATCAGATAGATGTGAATAGAGGTGGTGTGAATAGATGTGGTGTGAATAGAGGTGATGAGATGTGAGGTGAATAGATGTGATGTGAATCAGATAGATGTGAATGGATGGATGGATGTGATGTGAATAGAGGTGATGAGATGTGAGGTGAATAGATGTGATGAGATATGATGTGAATCAGATAGATGTGAATGAATGGATGAGATGTGATGTCATGTGAATCAGATGTAAATGGATGATATGGGATATGAGTGGATGTTATGTGATGAATATGGATGAGAATGTATAAGTGAAGAATGGATGTGAATGTATATGTCAAATAATGGACGTGGGTGTATGTGAAAGAATGTGATGTGATGTAAAGAGATGTGATGTGTCATAAATATATGTGGATGTGAATGTGATGTGATGTAAAGAGATGTGATGTGTCATAAATATATGTGGATGTGAATGTGATGGATATGAAGGAATGTGAATGTGATGGATATGAATGAATGTGATATGATGGGATGTGAATCGGGATAGATGTGAATGAATGAGATGTGAGGTAAAATGAATGAGATGTGATGTGAGTGAATGTGATGTGGTCTGAATGGATGAGATGTGAATGAATGTGATGTGATTGAGATGAGGATATGGGTAGATGCGAGTGGATGAGATCTGATGCGAATAAATGAGAAAAGATGTGATGAAATGGAAAATGATGTGATGAGAATGGGAATGAACATGAAATAAATGAGGATTGATGATGGAACAATGTGGAAAGACCAGAGTTTGTTATAGAAACTGTATTTATGTCATGTTTTTAAATGACTGTTTTATGTCAAGAATGCTGGGGAAGCATTTTGACCGTCTTGTGAATGAGGTTGTGGAGACCTAGTCTGATAAAGTTGCAACAGCTGACGGAGAGTCAATGGAGGACGTCTTGCGTAGCAAGGTCGGCTGAGGTCTTGACCAACCTCAGTTCAATTAAAATGGTGAGCTTCCGGTACGGTGGATGAGGGACCAAGGAAGCGGCCTATGAGTGAAGCGCTAGGTCACCTGTGCGAAGGACCCTCGAGGGTGCTGACCATACGATGCTCGGGCTCTGGGTCACCGCCGATGATACCCACGCGTGCATCGAGGAAGATATTGGAACAAGGAGTAAGAGTTGTTTTCTGAATTCAGGCATGGATCTGGTTGATTGACCTTGCTGGTCCTCAATGGATGAGTCCATGGCTCTTTTATATGGATCTGTTGGTTGATCTTTTGCAACGGAGATTCTATTTTGATATGTGAATATATTGCCAGTTACTATGAGCTAGGAACTATCGAAAAGGCCCCTTGAGTGGACAGGTGGTGAGCGTTCTGGTTGCCAATGATGCCATAGGTACACCGATGAAGAAATGATTGGAATTAAGGATTCAACCGGAGATTTTAAGGATTATGATCAGTGACTCAATTATTTCATTAAATGATTGTTTTAAAGACAGCTGATTCTGTGAAAAAGGCAATTTTGTATTGGGTGTGTAAGTGGTGTGACTAATTTTAAGTTTGCATAAATACTCGGCTAGGGGGCCTTGGAACTCTTTTCCCTGGTACCCGGGACAAAACCTTACCAAATTCTTAATTGGATCCCATCACTACAATGGTTGGGGCGGTTGGCTAACCCACGAGATTGGATGGGGTTAGGCTGGACTAATGGATCCCTAAATTGAGACTCAATTCTGTTATCGTATGATAGATGAAGTAAATCCCAGACAAAAATTGTTCTATGGAAAAGAATCAACTGCTGTGCCTCTCAATGAGGAAAAAAGCGTTTGTCTCTATAATCCAAGTGTAATCTTTTTCCCTTGATTTGACTATGGGACTTACGGGTTCGGTCAGATCAGTTCAGTTAAAGGCTTTTGACTACGTTAGAGAAAAATTATCCTGGCGAAATCGCCCGTGCTTTCCGGGAAAGGGAAGCTTTTTCGGGTTTGGTTTTGGAAGAACCAATGGATTAGTCTCTTGTCCGGATATCCGTGAGTGAGGCCCCGAGTGAGGGACCCTGCCCCGTGCAAGAAGTGCTACTTCTGCTGCTAGCATCCCTGAATTCATTGCGCGGTGGGGACAGGGATCCTACAGCTCGTATCAGAGCAAATTGGCTAATGTGGATCAACCGAGAAGCCAAAAATGTCAAAAATTTATGAAGTAGCAGTAAAAGGTTGTAATTGTGTGATAAAATTCATACAAATTATTATTCAGAATAAAATTCATAAATTGGTAATTGGGTCTTCAGATGGAAGTACCGCAATTGCATGGAATCCCTGACTTGCTTGAGACCTAGACATGATGGTATTTACCTTATAGTTCCAAGGACCGTGACTACCCATATATACCGAGGGTATAACTGCAGCTCTTTACTGGCAGTATATACGAGTAAATCTAAGACTTGAAATTATAAGCATAAATGCTATCCACATGATGAATTCGAATGTGGTTGATATGATTTTTAAATTCTGGTTGAAAACTGATGAGTTGATTTGGATTCTGATTGAAAAATAATGATTCCTGAATTTTGGTTGAAATGTAATAAACTGAGCAAAACCACAATGAGGATGAATGGGACGAGTCCCTGTGATGATGTTCATAACTAGAATGACGTTAATGACTTCAGTAAATCACTATGAGATTAGTATATTATGCTGACAGATTGCTGCTGTTAACACTTGACCCAGTGGATCAAGTTAAGGGATGTCAAATTAAAAATCTGTATAATTAAAAATTCCCATGGAGAACTGTTCAAATAGAAATTTCGGTCTAATGGACCATTATTGTGATAAGGATTTGAATGTTATGATCTGAGTAAATTGTTATCTGATGATAAGTTCTATATAAGGGATCGTTATCCCAAGATTCTGTTGGGTTCACCAGACTATAAGGAACCCCAGAATCAATTGGATCTTAAGAGAAAGAGTTCTCCTCTAATTTTGCGAGATGAGGACATCACGCGTTTTTTAAGTGGGGTAAGATGTAAGATTTCTCCCTCTGGCTTTTGAGGTGTGCAGGTGTAAGAACCTCCCCTTCTGATCTTATAATTATTCCCCTCTCTGAAATAAAAGAAAGATCTTGTTTTATCCTGTTTTGACCTATAGAGAGAAAATGTCTAGAGGGAGGTAATTCAAAATTGAGTTATTTTTGGAAATAAAAATCCTCCTAGTGTCTAAAATGGTTTCCCCTGAAACAGAAATTCAAAAAGAACTTTCCAGTGTGCAATTGGAATTAATTAAAAATATGTATAAGGGACCTTAGACTAAGGGTCCAGATTTTCAGAAATTTTTGAATTTTGCTCCAATTAAGGTTCCTATGGACCAATAAGATTAATCCAAATGTAGGGAGGAGATAAATTGAAGAATTAAAAAAAATCTCCCAAAAATGAGTAAATGCTCGCATAAGATGAAGAGTTGACTAAGGACAAGGTTTATTAGTTAAAAAAGAAGAGATATTTAGAGGAAATGATGCATTTTTGACATGTGTGAAGGAGTTTTAAACTCATAAATAATGAGATATTTTCATCTCTCCTATTTCAACTAGATCCAAAAAGTAAGCTAAACTGACCCAAAAAATGGTTAAAAATTGACCAAACTGATATGAAAAATTCTAGAATCAGTTTGCTTGGTTAGAGGCTCATTTTTTCCTATAAATAAAAGCCTCCCCCCTTTGTAAAAGGTTTATAGTGTTTATGCATTGTTACTCTATTTATTCCCAGACCCAAATACACTGAATTCACTTGATAATTCAATTGTTTTTTACTAAATCCTCCACAAAAGAATTGGTGGCCACTCTTGATCCAAAAAAGAGTAGAACCCTCAATCCCTCAAGCCAAAGGAAAGCTCACAAAACTCCATGTAAGCTAAAAATTCTACTTTTTAATTTCTAACCTATGGTTTTCTGAATTCTTTGCTTTTTTTTGTGGATTACAGTGAATCTTGATGTTATGCCTCGATGAAAAGGCCACCCCCTTCTCTTCCTTAAGAATTCAACCCTTCTTTATCCTAAAATGAGTAACAAATAAATTGATTTAAACTTTTCTTATTGTTTACTCTTTAGAAAGTGAAAATTGAGTAGATTAGAGTACTTTACTTCAAATTGAGATTAATTTTAAATTGATATTAGAGCGTAAAAATTGAGAAATGGTCAGCCATACAAGGGAGGTTATGGTATAATTTTCTTAAATTTTATGGAAAATAAAGTTTATCTTTATGTTATTCTAAAAGAGTAATTCCCACCATTTGTGCATTCTAAAAGAAATATTTTTATTTACTCCATTTACATATTCACCTATGAATATGCATGGATATCATTGATATTAATTATTGAAATTAATTTCTATGCATAGAAAGATGCATATTGGAAATCTTTTTTATATAAAAGTGTTGTTTTCATTGAATTTAAATTCTATGCATAGAAAGATGCATATTAGAAATTTTTTTATTATAAAAGTGTTATTTTCATTGATTTTAATTTCTATGCATAGAAAGATGCATAACGGAAATTTTTATTATAAAAGTGTTGTTTTCATTGAGTTTAATTTCTATGCATAGAAAGATGCATAATGGAAATTTTTATTATAAAAGTATTGTTTTCATTAAAATTGATTTTATGCATAGAAAGATGCATAAAAGATTTATTTTTATTTCAAAAGTGCTATTTCATTAAAATTGATTTTATGCATAGAAAGATACATAAAAGATTTATTTTATTTCAAAAGTATTATTCTCATTAAAATTGATTTATGCATAGAACGATGCATAAATGATTTATTTTTATTTCAAAAGTGTTATTCTCATTAAAATTGATTTTATGCATAGAAAGATGCATAAAGGATTTATTTTTATTTCAAAAGTGTACTTCTCATTAAAATTGATTTTATGCATAGAAAGATGCATAAAGGATTTATTTTATTTCAAAAGTGTTATTCTCATTAAACATGATTTTGTGCATAGAAAGGTGCATAAAGTATTTATTTTTATTTCAAAAGTGTTATATTCATTAAAATTGATTTTTTATGCATAGAAAGATGCATAAAGGATTTATTTTTATTTCAAAAGTGTTATTTTCATTAAAATTGATTTTATGCATAGAAAGATGCATAAAGGATTTATTTTATTTCAAAAGTGTTATTTTCAATAAAATTGATTTTATGCAGCATAGAAAGATGCATAAAGGATTTATTTTATTTCAAAAGTGTTATTTTCATTAAAATTGATTTTCTGCATAGAAAGATGCATAAAGGATTTATTTTTTATTTCAAAAGTGTTGTTTACATTAAATTTTATTTTATGCATAAAAAGATGCATAAAGGGTTTATTTTTTATTTCAAAAGTGTTATTTTCATTAAAATTAATGGATCTATGAATGTTAATGGAAGAAGGTGATGACTTGGTGGAGCGTCTATTTGAATGAACTTGGCAAAGAATACATGACATTCAAGACCTCTATTACTGTAAGAGAGAATGTTCCCAACTTTTGGGATTTGGTGTCTATGTTAATCATAGAAGAGAAGTCTTTGGGAGGAATCTTTCTCCCAAATCAATAAGACTTTAGGACAAACCTTCAACTCAAATTTAGGTAGAGGTTGTGGTCAAGGCCAAGGTGGTGGCTATTTCGGAAGTCTGATTCGCACAGCAGCAACACACATGTGGAAGAGATCAGTCTCAAGGCAAGGGGAGCAAGAGAAGTCAGGACAATCACCAAAGATAGCAATCGAGATCAGGTTCAAAGTATTGCTTTTACTGTGGTAAACCAGGTCACTTTATAGCAAAATATCGCCAAGAAGCAGAGTGATAAAAAAATGGCAGGTTATAACAAAACAATTATACATCTTCAAGCAAGCAGGTTAATGATAGATGTGAGCATTTGTTTGTTATGCAACAAATGTTAAATTTAGTGAATGACTGTAGATGTATCCACCACAAATTTAGTGAATGACTGTAGATGTATCCACCACAAATGGTGTTAATGTATGGTATATAGACTCGGGAGCCTCTAAACACATGACCAGTCATAGTGAGTGGTTTAGAGATAGAATCTAAGATCCCTCTTACCTGTATAAAAAGAAATTATTAAATAAAGGATTTTTTGCTTTTAAAACTGACAACATTGTGTTTTAAAGAGATATAAATGTGAAATAAATTGAGTGGACATATGGGAAATTGTCTAAGTTGAGTAAAAACCTTTGAAAAATTAACACTTACATAGGAGCATTAATTTTGACCTAAAGATCTAAGATTCACATGCGATGAAAAAATTAAAGAAGGTCAAATAGTAATTCTAGTGCATATGTGCACCCATGTGCACAAATGCACCATGTGTCTGTGTGCAAACTGCATTACCATGAGGATACTTAAAGATGGGTCAAATGGTTTAGGAAAATTAAAAGAACAATGTCAACCTAAAAATGAATTTATTATCCAAGTACATTGCTTAGAAAAATTAAATTATGATCCATATAGGTGTCTAGTAAGCCTATGTGCACATAATAATACATGACGAAGCACCTTGTTATTAATGATTAATAAAAATAATCTTGTATTTGAAATCAAAAGTTGGGTTTTACCCTAGGGCTAGTAGCATGGACAAGAATGTCATAGCACTTATAAAAAATAAATTAAAATTGGCTTAGCTTTCGTCGTGCACCCTTGGATAAATAAATAAATTAGATTATGGTTTAAACAAAAATAGTGGAAAAACCATGGGTTTAAGCAATATAAGTGGAATTGGCCAAGTGATATGTGAAATGTGGTAAGTGGTCTTACACACATCGTTTTTCTTGAGTGGTAAGTGGAAGTGGGTTGATGGTTTGGAGAGCTAGTGGTTTGCTAGAGCTGGGCTCACTTGCCTTAGTTAGACTTGAGTTACGAGTTCATTTTAAAAGAAGGCACCTTATGTTTAGAAATGTGGTGCCATTGAGCATAGGAGTTGGTAGGGAGTGAGTTGAGTAAGCCAAAGAAGACATTGTCCAACAAGAAGCCACATGAACAAAGCTGAATCATCCCACATGAGCCAGCAAAGTTGAATCATCCCACATGAGCCAGCAAAGCCAATGTTGTACTCACCCATATAAAAGGGGACCATTTTCAAACAATGAACATATCACTTGCACTTATCTCAAGTCTCTTTATGTATCCACGCTAATTCATCTTGGTGTCTAATTGTACTTGAGTGCATCTCATTTAGCACACACACTTACACACCATGAGTAAGCTTAGGCTTCATCCACCACAGTCTCGCCTTCATCACCATAGCCATGAGGTGCCATGCTCAAAATCTTTCCATGGTATAAGAGAGCCTCCTCTTTCCCCTTGAGCTTCTCCATAGCATTCCATTGCTTACCCACATCACTTCCATTTCACTAATCTTAGATTATTAGTGCTAATCAAGTTTATTAAGCTCACTAATCCCATTCTTATCCTTCTTTTCCTCTTGTGGCCCAAATTTGCAGAGGCTTCTTCTCCTCACTCAAGCCATCATTTGTCTTTCCCTTCTAGGAGGTTATTCCTCAATCCAAGGCATAGCTCTACAGCCAAGGAGGCCTCCAAATTCATCATATATGCACCGGTTTTTGCTTTGTATGCCACTGGCTCCTGTTAGCTTAGGAAATAACCCTCCACATTAATCTTATAACCTTAGATTAGGGATAGTTTAGGAATAGGATTCCAACAGTCATATGTGTCATTCTAATTCTCAAAGCCGACAACTATATACTCGCTCACAAGTGCTCGTTGTAATTATCTCATGAATGGATGAATGGATAATCAAGAAGGAGAAGAGATTTGAGTCTAATTTTTGTTTTCTCATTGTCTGTGCAATGTCATCTTCATCTTACAGTATGTATTAATCAACTATTTATTGTTTAATTCTACCATAGTGTTTACTGTTAAATCTTTAATTACTATGTTTCATCCGCCGATACTTTTAGTTATCCTGCATACGATTCTGTGCCCATGCTCTGGTTTTATCATCTAAGCATTATGTATGTGCTACATAGATTTGGCATGGGTGGATTCTCTACCCTCGCCAATTAAGTGGTGGATCATTCATTGTTTGTTAAGCCCTCCCTCTGTTCGCCTTTGTTCTCATTTAGACCAGAATTATGATACACGAAACAACCTATAGGCCTTTGTTAATTCCGATTGGGTAGGCGATTATGATACACGATAGTCTACATCTGTTTTTTTCTTGGCAATTCGTACATATCATGGCTAAGCAAGAAACAACCAATTATGGCGACATCATCTTATGAAGCTAAATACTGAGCAACACTCACTACTATGACAATTGAATGTGTATGGTTCAGAAGATAGCTGGAGGATCTTTGTATTCCTTTAGATATCCCTACTCTCATCCACACTGACAATCAAAGCGCAATGGGAGTTGTAAAGAATCATGTCTTTCATGCCAGGACCAAGCACATTGAAGTGTGTTACCAATATGTCACACAGAGAGGCTCCATGAAGGAGAATCAGTGTGATCTATTGCACCACACATGACAATGTGGGAGATCTTTTCACTAAAGCCTTATCATGTAAAAAGTTTGAAGCCTTCCGCAAAGCTTTGGGCCTCTTCCCTTTCAAAGAAGATTCCTCTACAATCTCTATAAACCTCACATTTGTACCACAAGGGGTTTGTTACATATTTGGTTGTGAGGTCATGCACTTATGCCATGGGTACTTATTTCCCATTTCCCCATCTCCATCCAAGTGCGAATAGGCACCTTAGGGTTAGCTAGTACATAAGCAACCTCATCCTCAGTTAAGGGTTGCTATTCATTTTGTACTTCATTATACCTTGAGCTCTTGCTCCTAGTGAACTAGTCTTCTTGAGACTCTCTCTCCCCCTTGTGTTCTCTTTGATCTGTGAACATTGAGTGAGTGAGTGAGTGTTTGCAGGTTTCATCAAAGCTAATAGACTTTATACTCGGCAAAGAACAAGCATGTCATTTCCGTACACAGAGGAGCCCATGTGGAGATTGTCTCATCTTATATTTACGTCCTTGGAGTGACTTTCACAAGGCCGATATTTTTTCATGAGACCACGCCTCACGAGAGGATACAAAGCTCGAGCCTGCTAGGAGAGTGTGCTTACATGCCCACTTCCAGGAGCCTGGCACCAAGTGTTGGCTTTTTTACACTTTGGTGCACCATGTAGTGATGTATGGTATCCCTTCCTAAGAAGCATATCTAGGAGAGGAGGATCGGAGGAGGGTAGAGAGACTACATGCAAGTGATGATCGCTCATGATCCGAAGAGTTAGTCGCATGAGATTATCATGTCTTAAGTTTGGAGTATCCCCCTTGATCACAGATACACTTTTTTAGACCATCACCTACATACATCATGTGCACACAGTAGATGCAAACTGCCTCCATGGTTGGCCCTTTGTAGCTTACACAAGAGGGAAGCAATTAGTGGTACTTACGGGCATCCACTTTGGTTTTACCAACATGGTCTTCACATGGATTGCATGTCCCCCCCTTTCCATATAATCTTGACTCACTATTCTTGGATCTCTTTTGTTTTTCCGACATGGCCTTGACATGGATTACATGTCCCCCTTTCAGTATAATCTTGACTCAATGTTCTTGGATTTCTCCAAACAAGAAATCAACCACCTTATCTGCATGGACATGATAAGGCTCCACACAAGCCACAGAGATATAGCCCCACCCAAGCTCCCATATAAAACTCCAATTCTACATAGGAGCACTTCTTGTGAGTTATGATCACGGATTCATTATGTGCCCTAGATACCTTTATCGGCACGTGTCGCATGCCCAGCTCAACTACACGTATCATCACACTGTCTATGGGTTGTGTCCGGAAGAGGCCGTCCTTTGGGAGAGGGATGGATATGATAGGTATGCCACAACCAAGGAAGTGTGGAGAGAGAGGAGCACTATTTGTTTAGATGCCCACCTAATTATGATATTCACGGGAGCTCCACATTCTTTTCTGAGACGGACTGGACCTCTCACAGGTAATGCAATATGTGGATACGCAATGTTTAGATATGTATCTAGAACTCTGTCATCATCGAGAATCCTTACACACCCAGGGGGTGGCATCCACTAAGATGCTTCTCATACCTCCATTACATATTTTTTTGGACGGCCTCAATTTGCAACAAACAAGACCACTCAAACCCCACTTGGACAAAGTGATCATACATTCTAATATGCTAGAACGTGGGGTCCTCTGGCCCCACGCACCCCCAAAGCCACTAGAGAGAGCTCGATCCCTTTTAAGAGCCAAGCTTCCATGCATCAAATGTAGATCTCTGGAACATATTCCAGAGCCATTGACTATAGGAGGTGGACTTCATCATAGCTCTAAGATGTCCCATGGACAAAGATGGTACTATATTGGATGAGGCCAGTTGGAATGATTACATTGTACATGCAAACTCACATAGTTGGAATGATTAAAGTCGTACATGCAAGCTCACTTAGTACGTGCGTCTTATTCTTTCGGTTCTTTGGGTAGCTTGTTTTCTTTTCATGTTTTTTGGGTGTACCATTACCCACAAATCACATGAGACTCTTTGGGTCTTTCATAGACATCAGAAAAATAAATCTCCCTCTCAAAACCACAAAAGGTTGACTTCATCACAGCTCTACGCTCTGTTATGGAGGAGGATGGCACGATTATTGGTTGAGGCATGCATCCCTTCCACCCCATTGTACATACTAGCACCTCATGTCAGCTACATAGCTACCAGGACTACTTTGACACGCGATCATAGCATAGGTAGCTAATATCTCATGGAGCTATTGTATTACTCTTTGTACTCATAGACCCCTGAAGTCTTTGGGGATGTTATTATAAACAATCTCTCTCTCTCTCTCTCTCTCTCTCTCTCTCTCTCTCAGTTCTCGGGATGTGGCAGACACTCCAGAGGATTGGGAGAGACCATGAATGGGACACCACACGTCCCTGAAACCCAAACCCACCAGCACCTCACATGCATGGAGTTATCTCGGATCAAGCATATACCCTTCACTAAGCCAAACATCCCCGTCCTTTGAGACTTGGGCCTTCTTGCCAGTTTTAGGTTCAAGAGCTCCTCCAACACCACAAAACCGCTTTGCCCCATGTAGTGGACATTGCCCCCATATATACCATCATAGATGAGACTGACGCAAGATGAGCACCGTTGATCATGCAACCTCATTGTACATGTATGGCTCATGTGATATGCAGGTCTAGTTTTTCTTTGGCACCTTTTTTTATCTCCATGTTTATGATCTTCAATTTTACACATGGAACCTTTGTAACACTTTTTGGTCTTAGAGACCCATTGGGTCTTGCCCTAATATAATCAATCTCTCTCTCTCCCTCTCTCTCTCTCTCTCTCTCTCTCCACCATGATATCCTTCCACCACATAGTGATCTCCCATCATAGAGGGGAGATGCTATGGCTACTTTGCTTTCTATTCAAGATGAGGATAGTACCATTGCAAGACTGCACACTGTCATCATGCAACGTCACCTATATACTTCAGCTTGCACTAATAAAATCAATGTTTCTTTCGCTCTCTCCACACCATATACCCTTCCACGACATGTTGAGCCCCTATCACAGACAGAGGGGAGATGCTATGGCTATTTTGTGTTCTATTCAATGCGAGGATAGTACCGTTACATGACTACACACTATCATCATGTAGCATCGCATGTATACTTTAGCTTATGTAGCTAGTTTTGTACATCTTTTTCCTTTTCCATAGTTCAGTATTCATCATGGCTGCCTTTTACTACCTTTTTGGCCCCATAGACCCTTTGGCTTTTTTTAAGATGTACTTGTCTCTCTCCCTCTCTCTTGTAACATAGGTTGATCTCATAGATCAATTATGTCTTTTGTACATGCTAATAAAATCTCTCTTACATATATATATATATATATATATATATATATATATATATATAGCTTGACCAATTTTTCAATCTACTGATAAATAAATATAGTAATCAAAAAGTGTGGCCACGATTAATGAGTTGCTTCATTGTAAATCCTTCGATATTCTTCCTAGTTATTCCCATCTTTACAATGCACATGTTTGCTAAGGATTTTGCATATCACATCAGTATGCACATCAGTATGCACGACATCCAAAATCAAAAGGATTCCGCACGAAGGACAAGGTGGACCTTTCCTACATGTATACAGACGAGTGCACAGGAGGACACTACATACAAAGAGGAACAAGTTTCTTGGTGCCTTGCTTTGAATTATAACTACTGCGGGCACACACACAGTTTTGCTATGAAACAACCAACTTGGAGAATGACACCCATAACCACCTAGCACAGACAGGGTTGCAAACTTGGAGACAAATGTATGCACGTTTTTTCTCACTTCATCATATAGAATGAAGATTAAGACGATGAAAATTGTTGATCATACCTCCAGAATGATAAGAATCCAAGAGCGAAGGAGTGTTGTACAAGGCCCCACACAATGTGATCCTATGATAGCAAAACTTTCTGCAGAAACTGCATTTGCCCTCTCACTAGATACAAGTCACAAGAAAGTTAGATAAACTTCATTCCAGCAATTCTTACATGCCTTGACACCAGGTATTGTATCAGAGCATACATTATTCCCAACAAAGACAAGGCGCGAACCGCAGATATATCTGTAATGACAACAGGTGGGAAGTTTAGTGGAGTGAGAAGCAAAAGCCACATATCGGGCTGCTTCACATTGTCCCACATAAAGCGGTTGAACATCAACTGGTTTGGTATTGTGATAAGCAGTAGCAAGGCATTTTTCAACACAAAGAAGAGACCTGGACCTCCACTTTCAAGGCCCCAAGAAGCATTTTGCTGGCTATACCAAACCTCATCCCAAAGCTTGTATGCTGCCACACCTACCAAGTAGAAGGAGATCACAACAGTCAGTGGGAAATAGCGTTGTCGGTCCCCAAATCCTGTAAGAAAACTCGAATCCTGATTAAGCAGCAGTAAGATCGGAGCTAGAAAGAAAATGGCCCTGTTCGAACCACCTGTCAACCTAGCATTCAATATAAGGCAAAGAGCAAAGCAAAGGCAAGCTGCTACATTCCCAACAGCTGGCATCCACGACCCTTCTGCAGCGAGCTTTTTGACTGTAAAGGATGCTGCGAGTGATGGACGCCTTTGAAGAAGCCGGTACTTGGGAACAAAGCCAGAACTCAAGCCCGGCTGCACCCAGCTTCTTCCTTTCTCCATTACCTTCTCTTTCAGCAAGGAGGCCAGCTCAAACTTGATCTGCAAGGCAATAAGCATAAATATGCTAGCGTAGAGACCTAACAATGAAGCTCTTGAACCTTCTACCGCCAAAAGCGCCACAAATTTCTCGTCGTCATTCTCCCCCATGCTAAGCCTTGACTGCCCCTCTACAAAGTACAAGACAGGCAGTAAAGCCACCAATAATGCAAATATCCAAGGCATGTATCTCGGGCTAGATGTAGAGGGAAGGTGTGTAAACACAAGGAAAACTGTGGAGCATAATGTGGCCCCCACAACCAATGCGTGCAAGATAGGAGCTTGCATGAAGTATTGAGTGCATATGTAGATGCCAAGAGAGAGACCAACTCCTATGGCGTAAAAGAGTCGGAGCTCCACAATGTACTGCACAGGTATAGCCGAGGTGAATGCAGCCAGCGATGTCACGATTGTGAACAATAAAAGCCATGAAGGCCACCCAGACTTCTGTGCACTAGCACCATAGATTGTCATATCATCAAGTAAATGTCCAGGCATATGAGACGAATCCCACCAGAATGTCCAAGCCTGAGGAATTGGAGGTTGCAAGAAGATAAGGCAGGTGCCCAGTGCAGCCACCAATACAAGGGCTCTTTTGACAGCCTGCAAGACATCCAAATCTTTTACAGTTCAGTCTTCAAATCAGCCAGGACCTCTCATTTTTCCCACACAACGAGTTCTCTCTTCCTATTAATCGATCTAATAGCATCACCAAACTTACCTGTACATGCGAAAAGTGGTATGTTACAATGGGCATATTTGCAATGGCACAAGCAAATATGATAGATCCAAGAATGAGGTCATCTGAAGGGGGGCGCCCCATCCACCATTGCAAAGTTTCAAAAAGTGTATACCTGCAAAACCAAACTGATATACACACTGCTGCAGCATGTGCAAAAGCTTGCCATGGTTTCATTCTAGAACCTCCTTTTGCCTTGTCCCTGCACACATAGATGCCCAAATACCATCAGATAATCACGAATACACCTCAAAGACAGCAATGTCAACTAGTGCTAGTAAACAAAGAAAGCACAATGAACCATGCTTGGTATAGAAAAAGCAAGAAACCTTTCACAAGACTACATACTTGTATAGGAGAACTGGTGGAGAAACTGCCAACAACAGGACAGCACTTGCCCACAGAACACTCTGCGTTGACAGGAAAAGCACCGAAAGCTTGGCACAATAGAGGCACGTCAAAACCCAGCTTGTCAATGAGTTGATGCGATTCTCTGCTGACAGACGGCGCACTAAAAGCAAGCCAACTGCCGTTGTCAACATAACCATATAGCTTGGATAAACCACATCATCATAACCCACCAAGTAGTTGCTAGAATAGTTATGCAGCCTGTTCTCCAATTGGCAGACTAGTATTGCATGAGCTATGAGACCAGCATCTGCTAGCAAATGGATCTTTGGAGGCAGAAGGACCAGCCCAGGAACAGCTAAGGCCAGCACTGCACTGCCAATAAGGAGCTTGCAAATACTCTTCAGCATCACACCACCTACCCATACATTCAGAAACCAGAAATTATGCACCACAAACCATGCCACAGGCACACTGGCCGTGCCAGCAAAGATGAAGTATGAAGAAAGGTTCTTCTTCATACAAAAGTGTGATATATAGAAGGCTGACACAAGTGGAGCTGGTAAAATCTGCACATAGGGGAAAAAAAGCCGTTGATGAGAAATGGCAAACACAAACTTCTTTAATGATTCTAGCCACTTAAAAACCCTGACTTGACTTCTCAAGAGGAAGAAATACTCCTACCTTGACACACATGATTGTAGTATCATAGCCACTCAAGACCTAACAAAATATTGTGATGTAACATGCAGCGGAATTATACGTAGATGTAGAATCATGTCACACAAAGTCTCACACCACCCTCTTTATCCTGAGTTTGGTGAGTCTTTAGCAATCCACTTTATCACATCACACTTTAAGAGATGAGAGAGAGAGATAGAGCTTTGTATACCTTATTGGGTCCCAAATTACCCACTGAAGGGCCCCCTCCTATTACTTTGAAGAGAATGACTGACTTTGGACTGTAGATAGACCAAACGCAAGACCTTCGGAAGACCAAGAGTTGAGCTGAACTTTACACGGCTGTAGAAGCACCAATGATGTCCAATCCTCAAGGCTAACGCACTCTTCCAAGGGGCTATAGGAAGGCTGCAAACTGTGACTGAGAGATGGGCTGAATTGGGACTGTTCTAGGCTGTGAATATACAAGATGAATGCATAAATATGCTGTGTTTACCTTCACCCGGGAGAATGCGTATGCTGAAATCTGCTGTAGGCTGAGAAATGCAAGGGCTGAAGCACTTCTTCCTTGGGCTGATTGTTGATGATGCGTTTTATGCTGATGCATGCTTCTATGCTCCAAGCAATGGCTGAATGCTGAATCAATAATGCTTGAATGCTGAGATGATGGAATGAGATGCAATCGATGCTATTTATATGAGCATGTGGCTGGTCGGCTGGCTACAGAGCTGACCAACTGTAGCATTAAATGCTACACGACTTGCTCAAGTGATAAATGCTGAATATTAATGATAATAATGCTGAATAAATGCCAATAAATATGCTGAATAATGTTCTAAGGCTTCTGCAATGGTTTACATGCACATGGGGATGAATGCTATGCAAATGCATGCCATGATCTTATGCAAACCCTAAGGCTTCTACTGACTCTACATGCATGAATGATTCTCTTCAAGTGGGTTAAGGGACCTGATTGACTGACCGACACTCTAAGGCTGAGGAATGACCTACATAGTATCCTGGACTGAGGCTTACAATGGGGCCACAGCATATGACATTTTCATATCCTTAAGGATCCTACTGCTGAACAATGATGCATTGATGATGAGCCATCTTGTCACCATGCACTACAATGCAGAGTGCATGTGGCATGTGAGGGCAAAGAGGAGTGAACTACTTAAGGACTCACACGTGTGAAAAAGCAACCACAAAAGCTTTCCTACCAGTTGGCAACAGTAACAAAAGAAAAATTATGTGGATGGTGTCTCTGATCCATGAACATGTGTGGATGACCACAATGATTACATGATGGAAACACTTACGTTGGATATTCCTTCACGGCACCAAGGGGTTTTATAACAGTGCCTATCATACCAGATACACAGAACCACTGACATCATTCCAGAGGGAGACTCACAACACGGATTGGCACTATTTCATGTGCAGGACAATGCACACTTGACCTTGGACGTATGTGCAGGACAATGCACATCTGACCTCGAACGACTGGAGTGGTACCAACGCTAACTCGTCCCGCACTGGGCTCACATGGGACCAGTTTTCCACCCCAAGTCCTACACCTTCTGTACAGATATGTCTACGTGGCATCCAAGTGCGGGGTGCACGTGACATCCCCTTCAGCTTAACTTGACGGAAGCTGCATAGCCTCCAAACAATCTATCAATAACACCGGATAGTCGTCGAAAAACTCTTTGTCAAGCCATACCGCTTCGTGGGTCCCTCGGCCCTGAAACTTTGTGAGGAACTGTCTTTGTCTTCGGCCTGAGCCATGCTTGAAGCGGTGCAAAAGGATCTGTTCTGCAACCATAACTTCAGCTTCATCAATGATATCTGGTTCCGCCTCATCTTTCACTTCTGAAGGGATCGGACCTGCATATGGTTTTAACCAACTGACGTGGAACACATCTTTGCATAGTCCAACTCGGAGGTAGCTTCAACTTCATTGAAACCTCATTAATCTTTCTCTGGATGGGAAAAGGTCCGAAGCTCCGGAATGACAACTTTGGGCATCGCTTGCCCACCTGTTTCAACCTTTTGCTTCATCATCCGAAGATAAACCCATTCACCTTCCGAAAACTTCATATCCCTTCGGTCTTTGTTAGCCTGTCGAGTGTAGGCCTCCTGCACTTTAGCCAACCTGTCTTTTACTGACTCCAAAATCTCTTGGTAAGACTCTGTCAATCTATTCGCTTCACGTACTGAAGACGAGGTTATGGTCAATAGCGACTCGAATGGTCTTCCAAATGCTGCCTCATGTGGAGTCCTGCCAATAGCTGAAGAAAAAGAATCATTCAAAACACCTTTAACTAAAGGCAAATAAGACTCCCACTTACCTTGCTAATCATGGACATAACACTTCAGCACATCAAAGGCCAACTGGTTGTAGATTTCTGTTTGGTCGTCCATCTGTGGGTGAAATGCACCGGAAAAATTCAATTTAGTCCCGAAGTTATCAAACAATGCCCTCCAAAAATGACTGGTAAACTTGGCATCTCGGTCTGACACTATGGTCCTAGGAATCCCGCCAATCGGGTACCAATGCCGAATGAAGAACTGGGCAACATCTTCGACGATCACATTGGCCCTGCATGAAATAAACATAACAAATTTGCTAAATCTATCAACTATAGTTAAGCACTAAGTATTACGCTTACCCGGACTGGGAGACAGATTCGTGACAAAATCCATCAAAATATCTTGGAAAGGTCCCTCACGAATTGGCGAGGGCTGTAACAACCCTATCTTCTTCCCATGAGGAGCTTTCACCTTTTGACAAATATGAAAACACATCTCGCCTCATCTTTGGCCAATAATATTGCCGTTCCAACTTCTCCAAAGTCGAATTCATGCCCCATGACCACTAGTAATGGCATCATGGGCGTCATGGAGAAGAGCTGCCCTGACAACTTCATGAGTCATGACACACAGTCGGCCTTTGTAGAAAAGCCAACCATCGCGTATCAAAAAGTGGCATGGTCCTGTGGCATCCAATGCCTGTTACCACTGTGTACCGAATTCCTCAGAATCCGCAGACGTGTGCTTCATGTCGTCTAGTCCCGTACCAACAAGGTCGAGTCTAGTGGTCTAAATCAAAGTCACTTGTCCCTTCCTGCTCAAAGCATCAACCACTGGATTGGCCTTTCCTGGAAGGTACTCAATCATATCACCAAATTGCTAAAATATCTGGCTCCAACAGTGCTATCGGTCACTCCACTGTGCACTTGGCATTGTTTGAATCCAGCGTAATGCCTGATGGTCAATGCGAACCTCAAAGTCACGGCCATAAAGAAAATGTTTCCAATGTTTCAAGGCCTATATAACTGCGAGGAGTTCACGATCGTAGACTAATTCTTTTATGCGGGCAATAACTTGCGAGACATGTAAGCTACTGGATGACCATTCTGTTGTAATACACCTCCAATTGCGATATTACTCGCATCGGTGATCACCTGAAATGGCCCGTCCCACGAGGCAAGTGCTAAACAAGGCGCTTCTGATAAAGCCATCTTGAGGTTCTTGAATGCCTCCAACGCTCGTGGAGTCATTCGAATCCGTTGCCTTCTTGTCTTGACACTCTTTAGCAGATCAGTGAGATCCATCGAGAGGTCAGAAAACTTGTCTATGTGGGTGGAGTATGCCTGGCATATACCCACAAAGGATCTAATGTCATACGCAATCTGAGGTACTTCCCAATTGACAATCTCGGCCACCTTGGCCGGATCAAGTCGAATGCCTTCTGCACTAATTATATATCCAAGGTAATGAACCTCGAACAAATAAAATTCCGAGTTCTTCTCATTGACGTAGAGCTCGTTGCTTTCCAGCAACTTTAGGACTTTCTCCACATCAATGTCATGCTGCTCAACCGTAGCTGAAAATACTAGAAAGTCGTCCAGAAATATGAACACACACTTTCCAATTCATTCCCGGAACACACGCATCATCATGAGGTTGAATGTGGCTAGGGCCATAGTTGCATTCCGTACTGGTACAGAAAGATTAAGTCCATACAGTACGGATCCGTACATTCCGTACGTCGTACAGAACAGGTCAACTTGTACTTTTTTTTATTGAATCTGGTTCGCATCGCCTAGGGTTCCGTACCCTTTTTTTTTCCGAGAAAAGATCCTTTCATTAGTTATATAAAAACGCCCGTAGGGCTACAAAAGATCGCTCCTGCTCCTAAGAAAGATAGAGCAGCGAATACATCATGGCAGCCCGGGAGACTCTCCCTAGGTGCTGCAAAATACAAGCATCAGTATAAAGAACTGAGCGGCTAAATCATACAATAGGGGGGGGGAAGAGCCAAACAGGTGGCCTGTAGTGCCAACGGGGGGATCCCGTGTGTAAGGTGTAGAAAGGGCCACAGCGCCAAGTGGTGTGAAAGGCCTGGCGCCGTAAGATCGCCTCATCCGAGTCTCCCCGGATGCGGTCGTACTGTCCTCGCAGGGTGTGGATCAACTCCTGCCAAATCCCCCGTACAATCTCTGCTGGTGGCTCCAATCTCCCCTCAAAGGCCGTAAAGCACCGGGCCCTCCAGGTGAACCAGATGGTGAGGCTGCTGAGGAGCTCCCATCATAAATCCCTCTCCTGTGTCCAGCTGGCGGACGAGAAATCCGGTGCCGGAACCAGGCGAGGCTGGCCCCTAATAAATCTGATGGCCTGACTGCCCTGCTCCATCTCATAGCCCATAGCAGGCCCTGACGAAGTCGACCAAGCAGCGGCTCCCCACGTAAACATACCCTCTGGAGAGAGGGGGGGCCAGAATACGCAGCATCCACAGCCAAATCTGCTGTGCCTGAGGGCAGTCCCAAAGGCAATGTCTCTGTGTCTCCATAGGGTGGCCGCATCGGATGCAGGCCGCCGGAAGACCGCTGTAAACAAGCCAAGTGCCAACTGCTGAGCCCCTGTGGGGCGACCAGCCACTGAAAAGCCGAGATCCTGCGGGCCTGCCGACTAGCCCAGAGCCGAGCCCAGAAATCCTCCAGGAACTCCTGTGAGAGTCCCTGTAGTCGCCAATGCCCCGCTGCCGCTGGAGAAACCGTCCTCCTCGCCGTCAAAATATGCCGTCCCAGCCGAACAGTATACTGGAAAAAGGTGATCTCTGTGGCCTCAAGGGATGCATAAGGATCATGCCACTCGTACTCCCCGGGGTCCCACTGTAGCCGGGCCAAGGGGCGCGCTGCATATGCCCATATGCGCCAATCCGGGAGCACATCAGCAGGGTCGGGGTCAATATGCCACTTCCGAGAAGCGGCGGCCACTACCCGAATCCTCTGAAAGGTGCACTCTGCAACCAAAGGCGACTCCATCTCCACTCTCTGGAGTCTGCCCTCATCCTGAATCTCATAGTAGAGACATCTGCCATCCTCAGTGCTAGCTCTGACAGCAATCAGGATCTCCAACTGTGTAAAGGCTCCCATCCACCGTGGGGCCACTGGCTCTAGAGGCGTGAACCACTCCTCTGTGAGTGCCTCCTGTATATCATCCCTCATAATCAACCCCCCTCTGAAGTGACTCAGCCTCTCCACCTGGATCTCCTCTGGTAGACTGCAGAAAGCCTGCCAATCTCCAAAACTACGAGCTGGGCCTGCCGCTAAAGGTCCCCAGGCTAGACGAGGCCGAGAACCCAGCATATGACCCTGCTCCGTGCGAACCGCTGGGCTCCAGATGAGCGGCTGCCTGGCCCGCTCCTCAACACAAGGAGGAGGCCGCTGAGAGAGCCCCGGTCTCAGCAGCTCCCAAGCTCTCAGGATACTCAAAGCAAATCTGTCCTCCCATCCTCTACTGAGGCCTGTCCTCCTCATCTCTATGAAGATCCAGCGAATCTCTGGTGCCCAAGTACCCCCTGCTAGGGGCGCCCGAGCCTGCAGTCGCTGCAAGAGGAGCTCTTTCCAAGGCTCAGCGCCTGGAAGCAACCCCCGAACAATAAGCTTCCCCAATAAGGCTCTACTCTGATCGACTGGATCTGTAATGCCCAAACCGCCCTGAGCCAGCGGAAGTGTAATAACTGCCCATGCAACCTTTGCCCGAGCTGGCTGACCGTCCCTCCCAGACCACAGAAAGTTCCTGATCAGCCTCTGTACCTGGCTGATGCAAGAGCTCGAGAAAATCCAGCAAGACGTAATGTACCACATGGTCGCTAATAGCACCTGATTTGCCACCACCACCCTCCCAGCCAAGGATAGTCGAGCTGTACTCCAATACAATAGCTTCTTCCGAATGCTCAGAAGAAGCGGGGCAATCTGCTGCTCAGGTGACAAATCTAGGCCAATCTGGCATCCCAAATACCGCACTGCTGTGCCTGGAGGAATCCATCTAAAACCGGGGTCCGGGCTCCATGCCGGAGTGGGAGCACTACTGATCCAAAAGGCCACTGTCTTGCGCCAATTGATCAATGCTCCCGAAGCTGCACTAAAAACCTGGAGCGACTGCTCAGCCCGAATAAGATTGGCCTCATGGCCATGCAAAAATGAGCCCGTGTCGTCTGCAAACTCAGCATCAAGCAGGTCCTCCCCCCGGACTGGGAGCTGCAGTCCTCTCAAACCAACCTCTTCTGCCGTCAAATACATACTCATAGCCTCCGCAAAGAAGAGAAAAAGGAAAGGGGCAAGAGGACACCCCTGACGGACTGATCTGGTCAGCTCAAAACTCGGCCCCCGTCCTCCTGCAATCAGCACCTGGCTGCGAGCTGTGGAATACAGAGCTGCCACCCCTCTGATCCATCCTGGCTCAAAGCCCAGGCGAAGCATAGTGCCCTCTAAGAAACCCCAATCAACTCTATCGTATGCCTTCTCAAAATCGAGAAGCATCACGACCAAGTCCTCGCCAAGAAATCTAGCTCGGGCCGTCGCCTCCCAGAAAGTAAAGATGTTGTCAAGGATACTGCGCTCCTTGACAAATCCTGTCTGAGTAGCATGAATCAACTCCCCCAGGAAGGGCTGGATCCTCAAACTCAAGGCCTTTGCCAAGACCTTGTAGATAGTATTGAGGATCGTAATAGGCCTCCAATGCCGAATGTCATCTGATACTCCCTCCCCCTTGGGGATAAGATAGATCAAGCCCTCTGAAAAGCTCTGCGGCATCACCCCAGTGTCCAAAACATGCTGAAAGCCCCTGCGGAGGCCTGGCCCCAAAAGGTCCCAATAGCGCATAAAAAAGGCCGGCGTCAGTCCGTCCTCCCCTGGGCAACTATGTCGCGGCAGGACCCTCAAGGCCTCGGCAAGCTCAATCGCTGACAGAGGCGCACCTAGAACTGTACGCATATGGTCTGTGACCCTCCTCTGCACATGGGCCCACACAGTCTGTCTGCAAACATCTCGATCCTCAGAGGCTGGCTCCGCTAAAAGCAGGTCACTATAAAATGCAGTAGCAATGGCTCTGATCTCCCCGAGCTCAGTAGCTACCGATCCATCCGGTCTACCAAGCTGGCGGACTCCTGCTCGCGCATGACAGGGTCCAGTGATCTCAAAAAACTCTCCAGTCACTCTATCACCAAGCTGCGTCCACTGAGAGGCCTGACGACGATAGTAAAACTCATGTCTCTGCTCCTCTACCTCTCTAACCTCCTGGCGTGCCTGGCTCAGCTGGGACGCCACCCACTCACATGCAGGCTGCTGCTCCTGAAGGCGCTGTAGCGAAGCAAGGCTGCGTCTCAACCGTTGCTCCCGCTCGCGAATCTCTCCCAGTCGTGTCAAAGCTGCAGCGTGTAGAAAAGAGCTAAGATCAATGAGTCCCTGGGCACACTGGCCCGCTGCATCCTGGTCAGAGCACTGACTATCATGCCAGATCCTCTCAATGTCCTCAGCGAGACTGGGATCTGTAAGTACCCTCTCTGGGATCCTCAACTGCAAGCTGGGCTCCCGTGTCCCCTCCTCCAATGTCAATATAACTGGCGCATGATCTGAAAATGAGGTGCCAGCGAGAATGCCGACGGAGCCCCCTCGCTCCCCTAACCAGTCGCCAACATAAAAGCGATCAATCCGTGATAGATTAGTCCCTCCCTGCCGGCGATCCGACCGAGAGAAACTAAGACTGTCCTGAGACCGGGAGAAAGCCCCATGCTACCATGCATCAGTGATCCTCAGTGACATGCAAAACCGGTCCCAAGCTGCAAGCTCCGTGCCGTGCACTGTAACATGACTGCCTCCCACCCTATCTGCCGGGTCCTCAAGCATGTTGAAGTCTCCCCCAACACACCAATGTGCGGCCTCTGGCAATGCATCTGTAACCTGAGTCCAGAACTCTGCTCTGGCACTAGCATGATTGGGCGCATAGATGTTGAGCACACCCAATAGCTCATCATGCATCCTCAGAATGACATACTGTGCTCTACCAGGCACAATGATCCCTCGATCCACAATGGCCTGCCGCCATACATCTGCAATAACCATGCATACTCCTCCCTGTCCACCCAAAGGACCAAACCCTGCAGACCAAAAAGTGTCCCATCTACCAGGCATCACCGAACCATATCTCCGGATCCTGCTCTCACCCAAATGGTGCTCCTGCATCATCAAAATGTCAATACTGCCACCAACCAGGCATCTCTGAAGCTCCTGCCTCAAGCAACCTCGATAGCGTATAAAGTGTGCTCCGCCAAGGCCCTGTACATTCCATGAGATGATCCTCATGGATGCCCTACTGAGGTGGATGCTGTCTCAGCCGTACGGCGGGCCTTCGCAAGCGGCTTGGATGGAGAGTAGTCCCCATCCGAACGGCTGAGAATCTGCCCACCCGGTGTACTGCAAGAATCCCGGATCAGGCGCCAGTGGCTGTGGCCCATGGCGACTGCCTCCTGCTCTGACAGAACAACCTCGTGTATACTCACATATCCAGGGTCGCGTGCCAAGTCTGCCACTATGCGCACGACCAAATGCCGAATCCCTGAGGTATCCACACTCCCGGGATCCAAGAAAAAATGAGCCAACTCCCAAAGTCGGCCTATCACATCTGTTACCTCCAGATCGCTCATGTGATGAGAAAACTCAACTGCCTGAGTCTTCAAAGTGCTGAGAGCGAGCTCTAGAGTCCACTCCCGGTCACAAGGTCCACATAGAGGGAACGAGAAGGCCACCGCTGAGTCTAGTGCCTCCTCCCCGCGGGCCGGAGGTATCACTACATGAACTCGAATGGGTGCTGGCTCATGGGGGCCCTCTGCTCCAAAAAGCCGTGTGAAGGTATAATCAAAAGCCTCCGAGCGCTGTCTAATGCCAAGGCGACTCAACCGACTGCGGATAGATGAAATCCGTGAGGCCCTAATCGGCATAGGTCTCCTCTGTGATGCTCGAGCGAGGTCAGTGCTCAGCGCTCTCCGGACTGCAGGTGAGCGCCAGGGAACTGCCAGGGCCTCCCGGGAAGGTGAGGCGGGCGGAGGGGGAGGAGGGGGAGGCGAGGGAGGTGGAGAGGGAGCCGCTGCCGAAATCGGAGCGGGAACGGGAGGAGGCGTGGAGGAAGCGAGGCGGTGGAAGGGGACGGGGGTGGGGGGGGTGAAGGAGGGGGAGCTGGCATCTCCTGGTCCTCAGTCGCTGCAGGGGTCTCCTCCTGAAGGGGAGCGAAGCTGTTCCTCACGGGAACCCAGTGAGGCTGAGACTGTGGCTGCTGCTGCAGCGGTCTCTGGGCGTGCTGCTGTGGCTGTCTCCCTCGGCGGCGCCCCTGTCCAGGCTGCCACTCCGAGGTCTCTGTGGCCTGAGCAGGTGTCCCGGAGGCAGCCTGCCGAGCCGAATCTGTGGGCGGGCCATCAGTAGCCTGCTGCTGTGGTGAGGGTCGAGGTCTCCTGCGAGGGCAGGCCTTGGCCAGATGACCGACCTGCCTGCAAATGAAGTACTGGTTCGGGAGCCCCGAGAACTCCACTCTCTGATCTATCCACCCCCCCCCTATCCTAGGTAGCTGAATGACCTTAGGAAGGGAGGAGATGTCAGACACCAACACTCTGACCGAAGGTAGCCCAGCTGCTATGGCCACCACTGAAGCTGCTGAGGGGCCCGTCTCTAGTACCGAGCCCACCAATGCTCCGAGCCTGGAGAGGAGCGGAAGATACTCCCGGCGGAGACCAGGGAAACAAACTGTAACATGGAAGAGGCGCTCTCCCTGCTCCGCCGCTGCTGGGTCAAATCCATGCTGCCAAGGTCTGAAGAAAGCCCGAGCACCCCTGATGTCCAGGGGACTCATGGCAAGGACCTTGGCAACGCTCTGGGCGGCCTCAAACTCGATCTGATAATGTCCCCGGCCCAGAAGCTGTACATCCAAGATCTTGCCCACATCTGCAAGAAGGCGGGCCTGAAGAAGATCCCTGATCTCCCCTCTGCTGGGGCGAGTGCCGACTATACGGCAGATGGTGGAATGAGCCTGGAGGCGTTCCACCTCTGCGGTGAGGCTCGCTTCCTCTTCCGGCGAAAGAGAAAGCCTGATGGGGGTGACCTCAAGGGCGGGCGAGGGGGCTGCGGATGAGTCCCTCTGAGGCGGGGCGGGAGGAGCCTCCATCAGAGTCTGAAGCTGCGGCGAAGGCGAGGCGAAGGCGGGAACCTGCTGGAACCGAACTGCACACAGAGAGGCGGGAAACGGAGCGAAGAAGAAAAAACAAAACCCCAAGGGGGGGCGGAAGCAAGAAGGAGGGGGGGTGGGAGAAGGCGAAGGAGAAAAAAAAGAAAAAAAACCCTAAAAAGGGGGAAGGCGGGGGCTGTGCGCAAGAGGGAAGGGAGGAAGCGAGCAGGCGGAAGGGGGGGGATGAGGCGCAACAGAGGGGAGGGGGCGCGAAGACAAGGGGGAGGCGCAAGGAGAGGAAGCGAGGCGGAACAGAAAAAAGGGGGGGGGGGGCGCAGCAGCGGAAGCAGGCGGGGGGGGGGGGGGGGGGGGGGGGGGCTAAAAAAACCGACGGCGGGCAATGCAGGGAAGGCGGAGGGGGGAAGTAGCGATGGGAAGGCGGGGGGGCGAGCAGGCAGGGGGGGGCGACAGGCGCTATGCAGAACCGCGAGCAGGGAGAGGGGAGGCGGGAGCTTCAGCGAGCATGTGGTTCCGTACCCTTTTGTTTTAACCTCTCGTGTTTTGGGCCGCCCATACCTGCACCGCCCATCGCGTTTCCGTACCTGTGTCGTGACCCGCGTGACCTGTGCACCCATCCGTCTGCTTCTGCACAACTTCAAGGTGCCTGCCCTCTCTCTCTCTCTCTCTCTCTCTCTCACACACACAGGAGGGGGTTACACTTCAACGTGCCGTGGACCTCCGAGCCAGACAGAGACCGAGAGCACCAGGCCACCAAACTCCCCGACTACATCAGAGGGAGATCACAGAGGTACGGGCTCGACATCAACACCATATCCAGGAGCGGCTAGCTCACTTACACTTACACCCGGAGATCATGCTCCGAGGTATTTTTGCCTCGCCATCGCCTATGTATCACATATTACACCCCCATTATGGTACTAGTTGGAACTAGACAGATCTGCATTGCATTCTTGTATACCCTGCGCATATAGGTTGCATACTCAGCCTCTAGCAGTAGTGCTCCATCCATCACACCCCCCCACTAGCTCAGTACTTTCATAGTTTATTTCATGTTCATTTTGTCCTTTTTTTCCTGGACATCCAAAAGACATTGACAATTGTACATTGATTTGTCTCATAGATCTAGTTCGGCCTCTAGTAGACGTTAATACAGCTCTCTCTCTCTCTCTCTCTCTCTCTCTCTCTCTCTCTCTCTCTCTCTTTGAGAGAGAGAGAGAGAGAGAGAGAGAGAGAGATGTATACATATATATGCATACATATCTTTCTTTCAGAGAGCTACGCCACCACCCCCACCACCACCACAATAGGGGGTCACACTTCAGCACGCAGAGGATCTCCGAGCTCGACGGAGACAGAGAGCACCATGCTACCAGACCCCCAGACTTCATCAGAGAGAGATCACTCAGATCCAGTCTCGCCACCAGCTTTATGTCCAAGAGAGGCTCACACATTTTCGATCAGATCTAGGGAGGATCCTAAAGGAGGTCTTTGCCCCTCCCCCACTGATGTACACCATCCTACATCCCCAGTATAGTACTGGATGGAGCTAGCTAGATTTGCATGGCATGATTGTATACCCGATGCATACAGTATTGCACATTGAGCCCCTAGTGATATAGCTCCATCCATCCCTCGTCAGTTTTGATGGTCCACTCTCCCATCGATCCTTAGCTTTTCAGCTTTGTACCTTGTAACTTTTTATATTATCTGGATACCCAAAGGACATTGAAAGTTGTATATTGTTTTGTCTCATAGGCCGACTTCGGCCTCTAGTAGACGTTAATAAAGCTTTCTTTCTTCTTTCTTTCTCTCTCTCCTCTCTCTTTCTCTCTCTCCTCTCTCTCTACTTACTACTTTGAATTTAGTACCTGATTGGGCAGCCTTCTATGCAACGCAACATTAATTCCTCCTTGCACTCCATGTCATGGATCAAGGAGAGGCAACGTAGGGCTGAGATTGAGATAGAGCGCACTCTCATTGAGTGTAATATCTCTTTCAATGTGCTACGCATTAACCAATGGAAGAGGATGATTGCCGCTGTTGCAACTGTAGGCAATGTGGATGGGTGGACAGGTTTAGTGTACAATAAGATGAGGACCACCATGTTGGAGAAAGAGAAGGAGAGGATTGAGACTTCTCTCCAACCTATCAAAGAAGGTTGGAAGAAGTTTGGTTGCACCATCATTTCAGATGGTTGGAGTGACACAAGGCGGCACCACATAATAAATATCTTGGTATCTTCATGTCTTGGCACCTACTTTTTGCGTGCAGTTGATGCAGGCAAGGTAGGGGAGCGGATCACAACTGATTTTATCTACCACCACATTCGTCAAGCTATTGTGGAGGTGGGGGTAGAGAATGTGGTGCAAGTGGTAACAGACAATGCCTCTAACTGCAAGAGGATGGGTGAGCTAACTGAGGAAGAGTTTCCAAGCATTGTGTGGACTCCTTGTCCTGCACACTCCTTGGATCTTCTTATGGAGGATATATTGGGAGCTTGAGTTGGGTGAAGCCCATCATCGAGGATGCTACACGCATAGCTTCTTTCTTTAGAAAGAAGCACGATATCATACGACCCTCCAAGACCAGATTCGCTTATATGTATTTGGTCTTGGAGCGTTTGTATGA
Organism: Cibotium barometz; assembly: GCF_041138505.1. Lineage (NCBI taxonomy): Eukaryota > Viridiplantae > Streptophyta > Polypodiopsida > Cyatheales > Cibotiaceae > Cibotium > Cibotium barometz. The sequence continues at coordinate 4,612,540 of NC_141096.1, read as the reverse complement.
TGTTCGAGATGCTCTTCGCCGATCAGTGGTTGATGCACCTTGGAGGCCAATGCATAATGCAAATCATGAAGCCACAAGGACCATCCAAAGAAAAGTGCTAGATGAGGAGTTTTGGACAGAAGCACATAGCATCACCATAGTATTGAAACCCCTCTTCATCCTCTTGCGTGTCACAGATATAGAGGGGTCTACCATGGGAATACTCTATCATCTTTTCCACAAGATGAAGAGAGAGCTTGCAGCATGCACAGTCGTCTCCAGAGCCAGGTGAGTACTAAATATTGAATTGTAAATTGCAATGTCTATTTAATATTTAGTATTTATAAATTACTCTTCGAAGTTCGTAGTATGTACTTATGGTTGTTGACATTCACAAGGTGGATGAGATTATGCGCCTTGTAGAGAGGAGATGGGATTGGATGCATCGTCCAATTCATGGTATGGCAGCACTATTGCATCCTCTCTACAAGAGTGCAAATATTTTCATGGACACGGTGCTTCTATCCATGAGAGATCAATACATGAGCCATGTACTGAACGATGAGCAGCAGGTACACATTGATCGAGAGATGATAGGATACTCCAATAACCTTGGAGAATTCTATAGTCGCGGTGTTTCTATGCTGCCAGAGGCGTGTAAGATGCCTCTTGATTGGTGGGAGACACATGGATACCATCAGCCTCAACTAAAAGCCCTTGCACTTCAGCTATTATCCCAGGTAATAATACAAAATAGTAAATACATATTGATTATTGATAAATTATTCGGCTTTGGAGTCTCTAAGAACCCACGCTTTAAGATTTGTTATAACTAAGACTCGAATCTTCATGGATTTAAGGATTGTTCCTCTGGAACCTGTGAGAGGAACTGGAGTTCTTATTCTCTTATTCACACAAAGATCCGAAACCGCTTGAGCACAGCTCAACTAGAGAGGTTGGTGTTTTGCAGAGCCAACCTTCGACTAATTTGGAATCTTCGAAAGATGGATAGACCAAAACAGGTACGTGATTTACGACATACTGAATCCTAATGCACTTCAAAGTTCATAGTAAGCTTAAAGTGATTAGTCACTAATAACTACTAGTGAATACATGCTCCATAGGTTGATGTTGAGGAGTTCGAGCGTCGCAGCCAACAACATGCCGAGGAGAGCGACATAGTGCGTGATGAGCAAGAGGAGATATATAGACATCTTCACAGAGAGCTCAAGACCATTGATAGACGAGTCACTCGAGCTCTCACTGTCACCATTTGGCCACCCAAATGGTTCACTCTTGCTTTCACACTATGTACATATTGGATTGGTGTCCATGGCTTATGGAATATGCCTATGCAGGTGATTGACACGTGTCATGCTGTATAGTTGGATATGATATTCCGCTGGGACTTGATGTTATCATGCCCGGAATATCTGGAGGACTTGGCTTTCCGCTGGGACTTGTGCCTTTGTGTACATGCCCGGAAACGCCTGGAGGACTTGGCTTTCCGCTGGGACTTGTGCCTTTGTGTACATGCCCGGAAACGCCTGGAGGATTGGCTTTCCACTGGGTCTGGTATCGCATATACTTGCCTGGAAACGCCTGGTCTTATATGGTTTCATGAACGGGAATTGCTCATGCCAATGCTGCATTGCATAGCATCTTTATGTGCTTGCCTGCAAATGAAATTGCATGCTGTTTTCATGCCTGCATGACCTATGTGTAGTTCCGGGCTAGGGGACGCCCGCCCGTGAACCGTGCGTGTGAAACTGTCTGCTGACATGGTTGTGTGGCATGTGAACAGGTGGTAAGTATTACCCAATCTAGGCTCAAATAGCCCTTAGGACTTAGCCAATATTTATAAGTGAGTGCGTTCCCATTTCATTAAAGTTTGGGCGCCCAAAAGTCACTTATAAATTATGACCGCTTCCAAGTTCACACTCACTGAAGTCCCGAGGCGGACAAGACTCAATGTCCAGGACCTGATCCTCCCTTTTTACTCATAAATGGGCATCTCCCCATGTCCCTTCACCTGATTGGACCCCAATTCACTTACTTATTAAGAGAAATTCGTGTTTTCTCTTCATGAGGATTTTTGGAGACTGAAAACTCTGTTTTTCCACCATTTCTCTCCATTTCCAAGCTCTCCATAGCCATACCCAACTTGCTAGGGTGTTTTCCAAGCCTCCAAGAGTGTTTCCAAGTGCTAATCACTCTCCTACTCACTCCCAATGACTGAAATTCAGCAAAACAGCTCTCATTTTTTGCTGTAATTTCTGGTCTTTTTGCTGAAAACCCTAATTTCAGCCTTCCTTTCTCAAGTTGAACCATAGGGGAAGCTTTCCCAAGGTTCCCTTCATCCTCTTGAAGACTTTTGTCGCGAAAGATTGCGGCAAATCGAAGATATCAACACTTCTAAAGCTTCCAACGCGAAGGCTTCCGCTTGCAACAACTTCTATGAAGACTGGTAAGCTAATTGGACAATGTATTGTCATTACTTACTCAGTAGAAGGGCAGGACTCCTTGTTTAGCCGCCCTGTGTAGTATTTCTCTTGTCCTATGTGCTCTTGTAGATGTTGCTACCTTGCTTGGTAGAACATAGAGCCAATGGTAGAGAATATGGGCACTGAAGTCGGGCCGGGCATCAAGGCAGCTCCTTGGTGATCTACATCGACATACCATTGTTTTCTAAATGCTGAATTTCATATGCATTGGCATGGAGGATTTGGCAATGAATGCCCGTGAAGCTATGTATTGAATTTCTCCAATAGTAATACAATTTACTCAAGGGAGGGGTCGGCCGTTCCGGCTCATTGTGTGCCTCTTGTCAATTCAGCAATTTACTTCTTGTATTTGAGCAAGTGTCCTTCAAATCTTAGTGTATTTAAGTGTATTGATTAGCATTGTGTTCAACCAAGTTACATTGGTATCAGAGCATACGGTTCTCTTTCACTTCTATCGTGAGAGACGATCACCGTGAACACTAGCTATCTCTACACTTAGAACATTATGGACAGCCATACAATGAATGTTGGAGATGCTAATACAAGTGGCAGGGACAATGAAATGCATGCCTCCAATGCTTTACAGGATGAGCAAACTCATGTGGTGCACAATAGGGAACATGAATATGTGGGACAGCCGTCTCCTGGCAAAGAGAAGATGCAAGAAGAAGAGTCCATAGTCTTGAGAGCTGAACTTACTCGTATGCAGGCTCTTCTCCATGCACAACAAGAAGAATTGAATCTCTATCGCCGCGAGGATCCATTGGTACATGATCGTTTGAAGGCCAAGAAAGCTGAATCTTATATGGATCATGCAATGGCAATGATTGCTCAAGAGTTGCACATGCAACCGAGGGATGCAGCACGTGCATACTTGGCTCGTACCGAGGATGCCTATGCAGAAAAGGCAACCATCCCACATGTCTTGGAATCCCCACAAGTGCCCGAACAAGAAGTTATGTCTAAGAGGATGAACCTCCATGCGATGGGAGAGGAACAATCAGTGACTTCACGCCATGCAGGAATATCTCATGTAGCCCGTGAAGGATACAATGTTTATGGCAGTGGTCAAAATGTATGTCAAATGCCATTGCCGGCTGAAAATGTACATGCACAACACATGCATCATGGGCTGCAATTTTCTGTTGGTGCAGGTATTCCGCGTATCTCTCATGCCACTCATGCCTTCGAGTGTGCTCGTGAGGGAGAAGCTATGGCTGAAAATGTATCAATGCATGTTGAGCGGCCAGCCATGCCTCATGCTTACAGGGCACATGTATCTATGCCTTATGCATCACCTTTTGGTCCAAAAATGATGCCAGTCACAGGAGTTGTCCCAATGGACAAACATGGGGGAAAACATGTTGAGATGCACACACATGCATCAAAGTCTCGTGACTTCAAAGCCGGAGACAAATCTGTGAAGTTTGACACATATCATGGAGAGTATGATGCATCAAAGGCACTTGCTTTTATTGCCCAGTTTGATATTGCTTTCAGTGATGAGGATTTCACTCAGAAATCCATGATCCGGCATGTAAGCATGTTCATGAAAGGCACTGCTGCCCATTGGTGGCTCACGGAGAAGCTCTCACCGAATCCCGTTAGATCATGGGAAAAGTTCAAGGAGAGGTTTTATGCTCAATTCTTGCCTCCCAATGCATTGAATGAGATAACAATGAAGTGGGATTGGGTAAAGCAAAATGAGGGGGAATCGGTAAATGCATATGTACAAAAGTTTTGGAAAGTGCTCTTGGAGGTGTCTCCATTTATGCATGTCACCGAGGCGGAAAGGAAGAGAAGGTTTCAATCGGGATTGCAACCCGTGTACAAAGCGGGATTACAAATGTATCCTGGTCATACCTTACACCAATTAATCGCAGCCGCCACCGCCACCGAGCAATTGGAACTCAAATTGAGTCGATCCAATAAGGCTAAACCCTCATTTCAAGGCAAAGAGAGGGCTGTCCAAAACCTGCAAAATGATGGACAGCCACCTAAAAGGGACCAAAACCAAGCCAAATCAGGTCCAAAAGCTGAAAATAAGTTTGCTAACAAGCGCCCTTATAAGCCGGCAAACTTTGGTCTTAGTGCTGAGAAGAAGGAGCAATATATGCGTGAAGGCAAATGCTTTACTTGTGGCAGCACTGAGCACATGGCAAGAGCATGCCCAAATAAGAAGAACAAAGCTGAAAATGCTAATGTACCGAAGCCTAATGTGCATATGGTTCCGGATGTGCAGGGCAACACTTCACATGATAGCAAAGATAGGGTTGTATGTAAAGCTTGGGGACAGCTCAAAGATCAACCTGCTTTGTTCATGTTTGATGATTGTGCATCGGAGAATTTCATATCCACTCAGATGGCAGCTGCTTTGGGTATTGAAGTGGAGGACATGGGTCCTCAAATTGAAGCAGGGGCTGCCTTTGTTGGTAGAGAAGTGCAGGTCATGCCTATTTTTGGCAAGTTGCGCATACACATTCAAGGCTATGTGGATCATGAGGATTTTCTTGTGGCGCCTTTGAATGGCTGTGATGTATTGCTTGGAAAGCCTTGGCATACACGTATTGATCCGTGCAAGGCTTACAAGACTAACAGGATCACCTTCATGCATAAAGGCCGAGAACATGTAATTGATGCTGGTGAAGAGGGTGATACCATTCCCCTTGTATCTCATGTACAAATTAAGAAAGTAATGAAAAAGAGTGTTTTTGCGTACTTGATTTTTGTACGAGATCCTATTGAGAAAACTAATGTACATGTAAACACTCTTTGTAATGATAGGCTGAAATTTTTGCAAGAGCACAATGATTGTTTTGCTGATGAGTTACCAAATGAGTTACCACCTGTACGACCGGAAGATCATCGCATTGATCTTGTACCGGGTAGCTCACCACCTAATAGGCCAGCCTATCGTGTAAGTGCATCCCAAAAAGAGGAGATCATGAAGCAAGTGAATGAGCTTCTTGAGAAGGGTTTGGTTCAGCCAAGCTCTTCTCCATATTGTTCACCCGTCCTCTTGGTTCAAAAGAAGGATGGATCCTTTCGTATGTGTGTGGATTATAGAGCTTTGAATAAGCTTACCATCAAGAATCGGTTTCCGATTCCACGCATAGACGACATCCTTGACAAGTTGGATGGATCGGCATGCTTTAGCCGAATTGATCTCAAGAGTGGATATCATCAAGTGCGTGTAGTGCCTCAGGATGTACACAAAACTACTTTCAGGACAGCATTTGGGCTTTATGAGTATCTTGTTATGCCTTTTGGTCTTACAAATGCCCCGGCTACATTCAATAGAATGATGGATCGCATATTCCATGGATACAGGAAATTTACAGGTGTCTTCTTTGATGACATCCTAGTCTTCTCGAAGACCGAACAAGAGCATAAAGCTCATTTGGCTATTGTTTTTGAAGAGCTCCATAAGCATAAACTCTTCATAAATGCAAAGAAGAGTGAGTTTTTCTTGTCAGAGATACATTATCTTGGGCATATTGTGTCCAAAGATGGAGTGCGGATGGATCCTGCAAAGATTGATGCAATTCGGAATTGGCCCGAATTGAGTTCAGTGCATGAGATCCGCAGTTTTCTTGGATTATGCTCTTACTACCGCAGGTTCATTCGGCACTTTGCATGGATTGCTTCTCCTTTGCATGATTTGACAAAGAAGAAGGCCGTGTTCAAATGGACTAATGTAGAGAGAGATGCATTCCTCGCATTGAAAGATGCAACTACTCATGGTCCAGTGTTGATCGTTCCGGATTTGCAAAAGCCTTTTTGTGTGGAATGTGATGCATCTGGAAATTGCATAGGGGCTGTCCTTAATCAAGAGGGACATGCCGTGGCTTATGAGAGTCGTAGATTGCATGATGCAGAGCTATCTCTTGGCATTTATGAGAAAGAGCTCTTGGCTGTAATTCATGCACTTACTATATGGAAACATTACCTTCTTGGGGCTGATTTCACTGTGAAGACAGATCACCAGAGTTTGAGATATTTTCTTACTCAAACTAAATTGTCAGAGAAGCATATGAGGATGGCCAATTTCCTCTCTATGTTTCATTTTCAGATCTTGCACACCCCGGGAAAGAAGAATGTAGTGGCCGATGCATTGTCACGAAAGCCGTATGTAGCAGCTATCTCGGTTGCCTCTCATGGGGACTTGTCTACCATGCGTGATTTGTATCATACGGATGCTGATTTTGCCACTATTTGGGCTGATTTGATGGCTGGTCATGCACATGCCTCATATGTGATCAAAGAGGGTTATCTCATGAAAGATAATTGCCTATGTGTAGTGTCTGACATGAGGCAAAAGGTTTTGGATGAGTGCCATGCTCCTCCATATGCTGGTCATAGAGGCATAATGCCTACTACGCACATGATTGAGCGGTATTTCTTTTGGCCAGGTATGCGGAAGGACATAGAGGCACATGTACGTGCATGTATCACCTGTCAAAAGGTCAAATTTGACAGGCAAAAGGCACCAGGTTTGCTTCAGCCATTGCCTATTCCCACGCAGCCATGGGAAAGTATTACAATGGATTTCATTATGGACTTGCCACGTACCCAACAGGGTAATGATGCAATTTGGACAATTGTGGACAGGTTTAGCAAGCAAGCTCATTTCTTGCCGGTCAAAAAGACCATCAAAGCTGAGCATATGGTTAAAATATATCTTGCACAAGTGTTCAAACATCATGGAATGCCGAAGTCCATTGTGGGGGATAGAGATCCCAGGACTACAAGTCTCTTTTGGCGGGCCTTATTTGATAATATGGGCACCAAATTGGACTTCTCATCAGCTTATCACCCTCAAACGGATGGGCAAAGTGAGGCTGCAAATTCAGCCGTGTTGGATCTCTTGAAATGTTATGTGGCGGATCAGAAGTCTTCTTGGGAGAAGTACTTACCGCTTGTGGAATTTGCATACAACAACACGGTGCATGCATCTACGGGAAAGGCCCCGTTTGAGATTGTTTATGGTAAGGTGGTTTTGCCACCCATCCTTCGCACAAAGGATGAGATATTTGCAGCTGATGAGTATGTAAGAGACTTGGATATTGCTTTTGCTCAAGTGCGGACAGCCATTGCAAGGTCACAAGACAAGCATAAAAAGGCTGCCGACAAGCATAGAAGGCAATTGGATGTTAAAGAGAATGATTGGGTATTGCTGAAATTTGAGAAAGCAAGACTTGCAAAGAGGCCTGGCAAAGAGGGTGCATATCCTAAGCTTGCAACCAGGTACTATGGACCTTTTCGAGTGATCGAGAAGATCAATGAAGTGGCTTTCAGATTGGCATTACCTAGTCATTGGCACATACACAATGCTTTTCATGTGAGTCTCCTTCGCAAGTATGTAGGGCCGGAGCCCAGTGAAATGGTCATTGAGGATCCACCAGAAGTGGATGAGCTTGAAGAGATCTTGCAGCCAGAGCAGATTGTGTATCACAAGGAACGCAAGCTTGCTGCAGGCAAAGTTGTGAGGCGTTACCTTGTGAAGTTTAAGAACTATCTTCCCATTGATGCTAAATGGGTAGATGAAGAGTTCTTCAAAGATTGCCCGCATGTGCTTCAGACATATTTGGATGCATTTCAGTTGCGGACAACTGTTTAGAAGCGGGGGGAAATGTCACCATTTGGCCACCCAAATGGTTCACTCTTGCTTTCACACTATGTACATATTGGATTGGTGTCCATGGCTTATGGAATATGCCTATGCAGGTGATTGACACGTGTCATGCTGTATAGTTGGATATGATATTCCGCTGGGACTTGATGTTATCATGCCCGGAATATCTGGAGGACTTGGCTTTCCGCTGGGACTTGTGCCTTTGTGTACATGCCCGGAAACGCCTGGAGGACTTGGCTTTCCGCTGGGACTTGTGCCTTTGTGTACATGCCCGGAAACGCCTGGAGGATTGGCTTTCCACTGGGTCTGGTATCGCATATACTTGCCTGGAAACGCCTGGTCTTATATGGTTTCATGAACGGGAATTGCTCATGCCAATGCTGCATTGCATAGCATCTTTATGTGCTTGCCTGCAAATGAAATTGCATGCTGTTTTCATGCCTGCATGACCTATGTGTAGTTCCGGGCTAGGGGACGCCCGCCCGTGAACCGTGCGTGTGAAACTGTCTGCTGACATGGTTGTGTGGCATGTGAACAGGTGGTAAGTATTACCCAATCTAGGCTCAAATAGCCCTTAGGACTTAGCCAATATTTATAAGTGAGTGCGTTCCCATTTCATTAAAGTTTGGGCGCCCAAAAGTCACTTATAAATTATGACCGCTTCCAAGTTCACACTCACTGAAGTCCCGAGGCGGACAAGACTCAATGTCCAGGACCTGATCCTCCCTTTTTACTCATAAATGGGCATCTCCCCATGTCCCTTCACCTGATTGGACCCCAATTCACTTACTTATTAAGAGAAATTCGTGTTTTCTCTTCATGAGGATTTTTGGAGGCTGAAAACTCTGTTTTTCCACCATTTCTCTCCATTTCCAAGCTCTCCATAGCCATACCCAACTTGCTAGGGTGTTTTCCAAGCCTCCAAGAGTGTTTCCAAGTGCTAATCACTCTCCTACTCACTCCCAATGACTGAAATTCAGCAAAACAGCTCTCATTTTTGCTGTAATTTCTGGTCTTTTTGCTGAAAACCCTAATTTCAGCCTTCCTTTCTCAAGTTGAACCATAGGGGAAGCTTTCCCAAGGTTCCCTTCATCCTCTTGAAGACTTTTGTCGCGAAAGATTGCGGCAAATCGAAGATATCAACACTTCTAAAGCTTCCAACGCGAAGGCTTCCGCTTGCAACAACTTCTATGAAGACTGGTAAGCTAATTGGACAATGTATTGTCATTACTTACTCAGTAGAAGGGCAGGACTCCTTGTTTAGCCGCCCTGTGTAGTATTTCTCTTGTCCTATGTGCTCTTGTAGATGTTGCTACCTTGCTTGGTAGAACATAGAGCCAATGGTAGAGAATATGGGCACTGAAGTCGGGCCGGGCATCAAGGCAGCTCCTTGGTGATCTACATCGACATACCATTGTTTTCTAAATGCTGAATTTCATATGCATTGGCATGGAGGATTTGGCAATGAATGCCCGTGAAGCTATGTATTGAATTTCTCCAATAGTAATACAATTTACTCAAGGGAGGGGTCGGCCGTTCCGGCTCATTGTGTGCCTCTTGTCAATTCAGCAATTTACTTCTTGTATTTGAGCAAGTGTCCTTCAAATCTTAGTGTATTTAAGTGTATTGATTAGCATTGTGTTCAACCAAGTTACACTCACTACTAGCTCCCTTACTTCTTCAGCTCAGCAGAGTCATCCTTCCACCTCTAGAGGCACTAGGGTGTATACTCGTGGTGCATATGCCAAAGGGAGAGCCGCCAGAGCGATCAGTAGAGGTGGTCCAGAGCACGAGATGCAGACTCTTCCAAAGGAGATACTTGGGACCTCTACCATTGTTGAGGAGATACCTGGTGATGTGGGGGAGCGGGAGCCACTATATGATTCTGATGGAAATCTCCTCACAGATAGAGACTAATCATCATCCTCATCTTCAGGCTTGGATGATGATGAGTGAGGGCCGGCCATATGGCTATTGGCGTTTGATTTATATAGTATACATGTTTGCATTTCAATTGTTTTTTGTGCATCTTTGTGTACCAATGTTGCTAAATTATGAATGATTTATAATGTGTTTTTTTTTTAAAGTGAACGTACTTAAAGTACTCATCTCGATGCGTACTTTGCGTACTCGTACGCATACCGTACCGTACCGCACCGCACCGTACCTAAAGTACTCAACCACTATGGCTAGGACGTTCGTCAAGCCAAAAGGCATGACCACAAATTCATAGTAGGCTCGTTCCGTACGGAAGGCTGTCTTGGGAATGTCCCCCTCCACAATCCTCACCTGGTGGTACCCACTCTTTAAATCGAGTTTCAAGAACACCTTAGCCCCATTCAGCCTCTCAAGAATATAATCTATTCAAGGCATCAGGAATCTACTCTTGATAGTCAGCTTATTGAGTGCACGATAATCGACACACAAACGAGTAGACCCATCTTTTTTCTTGACAAACAGGATCGGTGCTACAAATGGTGACACGCTGGGGCGGATGAAGCCAGATTGCAACAGTTCTTGGAGTTGGTGGTCCAACTCTAATTCCATTGCCTTGAAAAGGCGATATGGAAATTTGCTCGGGAGTTCCGAGCCTGGGAGGAGATCGATCTTGTGGTCCTCCGGTCTGGACGAGGGGGAGCTGGGGAGGGAGATTGTCCCAAAGAAAAATCTTCTTGAACTTTTCATGGAGAGCCAAATACTTCTTGGAAGCACTGGCCACCGTCTGGGCAGTCTGGATGTATATCATCGCACAATGTGCGCCTTTCCTAATTGCTCGTTTAGCTTGCAAGTGGCTTATGAGCGGAAAGTTCGAAATTCCTGGCTCACACTTAATGGTCACTGGGGCGTTTGACACATTCTAACTAATTTGGAAAGTGTGCTTGTCCCACTTGACATCAAGAAGGAACTTGTGAAACCACTGAATGCCCAATATTATGTATGCTCCTACAAGAGGGGCAACCATAAAATCACGAACAAACTCTATGCCCTGAATAACTAATTCAGCGCCTAGAGCTTCATACTTGACGCTCGTTGTCATGCCTGTGCTAAAACCCTCAGCTTGCTTGTCCACCGAAGTCAGGACGAAACGAGCATGCCAGTCAGCCTGTTCCGTAACCACGTCCTCCGTGCTGCCGCTGTCAAACAAGACGACGACTCTCTGGCCACCTATGTAACCAAAGGTCTTGAGTAATTCGTTGCGCTCGTACTCTTGGTCATGGACGCCCTTCTGCTTATCTTCGAGCTCCCGGCTAATAATTGCTCCAACTGAAGCACTAGGATTTGAAGAACTAGGGGCAGTCCCACTGGGGTCTGTGTGGGAGCTGGGTTCACCACAGAAGCTGTGGAGGCCGAGGTGGCGGTCTTTGGAGCGGTAGCCTTCTTAGGATACTCACGAGATGTGTGTCCTTTTGTATGACAAAAGAAACACCTACCCTCCTTGTACTGAGCAATCTCCTTAGCACTCAACTTGCCACCAGTCTTGCTTGCCTCTGCTTTCTGGTCTGGACTAAGTTTAGACGCATTGGTCGAGTTCTTGGAGCCAGAGGCTCCCGTGCTCTGTCCTGCGAAAGACCCCGTCTAGTTCTAGCATTTTCCCCCCGAGGCAATAGCCTTGGGAGTAGCCGGCTAAGAAGTCTTGGGCTTGCCACCATTGTACTTCATTTCAGCACCTGAGCAATCTCCTTAGCACTCAACTTGTCACCAGTCTTGCTTGCCTCTGCTTTCTGGTCTGGACTAAGTTTAGACGCATTGGTCGAGCTCTTGGAGCCAGAGGCTCCCGTGCTCTGTCCTAGGGAAGACCCCATCTAGCTCTGGCCTTTTTCCCCCGAGGCAGTAGCCTTGGGAGTAGCCGGCTGGGAAGTCTTGGGCTTGCCACCATTGTACTTCATTTCAGCACTCTACGCAAGCGAGAGTACGTCTTCGAAGGTGGCTAGCCTAAACATACGCACCTCCCACTGGATTTGCGTGTCAAGGCCATACAGAAATTGCCCTTTCTTGTCTGTATCAGATAAGCCTAATTGCAAACATAAGCTCGAAATTCTAATGGCAAACTGAAGGACTGGTTACGCGTTCTAAAGCGCTCCCCTGAACTCGTCTTCGAGTTGCTCAAGGTAATGGGGCGGTAGAAACCGCTGCTTAAGTTCGTGGACAAACTCATCCCAAACATAAGCTACCATACCTAATCGGGTGTGGGCATGGGCCCACTGGGTCCACCAAGGAATGGCCTCACCCTCCAGTACCAACTGGCTAAGATCGCTCTGTCAGTATCATTCTTTCTAACTACGGCAAAGTAAGCTTCAAATTGATGCAACCATGAATAAAGAGTTGTGGGGTGGAGTTTACCATTATACTTACTAAAATTCATTTTCTCGGGAAAATGATTCGAGAAAGCCGCTGGTGTCAGTCTTGCATCCAAAGCCGCAAGGTATCGCTCATGTTCCACACGTCGCATGGCTTTGTCTTCACGTTGATGGATTTCCAATGCACGCATTTGCAACTCAACCATTGAACTCGACTGCGGTCGTGACCCTTCGAGAGGGTCCCTGTGTAGAGGATCTGGAATCTGGGATACGAAAGGAGAGGGAGGGGGAGACGGAAAGCGCAGAAATGGAGAACGGGTGTGCTCTTTCAAAGCCAGTATCTGTGCCTTCTGCTCTTCCAACTTGGTACTCTGGTCTGCAATTGCTTGCATCCTCTGTTGGAACATCTCTTTAACACTCATGCCTGATGCCCTACCTGGGCTGCCTAGTGCACTTTGGTCCCAAGGTTCTTGGTCTCTCTCGTCGTCGAAGCTCGTGTAACTCGCGGCGCCCGCTGGACTAGGGCCTTTGACACACTTGTTGATACCATCAATGCATATTAAAACATTTAAACATGGCCACAGCCTTAACACATATCCATCATCACTTTGCATAAAACATAAAAGTTGGACAAAACATCCACAAATGCTGAAAATGGAGCTTGCACATGTGACACCGCATAGAGGCCGGAATGGGCCGAACCCCCCCCCCACCCCCCCCTCCCCTTGGAGTATTTTGTTACTCAAGGAGAAAATATCATGTACAAGCTTTGAGGGCCTTACTCTCCCCATGGGAGATGCCGGATTATCCATATACAAATGCCATAACACAGCCCAACACGAGGCAACCAAACCGGAACACAGGCTGCTGTAGAAATGCCGAGCCAACAATATAAGCCATATACCTCTGCGTGGGTCTTCATGCAATAGAGCTGGTACAGCAAGTACAACTCTCCATTCAGCTGGTACAATAAGTACAATGGCTGGGACAGCAGGTGCAGTGGCTGGTACAGCAGGTATAATGGCTAGTACAGTAGGTACAGTAAGTACAAGAGCTGGTACAGCTAGTACAATGGCTGGTACAATTGGTAGCGGCTGGTACAGCAAATACAGCAAGTACAATGTCACGTGCACACCAGTCAGGTGTACAGTGACATAGCATCATTTTAGCATCATTAGCATCATCAGGAGTTATCAGGCATTTAATCATGATTTATTCAGGCATATATGAGGGTGTTTTATCACCAAAATCAGCATGACATCATTTATGACCAGCCGACTGGCATTTATGGCATTTATGGCCAGTCGTGGACATTCAGCAGCTAGCCGACTGCATTAATGCTGGCCGACCTGCTTCAGTACTTGCATATATAAAGCAACGCATCATCTCAGTTCAGTTATCTAGCTCATCATGCGTTTTCAGCCTCTTATCTCAGCATATAGGTTAGCGCATATCAGTTCAGAAGCATTCAGCCCAGTGTTCTCCAACACATCTCCTCCAGGAAGCTTTGGGAGCAGCATATCCAGCCAACGCATCAGCATTCAGCAACCAGTCCATCATATTCAGCATATAGTCCATCATCTTCAGCAAACCCATCCATCTCCTCAGCGTTTCCTTCCCAGGTAACAGGAGTACATCTGCGTTTCAGCATCCCATCAGCATAGCATCTGTTCCAAAGCATCCCTTCAGCGTTTCCTTCCCAGGAGACAAGGGAAAGATAGTGGACAGCAGTTCATATAGCATATCAGCATATTCAGCAGTATAGATCCATTTGGATCTCATTGTAACCGCATTCATCATCTAATATAGCTGCATTGCATTGACACATATTTGTCTATCTCTTAAACATCATTAAGTGCAGTTTAGTTAGACTAAGGTTGTGATTACTACGGTCTAAGTATCAAATGTGACATGTGGAGGTCTTAGACCATAGTAATCACAACTTTAGTCTAACTAAACTGCACTTAATGATGTTTAAGAGATAGACAAATATGTGTCAATGCAATGCAGCTATATTAGATGATGAATGCGGTTACAATGAGATCCAAATGGATCTATACTGCTGAATATGCTGATATGCTATATGAACTGCTGTCCACTATCTTTCCCTTGTCTCCTGGGAAGGAAACGCTGAAGGGATGCTTTGGAACGGATGCTATGCTGATGGGATGCTGAAACGCAGATGTACTCCTGTTACCTGGGAAGGAAACGCTGAGGAGATGGATGCGTTTGCTGAAGATGATGGACTGTATGCTGAATATGATGGACTGGTTGCTGAATGCTGATGCGTTGGCTGGATATGCTGCTCCCAAAGCTTCCTGGAGGAGATGCGTTGGAGAACACTGGGCTGAATGCTTCTGAACTGATATGCGCTGACCTATATGCTGAGATAAGAGGCTGAAAACGCATGATGAGCCAGATAACTGAACTGAGATGATGCGTTGCTTTATATATGCAAGTACTGAAGCAGGTCGGCCAGCTGCTGAATGTCCACGACTGGCCATAAATGCCATAAATGCCAGTCGGCTGGTCATAAATGATGTCATGCTGATTTTGGTGATAAAACACCCTCATATATGCCTGAATAAATCATGATTAAATGCCTGATAACTCCTGATGATGCTAATGATGCTAAAATGATGCCATGTCACTGTACACCTGACTGGTGTGCACGTGACATTCCCCGCTGCTAAACTGTTGCTGGGTGGTATACCTGGCAACCTTCGACTCCTCTGTGATCCTTCTCCTCCGAACCACTGCCCCCTTCTGTCTTCTGCTGCCGGGACTGAGGCCGTCTGCAGGAGTGAAATCCTTTGAGCCAAGACTCTATGTACTGCGGGAACTGAATGGCAAATACCTGAGTCACCCCTGACCTGCCTTTGGAAATCTTTCACCTACCATCTCCGTCATACCTGAAGCTCTGAACCTCCTGAGGCGATGTTGGAGCAAACTTCCGTCTTCTGTGGAAGAGAAACCCCCTGCTGCTACCAGTTGAAGCCCATAACTTATGTCCTCCTTTGATGATGGATGTCATTCTTCCCCAGAGAGTTCATGGGCAACATGTATGCCTTGCAGATGCAAGTCTGACTGCTAAGATGACTACTATGCAAGCCATGTGCAACCCTATATGCTGTGCAAGAATGCAGATGGATGGGTTACTGATGCATACCTAAGGGAAAATCCCTAAGGGTGGCCTGCAAGATTTTGAGAACTGGGTTTAACTGTGCGGAAGCGATAAAAATGATGTCTGACTGAATAACTGATGAACTGAACATGCTCTAAGGCTGGTTACCCTGTAACGCTCTGATACCAATGTGACATGTGGAGGTCTTAGACCGTAGTAATCACAACCTTAGTCTAACTAAACTGCACTTAATGATGTTTAAGAGATAGACAAATATGTGTCAATGCAATGCAGCTATATTAGATGATGAATGCGGTTACAATGAGATCCAAATGGATCTATACTGCTGAATATGCTGATATGCTATATGAACTGCTGTCCACTATCTTTCCCTTGTCTCCTGGGAAGGAAACGCTGAAGGGATGCTTTGGAACAGATGCTATGCTGATGGGATGCTGAAACGCAGATGTACTCCTGTTACCTGGGAAGGAAACGCTGAGGAGATGGATGCGTTTGCTGAAGATGATGGACTGTATGCTGAATATGATGGACTGGTTGCTGAATGCTGATGCGTTGGCTGGATATGCTGCTCCCAAAGCTTCCTGGAGGAGATGCGTTGGAGAACACTGGACTGAATGCTTCTGAACTGATATGCGCTAACCTATATGCTGAGATAAGAGGCTGAAAACGCATGATGAGCTAGATAACTGAACTGAGATGATGCGTTGCTTTATATATGCAAGTACTGAAGCAGGTCGGCCAGCATTAATGCAGTCGGCCAGCTGCTGAATGTCCACGACTGGCCATAAATGCCATAAATGCCAGTCGGCTGGTCATAAATGATGTCATGCTGATTTTGGTGATAAAACACCCTCATATATACCTGAATAAATCATGATTAAATGACTGATAACTCCTGATGATGCTAATGATGCTAAAATGATGCCATGTCACTGTACACCTGACTAGTGTGCACGTGACATACAAGGGCTGGTACAGCAAGTACAATGGCTAGAAATCATAATAAATGATTAAATACCCTTGCCTTCGGTATTTCTTCGCGATGGAAGCCTCCAAAACAGTCCCCAACAGTCGGTATACTTCATGGGCAGCCTTCAAGAGAGAGAGAGAGAGAGAGAGAGAGAGAGAGAGAGAGAGAAAGAAAGAAAGATATATTAACGTCTGCGAAAGGCCAAAGTGGCCTATGAGACCAAAACATAGTACACAACTGATGGTGTCTCATCAAAAGTAAGACAAAAAGGACTAAAAAAGTCCTAAAACCAGTCCTAAACAGCTATGAAAGGAAAATACTCCTACTGAGGTACAACAAAAGTGTATAATATCTACAACTAGCATAAGACTGGTGTAATCTGCTCATCTCAGTATCTCTCATGGGGTGTTGTAAGATAGAGAAACTAAAGTGGCGGGGCAGTCGTCTCTTGTGGCGGGTGATGATGGCTCTAATCCACCGGTGATGAAGCGGCCGTGGACAAAGTCCTGGTAGCGTGGGCGTCTCGCTTGACAAAGTGCTATGGCTCTGTCAAGGGTGACTCCTCCTGAAGGACGTCTATTGGAAGTCTAGCTTGCCGAGGGGGTAGTGGAGGTCCTAGTCGTACCTGCCGGGGTGGTCTTGGCCCTGAAAAAATCTGTCATGGCTCACTGGCGGGGTGGGTCCTGGTGTGCTGTCCTGGCTCGTAGGAGAGCCTCTCAATGGCGTCTAAGCTCCAATAAGAAAATCCCCAAACACCTCTGATCCTCAAACTCCATCACATGTCGTAATGGTCCAAAACCTTCTTGAAGAGACACCGGTATCTCCCTCGTATCTCATAGTACACAGTACATCGGCATATGTAGCGCTCCTCTGACTCCACTTCCTGGTGACATAGTTGACAAATGCGGTCTTCTGGCTTCATCCCCTCGTATCTACCAATCTCTACCCTCAGCTAATGTGATGAAGTCCGGATCTGTCCAATGGCATTGCGAATGCCATGTGAGCGATGGGTGTCCATGTATGTAGACCGTGTCACAAAGCCATATGGGGAAAGATGTAGAAAATGGTCCCAATAGTGGGCCATCTTCGTGCCTAGTGGTAGGGGGGGCTGGACCATGTCCTTTCTGCATCTAACCTCACGATGTCCATCCTGAACACCCTATTCTGCTCAGAGCGACTAAGGTCCAAGCAGGGGCAGTCTAGGCTATAATCAAACGGAGGGAGTGCATCAATCATCACGCCATGTAATCTCAGCCAGGTACACATCTGGGCATACCAACATCGTGTATCGTCGTCTGCTGCTAACTACCTGGAAGAGATAAGTGCTAGGTGTGGGTATCTCTGTCTGGGGAGCTCCCATATCCTCTGCAAAAATGTCACTGACTGGAACAGGGCTTCGATAACCACTGGTGTGGCTCATATCTCTGCTCTGACAATCTCATGAGGTACCGATGGTTTGCTCCGAATCATGCGTGCGATCATAGTCACCAATGGTTTCTCTAGTACCTACCATCCATCATAGAAATCTCTCTCTGGTTCGACCTGGTCGACAAGCGGCTCCCTCCTCGTGTGGTAGAGGCTAGGTCCCCATATGGGTGAGCCATATAAGAGTGTAGGTGTGACCAATGTGTCAAACAACCAGAGTTTGGTGTGCGGCTCCTGAAACTGAATGTAGGCACATTGTCTCTCTAGTGCCCCTAGGGCTGCATATCCACGTGCCAATCTAGCCTCTGCTGCCTGCCTCATAGAGAACTGTGGTCCGCTGAATGTGACTCCTAGGTACACATATGATCTGGTGTACTCCACTGATTCACCTCTACAAGTGAACAGATGGTCGGATCTAGTCACCAAGGCCTGTGCAGTATTGAAGACCATAATCTTAGTCTTCCCAAGGTTCACTGTGAGGTCCTTATCTGCACAAAACAACTGCAAAGCATCCAAAATGCTGTTGCAAACCCTCAGAGAGAGAGTAGCCAGCCTGTAATGGTAGTAGAGGCTAGTGTGCAACAAGAGAGCCTCCTCCAAATGAAGAGAGAGGACTCCAATTTATAGATTTGGGCCTCCCATGAGCTAAAATGGCAAGAGAAGGCTATAACGACAAGTGGAGAGCCACACAAAAGCTGAAGTGACAAGTGTGAGGCCACTTGTCTCACTTTGATCTACTTTCTAACAAGTGTCAGGCCACTTGTCTCACTTTGGTCCACTTTCTTGCCACATGTCCCAATCTAAGAGATGGGCCCTTCCATAAACTTTATCTCTAAAAATATCCCAACGGGTAGACTTTCTGTCATTGGCACTTTGCCAACTCTTGGTATCTACTCAATTCCAGATGTAATGACGCGAGCATAATTTCCACCGGAGTATGGCCAAAAATAGCAACTCTCCTAAATTTTATGAGTGTGGTCCTTTGTATTCCAGGATAATCCCCCATTCCCAAAGCTTGTACTTTCCAAATATTTAGACATCCTGGAGTCCACCAGACCCCTTTCATACTGGAAAATGTCCAGGCTGGTGACATCCTCCCCAGCTTCTTAAAAATTATCCGCAACTTTAAGCTTCAAGCCATATATTCAAGATATAATCATGTCCCATCAAGTGGGCGAGACGAGACAGTCTCAAAAATCCAATATAACTCAAGAATCCATATTCCAAAGAAATGGGTGAGACTAAATAAGTCTCCATAATACCAATATCAAAATCATGTCCCAAAATAAATAGGCAAGAATTCTATGGAAGATATGCTAGCCACAGGCACAATAATCATGTTTTAAAATAAATAAGCAAGAGAAGGCTATAATGACAAGTGGAGAGCCACACAAAAGCTGAAGTGACAAGTGTGAGACCACTTGTCTCACTTTGATCCACTTTCTAACAAGTGTCAAGCCACTTGTCTCACTTTGGTCCACTTTCTTGCCACATGTCCCAATCTAAGAGATGGGTCCTTCCATAAACTTTATCTCTAAAAATATCCCAACTGGTAGACATTCTGTCATTGGCACTTTGCCAATTCTTGGTATCT
This sequence comes from Cibotium barometz, assembly GCF_041138505.1. Classification (NCBI taxonomy): domain Eukaryota; kingdom Viridiplantae; phylum Streptophyta; class Polypodiopsida; order Cyatheales; family Cibotiaceae; genus Cibotium; species Cibotium barometz. The sequence goes on along the minus strand of NC_141096.1, from coordinate 4,592,990 downwards.
GCTCAATTCTAGATGTAATGACGCGGGCATATTTTCCATCGGAGTCAAACCAAAAATAGCAACTCTCCTAAATTTTAGGAGTGTGGTCCTTTGCCTAATGACCCCCCTTTGAAGTGTAGGAGTCTCGCCAAACACCACATCACGGCCCACAACAACTTTGCCGGCTTGCTGATCATAAAGCCGATATGCCTTGGACACAATGCTGTATCCGAGAAAAGTCGTGCACTGAGACTTCGAGTCCAACTTGAAGCGATGCTCCTTAGGCACATATACATACGCCGAACAACCAAATACACGAAAATGAACAACAGAGGGCTTCTCACCATGGAAAGCCTCATATGGAGTTGTATTTGGACGCGCAGCAATAGGAGACCTGTTCTAAATGTAGACAGCAGTGGAAGCCGCCTTAGCCCAGAAACGTCGAGGTAATGAAGAATGCTCAAGCATAGCACGGGCCATCTCCATAATGGTCTTATTCTTCCTCTCTGCAATTCCATTCTCTGATGGAGTATATGTTGTAGTAAGGTGTCTCCGAATGCCATGAGTCCTACAATATTGCTGAAACTCCTGGGATGTAAACTCACCCCCTCTGTCAATTCTGAGAGCCTTGACCGAGTAACGGTCTCTTTTTCCACCTTAACTCTCCAATCACAAAAGTGCTGAAAAGCCTCATCCTTAGACTTCAGAAAGAAGACCCAAGTATATCTAGAGAAGGCATCCACCATCACGAGCATTTACAACACCTTACTCAAAGACGCGGTACTCATAGGACCCAATAAGTCTGCATGAACAAGAGTAAGTGATGTCGAAGATCTGTGTGTCGCCTTCTTCGGAAAGGCGGCTCGATGTTGCTTCCCTTGTGAACAAGAGGAACAAACAGAAGATGGAGCCTTGATGGTCGGTAAACCCTCAACCAACCTATCCTTTGAAGCTCGTTGTAGAAGCTGATAGCTCAAATGGCCAAACCGAGCATGCCAAAGAGCAGAAGAAGAACCAAAAGAAAGCAGAGCGGTCAACTTGTACAGACTACTATCTTGGACTCCCTAAGCCAAGATGCTACCAGTCTCCTTGTCACAAATGGTAATCTCATAACAAGAGAAGATCACCTCCGCACCCTAAGCTATAAGAGCACTCACTGACAAAAGGTTAAATGCCAAATCTGGAATGTACAGAACGTTAGAGAAGTACCTGTTGTCCTCGGAGAAGCGGAAGATGGGGATGGTACCATGTCCATGCACTGGCACGGAAGAAGAATCACCCAAAGTTATCTCGCCTGTCCTAGCAGTGAAGCCCTCGAACCAATCTTGATGGGGTGTCATGTGAGCAATAGCACCGCTATCCACAATCCACGATCGTGACTGAGAAGTTACAAGAGCAAGAACACGACGAGTACCTGCTAATAGAAGAATACCATCATCCTTCTTGGTCTAAGACACCGCTGTAGAGGAAGAGTTCTTTGCTTCTTCATCCCGCTTCTTCTTGTGACATTGGGGCAATTTATGACCCTTCTTGCCACAATAATGACACTCAATGTCCTTGTTTTTAGAAGATCTGCTTTTGTCTTTATCCTTGTCGTTATCCTTGGAGTTCTTGTCAAAACCCCCTTTCCCTTTCTTCTGTTGATTCTTCCCTTTATCTCGTGCAGCCAAAGCTCTATCAGAACCACCAGAGGTGCCAGTCCGCTCCTCAAAGCGAGACTCAATCTGCATAATGGAGGGAAGAACTTCCTCCCAAGTAACTGGAACAGGACGAGGAGAAGAAACAAGAGACTCAAAATAAGCATCAAACCTCTCTGGAAGCTTGGAGAGAAGCCGAATAGCCATATCCTCTATAGAGATATCCTTGCCACAAACAGCAAGCTCATCCCAAAGATCTTTCATCTTCGAGATGAAAGCAGATAAAGATGGAAAGGCAGAAACTAACAAGTTCATAAGCTGCTTTTCCAACGCCAAAATCCGAACCGAAGACTTAATCTCGTAGAAATCTACAAATGCCTTCCAAACTTCATGTGCAACATCTGCTGTACGCACATGAGAGAGAACAGAATCTTGACAATTCAACATCAGAAAGGAGAAAACACGACGATCATTCGCTCGCCAAATATCAATATGTGCCTGAGTCACACCACCAGAAGCAAGGGTGGGAAGGGTGGCATTGGCAGGTGTAACAAGCCAATCCCAGAGATCCACGCCACGCAAGGCTAATCATCCAACTTTGCAGACTCAGAGAACATATGAAGTGTAGTCGGGGCAGCCATCACAAAAGCTTGGGCTCAATCTCAGAAATATGCACAATCTCGGAAGGAGTGTCCACCACAGGTACCAAGGTTGCCACCAAAGCCAGAACCACCACAAGACCCCCTCTGCAAAAGGAAAGTCCACTGGAGAGGAAAACGCAACCAAAGAGAGGCTGCAGTCCTGAAAAAACAGGCCGCCTAGTTCCAAAAACAGGCCGCCTAGTTCCAAACTTCAAGTAGGAAGAAAACGCTGATGAGAAAATACCTTCAGACTGTAAGCGATGAAGCCAAAGTGAAGGGAAAGCAATCAGCAGCAACTGTCCAGAAAACGCAGCATCCACAGGGCTGCAAATCTGAGAAAAACACAAAGGTGAAGGGACTCTAGATAGGGCACAATCTAGGGCAGCAGAGGGAATCACTAAACCGGGAGCGATGATACCATGAATGAGTGCACAGAGCAGAAGCAAATAAGCACTAGAGTGCGCTAAGCACAGAGTGCAAGAGAGAAAGAGATATGGAGCAACTATGCTGAATATACTGAAGTGATACAGTCCCTGTAGCATTATATGGTAGTGATGTGTGTGAACACACTTAGGACCGCCGGGGCACTTTTTCCCTCACTAGGAGGTTTTTCCCCCGTGCGTATGTACACCCTCTTATCTACTCATTTTGGGGTGTGTACTTATCGTTCGTATCTGGCACACATTTGTTCATTCTAATCTAGTGAGTTTGTGTGCTCTCAAGCTTCTCTATCTTGTGTGTGTGCATTGTTGCAACCCTAACCCTAATTCCAACAATTGGTATCAGAGCTAGCTTCCTTGACACTTGATCTAGTAGTCTACCTCCCTCCTCATCACCCTATTTTTCTGAGATACCCTCTTAGGAGAAGAAGGTGTATACTGTAGTGTGCTGTATACAAAGTATACTACATTTTCGGGGTCTGCGACACAATTCGGGCGCGTTTCGGGCACCGCAAGGTTTCTGTGGAAGTTCTGGAGAGGCGTCATTTTGGATTGATTCTGCTCGATTTTGGGTGCTTGGACTGTATAGCGGCAAAGTTTGATGTGCAGCAGCATCCACAATGTCTTCAACAACATCGACATCATGCTTTTGCTAGTAACAATCTATTCTCTACTTTGTGTTAATTTTCATACACTTTACAGGTGATACAGTCAATTGGCAGCCATCCAAGCTTGCATTCAGTGAATACTGAGTACTTGCAATGTGTTGAAAGATTTTGCACTTGGTAGAAAGTCATGGCTGGCAGTAGTGATGTATTCAACATGTTGTCTGCTGAGGACAAACTTGATGGGACTAACTATCCATTGTGGTCCTATATAATGAGGCATGTATTGGTTGCTAAAGGCCTTTGGAATGTGGTCAGTGGTAGTGAAACTCGTCCTATTTCACAATTACTAGAGCAACTAGGTGTAGCAGGTACATCTCAAGTAGAATCTGATACAAATGTGGCTCCTCCACATGCACCACCAGTACCCCCCACAGTGGCTCAAACGAGATGGGATGGAAGAGATGCACAGGCACATGCATTGCTTGCACTCTCTGAAGCGAAGCATTATTCCTCATATTCGGTCATGTAAGACTTCAAAACAGGCATGGGATGCACTTGCTGCATTATACCAGGTACGCAATGAAGCACATGTTGCATATCTACGCAAACAGTTGGAGTCTGAGCACATGAATGAGAGAGACTCAATGGACAGCTTCTTGACCAAGATCAAAGATTTTAAGGAGCAGCTTGCTAGTGTGGATGAGATATATCCTGATAGTACATTGGTGCCCACAGTTCTCAATGCATTGCCGGATTCTTATGAGAGTTTTGCCTCTACCCTTGACTCATGATGATGAAGGGAAATCCAAATGCCCTTATTTGATGAGCTGGTTTCAGTACTCTTGCAAGAAGAGCAGTGTCACCATTAGGCCACCCAATTAGTCCACCCGTGCTTTCTTATCATGTATGTACATTGGACTGGTGTCCATGGCAATTGTATATGCCGGGGATTGATGCCACTCATGTGATACTTTGGACTTGGCTTTCCGTTGGGACTTGTGTCCCCGTGTACATGCCCGGAAATGCTTGGTGGATTGGTGTTCCATTGGGTCTGGTACCTCGTGTACTTGCCTGGAGCACGTCTATTTTGTTATAGTCTCATGAACGGGGATTGTCCATACCAATGCTGCATTGCATAGCATCTTTATGTGCTTGCTTGCAATTGAAATTGCATGCTGTTTTCATGCTTGCTTAACCAATGTATAGTTCCGAGTAAGGGAACGTCCGCCCGCGAACCGTGCGTGTGAAACTGTCTGCTGACATGGTTATGTGGCAAGTGACAGGTGGTAAGTATTGGTCATAAACTTGGCCTTAGGAGTTAGCACTAATTTATAAGTGAGTGCGTACACACTTCATTAAGTTTTGGGCGACCAAAACTCACTTATGAATTATGACCAGCCCGGTGTTTACACACTGGTGTCCCGAGATGGACATAACCCAATGTCCACCGCCCAGACCTTATACCCTTTGTACAAAGGAAGTAACCAGCCATGTGTCCACTCTAGCTTGCTCCACAAAGCACCTGCCTGCCACCTACACTGGACAACTCACCACCGCTCTCCTCCTCCTCTCTCTAGAAATTGGCGCCTCCTTCATGAGGACTGTTGGGCTGCATTTTCTGCACATTCTCCTTCCCAACTCCATTTCCAAGCTTGCTAAGGTGATTTTCAAGCTTCCAAGAGTGTTTCCGGATGCTAATCACTCTCCTACACACTCCCAATGATTGAAATTCAGCAAAACAGCTCTCTTTATTGCTGTAATTTCTGGTCTTTTTGCTGAAAACCCTAATTTCAGTCCTCCTTTCTCAAGTTGAGCCATAGGGGAAGCTTTCCCAAGGTTACCTTCATCCTCTTGAAGACTTTTGTCGCGAAGAATTGCGACAAATCGAAGATCTCTTTACTCCAAGGACTTCCGTCGCGAAGACTTCCGCTGTCATCGACTCTACTTGCAATTGGTAAGCTTTAATGCTTAAATATGGAAGCATGTAGCAGGAGGGAGGAACCGGATTACAAGGTGACATACCCTGCGTAGTGTTCTCTTGTCCTACGTACTCTCTTGCAGATTGTTGCTACCATTTGTTGGTGGAACAATAGAGAGCAGATGCTAGGGAACATGGGCACTTGAGAGGGTAGTGTGGATTGCAAGTCTACAACGACAACCACTTGTTTGCAATAATGTATTCATATGCATTGGTTTGGAAATCTAGTCAGAAATGCCCATGACACTATGTACTTGATTCTCCCAAGATCAATATACTTTATTTGAGGGAGGGGTCGGCCGTTCCGGCTCATTGTGTGTCTCTTGTCGATTCAGCAATTTACTTATTGTATTTAAGCAAGTGTCCATCAAATCTTAGTGTATTTAAGTGTATTGATTAGCATTGTGTTCAACCAAGTTACATTGGTGTCAGAGCATACGGTTCTCTTTCACTTCTATCGTGAGAGACGATCACCGTGAACACTAGCTAACTCTACACTTAGAACATTATGGACAGCCATACAATGAATGTTGGAGATGCTAAAACAAGAGGCAGGGACAATGAAATGCATGCCTCCAATGCTTTACAAGATGAGCAAACTCATGTGGTGCACATTAGGGAACATGAATATGTGGGACAGTCGTCCCGTGGCAAAGAGAAGATGCAGGAAGAAGAGTCCATAGTCTTGAGGGCTGAACCTACTCGTATGCAGGCTCTTCTCCATGCACAACAAGAAGAATTGAATCTCTACCGCCGCGAGGATCCATTGGTACATGACTGTTTGAAGGCCAAGAAAGCTAAATCTTATATGGATCATGCAATGGCAATGATTGCTCAAGAGTTACACATGCAACCGAGGGATGCAGCACGTGCATACTTGGCTCGTACCGAGGATGCCATGTAGAAAAGGCAACCATCCCACATGTCTTGGAATCCCCACAGGTGCCCGAACAAGAATTATGTCTAAGAGGATGAATCTCCATGCTATGGGAGAGAAACAATCAGTGACTTCACGCCATGCAGGAATACCTTATGTAGCCCGTAAACGATACAATGTTTATGGCAGTGGTCAAAATGTATGTCAAATGCCATTGCCGGCTGAAAATGTGCATGCACAACACATGCAACATGGACTGCAATTTTCTGTTGGTGCAGGTATTCCGCATATTTCTCATGCCACTCATCCCTTCGAGTGTGTTCGTGAGGGAGAAGCTATGGCTGAAAATGTATCAATGCATGTTGAGGGGCCAGCCATGCCTCATGCTTACAGGGCACATGTATCTATGCCTTATGCATCACCTTTTGGTCCAAAAAATGATGCCAATCACAGGGGCTGTCCCAATGGACAAACATGGGGGAAAACATGTTGAGATGCAGACACATGCATCAAAGTCTCGTGACTTCAAAGCTGGAGACAAATCTGTGAAGTTTGACACATATCATGGGGAATATGATGCATCAAAGGCACTTGCTTTTATTGCCCAGTTTGATATTGCTTTTAGTGATGAGGATTTCACTCAGAAATCCATGATCCGGCATGTAAGCATGTTTATGAAAGGCACTGCTGCCGATTGGTGGCTCACGGAGAAGCTCTCACCGAATCCTGTTAGATCATGGAAAGAGTTCAAGGAGAGGTTCTATGCTCAATTCTTGCCTCTCCCAATGCATTGAATGAGATAACAATGAAGTGGGATTGGGTGAAGCAAAATGATAGGGAATCGGTAAATGCATATGTACAAAAGTTTTGGAAAGTGCTTTTGGAGGTGTCTCCATTTATGCATGTCACCGAGGCGGAAAGGAAGAGAAGATTTCAATCCGGATTGCAACCCGTGTACAAAGCGGGACTACAAATGTATCTTGGTCATACCTTACACCAACTAATTGCAGCCGCCGCCGTCGTGCAATTGGAACTCAAATTGAGTCGATCCAATAAGGCTAAACCCTCATTTCAAGGCAAAGAGAGAGCTATCCAAAACATGCAAAATGATGGACAGCCACCTAAAAAAGACCAAAACCAAGATAAACATGGTCCAAAGGCTGAAAATAACACTACCAAGAAGCATCCCTTCAAACTAAGAGACTATGGTCTCACTTTGGAGCAGAAAAAGCAATATATGAGCGAGGGAAAATGCTTTACTTGTGGTAGCACCGTGCATATTGCAAAGGCATGCCCAAACAAGAAGAAGCGTGATAATGCAAATGCATCAAAGCCTAATGTGCATATGGTTCCGGATGTGTAGGGCAACACTTCACATGACAGCAAAGACAGGGTTGTATGTAAAGCTTGGGGACAGCTCAAGGATCAGCCCGCTTTGTTCATGTTTGATGATTGTGCATCTGAAAATTTCATATCCACACATATGGCAGCTGCTTTGGGTATTGAAGTGGAGGACATGGGTCCTCAAATTGAAGCAAGGGCTGCCTTTGTTGGTAGAGAAGTGCAGGTCATGCCTATTTTTGGCGGATCATGAGGATTTTCTTGTGGCGCCTTTGAATGGCTGTAATGTATTGCTTGGAAAGCCTTGGCATACACGTATTGATCCGTGCAAGGCTTACAAGACCAACAGGATCACCTTCATGCATAAAGGCCGAGAGCATGTAATTAATGCTGGTGAAGAGGGTGATACCATTCCCCTTGTATCTCATGTACAAATTAAGAAAGTAATGAAAAAGAGTGTTTTTGCATACTTGATTCTTGTACGAGATCATGTTGAGGAAAATAATGTACATGTAAACACTCTTAGTAATGATAGGCTGAAATTTTTGCAAGAGCACAATGATTGTTTTGCTGATGAGTTGCCACCCGTACGACCGAAAGATGATCGCATTGATCTTGTGCCGGGTAGCTCACCACCTAATAGGCCAGCCTATCGTGTAAGTGCATCCCAAAAAGAGGAGATCATGAAGCAAGTCAATGAGCTTCTTGAGAAGGGTTTAGTTCAGCCAAGCTCTTCCCCATATTGTTCACCTGTCCTCTTGGTTCAAAGGAAGGATGGATCCTTTCGTATGTGTGGATTATAGAGCTTTGAATAAGCTTTGCATCAAGAATCGGTTTCCGATTCCACATATAGACGACATCCTTGACAAGTTGGATGGATCGGCATGCTTTAGCCGAATTGATCTCAAGAGTGGGTATCATCAAGTGCGTGTAGTGCCTGAGGATGTACACAAAACTGCTTTCAGGACAGCATTTGGGCTTTATGAGTATCTTGTTATGCCTTTTGGTCTTACAAATGCCCCGCATTCAATAGAATGATGGATCGCATATTCCGTGGATACAGGAAATTTACAAGTGTCTTCTTTGATGACATCCTAGTCTTCTCGAAGACCGAAGAAGAGCATAGAGCTCATTTGGCCATTGTTTTTGAAGAACTCCGTAAGCATAAACTCTTCATAAATGCAAAGAAGAGTGAGTTCTTCTTGTCAGAGATACATTATCTTGGGCATATTGTGTCCAAAGATGGAGTGCGGATGGATCCTGCAAAGATTGATGCAATTCTGAATTGCCCCGAATTGAGTTCGGTACATGAGATCCGTAGTTTTCTTGGATTATGCTCTTACTTCCGCAGTATCATTCGGCACTTTGCATGGATTGCTTCTTCTTTGCATGATTTGACAAAGAAGAAGGCCGTGTTCAAATGGACTAATGTAGAGAGGGATGCATTCCTCAAATTGAAAGATGCAACTACTCATGGTCGAGTGTTGATCATTCCGGATTTGCAAAAGCCTTGTTGTGTGGAATGTGATGCATCTGGAAATTGCACAGGAGTTGTCCTTAATCAAGAGGAACCGTAGATTGCATGATGCAGAGCTACCTCTTGGCATTTATGAGAAAGAGCTCTTGGCTGTAATTCATGCACTTACTATATGGAAACATTACCTTCTTGGGGCTGATTTTACTGTGAAGACAGATCACCAGAGTTTGAGGTATTTTCTTACCCAAACTAAGTTGTCAAAGAAGCATATGAGGATGGCCAATTTCCTCTTTATGTTTCATTTTCAGATCTTGCACACCCCGGGAAAGAAGAATGTAGTGGCCGATGCATTGTCACGAAAGCCGTATGTAGCAACTATCTCGGTTGCCTCTCATGGGGACTTGTCTACCATGCATGATTTGTATCATACGGATGCTGATTTTGCCACTATTTGGGTTGATTTGATGGCTAGTCATGCACATGCCTCATATGTGATCAAAGAGGAGGCATTATGCCTCTATGACCAGCATATGGAGGAGCATGGCACTCATCCAAAACCTTTTGCCTCATGTCAGACACCACACATAGGCAATTATCTTTCATGAGATAACACTACGCACATGATTGAGCATTATTTCTTTTGGCCAGGTATGCGGAAGGACATAGAGACACATGTACGTGCATGTATCACCTGTCAAAAGGTGAAATTTGATAGGCAAAAGGCTCCAAGTTTGCTTCAGCCATTGCCTATTCCCACGCAGCCATGGGAAAGTATTACAATGGATTTCATAATGGACTTGCCACAGACCCAACAGGGTAATGATGCAATTTGGACAATTGCGGACAGGTTTAGCAAGCAAGCTCATTTCTTGCCGGTCAAAAAGACCATCAAAGCTGAGCATATGGTTAAAATATATCTTGCACAAGTGTTCAAACATCATGGAATGCCGAAGTCCATTGTGGGGGATAGAGATCCCAGGACTACAAGTCTCTTTTGGCGGGCCTTATTTGATAATATGGGCACCAAATTGGACTTCTCATCAGCTTATCACCCTCAAACGGATGGGCAAAGTGAGGCTGCAAATTCAGCCGTGTTGGATCTCTTGAAATGTTATGTCGCGGATCAGAAGTCTTCTTGGGAGAAGTACTTACCGCTTGTGGAATTTGCATACAACAACACGGTGCATGCATCTACGGGAAAGGCCCCGTTTGAGATTGTTTATGGTAAGGTGGTTTTGCCACCCATCCTTCGCACAAAGGATGAGATATTTGCAGCTGATGAGTATGTAAGAGACTTGGATATTGCTTTTGCTCAGGTGCGGACAGCTATTGCAAGGTCACAAGACAAGCATAAAAAGGCTGCCGACAAGCATAGAAGGCAATTGGATGTTAAAGAAAATGATTGGGTATTGCTGAAATTTGAGAAAGCAAGACTTGCAAAGAGGCCTGGCAAAGAGGGTGCATATCCTAAGCTTGCAACCAGGTACTATGGACCTTTTCGAATGATCGAGAAGATCAATGAAGTGGCTTTCAGATTGGCATTACCTAGTCATTGGCACATACACAATGCTTTTCATGTGAGTCTCCTTCGCAAGTATGTAGGAGCCGAGTGCGACAGTCATAGAGGATCCACCAAAAGTGGATAAGCTTGAGGAGATCTTGCAGCCAGAGCAGATTGTGTATCACAAGGAACGCAAGCTTACTGCAGGCAAAGTTGTCAGGTGTTACCTTGTGAAGTTTAAGAACTATCTTCCCATTGATGCTAAATGGGTAGATGAAGAGTGTTGGGTGTTGGACTCACACACTCACACACACAAACCTGCACATTAGGGTTAGGTGCAGGGTAGAGAAGCTCACACACAGAAATGAGAGAGAGAGAGAGAGAGAGAGAGCCAAAAGTGTGATATCCACAAAATGCAAGTCAACCCTTGCATGTGTGCCACATCCATATAATATAGAACTACAAAATATTATATGTGTCCTTTCACACTTGATGTCCAAGGGGAAAAACCACATGGGAAAAAGTGCCCTTGGTTAAGCCCTGTTCACACATAGCACTAGTGTGAACCTGTACAAGAAAGCAGATCACTCTCTGTATGAGAGTAAGCCCAAAGCTTTGCGGAAAGCTTCAAACTTTTCTCGAGGTAAAGCCTTTGTGAATAGATCTGCAACATTATCCTGTGTAGGGCAATAAGATAAACTGATCTCCCCTGCATGTAGCCTCTCTCTGACATAGTGATAATGAATCTCTATGTGCTTGGTACGTGCATGAAATACTGGATTTCGTGCCACGGCCATAGCACTCTGGCTATCAGTGAGAATGGTGGTGGGTGTCTGCTGACACTCACGAAGATCAACCAATAGTCTCCTCAACCATACACAATCTACTGTAGCTGTAAAGACTGCCCTGTACTCAGCCTCACAAGTAGATGTAGCAACAGTGGGTTGCTTTTTACTCAACCAAGATATGCATGAACTGCCAAGAAAAAAACAATTCCCACTGGTGGATTGCCTGGTATCATAATCACCAGCCCAATCTGAATCACTGTATGCATAAAGCTGCAAGCTGCCCCCCCTGGGATAGAACAAACCAAGATCCAGGGTACCCTTAAGATATCGAAAAATGCGTTTGACTGCTTGCCAATGCTTTGTGCCTGGGCTGTGCATGAATTTGCTCAACAAAGACACCCCAAAAGATATGTCTGGCCTCGTGTTACACAAGTAAATGAGGCATCCCACTGCCTGGATATAAAGGCCGGCCTCAAAAGGCTCTCCAATATCATGCATAGTAAGCCGTACACCTGATTCTACTGGAGTAGAAATGGGCTTACATTCATCCATGTGAAACCTTTTTAGCAAACTTTTTATGTACTTAGTTTGCTGCATAACAATGCCATCATCTGTATGCATAAACTGTATGCCGAGATAGTAGTGTAAAGGTCCCAAATCTGACATATCAAATTCAGCTTTCAAATCAGCTTTGAAATCTGAAATTTGTGCTTACCTGTAATGAGCATGTCATCTACATACAAGATGACTATGAGAATATCGGCATTGGTTTTCTTCACATATAATGTGCTTTCAGCTGGACTATTCTCATAACCTTGGCTGGTTAGATGAGCATGTATCTTATCATACCAAGCTCTTGGAGCTTGTTTTAACCCATACAATGCTTTGTGCAACCTGCATACTTTATGTTCCTCACCAAGAACTACAAAACCAATGGGCTGATTTACATATACTTCCTCCTGTAAATCCCCATTTAAGAATGCAGTTTTGATATCCAATTGATGCACTTTCCATCCTTTATGGACAACCAATGCAATCACAGATCTTATTGTGGTCATTCTCGAAGTAGGAGCAAAAGTCTCTTCATAATCTATTCCCTTTTTCTGGGAGTAGCCTTTAGCCACAAGTCTTGCTTTGTACCTGTCAATAGTACCATCAGACTTTCGTTTGACTTTGTACACCCACTTTGTGCCAATTACATGCTTGCCTTTAGGCAATTCCACAAGATCCCATGTATTATTCTTCATGATAGAAGAAATTTCAGCTTGCATAGCTTGCAACCAATGCTCATTCTCATGTGCTTCTTCATAAGAAGAAGGCTCTTCTGAATCAAAGAGACCACCCATTGCGAATGCAGACTCCCCACGATGTACATTCAAAGCATGGCTGGAACTAGCCCTTGTTCTACCTGTGAGTGGAGCTGCAAGTTTGCTTTCTTGCAAAGTTTTCAGCAACCATCTTGGCACTGACTTGGCTGTGTCTATGGCTGTTTGCTCTTCCCTGACAAGATCTTCCACTTCTTCCACAGAAGGAGGCTGAATGGCTGACTGTTCCACATGTTCTACATGTGGATTTTCTTGTGTGGGGGCTGGCTGATCTGAATCCCCCCTAATTGCAATGGGTAAAAGTCCATCAAACATGTCCTGTAAGCCTGTATCATTGCTTTTATACAAGCTGACCATGGGCTGTTCTGAATTTTCAGCAAATACCACATCTCTACTTACAAAAATCCTTCGTGTAGTTGGATTATAAAGACGGTATCCTTTGCTTTCATTGCTGTAGCCCACAAAAATGCATTTAATTGCTTTGTCATCAAGCTTTGTTCGGAGTTGTTCTGGCACATGTGCATATGCCAAACACCCAAATGTACGCATATAATCCACTGTTGGCTTTCGGCTATACCAAGCCTCAAATGGTGTTATGGTTTTCAAAGCTTTTGTTGGACACCTGTTCAACACATGAGTTGCACACATTATAGCTTCCATCCAAAATTTGTGAGGCAACTTTTGTGCTTTCACCATGCATCTGGCCATCTCCATGAGAGATCTATTTTTCCTTTCAGCTACACCATTCTGCTGCGGTGTATAAGGCACAGTACATTGGTGTTTGATGCCCCTTTGAAGCATATAATCCTTGAATGCATTTGACATGTATTCTCCACCTCTATCTGAGCGGAGTGTTTGGACTTTACATGCACACATATTTTCAGCCATTGCTACAAAGTGTCAAAAGCATGTAAACACATCTTCTTTTGCTTTCAAAGGGTAAGCCCAAGCAAACCTGGAGTAGTCATCAATGAATGTGACAAAGTAAAGATGCCCCCCTATGGATGGTGTCCGCATTGGACCACATACATCACTATGTATGAGCTGTAATTTATTTTCAGCTCTAACAGCTCCATCTTTGGGAATGGTTTGCGTTGCATTTTTCCCAAAATACACCCCTCACATACATGTCTTGGTGGAGACTCAAGAGGCGGCATATTATCAACCATATGATGCTTCTGCAAAAGCATCAAACTCTGAAAATTTACATGCCCAAAACGAGCATGCCATAGCTCTGCATCATGCATAGCAGGAGTGTGGGCAGCCACTGTATTTGCATCATAAGTGCGCTTGTCATAGCTGTCCAGCTTATACAAGCCTTTGTATCGTGTTCCAGAAGTGACTATTTGATGGGTCTTTTACCAAACACTTCCCGTCCTCAAATTCAACCTTGAAACCTTGGTCGTTTATGGTTGAGACGGAGAGCAGATTTTTCTTTATCCCTGGAACATACAATACATTTTTCATACATATATTGGCACCATTGGCTGCAATAAGTATGACATTACCAATTCCCTTTACTGGATATGTGGTATGATCTGCACATGATACAGTGCGGCCATTTGAAGCATAAACCAAGTGCTGAAATACATCTTTGCATGAAGTGATGTGGCTCGAAGCACCACTATCAAAATACCATGATGCATTCTGTCTGTCAGATGCAATGCAAGACATATCAGTGACTGAAGCACTTGGTGTGTCACTAGTGCATGTGACCAAAAAAGTGTACTCTTCCTGGATTACATTAGCTGATTGCTGTGCTTTGTCATCCGAAGAGTCTGCTACTGCATTGCCTGCTTCTTTCTTTTTCTCTTTTGCAATCCTTTTCCTACATTCACTGATGTAGTGTCCAGGCTTATGGCAGTAGTGACATTTGCCCTTCTTTTTGGGCTTGTTTGCATCCCCTTTGTCAGACTTTTCACCACTAGAAGAGGGCTGTCCATGACCAGCCTTGCTAGACTGTTGTCCCCCATGCTTAAAGCTCTTTGCTTTACCCTTATCCTTGGCTGTAAATGCCTTTTCTCCACTACGGTTGCTCGATATGTTTGCTCTTGTTTGCTCTTCCTGCACGAGTAAACCCACGAGCTCTTCAAAAGTGACGGGATCACCACCTCCTCTCATCGAGAGGTTGAGAGAGGTGTGAAAGCCCAAGTAGGAAGGCGGTAAAGAATGAAGAGTGTTGGTGACCATTTGTCTGTCTGGGATAACCTCATCAATGTTGAGCAATTGTTCCTGCAAATCTTTCACTTTGGTGAGATGATTTGTCACATGACAATACCATAATCCACTCTATAGACTCATCCCACTTATACAGTCACTTATAAGTTCTAAATAGCTGTAACTTAAGGGATTTTTAACTTTATGAGCCTTAGCAATTATAATTAGCTTGCTTACTAATCTTTTGCAACACGTAACCAACAGATTAGCCAATCTAACCTTCATGTTAGCCTCAAGTACGTAACATACTTTCCCTCTTCAATAGCCTCGAAAATTGCTACTAGCAACCAAACTCCCACGTAGAGTTAATCTTTGCCTTATCTTTCCAGAATACAATAATCGTATACAAGCTTAAATCTAAGCTTCTATTCCTTAAACGTGAAGGAGATAGCACAGGCGGAAGCATAAACAATCAACATATGAGAGAGTGCAAAGTAGAATGAGAGAGTTGGACAAGATCACCTTTTATAACAGCAATAAAACTTTACAATGGCAATGGCCAGCAACTGGATGTTGAACTATGTGCAAGGGAATTGGATGAAGGAGTGAATAATGGGAAAAGTGCATGAGTGAGCTGGCCGACTGCCTCTAGGGCTGGCCGACTGCTCACAAGACAAATAAATAGGAGAAATACAATAAAATGCCAGATAAATGGTAAAAGCCCCAAAACACTGAGATGCACAATTCTAACACCCCCTCTGCAGCTCATAGTGTGCAAGAGTCGGAAGAAGATAAGTTGATGAAGATGCAACCATGGACCCTCCAGCACCGCGACTACTAGAATCACCTCAGAGAGAGCACCCATCAACCTATTTCCTCGAAACAAGATGCCACCACGAACAACAAGGAACTTTGCTTTGCCACAAATTCCTACACAAGTGTGCAGTGAACTCCAAAAAATAGATGATGAGCTGCTGGACATACCACGCCCATAATCCCCAACAGTGGACGGAACACATCACGTCCCAAAAGCCTCGAACAATGAACTTGGAACAAGTCTAGTTCATCATCTCTGCTGTACCAAAGATAACCATGTCCTGCCAAATGTCTAATGCTTGGAACTCCGAATCACGGTCCCCATGCACCAGTACATGGAGCTGTAATCAACCCCCTCTCCCGCCCACAAGCCTCTTCTGGCTAGAAGCACATGGGGAAAAACTGCATGTGTACTAGAGAAGCACACCATCTGGAGTCTCCTCAGCCGCGGAAACACGACACCTTCAACTTACCCTGTGAGATGAGAACGGACACTCCTCATCCAAAAGTAGGGAGAAATCACATCATAGTCCGGAGGAAGCTTGGTGAGGATAAGAGCAGCTGTTGGAATTAGGGTTGCAGGAAAGCACACAAAGCTTAGAGAAGAAGAAGCAAGAATGCACACAACACACAGTTTATTAGATTGTGTCAATGTACAAAGATAAGTTAGCCCTAGAATGATGGGCGTATATACAAGCCGGGGGGAAAAACCTCCTAAAGAGGGAAAAAGTGCCCCGGCGGTCCTAAGTGTGTTCACACACATCACTGCCTATATATATGGCAACAAATCTCCCCTGGGAGTGATGGTGTGAACGAGAGCTGGCACTCATGTATAGAAAAGTGCCATGCCCGAAGTAGATCAGTCCACAAAGGGGAGCAAGCCCAACGCTTTGCGAAAAGCTTCAAACTTCTCACGAGGAAGCGCCTTTGTGAAAAGATCGGGGAGGTTGTCATGTGTTGGTACATATGCCAAGCTGATCTCTCCTGCTGAGAGTCTCTCCCTAACATAGTGATAATGCACCTCAATGTGCTTTGTGCGAGCATGAAAAACTGGGTTTCTCGCAACTGCCAATGCGCTCTGACTGTCAGTGTAGATAGAGGTAGCAGACTCCTGTCCAACACCCAAGTCAGTCATAAGCCGTCTGGGCCACACACACTCAACCATAGCTGTGAAAGCTGCCCTGTACTCAGCTTCACGACTAGAAGTGGCCATAGTAGGTTGCTTCTTGCTCAACCAAGATATGCATGAGCTACCGAGCATGAAACAAAAACCACTTGTGGACACTCTTGTGTCATAGCAACCACCCCAATCTGAGTCCGAAAAAGCATGTAAATCTGGCGGCAACGATCCCCCCTTAGGATAAAACAACCCAAGATGTATAGTGCCACTCAAGTAGCGAAAGATGCATTTAACTGCCTTCCAATGCTGAGACCCTGGGCTATGCATAAACCTGCTCACCTGTGAGACTGCAAACTGAATGTCTGGCCTCGTAATGCATACATAAATGAGGCAACCAACAGCTGTCTGATAGAGTGTGACATCAAAGTGATCTCCAGCATCATGAAGACTCAACTTCAAACCTGTCTCCATTGGAGTAGCACTAGGCTTGCAGTCTTCAAGGCCAAATCTCCGCAACAATGTCTCAATATACTTTATCTGACGCAAAGCAATACCTCCATCACATTGCTTAAATTGTATCCCCAAATAATGATGCAAATGCCCCAAATCTGACATCTCAAAAGAGGCATTCAAATCAGCCTTAAAATCAGCAATATGACTGTCATTTGGTCCTGTGAGCAGCATGTCATCGACATAGAGAGCAATGATTAGATGTAAATCATCCACACGTTTAACATACAAAGTGCTTTCTGTTGGACTATTCTGAAAACCATGTGCAGTCATATGCATGTATCTTTTCATACCAAGCTCGTAGAGCTTGCTTTAAACCATACAAAGCCTTTTTCAACCTGCACACTTTGTTTTCCTGCCCTCTTTGAACACAACCATGAGGTTGCGATACATACACCTCCTCATGCAAATCTCCATTCAAGAACGCAGTCTTTATATCCAACTGATGTACATTCCAACCATTATGAGCTACCAATGCACAAATGCTACGAATGGTAGTCATACGACAAGTGGGAGCAAAGGTCTCATCAAAATCAATGCCCTTTTCTTGAGCATAACCCTTTGCAACAAGTCTAGCCTTATAGCGAGCAACACTGCCATCTGGCTTTCGTTTCAACTTAAAAACCCACTTACATCCAATGACCTTTTTACCAATAGGCAAATCACACAAAGACCATATACCATTCTTCATTATAGCATCATATTCACTTTGCATTGCAGCCAACCAATTTTCTGATTTTTGTGCCTCATCAAATGAAAGAGGTTCTTCCTCTTCACACATACTAGACACAGCCAAAGCATAACAATCTGATGCATAAGAGGCATGCTGAAAACCTGAACGAGTACGACTAGAAATAGGTGCATCAATTTTACTATCACGCAAGGTTTGCACCAGCCATTTAGGCATACCTCTAGCCTGCTCATTTTCAGCCCTATCCTCATAAATTACATCTTGTAAATCTGCATCAGAAATAGGCTGATCTATGATGTCGTTTGAAATCTGCATAGACTGAATATTTGCCTCATTAGGACTTACATTTGAATTCCCACCTGTAAACAGAGACAACAACGTATCAAATACATCCCGTGAGCTCACACCTGTCTCTTTGGTACATGATAACAAAGGCTGCACAGCATCTTCCACAAAAACATCTCGACTAATCAAGATACGCTTTGACTGTGGATGATACAATCTGTAACCCTTGCTCTCAGCACTGTAACCAACAAAAATGCATTTGACAGCCTTATCATCCAATTTTCTACGTTGTTGCACAGGCACTAAAGCATAGGCCAAGCAACCAAAGACACGCAAGTGACCAATAGAAGGCTTCCTGCCATGCCAAGCTTCGTATGGAGTAACAGACTGTTAAGTACATATGCAGCACACATGACAGCCTCAAGCCAAAACGCATGTGGCAAAGGTTGGCTCTTGACCATACATCGTGCCATCTCCATAAGTGACCTGTTTTTCCTCTCAGCAACACCATTTTGCTGAGGGGTATACGGCACTGTACATTGGTGTTTTATCCCACGACTAGCCAAAAATGCATCAAACTCTTTAGACATGTACTCCCCCCCCTCGATCAGAACGGAGGATGCCCACATTACAATTGGATACATTTTCAATCATAAGCAAAAACTGTTTGAAGCACAAAAACACTTCGGGCTTTGCCTTCAGTGGATATACCCATGCATGCCTTGAGTAATCATCAATGAAAGTCACGAAGTACAAGTGTTTACCAAATGACGGAGTTTGCATAGGCCCACATGCATCACTATGTACAAGTTGCAATTTGCAAGTGGCCCGCACAGAACCATCCTTTGGAAACGCAGAACGCTGCATTTTGCCCAAAATACAGCCTTCACAAACATGTTTTAATGGTGCCTCAAGAGGGGGCAATGAAGCAACCATATCAAATTTCTGCAAATGCAGCAAACTAGCAAAGTTCAGATGACCAAAACGAGCATGCCATAGTTTTGCATCTGAAACTGCCTTTCCATCAGAAACTGCATTTGCTGAATCTTCCACACACTTGTCATAAGAATTGAGCTTATACAGCCCACGAAACAAGGTGCCAGATGCAATAATCGTATCACCAGAAGTCAAATCATGAACAGTACATCTGTCATCCACAAATTTGACTACAAGTCCAAGTCTAGCAAGCGCAGAGACAGACAATAGATTCTTCTTTATCCCTGGCACATACAAAGCATCTGAAAGTGTGAAAGCGCTGCCATTTGCAGCAGTAAGCATAATTTTACCAACGCCCTTCACTGGGTAAGAAGCATTATTGGCACATGTGACAGTATTCCCATTAGAGACAGCCTCAAGACAAGTGAACATATCACGATGCGAGGTAATGTGCTTTGTAGCACCACTGTCAAAATACCATACATCAGAGTCAACAGAAACTGCCAAACATGCATCATGTACAGATGGGTCATACTGGCAAACATGCATCATGTACAGATGGGTCATACTCGCAATACACGCTAAACGCCCATTCTGTATCCTGCACAACATTTGTAGAATCTGCATTTGTAGAAGCATCCGCTATTGTGGCTGCATTTGACTCTTTCTTTGCCTCTTTAGCCTTTAGCTTAGGACAATTCTTAATGACATAATCAGTTGCCTTACAAAGCACCTGATTTTTTTCTTGCCTTTATCAAGAGCCTTCTCAGACCTATTGTTGCTACCTGTGGAAGAAAGAAAGAAAGAAAGAAAGATTTTATTAACGTCTTCCAAAAGACCGAACTCGGCCTTGAGACAAATCGGTGTACCTGTATGGGGTATCCTCTGTCATCCCAACAAAATGAAAAAGTACTGAACTAAAAAGCTGAATCTGGGTGTGCAATAAGTACAATGAGTGGGAGAGGGGATGGAGTATACAATCATGATATGCAACCTAGCTAGCTCCATCCTGTACCATACTGGGGGTATAAAATGATATACATCAATGAAGGGGGTGTCCATAGCTCCCTGAAGAACATGCCTGGATGTGCTCTGAAGGAGAAGAAGTTGCAAACCTACTAATAGGAAAAGAAACAGTGAAAGGGGCTGTCTTATCACTTCTTCTCTGCTGGGTAGCAACAAATACCTGATCAACTGCACGTTGCCTAGCCCTGTTTTGCCTGGACTGCGCTTCTTGCAAGAGCTTGTTGACTAAAGTATCATACTTGACAACATCAGGTCTGTCCTCAGTAACAAGTCTCCACGTGGAAGTAAAAGTCTGATATGACTCAGGTAAAGCATCAAGAACAGTCTGCACAAGAGAATGATCAGGAATAATCTCACCTGCAAAAATCAACTGTTCCTTGAGATCTTTAATCTCAGCAAGAAAAACATTCATGTCATCATCTTCTGCTGGATAAATGTAATCTCAACTCCTTAGTCCAATTTAATGTGTGGTTGTTAGGCTAGTGGTCAGTGGTTGGTGTGTAAAGCCTACAAATGGTTGGTGCATATGGTTCATGCAACTCATGCAACTAAAAATAGGGTAGAGGAGTCTCTAAATAAGGTACAAGTCGTGATCAAGTCATTATGTAAGTTTGGTTCATGTCTAATCATAATTAGTGTCTTCTTGTGTTAATCTCAAAGCAATTTTCTGCATATACCAGTTTTTGTCTCTCATATTCATGATGTTTTGTACAAGCTTTGATCCACCTTGAGTATGTTTTGATCAATCTTCTTAGTTGAATTATCATATCCAACATTTGGTATCAGAGTATGATCCAATTAGGTTTAGTTTATTAGCAAAAACCCTAATTTTTCTCTTAATCACCATAGCCAATTTTTCTCTGTTTGAACCACATGCTGTAGATTGCCTTCATGCTTGCACCTGAGGTGATGATACCTTAAAATTTTGCTATAGGCCTCTTGCTTTGCTCCCACGCTTGCCCTAAAACGGAGATCGTAGACCAATTTGATCCCAGCTTCGCGAATTCGTCATCGCCATCAACGCAGCCCGTTTTCTGCTAATCGCATGCATTCGCCCGTTTTCTGCTAATCGCATGCATTCGTCGTCGTCTCTACGAATTAGCCTAATTCCTTTTAGGTGATTCAAGGCTATCATATGAGGATTCAGCATACCAAATCTTGAAGCATTTGGTCCACTGGAGCTGCTGTACGGAGCTGTTTTCCAGTCGCCTGTTTTCTGCCTCTTTTGCTCAAACAACATGGTGATTCTTATTTTGATCTATATTAATGATATTTTTATTATTTGGGCTTAAATCATCTATATGAGCAAGTTATCAACATCAAGCATCATATTTCATCATCATGAGCTCCAAATTCCCCGACAAATTCAACGGAACGGGGTTTCATACCTGGCAAATCAAGGTAAAGGGCTACCTCATGAAGAAAAATCTGTGGAGTACGGTCAAGCCACTTTCTAATGATGAAGCAGGTATTTCTGCTGCAGTTACAAGAGCTACAGCCTACAACGGCTGCACTTCAAGCAAAAGATGAGCAAGCACTTGGTATTATCATTACTGCTTTAGAAGATGATTTCCAAGATCAGTTTGAAGATGCAACTCTTTAATATAACCATGGAGAGTAATGAAAATTTAACAGCTGTGATTAACAGGTGTGATTAACAGGTTGAAGAGCTTAATGATACAATTGGTTTATGTTAAGTCTCCTGTTCCTGAAGAAGATGCTATTGCTATATTGCTTAAAAGTTTACCTTCAAACTTTAGGCAAATTGTGACGGTACTTAAAGAGAAGGAGCCAATCCCTTCCTTGGAAAGTATCATAAATTCTTTGCAGGAAGAAGATAAGAAGATTACAAAGGATGTGATAGATCCTTATGCATATGCTATTACTTCGACATCGGCAAAGAAGAAGTGTACTATTTGTGGTCATACAAATCATCTTACTAAGAATTGTTTCTCCAAACATCCTTGTGAGTATTGTGGAAAGACGAATCATCCATCCTCAAAGTGCTACCAAAAAGATCAAAAGATAGCAAAGGCACATGTGGTTGAAGAAGTCAACCAACAAGAAGAAACAAATCTTTGTTCTAGTCTTAGTATAAAAGATGTAGATGATGAGTATGCTTTTTAAATTATGTCATGTATGTGGTTGAGTCAAGACTTATGTTGTTCCAACTTGACAAGTTGTAGAGGAGAGTACACCACCCTATGTTGTTGTTAAGGGGGGACTCTTACTCATTGTGTCAAGGAGGTATGTTAGTCTTGTTCATGTTCTTGTAAGAAGTTGGTCTTAAGGGGGGATTGTTGGATAAATGTAATCCCAACTCCTTAGTCCAATTTAATGTGTGGTTGTTAGGCTAGTGGTCAGTGGTTGGTGTGTAAAGCCTACAAATGGTTGGTGCATATGGTTCATGCAACTCATGCAACTAAAAATAGGGTAGAGGAGTCTCGAAATAAGGTACAAGTCGTGATCAAGTCATTATGTAAGTTTGGTTCATGTCTAATCATAATTAGTGTCTTCTTGTGTTAATCTCAAAGCAATTTTCTGCATATACCAGTTTTTGTCTCTCATATTCATGATGTTTTGTACAAGCTTTGATCCACCTTGAGTATGTTTTGATCAATCTTCTTAGTTGAATTATCATATCCAACATCTTCCTGCATAATCTCGATTCTCTCTCTTTACGCACGTAAGAGATTTTTGCCTCCTTACGACTTGCATACAAACCAACTAGAATATCCCAAGCCTGTTTTGCTGTTTTAGCTGAATGAATATGTGGAGTGATGTTACATTTGACAGAAAGTGCAATCAAGGCATGAGCCTACGCATCTTTACCATCCCAACGAGCTTGTTCGCAGTGGGTAAAACAGCAGCAACAGTAGAGCTGCTAGAACCTGCAACATCCTCAATAGATCCTACATCCACAGAACCTGGACGTACATCCATACCCTGCACAATGTTCCACACTCCTTTTGCAACCAAAACATGCTGCATCATGTATGCCCAAAGTGGGTAGTTGCTGTCTCCATCCAATTTGTCATCAGCAAACAACATGCGAAATACATCATTGCTGTTATCAGCCATGGCCACTGACTGAAACTGATGCAAAAGTACCTGTAATGAAGCAAAGACTGAACAGAAAACAACTCGTGCTATGTAGCACGGTCCACAATAGAATACGTATGCCTGTTTTGCAGAAAACTGCACTGTCGAAATTTCTCAATCAGAGAACGTGAGTCGGAGGGTGCTAGCGGCGTAGCCTTGGGAGCCGATGCCTGCTCTGATACCAATTGTTGGAATTAGGGTTGCAAGAAAGCACACAAAGCTTGGAGAAGAAGAAGCAAGAATGCACACAACACAGTTTATTAGATTGTGTCAATGTACAAAGATAAGTTAGCCCTAGAATGATGGGCGTATATACAAGCAGGGGGAAAAAACCTCCTAAAGAGGGAAAAAGTGCCCCGGCGGTCCTAAGTGTGTTCACACACATCACTGCCTATATATATGGCAACAGCAGCCAGCTGAGAAGAGGACAAAGCAACATCCATAGCCAGTAATTGGTCATGGATAACCTTGTCCTTCATGAGAAAAGACTGCATGGAATTGCCTTCAGGAAATAACAAACCGTAGAGCTTCCCGTGCAAGGTAACTGCCCTCATCGATAAATCTCGTGTAAAGAGATCCTCCAACTTTGACCATACCTGATGAGCACTGGAGAGAGTTTGCACTACCAGTGAGACTTCCTTGGTGATGGTCCGCACAAGCATAGAATGCGCCTTCGAGTCCCGATTCTCCCAATCTTGTAATTCCACAGTAAATTCATCCTCCTGATCCTGAGTCCACCTCCTAGAGTTTTGTGGACACTCCAGCTTCCTTTCAGTGCCCTAAACAATGTCCCACAAACCCTTGTGGATGAACCAAACCCGCATCTGAAGCTTCCAATGAGCGTAGTTGGGTCCTTTAAACTTGTCATCTTTGTTCGTGGAGGAGGGAGTCATATCCACAACAGCAAAGAAAAAATCTCAGCTCTCAAACACTTGTCTCAAGTGCTTTCAAACCAAGCGAGGCACAAGGAACAATCAGCCCCCTCTCAAACCGTAGAAAGAAAGAGGCGGGACAGCAACAAAACAGTCTACACCGGGAACCTCCTACGGGAGGGCAAGGACTCGTGGAGGAAGAAGACAATGTAGGGCCACTTGTCTGGTGTCAGGCGAAAATCTGAAAGGTGTTTTGGGCTTGTGTATATATGGGATGCATGGCATGTGAAGAGCTTTGCCCTGGAATGCCTTGGCAGATGTACAGGGTGGATGGTTTTGCTATGGGCTTGTGCAGGTTTGTCCGGAGTGTGGTCCGCTGGAGGTGGTATCAGCCGCTCGGTTGCTTGTTTGTGTACGCGTCCAAATATAATGAGTGGGCACTCGTAGGTGGTATTTGAAGGTGTGTGGAAGCATGGGGCCAACGTTGCCTTGAAGATGGTGTGAAAAGCATTGGGGTGGCTATCTTTTAGGCTTTTTATAAAAATAATAAATATCAACGTAGCTAGCTAGAAGAAGTCCACTTGGCCGTTTATTTCAATTGCCAGCGCAACTGCCAGCACGTGAAAGAAAATGCTAGAAAGTTGGCGAACTGGGGAAAGCGAAGAAGAGTGAAGTCGGGCCTGGTGGAAAAGTTGCCGCCTTGTGGAGCCGAGGGCTTCCCTTGTGAAGAGCAGCCGCTGTAGAGAGGGGAGCCGCCTAGATGGGTTAGCTGCCTGCAGGTGCTGAAGCCAGGTGGGCGACGGGCTGGTAAGGAGGGCGCCGGATCCAAGGTTCCTGGTGTTGAGCTGCGGTGGGGCTGGTAGCACATCGTCGAGGAAGAAGCTGGATGTGACCAGAAGCTGATGCGCAGGGACGTCAACGAGGTGAGGTCGCCGATGGTTAGCGACCAGAGAGCAGTGGAAGGGAGCTGCAGTGAAGAGGACAGCGTGGCTGTGATTGCTGAGGACAAGCTTGACGTGGAGGGTCTTGGCACAGAGGCTGGCGACGACTGTGAGCCGCCACGGACAGGTGGGGGAGCCGCCTAGAAGGCTGGCTGTGGGTATGGTTTTAGGCTGGCGGGTGACCAACATGTGAGAGGGGGCCGCCTGGAAGAGAAGGACAGAGGTGTTGCTGCTTGGCTGGTGGGGCCGGTAGCACTGCAGAGAAGCTGCCTGTGGCAGAGGAAGTGCTCGTTGTTGTGAGGTTGGTAGAGGATCAGCACAGAGAGAGAGAGAGAGGTGTTGGAGTAGCTGCTTCTGGTGACAGGCTGGCTGCAGATATGTTTTGGGTAGCCGGCGGTGACTGACGCAAGCGAAGGCAAGAGAGGTAACCGTTTCAGAGAGTGCTGGCGACACACACAGAAGTGATGGGCTGCAGAGAGAGTTGAGGGTTGCTGGTGGGGCGCCCTCTGAAGAGAGAGAGTGGACGGGTTCTTTCTGGTGTGGTTGGCGCAGCCACGGACGCTACGGGTGGCAGGTCATTTCATGTATGGTTGCCGTCAGGAGAGAGAGTGCATTTGCAGAGAAGTGTTGATGGGTCATGTGGTTGAAGAGGCTTGGTCGTCAGACGCAAGGTGGTAATTCCAGAGGCAGTGTGGCCGTGGTTGAATTCCCTTGGCAGTAAATCCAAGCCTGAGTGTTTATATGGTTGCGTGAGTGAGGCTTCTGTGTCGGGAGAAGCTTGTATGATGTGTTTACTGGGAATATAATTGCTGGGTGTTTACTTTGTCTATGGTGCCCCTGTTTTGTGCCGTCTTTTTGGTGTGGGTGGTGTGGTGAACCGTGAGAGAAGTGTTCCAGTCGGTGGCTGGTGGTCCCCCCGTTCGTGTTGGCGTTTCCAAGGCTGTTGGAGTGGACAGCTATAGAGGCAGGTGATTCCGTGTCCGGAATTTCCGACACTGGCAGCACCAAGTGCAAAGAACTCACCAAAAACAGATGCCGGTGCAGAAAACACAGCCACAACTCCACCTTATACCTTTGTAGAAGAAAATGCAGCCACCAAAACTGGCCTGCAGCAAACAGCCGGCTGGCTGGACCTGAAAATGCAACACTGTTGGGGAAACGCAGCCACTGTTGTCACAGATCTGTAGCCGGGAGAGACGTGGAGAAAAACACACAGCAAAAAGGAGGGAAAGGTGGGCAAATTTGCAGAGTTTGGAGCAGCCTGGACCTAAGCTTATGATACCATGAAGGAGATAGCACATGCAGAAGCATAAACAGTAAACATATGAGAGAGTGCAAAGTAGAATGAGAGAGTCGGACAAGATCACCTTTTATAAAGGCAGTAAAGCTTTACAATGGCAATGGCCAGCAAACTGGATGTTGAACTATGTGCAAGGGAATTGGATGAAGGAGTGAATAATGGGGAACTCCTTATATAGTGCATGAGTGAGCTGGCTGACTGCCTCTAGGGCTGGCTGACTGCTCATAGGAAAAATACAATAAAATGCTAGATAAATGGTAAAAGCCTCAGAACACTGAGATGCACAATTCTAACAGAACGTCCCGTGTGAGCTCCAACTCATGTGGAACAAAAGACGAAATCCTCAAACACAACAAGTTCTCGAGATGAAATCCTCAATTCCGAAACTTTCCTTGAGTCAACAATGTTGGAAGATTAGATGAAGTTGAATTCTCAAAGTCGGCCCTAGTTAAATTACCTATTCACATCAGGAGTTGGTAAAATCATAGTGCCTACGAGATATCGTAACATACTTCCATGTTCACAAAGTGAAAGAATTAACAAAAACCACACGTTCTAAAACTACCAGTAACTAGTGCACCCCAAGTGGCACCGGCAATTTTTTATGCACAGGTTTACTGCCAAATTTTGAAAAGAAACTGCACAAAGAAAGGGAGTGGTTACCCCAAAAAAAGGGTGAGTTTGTCTCTGCACACATATCAAAGTTTTTTAAAGCATTGTATTCTCAGCCCACATTATGGTCTCTGTCCCTAGACAATGCGTGAAGGTCTAATATCCTTGGCCTTAGTTGCTCCCTCTTAAGTCTTTGGATTTGCTATTGCCCCTATGGCTGGGCTTGGTTCCCTCGTTTGGCTTTTTAAAGTATCTAGCAGCAACAAGCAACCAGTACATATACACAAAATCCTTTACCTGTAGTTACCGACTGTAAGAAGATTTGCAGTTACTGCTACAAGGAAAAAGATACAAACCCCTTTGTAAAGCATACACAATGAATATAGTTTAGAAAAGGAGATAACACAATGTATCCAAAGATGTAGAAAAGGACGCAACCAGAAAAGGGAATAAAACAGTAACTTACCTTTAGAGGAAGTCCAACAACTAAAGATGCAGAAAGTGATGCCAACATCATTGCCCCTGTTAGAAGAACCGAGCTGAATGCGTCACTAATCAAGCCCATTCCATAAGCACCCATTGCTAGTGCACCTCCTAAGAGAGCTATAGATACAAAGAGGTAGCTCCATGGTGCTGGAGTATGGATATACTGGCCAAATGAGAAGAAAATAATTCTGATCTCCAGGCACACAATGATAACAAAGAGTGCTATAGCTCCATTCACCAGACGAACTTGATGGAACTGCTTTGGGTCCTTTGCAAGCCACCAAAGACCTCCCCTTGTTGAAGCATAGAGCTGAAAGAGCAACGGCACGAAGAAAAGCAAGAGTACCTCACAGATTGCATTGACAGAGTATAATACATGAGCATGGTGGATGCCAATATAGAACAGAAGAGGTAGAAACAGCAATGTGAGGGTATGGAATGCCCCATCGAGCGGTCCAAGGATCAGAGCTTCATCCACAATCTGCCCTCCATAGTTCTTCTCTGGCTTATTCTTAAAAGATGACTGCAGAGGCAAGGCAAAGAGCCAGTACATTTCAAAAAGGATCATCATGAGGTAGAAAGGCGAGTTGGCAATCCCCACTGCCACTATGATGCCCCATGTTTGTATGGCAGACCCCACAAAGGGGATGCAGGCGAACAAGAGGTGTTCGAGAGCAAACACCATGGACGGATTTTCGAGCTGCAACCATCTAAACTGCAAAGAGGCCCATATGCCAATGAGGAAATTCGCCTCGAATGAAAGGAGAAGGGCAAGGGAGTACAAAGGCAGTGAGACCATAGAAGAGAAGCTGGTTCCTGCAAAGACGAGAGCCAGCTGGGATGCGAAGATGGAGCCCCAGATGCCGAAAAACGCTCCATGTTTGATGTGGAGGGCATCCAGGATGTAAGAGACCATAAGGCCCACTGTGAGGGCTCCAAGAACAGGCTTACCCCCCATTCCCAGCAGCAGAATTGCACATGGTGTCAGGGCAATGCCTACCCTTATGTTGTACTGAAAGCTGCCTGCAGAAAAACGGGAATCCCCAGACCTCAGGCGGCTTGATTGCCCAATTCCGTTATAGGTAGTGCGTGATGGAGATTTCATTGTCTGCATCACAGGGGTCATCATTGCTGACCCCCTAGTTCTGAACGCGGCATCCATCATAGGTCTGAATTTATGTGCCCAAGAAGCCAAAAAGAAAAAAAGCTTCTTTCTGAGCAAAGGGAAAAGCTTTGATTCACAATTCAACTTTGCCCTTGAGCTCGATCTCGCACTTCGAACTCACAATTGGGCGCTTCGCATGGTGTCTCTGAGAAAGAAAAGACAAAACTCTCTCTCTCTCCCCCCTTACTCCTTACTTGGATTTAACCACCATGATTTCTGCGCCGCCGACTGTGAGTGCTCATCTTACAAGTTGAACTCGCCTTGCCCTGCCTCCTGTGAGCTTGCATCCTTGTAATGACTACGAACAAAAACTAGTTGCAGCCGAAGGAACGGGCGGCCGCCCTCTAAGGAGCGCGTGTGAAAGTAAGAGTATCCACCCCAAAAAAAAATAGTGGATAAAAAATCTTTGAGCACGTAGTCCAATAACAGACATTTTACTTTTTTTATTTTTTTCGGTGCTCTTTCTCTCTCACTAAAGGCATGTTTTTGCGTTGGAAATTTCAAATTTCAAATCACCAAACAATAATGAGAGCACCTTATTTGCGGACATAGTGCTTTGTTTTGCCCTCTCATAAACACCCAATCCCATACATAAAAGCTCATTATGTTTGAGATTTAAAAAGAAAATTTTTATCTAATTAGCTCAATCAAATTGTTTAGAAGTGCCTCTACCATGGCTTTGAGGGCAATACATGAACAAAATTTTATAATAGTTGGCCCCATCTCATTGGGGTAGAGGGCCCTTCACTTACCACCTTACCCCCTTATTGTGGATAATTGACTTGGAGATAAAGAAAACGATTATCTAGTTGATCAAATATTTTTAGGAAAGTGCCCAAATCAAGCTACCTAGATGATGGATAGATTTCAGATCAAGGTGATGTTAAGAGTTAGCCCCATTTGAATGTTAACTTGCAAGGGTAAAGGGCTAGAACACAAATTCCATCCTACCTCTATTTTTTTGTAGCAATGTTATTTAATGAAAAAGATGATAAGGAGATTCTAATTAGCTAAAGTCTTCAAATTTAAAGGCCTTTTAGTGTGTGTTCCCCCCCTTAGTTGTGTCATTGAATTGGAAGTGCAATGGATGGTTTTACATAAGATCATGTCTTGGCAAGATGTCAATCTAAGATAATCAAGCATATATTCTTGCCCTTCCTATCTTGCATCAATTCTTTTGTATTTGTTTTAATTTCTTCTTTCATAATCCACACCATTTCTCATTTTTTCTTTGTAGTGATGTAATGTTGCCCATTGGAGATGACTCCATAGATCATCGCTCATCACCACTCCACTTATAGATAGATACATAGAGGAATAAGAAAGAGAGGGAGGAGGGAGGAGGGAGATGGGGGTTCCATATGGGAAGTATACCTACCAAGGACTAGTCATTGCTCACTATCTAGACGTACAAGCCCTCAACTTGACACGATCTACTAATGTGCTACATGACCACCTTGCATCACATATCCTCTACCACCAAACTACCTTACATTACATAACCTCTACCCTACTACCTTGCTTTGCATAACCTCTACTTGACTACCTTGCCCATGTCTAGCCTCTCAAATTAGCCTCTCTCATACTCACACCACACCGCTCTAACACATTATAACAATAGAAGACGAGAGACAAGCAACAAGATATTCATTCGACCATGAGTTTGTAAAATGCATAGACCATCTTCCTCATAGCTCAAAGAGGAGATATATACCACACAATATGCCACTCCCCTCTCTAGGGGCAGAGTGACTCTCGTTTTCAATATATGCACCTCCCTCCATATATGTTACAATCCTCTAGGTAACACCTCCCTAACACCAAAGGACCTCAATATCCACACCCATCATGATATCTATTATAAGAAAGATCTTCTGATCTAGAGTCCATCAGGGAAAGGAATATCTCCCCTCACCTTGGAAAAGGGAGGGGAAGATAGCACTCAAGAGAGATCTACACTCACCTTGTGAAAGGGAGGGAGATGTGCGAGCACTAGGTATCACTTAGCTCACAGTGGCCATGCACATCATGAGTACACAGGTACATCAGTGGAGTCATGGGTAGGAGGGTGATGGGTTGGTGTAGTTGGAGAGCACAGTTGTACTAGAGAGAATGGATAAGGCAACAGTTCTAGGCTGTGTCCATGGAGAGTCGATGAAAATGGGGTGAATGGGGTTGACAGAGATGAGGGATGACAAAGTGAGGGGGACCTAGCTAGCCATTTGTAGGTTTCCCACCACTACTCCATCCATTGTCCCAAGTGAATGCTAGACAAGAATAAAAGCATACTCTTATGGGTGAGCCTATCCCTTGAGCAAAGCCTCCTGTAAGATAACTCACATGCATGGACAAGTAGCAAGTCCTCTAGCACTAGGCAAAGAATCCGACAAGATAGCCTAAGCAATAAAAAAGAATAGTACATATGGAGAATACTAGGAAACCAAGGCCAGAGCTCGCCATCACATAAAAACAAGAAGTACAACTAAAATAACGAGCCATGTAAGCTGGCCTCACTCGCCACCTTACATGCTCCTCAAGAAGAGAATAAATTAAACTCCAAGAACCATGTGTGTGATCAGAGGAGACATCCCCCCACCATGGCCTACAACATTGGTGGTGGGGACAAGGGGGGGCAATGGAATGTTGCCACTGAGTGAGGCGATGAGATCATCCTCTGCCCACTAAAGCATGTTGTCAAAGGGTGGTGAGCTCGTGCTCATGTTGGCGATGAAGCTCTCTCTCATGATGGCCATGCACCTTGACCAACTCTTTTTCCATGGGTGCGACAAAGCTTCCGCATCTCTATGTCATGCGCGTGTGCTTTAATAAATAGGACAATTCAGAAGCAGTCTTATCAGCATATCTATACTTGGTGCACAAGCTCATGGAATGAAGTATTCTATTCTAAGCATACCTATATATGGTGCGTCTTGCTCTTGTGCTTTTAATAAATAGGACAATTCAGAAGCAGTCTTATCAGCATATCTATACTTGGTGCACAAGCTCATGGAATGAAGTATTCTATTCTAAGCATACCTATATATGGTGCGTCTTGCTATACACATGATGTGTGGCTAAGTCAATGTTGTGACCGAAGACCGCATTTCTTTTTTCCAAGACATAAATGTGGTGTCGAAGTGTTTTGCTTTGCAATCACTCAAATAATCTTTCAAGGACATTACTCCCTTTGATTCTCCTTCCCGGTGAAGCTCCGCAATATTGGCTTCTCTTCTTTCATTTTGCACTTCATATCAAGTAATGTGGTTATTAAGTGATGCCAATACACATGCTTGTTGAAGAACGCACGAAATGCAAGTTCTCCACATTGTACATGCGTAGTCTTCATGGCATTCTCTCCTTTAGCAATTATTTGAATCAACTTGCTCTTTCTACACAAATAGAGCAACCATGCTTTACACTCTCAGACATTATTTGAACTAACTTGCTCTTTTCACATAGTAGACTATACTTACTCATTTGGAGGCACTCTAGAGCAGGCTATGAGTTGCAACTTCTCTATTATAAATTGTTGTTGCTTCTCATGCCAATCCTGGTGCTTAAATACAACATCAAAGAAATCCTTTCCATTTGCAGGATTTGTGATGGCTGTGAATGCGTAACCCTTTTTGTGAAAATCAGCTCTATTTCCTTCAAGTAATTCTGGCACACTTCCTCCTCATCTTTTGTGGGTTCCCCTTCCTTAGTCAATCCTTTTTGTTTTTGTTTAAATCATCTTCTTGAAGTCATCCTATATTTATAAATCAAGATGGAAAATTTTAAGAAAATTGGAGCTAAAGAAGTAACATCTTTGACATAAATATTAGAGATATGCACAAATATTATCTAAAAAACAAATTGGGATAATAGTGCCATTGGGACACTGAATCAACTTGGTTTGCCCACTTTTTTATTATTGCAAGCAACTATTGTGGTCGCCCACTTTCGTTCATCCTCTATTAGTTTCTGTAGTAGAGTATTTGGATTTGCAAGACCGAAAAGTTGCATAAGAAAAATATCATGGCCTGGTGTGTGTGGAACATGCACACAAGTCACCTTGATGAAAAAAAAACAATTAATAGCTTTAGAACGAATACTTACAATTAACATGTTCTTGCCTTATAAATGTGTGACCCTTTTTCCTTTTTTAGGCAAAAACAGGACACTCTTTAACTTTTGTTTACCCTCATGCTGTAGTACACCCGATCAATTGACTGGAAAGGGCTTCTCAACTTCCCCGTGTGCTTTGATCCTCCTCAGATCTGATTTTCAAGTTGGTATCAGAGCCTCCTAAGGAGAATTAGCAATGCTTTTGTGGTTTATAAGACTAAAGCAATGATTCAAAGAGTAATTAAAGTTGATGTAGGTGCTGGTCCAAGGAAGGTGTAGATGTGTGTTGCAAAAAAGGAGCTAACTTCATTAGTCCAAGAAGGAGATCAAGGACATGAGCTTGGAGATAAAGAATTCAATAATGTGCTAGAAGAGCTCAGCCCGCTAGTTGAGAACAAGTGGTGAGTTAAATTAGAGAAGCATTTGTTAAGGCCATATGTACAAAGTGATTAAAATTTTCTTTCTTGTAAGTTTCAAAGGTCAGTGGCTCATGCATGTCAAGGACTACCTGTCTGATCATTTGGCTATGATGACTTGCTACGTTTGAAGAGGGATTACAATTATGACTTCTTCCATGGAAGTCGATTTCCAGGTCAAGGCAATGAAGCTGAATGTTGCTTTGTATTCAAGATGTCTACTTAAGAACCACCCTCAGGTGTCGAACTCATCAATAGAATGAGGCGTTTAAGGAATGGTGATCTAAGAAGATATTGGATCCAATTTGACTACACTAAACGCATCATGGATTGGGTAACAATGGCTTGTCACGTTTATGATCCAAGGTAGTAAAATGGCTTGTCGCTCTAGTAATAATGGCTTTTGAAAAAAATTAGTTCTTTGTTATTTCTTCTTTTAGCATATTGAATTTTAGTTGTAGCCTGTAACTTCTAACTATTGCAACTTGCGGGATAAAAGAGGAGGACAAGACTTCCCAAGCATGGTTTTGGGAGTGCATAAATAATGTCATAGTGACATATGGACTTGAAAAGGCAAACTTCTTTGATTTCTTGGTAGATGAAGCCCAATCAAATTGGAATGCCATTAAATAAGTCTATAATGAAGGAAAAGAAATGAAATGTTGGGAACGCTCATGTTTATTTCATTGGGCACACAAAGCCTAAATATGATCCAAGGTAGTAACAAATGGCTTGTTGCACTAGTAATTTGGCTTTTGAAAAAAAGTAGTTCTTTGTTATTACCTCTTTTAGCATATTGACTTTTAGCTGCAGCCTGTAAGAGATTCTAACTATTGCAACTTGCAAGATGAAAGAGGATGACAAGACTTCCCAAGTATTGTTTTGGGAGTGCATAAATAATGTCATGGTTACAGATGGATTTGAAAAGGCAAACTTCTTTGGTTCATGGCAAATGAAGCCTAAGCAAATTGGAATGCCATTAGAGAAGTCTACAATGAAGGACAAGAAATGAAAGGTCGGGAACACTCATTTTTATTTGATTGGGCACAAAGCCTAAATATACATACTGCAAAGTATGTTATAAAGACCTCCCAAGGCGTGCATAAGAGCATGTGTATGAGAAGTGGCGGATTGAGTCAACAAAAAAGATTGCACTAGCTCAAGGGCGACTTATTCGACAATGGCGGCATAGTGGAAATGTAAGAGATTTAGATATACCTGCCATGGACCTTTGGCTGAGTTGGTGAGAAGTGCACATTACACATTGGAGCAATGTAATGATTTCGGTATGTATAAGAACCATTGTCTTAAAAATTAGTGTCTTTAATGGTGTTTCTAATATGTCTAACTATTGCATAGGTGGTGATTAATCATGTATACCATGAACAATCTTGTTAGAGTCTAAACATGGTTAGCCGGGGAGGTTTCAAACAAAAAATAACACTCTACAATGCATGTGTATCAGACATGGCTAATGCTTTATTACAGAGTGCAAAGCAAAATTCATACCTGATGGGCAAGCATATCGGAGTAGGTCTGAGTCTTAAAAAGCTCATTGAGAGGAAAAATGTGCATACTCCAAGCCCAACACAAGTTGTACGGACATTAAAGAGTACCCCTGCAGGTACATCCATGTACTAGGTCCTGGCTCCTTTGGAAGGTGATCAAGAATCAACCCAACACAAGAGACGACAATGTAATGTAATTGATGTGGATGATGATGCTAGTCGTAGACCTAAGTATAATATGCATGTGAGAGATAGGAAGTCTATTGGACGTCTCGCAGGAAAATACAATTCATGGATGAAGATGTGGACACAAGAAATGAATTGAGTAACAAAATCATAATGGAAGCACCCATACACGACATTTTAGGAAATTAGGAGAACTCCAATGGGGAGTAGAGTAAAGTGTTTGGGTTTCATAGGTAGTAGTAAGTGTGGTTACATGATTGTAGGATGTGCAAAAGGAGTACCATCATTTTTTTCAACAAGGTCCCATGCTGTTGTTGGGAAGACTAGTCAAATGATGTGGTTTTGAAATAATGACATCATGTATACATGGGCTATGGATAAGAATATTGACCATCCCCCACACAATATGCCTACTATATGTCCAGTGGTGGCTAAAGGCACAAATCTAACAGTTGAGGAGGTCAATGCATTGGTGATTGCAGGCTATAACTTAGTGCCTAGAGAAGAGAAACATATTCAGAAATGATATGTCACGAGATGGCCATCGCATAAGATATAGAACATGCATTTTAGAAGAAGCTGTAAAAAGGATCAAGGAAGCATTAGATATTAATGCACAAGTTACACAAGTGCAGGTGTTTCAATCTTCTAAACATGAGGCTTTCACCATTGAGACGTTTGGAAAAGGTTCTCATGTGGGAAGTTATGATGTGCATATCAAAATGCATCCATCATGCTCTCATGTCTAGATTTTTTGGGAAGGGTCAACCAGCAAAAATCCTACTTAGCATGCAAGCACTTGTACTTTGTGTATATGAGAGTCAAGGAATTGAGCCAAAATGAAGACATATATATTCACCAATCAATTTTGACAGAAAGGGAGATAACCGAATGTCTACATAGAGAACGAACTTTCCTTGAATTGGTTTAGTGGACAACTCATGTTCCTAATTTAACTTCAAAGATGTATGGGATGTGCAAAAATGTTCTGGGGTATCATTTTATTGGAACATTTTTATTGGAGTAATTTTATTTGAGCTTGTATCATTTCATTGGAGTAATTTTATTTTGTTATTGAGAGAGATTGAGAAGAAAGAAAGAAAGAAAGTTGTATTAACGTCTTCAAAAGGCCAAAATGACCTATGAGACCAAAAGGTTACATCATATCTATGAGGTACATAATCCTGGGTACAAAATAGTAATAAATAAAGATAACAAAAATCTAGAACTTTAAAATCTGATCTAGGTACATGAGCAGAGAGCTCTCATATCACCCTAATACATCCCTCATGGGCCGCTGTGACATGGTGCTCAAGGTGGTAAAACTGAGCTGGCGCGAGAAGGTCTTGCAATGATGGAAGATGATGGCCCATCTTCCTGTGGTGACGTGGCCGTGGGTGAGGGGGGCCATGGGGTCTGGGGCGTCGAGCTCTACATAGCTCAGTGGCTCTGTCGAGTTTCACACCTCTCGACCGAGCTCCTACACTAGCCTGTGGTCTGGGTATGATGGGTGGATCGGCCCTCGGAGTGCTGGTATGGAAGAAGAAGTCAGTGAGAGCTCTCTGTGCTAGTCCTCGAGCAAGTACAGCTGGTCTGGATCTCACTAAGGACTCCCTGTGTCTACGGAGCTCTAGAAGAAAAAGTCCCAGGCATCTCTGATCCGGAAAGTCCATGATCCTGGAAAGTGGTCCGAACCCAGCTCGGAAGAGGCAGTGGAACCTCCCCCGAATCTCATAGTACACGGGGCATTGGCATATGTAATGGTCCTCTGTCTCGGGCTCTATGTGGTGATAGAACTGGCATATCCTGTCCTCTAGTGCGGCCACCCTAGGCCCATATCTGGCAATCTCCACTCTCAGTTGTTGGTGGGAGGAGGTGCGGATTGGCCGATAAAGAGAGAGAGAGAGAGAGAGAGAGAGAGAGAGAGAGAGAGAGAGAGAGAGAGAGAGAGAGAGATAAAAGGAGAGCTCCCCATTATAAAAAAACTACTTGTCATATTTGGGAAAATGCTCGCCCAAATTTGCTTGCAAAAAAAATCCCCCCTCGTGATGAGGATATGCTAAGAAGCCTCCATAAAGGTATCAAAGATGGCATAAAAGCAGGGAGTGAAGAACTTGGTAAGCTTGGATGAGGGTGCAGTGGAGGTGGATGGTGTGTGGGAAATGGAGGGGAAGAGTGAGAGGTGGCAGGAAAATGGGAGGTGGTGATTGGGTTGGAGATATTAGGGGATGGAGGAGGAGCCTGGGTGGGAGAGGCGAGGATGGGGAGAGCCTGGGTGGGAGGCGAGGATGGGGCGAGATGCTTCACACGTTGTAATACTCTGTGTGCACTAATGAGGTTAATCATGGGGGTGGGCTCGAGAAGATGGCTATGAGATTTTGGCCCATCTTGTAGAGGTCGATAGAGGGTGGTGAGGGGAGCGAGTCATAAATGAAGGTGTAAGGGACTAAGTGTAGCATGTGAAGCCAAAGTTGATGGCAAAGCTGGCTGAGAGAAGAGGTAGATAGGGGATGGAAGGTGTGACACTACTCCATGAAGATCTATGGTAGTAGTATAGGTCCTACAAGGATGAAGGTGAGAAGGTGGTGATGGATGTTGAGGGTGGTGAGTGGTGAGATCTACCAATGGTGATGATGAATGTCGAGGGTGGCGAGCTAGTGAGGTCAACAAATGGTGGCTAATAATGGCAAGGGTGAGGAAGATTACTATCGATGGAGGCAACGCTAAGGGAGGTTGCATCGATGGTGGCAGGAAACCCTACACCAAGGGAGTGAATTGAATGGTTAGGGTAGTGGAATTGGACTACATAAGTGGATGAGGCATCCCAGACCACCCAAGTCCACATGCGTGAATGTGAGGTAGTGAAGGTGTCCATGGGTGTCAGCCACTTGGGAGGATGAGTGACTGAGTGTGCAGAAATGATGTGCATGGATGTGAACAATGGGGAGTCAAAACAAAGTGCAGAAATCATGTGCATGGATGTGAACAATGGGGAGTCAAAACAAAGTGCAGGTGACTGCACGGAGGTGAGCCAATTATACATAGTGATGTGGAGACGAGAGCCACCTAGTAGAAGGATCGGCATTGTGTAGGCAAAGGAACACATCATATAGTGAGAGACAAAAGATACTTGGTTGAGAATGCGAAGCCATGTAGTGAGAGACAAAAGATACTTGGTTGAGAATGCGAAGCCATGTAGTGAGAGACAAAAGATACTTGGTTGAGAATGCGAAGCCATGTAGGTGAGGAGATACAATAAATAAAAATATGTGGGGGGTAGAGTGAAGATGAGGAGACTAGGGTTCTGACATCAAGGGAAATGATGGGGGGACTTGAGATGGGGTATCATCCCGTGAGAACCAATGCATGGACATTGAGGATCCACTTATGGGTTGGGATGTTGAGTGTTATGGTTCTCTTGGTGGTGGCTACATCCCCCAAGAAGATCTTTCACAAGTCCTCTGAGATAAATGTCATGTGTTGAGTGCATCAAAGTGGGCCAAGTCCACTGTCACCAACTTTTGTCAACCAACTTTTGTGTAGAGGAAGTCAAACCTAACACAGAAGACCAAGAGGATGGAACAAAAATAATACATGCTCAAGCGATGGTGTGGTCGAAGTGGTCAACGATGATCCTTCACTCCCATGATGTATTGCTACCGTCGAGTACATGGGAGTGGATGGTCTGAGTAGTATCATCGTGGATGCAACCATCAAGGAGCCAACACCACTAACACTAATGGAGTGCGAGTCATAAAGACTAAGGTAAGAGGTGGGCTGACAAGACACTCCAGGTGGGTAATTCAAAACATGCATGATGTTGAGAGCTCATCATGGGAAATGTCAAGCAGGGAAGGGCACCATTCAGCATGGCAAGAGAAAAGAGTCGAGAAAATGGAGAAGAAAGTGAAGTGCTAGCGCACAAAGTTAATGACACGAGAGGAAGACAATGCCCAGAGAGGAGATGATTGGTGGAGGGAAGAAGGACAAAAAAAGGAGGTGGAGGTGGGATTTTATTTTTCCTTATTACCCCTTTATTTTAAAATGAATAAATAAAAAATAAGCCCTTGGAATTTTTCATAGAAAAACAAAAACTCCCCCTCTTCTTAGAAAACCAAACCCCCTCCTTGCCCAAATTTTGTTCTCCTATTTGTAGATGGCTCCGCATAGCCATCATCTTGTCACTCTCATCCCACCTACATATAGATGCATGGAGGAAGAAGAAAGAGAGGGAAGAGGAGATGGGGGTTCTCTCTAGGAAGTAGACTAGTCATCACTCACTACGTAGACCTACAAGCCCTCTATCTCTCACACTCACCGCATTGCTCTAATGCATCATAGTAATAGGAGGCGAGAGATGAGTGACACAATATTTATTGGATTATAAGTTTATATAATGCTATCATCATCGGTGTTACGAATGGTCGGAGATGTCAAAGGGCAGCAGAGAAGTCGGAAGACATAGGTTGTGATGGCAGCATGGTCGGCAGAGTTGAAGAGAAAGGCGGTGAGAGAATTGAGAAGGAAATAACTATTTGAGGTCATGGAGTCGATGAAAATGGGATTATGGGGACAACTTGGTGGTGGCTCTGGTGGAACGTGAAATGACAGAGTGAAGAGGACTCGGCTACCCATCTACACCCATTTTAAGTTGCTATCATTTGTGGCTTGTAGTTATGTGTTGTGGGAGGTTGACATGAACCCATAATAATGATTGCAATAAATAAAATAGTGAAGGTAAATAGAACAAACAAAAAACTCAATACACAATGTTGGGTCCAATTTGCCCCCACACAAGAGTGAGCCCATGCTTCCTCTTGGTGTACTTAAATATATAGCTTTTGGGGCTCAAAAATAGTATGCTTTACAAAATGTCGACTTCTTGAAGAATGGTATTCTTCAAAAGTAGCTTGCTTAAAAAATAAATTTATTAAGTGTGCAAGCTAGTATTCTTTAAAAATTGGTGTGAGCCTTGAACCTTGTAAAAGTGCACATACCTTAAAAAATAAAATATACACAAGGGAGCTTTCACACGTCTCAATGAATATATACACATTGCTAATAAATATGAATAGCGTCTAAATAAATTATTAATGCTTGTTGTCACAACATCACATATTATTCATTGACATTCAAAATTGGGCACCATCACCAGATCGCCTCCATTATCTGGTCCAATCATTTGCACTTACATCAAGTAAGCCAATTAATTAATGAATTAATTGATTAAAAATAAACGTCCATATGAAACTTCATATCAATAAGATGATGCAACCAATACTCCCACACATATATCGATTCATCCGCATATGTGTAAAGTAAGCTATGATTGCTCGACCATGAATTCTTTTAAGAATCCATACATACACAACATGGGAATAGATATTCCATGAATTCATCCTCATAACATGCCCCAAGGGTGACAAGCAACTGCCCTAGTTGTCAGAAAACCATCAATAATAATCATGGACTAGTATCCGTGTAAGATGCAATCAAGAATGGATAGGAAGCGATGGCATGATCAGGTAATTATTGAGAATCTTTGATAGGGTATCCTTTATGCTTGAATAGATATCGATAATAAACATTAGCTTTTATTCTTGTCTAATTTAGTCTAATTAGGTGACAAAAAGAAAAAGTTACAAATACATAATTATATTCAATAAAGAATTGAGAAAATGTTATAAAATTGGATAAAAAGTTATGATGTGCAATGGGCTATGGATGACAACATGAGTCTACAATCCTCTAAAAACATTCGTGTCCATAGTCACAAAGATCTTTTCAGGGGAACGACTAATTTTAGGAAACATAAAGTGTTCACGACATATAGTGGTATCGTCTTCTATTCTATACCCCCACGAATAATTCCATGTTGTTCCATAAGTTAACAAAACTGAATGTTTGGGGGAAATATGCATGTGTTGCCTATGGGTATTATGACATAACATGATTCGTGGTCGTTTGCCCAGATTTTATCCATTTGTCCTCTTGTTTATCATTGAATATATGGAGTAATGCCTAGAATAGATGTGCATTGTGTGCAAGATGTAAGCATTCAGGTATAAGTTGTAGTAGTTCGGGTAATTGTCGTGGATTTGGGAATGGTACTAATTATTCTGGCAAAAATAAACTCAAAATATGTTAGTTGTTGTAAAAGAAATGTCAGAGAATATTACCTTGATTTTATTTGGCATGTGTAAGTTATCAATAATGTATCCAATTTATCGAAGCCGGTATTGTTGAGATGATTTAGATTAGGTGAATTTTGAGAATCTCTCAAGAATGAAGAATCTTGAGAATCTCTCAAGAATGAAGAATTCTCCATGAGCCATCATTTTTTCCCCCACGATTTTAATTTTTGAAAAAGGCTTGGGTATCCTACCTTTTCAAATTTAAGCAATAAGCCTCCTTTTTTGTTAGAGCTTGGATTTTTAAGCTCTTTTTATTTATTTATTTAATTAGTATATAAGGCTTATAATGTAGAAAGCTTAGTGAATTAAGCTTGTATTTAAGATTTAGGAATAAAGTTTTTTTAAAATAGACAAAGCTTTAAAGCTAACAAAACTTTTTTTTAAAAGGGTTGCCAGTGTTTAGTGCAAATAACAAAAAGGGGGGTTTGCCCGGCGGTTTGGCTAAAAGAACGAAGAGAGAGAATAGGGAGAAGGCGATGGCGTTTCATGAGGAGAGAGAGAAGAAAGTATTGGCTACCCAACACAAAGAAAAGAGAGAGAAATAGGAGAAACACATGCAAAAAAGAGAGAGAGGGTTAATTTTTTATAAAATAAAACTTTAAAATATTTTAATTTTAAAGCTTCTAAGCTTTGTAAAGAAAACCTTCTAAAAGGAAAAACAATCATGCATGCAAAAAAATATAAAGTAATTTAGGATGAAAATGTGCATCGTGTGGCATTGAGGAGAGGGAGAACATGAAGTGAAGCAAGAGACACAACAGAAAGTGGTTCCAGGGCCTCTAGGATGAGAGAAATCCATCAGTGGTGGGGCCGATCAGGAAGAGGATTTGAAAACAGAAAAACCTTTTTTGGATTTTGTGGTTTTTGCCGGTGGTTTTCAAATTAAAAAAGTGGTATTCCACGTTGAAAGGACCATTGGGTAATAGATTTACGGGTTTTTATTACCCATTAGATAAAAATATGCCTTTGTTGTAAAACCTTAGTCTTTGTATGGAAAATTTTACCTTTGGCCAAGCTCTTCCACTTCTTTATCACTAGCTCTTCTCACTGCTTCAAAAATTGCAATCACTCTTGGCTCTGATACTACTATTGTGAGAGGTTGACTTAAGCCCATAATAGTTATTATTACAATAAATAAATTATTGAAGACAAACATAACAAACAAAATATTCAACACACAATGTTGGGTCCAATATGCCCCCCCACAAGAGTGAGCCCATGCTTCCTCTTGGTGTACTTAAATGTATTTCATGGGTAGCTTTTGGGGCTCAAAAATAGTATGCTTTATAAAAATGTCGACTTCTTCAAGAATTGAATTTTTCAAAAGTAGCTTGCTTAAAAAAAGCTTTATTGAGCATACAAGCTAGGCTTCTTTAAAAATAGGTGTGAGCCTTGAACCTTACAAAAGTGCACATGTCTTGAAAAACAAAATATGCACAAGGGAGCTTTCATATGTCCCAATTAATATGTACAGATTGCTAATAAATATGAATAGCATCCAAATAAATTAATGGAATTTGTCTTCATCACAAAATCACATATCATTCGTAGAAATTCCAAATTGGTCATCTCGAGATATTTCCTGACCATCACCAACTCGCCTCCATTATTCGGTCCAATAATTTGCACTTGCATCAAGTAAGCCAATCAATAAATAAATTAATTGATTAAAATTAAACTCCATTAAGACAATGCAACCAATACTCCCACGCATATACAGATTCACCCACATACGTGTAAAGTAAGCTACAATTGCACGGATTTAGAAAGGTATCCCAATCTAAACCTATCTTAGGAGAATTCATAATATAAAACCTGGGAATAAAATAATTCATGAATTATTTTAAGGATCCATAAATACACAACATGAGAATCTATAAAATATTCCATGAATTCATCCTCATAACATGCCCTGGGGGTGATAAGCAATTGTCCTTAGCTGTCACAAAATCATCAATAATAATCATGGGTTAGTATCCCTATAATAAGCAATCAAGAATGGATAGGCGGTGAGGGCATGATTAGGTAACCATTGAGAATCTTCGATAGGGTGTCTGTTATGTCGCCATAGTCGCCAGGGCTCCGAGCTTTGGTCACCACCTAACCATAGAGGAATATGAATAAGTGTCCACATTGCCGGCTTATATAGTGGCAAGACTGCCCACACTAGCCCGGCCGCCCACGATCCTCTGACGACCCAAGTGCCTCATCCTCACTGAACCCTGGACGGCGGACACACTTGTCACATGTGCTCCGACGTGTGGACTCCATGTCCGATCAAGCTTTGTCGTCGTGTCGGGCGATTCACGCATGTCGTTATTATAGGCTACATGACATTACCCCCTGGAAAGAGTTTTCATGCGCGAAAACGGACTGGGGAAAGTTGTTGGTAAGCATATATAGTTAGTTGTTCTCACTTGAGACCTTTTCTGACCTATCCTTCCACACTTAATAATTTCTCATCGGTACACAGTAGTACACCTCGTGTTTCGGTCTTTGAACCTAGGAATTCTCCTTGGTTCATGTGGAAGTGTGGTAGCTCCAAGGACTCAGCTACAACTTTAAGACAAACTACATTATCTTGGTGATACATTGTTTTCACATGCCATTGACATGAAAAACTAGGTATACTCGAGAGCTCTTTGGTAACTCAAGTTTGTAGACTACGCTACCATCCATTTGTAGACTACACTACTAAATATTTATAGACTATGATATCATGCTATGCTACCAACTTGTTGACTCTTCTCCTTACATAGCTCTATGGCTATAGAAGATCTAGAATAGAGTCTATAAAACAACATAAATGGAGCAAATCTAGTCGTGAAAACAAAAAACAAATTCCAAAGGTGAGAGGTACTCCTCTCCACTAGATTATTGATCTATGCATAAGCATATGCTCTACAACCTCGTTGGGTTTCTAGTTTTACTACCATCAATCTACAGATGGTTAACATCACTCTTACTTAGAGTGATATTTAACCTTTGAAGATTTTCCTTCAAAGATGACTACCAAACTTTCTATCTCTACCCAACACTATATCTGCGGGCAGGTCATATAGTTTGTGGAGGTGTTTGATAAAGAGCCTAGCGAACTCAGATGTTTTCACATCTTTCTGGTTGGAAGAAACTTTGTCAACCTATTTACTCTTCCTCGTTTCAAAAAATTGTAAAAAAGTGTCTGTGTGTAGACCATATGGTCATCTATGTATGTAACTTCCCTAAGTACTACGATAAGGAAAGAAGGACCCACAACACATATTTTTCATAAGTACTATGACCAAGGAAACATGTAACACATGTTTCATCTAGAACACCAAACCATAGTTGCCACTTGCAACTATGAAAGATATCAATAAAACATATATTGCTACTAAGGCATCGAATAACATCATGCCTTTAGTACACGCATAAGTTCTTAAATCCTCAAGAACCTCATAATGAATGTGCTCTGA
Organism: Cibotium barometz; assembly: GCF_041138505.1. Lineage (NCBI taxonomy): Eukaryota > Viridiplantae > Streptophyta > Polypodiopsida > Cyatheales > Cibotiaceae > Cibotium > Cibotium barometz. Next base: position 4,548,513 of record NC_141096.1, on the reverse strand, counting down.
CATTCAAGGAATTCCTTTGTATGTTCTACAACATCAAAGATGTTTTCCTCTTGTGGTTAGAAACCACATGGACTTTAATTCAACAAAATTTTCCAACTGTTACAAGTCTTTAGCCAATTTTTCTATAATGTGGTAAAGTTCAATTGACCTTACACATATTTTAAGGAAAGCTACACTTTCCTCTCTCCAAAAGTTATTGCGTTCTTCCAAGAATAGTTTACACATCTTGCAACGAAGAGGATTTCCACATAGACAGCGTCTATGTGATGTATAGTGTCTACGCACTACTAGAAAATCAACAGTAACTTGCGCACCAATGAGAGTACCACTCCCAGCCCACGAGCAGATACATGCCTATCCACATGCCTACTCCTATAACCGTTTTGGTTTCTTGGCAATACATATCTATGTCTCTACGGACATGTTTATGGGCTATCTATGGTCACATCCAAAAGCTATAGCACCATCTAGACACACCTCTACAAGTGTGTTCTCATTGGACTCCTCTACCATGTGAAACATGTGAAACAACATTGTAAACCATTTCAATTATGGGAAATGATGTACTATAAAGCAATAAGCGAGAAATTTATCGCTTACCCAGTTTGTATATACATATGCTACGATATGTGGATTAGGTATGCCTCCAACACACCCTACACTGATAGACAAACAAAATCAATCTATGTACTTTAAGATTGCTTTGACATGAGTAACACAACATCCAATTTGTGTTCAATACCAATATGTATTCTTACGTATAACAAATCTATGTTGCGTCCTCTCATTACAATGGCAATACACTACCTACCTGCAGATGGCAATATACTTCCTAACTATAATTGATGACCAACAAAGAATAATGGTCTTCATACGCACTTCATAAACAAATTATAAAATTTAAATATGTACAAGTTTGTCCTCTGATGTCTTTTGGTAAAGTTGGACTCCGTCACTTATTCCATCTATCTTAAATACCAATTTCTTTCTCAATTTGGCTAAGTAACTCCGTACTCTTTACAAGAAACTCTATACTCGTGGTGGATACACCCTTCCCACATTGGAATATCCACAGAGCCGTCTTTAACAAGACGCTTGAGCCACGTACTACAAAGTTCTCATCTAGATTGACTCAAAACCTTTGGCACTACGGCACAACGTATGGGGCATTCTAGCACCCAATTGTTGTTGATTCAAAGACATTCACTCAACAATTATGTCAATCTCTAAACTCTACGGTTAGCATCTAACCATGAGTCCTACTAGGGCGTGATAGTAGCCTTAGACTTCAACTTTCAGTGTGAACATAAATAGTAAAGTCCCTAAATAAGTTTCTCAAAACTTTGTGATACCAACTCATGGCCATCTACCATGCCTGAGCATAACGTGAAAACAATTTCACGCATACTCTACTGCACACTGAACACTCTTACCAATTTGGTTTAGCACCAAATTAACAAGGTTAGGGCTTTATCTAGAATAAGAAGCACCTAAGGTTTGTGACTTTCCATAAAATTTGAGCTCATTAGTCAACACCTATATCGGTTAAATGAATCTATCATTTTCTTTCGATAAATTTTTCACCCCCATTTGACACAAGGTCAAACAAGCATGAAGGGTCCACCCTTGAGTGCTCCGTCTTAGTACATATCCCAAGAGATTTGTCTAATCACTCTGGATCAATGCTCACTCTTCTTCTTGTAGAAACCTTGACTAATCACTCCGGATTAGCACACTTTTCTAACGAGGAAGGTGATGACTGCTGGAAAGTGCGTGCACATATAACAACACCATGCTTAAGTATAAAAAACAATCAAGTTAACTGCTAGGCATTCCGTACTAGCATCAAGATTAAGATTCTTTGGATTAATGCCAAATCTATTATGGTTTACCTCTAATCTCTCTAGATTAGCTTCAAACCTTGAGTTTACTTCTGAAACACCATGTTCAATCCTAAACTCACCACCAGACATGTTAGAATACTCCACTAAGCTCTCCAGCTTAGAATTCTTTCTAACAAACACAATCATGGTTTATAAAACTATGTTGGATCCAATGACAATAAATAGGCATGCTTATCTGGAGTGAAGGACTTCTCACTTTAACCAGGTAATAACCCTATTACATACTGGTAATGATCCACACATTTCCTAGTGCCTTTGCAAAAATTGGTAGGTTCTACAAGGACATGAACTTTGCAACACTAAATAGCCCAAGCAAACTAAGAATTTACTTTTTTAATTTATGAAAGTCATTCCATACTTCCATAATTTGTACAGTAGGAGCCAAACATGTGCTAAAAAATGAACACCATTGTTGGATATAGGCGAGTTTACACTCATTGAATGTTGTAGGGTGTCCCCCACATATCATAACCATCCAACTATACTAGTCTTCCTGCTCACCAATGGTTCTATAGCATTCTCAAGCTAGAAACCACTCTGTCATGGCTATGCTACATAGAGCTTCTTTGAACTCTATCGTTGGATTTATTCCCAATAAAAGGCTATAAGTGAGTCTCAAACTCAATCGTGCCCAAACACTTAATCTACATAACAAGAATACAACCAATTAAAGGGTCAACCTTTGTGTACGAGCCTTGGTGTCCCATACCACCAAGACCACAATGACCTTCATGAAAATTTGATGTCCCATACCATCAAATGAGCATGAAGCTCATTGTGGTATAGAAGCAGACTCTTTTCCTCTCCTTGAGAAACAAAATCTCAAGCATATGGATGACTACACACCCATGAGTGTTTACACTAGACGAACCATGGACAATCTACTCCAAAGTTTCAACATGGCTATAAATTTAAGAACTATATCAAGTTCCATAGCCTCAGATACTCAATCTAGAGTATTTATGATAACAATCCGACAACATCCCAATGGGTGACTATATAAACTACTGATCAAGCCAGTAAATGAAGTAACAAGGGAAGGTCTAAAGACTAGCCCACAAGGTAGCTTTTAGATAAAGACCTCTTAAGGACACTCCCATCTTATCAAACAAAAGGAGTAATGACATACTCTAAAGGTGGGTAGAGTAGCTCCATACTCTATTACAAGCCAGGTTTTGATAAACAATTGGATCATTAACATCATGAACATCTAGGTTTTGATAAACTCTGAATTGAAAGATCACTACAGACCTCACTCTAAGATTACCACAAATCTTAGAATAATTGATCTCTAGGACCACGCACAAGTGCTTACATCTATACGGACCAAGCATAATACACTTCGATTCTTTAGCAACAACAAACACCAACAACAAACACTGTAGTTATCATACTCTCAAGATACTTATTTGTGGTTTGAAATATGGTACAATTCACAAGACCACTGTGGCCACATGAGTAAAATAACGTCATTACTATGAGCACCACAACTTGGGTTATCTCTACAACACCCACCCGGATTGTACAAACAAGCAAATGACTCATGTGCATTCTTGCATAGTCATTTCATAAATGTACACATTTGTTTGGTCATAGCTTCGTACGGTGATGGCACCAATTTTATGGCAACTACGGCCATTTGTTTGGTCATAGCTTCGTACGGTGATGGCACCAATTTTATGGCAACTACGGCCATGAATCAAAATTCTTTTTTTGGCTATGCAAGAACCCTTCTCATAGATAATGTCATGTGTGACTACGCACACTTGGAGCCAAAAATGTCACATTAGGCTCCCTTGGATCATGCCAAATACCCATGGTCAACACACGGGACCATGTCATTATTTTTTTCAATAGCTTACGGTGCCTGCAAACTATTTCTAAACTGTGCCAGATTAAGACCTTGCTTACTCGTATCCTCTTGGATGCCCATAAGCATGCACAAGAGGTAAAAGCACTCAGATTCCATGATGCTGTCGTGTGTGACTATGCACACATGAACAATCGATGATAGCTAAAGTGCGTACACTTGCAAATCTATGCTATAATGATGTCGCAAAACCCTACACATGGCTATGTGTGCTATGACTTATGTCATCTCGTGTGTGTGTTTCATACACCCCCCCCCACACACACACATATAAAGTGTGTGTTAAGTTTTTTTTTTAAAATACTGTGTTTAAAATACTGCGGAAACCTCCCCCAAACATTTTTTAAAAATGAAACAAAATTAAAAATTTATTAAGGTTCTAAAACCTTATCATCATCCTTGTGGCGCTCTCGTGAGGCAGCTGTCATGGGGGAATCTCCGTCGGTTATAGTGGCTGGGCTGCAAGCACAACGAACCACACCCCCAGCTTCCTGTGCTTGCCATGCCGACTAGCTGCCAACATACGGGAGGTTGCAAGATGAGGGTACTCACTTTGGGACATCCATGCATCTCAGGCGGAGTACCTCGATCGTGATAGCGCCGTGAATTAAAACACGACACGTGCCTCCCAAGCCTAAATCGACATATCTCGATTGAGATGCCAACTAATGCCACGCTAGCAGGTCTGGGTTTCCAGTCATCATCCATGTCACCATTACATGTCATCGCCACCACATTATCTCGATCGAGATATCTATGCCACTCGGATCCACATCAGGGCCACGCTGTATCCCCCTAGGCATATTTGACTATCATCCACGTATCTCGAACGAGAAATTAAAATCAAATCGCGACCATTCATTGTTCGCAGTAAAGGGATACAATCTCCACCGTCCACGTATCTCGAATGAGATATTGAGATCCAATCTCCACCATCCAAATAGCTTGTTCGAGATACAGAGATACAATCTCCACCGTCCAAATATCTCGTTCAAGATACGTAGATGCAATCTCCACCGTCCAAATATCTCGTTCGAGTTACAGAGACGCAATCTCTACCGTCCATTTAGGTACGTTGGAAGATGCGATCTCAGCCGTTTAAATATCTCGATCGAGGTATATAATGAATCTCGACCGTCGTCGACATACCTTGGTCGTGGTAATGACTTTAAATCATAGCCATCCATGTACCTCAAACGAGATAGTAATATATTTTAATTTTTAAAACCGACATATAGTAAAGATTTTGAAAATAAAACTTGATAGATTTAAGCGTTTTTCTTATTTTGATTGGTTTAAAAATATGTTTTTCCAAGTTTCGAGTTAAACACCATGGAAAATAGAGTAAATTTGGTAGCTATTTTAAAATCTGTCCATAAATGTCAACAAGGCATAAATTATAATAGAGCTTCTCATCCTAAATCGGTATTGTTTTCATTAACTACCATCTTTAAGATCTTGGAAAGAACCTTGTCGATGGATTCAACCTGACCATTAGATTTAGAGGGTAATTATGGAATCTTTGTGAACAATTAGTGCCATTAGATCAGATAATGAATTACTATGCTGAAAAAAAAACATCCTTAATCAATTAGTAACTCAATAGGGCTTCCAAATCTATTCATGATCATTTTGGAAGAAATTTAGCAAAACCTTTTTCTCTATTGTTTTTGAAAGCACTTCCACCCACTTGGTCGCGCGAGTATTATAGCCACCAAAATATACTTGTTTCCCGTGTGGTGACTTGGTGACTTAAAATTTCATCGACTCCATTTCCTTTTGTTTGATATTGTGCAGTTGTTCCAGAGGACTCTATCTATCGCCACTTCTGGAAACTTTGACCTAGTGTCTTGAAGATACCCACAAGGTTCAATCCTCAATTTAAGAAATGTTATCTTGATAAAATTGGATTAAAACCAATTCAACTGACTTGGTTGGACAAGGTTTCAACAACAACGAGAATCTACTAGGTCTATGAAATATCAGATAAAGAAACAAGATCTAGCACCACATCTACTAGTGCAGGTGAAAATTAAATTAACAAACATGAAGAGGTGGACCAATTCCCTTTTCAAGATTGTGTACCAAAACCATTCTAATGAACCAAGGTGAGGATAAATCAAAAGAGGAATCTTGAAATCATACTGCAAGTGAGTATTCAACTGAGAATGAGATTGATCAATGCAAGAAGAAGACCCACTCATTACATGGAGTAGACAACAAGGGTATAGGTCACCATCCTAGAATCTCATGAAGGGAGAGGCTCAGCATGGAAGCTTGAACCATAGGCATCAAGGTAGTTGTATTTGAAATAAGAGTCAAGTTATCAAAAGATTGTCAAAAGATCCCTTTACAACTATGAGCCATTATCTTATATACTTTGGACCATTTAACACCCACTTCTTATGCCCATGTCCATAAGCCTAGGCCCCAAAGCCCAACATATGAACATGTCCATGAGCCCATGGCCTCCACCACCTTACAAACCATCCCCACCCAAATATGTTTCATCCTCGAAACATGCTTCTACTTCATTGGTAGTATGAGGATGTCCAACGAAGACCATCAAGCCACAATATACATGTAGATGTACCATGTAACTAAACTATCCAAGAGAGCAAATCCATGCTTAAAAGCTTCAAAATCTCATGTGATGCTCCCCGAACAACCGCCAAAACATAGCACCATATAGTATTGCATATGTCAATAACATCCCATTTAAGCATCATATTGTCCTCCAAATAGTGAATTATAGAAAATTCTAGCAAACAAATTCACTGTTATGCCTCCTCATTTGATCCACCAAATGCACACAAGAGATAGGAACAACCATGTAACCCCCTGGGTCAAATGGAAATCCACGTTGTGCACTCAATAATGGCTCTAGAGCCCTCTGGGTCAAATGGAAATCCACGTTGTGCACTCAATAATGGCTCTAGAGCCTTCTGGGTCAAATGGCCAATGTCAAAAATTACCATTAGAGACGAGGCTAAGCACATATCCTCCTCCGCGATATAATGGAAAATGCAAAGGAAGGGTGAGCATGCACAAAGGCAGCATTAATCCACATAAAGGTAGTGTTTATCTCTCTCTCTTTGTCACGCAGTAATATTCAAATTAGATTTGCCTACCTTTTTTACAAAAGTATGGAGAAATAAGCCTATTCTATTTATCTCTTGAATTAAAATTTTATTTCTTAAGTTATATTGAGTCCTTATTTCTTCCTCCACTATTATCACATTTGATCATTGAAATCATATTTCCACTCAATCGCATAAAGCATTTCTCTCTTGGATATTATTTTATAAGTAATCATTGAGAAAAAATCAATGAATTTCTAGAGAATACATTACTATCCAAAACTCTCTCACACACACCATGTATTTCTTTCAATTAATCTTCCTCAAAACATTAACAAACAATTAATTTTTTAATCAAGCGAAAAATCTCTCTCTCTCTCTCTCTCTCTCACACACACACACACACACACACACACACACACACACACACGTAGTAATCACAAATTTAACTAGTCATTGTTTTTCTCTACATCTTTCACTTAGAATACATACTCAAAATAACATGTATACATAAATTAAAATAAAATAAAATACATGTACATAGAAAGAGTATACTTAATATATTATTTAGTATTCTCTTCAAATACTGTTACAATGTTTTTTATTTATAATATAAGACCCTTGCATATTAAAATTTAAATGGATATATGTATATATAAATTTAGATAAATGGAGAGAGAGAAAGAGAGAGGGAGATAGAGAGTATACTTAAAATATATTGCTCTCTTTCAAATACTGTAATCATAATTAAAATATATTTCTCTCTTTCAAATACTGTAATCATCATTAAATGCTTATGTCACCTAGTTATTTATTGCTCTCTTCAAATACTCTAATCATAATTGAATACTTCTACCACCTATTTATTTTGTTCGATAGTCCTCGAAAGAATATATTGATAATTATTTATTGCTCTCTTCCATAATTGAATGCTTCTACCACCTAGTTGTTTTGTTTTGATAGTCATCTCCAAAGAATATATTCTTCTACGGACACTAAAGTTATTTTTATTGGTTTTTAAAATACCCCCCCAATATTTTTGGCTAGTTATAATATTCAATTTTAAACTTTACAAATTGTTTGAATGTTTCTTCCACACACCCCAATGTTTAGAGATGCACTCATTAGTAGATGTATTATAGCTGCCCTGGTATTCTGCACCTTGGCATATCCTTCAATGAGATATATAGTGCTTATGCCATAGATAAGTTATTGATATTATTTTCTATGTGCACCTTTGAAATACTATGCCCAATTGAAATATATTTTCTCCTTGTGTTTTCTACTTTGAAAACTCTCTTCTGCTCTCCAATTTGGACTTTGATAACTCTCTTCTACTGAACTTTGCAATGGCTACTACAATTCACATTTAGTATGGCCATAAGGCCCTTTTCATAAGATACGACAGCCTAGTGTGTGAGATTGGCCTTCAAGATAGTAAGGAGCACTTTGGAATTACAGATGACCATTAGCTTGTTATGCATCATGGTCCATAACAAGGTTATGTTGTTGTACTACAATATATTATTCAATTAGAAGAAGGAATACAGCATAGGTGGTTTGCAACACAATATGTCCATGCCTCTTGCAATCATTGCTGCCTGATGACGTTGAGGAAGAATATCTCTTTAGCCATGGTCTGTTGAGGCTAAAGGTGGTTCGTGGTGTTATCCTATATCACTCCACACCTCGAGACTTTAGGCTTTCCTGCCATATTTATAGACTTCTCAGTTGTTTTATCCTGAGAAGTAAGATTGTAGCACCTTTAGCGATAAGGGAACAATTGTATCGCGGCATGTTTGTAGCCCAGTATCGTTGTCTCATGCGTATACCATGGAGGTTTTGATTTTCTGGGGCCATGTTGCTCTATGTATATATTGCAAACCTTATGTAAATAAAGAATGTTTTGTGAAAAATTTTCAGTTGTCTAAGTGATTTTGACTATCAGATAAAGAAATAAGATCTATTTTCTCGGATGTATGTTGTAGATCTTTAGTAACAATAATTACCCTATTTGAAGTAATTAATTTTAAACTTCTTAAGTCTTAGGCTCTCGAGACAAAGTCAAATAGGAATTTAACGATGTATCATTTTGGCAGCAGAATCATGAGACGCACCAACCGAGGCAGACAGCCAGATCCTCTCATGGATGAGGAAGAGCTTGACCCCGATGTTCGCAAAGCCGTATCACAGATCTCAACCAGGTCCCTTCAAGGGTGGAGGGGAAAACTTGGGTGAGGCTGTGGAAAAGTGGATCGAAGCAATGAAAGAATACCTCTCGATGTCACTGGATACAATGAGAAAAGTAAAGTGGCTCTTGCAAGGCTGAAGATAGTAGAAACAGCTAGAGTAGCATGGAAAAACCACTGTGAGAGACAAGCCATTTGGATCGAAACACCTAGACATGGAATGATCTCAAGACATACCTAAGGAAGAGATTCTATCCTCCCCGCTTCTTGGAAACTAAGATGAATGACTTCTTGGGAGTTAACCCAAGGGAGAAAAACTATTGAAGAATATCACCAAGCGTTCGCTCTCCTCCTCAAATACTCACCACCGCTGGATGGCCAGGTTCATTCGGGGAATGAACAAACCTTTGGATACCCTAGTAAAGAATGCCAAGCCAGTTTCCATGGCTGAAGCAGTGCAGATGGCGAAGGACTTTGCCAAGGCCTTCGTTGTTAAGGTCCCGTCAAAGCCAGCTCCCTCACCCTTCAAAAGGTTCCAAACCCCGGGAGTACTTCCAACCTTCCGCCTCCTAAAAGACACGAAGGTTCTAACTAGAACCAGGAGATGGGAAGTTTCCGAAATGAAGGAAGACCTTTTCCTTGGAGCACTTTTTCAAGAACTCCGGCTCTTTCCAGGATGCAGAAGGAAGAGCTTAGAAGTGAAAACAAGTGTTTCGGTTGTCAAGCTCAAGGATTTCCCAACTCCTTCTATGTCAATGGGCCAAGGAAGCCAAGGTCCTAGAATGTGTTGTGACATTAACCGCACACCGTAACTGCATTCTTGTAATCGCACACCGCAAAACTGCATTCTTGTAACTACATTGGGTAAAATGTACTGCACAACAGTCAGTTAGGGATTCCAGGGGATGTCATAGGAAGATATGTCTGTTCGGATCACAAGATACTATTCCTATATATGGATGTAACTGTATGCACGAATCAATCAAATCAAATTTGCTGTGATGTTCTGTGCAAATTTTCCATACTTGTCTTAAATCTGTCATGCTGTTATCTCAATCTTTATCAATGTGTAAGATAAGTATGTTGTGTATGAAGGTAACCAGTCCCGTAATCGCTTACTGTCTACGCAAGAAGTAAATGCAATTACACTTTTGGCGACCACGATGTTCGCGAATGCGCACGCGTTCTCAGAGGCCTCTTGAGTTGGTGGTCCCAACAACTAGGCGGCAGAGCCACCGTCTATTTGACGAAGCTCGTCATGGTTCGACAAGTAGCCCGCCTCTTTCCTCGGCAAGGGGTTGCGGGCGACGGAGCCATTCCTGTCCTCCTATCCGCACTCCAAATGCAGGTGGGCGCTCTTTGACACCCCCAACCTCTCCTCGGACGGCTGCGTGATGGTTGTTTTCTTCACCACCGATGGTTAAACACCCGCAACCTGTAGTGATGGTGGCTGCGCCAACCAACAACATCAAGTATTCTAAGTTTCGGAGGAAACAAGGAGAAGATCTGGATGCACATGTGCGGCAGTTTGACAACTCTTATGGCCTGAATGTGCCTCCACCCCTTGTTCCTCTGCATAAGAAATCAGTTTTCGAGTCTACCTTCAGCGACGGCAAAGCATCCAGATGGCTGGCAGAGTACCCCGTCGGCCATTTTCAGGATTATGATGCGGTACGTCTGTAGTTTTTGCACAGGTTTCGTGTGAAGAAGACAGTAGCCCAAACTCTGGAGCGGCTATGGGTCCTCAAGCAAGGCAAGCGCACACAGCAGAGGATTAGGCTGTGAAATTTTGATTGCTGTTGCAGCGAGTTCCGCTGGCGCAGCGACCAGCCCAGGAGGTCTTGAATGACTATTTCTTGAGATGAAAGGGTTAGCAAAGGATTTGCGCACGGCCCAGGCCACTGTGGACAAAGTGAATACGCCGTTGTGGCAGATGTCATTGCTCAGTTTATTCTCGCAGTGGAGGATAACGATTCCACTACTATGAAGCGATCCAAGAAGAAATCTAGCAGTAGCATGTCACGGGGACGCCATCGACACAGTTCGGAGGAGGATTCGGACACATGGAGCTCGAACAGTGAATCGGAGGACAGTAGCAGTACAGATTCTGATGAGGCACCAGTGCGGGAGACCAGGAAATCCCACAAAAGTGGGAAGGTCAGCACGGATCCCGCAGGGGAGTCTTCGATTGCTAAGTCCACGAAGGAAGTCTAGTGTTCTCGTTGCCGTAATCCTGGCCATCCAGTAAACGGAATGTGCAATGAACGACAAGTGGTGTGCTATCTGTATCAGCAATTCCCATAACACATCGGAGTGTTACTACAATGGAAGGGGGAACAAGGCTCGCCCCGGCAACCAGGTCACTAACATTGGGAAAGACAAAGAAACGACACCGCCGTATGGGTGCAGATTGGGAGCACTTCTGAGCAAACCTATAGCAACAACAGTGGCGGTAGGGGTGGCGGTCGTAGTCGTGGTCATGGAGGCCGGGTCCAAAAATTTATCTTTTCTGCACAGAGGGAAAGACATTGGCGCTAAGATTGCCGAGAAGCATAGGAGTATGATCAGAAGAAAGCTGAAAAACAGGCAAAAGCTACAAGAAAACAACCGATGATGGCTATGGTTCAGATTGAGTCAATGGAGGAGACTGTGGATTCGGAGGTGCATGTGGTCACGCGTTCTGGTCACAAATTGAAGCCCCCCAGCAGGCACACAGCGCAACCACTTCTGGACTGGCCTGCACAGGAAGCTGTTCGTGCAAGACAAGCAAACCTCGGAATGTGTTCCAGCGCTAGTAAAGTGCCAAGTAAACTGTAGTTTTAGGATGTTGTGACTCTCATCGATGACATACCTCAGTCGGGGCAGCCTCTGCCACAAGTCCAGAAGGATCTTTTGGAACAACTGTCCCAACAACCCACTTTGGACGAGAGTGAAGGATGGGATGGATTGCTAGACGCCCCTCTACAAATCAAATTGGGTCAGCTTCTTAAATTGGTTACAAATTTTCATAAAGCACTGCTTTCGTCAGAGAAGATGGACAAGGCGATCACATCGGCTGCGGTGTTATCCGTGCAAGCAGCACACTTGGAGCCCGTGGGGGTGGCAGTACCCGTGGCTGATATAAGAATTCCTAAAATTTTCGTACGCTCCCGAGGCCTTACGATTGATTACTGATCGATGGTGGGGCTCGTGTCAATATTGCAACAGAGTCCACTTGTAAGCGCATGGGTTGGCAAACATGGGATCCTGCACCATTTCTGGTATGCATGGCTGATCAAAGGAGAGTCCGACCCTTGGGCATCTTGAAGGGCGTGGTGATTGAGGTGGCTGGCATATCCTTCGTCATGTCCTTTGCAGTGCTGAGCATGGAGGATTCTGCTGAGGAGTACAATTTGTTGCTGGGTCGTCCTTGGTTGTTGCGCTAGGCAAAGGTCTAGCATAATTGGGAGCATAATCTGATGACCATCCGTAGGGGTCGTAGGAAGGTTAAATTTGCTTTGAGGAAACAACACCAACTGAGCAATTCAGTTTGGCCTGTCATTGCGAAAACAGTGAATATGGCAGATGGCTTGGATGAAGATGAAGAGGAAAAATTCTTACATGAAAATGAGGACTTGATTCCATTCTGCTCAGTGGATATGGCATGTATTGCTACGGAATACCTCAGGCCTGTGCCTGTGGTGTGTTCAGTCACACCATGGACAAGGGGAAACTCTTTGGGGAAAATTTGTTTGGGTACTGAGGATGAGTATGCACCCGAAGATAACATGAAAGACATTCTGGAAAAGGAGTGCGCTTTTGAGGCGCAAATGAGCTGCATTACTCATGTCAAAGAACATGTCTTGGAGACCATTTTCTTAGGAGATGACAAGGAGACTAAGCCGATGAACATTAGTACCTTGCTGGAACCCTCATTAAAAACTGATCTGGTGGAACTTCTGCGGGAATTCCGGGATGTGTTTGCCTGGGATTATGTTGACACGAAAGGTCTGGACCCGAAGTTTTACCAACACCGCATTTACCTGAAGCTAGATGCAATACCCTCCAGGTAGCAGTGTTATCGCATAAACCCGCATGTAGCCAAGCAAGTCAAGGAAGAGCTGGACCGCTTGCTAAGGGTGGGATTCATCGCACCTATCGAAAACCTAGACTGGATTTCTCCTATAGTCATTGTCCCAAAGAAGAACAAAAAATTACGCATCTGTGTGGATTACAGAAAGCTTAATGTGGCCACAATCTCGGATCCTTTTCCCTTGCCCTACATGGATTCCATTCTAGATGATGTAGCAGGGCATGAGATGTACTCATTTCTTGATGGATTCAGCGGCTACAATCAAATTCAGATGGCACCAGAGGATCAAGCCAAAATTGCATTCATCATCGCATGGGGGGTGTTTGTGTGCACAGTAATGTGGTTCCGATTACGCAATGCACCTTCCACTTTCCAGCGCGACGTGTGAGATATTTGGGCCCTTTCTCATCGATTTCATGCGCATTTTTTTGGATGATCTGAGTGTCTTTGGCACTTGTGTGTTGCATTTGGGGCACTTGCGACTGTTTTTAGCGCTGCCAGGAGGTGTCCTTCAATCTTAATCCGCTCAAGTGTGTTTTTGCAGTGCGAAGTGGCAAACTGCTGGGTCACATCATTTCCCAGGATGGCATTTTGGCAGATCCAGATAAAGCGACAGCTATTATGTAGGCACCTGCACACCTATGGATCCAAAAGGCTGTATGCATTTTCTGGGCCAAATTCGGTGGCATGGTCGTCATTTGCGATTTTTGGTGCATTTGGCAATTCCTTTAAATGCAACCGCTCATTCTGACCGCAAGGAATTCCGATGGTCTGAAGACTATGATTTGGCTTACCGCCGGCTCAAGATTCAACTTTCTAAAGCACCAGTGATGATTCCTCCTGATGATGATTGGGGGGTGGATTTTCATGTATTTGTGGATGCTTCGGATGTGGCAATTGGCAGTGTTTTGATGCAGGAGCAGACTGCGGGGTGGCTTCGCCCAATTTATTATGCCAGTCGTCGGTTGTCTTCTGCTGAAAAGAATTATTTGGTTACAGAGCGGGAAGGCCTTGGAATGGTGTACTCTGTGCGAAAGTTTCGGCACTATCTTCTGGGCCGACGATTTTTCTTTCATGTGGATCATTCTGCTCTTCTTTACTTGATGCAGCAACAAAATTTGACAGGCAGATTGGCTCGATGGGTTCTATTGTTACAGGAATTTGATTTTGAAGTCATTTATCGCCCTGGTGCTGCTCAGCATGTGGTGGCAGATTACCTTTCTCGATCGGATTCAGGAGAGCCAGCAGTTGGCGTGGATGATGAATTTTTGGATGCTTCACTATTTACGATCTAGCCAAATGCAACAACCCCCTCAACAACCTTAATGGATTGAAGCTGATTCATTTCTTAGCCGGCATTATGAGCGCCATGTGCCTTTTGCTCAGCTTCAAGCCCCTCATGCTAAAAGGGTAATTCTTAGGGAACCTACACCTGAAGAAAGAAGGACCGACAGGCATGATTATGTGCAGCAATGGATTCCTCACACGTAGTGACCTACGACACGGCCAGTATAGTGACAGAAAGACACACAGATCCGGTTCGAGAAATTGATGAATTGCATAGAGCCAGAGTTTCACAATCTACGGGAGAGCAAACTGTGGTTGCTCATGCAGAGGATGCAGCTGTTTCCAGTTTTGCACATGAGCAGATTGAAATTTTGGATTCGGATGATGAAGCTTAAAGAGGGATGCAGATTCGGCTGGATATATAAGGCATTTGACTTCTATCAAGGGATGCTTGGACATTGTGGGTTCGTACAATCCACCCTGCATGCGGCATTAACCGCACACCACAACCGCATTCTTGTAACTGCATTGGGTAAAATGTAATGCGCAATAGTCAGTTAGGGATTCCAGGGGATGTCATAGGAGGAAGATATGTCTGTTCCGATCACACGATACTATTCCTATGTATGGATGTAACTATATGCACAAATCAATCAATCAAATCTGCATGTTCTGTGCAAATTTTCCATACTTGTCTTAAATCTGTCATGTTGTTATCTTAATCTTTATTAATTTGTAAGATAAGTATGCTATGTATTAAGGTAACCAGTCCCGTAATCGTTCACTGTCTGCGCAAGAAGTACATGCTATTACACTTGGCGACCACGATGTTCGCGAATGCGCACGTGTTCTCAGGAGCCTCCTAAGTTGGTGGTCCCAGCAATTGGGCGACGGAGCCACCGTCTATTTGACGAAGCTCGTCATGGTTCGACGAGTAGCCCGCCTCTTTCCCCGGTAGGACCAGAGCTCGGGTTGCAGTGGCGATGGAGCCATTACTATCCTCCTATCCGCACTCCAAATGCAGGTGGGTTGCAGTGGCGATGGAGCCATTACTATCCTCCTATCCGCACTCCAAATGCAGGTGGGCGCTCTTTGACACCCCCAACCTCTCCTCGGACGGCTGCGCGACGGTTGTTTCCTTCACCACCGGTGGTTACATACCCGCAACCTGTAGTGATGGCCGTGCCAACCAACAACATCAAGTATTCTAAGTTTTGGGGGAAACAAGGAGAAGATGCGGATGCACATATGCGGCAGTTTGACATCTAGGGTTCATAAAGACCTACATGTCTGTAAAGAAAAGCTTCTTCTAGCCCACCAGGACTCAAAAGGGATGTACTCAATCATGTACGCTAGTGCTTAACATGTCAAAGAGTGAAGGCAAAAAGGGTTAAGATGCCAGGAAAGTTGCATCCCTTAGACATTCCACAAATGAAGTAGTGGGAATGTATCAGTATGGATTTTGTTACTGGATTACCGTCAGTGCAATCAGGTTACAACTCCATTTTTATGGTAGTTAACAAATTAACCAAGGTTGCCCATCTGATTCCAGTAAAAGAAACCTACTCTCCAGTGGATGTTGCCAGAGTCTTCCTCAAGAAGATTTTCAAGCTGTATGGCTTACCCAGAAGAATAGTGAGCGACAGAGATTCTAAGTTCACATCAAGGTTCTGGACTGCATTCTTCGAAGCAGTAGGAACTTCCTTGGATCTCAGTACAACTTATCATCCAGAGACAAATGGTCAAACTAAAAGAGTAAACCAAGTAATTGAAAATATCCTTCGATCATGATGTGGTGGCAGGGAATCCAAAAAGTGGCTAAGCTACTTACATCTAGTGGAGTTTGCTTACAATGCCTCTTATCACCGAAGTATCGGGATGAGCCCATTCAAAGCTCTATACGGACAAGATTGCCTCACACCATTAACTTAGTCCGACCCATTCATCAGGGTCAAGATGTCCAGACAGATGCTTGATGATATGGAGCAGCAAATGCAAGTAATCTGCAAAGGTATCAAGGTTGCCCAGAATACTCAAAAGTAGTATGCTGACAAGAAGAGATCGGAGAGAGTGTTTGAA
This sequence comes from Cibotium barometz, assembly GCF_041138505.1. NCBI lineage: Eukaryota > Viridiplantae > Streptophyta > Polypodiopsida > Cyatheales > Cibotiaceae > Cibotium > Cibotium barometz. Next base: position 4,532,032 of record NC_141096.1, on the reverse strand, counting down.
GAAGTAGATATGCTCTTCATTCGTGTACGACCCAAAAGAAGTTCTTTATATAGGAAAGTATAAAAAGCTATCTCCAAGATACTGTGGGCCATATGCCATTACTAAGAAAGTAGGAGATCTACCTTATGAACTTCTTCTGTCTCCCCATCTCAAAGTACATAATGTATTCCATGTCAGTTTACTTAAAAAGTATGTATCCAATCCGAGTCATGTGCTGGATGATGAACAATTGACTTCTCAGACTCAAGGCCAGATGGAACTCCAACCTAAAGAAATTCTTGATGTTCGGGAGAAGACTTTCAGGGAACAGAGTCCTTAGTCAAGTGGAAGTTCTACCCTTTAGAGGACGCCACTTGGAAAAAAGAAGAAGAGTTGGTAAAGAATTACCCCCACTTTGCGAGATCCGAACATCTCGCGTTTTTCAAGTGGGAGAGGATGTAAGGTTCCTCCTTAGCTCCTAAAAGAAGTATAATCTCTCATATCAGTCCCCTGTAATCATCCCCTATTTCAGTATACAAGAAAATAGTATTTTTCTTTGTTTTTGACCTAGAGAGAGAAAATATTCTAGAGAGAGATAAATTAATTTTGAGATATTTTTAGATACAAAGTTTCTCCTTAAGATGAATTCCCCTGAAACAGAAGTTCAAAAAGAATTTTTCAATGTACATTAGAAATTAACTGATTATGTGTATAAGAGACTTTAGCCTAAGAGTCCACATTTTCAAAAAAAATTAACTAAGGTCGAAATATGGTTCTAAAGGACCAATAGGATTAATTTAAGTTTGTTGGGATGACAAAAATACAAAGAATAAAAGAAAATATCCCAAAAATAAGTAAATGCTAACATAAGATGAAGAGTTGACCAAGTACTAGGTTTATTAGTTAAAAATTAAGCTTTATTAGTAAAAATAATAATTTTTGACACCTTAGTAAGGAGAGAAAGGACTCATGAAGGAGGTGTCTTTTTTTCATCATTATCTTTTATTTTTAATTAGAAAAATAAGATATTTTATCTCTCCTCCTTCAAACTAGATTAAAAAGTGAGCAAACTGGTCCAAAACTTATCCAAAATGGATCAAATTGAAGCTGAAAGCCTTTAGATCCCAGTTGAACTTGGTTAGTGATCTCCCTCATCTTTACATAGACTCTCATTCCTTTGTATTTTTATCTTTGTGTATTTACATGCTAGTATTATCTTCATTTTAGTGTAATTCTATTATCCTTCTATTTTACCTCTACTTTGGGAAGCTTTGGAGTCCATCCTCTCTTGGAGATTATCCTCCCCATCTTGGTGGCCAAGCTTGCTTTGTGAGCTTTACTTCTTTTTTAAAGAATCAAGCCAAAAATCAAGGGTAAGCCTTAATCCATGGTGTTTTTCTATCCTTCTCAATGATAATCTTCTTCCCAAATCCTCTAATGCTTGTTGGGAAGCTTTTTAATCAATGGTTTTTTCTTGAAATCAAGCTTTTTAATGATTCATAATGTTTTAATGGTTTAATACTAATCTTTATACTTAATTATAATATTTTTTTATTAATAAATCTCTTCTTTTGAAAGATTAATCATCTTTATGGTTAGATCCTTGTTAGAAAGATGTATCTTAATGATAATCTCATTATCTTAATCAAAACTCTATGCTTGATAAGCTAGAGAATAAGACTAAATATTTTTATGATTTGAATCTAGTTAAAAATAATGATTAATTCTTTTAAGCTTATTTATGATTTAAAAAAATCATATTAATTCATTTTAAGATTGAAAGAGAGTTATGCTAATATTTTTGTAAGTATTTTCATACAGTAATGATGAATAGATATTTAAAGAATAATCAAAAAGTTTAAATATAATTATGTTTATAATTATGCTATGTATGCATAATAAAATTTTAGTTTAAAAGAGACCCTATCACATTTCATAATTATGGATATTTATTTAAAAGTAGAATTTTGAGAATTCTAAAAAAATACAGTAAAACTATGATAAAATTTTTTTAAAATAAATTTAATTTTATGCATAATTTTGTTAATACAAAAAGAGAAATTTCCATCGTATTCTACGCATAAACATTTTTATGCTAAAAGTAAAGTGCTAGAACACCTAAGAAAGATCATAGAAGGTTCTGACCAAGCGATGCATGGGCTCGCGACGACTGCTAAGACACGTATGCACATATCGAGAAAGATATTAATAGATTAAAAAGAAATTATGTAAGTAAATTGAAACTCGAAATTAAATCTCGTTGGTTGACTAGAGCTGGTCTTCAACCAGAGAGTCTGAATGACATTTTGATTGTAAAACATTAGACTAGAATTTTAAATCTGTGAAAAAAATAATTTCATATTGGGTATGTAAGTGGTGTGTCTATTTTGTAATTTGCTTGGGTATCGACTAGAAAACTTGAAAACTCTTTTTCTTTATACCCACCAAATTTTTATAAAAAGAGATCCCACCAATACAGTGGTTGAACGATTGGCTAACCCATGGACTGGTTGGGATTATGCTAAATTGATGGATTTCTTCAATGCATTTAGATACGTTCAAGTTACATTATTTAGAATAAGTTCTAAGAAGATTCTTGTTCTATGAGGAGAAAGAATCAACGGTTGTGTCTCGCTTAAAGAAAAAAAATGATAATTTCTATGAACCAAGTACAAGTCATTGAGTAAATAGATTGGGACTGAAGGCCTCGTCCCTTCCTTGATCTGACCACGTGATCTACAGGCTCGATCAAAATAAAAAGGATAGTTAAGGCCTTGACCTGTTAGTTAAGATTCTCATTAAAAAATTTACCTGGAGAAATCGCCCGTGCTTTCTAAGCGAGGAAAGTTTTTTCGGTCTCAATTTCAAAAGAACCGCCAAATTAGTCTCTTATCTGGACATCCATGGACGAGACCTCGAGTAAGAATCCCTGCCCTACACAAGAGACTGCTACTTTCGTTGCCAACACCCCAAAGAAAGCCGCGCGAAGAGAACAAAATATCTTACACTTTCCAAATAAATCAAAATGTACACAAGCTAGCACATGTATATACAAAGCTTATTTACAAAAATGATATACCAAGTAGTAATCATGTGTGAATTCTCTTTAATCTTCAGAATCCTCTCCATCTTAAAAAATAAGCAACAATAAATTGATAAAGAATATTCCATAAGTATACAAACTATAATCACTTACATGTTTACCAACAGACGCAAGTAACCCAAGAATTACGTTTCCATAAAAACCAACTAAAACAAACGTTGAAGACCTCAAACATACGTCAATATCTACCAAACATATTAATATTTATAATAACATCACCTATTATATTAAAATAAGTTGACTTTACACAAAGATAATCCAAATGTCTCCGAATAATCTAAAAAAATAAAATAATATTTTTAAGATAGCTTAAAATATATATCCATAGTAAGTTTTCTTAATAATCATATAAACTTAACTTAATTTAACGTACACACATTATATGTATGTATCACCACACCCTATAGCATGATGACTTACAAATTACAACTCATTTCCTTTAAGGTTAATATCAAGCCAATCATACTACAAACAAGTTAGTACTTTGATAAAGTAAGCATTTTTGTTCTGTTGAAGCCTATATAGGAGCTTGATAACTAATAAGAATACAAGTTATAATTTCACATTCAAAGCAAGATCTTGTGTGTGAGCATTAACATGTCTTTACACTTTCATTGAAATAGTAAGAAAATGACTTAATGGCTTGAGAAGATTATTGATCAGCATATGAGAATAACATAAAGATATTAAGCAAATAGATTAAGTTGATTTCAACATTCATGAGGACGATTGCATAAATAGTAAAAATCACATTAAAATTTTTTCTATTGATGCAAGTTTACATGTCTTTTATCTTTCTCTCTTGAGTACAGCTGCCCGTAGAAACAAAGTAATCATAGTGCATAGAAAGCAACACACTACTTGGCAAAATACCCAACATTAATTTTAATTTATTATAAGATCTACACACAACAGAACCAATGATCACCAACCAAGGTCCCTCAATCTCCCTATCAAATCTAATTTTTGCACCACTTAATTTACAAGATTTGATGCGCAACGAAAGTGAGTTTAAAATAGACAATATAACAATAACTTAAGAATACTACTTACTTAGTGTAACTAATAGATATGCTACAAATATGACTAACTTTCTTTAGCGAAGACTATACTACAGACGTTTAGCAACATCTAGTCAAATATCACTTTATTGTTTAAAGAAGAACCAAACAGTTGCAAACTTCCCACTCTTGTTAGGATCGTGCTTAGGTCTCCAACTTCCAAGTCCATTTGAGCCCCAAACCCATGAATCATTATGATACTTAATAAGGTCACATGTGTGCCAATGATTTATTGTGAACTCTTTCCAACATTAAATGCAATGAGATCAGGTGTTGGCTTAAAACTGATAAGCACATTTGGCTGAAAGACCGTTTGATTCATGCAATCAGAGGAGGATTAAGGATTAGCATGCCAAGATAACTCAAGTGCACAAGAGAGCAATGACTAAGAAGAATGTCATGACAGAGTTATAAAATCAATTCAGGATCTCATGATTTAAATGTTACCAAGGATATGATGTTGGTTAGGGCTGTCTATACTATGTAACTCTTTTCTAATTTCTTAAAATAAAAGACTTTTCTTTGGAAAAAAAAATAAATTTGCTAACTCTTTCCAAGAGTGAATTAAACCTTTGGACCTCACAAGGTCACAGCACCCACCCAAGCTGACATGGAAGGCCAAACGCGCGCGCACACACACACAAGACATTGCAAGACAGTTTGAAAACAACCACAAGATCCATGTACGTAATGACTATGCAGAGCCCCAAACCCAGACCCCTCCCCCCTCCCCCCCCCCCAACACACACACACACACTTTTTGGGAGTCAGAGCCATAGTAACATCCACATGAACATAGACTTCAGTTAGGGATAACTGTGGTTTCTCTCATCATCCTCCCTCTTCATCAACAGCAGCGCCCCCCATGGGCGCTAGGAATTCCACACAAGGGCGAGATTACCACCTCAGATTAGCATTGGCACACACTAATCCACGCCCGCAGGCAGGCCGGGTTCGTAGGAAACCTCGGATGCGCAACATTATCCTGCCCAGGCTCATCCGCCTTGGCTTCGTCATCAGCGGTGGAAGGCCTACGAGATTTAGGGTTTCCCAACCTTGGCTGGCTCTTATAGGCGTTTTGCCCGTTTCACACACGTCCGTAGCTCAATACGAGCTAGAACCAATTTTGCGCTTCGAGGATTTTACGCGAGCGAAAGAATGGAATCGACACGAACTAATTTTGGCGTTCAAAACGTGCCTTATATTGAGTGCTAAGAATGTCTTTACATTCATCAACATAACATAGTCTTACAAACACTAGAAGTATTATTTTCTAAAGCAATAGCATATAGAATATGACAACATATTACCCTACACTTTCATATGCATACATGCATACACACACACACACACACATGTATATAAGTCTTATATAAACATACGTATAAACTCACACATACATGTATACAAACAAGAAGATCAAATTGACAAATTTAGAAGAACTATCCAAAATACAAAATTGTCTTAAGAAAAAGTATAGTCCAAACTCCACCCAAAAAACATCACACAAAGTGACTGTTCCACCACCAAGTTTATCCGCCAAGCTAGGCATGTCTTTTAGTTAACGCTTGGGACAACTCCAACTTAGACAAAGCTACTTGGTGAACAAATTGATACATAACCTAATTTAGACCTAAGACCTTTATGAATATGTAGTAACTATGCTTACATGGCATGCAAGACAGTCTTTTAGCATCCCTATGGGTGAAATCTTCACATGAGCATCATGAAAACTCTGATATTATAATCGAATAGGTTAAGACTTTTGCTTTTGAGCCTTCTGTCTTCAGGAGAAAAACATAAGTTTCATTTCAGATAGTAACATTTTCTTACACACGACCTCTGCAACCATTGACATTGCTCTTTTTATTCTCTCAACGAACTCTTTGTTCAATTTGATCCTTCACTTCATGAGCTTGCCATCCCTTCATGGTGGTCGCTCATGACTTGGAGGTGTGGCCCTCGTTGTCGTACATTCACACATAACAACCTCTTTGGCCTCCTCAAACACAAATCCCACACACCGAAGTCTATCTCTTACTTCTAGAGTAAGCAATGTGCCCTCAACAATCTTCCATATTCTAGGTACATTTCCTACAACACCCGCTATTGATCTCTCCACCTATCATGTGTATACAATAGTGTCCTTGCAAAACCATATGTATTGCTCAGTTGTACCATTCGGATGAAAAACATACGTATAAAGTCACACATACATGTATACAAACAAGAAGATCAAATTGACAAATTTTATATGGCAAGGGAAGGTTCAAGATAACTTGAGCATGAAAAAATGTTATGCTCCTCTGAACTATTTTCTATTTATGAAATGAAAGACAAGTTGTAGAGTAACAACACAAAACAAACTTATTGGGCGATGCCTATCACTAAATAGAAGCATGATATGTTTTATTATATAAATCCTTCAAGTAGGAATTTAGAACAACTGTCCAAAATATAAAATTTTCTTAAGAAAAAGTCTGGTCCGAACTCTATCAAAAAAACATCGCACACAGTGACCGTTCCACCACCAAGTTTATCCACCAAGCGAGGCATGTCTTGTAGTTAAAAGGCTTGGGACAACTCCAACTTAGACAAAGCTACCTAGTGAACAAACTTATGCAGCATAACCTCATTCAGAGTCAAGACCTTTATGAATATGTAGTAAATATGCTTACATGGTATGCAAGCTCGGGGGTTCACCTCAAAAAAAATTAGTGTACCATGCACGATCAAAAGGAGGGGTATTTTAATTCAAATTTTAGAAAAAATTTAACATGATTACAATAACAGGAGGGGTATTTTAATCCAACTTCAAAAAAAATCCATTAGTTCATAAGTGGTTTTATTGGGGGGGAAATTTTAGTTAAGGGGTTTTTTAAATGCCCCTTGAACGCACGTGATTCCTATGATTTTTTAGAAGTGCGCCCCCCCCCAAGCATGCAAGATAGTCTTTTAGCATCCCTATGGGTGAAATCTTCACATGAGCATCATGAAAACTCTGATATTATAACTAGATAGGTCAAGCCTTTTGCTTCTGAGTCTTCTATCTTCAGGAAAAAAACATAAGTTTCATTACATACAATAACATTTTCTTGCATGACCTCTGCAACATTGATTTTGCTCTTTTTATGCTCTCAAATGAACTCGTTGTTTGATGCTCCACTTCACGAGCTTGCCATCACTTAGCATAAAGGGGATTGTGTCTTTTCATTATGAGAAAATGCCTTATATACATTTGGCCCTTATTCACACTTGGGCGCTCAAAACTTACTTACTAGGCCTTGGTGGGTGGCCAATATCTCATAATGTACAACTTTTATAGTGCCGTTTCATGACACTTATTAATATACTCAATTGAGGATCATGTTTGTTAATCCAAAATAGGATTAACATCCCCCCTTCCTAATGTAGGTTCTGTCCACAGAACCTATTACCGAGGTCTTAAGACCTGGTCGGGCCAAACTCATGTTAGTAAAAGGTCCTCCTGGATTGGAGTTTCTTGAGGGTACGTCGGAATGCCGAATGTGATCTCCAGAATCCTGTATCCACCATGCCTTTGAAAGTGTTATGCATCCTAGAAAAGACATCGAAGCCGGGTGGTAATAAAGCATGATTCCCCTATCTGATGGCCCTTGGTTCATGTCGAACCTGAGGTGTTCTGCTTCATAGCCATCATAAGGCTCCTTTGGTTGGTGGTCTATGAGTACCAACACTAATTTCAAAAAACTTACGCTAGCTATAATAGCGGGGTCTGAAATTCTGCGCCATGCCCTGATCCATGTAAGTATCTACTATCTTTGTTCCTGAATGTTGTTAAATTTGCAGCAATGTGATGATCTATGGTGGATCAAATGCAAGAATCAACATGATTAACAAAGAGTTTAGATGATGATTAAGACACAATTAGTGAGAAATTAACTGGTAGCTTAATGTAGGCATGGATAATAAAAAACTAGCAAATTCTCATTAGGCCAATGCCTTAATTTATAAAGTTTACATCCAGGCATCTAATCCCACTGATCTCTCCTTGATTCACTCCACCTCTTTTGCTTGATTCTCTTCACCTCTTCACTTTTCCTAGAATATCTCCACACAACCTAAATCTTCTCATGCTACCCTTTATTCTCTCCCAGTAGATACCTCTCACCTTTTCACAGCTTCTCACTCATTTACAGATTCTCTTTTATAACCTCTTGCTAAGGGCTTGTTCCCACACACACACCCTATTCACTTGTATATTTCAACACCTCCCCTCAAGTGAATAATCCTAGCACACCTGGACCTTATACCAAGTTTCCCTCTTACTTGGTAGCCCATGATCAGTGCCTAAAGTCCCTAAACTCATAGTCCTTGACACTCTCTCTCTCTCTATGTGTCCAAGGCTACTACAAGTGCCCGTGACCTTGACTAAAGTGCTCACACATACATCTACCACATGGCCTACATCATCGGTGGCTCAGAGTTGGTTTTACTCTATTGGGGTAGGTTACATTGGGTTGTGGGGTTTCTCTCTCTCTCTCTCTCTCTCTCTCTCTCTCTCTCTCTCTCTCTCTCAGAAAAGATGATCTGACTCTACTTCCTTAGGAGCCTCCATGAAGTTTGCCCCGATGTCATTTCTTCTCCACTAGGTTTGCTGGTAGCAGTCTCTTGCCATGTGTCCTGGCTTCCCACAGTTGTGGCAAGTGAAGGTCCTTCCTCCTACTCTGCCTCTTCCTCATCCTCATCCTCGTCCTCGTGAGAATCCTCTTCCTCTTCCTCGTCCTCGTGAGAATCCTCCTCGGGTGAAGAATGCTTTTTCCTCTCCCGCTGTGTTGAGTCCAGCCATTTCTTCTCTTTGACCTTGGTCTCTTGCTCTAGTAGAGCTCCTTCTATCTCCTGTAGCTTCAATTCAGGTACATTCTTTAAGGTTGCTACAATGTTTTCATATTCACCTTTGTCCACACTCTTCAGAAGCACTACCAGTGCCTCATTATCTTCTACCTTCTTGCTGCCATTCAAGGGCAGTGTCTACCCTTTTACAACTCAATCTGGTGTTTAGGTGATGATTACAACAGATTTATCAGCATAAATTCACTAGAAATTACATAAAGCCAAGGGTAACAAATCTGTACTGAATGGTTGGAGTATCAAACCATCTCTGAATTTTGTCTGAAGTTATAGGGATCTGTATCAGATACCCAATGGTTAATTTGAACCCTCAATTGCATCGAAATACAGTGATTAGTATTGATTAATCACTGATTAGCAAAATAATCCTCTGTTTTGTGTGCAAAAAATAGAGTATGCGAGGAGGCTAGATCTGGGGCCTTAGAGTTCAAATGAGCTCAACTCCTTTCAAAGCCATCAATATCAGTTAGTCTAGTAGAGAATTAAGCCAAGAAGCACAAGATTTAACCAAACATTGAATGCTTAATCTCTGTTTTACCAAAGTCACCTACAGATTTGATGCAGAGCTTGATTCCACTTCTCCTTGAGGAATTTCACAAATCTAACACCACCACCATGTAGAGCACCCTTGAAAACCCCTGGGGACAAGAGGAATTAGACCAATTACTTTTGGTGTTGAGGAGAACTCAGTTTTGCTTCAGAAAGAAGGCGCTTGAAAAATCATGAAAATCTACAGAGCTACACAGCCGGTGGTTTGATGATTTGAGTAGATAGGCTAGTGCATGGGGAGTATGGCTAGATGTGGCTAGAAGGGTTTGGGCTAATGTTATGGCAAGAGGGAGTCCTTCTCTCCAACAAGTCAGCTAACTGAGGATTGGCCAGCTTTGTGTGCTTTGCGCCACATTTGCCCATAGTGTGCCCTCTCTAGCCAATGGAAGTAGCTCTTCTAAGTCAGGTTGTGGGGCATGGAAAGGGTATGGTACATTATGCTGTTTTGTTGGAGTGACTTCGAAATATGCTTCTCGCATGATCCGGCATGTGGGCTCAAATGGAATAATCTGCATGAGTACGTTGAACATTAACTTTGGCTTCAAAAGAGGATTGCCTACACGTATGAGCCCCTCATACTCTGCAGCTCTAACAAAGAATCCAAGATGGTATCATTAGTAAATGGTTCAAGATTATCTTGCGGGATGGTGTGTCTTACCTCTTGAGAGTGCCTTGTTGGAGATGGGTGAGGTGCCAGTACCTCCCTCGGGGGCGAGAGTGTTAGTGGGAAAATCTATCTCGGGAGGAGAAAAAGATGAGAAAATGCAGTCAGCCTGAGAGGTGTTAGTAGGTTGCGTGTTAGGAAATGGGTTAAGTAGCTTACTATAGCGACATTAGAATAGACAGGGTAAGTTGATTTTGAAAATGAAGAAGAAGATTCTTCTTGACCCTGACCTGTGCTAGGGGGTGGGTGACTAGGCTTATGAGACTTAATAAACTCCCGTAAGTCTGGAATTTCTTCTTCATTTATGGTGGGATACTCTATATGGGTAGCATCAAAATTGTATTGTACATTTGTCAGCATGGCTTCTAAATGTTTGTAGATATTAGTGTAGAGTTTTAGAATGCCAAAAGGATAATAGAGAGTGGACTCACATAGGTTTAGATGTTGGTGAGTGTTATATACCTCTAGCCAGCCGTGACTTATGACCCATTGGTAACTATGTGCTACTACTTCGTAGTTGTCGGGTGTCTCTGGAGTGTCATCTGGGACAAACAGGTCTAATTTTTTGACACTGTTGTCCAAAATTTTTGAGTTTTGGAGAACGCAACACCAACTAACAAAGGTTTAGCATGATAGGATGTAGAAGATAGAAAAAGATGTCCTAGGGATTAGTCAATACTAAGTTGCCCCTCAAAATTTCCATGATTACGATAGGATCAGCGTCTCTTTCTGTATTTTGTTTGATTAATGTTAGTTCTCCTAGGCCTATATCTTCAGATAGATTTATATCATATTGAAGTAGAGAGAGGGTTAGTGTAAACAAAAACAAAGAAAGAGTTTGAGGAGGGGCCTAAGGAGTTACTGGCAGCTGTCCCAACTCGGAGGCATGCTCAAGGAGGAGACGTAGATCATCACTGGGTTACGACTGACTTCTTTCTTGGAGATTGTGAGAGCTGACGCTCTAATTCTTATAGGCAAGAGTTTGTATTGTTAAGGAGGTTTGAAATTGTCATTTCTCTGACCATCCTTGCAGCATCCAATTATTCAAATCTTCGTGTTGCATCTTCTTGGGCTCACGGGCGGTTGCTTCCCTTGCCTTGAGCTTCGGGAGTCTTTGAGCCACCAACCTCTAAGTGTCTTGAAGTTGTTTTGTAAGCTGTGTCACTCTCTCTTGGTGTGCCAAATCATTTCTGTGTGCTTCTTCCTGACTTGCAACTTATTGTTTCATTAAGAGCTTTGATCTTGTCTGCATGATCCTTGTTGATCTGTTCCCTTTCATGTTGTAGATGGTTTGCCCTCTCCTCCTCTTCTTTGAGTTGTGCTATTAGCTGCGTGATTTGGTGTTGCAATGCTTCTTCCTTGGTCCTGGCATTGGCTTGGAAGTCTTGTACTTGTTGTGCATAGAGTGTTGTGAGTTCCTTTGTGTGGTTGACTTCTTTCTGGGGTTGTTCCTTCGCTTGTTCCAATTTGGCATTGAGATCAGCATTCTCCTTGATCCTTTGCACTATTGTTGCACTATTGTTTGGCTTAATACCATGTTATTATTCTCCAGTGCATTGTACCTTTTCTCCTGCTCCTCCATAGCTTTCAAACTCTTCATAATGACCTCTTTGTGGGTTGTCTCATTTGCTTCCAAGTTTGCCTTTAACCTTTGTACTTGTGCGGATGTATGTTTTACTTGCTTCTAGAGGGTAGTGTTACGGTCGTGGAGCATGTGTGTTGTTATTAGGTGGCATCGCCAAACTTTTTGTTCTTGCCCCACATTGCATTGGTGCTTGATTCTCTCTCCAGCCCAATCTGTGGTTGGTTGAGCAACTCATCAAGGCCTTCCATGGTCTCCTGCAAGAATTGTTGATAGTCAATGTTCTGCAAGGAGGTCAGCTAGGGTAGTCTTTCTTCATCTTCCAATCTTCTCCTCTTGCTTGGACTTGATGGCTCTGGAGTTCTTTGTCTTTTACTTGCTTCCATGGGGGCCTCTGGTTCCTGTACTGGGGCTGCCTGCTTCCACATTTTGTCTTTCCTCAGCTTGTATTACCGTTGCTGGTTCTGGAGCTGTCTCTGTGGGCGTGTATGCCAGACTTGAGTCTTTGAGAGGAGATAAGTCTGTAAATATAAGTTGGGTTGGGCTTGTTGGAGGAGTGATTTATTGACGAGTTTCCTCTGTGGTATGGCTAAGAATATTTTCTTTCAGGTTAGTGCGGATTTCTATGGCCACTTCCTCCTCTAGTCTTTGTGACTCAGCAGCAACATCGGTAGGCACTCCTCTAGTCTTTGTGACTCAGCAGCAACATCGGTAAGCACTCCCCTCATCTTTTTATCTATTCACTTCTTGCAATCTTTCTTCATATGCTTTATTATATCCTTGGTCTCCATCAAGATGGCTTGCCCTTCGTGTACATCTTCATCTGTTAACATGGGCTGGTCTGGTAGCAGTGCCAACTGCATATGTTCCTCCAGTTCACGCTCCTTGAGTGGTCTTTTTGCTACATGATTGCGAACCTGTGTGAGAAGGTATGGGTTAGATATTTTGATTGGTGGGCCTTCAAGTAATTCTCCATCTCCTTATGTAGATAGTATGCCCAATCTTCTTCTTTCTCTTTATGTACTTTTGCAATTCTATTGAGATCGACTCTGTTGTATCTATCTTTTGGCTTTATTTACATCATCAAAGACATGGCCCTACAAGCCATCTATGTAGCCTCATCTTGGATATTCTCGTATTCTTCACCATTCGAATTGTACGAACTCTTCTTCAACATGACCTCCAGAGGCATCTTGTCAACAATGATGTGTTGGTGGACCCTGATTTTGTGACTGGAAGGTGCAGAGCTTCCCTTATTAGGTCCTCTGTGATGAGTTCTTATGTAGTACTATCTGCCTTAGTGATTCACCCTCTTTTGGTCCCCTTGTCGTAGGTCTTTAGGTACTCCGCGCGTAGAGTTCTGTGTCGATAGTGCGGGGGAGTATCTATGCCATCCTTCCGAGACCTACTTTGTCTAGTTTTTCTTTAACTTTGGCCTCTTCCAATATTTGTAGACATTCCGGGCTGTGGTACTGGAGAGCTACCTTTCCATGAGCTGTATGAGCTTCCTATGATGGTCCCATGGAAAGGTTGGGCATAACGACCCAAGAAGTTCAGCTTCGGTCACTATGTTCCCTGTCTTTTTTGGCTAGCTGGGGATCCAGTAGCACTACTGCCTTGAGTTGTAGATGGGTTCTCATGGGCTTCAGACTCTGGGGCTAACATCTGTTATTAAGCACATAGGATCACTTGAATGACTAGTGGGGTTAATATTTTTTTCTTTTTCTTTTTCATTTTTTTAATAAATATATTTCATGGGGAATAAGTCAGTTTAATTGAAAAGGCCGTTAGTGTAGGAGTAATCCTCTGGTGTGTTAATAGTCAGTTCATATGGCAAGGTAGGAGTGAGCACGTGAATGTGCAGGTTGTTGAAAAGGTTAGTTTGTGAAAGGGTCTGCTGGCCGTGAAAAGGTTAGTTCGTGAAAGGGTGAGGTCGTGAAAGGCTCTGGCCGTGAAAGTGCAGACACAGTTTTCGTGAAAGTGTAGGCCATGAAATGCTCTGGTCGTGAAAGGCTTTGGGCGTGAAAGGGTGAGGCCGTGAAAAAAGGTTCAGGCCGTGAAAGTGCAGACACAGTTTTTGTGAAAGTGCAGGCTGTGAAAGGCTCTGGACATGAAAAGGTTCAGGTCGTGAAAGTGCAGACAACGTTTTCGTGAAAGTGCAGGCCGTGAAAGGCTCTGGCCGCCGTGAAAGTGCAGACACCGTTTTTGTGAAAGTGCAAGCCATGAAAGGCTTTGGCTGTGAAAAGGTTCGGGCCGTGAAAGTGCAAACACAGTGTTCGTGAAACTACATACAATATTTTTAATCGTTTGATTACGATTGTTTGGTGTATGAGGAGAAACCAATCTTTTGTTAATGTTTGAATGATGCATTTATGAAGAGATACAGGTCATTTGTGTTACCACTTAATGTGTATTTTGATTCTTGAAGAACACAAAACAAAAACAAAAACAAAAAAGAAAAGAAAAGAGGATCAAGCTCCCACCTCGAAGGGATAGTCGAGAATGAAGAGAGATGGCGAGCTCGAGAGATGCACAACGGAAGCGAATGCAGACGATCAATCCATGCACACGATGAGACATGACAAAAAAAGGAAAGAAAATCGATTTTATAACGCAGCCGCCGTCGGACAGGGCGGCTATCTTAATGAAGAATGCCATGTGGCACTACGTGATTGGCTTGTGAAAAATTACCGTTTCATGGCGTGAACTATTTTGAACTTTTTCACGGCGTGACCATTAATACTGTGGTTCACGGCGTGAACGTTTTTGGATCTTGTTCACGGTGTGAACCTTTTTTCTACAATTTCACGTGGAATGCATAAGATCAAATTCTTCTCATTTTTCCTTTATGCTCAAGCGGTCAAAAGTGAATACCATTTGTGCAATCATTGGATACCTTTTGTTTATTGCCATGAGAACCAAGGGGTCACCCGGGCACTTTTGGGCATTTGTTTTGAGGCAGTCGTTTTAGTTCCATGTGGGAGTTTTTTATTGTTCCTTCCACCCAACTCAACAATTTTGTCATTGTGTCTGGTTGTGGAGGGCTTCTATCTACATCTCCTTGCTGAATTTGTTTGTACTTACCTTTAAGTTCCCTGTTCAGTTCTGTAGCCAAAGTGGGTACTTTCGTTGCTTTGGGAATTCCCAACCCATTTGGCTGAGTTTGCTTTTTCCTCCACACAAGGTTGGTGTGGTGCTTGCTTGAGTCGGGAGTTGATGTTGCACGTTCTTACCACCCTCTTTTTGATGATTCGACCTGTTTGTGGTATTGGCACTGAGTGGGGTTTGGGTACCCATATTGTTGCATTGCCTTGATAGTATCCTTATGCTTGTAGCAGTAAGTCCTTTCGGACCCATTTCTTTACATGCTCCTCGAGGTCTCTTTGGATGCTTGGAGTCCTACCAATTGGTTCGAGTCAACAAGGTCTAACATTTGAATTGTTTGCAGGTTCTTCTTGGGTCCTTTATATCATTCATGGTGTCCATCTTGTTTGGTTGATATGTTAGTTGATTCTTGGGCACCCACCTCTGTGTACCCTTAGATGCAGGGTATTGTGTGGGGGTAAGCTTTGTGGAATGGTTGTTGGTTCTGTCCTTTGAGGTGTTGCCTTACACTCGTTGTTTGTTCATCGGTTATGATGTGATTCCCTCTGTTTGTTAAGTTCCATAAGGGTATGGATAGGACCTTCTCACATGTGCTTAGCAATGATGTTCTTTCTTCCCATTGGATATTGCACTTACTGGCATAGATCCAAGATCGTCCTAAAATCATCTCTTCTTTCAGGGAACCTGCAGACATGCATAACAAACACCTTCCCGACCAAGGAATTATTTTTAATGGAAATGTTAACGTTTAAAGTCCCTCAGCTTTTGTGGTTATCAAGTGAATGCTACGAACTTGCGCATTAATGGGTTCAAGGAGTGGTTTATCTAATGCTACCCAGGTTTCATATCAGATCAAGTTATGACTTGACCTCGTATCTATTAATGCAATGCTTGTTGCATGGCCTTTAGTTGTAGTAAGTCCCACCTTGAGTCATGCTGGCTCAATGTTTAGTTCCCCTTCATCCAAAAGGGTCACAGAAGCCATGTTGACATGTATCAGTCTTTTGTGCAGTAATTGTTTGGCTTTGGCCTCTCTAGCCTTAGCCTCTTCTTGTGCTTACTGTATCTTTTCTTTTGCAAGCTGTTTCTATTGTTTCAAGAGGTGTTCTTGCAAGAGCATCTCTTGGGTCAGTGGTCCAAAGTATTTTTTTTAATTTACTTCCATTGACATAACCCTCCATTTGGATGCTGTCAATTGTCTCAATTCGAATAGACCCCTGAGGTGTGATTTCTAATACTCGGAATGGTGCTAGGCCTCAGTATTTAAATTTCTTTTTCCTAGCGCTTCTGACACCATACATGAGGACCAGGTCTCCCATTTCAAGTTCTTTTTGCTTAAGGTTTTTTTCGAACCAATGTTTCCTGCGTAATTTTTCAACCATGAGTCCATGTGATGCTATGAGTCTGGTCTCATCAAGCTTCTCTAAGTCAATTAGCCTTTCAGCTAATGCATTCTCCGTTAGACGCTCTTGTACGACAATCCTTAAGCGCTTGAGACTAGGTATTCCATAGGCATAACTGCTTCCACACCATAAGCTAGACAGAAGGGAGTGTAACCCATCGTGCTACCTTAAATGATGTTCGATAGGCCCATAGGGCTGCTGTCAGCTTATGTTCCCAATCTGTTTGACTTGCTTCCAAGGTTTTTGTCAAGATAGTACACAAAATCTTGTTTGTACTCTCTGCTTGACCATTGGCCTGTGGATAATAAGGTGATGATTTTCAATGGATCGCTAAGAATCCCGCAAGTAAATGATCAATCACCGCATTTTCATAAAATGTGAGCCGCAATCACTAACCAATTCTAACAAGCAGTCGAGCCTCGAGATGATTTGCTCATATAAAAATTTTACAATTGTTCGTGCATCAGCTCTCTTTGAGGCTCTGGCTTCTGTCCATTTTGTGAAATAGTCAGTGCCACGATCACGTATCAGTCTTGGGATGGATGTGCCGCTGGACTTATCGGTCCCACAAAATCTATCCCCCATTTCTCGATTGTCTTACAATAATATGGGTGAGCATTATCTTGTCCTTTTGCTGTGGAATAGTGAAACGTTGACATTCTTTGCATCTTTTGAAAAATTATATGGTGTCTCCGAATAAAGTAGGCCACCATAGTCCTACTTGAAGCACTTTTCGAGTTATGATTTCTCCAGCAAAATGCCTACCTGCTATCAGTGAGCTTCTTCCAATATGGTGACAAACTCATCCTCTCTAACGCATCTTCTAAGCACATTATATTTTCCTAACATTTATAGTTCTCCCGCAATCAGTTGATAAGGTGCAGCCACCAACTTGATAAGCCGTCGCATTTTATCTTTGTTCAAAGGTATTTCTTTTGCGAAAAACCATAAGCTAGATACTCTGAGATTTCTTCACTCCATTCGGGTACCATGTCCAACTTGAATAAACAAGCATTAGGGAGATCATCATCAACACCAATTTGATGGTTCCCCATTTGGAATTCTTGACATGTGGTCGACCAACACATGCTGTGTTCCCTTCCTTACCACCATGACTGTAAAGTCGAATTCCAACAACAATAGTAACCATCGTGTGATTCTCCCCGTGGTGCAAGGTTTATTTACTAGGTATAGTAAGGCTTGATGGTCCATGAAAAATATGAATTTATTGGCCAAGAGATAATGTCTATATTTCTTGACAGCGTAAACCATGGCCAATCCTTGTCTCTCTGTGGTGGTGTAATTCACCTCTCCATCATTCAACTGATGACTAGAGAAGCAGACACTGCCCGAAGAAATGCCCTATTATGAAGAAAACCCACGGATGCCCAGTGGGGCTGAGGTACCTTGAGGCCGCTAAGGTGGGTTCTCAAAGGATTAGGGTGAGGAGTTGAGTAAGATATCGTTGGGGGGAAGGCACAAAGAGAAAATCTCCCTTCAAGAGCCAGAAACACCCAAGCTTACAAAAGCTGGGCATCGAAAACGCAGTAAAGCCCTGGCAGAGGCAGAACGTGAGGCTAGAAAGATCATAGCTAAAGCCAAAAGTGAAAATGAGGACAAACCAGACTTGCTCTCAGTACCCGACCACTTCAAACCTATATTGTTGGCGAACGAAAAGTGGACTGATGACTACAAGGGTGAAGGAGGATGGGCTATCCACATCATATACGATGGCCCAACAGAAGTTAAGGAAGTGGATATTGTGGGACCAGGTGAAGAAGCTCGGCCCATATACATTGCTAAAGACTTGACTTTGGCTGAAGAAGATGAGCTCATTGCTCTCCTCAAGGAATTTAAGGATTGTTTCGCCTGGAATTACAAAGAGATGAAGGGGGTACCACCTGAGGTAGTATAGCATATGATTCCAATCATGGAAGAGTCGAGACCAACCAGGAAGAAACCATACTAGATGAATCCTAAGTATACGGGGGCGACAATTGTAAAGGAGGAAATTGACAAGCTCATTGCTCTGCAGATTTCATCTATGAAATCGAACATACGGATTGGTTATCACCACTCGTGATAGTGCCAAAAAAGAATGGAAAGCTTAAGGTATGTGTTGATCTTAAAAAGATTAATGCACCCACTAGGAAAGACCATTATCCATTGCCTTATACAGAACATGTTTTGGAAAGAGTGGCTGGGGGAGAAGCTTACAACTTCTTGGATGGATTCTTCGGTTACAATCAAGTGTCCATAGCATCAAAGGACCAGCACAAAACAACTTTCAATACAATGTAGGGGACATTTGCATACAAGATTATGCCGTTCGGCCTCACCAAACACCTCAGCAACCTTTCAACAGTTGATGTGCACAGCCTTCAAGGACTACTTACAAAAGTGGTTGGAGGTATTAATTGACAATCTATGTACACACTCTCGATGGGTAGACCATCTGGCCTGCTTGAGGAAAGTGTTCGAGCGATGTCGATTATATCGTATATCCCTGAACCCCTTGAAGTGTCAGTTTTGGGTCAAGAATGGTGTGATATTGGGACACACTGTCTCAAAGAATGGTATATCCACGCGGACGATAGCAAGGTCAAGCTGATATTGGAGCTGCCACCGTCTACCAACTACAAGGGTGTGCAAATATTTATGGGCCATGTGGGGTACTATCATTTATGGGCCATGTGGGGTACTATCATTGCTTCATAATTTTTTATGCAAAAATAGACAAACCCTTATACAAGCTCCTCATTGTCTTTCAGTGGACCGAGGAGTGTCAAGAAGCATATGATCGACTGAATCAAGCATTGGCAAGCTTGCCAATTCTATGACCCCCCAATTGGGATCTCATATTTCACGTGCATATTGATGCATCAAATTTTGCTATTGGTTATGTACTAGCCCAGCCTGGTGAGTTCAAATTGGACTGTCCTATATACCGTTTCTATTTTCGCCACGGTCTGAGGCGCTGAGCACTAGTAACAATCTGTTAGTGAGCTTAGGACCTTTCTTGACTCCGACCAATGTAGCCTCTAATGTTGCTAGCTTAGAGGTCACCCCCCCCAAGAAGCTCCAAGGTCTTCTGCACTCAAATCTCATGGGAAAGGAGGGCAACAGAGAGAAGTTAAAAGGATTTCTATGTCTACAAGCTCTTGAGGTGAGAGGATATCTCATAAACAAAGGATTCTGATTCTTGAGATGACACACGAGAAGCTTGACATCATCACTCCTGGTGGTGGACTTGGCGCAGGTGCACTCCCAACTCAATAAAATAAAATAAGGGAGATAATTAAATAGCAAAAACTTGTGCTGCTGCTCAATGGTCAGATTTTAAACTTGCCAATGGAAAAGATACATCGACAACCTATTAATACACCATTTGGTAGAAGATCAATGGAGATTAGAGAATCTCACACATTACATGTCAATAATCTTAAGAAGAAAATGAAGGTAAATCCCCATGCCATAGTGGTTCCATTTATTGTTTTAGTAGACCCCTAAGATTATCCCAATAAAAATAACTTCAAAATGGTAGAATGTCAGAATTATAACTATTATATCATTGGGGGCTCTAAAGCTAGGAGGGATATGTTAAAGGAAAATCCAACACTGTAGATTGCAAAATCTATGTTGTTCTCACAGTTGAAGAGGCAAAACTTCTTGCATGGGATCATAATAATGATAATGACTACCATGTAAAGATGTTTCACATTGAGAAAATCAGGTTTTTTACCATGAGTTGGAGGAATATGTAGCACGACACCAAAAGGTTGATGGCATATTATGAAGACAATGTCTTTTGGAGGTTGGGATTCTTGTGGAGAAAGTGGAGCTCTCATATGGAATCAGAAAGTATGATCCTCTATTTCAGCTCGCTTTTCGTACAGGATAGATTTGGGATCTTCATAATAGAATCTTTTCAATGTGGGAGGAATAAAGTTTTAAAAGGGCAGAAGACCTCTAAAAGGTTAAATGAATCTAGTGGCTTGGCTAACAGTCGTGGTAAGAAGGTGGGTACATCAATTGAAGACCTTGCAAAAGACATGAAGCTTAATCCATGGTGAGCACTTCAAGGAGTGAAGAATCAAACACTGCTAGTTTATGTCTTATCGCGTGTCATTTTGAAGGAGCTATCACTTGGTAAAATGTCTTTGGAGCTATAAAAGTAAGTAAAGTTTTTAGTTATTCATTTTTTATCTTCTTGATGTAAATGAAGTATTTATATTGTCTTTCCATGTGGCTTATAGTGGAAGATCAACATGCACAAATTTGTTTTTGGAGAATGCTGAATGATGTTTTGTTGAAACATGGTTATCCCTTACCAGAATTCAAAGGGTTTGTGGATAATGCAGCATAAGCCAATTGGTTGGCCATCAGGATAGTTTATAATGGAGGTCCATGAAATATAATAGAAGGTAAAGAGAGAACATGTACATTTCATTACGAGATGAACATGGTGATGGATTCCAGGAGGTGTGTGAAGGCCCCATATTTGGAAGACCACAAGCTCCGATGTCGCAGTAGGAGAGAATGCAAGATCTAATGCAGATGAAAAAAATTGTAAGGCAACTCTACTAGAACTTTAGTCTCCAAAACATGTGAAAGTGGGTGAGTTACCAAGTCTTCAATTGATGGGATGTGTGGGTGACTCAATGGGAGGCCATGCTCTTGGAACAACATGAGGATGTGGCTTTGTTCCAAATATTAATTTGTCAAAGACAAAACATTCAAGCATGAGAGTTGCACATAATTATTAAAAAAATGTATCCCTTTATGAAGCATGTAGTGTAGATCTAGCCATGGCGATATTACAAAGTGCCCATTACAAGACATTTATGGCAAGAAAACATTTGGGAACTGGACCAAATCTGGAGAAGTTGAAACACATAATTATATCAAGTTAGGGTGGTGTGACTTCTAATAAGAGATTAATTGATTTGACACATGCAATTATTTAAGGCTGGGATGATTCAATCTCCAGAGATGTTTAAGCCACCAGCAGAAGCAGAGGAAAGAGGCATGAGGAGGAAGACAGGCAATGTAGATCCTAGAGTTATACTACCAACCCCGATAGTCACAGTCCAGAGTATTCCACAGTGACTATGAAAAAAGTCACTAGGAGTATGAGACGTGTAAGTGCAATAAATACTAACCATGTGCCACTTTGCAAAGAGACTGTGGTTCACGAATCGAATTGGGCTATTAGGAGGACAAACCCAAGTGTTGTGACATGTTTTGGGTACTTGACATCCTCCAAATCTCGATGTGGAGAATTAAATAAACGAGTTGGGGAAGCTAGCAACAAGGGGCGTACTTGCACCGTGTTTTAAAGGTAGGAGGCAACATTCGAATGGTACAACTGAGCAATACATATGGTTTTGCAGGGACACTGTTGTATACATATGATCGGTGGATAGATCAATAGCGGGTGTTGTAGGAAATGCACCTAGAATATGGAAGATTGTTGAGGGCACATTGCTTACTCTAGAAGTAAGAGATAGACTTCGGTGTGTGGGATTTGTGTTTGAGGAGGCCAAAGAGGTTGTTATGTGTGAATGTACGACAACAAGGGCCACACCTCCAAGTCATGAGCGACCACCATGAAGGGATGGGCAAGCTCGTGAAGTGAAGGATCAAATTGAACAAAGAGTTCGTTGAGAGAATAAAAAGAGCAATGTCAATGGTTGCAGAGGTCGTGTGTAAGAAAATGTTACTATCTGTAATGAAACTTATGTTTTTCTCCTGAAGACAGAAGGCTCAAAAGCAAAAGTCTTAACCTATTCGATTATAATATCAGAGTTTTCATGATGCTCATGTGAACATATTCATAAAGGTCTTAGGTCTAAATTAGGTTATGTATCAATTTGTTCACCAAGCAGCTTTGTCTAAGTTGGAGTTGTCCCAAGCGTTAACTAAAAGACATGCCTAGCTTGGCGGATAAACTTGGTGGTGGAACAGTCACTTTGTGTGATGTTTTTTTGGCGGAGTTTGGACTAGACTTTTTCTTAAGACAATTTTGTATTTTGGATAGTTGTTCTAAATTTGTCAATTTGATCTTCTAGCTCGTATTGAGCTACGGACGTGTGTGAAACGGGCAAAACGCCTATAAGAGCGAGCCAAGGTTAGGGAAACCTAAATCTCGTAGGCCTTCCACCGCTGATGACGAAGCCAAGGCGGATGAGCCTGGGCAGGAAAATGTTGCGCATCCGAGGTTTCCTACGAACCCGGCCTGCCTGCGGGCGTGGATTAGTGTGTGCCAATGCTAATCTGAGGTGGTAATCTGGCCCTTGTGTGGAATTCCTAGCGCCCATGGGGGGCGCTGCTGTTGATGAAGAGGGAGGATGATGAGAGAAACCACAGTTATCCCTAACTGAAGTCTATGTTCATGTGGATGTTACTATGGCTCTGACTCCCAAAAAGTGTGTGTGTGTGGGGGGGGGGGGGGGTCTGGGTTTGGGGCTCTGCATAGTCTTTACGTTCCAAGCTTTGTGAGGTCCTTCCAAGCTTCCTCATTCTGTGGGCACGAAGACCGTTTAGATGGCATATGTAAGCTTTTACCGTCCCACGTGGCTTTTACTGCGCCTATAGTGTGAGTGGGCCACCTTAACCCTAAAGCAACCCTTATTGAAGTAGCCCTTCGGTACATGCAAGACTAGAAATCAATATAACTTTCTTAGGATGGGGGGTATTGATATCGTTTAATATGATGCTATGATCAAAGGAGGAAAGGGGATGGTGGATCATTCACCACCAGTGCACGATAAAACGCTGCTCTCAAATAGGAGGGGAAAGTGTCATAATGTATTCACGTCATCCTTTATGAACATGTTAGTAAGATAGCGATAGAGCAATTGGTGAAGCGTGTATGTGTTTGGGGTAAGGTCTCATGATCGAGTCTTACTTCTAGCTCTCATCTGCTTGGTTCCTTCGCATTACAAAAAAAAGATATCAACATGTAAAGTCAAATTGCAATGCAATTCTCACTATTTATGTTACCACCTTCATAAATGTTGAAATCAACTTAATCTATTTGCCTAATACCTTTGTGTCATTCTTATGTCTCGATCGATAATCTCCTCAAGTCACTAGGTCCTTTTCCTTTTCTCACTATTTAAGTGGAAGTGTAAAGGCATGTCAATGTTCACGCACCAGATCACGCTTCAAATGTGAAATAACAACTTGTATTCTTATGAATTGT
This sequence comes from Cibotium barometz, assembly GCF_041138505.1. Taxonomy (NCBI): domain Eukaryota; kingdom Viridiplantae; phylum Streptophyta; class Polypodiopsida; order Cyatheales; family Cibotiaceae; genus Cibotium; species Cibotium barometz. The sequence goes on along the minus strand of NC_141096.1, from coordinate 4,508,489 downwards.
GAAGCACCTACATGAGCTTCAATAGAACCAAAATGCTTGCTTTATCAAAGTGCTAACATGTTTGTAATGTGATTTGATGTTAACCTTATAAAGGGTACGAGCCACAATTTGCAAGTCATCATACTAGCAAAAGAGTGGGTTTGGTGATGCTTACTTATAATGTGTGCATGTCAAATTAAGCCAAGCTCACATGATGAACTAATGAGATAATTGGGACAAGTACTAAAGCGTTCACAAGCTCATCCCTTTCCTTGTTGAGTATTCAAATCTTGACACTTTGAGAAGGGTTGTTGAAGGCAATGTAGCGTGCTATTTGTTGAGTATTCAAATCTTGACACTAAAAAGAGGGTTGTTGAAGGCAATGTAGCATGCTATTTCCTTGATAACCACCCACTAAACATGCAACAGAGCAATGTTTCAAAAGAAATAAGAGGAATGTTTAAATGGTTTCAAAAGAAATAGGTAAAAAATATAGATCAAGCATGAGTAATATTTAGACAATTTTTTTGATATGTAATATTCAGACAAATTATTTGATATGTATTAATTAAATACCATTGACGTGGTATTAAATTAATACAACCTTAGAAGATGAGCTTCCCCACCCCTCCCTCTCCTCAGCCTCTCTCCCTCCCTTTACTTGTTGAGTGAGCCCTTTGAGGCTTTTTATAGAGAATTGTGGACTTTAAATAGAAAGGCTATGGGTGAATACATGCAAATAGAAACGATATGGGAGTCATCATTTTATTACCTTAAATAGATAGGATTGCAAATAGAAAGCATATGGGCGAATATATGCAAATAGAAAGGTCATCATTTTATTACCTTAAATAGAGAGGATATGAAGATCAGCATTTCATTGTCTTTTTCAAGCATTAATCATTACATAGTAAAATGAAACCTTAATCTCACATAATATATTTAAAAAACATTTTTGGTGCCATATTAGAATTGGTGGTCCTAATTTCCCAAGGCAAATGAGAGAAGTAAGTAGAATGCTAATTGCTTGATAAGCACCACCAATCCTACAGGAGAGGAACAAGAAATAGAGGAACAACAAAGGAATATGTATATAGGTCCAAAAGAAATAAGCAAAAATATAGACCAAGCATGAGAACTATTTCGGTGAATCACATTGGAATTGGTGGTCAAAGACCATTTTTGAAGGCAATTGAGAGAATCCATTTTAAGCTTTGCTTTCAAATTACCCTAGAGGATCAGGGTTAGCGCCCATGGTAGTTTCCTCCCTTGAAATGTGGGTGGGAATGTATGCTTTTAAATTAAGCAATTCGTTTATATAGAGGATTGTGCAAGTTTTTGTATTTTGCTTAACTCCATTGAGATCGTTGCCTTCAAGCGGTGCTCCAAAAATGGCATTCTACTTGTATTCTTACATGCCAGAATTAAAGAAAAAATGGCTGAGATATTAAGGGTCCCTTATTTTTTGAATGAATATCTTTTTATTTTTATATATTTTAATTTTTAAAACTGACATATAGTAAAGATTTTGGAAACAAAAGCCTCTGGAATTAACCGTTGTCCTTATTTTGATTGGTTGAAAAATATGTTTTTTCCCAAGCTCCGAGTCAAACACCATGGAAAATAGAGTAAATTTGGTAGCTATTTTAAATCTGTCCAAAAATGTCAATAAGGCATAAATTATAATAGAGCTTCTTATCCTAATTGGTATTGTTTTCATTAACTACCGTCTTCAAGATCTTGGAAAGAGCCTTGTTGGTGGATTCAACCCGACCATTAGTCAGAGGGTAATTATGGAATCTTTGTGAACAATTACTACCATTAGATTAGATAATCAATTACTATGTTGAAAAAATCAAACCTCCTTAATCAATGAGTAACTCGATAGGACTTCCAAATCTAGTCATGATCCTTTCGGAAGAAACTTGGCAAGATGTTTTGCTCTATTATTTTTGAAAGCACGAGCTTCCACCCACTTGGTCGTGTTATTATAGCCACCAATATGTATTTGTTTCCCACTTGGTCGTGTTATTATAGCCACCAATATATATTTGTTTCCCATTTGGTGACTTTGACTTACAAGCTTGTTTGCTCTATTATCTTTGAAAGCACGATCTTTCATCCACTTGGTGAAGTAGTTATTTCTTAGCCACCAAAATATACTTGTTTCCCATTTGCTGACCCGTCTTGAAGGTACCCACAAAGTCCAATCCCCACTTTAAGAAAGGTTCTCCTAATAAAATTAGATTAAAACCAGTTCAATTGACATAGTTGGCCACCCGAGCTCTCATTGCATGGAAAGAAACAATGAGAACCTACTAGTGATCTATGAAATATCAAATAACGATACAAGATCTAGCACCACATCTAGTGTAGGCGAAAGTCAAATTGACCAACACGAAGAGGTGAACCAACTCCCTTTTCCTGACGAAGAGACATTGTGTACCAAAACCAATCTAATGAACCAAGGTGAGGATGAATCAGAAGAGGAATCTTCAAATCATACTGAGTATTCAACTAAGAATGAGATTGATCGAATCAAGTGATTTTCACATGCTTCTAAACAAGTCTCAATAAAACACAAGTGAAAGTCAAATCATAGCACTAAGGCCTAACACACCACCCCAAGATAAAAACAACAGCCTTAGCAAACAACACATTCAAGACACCATGCTCAAACTAGTCAAGGTGTTGATTGGGTCACCAGTTGACATTGAACCATATCCTATTAAACCTAAAAGGATTCCCCAAAACCAACACAAAGAGGCAAACAAATTCCCTTTTCAAGAGGAAGAGACATTGTGTACCAAAACCAATCTAATGAACCAAGGTGAGGATGAATCAAAAGAGACATCTTCAGATCATACTGCAAGTTAGTATTCAAGTGAGAATGAGATTGATAGAATCAAGTGGTTTTTACATGCTTCTAAACAAGTCTCAGTAATAAACATAGTAAGGGGTCCTTCAGTGCCATTATTCACACTGACTCATCAAACAATCAATGCAAACTGTCACCTTATGGCTCCCAAGTGAGTAGACTCATGATGCTCTTACAAGAAGAGGAGCCTTGCTTGGAAGGAAACCTTCACCACCTAAACCCATGAGCTTGAAACCCCATCACCTAAACTTAATCCTATTCCAAAGCTTCCAAGATTTGATGTAGGATATATGGCCTTTGGAAGAATCAATGCACTTTTAATTCAACTTTATCAATGTTGTGAACATGACCCTTGAACATAGTCTCAACCTGTACTATAAGCTCATCTTGAGCAAACTCCTTTCATGTAAGATGTGAATTTGTCGTGTATGGGGTACTTTAAACATACCAAATCTAAATGGAATCTTACCCCTTGCAAGTTTTGTGATTGAGTTTGTGTTGGAAGTAGACTTGGTTCTAGGACATGAATGAATTATTGCTACCAATGCAAAACCATGCTTTAGTAGAAATACAAAAGGTTCATAACACGGAGATGGTGATACCATTTTATGATGGAGAGAATCTAACACTGAATATGATGCTACACATAAAAGGCTACATGGTTTCTCCTAGAAATCTCCTCAACTTGAAAACCTACCTTCTCCATCAGAGGCCCTTCTTGAGAAAACCTCTATTCTTTCAACTCCATCCTCATTATCAAAAGAATAGGCTTCCACCTCTAACTTCACAACCTCATAGCCACTATGGAACTTGTCCCCCTGTCAATCAGTACCAACATCACAGCTTGAACCTTACTCTGGAAAGGGTAATTACCCTCCGTAACCCTCAATATTAATAGACCCTCTGACCGATAAAATAGCCTCTTCGACGATTACCATCGATAATAAAGACATACCCTCTACATTGCAATACCTTATGATGAAGCCTCTGAGAGCCCCTCTTCAGCCAACCTCGGGAAAGGAATCAAAGGATTCTATCACAAAAACCTCATCATCAACAACCCCTCTCTTGAAAACAAGCCTAAATCATCACAATGACACAACACCAAGTGTCATCATTGTAGCTAATAAAGGTAAATCCATCCAAGTGACCTTGCCATCTAGCACCCCTCTTATGAAGGCCCACACCTCATCATCGATGTTGGCCAAACCAAAAAATATCACTGCTCCTTTGCAAGCTAATACTAAGAAAGGTACCAAACCTTTATGTGGCATGCCAGGTTTATCCATACATCAATTGGTGGTTTAATGCTTTTATAGAAACACCAGATGTTAAAGAACCTTCCTCAACTTAATCCACCATCTAGATATGTTTGTGAAGGATGTATCCTAGCAAACTCTCCGGCCAAACCTTTTCTAAAGAATGTATTAGATAAATTTAACCACAAATCGTAGCTCATACACAATGATGTTGTGTGTTCTCCAATGCAAATTTTGTATTTGGGAGGAAATCTTTACTTTGTGTCCATTGATAATTACAACAAATTTGGTTAATCTTACCCCATGAAAGAAAAATCTAAGGTATTTTCTCATTTTCACCACTTTCTTGCTATGGTTGAGAATGAAACTGGCTTAAAAGTCCAATTCCTTTGTACAGATAGAGGGAGAAAATATTTGTCTATTGCTTGAATCAAAGACTTTTTGGCACAAAAAGACATTAAGCATCAATGCACAGCTCCTTATACACCACAAGAAAATGGTGTTGCTAAGAGAAGAAGAAACATGACTCTCATGGAGATGGTTAGATGCATGGTTAAGGGTCAGCAGCTTCCACATAAGTTTTGGATGGAAGAAATTATTTGTGCTACCTATCTGGTGCTAAATAGTTTCCCCACTAAAGCCTTGAAGACAATCACTCCTTACGAAGCTTGGTTTAACAGAAAACCTAAGGTTGAACACATGCGTGCTTTTGGTTTTTTGTGCCATCTCAGATGAGAACTAACCCCTTAATGATAAGGCAGCAAAATGTATTTTTATTGGCTATAGTGCAAAAACTAAAGGTTAGCATCTCTATAATCCTCTTAACAAGAAAATCATTGCTCGTAAGGATGTTTGTTTTTATGAGGATTCTGTCAATCTTATGATGGAATTCCATAAACATACCTATGCCAATTCCCCAGACATGTTTGATGTTTTTTTTGTGAGTGCCAGTGTCTATTGATACGCATCACTAGATTTTGCTTATTAATGCTCAAGAAATAGATGTACCAACTTTTGATTAACTAAATTCTGAAATATTAGGAATCAATGAGTCTATGCGTATACCTAAATTGGTTAGAAGCACCTTGCAAGATAGTAGATTGTTTGCTCCTTTGCGAAGTAGAACAAGATTCGGTGCTAAAACCATCTCTTCAGTAGATATTGCTGAGTTTTCATTTTGTAGCTCTCTACATGATGTAGATGAACCTGAGTCTTTTGAAGAGGCTCAATGTTGGAGACAACACACATTCTCTTGCCTTTTTTCATTGTACGGCTTCCAAAGTCACAAAGGACAAGCCGTAGCCAATGTGATAGCGTGTGAACACTCCTTATGAGTGTAGTAAAATATTTGTGTGTGTTTAGGTGTGAAAACCTTTTAGGATTAGATTTGATTGAGTCAAAAGATAAGGCTACTTGCCTATAAAAAGCATGTACTTGGTGGAGGTTCAACACATCAATCTAATACACATTGAGTCATGCAAATCTAGTCTCTCTCTATTGTTTGAAATTCTCTCTCTCTCTCTCTCTCTCTCTCTCTCTCTCTCTCTCTCTCTCTCTCTCTCTCTCTCTCTCTCTCTCTCTCTCTCTCTCTCTACAAAGCCATGGATCTGTTTGATCCCCATAGCTTAGGTCTTCAACCTTTGCAACCTTCCACTGGCCAAAGCTTAGGCCTATGCCCTCTACAAAGTCGTGGCCTCTTGTACTTTAGCTTTGCCACCAACTGCTAACTTCTCTGATATCCTACAACAGCCGACACAACACCACCGCACCCCAGCCGACATACCACCTCCTAGACCAGACCGACCCAGCCTCTCCAATTCTGAGAGCTGCTGCTCGTTTGCAGCCTCCGACCACCCATCGACTAGTATTCTAGTCGAAGATAGGCTTTTTATTTCAGTATCTAGAAAAACTAAGGCCTAAATATTAAAGGGTGGTAACCTATACAAGAGTGCATTCACATGCTTTATTAGATAATGAGCTTTAACACGTTCACACTATGATGGGCATTCACATAGATAGTTTCACTTCATCACAAGTATCTACAGCATCTCTAGTGATGCAAACATGGACTTTCATGGAAATATCATGGGTCTCTCTGAGATACTCATGGGCTATATCAACGACAAAGGCTTCATCAGCAAATATTTCATTCAATATTTTTGAACTTGGAATCCAAGCCACCTCCTACGACAATGAAATGTCGTAGGAAAAAGACCTCTTCACCAACATCAAACTGAGGAGGGATTCCTCTTCCTTGATTAAAACTCTCAATAATTTATGTGTATGTGTGGGGTACTCTGCCCATGTGAAAATCCAATATGAGATGTAATAAATTTGTGTGTCACTTTTTTTTTGTGTGCGCTTTTGAATCCCTTCATCCAAGCATAGGGGGGTTCTTGAGAACCATCGTGTTTTTTAGGCTCCTCTTGCTTCCAAGGACCTCTTGGCTTGACATTTGATAGGAAACCTCCAACCAAGATTTGTATCAATCCTGTGGGTATTAGATCTCCAATGTAGCCATATATGTATCACTTGTTAGAACATCCATGTATCTAGCATTGTATCAATTCCTAGGCATTAGAACATCTGTTTGTAGGAGGGGGGTTTTGTTGGAGACAACACATGTTCTCCCACCTTTTATCATTGTACGGGTTCCAAAGTCACAAAGGACAAGCCGTAGCCAATGTGATAGCGTGTGAACACTCCTTATGACTGTTGTAGAATATTTGTGTGTTTGGGTGTGAATAATTTTTTAGGATTAGATTTGATTTTATGCAGGTGTGTAGGAAGTTTTCTTAGGAGATTTAGTCTAGATTTGATTGAGCAAAAAAAATAAGGCTACTTGCCTACAAAAAACATGTGCTTGGTGGAGGTTCAACACATCAATCTAATACACATTGAATCATGCAAATCTACTCTCTCTCTCTCTCTCTCTCTCTCTCTCTCTCTCTCACTCACTACAAAGCCACTGATCTGTTTGGTCCCCTGTAACTTAGGTCTCCATCCTTTGCAGCCCTCTTGGGACATCACACAAGAAGATCCAAGTTAGGTTAATGCCCTGTAGGATGAAATTCAAGCCATTAAGAAAAATGGCACTTGGGATTTAGTGAATCTACCACTTGGTAAGAAAGCAATTAGTACTAAGTGGGTTTACAAAGTCAAGAGAAACACTAATGGATCTTTGGACAGGTTCATGGCCAGAGTTGTTGCAAAAGGTTATGCCCAATAGAAAGGAATTGATTATGATGAAACTTTTTACCCCACTTATCAGATTTGTTACTACTTTGGCAACCCCATCATGGATGGAAAGTGCACCAATTGGACATCAAAACATCATTCTTGAATGGTGACTTGCAGAAAGAAGTTTGTGTGAGTTAATCTGTTGGATTTTCCCAACCTGATCAAGAACAGAAGATATGCAAGCTTAAGAAAGCTTTATACGGTTTGAAACAAGCCCCCAGGGCTTGGTACTAAAAGATTCATGCCTATTTAACCTGACAAGGATTTCAAAATAGTCTTACAAAAAGCACTTTATATGTCAAAAAGGACAAGTAGGCTTGTAGATGACATTCTATTTAAGACTACCACCAATGAGGATTTGATCACAGCCTTTAAGGAGGCTGACCTTGCCTCAAATTTTGAGATGTCCGATCTTGGTCTTTTGCACTACTACTTGGGTATGCATACTTGGGTATGCAGTTTATATAGAAAGCTAATGGTATAGTCATTTAACCACTCCAAGTACATCAAGGAACTGCTCAAATGGTTCATTATGAAAAGTTACAAACCTATATCTACATCAATGGAACCTAGTGTAAAAAGCTCACTCTGTAGAATCCCGAAGAACTATTTGACATAACCACATATGATCAAGCTATTGGGTGCCTTATATATTTACGTAATACTCACAGCCATACATTCAATTTGGTGTGTCACGGCTTTCAAAGTTTATGCATTGACCATTTACTCAGACAGTTAAATGTATCTTTAGATACTTTGCAAGGCACTCAAGATCTTGGATTGTTCTATGGGTTATTTGGAACTACATGCCTTCTCTAATTTCGACTTGGCAGGTGACCACGATACATGATAGTCCACATCTAAAAACTGCTTCTTTCTTTAGCAACACATGCATCTCCCTGTGGCTAAGCAAGAAGTGACAATCTGTGGCAACCTCGTCTTGTGAAGCTAAATATAAAGCATCATTCACTGTGAGAATTTGTTGCCATATATATAGGCAGTGATGTGTGTGAACACACTTAGGACCGTCGGGGCACTTTTTCCCTCTTTAGGAGGTTTTTTCCCCCGGCTTGTATATACGTCCATCATTCTAGGGCTAACTTATGACACAATCTAATACTTTGTGTTGTGTGCATTCTTGCTTCTTCTTCTCTAAGATTTGTGTGCTTTCCTGCAACCCTAATTCCAACAATTGGTATCAGAGCAGGCATCGGCTCCCAGGGCTACGCCGCCAGCACCCTCTGACTCACGTTCTCCGATTGAGGTGAGCTTTCACGAGCGCTTGGCTGGTCCCTACACTCTGCAGATAAGCCCGTTGGGCTTAGCGTTCTCAGAAATTGCATATGAGGTCGTTTCGAGCTCCGTTTTTGCATTTCAAGTTCTGCACAGGTGTTTTCGTCATTTTGTGCAGAAATTTTGACAGTGCAGTTTTCTGCAAAATAGGCATACGTATTCTATTATGGACCGTGCTACATAGCACGAGTCGTTTTCTATTCAGTCTTTGCTTCATTATAGGTAGCTTTTGCATCAGTTTCAGTCAGTGGCCATGGCTGATAACAGCAATGATGTATTTCGCATGTTGCTGATGACAAACTGGATGGAGACAGCAACTACCCACTTTGGGCATACATGATGCAGCATGTTTTGGTTGCAAAAGGAGTGTGAAACATTGTGCAGGGTATGGATGTACGTCCAGGTTCTGTGGATGTAGAATCTGTTGAGGATGTTGCAGGTTCTAGCAGCTCTACTGTCTACTGTTTTACCCACTCCTGAACAAGCTCATTGGGATGGTAAAGATGTGCAGGCTCATGCCTTGATTGCACTTTCTGTCAAACGTAACATCACCCCACATATTCGTTCAGCTAAAACAGCAAAACAGGCTTGGGATATTCTAACTGGTTTGTATGCAGGTCGTAACGACGCAAAAATCTCTTACCTGCGTAAAGAGCTAGAATCGAAGATTATGCAGGAAGATGATGACATGAATGTTTTTCTTGTTGAGATTAAAGATCTCAACAAGATTAAAGATCTCAAGGAACAGTTGATTTCTGCAGGTGAGATTATTCCATATCATTCTCTTGTGCAGACTGTTCTTGATGCTTTACCTGAGTCATATCAAACTTTTGCTTCCATGTGGAGACTTGTTACTGAGGACAGACCTGATGTTGTCAAGTATGATACTTTAGTCAACAAGCTCTTGCAAGAAGCGCAGTCCAGGAAAAACAGGGCTAGGCAGCGTGCAGTTGATCAGGCATTTATTGCTGCCTACTAGCAGAGAAGAAGTAAGGCAGCCCTTTCCACTGTTTCTTCTCCTATTAGTAGGTCTGCAACTTCTTCTCCTTCCACAGGTAGCAACAATAAGTCTGAGAAGGCTCTTGATAAAGGCACTTGATAAAGGCAAGAAAAAGACCAGGTGCAACTATTGTAAGGCAAAATATCATGTCATTAAGAATTGCCCTAAGCTAAAGGCTAAAGAGGCAAAGAAGAAAGAGTCAAATGCAGCCACAATAGCAGATGCTTCTACAAATGCAGATTCTGCAAATGTTGTGCAGGATACAGAATGGGCGTTTAGCGTGTATTGCCAATATGACCCATCTGTACATGATGCATGTTTGGTAGTTTCTGTTGACTCTCATGTATGGTATTTTGACAGTGGTGCTACAAAGCACATTACCTCGCATCGTGATATGTTCACTTCTCTTGAGAATGTCCCTAATGGGAATACTGTCACGTGCCAATAATGCTTCTTACTCAGTGAAGGGCATTGGTAAAATTATGCTTACTGCTGCAAATGGCAGCGCTTCCACACTTTCAGGTGCTTTGTATGTGCCAGGGATAAAGAAGAATCTATTGTCTGTCTCTGCGCTTGCTAGACTTGGACTTGTAGTCAAATTTATGGATGACAAATATATTGTTCATGATTTGACTTCTGGTGATATGATTATTGTATCTGGCACCTTGTTTCGTGGGCTGTATAGGCTCAATTCTTATGACAAGTGTGTGGAACATTCAGCAAATGCAGTTTCTGATGCAAAACTATGGCATGCTCGTTTTGGTCATCTGAACTTTGCTAGTTTGCTGCGTTTGCAAAAATTTGATATGGTTGCTTCATTGCCCCCTCTTGAGGCACCATTGAAACATGTTTGTGAAGGCTGTATTTTAGGCAAAATGCAGCGTTCTCCGTTTCCAAAGGATGGTTCTGTGTGGGCCAATCGCAAATTGTAACTTGTACATAGTGATGTATGTGGGCCCATGCAAACTCTGTCATTTGGTAAACACTTGTACTTCGTGACTTTCATTGATGATTACTCAAGGCATGCATGGGTATATCCACTGAAGGCAAAGTCCGAAGTGTTTTTGTGCTTCAAACAGTTTTTGCTTATGGTTTAAAATGTATCCAATTGTAATGTGGGCACCCTCCGTTCTGATCGAGGGGGGGAGTACATGTCTAAAGAGTGATGCATTTCTGGCTAGTCGTGGGATAAAACACCAATGTACAGTGCCGTATACCCCTCAGCAAAATGGTGTTGCTGAGAGGAAAAACAAGTCACTTATGGAGATGGCACGATGTATGGTCAAGAGCCAAGCTTTGCCACATGCGTTTTGGCTTGAGGCTGTCATGTGTGCTGCATATGTACTCAACAGGTGTCCCACTAAGGCCTTGCAGTCTATTACTCCATACGAAGCTTGGCATGGCAAGAAGCCTTCTATTGGTCATTTGCGTGTTTTTGGTTGCTTGGCCTATGCTTTAGTGCCTGTGCAACAACGCAAAAAATTGGATGATAAGGCTATCAAATGCATTTTTGTTGGTTACAGTGCTGAGAGCAAGGGTTACAGATTGTATCATCTGCAGTCAAAGTGTATCTTGATCAGTCGAGATGTTGTTTTTGTGGAAGATGCTGTGCAGCCTTTGTTATCATGTACTAAAGAGACAGGTGTGAGCTCACGGGATGTATTTGATACGTTGTTGCCTCTGCTTACAGGTGGGAATTCAAATATAAGTCCTAATGAGGCAAATATTCAGCCTATGCAGATTTCAAACGACATCATAGATCAGCCTATTTCTGATGTAGATTTACAAGATGTAATTTATGAAGATAGGGCTGAAAATGAGCAGGCTAGAGGTATGCCTAAATGGCTGGTGCAAACCTTGCGTGATAGTAAAATTGATGCACCTATGTCTAGTCGTACTCGTTCAGGTTTTCAGCATGCCTCTTATGCATCAGATTGTTATGCTTTGGTTGTGTCTAGTATGTGTGAAGAGGAAGAACCTCTTTCAGTTTTTTGATGAGGCACAAAAATTAGAAAATTGGTTGGCTGCAATGCAAAGTGAATATGATGCTATAATGAAGAATGGTACATGGTACATGGTCTTTGTGTGATTTGCCTATTGGTAAAAAGGCCATTGGATGTAAGTGGGTTTTTAAGTTGAAACGAAAGCCAGATGGCAGTGTTGATCGCTATAAAGCTAGACTTGTTGCAAAGGGTTATGCTCAAGAAAAGGGCATTGATTTTGATGAGACCTTTGCTCCCACTTGTCGTATGACTACCATTCGTAGCATTTGTGCATTGGCAGCTCATAATGGTTGGAATGTACATCAGTTGGACATAAAGACTGCGTTCTTGAATGGAGATTTGCATGAGGAGGTGTATGTATCGCAGCCTCGTGGTTTTGTTCAAAGAGGGCAGGAAAACAAGGTGTGCAGGTTGAAAAAGGCTTTATATGGTTTAAAGAAAGCTCCACGAGCTTGGTATGAAAAGATACATGCATATTTGACTGCACATGGTTTTCAGAATAGTCCACCAACAGAAAGCACTTTGTATGTTAAACATGTGGATGATGTACATCTAATCATTGCTCTCTATGTTGATGACATGCTGCTCACAGGACCAAATGAGAGTCATATTGCTGATTTTAAGGCTGATTTGAATGCCTCTTTTGAGATATCAGATTTGGGGCATTTGCATCATTATTTGGGGATACAATTTAAGCAGTGTGATGGAGGTATTGCTTTGTGTTAGACAAAGTATATTGAGACATTGTTGCAGAGATTTGGCCTTGAAGACTGCAAGCCTATTGCTACTCCAATGGAGACAGGTTTGAAGTTGAGTCTTCATGATGCTGGAGATCACTTTGATGTCACACTCTATCAGACAGCTGTTGGTTGCCTCATTTATGTATGCATTACGAGGCCGGACATTCAGTTTGCAGTCTCACAGGTGAGCAGGTTTATGCATAGCCCAGGGTCTCAGCATTGGAAGGCAGTTAAACGCATCTTTCGCTACTTGAGTGGCACCATACATCTTGGGTTGTTTTATCCCAAGGGGGCATCGTTGCCGCCAGATTTACATGCTTTTTCGGACTCAGATTGGGCTGGTTGCTATGACACAAGAGTGTCCACAAGTGGTTTTTGTTTCATGCTCGGTAGCTCATGCATATCTTGGTTGAGCAAGAAGCAACCTACTATGGCCACTTCTAGTTGTGAAGCTGAGTACAGGGCAGCTTTCACAGCTACGGTTGAGTGTGTGTAGCTCAGACGGCTTATGGCTGACTTGGGTGTTGGACAGGAGTCTACCACCTCTATCTTCACTGACAGTCAGAGCGCATTGGCAGTTGCGAGAAACCCAGTTTTTCATGCTCGCACAAAGCACATTGAGGTGCATTATCACTATGTCAGGGAGAGACTCTCAGCAGGAGAGATCAGCTTGGCCTATGTGCCAACACAGGACAACCTATCGTGAGAAGTTCGAAGCTTTTCGCAAAGCTTTGGGCTTGCTCCCCTTTGTGGACTGATCTACTTCGGGCATGGCACTCCCCTATACATGAGTGCCAGCTCTCGTTCACACCATCTCCCAGGGGGGATTTGTTGCCATATATATAGGCAGTGATGTGTGTGAACACACTTAGGACCGCCGGGGCACTTTTTCCCTCTTTAGGAGGTTTTTTTCCCCGGCTTGTATATACGCCCATCATTCTAGGGCTAACTTATCTTTTGTACATTGACACAATCTAATACTTTGTGTTGTGTGCATTCTTGCTTCTTCTTCTCCAAGCTTTGTGTGCTTTCCTTGCAACCCTAATTCCAACAGAATTGAATGTATATGGTTAAAAAGATTGATGGGATCTTTGTGTCCCTTTAGACACCCATACTCCCATTCTCACTGACACAGCCAAAGTGCAATGACAGTAGCCAAGAATATTCTTTTATGCTAGGACCAAGCACACGAAAGTACACTAGCACTATGTCAAAGAGAGAATCTTTGTAGATGAGATCAATCTAATCTATTACAGTACACATGCCAATGTGGCATATGTTTTCACTAAAGCCTTATCACGTGAAAAGTTTGAGGCCTTTAGAAAGCTTTGGGCCTCATCCCTTTCACTGACTAATCTACAATCTTTGAAAATTTCACATTTGTACTAAGGGGGATTTGTTAGATAATGACAATAGTACTATAATGAGGACATTTTTATCCCGTCAACTTTCTCCCCACGGCTATGCAAGTGCGAACGAACACCTTAGGGTTAGCTAGTATGTAAGCAACCTCATCCATTGTTTAGGGTTGATGCTTATTTGTACTTGCAAAGAGCTTCATCTCTCTCCCCTTTGAGCTAGCCATTCTCTCTCACGCTCTACACCCTTGTGTTCTATTCATTGATCATTGTGTGTGTGTGTGTGTGCGCGCGCGCGCACGCGCACGTGCATGTGAGTTTAACTCCATTGTGAACTAACAAGAACATTGTTAGACCAAGATATTTGCATTCAAAAATAATTAGAATCAAACTCAAGATAATCAGACCAAGATATTTACATTCAAAAAAATTTAGAATAAAACTCAAAATAAATGTGAGTTTTCACCTTCAAACTGATAACAAAACTAAAAGAGCAAACTTATAACAAGTTTCTGAAGAAAGTTTTGAGAGAAGTGTTTGAAGAAACCAACAAAAGTCATATTAAGGCTAGAAGTATATTGAAGGTGAAGTGAAGCTTAAGTGCAATAGATGTGAAGATATAAAGAAATAAAGAAATAAAAGGCTTTTTTCAAGGTTGTGAATCCTTCTCATAATTAATGAAATACGATTGCATTATGAGAAAATGGAACCTTAAGGGTAAGGTCAAAGAACATTAGACAATAAATTTGAAGTAATTGAGAATGGGTTTCTCAAAAGAAGTTTTCATAACGTAAAATTTAGGCCTATGCTTAAGACTTCACATTTATACTTATCTTTGGAAAACCAAGAGGGATATTTCTTTACAATTTATTTTACCCATCAAACCTATGGTTAGAATTACATATTTCTCAGAAATTTGTTTTACCCATACCTATGGTATATATATATATATATATTAATATATATATATATATATATATATATGGGTAAAACAAATTTCTGAGAAATATGTAATTCTAACCATAGGTTTGATGGGTATATATATATATATATATATGACTACTTTATATCATCAATTAAGAAGAGCAAGAATGTCACTAAGTTTGGGCATCGGAAGTGCCCACAAGGTTATTACAAAAATGATAAATAAGTTTGTGAAGATGTTACAAGAAGACATCAAGTTTCCAAGACCTAGGAAGCTAGAGAAGTGATAATAAAGTGAGATGTATAGCAAAGCATGTAATAAGATAGAAATAGAACATCCTTATTATGAGGACAAAGCCCATTGAAGGAGGGACAAATGTAGGCCTCATTTTACACTGCTAATGTAGGCGTCATTAAATAAATAAATAAAAAGCTTGGGTGGATTTTTTAAAGAAGATTAAATCATGAGGATCGAACCATTAGAATGAACAACTCCATAATATGAGACCGAGTGCAAGATTTATGGACATATACACACTTCTAGCAAAGGAACTACTACTACTAGTGGGTGGCGAGATTAGCATTAAGTTAATCAATCAAGTTTTTTTTTAATAGATGATATTAGGAATTTGACTCCATGTGAGACAAGTGTAAGGTAAAGGACTAAATTATGGACGAGTACTAGTAATTAAGTTAATTAATCAAGATTTTTGTAAAAAAGATTAGATGATAACTCCATGTGAGACAAGGTTAAGGAACTAAATTATGTACAAGACTTGTTGGGGAGAGTTGGTTCAAAATTGCAACCCTTTTCTCCCTTTCCAAATTCATGACAATTTGAGGTGCACAAATTACTTGCTTTTGCAAACTAACCTTGGCGCCACCTCAAAATTGACTAACTCTAAGCTGAAATTAAAATGATAGATCAATCTCACCTTGGGACGAATTAAGCTTTCATGAAGTATCTATGGATTTTTTTAAATATTTTGAAAAGAACATGTATTGGCCAATTTGCAAGGGAATCAAGCCTAGTTTCCTTTGGCGATTTCCTTAGACAATATTGAGCATAATCTTGGATAATTGATGTGTTATTAGCAAGAGTTTGATAAAACCTTCTTGTGAGATTTCTTTTGGGGATGTTTTTTTGGTTCATTAAGAGGAAGTTTTAGGATTCTCAAAAGTATAATTTTATATTCCAAAGTTGACCCAAGAAGAGGCTTAAAAATGGCATCTAGAACCCATACATGTGCATAGTTTATAGAATTTACATGCATAGTTTTGACCAAATCATTTTCTCAAATTCTAGGCCTATTCAAAGCATTTTTTGGGGAATACTTAATGACAACCTAGATTCCCCTATGCTAGATATGACACCACACCCACATGAGCTCTCCTTTACAAAATGACAAAAATAAAAGAAATAATTTTGAATTTATGGCGCAACCGTCAGCTGTGAAGACTGCCACGTGTCTTCTTACGATTGGTCCAAAAAAGTAATCGTTTCATGTCTTGGACCAGTTCACGACATGCATTGTTTTGTATCAATTCATGGCATAAAGCATTTTGGATCAGTTCATGGCATGAACCTTTTTGTACCAGTTCACGGCATGAAGCATTTACGATCAGTTTATGGTGTGAATCGTTTCTGATCATGTGTGTGTAAGATTGATACCCTATATTTCTCTTTATGCTCAGACCTTCAACCATGCATTCAAAGAAGTAAATGATACCCAGTTTTGCCTTGTATCCATTTTATGACTAATGGATACCTCCATCTTTTTATTGCCATGGAAACCAAGGTGGTACTTTGGCACTTCTAGGTAGATGTTACAGGTGTTTTAACTCCGTGTGAGAATGCTTGATTCTTCCCTCCACCAAACTGAACAATGTTTCTACTAAGTCCTATGGATTGGGGCTTGGATCAGTGTCCATTTGTTGCACCTTCTTTTTCCTTCTTTCAATGTCCTTGTCTAGCTCCTTGATCGAGGTGGTTTACAAGTATTGGTTTGGTTATATATTTCCTCCTTTCAATGTCCTTGTCTAGCTCCTTGATCAAGGTGGTCTATTGGTATTGGTTATATTTAGCCCATCTTGTTGGGTTGGCTTCTTCCTCCACACCAATGTTTGTGCACTCTTAGCATTGGTTTTTTGGACATGTATCCACATGCTCACAATGACACATAGCTAGTCTATCCTGTTGTATGAATTTTTTAGTTTCTTTTAGTCATTCCATAGCTCGGAATCACATGGAACCCTTGTACTACTTTTGGTCTCATAAACCCTTTGGCTCTCTCTCTCTCTCTTTGTGTATATGGCCATAACCTCAAACAGACATGGAGCAACACGGTGCCATGATCATTCGACAGATGTACTGTGGCCCCTCACGACCTGGAGACTATTACTTTAAAGGCCAAGGAGAAGATGCTACCACTGTATGGGTATTTCTAGATCTTCTCTCACAAAATGTGCCCTAATTTGGTAGTTCAAGTGTAAATCTATTAACCTCCTCTGCAGATGGTAAGCTTTACTTTCCATTAGTAACGAATATTATCATGTATTCCAACCATGGCATCAAGTATTTTACTCCCAAGAGGATATGTCTCGATGACCACCAGTGATAGCATCATGGGCGTCATAGAGAAGAGTTGCCCTAAACGACTTCATGACGCAACCTTTAAGTAATGTAACTTGGCTATTGTTTTCCTTCCATGTGGTTTTTTTTTTTATATACTACAGCCAGTTTCAGAGAGCATTAAAAACAACAGAGCTACACTATGCTAATCAAGTCCGTAGTTTCAGCATTTACAATGCAAGCAAGCAAAATTTCAAGGTTAAATGATCGTGACAAACACCCCCCCTCCCTTTTTAATAGCATAATGTGACAATGTCATGAAGCAATCAATGATTTACAGACGTGGTAAAACTTCCTTTTTACTTATTCAAAGTTACGCTAAGGCCAACCCATGACAGGCCAAAACTTCTGCTTCATCTCTGCCAATTGCATATTCAAATGAGTGTGCACACACAGGCCCACTGTGACTCGTTCCACTCCTTTTCTTCTCCCATTTCCCTTTCAATAATTTAGTAATGAATGCTTCGAAGAAGATACGGACATGAGAATCTGTAGACAATGTGACTGGTAACTTTTAACAACCCCTTCCACAAGTACATGGATAGTGGATACCAGCAAAACTATACAGCTCTCTCATTCCAACCAGAAGATGAAATGAGGTAGGAGTACAACCGTATGGGTCTTGAAGCAGTACAAAACATAAAATGTCTCTCACAAACATTCAGCACAATTACCAATATTGACTTCCAGTACTATACTGGATTGTATAACCATATTTCATCAGAACTACTCTTACAAGACTCCTAAAAGCTCCTATACCATCTTCCATAGCTTAATCGCTTCTCTTGACAATGTGGTTTCCACCAGTCAAAGTCTTGTACAAATAAAACAAAGCCATCAACCCACTGCAGAACAATGTCAATGTTAGAAATTGCCATCCAAAGCAAAGGACAAAATAAGCAGAAAGCATATTCAATACAAAAATCGGTGCTTCTCTCTCTCTCTCTCTCTCTCTCTCTCTCTCTCTCTCTCTCTCTCTCACGCGCGCACGCGCGCCCCACCCACAGGCCAGCCACACAAAAAAAGACATCTTGTTAGAGATGAAAAAACGAACAAGAACACATCAATCTTATCTACAGCAATAACTCCAGAGAATTTTGGGTTTCCTCCTTTTTTTTTATCAGCCTGCCCCCTCACTGACCCAGCCAATGGCCATGTGGCAAGCCTACAAGACACTCCTTAGTGCAGCCGATCAACCCTCAAGGGATCTCACAGATATAACCAGAAAATTACCACCAATCATTGACCCAAATTCAGAATTTGCACATGACATAGTGAATGAGAGAGACACAAAGAGTACCTCCCAGTTAACCCTCGGAAGGGTCCCCACCTGTGAAGGTGTATTTGCATTTTTGCTGAATGTGAACGGACTTACATATGGGCTGTTATCCAGCCCTCAAGACTCACGATTTGGTTCGTGTAGACACCACCTGGCTGCCATTGACCTGGACTGCTCTCTTGATGCTTGCGTTGTTGGAAAAGCATTTGCTCAATGCTCCACCCTTGTCATGTGCACACACATGTACATACTTATCTCAGAGGCTAACCCTAAGGAGGTAACAAGATAAGGAAGAAGAGATCAGAACAGAACCAGATTTTTGGAGCATATACTGTGGAGCATCTTGTGGAAGGACACAAGGAATATTCCTGTCGGCTGCAGCATTTATGAGATTTATTTGTCCAGGAGCTGGCCGACCAGCAGTCGGCCAGTCCATGGGGTGTTCTCAAGCCTATATAAGGCTTATGTGCTCATTGTTTCATTCATTCAACTCCTTGTTGAGTTCGGTCTAGACATAGACTAGGGTTAGGGTTTGTTTACCTTTTCCAGAAGGCAGCATATGGCTATAGAGAATTATGTACCTTTTTGTACCATATGAAATACTGAATTTCCAGCTCTCTCTCTCTCTCTCTCTCTCTCTCTCTCTCTCTCTCCCCCCCCCTCTCCCTTCTGTTTGCGTTTTTTGCATCAGCATGTTCTAGATGGTGTTTAGGGCTGAAAGAAGCATCTCAGAGCTTCCGCATGTAACTACCCTCCTGTTGTTACTATGGGTGACGGATGCATTGGAAGTTCCCAGTTTAGACACTAACTAGAGGCCAAATGTGGCCAGATGGTTAGGAGCTTATGTAGACTTGACACTTTGCCAAGTAGGATGCACGCTTGTGTGGGCTATGTGACCACGTGGGGTAGCAACCAAGGGGACATTGTTTTCGAGTTGTGAGGCCCATTTGAGGGTCAAGATGGTCTTAGATGACTGTGGAGCTGCGCAAAGTTCCAACACAACTTTGTTGTAGTCAAATATGGTCCCACTAGGATGATATGGTCGATTGGTCATTTTGGACCAAGTGATGGGTTGGGGACGTGACCGGCCTTTCTCCATGACAACCCTAGGTACTACATATAGACTTGGCAACCTTAATTCCTCATCGTGTTCATTGTGTTCAAGCACTCTTGTAAGCAAGACAAGACATGACAGCCTTAGTTCATCACATCGAGTTCATTGTGTTCAAGCACTCTTGTGCACAAGACATCCTCCGTCCAGAGTCTCTCAGTGTAGATCACCATCAAACATCCTTACCCAGGCACAAAGGGTGGACAAACCATAGTCACAAGACACGCTGGAAACGGAGGCCTAAAACGGAGAAAGGTTGTTTCAAGGGTTTAACGGTAAGTCTACCATTAAGCCAACGAATACATTTTTTTTCACTTTAAAAAGGCTTGTACTTCTCGTACCTACACAACACACACACAAAGCAAGAAATATTATTATAGCTACATTTGTCACGTGCACCCTACACTGGGATACACAGTGACACACTGGCATGATTATTAGTGCAACATTTTGTACAGAAGTAGTACATTTTTATAGGAATATTTGTCGTATGCCGTGACCCCATTGTGACCCCTCAATCCAAGGACAGTCACGCACGAGCTACATAGGTCAATCTCTGAGCCTTAAGAGGTCAGTCAAGAGTCAATCCTCTTAACCCACTTGGAGAATTCATCAGATAGTGCAAGTCAGCCCTAGAAGTAGGTATGCATCAGTAACATTGAACTTAAAGGATTGCATTGCCTAAGGGCCGACGGCCTGTCCAAGGGCTGTTCACAGCCCTGGACAGCAATATGGGCCAACCGACAGGCCTATGGAACAGTCTTACCCCAATTGGCCAGCATATACAGCAAGCCAACATCATATATGGTAAGCAAACTCCAGTAGGCCAGGTCTGAGAACACACCAACAGCAGGTCACGGACATTGGGCAGTCGGCCAACATAGAAAAGACAGCATTAATCCATGCGCAATAGTTAATGTAGCATTTAATGTTATTTTGATAGTTTTTGTCCAACATGAAACTGGCTGTAAGCCCAGCGGGGAGCAGTGACAGACTCAACCACATGTCCAAGAGATAAAGATATAGAGAGAGGAGAGAGAGAGAGAGAAGGGAATAGGAATCTTGCACAGTACACCACATCGAGCGAGGAAAAAGCCCCGCCACCTTTCAAGAATTTATTCAAGAACAATCCACGGGCACACTGGCCAGGATCAATACAATCAATGAATACAAAACAAACAGATATGCCGATGTAGGATATCCAAGTCGATGTCAATGTCGAGGCACGAGATCTCTGATGCCGAGCACACCACAAGGATGACCCACAAGTATCTCTCACCGAGCTAGTACCAAATCCAATATCCAAATCCAATGAATCCAAATCTAATGAATCCAAGTCCAAGTCCAAGTCCATGTCCAAGCTATATGTCTAAGTTCCATATTCATGTGCAAGTTCCATGCCCAAGCTCTATGTCCAAGTTCTCCATGTCTATGCTCCATATCCAAGCTCTATGTCCAAGTTCATATCGAAGTTCAACTAGTCCACGTTCCCATGAGTAATCTCCACAAATCCTCCAACCTTGTCAATGAAGAAAACCATGAAAAAGCTCTTTCTGGCAAGAAAATTGATATAAAACCGATTTTAATGGTTTTTGGGCGATAAAACCTCCAAAAAGTAATTTTTAGGGTTTTTGGGTAGTTTTAGGGCTTTTGAAATTTCTGTCTGTACATGTCTGTACACGCATCCGTATCATCCATGCATATGCCCATACAAGTCTAGGACTAACCGTACATATGAAAAGCAAGTTGGAGAAGGTGTTGATGGCGAAGAAGAAGCTCTCCATGATCATAATGATACCCACACACACTCCACGATCTCCTTCATTCTTCAATGATCTTGTTCATGGTACTACAAGAGAAGTCCAATCCTTTTTATACTTGTAAGAGACCCTGCTTTTTGCCAAAAAGCCTTCATGCTTTTGCTTTGCCTTTTTATGCTTTGCTTTTGCTCTTTTTACTTTTCTAATAAAATATTACTCAACTTTTGGTGCTTTGCTTTTTTGGCTTAAGGCCTTGCTTTTCGGCCTTAGAGCTGCTTTTTGAGAAAGCGCCTTTTAGCTTTTGGGTCCGGCTCAGTCTCCTCTTTCCAATGGTGCCCTTGGCTTGCGGTCTACCTTGTTTGACTTTTTGCTTTTTCTTGCTTTTTGACCAAGAATGGTGCTTTTTCTTAATCAAACCTTATGGACCGTGTCTCCGTGTCTTCTTCGACCTGTCTGATGTCCGGGCATGGGTTTCATCATGTGAAGTAGAGCTAGGAGGGCCAAACAGTTACACTGGCCGATAACTTGTGCTGGCCACCCAACATCATGAAGACATATAAAAGCCTGCGCTTCATTCCTCATTTAATCATTCATCATTCAACGAAGTTCAGGCGCAAATCAAGCAGCATGTCATGTGCACCCTGCACCAAGTACACAGTGACACACTGGCATGATCATCAATGCAACATTCATCCAGAAGTAGAACCTTCTTTATGATTATTTGTTGTGCGGAGTGACGCCATTGTGAGCCCTCAGTCCATGGACAATCTGGCACGGGCTACGTAGGTTAGTCTCTGACCTTTAGAGGTCAATCAGATGTCAATCCTCTTAAATGTGAACAAGCATCAAGCTCGGTATGAAAAGGAAACCCATATATGGTGGCCAGCCCAAGTGTGAAAGGGGACAAAAGGGATTTTATTGTTTATAAGGTTTTTAAACCTTTGATGGCTTAAAATATTATTATATTTATAAGCATGCGTTTTTGCTAATTGCTTTTGGCGTTTTTGAAAAGCGATCGCCTCTTTATAAAGGTGGAGGGTGGCGCATGGAAGGAGCGGGCATCTCCTTGAGGTAGTTGCCATGTGGAGTCGAGATTGCAACGCGTGGTATATACAGGAGCGGCTGCGTGTATGTATGGTACAAGCGACTACACAAGCGAGTGCATCCCCTTGGGGTGGTCACCATGTGGAGTCGGGTGCTGCTGAGCGTATGGCTACCAGGAGGCTACTAGGCGGCTACTAGGCGGGTGACCAAGGCGCTGCTGCGCACATGGGCCACAGCAAGGTGCTGCTGCGCAAGGGCCACAGGGAGGCCAAGCGGCTGCTGCACACAGGGAGGCCAGGCGGCTGTGCACAAGGGTTACAGGGCGGCTGCTGTGCACAAGGGCTTCAGGGTGCTGCTGCGCAAGCGGGCTACAGTCAGCTACGGGCGCCAGGTGGGCTGCAACCAGTCAGGGCAGCCAGGCGGGTATCAGGTGGAGGCTCTCTACGCCAGGTGGTTGCACATATGGGCACGTATGGGCTTCAGCCAGCAACGGGCGCAAGGCAAGAGACTCTCTACAGCCAGTCGGGCAGCCAAAAGGACTGCAGGTGGCCACAGAGACGCAAGGGCTGAACAGCACGCTTGACTCTCTCTCTCTCTTGGAAGGAGGTGAGCTGAAGGAGACGCCGAGAGGCTAACAGCCAAGGGGTCTCTCTCTCTCTCTCTCTCTCTCTCTCTCTCTCTCTCTCTCTTTTTTTTGAGGAAACACAGAGCTATAATACTGGGTATGAAAAAACCCCAAAGTGCCAGAGGTGGCCTACTGAGGGGGCATACAAACTGTGCAGTGGGAGGCGTGAAGCCTGTGAGCAGTCGGTGCTACATCACGGTGGATGATGTGATGTGTGCAATATGAACCACTGTGGGGGAGTGTACTCCCATCTAGCATGTCCTCCAACAATCCTGAAGAAGAGACCCGTGCGCCCCCAACGACGAATGAAGGCCTGGAGTCTGTCCTGAGCTGTCTGTGAAGGCCGACAGGAATCATCATACGTGGAACGCAGTGCACGGATAAGATCGAGCCAAATCAGGACTAGAGTATCACGTGTCGATTGCCGCGTGTGACTAAGGACATGGAGACAACGAGCTCTCCAAATGTTCCACATCGCAATCGCGGCAATCACCATAAAAACATCATCCCTCTGCCAATGCTCCATGTGCAAGGCGTCAGGAGGAATCATACTGAGGTACCCCCTCCGATACCCCGTCGCCGTAAGCATAAGCACAGCATCAGTGCCCTCACCCTCAAAGAACACATGAGGTCCCGGCCAAGGAAGGAGCCATAACACAGACCCCCAACTGAGGAAACCTGCATGCTGACCAGCTCTGCTGAGGAGAAGAGCTACTGCTCGCCAAACAGAGGAAGCCATAGGACACGACCAGAGGCAGTGGGCCTGAGACTCCTGAACCTGATGATCACAGCATATACAAATGGGATCATGGCCCATCAAGGCACCCCAAGTGCCGACAGCAAGACCAGCATGAGCAGTCAACCAAAAAAAGAGAGTGATCCGCCGAGCAATCCTCAGCCTCCAAATAGATACCCAGTACTATGCCAGGAAGGCATGAGAGAGACCTGCATGTAGCCAAGTGCCCGAACGCGTAGGTCTATGTAACTGTCGTCGAAGCAAGCAGTGCCTCCCAATCCGAACAGTATACCCGAAAAAGGAAGTATGCCTAGCGCCGGGCTCCACAGCAGGCCACTCCCATTCCCCGGGGTCCCAAGTCAGCTGCGAAAGAGGCCGACCCTCCCAGATCCATAATCGCCAACGGGCAGCCATACCAATGTGAAAAGACGGGTCCACCTCCCGTCTTTTCCTGAAAGAGCCAACAACACGGATGGGAGTCCAGTCAGCCTGACGCAGCTCCTCTAGGCAACCCAAACCATGAAACTGTAATCTGACATGGCCAAAAGCATCTGGCATGCCCATAGGGATAAAAACCATAGGCCAATAACAATGAGAGCTCCAAACAAGAAAGGGTGTACCTGCAGTACCAAACATGCATAACCATCCTGAGAGCTCAGGCATCTCATGTAAACCCCGAATGGCACGATCCCAAAGCTCTGGAATAGCTGCATCAATCTCTGCAATCCGAGGCAGAATACCCCTGCCTATGGAGAACTCCTCCCCAATAAAATCTGCCGGAAGCTGCCGCGTCTGCGACCAAGCATGCATCGAAGCAGCCGGGCCGCTATCCCAAGCCGCCCAGTCAATGTGGGTCCTCTGGCCAAGCTGGCGACCCTCAGTATCCAACACATGGGGATTCCAGATCAAGGGCTGACGCTCAATCTCTGGCAGAGAGGCAGGAGAACGTCTATGCATGCCCTGTCTCATGGAGATCCATATCTGTAAAATGGAGCGCATGAAGGGTGACAGATGAGCTGTACGCAGAGGAGAATCTAAAAAAATATAGCGTATACACGCAGCCCAAGTATGACCATCGCGGGTTCCCAACTGCGGGGTCACTGTGTGCAAAACCGATCTGAAAAGAAGCTTCCAAGTTTCATTGCCCGGAAACAAGGCGCGGACAATGAACTTGGTAAGCAAAGCACGACACTGCATCTCTGGATCAATAATGCCAAGGCCCCCCTCTGCAATGGGCCGGATAATCGTCTCCCAACGGACTCTAGCTCTAGTGTCAACAGTGCCATCACGGCCACTCCACAGGAAGTTGCGAATCAGGCGGCGAACCTGCCGCATCACTCCCGTATGAAGCATCCAGCAGGAAGCAATGTACCAAACAGATGCCAACAGTACCTGATTGGCCACAAGGACCCGCCCTGCAAGAGACAAGTGCTGGGAAGACCAGTGGCAGAGCTTTCTGCGAAGCGACTGCAAAACCGGCGCAAACTGCTGCTGGGGAGTGATATCCAGTCCCACCTGAAAACCCAGATAACGACAGGACTGACCCCGCTGCAACCATGTAAACCCCTCTGCCACACCCCAAGACGGGACATCCTCAGAGCCAACCAGCATACCATATGACTTGTGCCAGTTAATGCGAGCACCACTGGCCAAGCAATAAACATCAAGAACTGAACGCGTCACATCAAGGACAGCAATGGCATAACGGACCATGAGCAAAGTATCATCAGCATACTCCTGATCAATCAGGTCACGCTCGCCTGTAAGAGGCAAGGTGACTCCCTGTATATCTCTCTGCCGGGCATGAAGAAAGTCAGAAAGTGCCTCTCCCACAAATAAGTACAGAAAGACTGCAAGGGGGCATCCCTGTCTCACAGAGCGAGAGATGTCAAAAGATCTGCCAACAAAACCCCCAATAGTCACTGCACTGGCTGCTGATCTGTAAAGTGCAGATACTCCGGTGATCCACTGCTGCGGAAACCCCATGCGAGCAAGAGTACCCTCTAGGAAGGACCAATCCACCCTATCGAATGCTTTCTCAAAGTCAAGAAAAAGCAATGCTAGGGGAGTGCCAGTAGACTGAGCCCACTCTACCGCCTGATGGTAGCAAAAGATATTATCCAGGATACATCTATCCTGGATAAAAGCAGTCTGTGATCCATGAATGATGTCTGGAAGAAAGGGCCTCACTCGCACTGCCAGCATGGAAGCTAATATCTTATATACCGTAGGAAGGAGAGTAATGGGGCGCCACTGTCGCAGGAGCGTGCCATCCCCCCCCTTAGGTATAAGAGATATGAGCCCAGAGCAAAGAGACTGAGGCATGGTCCCAGAATCATAAATCTCCTGAAGCCCTCTCAGCAAGGGCCCTGAAACTGCATCCCAATGAGTAATGAAGAACTGTCTAGAGAGGCCATCATCCCCCAGACAAGAAGCAGGGTCTAGAGCCTCTACCGCCTCGCGTAACTCCTGGACTGTGAACAAAGAGCAAAGGGAACGAGCCATGTCCGCAGTGACTGAACGTCGCGTGTGGGACCATACAGTAGCTCTGGCCGCCTGAATGTCATCTGTCAACGGATCAGCACTGAATAGATCAGCATAATAGACTGTAGCAATCTCCAGGACTCTATCTGGGTGAGTCTGTAAATGCCCATGGTCATCCAAAACTGCACGATCTCTCTCTCTCTCTCTCTCTCTCTCTCTCTCTTCGCAAGCAGGTTTTGTTTACGAGATTAGGATGCGGAGGATCAAGCTACATATGCACAGGATGATGTTCTTGGAAGAGATGTGTTGTTGCTCTTCATCTTGGACTTATGTGTATTCAGGGATTGCTTGACACGTCCTCTATCTTTCTCTCTCTAGGTTTTTGGCACCGTGATTGGATGGTGCATATGTGGGTTTATCTGTCATGGAAACAGGACATTGGTTTTCAAGAGGAAACAGGACTTTGGTATCGAGGAAACAGGCCTATGGTTTATGGATACAGGTCTATGGTTTATCGGATACAGGTCTTTGGTTTCATATGGAGAACATGTCTTTGGATTCATGTGAACAGGTTATAGTTTTCTCAAGGTTACATGCAAGCTCTGACTATAGGAAGGACATGTGGTTTGGTACAGCCCTACTGCTGTTTGGAAAAGGGTTTGTGGGACTCCATGATAGAGATGGAGAAGACCTTTTTAAGCAGGGAGGTGTCGTACAGGTGTGCCTTCTCTATGGAATGCCTTGCTGTGATAACGAGAGTTCTTATTTGGAAGTCCTAGGTGAAAGCTTCGAGAGATCCTATTGGTAAAGGATTCGACAATCTATCTCCTTCTAGCCCATCGATGATGTATTGTAGTATGTAGTATCATGTATGTACGCATGTTGGCGGTCGCCCATGCCATGAGTTTTTGGCCTATCCTTTTGTAGCAATTTTGTACTCTAATGGCATGATGACATTATGTTCATGGTTCTACTATTTTGTAACTTCTTGTCTACAATTTTTAAGTTTAGGAAGTATTTTTTTTTAAATGTACTAATATCGTACCGTACCTCAAAAAATTTTAAGGTACCAATTAGTACCGTATTTTATCGTATCGTACCTTTCGTACTAACTAACCATGGGGACGAGTTTGTCCACCACCTTAAGCAACGGTTTCTACCGCCCCACTATTGGGACCCAATATAGTGTCATCTTCTACATTCTCGTTCTCTTCTCTCTCTCTTCTCTCTAAAGTTGATGCTAAAGATTCTCACCACATAAAGGTATAAAAAAGGCCCTGTTGTGCGGTATCATGATCAAGCTCAGTGCATGTAACATTAATATCAGAGCATCAAGTTGGTAACCCAACTCGCATAAAGAAGTGAGAGCATCCGGTGGATGTTTAAACTGCGGTCCCAAAAAAACACCCAGGTCTCCACCATGTCGGGAGGGTCATCACATCAAAAAGAAAGCCAACAAGAAGAGATGGAGGCACAAAGCTTCCAAACAGAAAGAACGCTTCCACCAAGCACAGAAGAGCTCCTGAGAATAATGATGGAGCAAATAAATTCTCTAAAGATGCGGCTTGCCGCCGAAAAAGAGAAGCCCAAAGAAGGCATCTCAGATCTGGCACAGGTCCTTCTACATATGGAGGAACAAAGAAGAAAAGATAAAGACCAGCGTGAAGAACAAAGACGAAAAGATGAAGAAGCAAAAAGAAAAGTAGATGAAGACAAAGAACTGAGACATGCGAAGGCGTCAGAATACGCAGCGGAGATGATGACCAGATCTGGGAACACGAGCAAAAACGCATGCAGAAAAAACAGCACAAGAGAGAGAGAGAAGTAGGCGTGTAACTCTGCTCTGAAATACACAAGAAAATCCCGGTGTTGGTACACAAGTGGTATGGGGCTGGGGGCCTATTTATATGCCCCCAGATGAGCAGTCGGCCTGCTGAAAAAGGCTCCACGACTGCATCATCAGTCGGCCAGCACCATGCAGCCAGTCGGCCAGCACTGAGGGTCCACGATTGCATCAAGTACAGTCGGCCAGCTCCAGTACACACATCTGATGTAGTCGGCCAGCAAATGGATCCTCCAGCCGCCTCAGGGCTGCCTCCCAAGCCACAGAAAAAATGAAAAAAATAAGGGAAAAATACGGGGAGTGAGGAAAAATGATAAAACAGCTCATAAGGACGGGCACACCCACAACCAAGGCCCTGGTGTGTAAAACTAGACAGGAGATGACTTCTAACACCCTCTCTCAGCTCCTGGCTGTAAAACCAACCACAGGGAGCTGGGGTGCCGCCTGAGCAAAGCCTGAGAGAGCGACTTCGTGAAGAGGTCCAACGTACTGTCCTCCGTCGAACAGAACTCTAGCAAGATGTCATCAGCAACGATCTGTTCACGAACAAAGTGCCTCTAGATGACCATGGGTTCCTCCAGTGGAAGCCCAAACCTGCAATGCAACCTCTGCATCCTCACCACCTCACAAGCAGCATCACAAGCAGCCCGGTACTCTGCCTCTGTCCGCGACAAGACAAAAGATGACTGCCTCTTGCTGCTCCGAAAAACTGCTCCTGAGCCTGAAGTAGATCTCCTCGTGTCCGGATCTCCTCCCCAAACCGAGTCACTCCAACCGTGGAGTCGGACTCCATCCAATAATCCCCCTCCTGTGTATAAGAGTCCATGATCCTTCGCATGCCGCAGAAACCACAGGAAACGCAATCCTGTCTCACAAAGAGTCATCTGCAACCATGAGCTCACCTGCCTCATCAAGAAGCTCCCGTCCAATCTGGTGTCCATCAACCAGATCAATGAACCATACAGCTTCTGAGTCAAAGAGGCATCACACAGCCCAAAAGGATCAACACCTGTGACGGTGCAAAAACAAGTCCTGGAAACCTGATGAAACCTGTCAACCACCCCCTCTGAATCCGGAACCACTAAGCCTGGAGAAACCACCTCCTTCTGTAAATAATCACCTGCCACCTGCCTGGCTTTCCGAAAGGTCCTCGTGGAAAGAACATCCTTATCTACTGGAGGTTCTTTGTCCCGAACACGACGAGACATCAGAGCATAAGTGACCTGTTCAGTTTCCTCTGACTGACGAACACAAGAACCACCATCATCAGTACTGGAGAGTTCCTGCCAACTGCTGCCATCTACTGGTAAGCTATCCACCATCTGGTCCCGGAAAGCCTGTACCTGCAGCGTATCCACACTTGAGTGGCCATGACCAGACTGCCACTCATCACAACCCTGAGGACCTGGGAGAGAGAGTGCTGAAAGCTTGTAAACTCCATTCTCCACTCCACCTTCCCAAACCACTCAGCCTGTTGCTTTGTCCCGGAGAGCAACAAAATGCTCATCAAACTCCACCCGTACGCCAGTCTTGCAAACCTGATGCACTGACAACAAATGAAAACCAAGTGTCGGAACATACAACACCTGGGAGGAATGCTTCCCCCTTCTGCCATCAGGGACTATCTCCATCCTGCCCTCACTGTGAACTGGGATAGTGGATGTATCCCCAGTAAGAATATGACCAGAAAGCCTGTAGAGATCCTGTAAACCGGAACGGGAAGGAGTCATGTGCCTGGAAGCACCACTATCGAGAATCCACTCTCGAGTATCCGTTGCGGAGAGTCCTCCAATCTCCTCCCTACCTGAAGAAAATGAAGCATCGGTGTCCATCACCTCCAGGTGCACAAAAGCCGGAGTCTTCATGATTGCTACTGAGGAATCTTCACCCTTCTCGATCTTCCGCTTGGGACACTGCCTCCAATAGTGGCCTTTCTCACCACAATCATTACAGGTCCTCTCTGCCTTCAGTTTCTCGCGGTCAGCGTCGGACTTCTTCTCAGAAGACTTCTTCGATGAAGCCTTCCCTTTGCCCGATTTACGGCCTTTCGACCGTTGGCCAGTTAAGGCCTCCGAACCTCCACCCTGAGGGGGTTTCGTGAATCGTTCCTCCTGGTCCAGGACCATGGGCACAAGCTCCTCCCACGTGATGGTACTGAGCCTGCCACTGGTAATCAAAGACGAGTAAAATGCTGAGTACGAAGAGGGCAAGTGCGACAGCAACGTTATGGCCATGTCCTCTCACAATATCTCCTTCCCAGCCTGAAGAACTTCTTGCTGAAGAGCCAGCAGCTTGTTAATATGCTCCCGCATCGTCGACGACTTTGCAGGGCTCATAACCCGCATCTGTACTTCCAAGGAAATCCTCTTCATGGACGATACCCTGTTGTAAAGTGAGGCTAAATGCTACCATATACCTCTGGCCAGCGTCATATGCTTTACATGATTGATTACCTGCGGTGTGCAGTTGAGAAAGATAAACAAACGGACCCTGGCGTTGACACGATCCCACATCTGTGTCTGAGCCTCCCGGTCCTTTCTGATCGACGGTAAGTCCCCTTCCTCTACTTCCGACTGTGGAACACCAACAACGACGAAATCAGTGAGGTCGTAAGACTCCAGAACAGATTCCATCATAACCTTCCATATGCCGTAGTTACTCCCGTCCAACTGACGGTCCACCGGGAACGTGGGGAGTGTCGGGATCTTCACATGTCTCTCGGCCATCTCAAACAGATCTGCCATTGCGGGGATGTACTCTGAAAAGGGTGGGTGGCTGGGAACAAAGAAGAACTAATACCTGCAAGTGGCTGTCCAGCAAATCAGCCCGCCGTCCTCTTGCTTCTCCTCTTCCCGAACAGTCCAAAACAGTCCACCAATCAGCCACACAACAGTCCCCCTCTTGCTCACACAAATCCCAAGAACTATCTAGAGCCTAGGCTCTGATACCATGTAAGACGCAGCGGAGATGATGACCGGATCTGGGAACACAAGAGCAAAAACGCATGCAAAAAAACAGCACAAGAGAGAGAGAGAAGTAGGCGTGTAACTCTGCTCTGATATACACAAGAAAATCCCGGTGTTGGTACACAAGTGGTATGGGGCTAGGGGCCTATTTATATGCCCCCAGATGAGCAGTCGGCCTGCTAAAAAGGCTCCACGACTGCATCATCAGTCGGCCAGCACCATGCAGCCAGTCGGCCAGCACTAAGGGTCCACGACTGCATCAAGTACAGTCGGCCAGCTCCAGTACACACATCTGATGTAGTTGGCCAGCAAATGGATCCTCCAACCGCCTCAGGGCTGCCTCCCAAGCCACAGAAAAAATGGGAAAAATAGGGGAAAAATGCGGGGAGTGAGAAAAAATGATAAAACACCTCATAAGGGCGGGCACACCCACAACAAAGGCCCTGATGTGTAAAACTAGACAGGAGATGACTTCTAACAGAAGGAACAAAGGGATAGGGAAGCCACACGCAAATATGAGGAAGACCAACGCCACAGAGAACCGAGAGTTCCAGCAAAGACTCAATTGGGAGGTTGTGCAAATCCAGAATCAACAAAACGATGGCACAGATTTTGGCGAGTCTCCCTCATCAGGCTCCGAATTCCTCGTCCTCCATCGCCCCTACCACCACTATCATACAAACCTCTCCAAATTTTAGGAAGTATGATGGTAAGTGTGATCATGCTGTGGTTCCTCAATTTGAAGCACATTTTCCTTTAGCTAAAATCACAAATCCACAAGACAAAGTCCATGTGGCAGGACCCCAACTCATTGGGGAAGTCGTTACTTGGTGGCAGCATTGGTCACAACTTCACACAGACCCCATCACAGGCCAATTCTGGTTTTCATTGGAACACCTTCGTGGCTAGCCTCAAAGCCCGTTTTCTTCCACCACAGTACATGACCATGTCAGAATATGCAGCGGAAATGATATCCAAACTTGTGTAGACAAGAGCAAGTAGACTGCAGAAAATAATCAGCACAAGAAACACAGAGAGATGTGTGTAAACTCTTCTCTATACACAAGATCCCGGAGATAACTGAATGAGAAAGTGGAGGAGGATGGGGGGCAATATATACAAGCCCATGAGGGCAGTCGGCCAGCTCTAAAAGAGGCCCACGACTGGACAAAACCCACGACTGCTGAAAAACAGCAGTCGGCCAGCATCTGGTGCCCCACGTCTGCACAGAACAAGTCGGCCAGCACTCAGACAGCCCACGACTGCTACAGATGCAGTCGGCCAGCTTCAGAGTGCTCCTGGCATCAACTGGCAGCCCTCCAGCCACTAGGAAAAAATGGGAAAAATAGGGAAAAAATACGGGGAGTGTGGAAAAATGATATACGGGCGGGCACACCCACAACAGAGGCCCTGGTGTATACAAATAGACAGGAGATGACTTCTAACACCCCCTCTCAGCTCCTGGCTGTGTAACCAACCCCAGGGAGCTGGAGTGCCGCCTGAGCGTAGCCTGAGGTAGAGACTTCGTGAAGAGGTCCGCCGCATTGTCCTCCGTCGAACAATAAAGTAGCAAGATGTCACCCGCCAAGATCTTCTCACGAACAAAGTGATACTGTATCTCTATATGCTTGGTCCGGGCATGGAAAACCGGGTTCCGAGCAATAGCTATACAACTCTGGTTATCACACTGGATGACTGTGGGCTCCCTCTGTGGAAACCCCATCTCGCCAAGCAACCTCCGCAGCCATACAACCTCACAAGCAGCACCACAAGCAGCCCGATACTCTGCCTCTGTCGAAGAAAGGGCAATAGTTGGCTACTTCTTGCTGCTCCAAGAAACCGCTCCTGAGCCGAGGGTAAAAGTGTATCCTGAAGTAGATCTCCTCGTGTCTGGATCTCCTCCCCAATCTGAGTCACTCCAACCTTGGAGCTTGACTCCATTCCCTCCTGTGTAAAAGAGTCCCAGATCCTTCGTACTCTGCAGATACCGCAAGATCCGCAATCCTGCGTCCCAATGAGTCTTCAATGGCGTCTGCATAAAAGAGCTCAACAGCCCCACGGAGAAGCTCAAGTCCAATCTGGTGTTCAGCAACCAGATCAATGAACCAACCAGCTTCCGGTACTGCGAGGCATCAACTGGCTCACAAGGATCTGTAACGGTTAACTTTGTGTTCGGGTCCATCGGCGAAGTAATAGGCTTGCAGTTCTCCATCCCAAAGGCCTCAAGCAACTCATGAACATACCGCTGCTGAGAGACGAAAAACCCCCTCTGGGTCTGCCAGATCTCCAATCCCAAGAAGAAGTGGAGTAAGCCTAAGTCGGTCATCTCAAACTCCTTTGACAAGGCAGCCTTCGTCACTCCAATGTGCTCCACATGACCGCCGGTGAGAATGAGATCATCCACATAAAGGATGATGAGTGTGACCATGCCGCGTTCCCGAAAGAGATACAGGTTTGGATCTGCAACCGATCTCTGGAATCCAGTCCGAATAAAGAAGGAATCAATCTTCTGATTCCAAGCCCGCGGAGCCTGCTTAAGACCATACAAGGCCTTACGTAACCTGTAAACCATCCCTTCCGATCCTGGAACAATGAAGCCTGGAGGCTGCTCAACGTACACCTCCTCCTGCAGGTCACCATTAAGGAACGCCGATTTTACATCCATCTGGTACACGGGCCACCTCTGAGAAGAAGCAAGGGCAAGAACGGTCCGAATCGTGGTCATCCGCGCTGTCGGTGCAAAGGTATCCTCGTAGTCGATGCCTGGCCGCTGAGCATAACCCTTAGCCACGAGCCTGGCTTTGTGTTTGTCCACCGACCCATCAGCCGCGTACTTGGTCTTAAAGACCCATTTGACACCAATGACTGACCGCTTCAACGGCCTCGGTACCAACTCCCAAGTGTTGTTCTTCTCGATGGCGTCAAGTTCCACCTTCTCGATGGCGTCAAGTTCCACCTGCATGGCTTCCCTCCAAGTATCCTGTGAAAGGGCTTCCTTTACGGAAGTGGGCTCTTTATCCCGCATGATACGAGACATAAGAGCATAGTTCACCTGAAGAAGCTCCGCCGTGTTGCTTTTATCTCGAACTCGATGTGATCTTCGAGGGCCGTCCTCTGTGGTCCACTCGGAGGGTAGCTCCGTGACACCTGACTCCCGAAGGGTGTCCATCAACCACCTAGGTACTCGAACAGATCGTGGAGCCTCCTGTGATCGCGGGGGCTCAACTCCAGCTGCGGGCTCAACCTCCTGTGATGACTGAGGTGGATCAACTGGAGTGGTAGACTGGGAATCATCATCAGACTCTGGATCTCCAAGAAGTGGCGGCTCCTCGACAGTGGATGCTGGAACATGCTCGTCAAAGACCACATCCCGGCTGACAACAATCTCGTTCCTCTCTGGATCATACAACCTGTATCCCTTGGAAAGAGAGTTATATCCCACAAATACCAGCTTGCGGGACTTGGAGTCAAGCTTCCCCCTCTGCTTCTTCGGAATATGTACATACGCGTCACTCCCAAAGACACGGAAGTGCGAGACATCGGGTTTCCTGCCAAAATATGCCTCAAATGGAGTCATATGGGGTACAGAAGTCGTCGGAGAGCGGTTAATGGTATGGACAGCTGTCGCCACAGCCTCACCCCAAAGTGGACGAGGAAGATCTCGATGCTCCAGCATGGTCCTCGCCATCTCCACCACAGTCCTGTTCTTACGTTCAACAACTCCATTCTCCAAAGGCGATCCGGTATTGGCCAATTCCCTCTTGATGCCATGATCTGCACAAAACCGAAAGAATACAGTCGAGGAGAATTCCCCTCCTTTGTCAGCCCTGAGAGTCTTGACCTGAAATCCAGACTCTTTCTCCACCATCACGTGCCAATCCTTGAACCGAGCAAAAGCCTGGTCCTTCTGTGAAAGAAAGTAGACCCACGTGAATCTGGTACAATCATCAACAAGCAGCATGAAGTAGAGAGATCCTCCCAAGGATGGTATCTGCTGTGGTCCACACAAGTCAGTGTGAATCAACTCCAAAGGTTTCAAAGCCCGCCTGGAAGCCTGCTTCGGAAAAGATTCCCTGTGCTGCTTACCACGTATGCAAGAACTGCAGCGTCCTTGCCTACTACCAACATCTGGCAAGCCAACCACCATCTGGTCCCGGAAGGCGCGCCGCAAAGCATCCACATTTAAGTGGCCAAAACGAAAGTGCCACAAGTCTCCGACCTGAGAGCCTGTCAGTGAGGAGAGTGCAGAGAGTTTGTAGATACCGTTCTCCACACCGCCTTCCCAAACAACTTTTCCTGTCTCACGGTCCCTTAGAGCAACTGAATGCTCCTCAAATTCCACCCGAAAGCCAGTCTTGCATACCTCATGCACTGACAAAAGATGAAAGCCCAGAGCAGGGACATAAAGAACACGGGAAGCATGCTTGCCCCCCTTGCCGTCGGGAATGATCTCCATCCGGCCCTCACTATGAATCGGAATAGTGGAGTTATCACCAATAAAGATACGACCTGACTGCCGCTTCAGATCCAGGAAGAAGTCACGGGATGGAGTCATGTGCCTGGAAGCACCACTGTCGAGAATCCATTCCCGAGTATCCTTTGCGGTGAAGCCAACTGCCTCCTCGCTCGAAGACGATGAATCATCGGAGTCCACCATCTCCAAGTGCACAAATGCCGGAGTCTTCGCAGCTGAGGCTGAGGACTCAGCACTCTTCCCTGTCCGCTTAGGGCACTTCCTCCAATAGTGGCCTTTCTCGCCACAATCATTACAAGATCTTTCCGCCTTCAGCTTCTCTCGTTCTGGATCAGGCTTCTTCTCGGAAGACTTATCTGGTGAAGCCTTCCCTTTGCCCTTGTTGGTATTACGGCCTTTCGACCGTTGGCCAGTTAAGGCCTCCGAACCTCCGCCGTGAGGAGGGTTCGTGAAACGTTCCTCCTGGTCCAAGACCATTGGCACAAGCTCCTCCCAAGTAATGGTGCTGAGCCTGCCACTCGTGATCAACGAGGAATAGAAAGCGGAATACTGACCAGGCAAGTGAGAAAGTAACGTGATGGCCATATCTTCGGACGATCTCTCTTTCCCAGCTTGAAGGACTTCCTGCTGAAGGGCCTGCAGCTTGTTAATGTGTTCCCGCATCGTCGAAGACTTTGCAGGGTTCATAACCCGCATCTGCACTTCCAAGGATATCCGCTTCATGGGTGACACCCTGTTGTACAAAGAAGCCAAGTGCTCCCATATGCCTCTCGCCAGCGTCATGTGCTTCACATGGTTGATCACCTGTGGTGTGCAATTGAGGAATATAAATGACCGGACCCTGGCGTTGACACGGTCCCACATTTGTGCCTGTGCCTCTCGGTCCTTCCTCGTCGATAAAACCTCCCCTTCCTCAGCTTCCGGCCTTGGCACCCCTTTGATAATAAAATCAGTAAGATCATATGACTCCAGAACTGACTCCATCATGACCTTCCAGATGCCATAATTGGACCCGTCCAACTGCCGATCCACTGGGAACGTGGGAAGAGTCGGAATCTTCACGTGCTTCTCTGCCATCTCGAGTAAATCCGCCATCTCGGAGAGTAACCTGAAAGGGTGGGTGGGTGGGAAAAATCTGAAAATCAGAATATATGCAAGTGGCTGTCCAGCCCCTCTGCCCGCCTTCCTCTTGCACCTTCACTTCCCGTTCAGCCCGAAACAGTCCACCGATCAGCAACCTGTTGCTCCCCCTCTTGCTCAAAAAAACGCCCAAGATCTGCTAGAGCCTAGGGCTCTGATACCATGTCAAAATATGCAGCGGAAATGATATCCAAACTTGTGTAGACAAGAGCAAGTAGACTGCAGAAAATAATCAGCACAAGAAACACAGAGAGATGGGTGTAAACTCTTCTCTATACACAAGATCCCGGAGATAACTGAATGAGAAAGTGGAGGAGGATGGGGGGCAATATATACAAGCCCATGAGGGCAGTCGGCCAGCTCTAAAAGAGGCCCACGACTGGACAAAACCCACGACTGCTGAAAAACAGCAGTCGGCCAGCATCTGGTGCCCCACGTCTGCACAGAACAAGTCGGCCAGCACTCAGACAGCCCACGACTGCTACAGATGCAGTCGGCCAGCTTCAGAGTGCTCCTGGCATCAACTGGCAGCCCTCCAGCCACTAGGAAAAAATGGGAAAAATAGGGAAAAAATACGGGGAGTGTGGAAAAATGATATACAGGCGGGCACACCCACAACAGAGGCCCTGGTGTATACAAATAGACAGGAGATGACTTCTAACAGACCAATCTTGAGGATGAGTTTTACAAACTCACTCAGGGTGGTTCCCCTGTTTTGACCTATTCCAACAAAGTCATTACCATGGCCCAACAGTTGGGCATATCAGAAGAAGATAAGCTCAGGCAGTTTATCTGAGGTTTAGACAATACCATTAGGTATCTAGTGAGGAATTTTGACCTTAGACTTATGCACGGGCACTGACTCTAGCTCAAAATCACAAGCTGACACTAAACGGAGGTAAGCTCAAGCAGGTACACTCTACCCCAAAGCCCCAACAACAATCAACCCAACAATCTGTTAGTAGTCATCTCTTGTCTATACACTATGTCAGGGCCTCTGTTGTGGGTGTGCCCGCCCATATTTGCTGTCTTTTTATTTTTCCTCACTCTCCATATTTTTTCCCTATTTTTCTAGAGCTGTGTATGGGCTGTCGGCTACCCCCAGATGGCTGACCGACTATATCTGTGATGCCTAACTGATCTGGTGCTGCCCGACCTTTTTTCAGTGCTGGCCCACTGCTTCTTTTCTGGCGACTGGATATTTGGTCTTAGACCAGGAAGAGTGATTCACGAACCCTCCACAGGGCGGAGGTTCTGAGGCCTTGACTGGCCAACAGTCGAAGGCCGTAATAACAACAAGGGCAAAGGTAAGTCTTCATCGGAGAAGTCTTCTAAGAAGAAGCCCGGTTCAAACCGAGAGAAACTGAAGGAAGAGAGGACCTATAATGATTGTGGCGAGAAAGGCCACTATTGGAGGAAGTGTCCCAAGCGGACTGGGAAGAGTGCTGATTCTTCAGCTTCAGCTGCAAAGACTCCAACCTTTGTGCACTTGGAGATGTTGGACACCGTTGCTTCATCTTCTTCAAGCGAGGAGGCAATTGGCTTCACCGCCAAGGATACTCGGGAATGGATTCGTGATAGTGGTGCTTCCAAGTACATGACTCCTGTCAGAATATGCAGCGGAAATGATATCCAAACTTGGGTAGACAAGAGCAAGTAGACTGCAGAAAATAATCAGCACAAGAAACACTGAGAGATGTGTGTAAACTCTTCTCTATACACAAGATCCCGAAGAAAACTGAATGAGAAAGTGGAGGAGGATGGGGGGGAATATATACAAGCCCAAGAGGGCAGTCGGCCAGCCCTGGAAGAGGCCCACGACTCATGAAATGTCCACGACTGCTGAAAAACAGCAGTCGGCCAGCATCTGGTCCCCACGTCTGCTCAGATCAGGTCGGCCAGCACACAAATAGCCCACGACTGCTCCAGATGCAGTCGGCCAGCCTCAGTGTGGTCCTGGCATCACCTGGCAGCCCTCCAGCCACTAGGAAAAAAATGGGAAAAATAGGGAAAAAATACGGGGAGTGTGGAAAAATGATATACGGGCGGGCACACCCACAACAGAGGCCCTGGTGTATACAAATAGACAGGAGATGACTTCTAACACCCCCTCTCAGCTCCTGGCTGTGTAACCAACCCCAGGGAGCTGGAGTGCCGCCTGAGCGTAGCCTGAGGTAGAGACTTCGTGAAGAGGTCCGCCGCATTGTCCTCCGTCGAACAATAAAGTAGCAAGATGTCACCAGCCAAGATCTTCTCACGAACAAAGTGATACTGTATCTCTATATGCTTGGTCCGGGCATGGAAAACCGGGTTCCGAGCAATAGCTATACAACTCTGGTTATCACACTGGATGACTGTGGGCTCCCTCTGTGGAAACCCCATCTCGCCAAGCAGCCTCCGCAGCCATACAACCTCACAAGCAGCACCACAAGCAGCCCGATACTCTGCCTCTGTCGAAGAAAGGGCAATAGTCGGCTGCTTCTTGCTGCTCCAAGAAACCGCTCCTGAGCCGAGGGTAAAAGTGTATCCTGAAGTAGATCTCCTCGTGTCTGGATCTCCTCCCCAATCTGAGTCACTCCAACCTTGGAGCTTGACTCCATTCCCTCCTGTGTAAAAGAGTCCCAGATCCTTCGTACTCTGCAGATACCGCAAGATCCGCAATCCTGCGTCCCAATGAGTCTTCAATGGCGTCTGCATAAAAGAGCTCAACAGCCATACGGAGAAGCTCAAGTCCAATCTGGTGTTCAGCAACCAGATCAATGAACCAACCAGCTTCCGGTACTGCGAGGCATCAACTGGCTCACTAGGATCTGTAACGGTTAACTTTGTGTTCGGGTCCATCGGCGAAGTAATAGGCTTGCAGTTCTCCATCCCAAAGGCCTCAAGCAACTCATGAACATACCGCTGCTGAGAGACGAAAAACCCCCTCTGGGTCTGCCAGATCTCCAATCCCAAGAAGAAGTGGAGTAAGCCTAAGTCGGTCATCTCAAACTCCTTTGACAAGGCAGCCTTCGTCACTCCAATGTGCTCCACATGACCGCCGGTGAGAATGAGATCATCCACATAAAGGATGATGAGTGTGACCATGCCGCGTTCCCGAAAGAGATACAGGTTCGGATCTGCAACCGATCTCTGGAATCCAGTCCGAATAAAGAAGGAATCAATCTTCTGATTCCAAGCCCGCGGAGCCTGCTTAAGACCATACAAGGCCTTACGTAACCTGTAAACCATCCCTTCCGATCCTGGAACAATGAAGCCTGGAGGCTGCTCAACGTACACCTCCTCCTGCAGGTCACCATTAAGGAACGCCGATTTTACATCCATCTGGTACACGGGCCACCTCTGAGAAGAAGCAAGGGCAAGAACGGTCCGAATCGTGGTCATCCGCGCTGTCGGTGCAAAGGTATCCTCGTAGTCGATGCCTGGCCGCTGAGCATAACCCTTAGCCACGAGCCTGGCTTTGTGTTTGTCCACCGACCCATCAGCCGCGTACTTGGTCTTAAAGACCCATTTGACACCAATGACTGACCGCCTCGACGGCCTCGGTACCAACTCCCAAGTGTTGTTCTTCTCGATGGCGTCAAGTTCCACCTGCATGGCTTCCCTCCAAGTATCCTGTGAAAGGGCTTCCTTTACGGAAGTGGGCTCTTTATCCCGCATGATACGAGACATAAGAGCATAGTTCACCTGAAGAAGCTCCGCCGTGTTGCTTTTATCTCGAACTCGATGTGATCTTCGAGGGCCGTCCTCTGTGGTCCACTCGGAGGGAAGCTCCGTGACACCTGACTCCCGAAGGGTGTCCATCAACCACCTAGGTACTCGAACAGATCGTGGAGCCTCCTGTGATCGCGGGGGCTCAACTCCAGCTGCGGGCTCAACCTCCTGTGATGACTGAGGTGGATCAACTGGAGTGATAGACTGGGAATCATCATCAGACTCTGGATCTCCAAGAAGTGGCGGCTCCTCGACAGTGGATGCTGGAACATGCTCGTCAAAGACCACATCCCGGCTGACAACAATCTCGTTCCTCTCTGGATCATACAACCTGTATCCCTTGGAAAGAGAGTTATACCCCACAAATACCAGCTTGCGGGACTTGGAGTCAAGCTTCCCCCTCTGCTTCTTCGGAATATGTACATACGCGTCACTCCCAAAGACACGGAAGTGCGAGACATCGGGTTTCCTGCCAAAATATGCCTCAAATGGAGTCATATGGGGTACAGAAGTCGTCGGAGAGCGGTTAATGGTATGGACAGCTGTCGCCACAGCCTCACCCCACAGTGGACGAGGAAGATCTCGATGCTCCAGCATGGTCCTCGCCATCTCCACCACTGTCCTGTTCTTACGTTCAACAACTCCATTCTCCGAAGGCGATCCGGTATTGGCCAATTCCCTCTTGATGCCATGATCTGCACAAAACCGAAAGAATACAGTCGAGGAGAATTCCCCTCCTTTGTCAGCCCTGAGAGTCTTGACCTGAAATCCAGACTCTTTCTCCACCATCACGTGCCAATCCTTGAACCGAGCAAAAGCCTGGTCCTTCTGTGAAAGAAAGTAGACCCACGTGAATCTGGTACAATCATCAACAAGCAGCATGAAGTAGAGAGATCCTCCCAAGGATGGTATCTGCTGTGGTCCACACAAGTCAGTGTGAATCAACTCCAAAGGTTTCGAAGCCCGCCTGGAAGCCTGCTTCGGAAAGGATTCCCTGTGCTGCTTACCACGTATGCAAGAACTGCAGCGTCCTTGCCTACTACCAACATCTGGCAAGCCAACCACCATCTGGTCCCGGAAGGCGCGCCGCAAAGCATCCACATTTAAGTGGCCAAAACGAAAGTGCCACAAGTCTCCGACCTGAGAGCCTGTCAGTGAGGAGAGTGCAGAGAGTTTGTAGATACCGTTCTCCACACCGCCTTCCCAAACAACTTTGCCTGTCTCACG
This sequence comes from Cibotium barometz, assembly GCF_041138505.1. Lineage (NCBI taxonomy): Eukaryota > Viridiplantae > Streptophyta > Polypodiopsida > Cyatheales > Cibotiaceae > Cibotium > Cibotium barometz. The sequence goes on along the minus strand of NC_141096.1, from coordinate 4,466,780 downwards.
GTCCCTTAGAGCAACTGAATGCTCCTCAAATTCCACCCGAAAGCCAGTCTTGCATACCTCATGCACTGACAAAAGATGAAAGCCCAGAGCAGGGACGTAAAGAACACGGGAAGCATGCTTGCCCCCCTTGCCGTCGGGAATGATCTCCATCCGGCCCTCACTATGAATCGGAATAGTGGAGTTATCACCAATAAAGATACGACCTGACTGCCGCTTCAGATCCAAGAAGAAGTCACGGGATGGAGTCATGTGCCTGGAAGCACCACTGTCGAGAATCCATTCCCGAGTATCCTTTGCGGTGAAGCCAGCTGCCTCCTCGCTCGAAGACGATGAATCATCGGAGTCCACCATCTCCAAGTGCACAAATGCCGGAGTCTTCGCAGCTGAGGCTGAGGACTCAGCACTCTTCCCTGTCCGCTTAGGGCACTTCCTCCAATAGTGGCCTTTCTCGCCACAATCATTGCAAGATCTTTCGGCCTTCAGCTTCTCTCGTTCTGGATCAGGCTTCTTCTCGGAAGACTTATCTGGTGAAGCCTTCCCTTTGCCCTTGTTGGTATTACGGCCTTTCGACCGTTGGCCAGTTAAGGCCTCCGAACCTCCGCCATGAGGAGGGTTCGTGAAACGTTCCTCCTGGTCCAAGACCATTGGCACAAGCTCCTCCCAAGTAATGGTGCTGAGCCTGCCACTCGTGATCAACGAGGAATAGAAAGCGGAATACTGACCAGGCAAGTGGGAAAGTAACGTGATGGCCATATCTTCGGACGATATCTCTTTCCCAGCTTGAAGGACTTCCTGCTGAAGGGCCTGCAGCTTGTTAATGTGTTCCCGCATCGTCGAAGACTTTGCAGGGTTCATAACCCGCATCTGCACTTCCAAGGATATCCGCTTCATGGGTGATACCCTGTTGTACAAAGAAGCCAAGTGCTCCCATATGCCTCTCGCCAGCGTCATGTGCTTCACATGGTTGATCACCTGTGGTGTGCAATTGAGGAATATAAATGACCGGACCCTGGCGTTGACACGGTCCCACATTTGTGCCTGTGCCTCTCGGTCCTTCCTCGCGGATAAAACCTCCCCTTCCTCAGCTTCCGGCCTTGGCACCCCTTTGATAATAAAATCAGCAAGATCATATGACTCCAGAACTGACTCCATCATGACCTTCCAGATGCCATAATTGGACCCGTCCAACTGACGATCCACTGGGAACGTGGGGAGAGTCGGAATCTTCACGTGCTTCTCTGCCATCTCGAGTAAATCCGCCATCTCGGAGAGTAACCTGAAAGGGTGGGTGGGTGGGAAAAAAATCTGAAAATCAGAGAATATGCAAGTGGCTGTCCAGCCCTTCTGCCCGCCTTCCTCTTGCACCTTCACTTCCCGTTCAGCCCGAAACAGTCCACCGATCAGCAACTTGTTGCTCCCCCTCTTGCTCAGAAAAACGCCCAAGATCTGCTAGAGCCTAGGGCTCTGATACCATGTCAGAATATGCAGCGGAAATGATATCCAAACTTGGGTAGACAAGAGCAAGTAGACTGCAGAAAATAATCAGCACAAGAAACACTGAGAGATGTGTGTAAACTCTTCTCTATACACAAGATCCCGAAGAAAACTGAATGAGAAAGTGGAGGAGGATGGGGGGGAATATATACAAGCCCAAGAGGGCAGTCGGCCAGCCCTGGAAGAGGCCCACGACTCATGAAATGTCCACGACTGCTGAAAAACAGCAGTCGGCCAGCATCTGGTCCCCACGTCTGCTCAGATCAGGTCGGCCAGCACACAAATAGCCCACGACTGCTCCAGATGCAGTCGGCCAGCCTCAGTGTGGTCCTGGCATCACCTGGCAGCCCTCCAGCCACTAGGAAAAAAATGGGAAAAATAGGGAAAAAATACGGGGAGTGTGGAAAAATGATATACGGGCGGGCACACCCACAACAGAGGCCCTGGTGTATACAAATAGACAGGAGATGACTTCTAACAACTCCTTCCTATGACTTCTTTCAGGATCTGAAACGACAGTCGGGTCGCATTTTCATTGGCGACAATTCCACCATACCAATTCACAATGAGGGTTGGATGGAGATCATTCCCGATGGCAGAGGGGGGGAAGCATTCCTCTCGTGTTCTTTACGTCCCCACACTTGGTTTTCATCTGTTGCATATTGGTTGAGTACTTTAGGTACGGTGCGGTATGGTACGTGTATGGTACAAGTACGTAAAGTATGCATCAAGATAAGTACGTTCACATTTTTTACTATATATATATGTATGTATGTATGTATGTATATATGTAAAATAAGAAATATCTAGCATTCATACAAAAATAGCATGAAAGACAATGGTAATACTAAAATGACAACTAATCTATTAACTACTGAGCAAAGACCACTGACTAAAAAATGAGCCAAATAAGTATTGTATATTGACCATCAATGATCATATTTGGTACGAAGACCTTATCCGTACGAGGTACGGTACATATGGAGTGATACGAAAAGTACAGAAGGTACTCATCGGATGAGTACGGGTACGGAATGCAACTATGATCTGTTGTCAATGCACGAGGTGTGCAAGACTGGCTTCCGAGTGGAGCTTGAGGAGCATTCTATTGCTCTACGAGACCGCGAGACTGGCCAGGTTGTTTGGGAAGCCAGCGTGGAGAATGGTATATACAAACTCTCCACACTCTGCATGAGATGTGCAAGACTGGCTTCCGAGTGGAGCTTGAGGAGCATTCTATTGCTCTACGAGACCACGAGACTGGCCAGGTTGTTTGGGAAGCTAGCGTGGAGAATGGTACATACAAACTCTCCGAGCAGAGTTTGTTGCGCCTCCTATGATGGTAGAGGCCATATTCCAGACTATATGCCTGCTAGACAGATTCAGAGAGATGCCACAGGACAGATTGTCATACATAGCTTTTGAAGCATCTAGACAACTGGCTAAGACAGGAGACAGAGGATCATGGTATGCACATGTCACACATTGGGTCTCACAGCATGGCCTAGACATGGATCATCTACCACCATTCCAGTATGATAGGGATGCACCACATATCCGTCCCTCTCATAGTGAGAGGAACAGAGTATTGAGACAGGACCTATGGCAGCTCTATACACGAGAGACATGGATATCGCCTACACAGCCTCTTCCACCAAAGATGCTATACTACAGAGATCACTTCATGAGTATCATTGATGATGGATTTATAGAGAGGCCTAGATACATGGAGGGCTTTTTACCACACGGCTCCCAAGTAGCTATTGGTCAACTTAGAGTCTCATCACATCGATTGGAGATCGAGACTGGCAGAGCAGCACGGATCCCCCGAGAGCAGAGAGGGTATGCAGATTGCTCAGAGAGGTGGTGGAGAGTGAGTATGCAGATGCAAGGCCTTCTTTATACCTTCAGAGAGTCGAGAGAGAGAATGAGAATGAGAATAAAGAAGGTGACACAGTATTCAGTCCCAAATACCCACTGAAGCCCCCCCCCCCGCCCACCCGCAAGCAAGAGTATTTGCTTGCATTATTCTTTGGAGAATGTTGTACAATGCTTGAGTAAACAAGCGATATGAATGCCCAACCCAAGAACGAGGAAGACCATACGTCGGCTGAGTACATGGTAGCCATGGAGTTTCAAAATAGGTTTCAGAGGTTTCAGGAGGTTTTGGTCCATGCATGAAACGCCATCTGAGAGGTTTCATTAAAAACTCAAAGATAAACATATATCTCTATACATAGACTCTAAATATTTATATATATATATATACCTAGATGAATCCAAGAACATGCCCAAATTCACCTTATAAGAAAGTGCAAGTTATAAACTCATGGTAGTCATCTAAATAGTGATGCACATTGCACAAGTTGTCAAATTAACATATCAGATGAGTTGTAGATGAGCTGTATTATCTGCAAGAGAAGTCATGACTATCTTCAAACTTGAACTGAATAAATCACAGCTACACATCAGTTGTAACACAAGTCATTCTCTATAAGAAATCATTACATGAACATTCAAACATATCTTCATAAGACAAAAACACATGTTCATGAATCATGATTCATAGATGACAAACGGGAGAATAGTCACTAGAGCCATAAATGAAGAGTCAAGAAACCCACGAACGTTTTAAAAAAAGAGATTTAAAAAAAGCCTTCAAAGAAACGCGAGTTTCAAACATGAAACGTTTCAGAAACGTTTCCCCAAGTTCTTTCATGGAAGAAACGCGTTTCTTGGCAACTATGACTGAGTATCCACCAATCCAAGGCTATACTAAAGACTCTTCGGGCCACTGATGCAAGTCCAAATAGCTGTAGGACTGCACATATGCTAGCTGAAGGTTGAAGAGATCCTTCTTGAATAGCTTGGAGTTGATTTGGATGACTATCTGCTTCTGCACTTTGCTGAATACCTAAATAATTGAATGATGACCGAACCAATGCTTATATATGTCTCTATGTTGTTGGTCGGCCAACATTAGTTGTCGGCCAATAGCAAAATGGACATAATTAGCATTAAATGCTACATAAACTGTTTGCAAATGGAAAAAAGGCCAATAAATACTGCCGGACTACTGTACTATAGCTGACTGCTTGTTGAGCATGTTGTATGCTGACCGACCAATGCTGGTGAGCATTTGATGCTGGTCGACTCATGCTCAGTAGCCTGCTAAGCTAGCCGACTGTTGGTAGGGACAGAGTGAGACAGCCGACTAACTGCCTCCCTCCAAGGCCTAGCTGAAGCCCATGGATGATCCTACTGATTTCTACATGCTTGCTAGTGCCTGATCTAATGCTAAGGCTGACTTCTACATGCACTAGCTGATGAATTCTCCAAGTGAGTTAAGAGAACTGACACTTGAATGATCTCTAAGACTCAGAGACTGACCTAAGTAGCTCGTGCCTGACTGTCCCTGGACTAAGGGCTCACAATGCGGTCATGGCATACGAGAAATATTTCTATAAAAGAATACTAAGTCTGTACAAATGTTGCACTGATGATCATGCCAGTGTGTCACTGTGTATCCCACTGCAGGGTTCACGTGACATTCCCTCCTGCTTAACTTGGCAGCAAGTTCAAGGCTTCCAAGTAGTCCACCAACAACTAGGGGTACTCCTGAAAGAACTCTTCATCCAGCCAAACTGCTTAATGGGTTTCTCGGTCTTTAAACTTCATGTAAAACTATCATATTCTTCGACCGGATCCATGCTTTCATTTGTGGAGGAGAATTTATTCTGGCTCTAAGACTTCAGCTTCATCGATCATATATATCCTACAATGCTGGGACCTACATATAGCTTCAACGAAGAAACATGAAAGACATTGTGCATAGTCCAACTTTCCGACAACTTAATTTTAAAGAGACATCGCTTAACTTTTGAATGATTGGAAATGGGCCGAAACTTTGGAATGAAAGTTTCGGACAACGATTACCCACTTGCTTTAGTGGTTGTTTCATGATGTGGAGATATACCCAACTCCCTTCCTTAAATATATACCTAGATAAATCCAGGAACATGTCCAAATTCACCTTTTAGGAACGTGCATGTTATATACACATAGTAGTCAACCCACGAGACTATATAACTATCAACTCCATTATGCATAGTATGGACTAGATACTACAACATCTCCACTAACATCATCAGTGCCCAATAGTGGGTGTAGAACTCTATATCAAGATATGCTCACATAAGCACTCCACACACACACACACACAGTAGTATATATTTGTCATGTGCACAGTGTGTATCTACCATGTGCTACACGCACGCAAGACTAGTTTCGAGGCTTGGGGAAGCTTGGAACTAGGCAGGCTGATTGACGAGCTGAGTTAGGGATATACTAACGGGCGGGCACCCAAGTATGGACGGGCGGGCGCCCAAGTGTGGACGCCCGAGGACAGCTTCGTGGCGGTATGGAACGTCGCGAGGAGGAGATTGGTCGGTCATCGGGCGTCCACACTTGGGCACCCGCCCGTCCATACTTGGGTGCCCGTCCGTTAGTATATCCCTAACTCACCTCGTCAATCAGCCTGCCTAGTTCCAAGCTTCCCCAAGCCTCGAAACTAGTCTTGCGTGCGTGGAGCACACGGTAGATACACACTGTGCACATGACAATATTCACACAAAGCCCTTCGTACTGAGTTTCAGTCAAACCTCTGAAGATGCAAGGCAAACTCAGCCATAATGAAGCCTAGCACTAAGAGAAGTAGCAAATAGAAAGAATTAGTACAATAAATAAGTAGCTGATAGGACAAATGCACCGCTAAAGATAGAAAGAATAAGGACAATATCAACTGGCCACAACTCGGATGAAAACTTCACAATGTGAAATCTGCATGTCCGCTAACACAGCTGAATTATATACCTAGATGAATCCAAAAACATGCCCAAATTCACCTTTTAGGAACGTTGACATCTCGCCTAGATTTGTTGGCTTACCGAGTATATACTACTTGAGCTTTGGCAAGGCGCTCTTAACTGACTCAATGATTTCCGAGAGTGTCTCGGTGGTTTTATTGGCCTCAAGAGATGATGACACCTGTCTCGTCAAAAGAAATGAGAACCGGCATCCAAATACTACCTTATTTCTATTTGGCCATCTATTTGAGGATGGAATGTGCTGGGCACCTACAACTTAGTCTCAAAATTATCAAACGATACTCTCCAAAAATAGGATGTAAATTTTAGATCTCTATTTGATGTGATAGTCCGTGGCAAACCACCAATGGGATACCAAAAACCGAATGAACAAGCGAGCATGTCCTCAGCTGTGGCTGTCTGCTTGCATAGAATGAGCATACAAAACTTACTGAATCTGTCAACAATTGTCATACACTCTATGTTTCTAGATCCAGCTAAGGCAAGAAGAGGACCTACGAAGTCCATTCGGATGTCATGAAAGGATGCCTCAGGAATAGGCGAAGGCTGAAGTAACCCTGCCTGTTTGGTATGAGGAACTTTCACCTTTTGACATATCTGACATGATTGAACATGTTGGTAGACATCCCATCACATCTTAGGCCAATAGAATGACCTCTCTAACTTCTCCAAGTTAGAGTTGATACCCCTATGACACCCAACAAGAGAATCATGGGCATCGTGGAGAAGGACTTGGCGCTTTTCTTTTTAGTACACAAAGACGGTTCTTGAAAAGCAACCAACCATATCGAATTCCATATTGCCTTCTTTCTTGTCTGTGTTTGTTGGCATAAAACTATATGGAATAGATCACATTTGAGCCTTTCCTTGCTGCCCAACAACACTGCCTGTCACCACACTCATGAGCTCTAGATGTTGCAAATGTTGGAAAGCAGCCAATCCCATGATTTTCGGTACTGTGAGGAACCTGCTTTATCCTTAAGAAATTCTTTACACTGCTGTGTGGGCTGACATCAAGCTCCACAATGCTCCAGTGAGGTCACGCTTGGTTTAAATCTGTGCACACCTCTAGTATCCATATGTCCTCTATATGACATTGTGTCAGAAAGGCAGTGAAGGAAACTGCTAGTGTGTCTTAAAGTGCAGCAATTAAGAAAACAAATTCCAAAGGACTGAGGTCTGCAAAAGTCTTCACTTCGCATTAACAAACCTGAGTCTTCTAAGTGTGCACATGTTCATATAGGGCTGAACCCTCGAGGTTAAAAGGTAGAGAAACCTAAACCCTTAAACCTAAAAAATCACCTGAAGAAAACTAGTTTGGCCAACAACAAAACTGCAGTTGCTAAAACAGTGAACGTCGTACAAATACCATGTAAACACCAACCTGATACCCGCCACCATCCCAGCTGGCATGATCTTCCCACTGGCCAGATAGCGCTGCCCCATCACCCAAGTCAAGGCCATTGACAGAACTACAGAAAACCACAAAAAATGGTGCATTAGAGCAGCAAGCTCATTGCCCTTCAATTCATTAGCTCACAGGTACAATGTAGACCAAAGAAAGCCTGAGAGAAATTTGAAACACAATGGGTGGCATGTGCCTCATAACATTAAAGTTCAGCAAAGGAGGTCTAAAAGTAAAGCCCAGTAGACCTAGGCATGGTGTTTGCTGTTCTTGCTCTTGTCTGCGGGCCTCTACTGTCAGTTAGAATCTAATAAACAATACATCTCCTATATATAGAGACCTTATTTAAAAAACCATTTCCTGTGCACTTTTAGTCTGTAAACCCCGTTTTGGACCATAAAAAGACTCCATTAGGCTCACTTGACTCTCTTGGCACAACCATACACTTATGTGACAGCCCATTAGCAGCTTCTCTTACGTTATATCGCACAACACTTTGGTGGTTTATCTTGTTCTTGGATTAATTGGTGCCTTCTTTGCATCACCATCCATATTCACCCTCCATGGATTTTGTCATTTGTGGGTTTACAGACTAAAAGTGCAAAACCCCAACAGCTTCGTGAAATTCAAGTGGGTGGGAAGTTGGACAGAGGAGACTTCCAATCCCCACGAGCTTGGGTGGGGGAGATCTCCCCAAAAAGCAGGATTCTCCCAGCTTGTCAGCATAAAACTCATGTGTAAAACCCCAAAGATTCGGCCAAATGGTAGATTAATTGGACCCACAAGTTAGACCAAACCTGTAATATTGGAAGAAGGGGGAAGAGCGGGCGGGAGGGGGGTGAATAGCTATGCAGCAAGAGAAGCACTGATTGCAACTTCCTTTTCCCATAACAAAAATGGCTATCGAAAAAGCAACAGAAAAGAGAAATCAGTTTCTGTCTAAGATCAGGCCATCATTACACAGTAGGCATCTTGTGAAAATATGCGGCTGGTGACCTTACTCAAAAGCGCTTTACAGTGCTTGCAAGATTGCAGGGCAACCCAGTGGTTTCATGAATGGAGAAAGTAGTAAATCTTGCATTGTCTAAGTGTTTAGACTGTTTACAGAGATCAGATCCCACATAAGGGCTTGGATTAGGGAGATCCCCCGTCCATGTAAGAAATGCTTGCAGACTTTCTATTGCAGACAAAGTGAACCAGGAGATGCACAGAAACCCTAAGAAAATTGAAAGGTTACCTGTTTCGAGCAGAAACGCTATGTAGGAGTTGGATCCTTTCTTAAAAGCCTGGAAGCTGAGGTATCCGGCGAGGAGGAGGAGAGAGCCCGCGGCACCCCCTCCCATGAGAGAAGTGGTGCTACCTTTGCGCAGGTAGCCCGCGAGGCCACCCAGCAGCACGGCGAAGCCGTAAGGGAAGGTGAAGCAGAAATCGTGCATGGTGTTCGCGCGCACGAACAGGGCAAACAGTTTAGGAGATCCCGCAACTCTGTTTATATAGAGCCACTGCCACTGGACCCGGCCCACAGCATGCTCTGTTAAGCGCGCGGAAGGTGCGTGTGCCTACATGGAGTCCACATGGCGTGTCTTCATTTGGTCCACAAAAAGGGGATTGCCCAAAATGTTTGGACCCCATCCATAAGAGACAAAATTTAAACCAATAGGATACACCACATGAGCTGGGCGGCCTTTGTGTAAAGCCTCATTATTCACATGGGCTGGCGGGCGGGTGCTTGATGTGTAAAGCCCCTTACAGTTCACACATTGGGCGGACAACCCACTTTGGTTAAAAAAACTCTAGCCAATCAATTGCAGTTCAAAGGCTTCTTTCGGAGCCATTCGGACATCCAGGCACACACATCCAGAGAAAAGTTAGATGGACAACTAACTTCCGCCCTCCCTTTCACGAATGAGGTTATGGTTTGATTGTTTCCTACCAATGACACCAAGTGCTGATGGCACCAAGGTGATGTCTCACCTAATGCTACACAACAAAATGAGACTCCCCACAAGTTTATAGAGATAATCTGCTCCTTAGATCAGCTTCCTTTTTGGCCCTACTATGATGCTTCCTTTTGGGCACTACTTTGAAGCTCCATTCTTTCCTCATGTAGCTGGGTGAAAGCATGTATAGGTGGTACCACTTTTTTCACCTTTTGGTGGTACCACTAATAGCCCCTAAAAGGAGGGAAGTTTAGTGTTTTTAAAATTAGTAATATGGAAAATAGTGGGCCATCATAATATTAATTGGGCCCCCCTCTTCAAAGCATGCAATGATTTGGCGCCCCCCTTCTCTTAATATGGAAAATAGTGGGCCATCATGAAAAGGAAACGGGCCACCCTCCTTTAAGCATGCATTGATTTGGCCTGTCGCGCGCGCCCCCCTTCTCCCTCCTCTCCTCTTCTCCCTCTCCGTTCCTGCATTCCCTCTCACCAAGTGAGCTTCTTGCCCATTCATCCCTCTGCTGCCTCGCATCACTCACGGTTTCACCGTTTCACAGCCGTGTGCGCAGAGATGAGTGATCCCACCCCCAAGAAGAACACCCCCCCTAGGAGGTGCAAGAGACCCTTTGCGGATGCTGACTCAGTCGTGCAGACCCCTTCACCGATGCCAGAGCAAGGTGAAGCTTCCCAGACAACATACGGCCCCCCAACAGGAAAGTCCGCTCTCGGAAAGGTATTGTGCTCCTCTTCCATGTCTGTTGCATGCACATATCCTTCTTACACATCTCCTCCACATTGGCAGAGGCATGCACTTTCTTAAAGAGAGAGGGGAGAGCCCTTCTAGTGCCTACCCCGCCTGTTCTGCCAAGTCTGTCCTAGGTGCTGACACTGCCCTCATTGGTGGATCTTGTGTGGCCTGTGGCCAGCTGCTATCAAGCAAACATGCGGCTGGCGTTTATCATCTGCCATGTGCCCACAAGTACCACCCCTTTTGCTTTTCCATTGTCTATGCGACTGAGCCCAAGTGCATTGTTCTGGACTGTTCGTGGGAGATACCACTTGTAGCAAGATGTTGGGCACTTGGGAATGCATATGAGGAGTCCATAGGTAAGGCATGCCTCTTTCATAGGATAGGATTCATGCTACTTTTGATATGTACAGTAATTGTCTGTTATGTCTCAGGTGACTGGCGAGGGGGTGGACCCAGCCGCTTCCACCTCGTCCATGCATGATGTGGACGCCCCCTTCGACCTAGATGCCTTGATGATGAAATACAAAAACATGGTGGGTGGTTGTAGTCTGTCTGCTGAAAAAACTGATGTGCTTAGTGATGGAGGCATCCTGAGGGAGACACCTGATTCTGAGATCACACAAGGTAATTTTGGTTGCTGTAACATGTTATCCTCAGACATGATTATCCATGATCATTGTGATTATATTAACTACCTGTGCTCCTAACTTGATTTCCTATTGCTATCCCAGGTACTGATGTCATTAAGACATTAAGTCATGTTAGTGCTCCAACTGGAGAGCCAAGCCGCGTCGACAAAGGTGTACATACTGAAGAGGAGTTGGACCCAGATATGGAAGAGACCCTCCAATTTGTTGCAGGAGAGATGCGGAAGAAGGAAAAGGCACTTGGAGGATGGGCCTCTTCGGGACCCCAAGAAAAGTACTAACCCAATTTTTCCCAAAGCCCGAGCATGCAAGAAGCTTTAGCTTCTTGCAACTTTGTAGCTTTTTGCTCATGCAAGCTACATTATTTTGCGGCAATATAATATATAAGTCCTTTGTCTCAGTGTCTGCGCGTGTCCTCACCATCTCAATTGTTGTGCATGTAGTTAAAATTCAAGTTGTTGGCTCGAAAACCCTACCACCCTGATGAGGTAGAGCACATTGAGCACTGTCCTCCACGCTATCAGTTTCGACGCTTCAATGACTCTCGAGACTTGGCAGTCGTTGTTGTTGACTTCAACAAGGTTCTTTTGTGCATGCACGATAAGCGCAGGACAGAGATTCCCCCAAATGTCTCAACGCTGTACTTTTCCAAAGTCCGTGAGGATGAGAACATCACCTATTACGTACGGCAGGATGCAGAGGTGTTCTTACTTGCGTTGAGTCAGGTTGCAGAGGTATTTGTGTGGACCTCCCATAGAGGCAGGGAATTGGAGACAGCCATGGATAAGTGCCTATCTCAAGCCAAGAAATCCATGAGTGGATGGCTGTCGCAAATCGCTTGCCATGTTTGCACTTGGCGCTTTGATATTCCTCCTAGGCCAATGTTCTTGAAAAACTTGGATATCTTCTGGCATCTTTTTCAAAATTCAATAAGACAAATACACTTGTGCTAGATGACTCATTGTATAAAATGTACTCTAATGATCCTGCATGCTATGTGATCCTTCCTGAAGTGGAGAAGCAGATTGAGGGACAGTGGGAAAATTTTCTGAAACAGGATGTGGCTAACTTTGTGTTGCAGTGGGCAGAAAGTGCTGACAGAGCAAAAACTGTCAGAGAGTGCCCTTTTGATGTCAGGGATGATGCCTTGCAATGGTCGAATTGGAGAATCGTGCGGAACAATGTTGAGGAAATGAAAGAAATTGAAGTCCCCAACCTGGATCCTAAAGAAAGAAAGTACAAGCGTCCAAAGAGTAAAACAACAAATTAGAAGTGCTTTTGCAAGCATTTTTTCCATTGTACAGAGGACTGCCTGTAGTCCCTTCACTGCCATGACACCATGCCCTTACTGTGTAGCTTAATGTGCTCTGACACCGTGCCTTTATTGTGTGGCTAACTTCCAACACTCCTTGACATATATACAAACAAAAATGGTTTTGACCTTGGAACGATTTTGTGTCGATCTGGTGTCATTTTCTTTAGTTTATACTGTGGTTGCATTTTGTGGACTCTTAAGAAAGTGATGGTTTGAAAGTGCTTGTCTAGGTACTGAAGTGCTTGTCAAGTGGTTTGAAAGTGCTTGTCTAGGTATTGGAGTGCTTTCAAGTGGTTTGAAAGTGCTTGTCTAGATACTGAAAGTGCTTGTCCATGTACTGAAGTGCTTGACAAGAATTTCTCGTGGTCTGGAAGTACTAAACATGTGCTTGTCTAGGTACTAGAAAGTGCTGGTGGTCAGGTAATCTAAAAGTGTTTGTCAAGGTGCTTAAAGCGCTTGTCAAGTGGTCTGGAATGCTTGTCTAGGTACTAAAAGTACCTGACAGGTGCTTACCATGTGGCCTCCAAGTGCTTGTCAAGTGCTTGTGTAGGAACTTCAATTGTTTGGGAAGTGCTGGTCAAGTGGTCTGAAAGTGCTTGTCTAGGTACTTAAAGTGCTTTTCAAGTAATCTGAAAGTGCTTGTGTAGATCCTAGAAGTGCTTGTGTAGGTACTGGAAGTGCTTGTCAAGTGGTCCTAAAGTGCTTGTGTAGGTACTAGAAGTGCTTGTCAAGTGGTCTTAAAGTGCTTGTCTACTATTGAAAGTGCTGCCAAAGAGTTGAACGTGCGAAATAGTGCTTCTTAGGAGGACGCATTCTGCTAGCTTGTCAAGTGGTCTTAAAGTGCTTGTCTACTACTAAAAACATGCGAAATAGTGCTTCTTAGGAGGACGCATTGTGCTAGCTTGTTGAAAGTTAGAACTTACAAGTTCTCCTCTGGGGGCATGCTATTATAGATTTGTTCAAATACATCATTTGACAATTCATATACATTAGGCTCACTTTCTACCGAGCACATCGGAAACCTGATGCATCGCAGCAGGTGGGAGTAGATAAAAGCAGGGGGCTTGTCATCCAAAAGAACGTAGGTGTCATCTTGGCCATTTACCATGTCGTAGAAGAGTCCCTCAACGACAAATGAGTTCTTTTGAATACGGTTATGTCATTCATCCCTTTCAGATTTGATGGTCAAGCGCTTGGTTTTAGTGCACTTCAAGATGTAGAAGTCTGCACCTGGCTCTTCTGCATTCATTGCGAAGTTCTGGCCAACCATCAAGGCATCACTTAGGTCGTCATGGTGGCCAGCATACATGGGGGCTCCTGGTAACTCATCATCGTTGGATGCTTCTCCATTGTTTTGAACATTGATAGCCGGTTGTATTCGCAAGTACTGCCACCTCTCAACGTGGTCCTTGTTTACACATCTCCTCCATTGGCCTTTCATGCACGCATGGCAAAAGCAGGACAATGGTCTGCACCGTAGCCCGTGCATATCTAATTGACTGTAGCCGTTGTTGCATGACGAATGAAGATCAATACAAGGATGCAAAATAGGAAGGGGGGAGTGTTGCATGACGAATGAAGATCAATACAAGGATGCAACAAAAAAGAGACTTAGGGCTCTTGAAAAGAGTTCAAAGTTGTAGATGAATGTGGGAGAGGGCTTGACAATAATCCCACATGGGAACTTTTGGGAGTTCTAGAATTTTTGTATAAAAGGTGGCCCATTTGAGAGCTAGTGAGGACTCTTTGGTCATTTGGTTGAGAGGCTCATAGAGAGAGCTTGCTCCATAGCTCCTTCTCAAGTGCTCTCCCAAGGCTCTCCATCTTCATTCTTGCTTCAATCTTGTACTCTCTATTCTCTACATTTTCAATGATATGAGGTTTTGGTCTACACACTTGCTAATCTAGATTTCTTAATGAAGTTTTGATTTGTGAGTTGTAGAGTGCATGTGATGAAGCTTGTGCATGAAATGATGTGTAGTTGAGGCCTGTGTGATAGCTCTTTGCATGTTAGGTTCTTTGCATAAGTTGCATTTTTATGCTTAAGTGTAGCCTAATCTTGATGCTTTGATTATGTAAGATTGATTGCTTGAGTGTTGAAGAAGGATTGAGTAGGACTAGAAGTCATTAGTGTGTGGTTAACTCATCTTCTCCCATTCGGGATAGCCTCTATGCGCTAACCGGGTTGCATTCACGGATTGACAAGTGTGTGGTTGGAGTGTAGCCTCCGCTATGCTATGATGTCCCAAACAATGGCGCCGCTGCCGGGGAACGCACACCTAAGTTAGTGAAGGGTGTTAACCATTACTTCTTACTAAGTGCTCCATTGATTACAAAATCGTGGATTAGGGTAGATTAGAGTAGAGTTTGCAAGGGCATTGAGTGTGTGATCTCAAGGGCGCCTTGTGTGTTTTCGATTTTTTGATTAGAAGCAAAAAAAAATAAAAATTAATTAAAACCTCATTGCGGTAGAGAAATCCCGCCACTAATCAGATTTAAGTACTTCAAGTTTTTGTATTTTTGACGGGGTTGGCGAGTGGTAGATAGTGGTATATTTTTGACGGGGTTGGCGGCCTTTCTTTTATTGTTTTGTTGTGTTGTTATCGTGTGGGGAGCCAACGCATCAAGCGCAGCAAAGATAACTATATATATATATATATATGTATATATATATATATATATATATATATATATATATATATATATATACATGCACATGTAAGGCGGCCAGTTGAAGCGCAACCAAAGGCGGCTTTAAAAAAAGAAAATATATCTATATATATATATATAGATATATTTATATATTTTCTACAATGACGTAGAAGGGCCTGCATCGAAATGCTGGCGTGAAGCGCTGGTAGAAAGAGCGCAAGGCGCTGTCTGCATAGTGGGCGCTGCAAGAGCGCAGGCGAAGGCGCTGTCTGCACAGTGGGCGCTGCAAGAGCGCAGGCGAAGGCGGCCTTAAGAAAAAAAAATTAAATCTATATATATATATATTTTTACAGTGGCGTCGAACGCTGCATCGTGGAGGGGGCAGTCGGCATCGGGTTCTGCGTGGAGGGGGTGTCTGTGAAGCACCAGTAGGAGTGTGAGCAGCCTACAGTGGGCGCTGCAAGAGCGCAGGCGAAGGCGGCTATAATATATATATATATATATATATTAATGTGGAAGTAGGCGGCTGGAAGCAAACGTCTGCAACTGAAGCGAATGTCTGCAATAGAAGCGCAGCAAGAGTCGCCTGCAGCAGGCGAAGAAAGAGAAGGAGGGTAGCAGCACTGGCCGTCGGCAAGAGCGCAGGTGAAGGCGACCGAAGAGAAAGAAGGCCAAAAGGCAGCTGGAAGTAAGCGGTGGTGAGCTGGTGCATTGAAGAGGGCGAGTGGGTGTGCCAGCGCGGAATCCGGGCGAGCCGGGAGGCGGAAGATAAGGTTGGTGTATTTTTCATTTTTTCATTTTTTTTATTTTTATTAATTTTTTCATGTTTTTTTGTATTTTTAAATAAAAATAATAATAATAAATATAAAAAACAAAAAATATATTTTTAAAAAAAACAAAAAGAGAAAAAAATATTTTAAAAAAAAAACAAAAAGAGTAAAAGAGATTTTTTTTAAAAAAAAGGAAAAGAAAAAAAACCCCTTAAAACAATAAATTTGTTTTTTTTTTAAAAAACAATTTTTGTTTTTTTTCCATTGTTCATTATTTAAATTTTTGCATAATTAAAGTAGCGTGCATTTTTATTTTTTTATAATTGATGCATAATTAGTAAATTCATATTTTTTATATTTGGCACGAAATTTATTAGTTAAAAACAAACAAACAAACAAACAAACAAAAAAAAACAACAAAAGGAGAAAAAAACAAAAGAAAAATAAAAAAATAATAATTTAAATTTATAAATTAAGTGTTTTTTAGGAATCTATTTTTTTGCATATTTTGTAATTCTTTATTTTTTTAATTTTTTGCATAATTAGTATTTTTTGCATTTTTTAATTTTTGTAACTTTGTGCATAATTAGTATTTTTTAGTGTGATTCATAATTTTTGTGTTTAAAAAAAAAGTAAAAATCATAAAATCATAAAATCATTTAAAAAAAATAATAATAATAAAAAATAGGATAGATAGTTACGCCACACATACTCATTTTAGTTGCATTTAGTGATTAGGTAGGTTAAAAAATATATATATATATATATACATATATATATATATATATTTTATTTAAAAAAAACAAAACAAAACAAAAACAAAAACAAAAACAAATAAAAAAAACCAAAAAAATTTGACCTTATGCACTTGCGGTCGGGACGTCTTGTAGATTCTGCCATAGGGCCTAGGGCACCTTCTAGAGTACCTACGCAGGAAAGTGGGACCCAATCGGTAGAAAATTTGGCAGATATTGCTGAAACCCTTTCTGAATCCCAATCCGATACCCTTTCCTCCAGAACAACTAGTTCATTGTCCATGGACAATCTAGGGCCGACAAATAGTCATCCCGTAGCCCCAAATAGGACACCCTCAAGATCCTTTAATCCATTTGAAGCCGACACCATGGGGTTAACACTCAATGTGAGACTCCAATATGTCTACACAAATGCTCAAGTTGCTGAGATCTTTAGGGACCCACAACAACGGTATCTTGTTAAGATCACAGACATTTTCTCAGAACTTGATAGAGCACCTCTAGTCAATGACCAAGGTAACATGTACATGGATGGAGATGGTGTTCGCTACGAAGTCACCTACCATCCAGAAAAGGTAGACAAATTAGGGGAGCTCTCTAAAACCGAGTTCTTAGACTTATCAGAACTTTCCAGAGCAAGGGAGTCTAGAGATGACTGGCTCATTGAGCCGGACATGCCTGGACCATCCAATGCCCAGTCCTCAAAACCATCCATAGATGATTTACTTCTTGTAGATCTAAATTTGGAAAGGGATAGGAAAGGCAAGAGTAAAATGGATCAGGGGGCTGAAAGCCAATGGGAGTTTGTACGACAAATTCCTGTGACAAAGGTCTTACAGGATGACCCACTTCAAGAGGTCTATAAGGACTCGTTAGAGGGATATTATGCCACAACTAGATTGCCACAGCTGGATCTTCCTCTAGCTCATGTGGTGGTAGTTGAGAAGCTTGCAGGACACATGAATAGAATAATTGATAAATGGGCCAATGAATACCGAACCTTAGATTGGAAAGAGATTCGGGAACTCACGTGGAAAGGACAACCATTATTCATGGAAGTGTTCTCAACAAATACAGCCAAACCGGGAGAGACAACCTTTCTTGGAGAAACTGTTGCTCCTCCCCTACGAGAGTTCACTAGAGAGGGACCTTCAACATCCAAGTGGACCACTGCTAGTAGCCCAACTCTAGCACCAAGATATCGTCCTACACCAAATGTGCGACCACAGGTCACACCACACCAACATCTTTCTCACTATAACAATCGGAGGGTAGGGGAGCCAACTCGGCCTCCCATTAATGCACCTCCTGAAATGCGGGTGACAAGATCTTTGGAGGGGTTTGGTGAGGCTGGTAATAGGGTACCCACACCAATTTTGGAAACATGTGGACCATCTTTCCAAAGGGAGGAACAATTCCCACTGAGAGTGAGAGGCCGTAGGCCCTATGATGAGTATTCAAGACAAGTAAGGCCATCAACTCTTCAGAAACTGGTAAAGAAGTATGAAGGGTCGGGAGATCCATACGACCATGTAGCAGCATTTAGGCAAGCAGTTCGAGCTGAGCAAGTGGCTGATAAGCATACTCAAATTGAAGGATTTGGACTCACTCTTGAGGGAAAAGCCCTGGCTTGGTTTCAGGCATTAGAGGCTTCAGACAAATCTTCTTTACGAGTTTTGGAAGAGAGATTCATTGCTGCTTTTTCCTTGATGGGAATTCAACATGACACGGTAGCACACATCTACTCTTTCAAGCAAGGCGAGAATGAGAGTGTTAGAGACTGTGTAAATAGAATGAAGCAGTACATTAATCGTTGCCCAGAGGATGAGAAGCCCACCCAAAGTCGATTAATTTCTCTCTTCTTAAAAGGACTCAAAAATTCGACTCTGCATACACATCTCTATGCGAAGAAGCATACAAATTTCAATGAGTGTTGCCATGATGCTATGGATTTCACCGATAACTTCAAGTTCCAAGATGGTTCTGGCCCAGAGGTGAAACCTAGAGATCAGTGGGGTGATGACCAAAGTTCAGGGTCTAGCGCGCTAGTAAATCCAGACCAGATAGCTAACCTAGTACTACAGAGATTGGGACAGACCTATCGTCCACCCATGCAGCCACAATAATAGCAGTAGAGAATGAGGAGTGTACTTCCTACAGGTCCTCATCTTTGTGGAGCATGTGGCGGTAACCATAAAACAGAGGATTGCAACACCTTTTCTCCTCTAGTCACAAACCAACCCACAAAAAAGTGGTGCCAAGCCTGTGCTTGGAACTTTACCCATACCACACAGGAATGCACTCGCATTGCGAGAATGAGACAGGAACGTGAGCAGCCAAGGGGTGGAGTGGCTCCACAAATGTATCAACAGTATACTAATTTTGAACGTAAGCCACCTATGGCACAAGAGCAAGCACGACCTGTTCTTGGTGCTCAACCTCCTGCTCCAGGGACTGCTCCTGTGAGGGTTGTTGACTACGACAATTCAAATATGTGTAGAGACTTGGTAAATCCAGGCTATGTGGAGGAGGAATATGTATCATATTCATCCAAAGAAAATATCTTTGAAAGTCCCACATACCCAAGCCCAGTACTAGACGCTCAACCAGGGGAACAAAACTCTTTAATGTTGCTAGGCGGCTACCAACCTAGGACTCCAGGCCCCTCAGGTCAATGGCAGCCAAGGAAAGTAGAGGCCAAACCAATGGGCCCCTGTTATGAGTGCGGAGAACCCCATTGGGCTCGTGATTGTCCACATCGCTCAAGGCAAGCATCTCGGTCCAATACAACAGTACAACAGTTTCCACCAATTGAAAGATATTGTCTAGGGTGTTGTGTAGAACACTTCCCAAAAGACTGTCTGCTGAAACCACATGAGGAGGGCATCTCTCAACCAAAGGTCTCACTCAACCTTGTAGGCGCAGTTCCATCACCACCTTCATCTGAGAATGAGGATGTCGTGCCACTTAGAGTCATGACTAGATCACAGACACGAAATGCCGAAATACAGACTGATGAGACACCTCGAACTAGGGATGCAAAGACAAATCTAGTGGACAAGACCCTACAGTCCAATAGAAAAAAGACCACTAGGAGGAAGAAGAACCGAAACAAGCAAACTAAAAGTGCATCCACTAGTTCTCAAGAAGCCTCTAAACAAAACATGAGGGATAAAACTTTTACATCCCAAGAAGTGCATGAGGAACATCAACCTCAACCTGAGCCTAGTGCTAAACAAGATGAGGCTAGTACGACTGAGGTTAGTTCTGGGGGTTCTGTTTTTGTGGATAAAGTGAATGAGACTCTAGAGGCCATCATTGATGCTCATAGAAGTCGCATTGCAGCTTTATCTGAGCTACCCAAGAAGCTTCAAGAATACCCAAACCCTCGTGAGGAGAAGATCAATCTAGCTGTACATCAGCAACTCATTAGGGAAGCTCAGTCAATACTTGAGGGACCACCACCACCTATTCCTCGGGGCCCAACCTCTCTTAAGCCAACATTAGAAACCATACCAGAAGTGTCATCGAGTCGGGAAATGAAAAGTGAGCTCATTTCACAAGCTCATAGCGAAAGGTCTGCACCAATTGACACCCAATTGAAAGGGGGTAATCTGCCACCACCTAGCCTTGTCTTCCCATGCAATGATGAAGTTATTGATGCTAATGAGGACATGGCAAATGAGATGTGGGCCGCAGTTCATGAGAAAGTTAATGAGAACATGTCTTCTATTAGTTCGCCTCCATTCTCTGAGGTGGATTTTACCAGGGGCACGGAAAATAAATTTAGACACCCAAGCATCCAGGAGGAAGTTCAAACAATTGTTTCTCCTAGAAGTAAGCATACAATGAAAACCTTACCATCATATCTGGGAGAATATGAGAACTGTTCTCAAACCTTGAGGATACCCTCCATGCATAAAAGGTTGACAAAGGAGAGGGATATGAGTATGGTGCAAGCTATTTTGTCAGCACCAGTGGCTTGTACCTTACCTTTGCTTGATTTGATAAAAATTCGACCTGAGTTGTGGAATGATATTGCCACATGTTTGTCAGAGCAGGTATTGCTACAAAAGGGTCACCATGAGTGTACTATACACCCTGAGACAAAGCATGTAATGCCAGTTCCTATCAACAAAGTAGGAAAATTTTGTGAGGACGATCAGGGAAATGCTACCCTCCCATTAGAAGTGCGAAAAGTATCTTCAACTGCAATACTTGATAGTGGCGCAGGAGTGGGCATTGTGACAAGGTCCATTTGGGAAAAGTGGGGCAAACCAGCTATTAGGAGTACCAGGATGCGCTTGCAGCTAGCAGATGGAAGCTTAGAACATCCCCTTGGGCTGCTTGAGAACATATTGGTCACCACATGTGGGATTGAATATGAGCACACCTTTGCAGTAGTAGATTTTGGAAAACATCCAAACTATGAAGTGATATTGGGTAGACCATTCATGCGACAATTTCAAATGATTCAAGATTGGGGATACAATTATTTGTACCTCCGACATGATTCTGTCATCACAAGGGTCAACCTAAGGAATCACTCATATCGTGATGTAACAAGGTCTCCAATAGATGAGTTTGATTCTGCTTCATCTGAGGGCTCAAGAGTTACATTGTCCGATGGGCGAGAAGATCTGTGGATGTGTGGAGCCTCATGTAGGGATTTCAACACTGAGAGACTTAAGGGCAATCGAAGTGTATCAGACGAGGCATATATTCCACAACCCTTCCCTGAGCATTTAATTGATCCATTAGAATGGAGTCATGTCCTTGCAACATTATCGACATGTGCTTTACCGAAGCCAATTCAATTTTGTGACTCAGATGGATATGATATTATTCCTATACGAATGGTACAACCACGTGCCCTTCTAGATGATTTGTACTATAGAGATACATCCACAACAGCTCTGCATGTTGAGGAAGTCTCAGTGGAGGATTTGACACTCGAATCTGCTAATGATGCTGATAAGGAAGATGGATGGGACTCTGATTTTAATAATGATGTGACAATCCCTGAGGAAGAGTTAGGAAAGGCACGCCTACTCTTGAGAGGAAGGGAGGTTCAAGTAGAGATCCCTCGAAGCCGACCTAAACGTAAATGCTGTAAGAGCCATAAAAGAATCCGTAGACAAGATGAGCGTGAACAACGTGAGAGACTACAGAAAGAAAAGGAGGAGTCTAAGAGTGAAAACTCTCGACCACCACCTCACTTCTCAGGAAAGAACGGATATCTATACTATGTCCAAGCACAAGATAGTATCAAAGACCAAATAAGACGATCAGATGGATTCCAAGCAGGGGAAAAGCTAACAACTGTTAGCAAAAATTGTAAAAAAACGAAGAAACAAAAACCAAAACTCAAGTCTAAAACCGATTCAAAAAAGAGTGTGGGAAGTGCAAAGACAACGGTTGAACAAAAAAATCCGATGCAAGATGGCAAAGGAGAGCTGAAAACCGCATGGTCTTCAATGAGTGAAGACTCAAGTGGACAAGAACAAGGTCTCAATGTTCCTCCCAATTTCACACAGTACACTCTTCAAGATTGGAAGATTGTTCTTCAACAGCCCATGCGACAAAAACCAAGCGTGCCAGGGGTTTCATACGATGGTCCAGAAGATGCAAAAAAGATTGATATTGCTAAGCCAGGAGAAGAGCCTCGCTATGTGTGGATTGCCACAGACTTGTCCTTAGATGAGGAGAAGTTATTAATACAAACAATAAAGGAGTATCGTGATGTTTTTGCTTGGAGTTATAAAGACCTCAAAGGAGTTGATCCAAGCATATGTCAGCATACAATACCATTGCGAGAGGATGCAAAACCCTCCAAGCAACGTCCTTATACTTGCAATGAAAACTTCGCACGGAAGATAAAGGAAGAAATAGACAAGCTCTTAGAGGCAGAATTTATCTATGAGATTGAACACACTGAATGGGTCTCCCCTATTGTAGTGGTGCCCAAGAAAAATGGAAAACTTCGAGTATGTGTAAACCTCAAGAAGGTAAATGCAGCTAC
The DNA here is from genome assembly GCF_041138505.1 of Cibotium barometz. Classification (NCBI taxonomy): domain Eukaryota; kingdom Viridiplantae; phylum Streptophyta; class Polypodiopsida; order Cyatheales; family Cibotiaceae; genus Cibotium; species Cibotium barometz. The sequence continues at coordinate 4,444,143 of NC_141096.1, read as the reverse complement.
TGTGCGTGATCATTACCCACTTCCAATCACGGATCATGTTCTGGAACGAGTTGCAGGGAAAAAGGCATATAGTTTCTTGGATGGATTCTCCGGGTACAATCAAGTGTCAATTGATCCAAAGGATCAACACAAGACAGCCTTTGCTACTGAAGATGGCATCTTTGCCTATCGTGTTATGCCATTTGGTCTAACAAATGCACCAGCAACCTTTCAGCGGTTAATGAGTCATGTATTCAAGGAGTACCTTAGGCAATTTCTTGAGATTTTCATGGATGATTTATGTGTTCACTCACAAGAGCGTGATGATCATATAGAACACCTGAGACTTGTGTTTCAAAAGTGTCAACTTTATCGTATATGCTTGAATCCTGACAAGTGCAAATTCATGGTAAGACAAGGGAAAATTTTGGGCCATATTGTTTCTCGCAATGGGATTTCAACAGATATGGATAAAATTGATGTCATTGTCTCATTACCTCGGCCTATCAACCCTAAAGGGGTACAAACATTCATGGGACATTGTGGCTATTACCGTAGATTCATCTACATGTATGCTGTCCTAGCCAGACCATTATATGCTCTTCTTGTAAAGTTTAATTGGACTGATGAGTGTGAGGAATCCTTTGAAAAGTTGAAGCAAGCATTAGTGACTGCACCCATCTTACGGGCACCAGATTGGAACCAAATCTTCCATGTCCATATTGATGCTTCCAGCTTTGCAATTGGATGTATTTTGGCTCAATCTGGAGAACACAATAAGGATTTCCCAATCTCATATGCTAGTCGACAGTTGAACAATGCTGAGAAGAATTACACCACAACAGAAAGAGAAGGATTGTCCATGATATATGCAGTGAAAAAGTTTCGCCATTACCTTTTGGCAAACAAATTCATATTTTTTGTGGACCATCAAGCATTGCTATATTTGGTGAATAAGCCTTGTGCAACTGGAAGGATAGTAAGGTGGTTTATCATCCTTCTTGAGTTTGATTTTGAAGTTGCAGTTCGAAAAGGAACAACTCATCTAAGGGCAGATCATTTGTCTCGAATCACCTCTGGCGAAGCTCCTGTGGGTGTGGATGATGATATGTTAGATTCAACACTTTTCCTTGTAGAGACAGCTCCTAGATGGTCTGAATCCATTTTAGAAATTTTGACAAGTGGGCAGATACAACTAGCGGGTCCTAATGTGGACCTATGGCGACCATTCAAGTTAATCTCAGGGAGATTATATCGTCAGGGTAATGATGGAGTGTTGAGGCTTATACCTAACCCCGACCAATATGAGGAGATCTTGGAATGGGCACATGCGGGTATCGATGGAATCCATGCATCAGCTACTACTTGTGTGCGACGTATATCTCAAGATGGGCAATGGTGGCCTACCATGCATGCAGATGCTGAAACATTTGTTCGTAACTGTGCTTCATGTAAAATTCAGAAGCCAATTCATAATGTCACATTATTCCAAATTTCAACTACACCAAGTTGGAGTAAGTATATTGTGGACTACCTTCAGCATGGTCATACGGATCAAAAAATTCCTAAACATCGAAAGCATGCTATTAAAATTGAAGCGGCAAACTATATGCTGATAGAGGGCCAACTCTACAAGAGGGGCAAGGATGGCAACTTACGCATGTGTGTATGTGAAGCTGACTATTTGAAAATCTTAACTCATGCACATGCAGGTGTTGGGGGTGGACACTTTTCTGGCAATACCACAGCTAAGTTGATTAGGTGGTCTGGGCTTTGGTGGCCAACCTTACAAATGGATGCCGAAGAATATGTGAAACGTGGTGACGATTGTCAAAGGACCAAACCTCCCATCACAAAGGACAATATGCCATTGCGACCTATGTTAAGCACACGTGCTTTTGCAAAATGGGGTATTGATTTTGTCGGTCCCATTAAACCTCCAGCTCATAACACGCATGCAGAATATATTATAGTCGCAACTGACTATTTGACCAAATGGGTTGAGGCAAAGGCAACAGTCAAAAATGATGCCAGAACCACAGCCAAGTTCTTGTATGAGTACGTGTTTACACGCTATGGCTTACCTATTGAGATCGTTAGTGATCAAGGTGTACACTTTGTAAATGAAGTCATAGAATTTTTGCTTCAAGAATTTATGGTAATTCACAAGCGTTCTGCACCCTATCATCCCCACCAGACCAATGGACAAGCCGAGAGTACTAACAAGATTCTCTGCACAGCACTCACAAAGATTGTTGAGGGACATAGGACTGATTGGGAGCAAAAGTTGCACTCAGTTCTCTGGGCATATAGGACAGCCTATAAAACATCTGTGGGCACAACCCCATTTGAACTTGCTTTTGGGCTAGATGCAATTCTTCCCATTGAATTTCTTGTACCTACTCTACGAGTAGCTAAACAATTGGATTGGACTGGTCATGAGCTTTCACAACGCGTTGACGAATTGGAAAAGCTTGATGAGACCCGCTTATTGGCGGTAATGGGGATGTATGCCGAGAAGAGGAGACAAAAGCAATGGTATGATAGAAATGTAACAACTGACCGATTCAAAAAAGGAGACCTGGTGCTCTTGTACACACTTAAGAAACATAAGAGAAAGCTCAAAAAACGTGGCTTAGGACCGTTTGTGATTAATGAGCTTACTCCAAGTGGTGCAGTGCGTTTAGAGACACTAGACGGTGAGCAAATGCCTAACTTCATTAATGGAAGTCGTCTCAAGAAATACAATGAACCATTAACTGAAGCCATGCTTCAACAGATGCATGCTGCACAAACACGAAAAAAAGCACTTGACCTACTTAAACGTCAGGCTCAAGAGGAGGCTAAAGCTAGAGTTGCAAAAGCCAAGGAGCGTCGCAAAGCTTCTATGTTAGCCATACAGTTGGCTACTGATGAGCCATATGTCGATCCATTCAATATTCAAGTGTGCCTTCATCTTCATGAGACTACCTACTTTGTCTCTGCCTTAATTGACTCTGGTGCATATTATAATGTTCTCTCGTTTGACACCTGGAAAGCCTTGGGTCAACCACCACTTGTGCAAATTCCTGTGGACCTACGAAGCTTCTCAGGAGAAGATAACCCTATAGAGGGAAAATGTGTCATTATGATGACCATTCAGGATCACCAGATGTCAGTGTCCTTTTATGTGGCACGTAAGTCCAGGGCAGTAGTAGAGGTTGTTCTCGGTAGATCGTGGTTAAGTGCTACCAATTGCTCATTAGATTGGAAGAATAGACAATACAAGTTGCAAATTGATTCTGATTGCATCTTGGGATCTGCTACTCCACGAGCTTTATTGTGTCAAAAGGGTGATGTTTCTACCTTACCAAACCCACAATCCAAATCTGCTCTTGAAGCTCCAAAACAAATGATGTGGATAATGGATGAGTACTCAAGTGAGGGCCATGGCTGGCATGTTCCAACTACTCTAGTTGCTGCTCAAAGAAGGCCAGGCAAGAAGGAATTATCAATGTGGCTACCCAAAGATGCGTACAAACTTGTACCATCTAGTCCAGTTGCTAAGCCTCCTAAGAAGCACATCATTTCCAAGCCTAAACCTCGGATTGTTAATCGATGGGTCCCAAAACATGTTCTTAAAGCACAAGGCTATTATGAGGGTACAACAGCAATTTGGCTTCCAAAATGCCATGCTTTGGCAGGGGTAAAAGAGTGTTTCAGAAAGATTCCAAAAGCCACCCTTGATTGTCCATATCAGTGGGTGCAAAAGAAATCAACACAAACTCTTCAAGAAAGGAAAGGTGGCTGTGATAGCACCTACAAAACTACTTGTGTTGATCTTCCTAAAACATGTATTGAAACACCGGTTGTCCCGATTTCTCCTTGTTACACAATTCAACCATCAACTTGTGTACCTAAGACAAGTCCAAATGAGTCTCATTTGAGCATAGATTCTAGCATTTCAATGCCTAAATCCTCTTATCTTGCTCAAATTCCAAGACAATTGCTAAAGTTTCCACCTCTTAAAAAGGATATACCAAAAACCAAAGATAAGGCATTAACACTACAATTAAAGCTCTTTGGTAAATCAATGTTTGAATAATGTGGTTCCTTATGCCTTTAGAAGATGTGTTCTCTTTGAGATAATCTTGTTTTTGATTGGAATTGTCATGATGGATATGAGTGTTCTAAATTTCATTGTTCTACGTCCAGATAACTCCTGATGGATATTTGGCGAGATACATGTCCACCATGCATTGACCCCGATATAGTACTCGACCTGATCATCGCTGGGGTTATAGTGCTCCTCCGTTTTTCAAACACATTCTAGGTACTTCTATGCTCCCTTAGGTGAAAATTGCTGTGGGCATCACTTTGTCACGTTATTCTATCAACAGCATCACCCATTTCCACATTGTCAAGAGTGTGCATGGCTCGTATTAGGAGAAGCTTCACATATTTGTTGGATATGCCGCTCTTACTTTAGACGATATGGCACGGGCTTAATGAAGCAAATTGTGGGAGTTACACCCCAACGCCATAATCTTCTTAATGTGAGAATACCAGAGAGAGGACCAAATCAACATAGATTACCTGAGGAGGTTCAAGCACAACAATGGAGGGATACAAGCTTAAATGACTTGCAACCACCGATCTTGCAAGCCCTCCTTCCCCAAGCCTCAACATGTCAATATTGGATAAATATGAGTACCTATATTGCGTAGTTCCAAAATCGAAACTGTCTGATTAACCTTCCCATAGAACCAATGCCATATTTTAGTGAGGAAGCACTCCTTCCTCTACCACCTTCTCCAGCGGCCGGTTTTTGTGAGGGGTTGTCTCTGCATCCTGAGGAAATTGATACCATCTTTCCAGCAGACGAGGACACGGATCCACCACCAGCGCAAGGGTAAGTTCAGTGACTCCACAATAAGATCGACAAGCCAGGGCACTTTTCTCCCATTGGGTTTTTCCCCTCGGCTATATTCGGTGTTTGGCACCAATGGCAAATTTTATTCTTTTCTTTTCTTTTCTTGTTTGTTAATAAAAATTTTGCAGAGATCTCCGTAAAAAACAAGAGCATCAAACACGCCCCAATAGTCCACCTATTGTGCACACAAATTAGGAAGGGGGAGACATGCTACGCCTACAAAGATCAAGGAGGAGCAATCTGCACAAAATCATCAATGCATCAATGCAAACGAACAACATCAACAGGGCACTACAACAGGTGTATTCAAATCTTAATCTTTATTTCTTTATGTGCTCTTATCTTTCGAATATATGGTTTGCATGTTCACACAATGTTGGCTGGTTTAAGTTTTTGATTAGTTGTTAAAATATGGTGAGTGAATTCTAGAGTCTTAGAAGACTTAGTAAAAGATATTTCTATCTAAAGACAGTGTAGGATATATACTAATGGAATATGCCAAGTTCTTATGCTTTCAAGGTATATTAGTTATCCCTAGTGGTAGCTACCTCTTAGATATGAGCTAGGTGCTAGGAGTAATAAAAATTTATAAAAATTATACCCTTTTAAAAAAAAATGTACAAAGTAAATTGAGACATGACGTGCCTACAGCCATGAGAAATGCTTGGTAGGACCTGGGGTTGTCTTCGCACCTTGGGGCCGATGCCTTGGTTTCTATGGGGTGAACACTGATGTCTAAAAGCCTTAGAAAAAGACCTTTGCGGAATCTATCGCCTTGATGGATGTTGGTAGGACTCTGGGGTACACTATGGGCCCTCGGGACCGATGCCCTCATCTTCAAGGGGTACTCCTTATGTCATAAAAGAAAGAAAAAGGGTCTGTCGCCCTTGAGATACTTAGCGGTCTTTAGATTCTCTTGGCGGAGGTCTCTTGGCCATTGCTTGGGTCTCTTTGGGATGGAACCTTAATCTTTATCACCTTCTACACACACATCCAAAAAAAAAAAAAAGAGTTCCAATCACCTTTGCTCATATTTAGGAGTAGGTTTGCCACTTAGGAATAACTTACATACTTGTAGGACATTGAGACTGCGGTCATAACCGGCAGTGTACAAAGCACACTTGCCTTTGCATAGCACTATCTACCACTTAAGTCTCACTTTGACTAGTCTTTACTCACCTATTTTAGTACTTATTAAAACTTTAATCAGCCTTGCACTTGTATGCTCACGTGTGAAATTATCATTGCTGGTTTTTCTTTTCTTTTCTTTTTTTTCAATAAAAGACTTTACTTGTATCCATTGTTTTTTTTGTTGCAGCTCTTGCTACTACCGCGCTCGAGGACGTGCGCAAAATAGGAAGGGGGGAGTGTTGCATGACGAATGAAGATCAATACAAGGATGCAAAATAGGAAGGGGGGAGTGTTGCATGACGAATGAAGATCAATACAAGGATGCAACAAAAAAGACACTTAGGGCTCTTGAAAAGAGTTCAAAGTTGTAGATGAATATGGGAGAGGGCTTGACAATAATCCCACATGGGAACTTTTGGGAGTTCTAGAATTTTTGTATAAAAGGTGGCCCATTTGAGAGCTAGTGAGGACTCTTTGGTCATTTGGTTGAGAGGCTCATAGAGAGAGCTTGCTCCATAGCTCCTTCTCAAGTGCTCTCCCAAGGCTCTCCATCTCCATTCTTGCTTCAATCTTGTACTCTCTATTCTCTACATTTTCAATGATATGAGGTTTTGGTCTACACACTTGCTAATCTAGATTTCTTAATGAAGTTTTGATTTGTGAGTTGTAGAGTGCATGTGATGAAGCTTGTGCATGAAATGATGTGTAGTTGAGGCTTGTGTGATAGCTCTTTGCATGTTAGGTTCTTTGCATAAGTTACATTTTTATGCTTAAGTGTAGCCTAATCTTGATGCTTTGATTATGTAAGATTGATTGCTTGAGTGTTGAAGAAGGATTGAGTAGGACTAGAAGTCATTAGTGTGTGGTTAACTCATCTTCTCCCATTCGGGATAGCCTCTATGCGCTAACCGGGTTGCATTCACGGATTGACAAGTGTGTGGGTTGGAGTGTAGCCTCCGCTATGCTATGATGTCCCAAACAATTGACACAATGGAAGGATCGAGACCCTTTGATCCACATGCAATCCCACTCTCTATCTCTGTCTACATCACCGAGCTTGACCTCCCAGAATCTACGATCGACTTTCTTCCCTGTCCTCAATGGACATTCTTTCCTGAGGGTTGCGTTGAGGAATGCCACCACACTTGAAGCGTTATGTAACACCCATCCGTCAGATTTCAGCTGCTCCTATGTGAGAGCTCTTTTGAGCACCGCACCACCCCATCGTGCTTGCCCTTCCCATGGCGTCGGATGTGAAGAAACTGTGCATCATCTCAATACCTGTCATATTGAAGTATCGGGCTACAAAATAGAAAGGGCGCCTTGCTTTGAATTGTGAAGCAGCGCCATCAAACCACACCCAGTGTCGCTTGACACTGCATCCTTGAGCTTTCAGCCACTCATTGTGCAAAATAAAGTAGTGCTGCACAAACAAAGTGTCGTGGATTTTGTCATCAGAGATGTAGAAGTGGGTTGTCTTCCAAATGGTACCAAGCACATCATGCAAGTACGAAATGTGGACCAAGATTGTCACCTGAGTTGAATACCAATGCATTGACTGAATTTCATTCTGTACCTTGAAGGAGTAATTCTCTACAAAATCCACTTTCGACACCACTACATCATCTGAAAATTTATCCAAACACTCTTTGAATTGTTCAGCTTACCATCTGTACTTATAATTGTGTTTGATGAAGTTTCCCAATTTGCTTTGAAGCAAGGAAGTGAAAGTCCTCGGGCTGACTTGGCGAACAACAAGATCTTTCCGAGTTTTTGCTTGACCGTTCTCATCCACTTCCTGTGTAGGAACGTCGTCAAAATGCTTGACAGTCATCATAGAGATGTCATCGCTTTTTTCATGTGGACACAAGGAGATCTGTTTAATGCCACAATGTTGGCATGTACCCAAAAGACATTGTCTACGGTGATAAGCACAGTCAATGGGTTTTGGGCACAATACAGACTCCCACAGGTCTGTTAAGCTTGGAAATGTGGCATTGGAGGCCGCACATTGCGCTATTCCATCATGAGAACTGCAAACAAGGCACCTGCAAAACTGCATGGCCGGCCATGTAGCCCATATCTTCCCTGGCGCGCATCTGATTAAGAGCTTCCTTGAAGTAGACAAGCTGCACATGGTGTTCACAGCAACAAGTGTTGCGGTCCTTCAACTTGCGTATGAAGTATGGCTTTAGACCCTCAAAACATATGAGGGAGATCCTTATGTTAGGATGAGCCACTTGGAACCGCATATAGAAGTCCCTCTGTGACAAAGAAGACAAATTTAGACACACTACCAAGCATTATAAATCATTCTGAAGCAACCTATAGCATTGGTAAGCATTATGACGCACTTTCAATCAGGTGTAAAGTTATGACACTCATTGGGTAAAGCTCTTAGACGCACTTAGTAGCACTTTCTGCACCTGGCAGCACTTGTAAATGGTTGTAAAGCACTATAAAGAAGACAAATTTAGACACACTACCAAGCATTATAAATCATTCTGAAGCAACCTATAGCATTGGTAAGCATTATGACGCACTTTCAATCAGGTGTAAAGTTATGACACTCATTGGGTAAAGCTCTTAGACGCACTTAGTAGCACTTTCTGCACCTGGCAGCACTTGTAAATGGTTGTAAAGCACTATAAAGCACTCTCAGGCACCTGCAAGCACTTAGAAACCTGAGGATCCATTTAGATGAACTTGGAATAACATGGAATTTCTTGGAAGCACTTGGAAACACTAGCAAACACTGAGAAGCAAGTAAAGCATGTGGAAGCACTTGGAAGCACTTAGAAGCACATGGAAGCACTTAGAGGCACATGGAATCACTAGCAAGCACTTAGAAGCACTTGGAAGCACTTAGAACCACTAGCAAACACTTGGAACCACTAGCAAGCACTTAGAAGCACTTGGAAGCACTTAGAAGCACATGGAAGCACATGGAAGCACTGGAAGCACTTGGAAGCACTTGCAAGCACTTAGAAGCACTAGCAAGCACTTAGCAAGCATTTAGAAGCCCTAGCAAGCACTTACAAGCACTTACAAGCACTTGGAAGCAGTTAGAAGCTCCTGTTATCACTTCTGAAGCTCTGTTAAGCCATTACGAGCATAAGCACTTGGAAGCATTTGGAAGAACTCTCAGGCACCTGGCAGCTTTTTGAAGCACTATTAAGCACTCAGAAGCAACAAAAGGCACTTAGAAGCACACAGAAACATTTAGATGCACTTGGAAGCACTTACAAGCACTTGAAAGCAACTAGAAGCTCACGTTTATCACTTCTTAAGCTCTGTTAAGCCATTACGAGCATAAGCACTTGGAAGCATTTGGAAGAACTCTCAGGCACCTGGCAGCTTTTTGAAGCACTATTAAGCACTCATAAGCAACAAAAGGCACTTAGAAGCACACAGAAACATTTAGATGCACTTGGAAGCACTTACAAGCACTTGAAAGCAGTTAGAAGCTCATGTTTATCACTTCTTAAGCTCTGTTAAGCCATTACGAGCTTAAGCACTTGGAAGCACTTACAAGCACTTGAAAGCAGTTAGAAGCTCCTGTTTATCACTTCTTAAGCTCTGTTAAGCCATTACGAGCTTAAGCACTTAGAAGCATTTGGAAGAACTCTCAGGCACCTGGCAGCTTTTTGAAGCACTATTAAGCACTCAGAAGCAACAAAAGGCACTTAGAAGCACACAGAAATATTTAGACGCACTTGGAAGCACTTACAAGCACTTGGAAGCAGTTTAGAAGCTCCTGTTATCACTTCTAAAGCTCTGTTAAGCCATTACGAGCATAAGCACTTGGAAGCATTTGGAAGAACTCTTAGGCACCTGTGCTGGCAGCTTTTTGAAGCACTATTAAGCACTCAGAAGCAACAAAAGGCACTTAGAAGCACACAGAAACATTTAGATGCACTTGGAATGAGACATAAAATTACTTGGAACCACTATGAACCACTTAGAAGCACTTGTGATCACTTGAAGAAGTATGTCTAGCACTATAAAGCATGGTTATGCAATATAGTGCACTGTCGGGCACTCAGAAGTGGTCTGAAAATGCTCAGAAGCACTAAGATGCACTCATGACTTGGAATTTCT